>NC_091436.1:137377485-138621497 GCF_964237555.1 Oryctolagus cuniculus
CCCACACAGAAACACAAAGTATAAAGTACTGTTTGACGATTGGTTTTACCGTTAATTCTCATAGTACAACACATTAAGGACAGGGATCCTACAAAGGGAGCAAGTGCACAGTGACTCCTGTTGTTTATTTAACAATTAACACTCATTTATAATGTCAGTGATCACTCGAGGACCCTGTCATGAGCTGCCCAGGCTATGGAAGCCTCTTGAGTTCACCAACTCTGATCTTATTTAGACAAGGCCATAATCAAAATGGAAGTTGTCTCCTCCCTTCAGAGAAAGGTACCTCCTTCCTTGATGGCCCCTAAGATTTCCACCAGGGTCTCACTCACAGAGATCTTTCATTTAGGTCATTTTTTGCCACAGTGCCTTGGCTTTCCATGCCTGAAATATGCTCATGGGCTTTTTAGACAGATCTGAATGATTTAAGGACTGATTCTGAGGCCAGAGTGCCTTTTAGGGTATTTGTTATTCTGTGAATCTGCTGTGTATGCCGCTTCCCATGTTGGATTGTTCTCTCCTTTTTAATTCTATCAATTATTATTTACAGTCAGTGTCCTTTATTTCTTTCTCTTCCAAAACCACTCTAAGACTTTCAAAACTGTATTGAGTAAGAGTGGTGAAAGCGGACATTCTTGTCGTGTTCTGGATCTTAGTGGAAATGCTTTCATTTTTTCCACCTTCTGCATATTGATTGTGAGTTTGTCATATAAAACCTTTGTTATTTTGACATATGTTCCTTCAAATTAAAATTTTCAAGAGTTTTTAACCCCGAGGAGATGTTGAATGTTAACAAACACCTTTTCTGCATCTATTGAAAAGATCAGATGATGTTTGTACTTCATTCAGTTGCTGTGATTTATTACGCTAATTGATTGGAAATGTTGAACTATCCTTGTCACTAGGATGAATCCCACTTGATCATGATGTATATATAACCTTGTTGATGTACTATTGGATTCTGTTTGATAATATTTTTTAAGAATTCAGCATCAACATTTGCTAAAATGTTTGTAATTATCTATTGCTGTGTGTGCCTTTGTTTGTTTTTGGTATCAAAACAATGTTGGCCTTTAAAAAAATAATGTAAGTTCCATGCTTTTTTCATCTTTTGGAACAGTTTAAGAGCAATGGAGTTAATTCCTCCTTAAATATCTATGTAAATTTTAACCTAAAGCCATCAGGTCCTGGGATTTTCTTTGATGAGACTTTTAACTGTGCTTCAGCCTTCTCTCTGATAGTTGGTTGGTTTCAATTTTCTGTACTTCTTTGATTTAATCTGGGTAAATTGTACATATCTAGGGATTACTATGAATTTCTTTAAATTGTTAGTATGTGGTGGTTCCTGTAAATTTCTTGTGATTCCTTTTGTTTCAGTAGTATTTGTTGCAATGTCTCCTTTTTAATCTTTGATTTTATTTTTCCTCTTTGACTTTGGTAGCTTGATAACAGTTTGTGCTTTTTTAAAAAATACAGATTTTTGTATTTATCTTTTATGCAACTTACAATAAATCTGAAGTATTATTGAATGTCTATTAAATGCTTGAGAAAGGATACAGCTTGCTGTGAAAGGAAATAAGGCCAAGAAAGAACTTTGGATTGGGACGATGGGGAAGGTCCAAGAGCCTTGAGGTCTAAATAAAAAGCACTGTTTTTTGTTGTTGTTGTTGTTGTTGTTAATAGCTTTTCTTTTTTTATTAGACAGGTAGAGTTATAGACAGTGAGAGAGAGAGAAATGTCTTCCTTCCATTAGTTCACTCCCCTAATGGCTGCTACGGCCAGCGCTGTGCTGATCTGAAGCCAGGAGCCAAGTGCTTCCTCCCATTCTCCCATGCAGGTGCAGGGACCCAAGCACTTGGGCCATACTCCACTGCCTTCCTTGGCCACAGCAGAGAGCTGGACTGGAAGAGGAGCAACTGGAACCAGTACCTGGCACCCCAGCTGGGACTAGAACCCGGGGTGCCGGTGCTGCAGGCAGAGGATTAGTCAAGTGAGCCCTGGGGCTGGCCTGTTAATAGCTTTACTTTGTGTATAACTGCATAAAAATAAAATTCACTCATTAAAATCATGCAACTGAAAAATTTGTGAAATATACATACACTTGTGTGTCCATAACAACATTCAAGAATATACATATCTATCTCCTGAAAAAGTTTCTCTCTGGTCCTTTGTATTACCTCCTTCTGGCCCTTGCATGTTCACCCTGGTCACAAGAAATCATTGATTTGCTCTCCATAAAAGTTGGTTTCATCTTTCTAGAATTTTCTCTAAGTGGAATCAAACACTGTGTACAGCTTCATATCTTGCTTCCTTTTGTCAGTAATAAGAATTTTTATATCCTTTCATGCTGTTGCACATAGCAATAGTTCATTCCAGGACTGACATTGTGGCATAGCCAGGATAGCTGCTACCCGTGATGCCAACACTCCGTATGGGTGACGATCTGAGTCCTGGCTGCTCCACTTCTGATCCAGCTCCCTGCTTATGTGCCTGGGAAAGCAGTGGAGGATAGACCAAGTGCTTGGTCCCCTGCACCCAAGTGGGAGATCTAGCCCTGGCTGTTGTGGTCATTTGAGGAAAGAATCAGCAGAAAAAAGATTTCTCACTCTCTCTCTCTCACACACTCTCTCTCTGTAACTCTGTCTTTCAAATAATAAAATAAATCTCGAAAATCTGTTCATTCTTTTTATTACTACCTATTATTCCACATGCTATGACTATGTGAAGTTTGCTCAAATATATTACAAAAATCAGTGTTAGTAAAATAAATACAAGTAAGAGTGGCAGTCAGCTTTGAAGTAGATAATTAAAACATTTTCTCAAATATTGAGGTTTATACAAGTGTTAAGGAAGAAAAATTGGAATATACCTGGGGAAGCAGTCAGAAGGTAAATAGATATTCAAATTGACTTTAAGTGTAGATTGACTTGATTGATTGGATTATGAAACAAAGGAAGTAGATTTGTTATTGGAGCCTGTCAATGAAACATTTGGGAAGTAGCCACTGAAATCTAGGATGGTGGCGTCTCCTCTGAGCAGAGGAAGAAAGATTTTCAGTGAGTAACCTCTCCTTAGCAGGGCACCACTAAGTTTTTTTTTTTTAAATTGATTTATTTATTTGAAAGTCAGAGTTACACAGAGAGAGGAGAGGCAGAAAGAGAGAGAGAGAGAAAGAGAGAGAGAGAGAGAGGGAGGGAGAAGTCTTCCATCCAATGTTTTACTCCCCGATTGGCCACAATGGCTGGGGCTGTTGGGATCCGAAGCCAGGAGCCAGGAGCCTCTTCAGGGGCCCAAGGACTTAGGCCATCTTCTGTTGCTTTCCCAGGCCATAGCAGAGAGCTGGATTGGAAGTGGAGCACCTGGGTTTCGAACAGCACTCATATGGGATGCTGGCGCTTCAGGCCAGGGCGATAACTGCCTGTGCCACAGTGCTGGCCCTGCAGCAGTAGATTTTTACTCATGGGATATCCTAATATCATTTAGTGTGAGAAAATTAACAAACCTTTGAAATGACCATTGATGATACTTGCTAACTTTTTAAATAAACAAATGAATGAGCTAGAGAGATGATTCAGAGCTTAATGTCCAAATGGAATAGAAATAGAATATAAGAAAAATAAGGATGACTTTCAATCTTTTTTTTATCTTTTATTAAATGAATATAAATTTCCAAAGTACGACTCATGGGTTACAATGGCTTTCCCCCCCATACCGTCCCTCCCACCCACAACCCTCCCCCTTCCCACTCCCTCTCCACTTCCATTCACATCAAGATTCATTTTCGATTATCTTAATATACAGAAGATCAGCTTAGTATACCTTAAGTAAGGATTTCAACAGTTTGTTCCCACACAGAAACATAAAGTGAAAAATAATAGATGATTTTTTTTTAAATGATGATGAAATCAGATCAGACCTATTGTCATGTTTAATCCCAGTGAGAGTCAAGTTGGGAATTGATAATTTCTTTTTTTTTTTTTTTTACAGAAGATCAGTTTAGTGTACATTAAGTAAAGATTTCAATCGTTTGCACCCCCATAGAAACACAAAGTGAAATATACTGTTTGAGTACTCGTTATAGCATTAAGCCTCAGTGTACAGCACATTAAGGACAGAGATCCTACATGAGGAGTAAGTGCACAGTGACTCCTGTTGTTGACTTTACCAATTGACACTCCTGTTTATGGCATCAGTAATCTCCCTATGCACCAGTCATGAGTTTCCAAGGCTATGGAAGCCCCTTGAGTTCTCCAACTCTTATCTTGTTTAGACAAGGTCATAGTCAAAGTGGAGGTTCTCTCTTCCCTTCAGAGAAAGGCACCTCCCTCTTTGAAGACCTGTTCTTTCCACTGGGATCTCACTCGCAGAGATCTTTTTGCCAGAGTGTCTTGGCTTTCCATGCCTGAAATACTCTCATGGGCTTTTCAGCCAGATCCGAGTGCCTTTAGGGCTGATTCTGAGGCCAGAGTGCTGTTTAGGACATCTGCCATTCTATGAGTCTGCTGAGTATCTCACTTCCCATGTTGGATCACTCTCCCCTTTATTTATTCTATCGGTTAGTGTTAGCAGATACTAGACTTGTTTATGTGCTCCCTTTGACTCTTAGTCCTTTCATTATGATCAATTGTGAACTGAAATTGATCACTTGGACTAGTGAGATGGCATTGGCACATGCCACCTTGATGGGATTGAATTGGAATCCCCTGGTATGTTTCCAACTCTACCAATTGGGGCAAGTCAGCCCGAGCATGCCCCAAATTATACATCTCTTCCCTCTCTTATTCCCACTTTTATGTTTAACAGGGATCACATTTCAGTTAATTGTCAACACTTAAGAATAACTGTGTGATAATTACAGAATTAAACCAGTCATATTAAGTAGAACAGACAAAAAAAAATACTATGAGGGATAATGTATTAAGTTGTCCATTAGCAGTCAGGGCTATGCTGATCAAGTCACCATTTCTCATAGTGTCCATTTCACTTCAGGAGGTTTCCTTTTTGGTGTTCAGTCAGTTGTCACCGATCAGGGAGAACATATGGTATTTGTCCCTTTGGGACTGGCTTACTTCACTCAGCATGATGTGTTCCAGATTCCTCCATTTTGTTGCAAATGACTGGATTTCGTTGTTTCTTACTGTGGTATAGTATTCTAAAGAATACATATCCCATAATTTCTTTATCCAGTCTACCATTGATGGGCATTTAGGTTGGTTCCAGGTCTTGGCTATTGTGAATTGTGCTGCAATAAACATTAGGGTGCAGACCGCTTTTTTGTTTATCAATTTAAACTCCTTTGGGTAAATTCCAAGGAGTGGGATGACTGGGTCGAACGGTAGGGTTATATTCAGGTTTCTGAGGAATCTCCAGACTGATTTCCATAGTGGCTTGACCAGTTTGCATTCCCACCAACAGTGGGTTAGTGTCCCTTTTTCTCCACATCCTCGCCAGCATCTGTTGTTGGTAGATTTCTGTATGTGAGCCATTCTAACCGGGGTGAGGTGAAACCTCATTGTGCTTTTGATTTGCATTTCCCTGATTGCTAGTGACCTTGAACATTTTTTCATGTGCCTGTTGGCCATTTGGATTTCCTCTTTTGAAAAATGTCTATTGAAGTCCTTGGCCCATCTCTTAAGTGGGTTGTTGGTTTTGTTTTTGTGGAGTTTCTTGATCTCTTTGTAGATTCTGGTTATTAACCCTTTATCTGTTGCATAGTTTGCAAATATTTTTTCCCATTCTGTTGGTTGTCTCTTCACTCTCCTGACTGTTTCTTTTGCAGTACAGAAACTTCTCAATTGGATGCAATCCCAATAGTTGATTTTGGCTTTGACTGCCTGTGCCTCCTGGGTCTTTTCCAGAAATTCTTTGCCTGTGCCAATATCTTGAAGGGTTTCTCCAATGTTCTCTAGTGACTTGATGGTGTCAGGTCGTAGATTTAGGTCTTTAATCCACGTTGAGTGGATTTTTGTGTAAGGTGTAAGGTAGGGTTCTTGCTTCATGCTTCTGCACGTGGAAATCCAGTTTTCCCAGCACCATTTATTGAATAGACTGTCCTTGCTCCAGGAATTAGTTTTAGATCCTTGATCAAATATAAGTTGGCTGTAGATGTTTGGATTGATTTCTGGTGTTTCAATTCTGTTCCATTGGTCTATCCATCTGTTTCTGTACCAGTACCATGCTGTTTTGATTACAACTGCCCTGTAGTATGTCCTAAAATCTGGTATTGTGATGCCTCCGGCTTTATTTTTGTTGTACAAGATTGCTTTAGCTATTCGAGGTCTCTTGTGCCTCCATATGAATTTCAGCATCATTTTTTCTAGATCTGCGAAGAATGTCTTTGGTATCTTGATTGGGATTGCATTGAATCTATAAATTGCTTTTGGGAGAATGGACATTTTGATGATGTTGATTCTTCCAATCCATGAGCATGGAAGATTTTTCCATTTTTTGGTATCCTCTTCTATTTCTTTCTTTAAGGTTTTGTAATTTTCATCGTAGAGATCTTTAACGTCCTTGGTTAAGTTTATTCCAAGGTATTTGATTGTTTTTGTAGCTATTGTGAATGGGATTGATCTTAGCAGTTCTTTCTCAGTCATGGCATTACTTGTGTATACAAAGGCTGTTGATTTTTGTGCATTGATTTTATATCCTGACACTTTGCCAAACTCCTCTATGAGTTCCAATAGTCTCTTAGTAGAGTTCTTTGGATCCTCTAAGTACAGAATCATATCGTCTGCAAAGAGGGATAGTTTGAGTTCTTCCTTCTTGATTTGTATTCCTTTGATTTCTTTTTCTTGTCTGATGGCTCTGGCTAAAACTTCCAGAACTATGTTAAATAGCAGTGGTGGGAGTGGGCATCCCTGCCTGGTGCCAGATTTCAGTGGAAATGCTTCCAACTTTTCCCCATTCAATAGGATGCTGGCTGTGGGTTTTTTATAAATTGCTTTGATTATATTGAGGAATGTTCCTTCTATACCCAATTTTCTTAGAGTTTTCATCATGAAAGGGTGTTGAATTTTATCAAATGCTTTCTCTGCATCAATTGAGATAACCATATGGTTTTTTATCTGCAGTCTGTTAATGTGGTGAATCACATTGATTGATTTGCGAATGTTGAACCATCCCTGCATACCAGGGATGAATCCCACTTGGTCTGGGTGGATGATTTTCCTGATGTGTTGTTGTATTCTATTGGCCAGGATTTTATTGAGGATTTTTGCATCTATGTTCATCAGGGATATTGGTCTGTAATTCTCCTTCAGTGCTGCATCTTTCTCTGGCTTAGGGATTAAGGTGATGCTGGCTTCATAGAAAGAATTTGGGAGGATTCCCTCTTCTTCGATTGTTCTGAATAGTTTGAGAAGAAATGGGATTAGTTCTTCTTTAAATGTCTGGTAGAATTCAGCAGTGAATCCATCTGGTCCTGGGCTTTTCTTTGTTGGGAGGGCCTTTATTACTGTTTCAATTTCTGTTTCAGTTATGGGTCTATTTAGGTTTTCGATGTCTTCATGGTTCAATTTTGGTAGATTGCATGTGTCCAGGAATCTATCCATTTCTGATAGGTTTTCCTGTTTGCTGGCATACAGGTCCTTGTAGTAATTTCTGATGATTCTTTTTATTTCTGTGGTGTCTGTTGTTACGTTTCCTTTTTCATCTCTGATTTTATTGATTTGGGTCTTTTCTCTTCTTTTTTTAGTTAGTTGGGCCAATGTGGTGTCAATTTTATTTATTTTTTCAAAAAACCAGCTTCTCGCTTGGCTGATTTTTTGTAATGTTTTTTTTTGATTCAATCCTGTTAATTTCTTCTCTGGTTTTAATTATTTCTCTTCTCCTACTAGATTTGGGTTTGGTTTGCTGCAGTTTTTCTAGATCCTTGAGGTGCGCTGAAAGCTCATTTATTTGGTACCTTTCCAATTTCTTGATATAGGCACCTATTGCTATAAATTTGCCTCTCAATACTGCTTTTGCTGTATCCCATAAGTTTTGATATGTTGTGTTGTTGTCTTCATTTACTTCCAGAAAGTTTTTGATTTCTCTTTTGATTTCTTGAATGACCCAGTGTTCATTCAGGAGCATGTTGTTCAGTCTCCATGTGTTTGCATACTTTCTGGGGTTTCCTGAGTTGCTAATTTCCAGCTTCATCCCGCTGTGGTCTGAGAAGCTGCATGGTATGATTCTAATTCTTTTAAATTTTCTGAGACTTGCTTTATGGCCTAGTATGTGATCAATCCTAGAGAAGGTTCCATGCGCTGCTGAGAAGAATGTGAAGTCTGTAGATGTAGGGTTGAAAGTTCTGTAGATATCTGTTAGATCCATTTGGGCAATAGTGTCAATTAAATCTGCTGTTTCCTTGTTGATCTTCTGTCCTGATGATCTGTCTATTTCTGAGAGTGGAGTATTGAAGTCCCCCAGTACTATTGTATTGGAATCTAAATCTCCCTTTAAGTCCCTTAACATATCTTTTAAATAGACCGGTGCCCTGTAATTAGGTGCCTATACATTTATAATAGTTACATCTTCCTGTTGAATTGAACCCTTAATCATTATATAGTGTCCCTCTTTGTCTCTCTTAACAGTTTTTGTATTAAAGTTTAATTTGTCTGATATTAATATGGCTACACCTGCTTTTTTTTGGTTTCTGTTGGCATGGAATATCTTTTTCCAACCTTTCACTTTCAGTCTGCATGCCTCTTTGTTAGAGAGATGTGTTTCTTGTAGGTAACAAATAGTTGGGTTGTGTTCTGTGAGCCAGTCAGCCAAACGGTGTCTTTTAACTGAAGAATTCAGACCATTAATGTTCAATGTGACAATTGATACGTAGTGACTTTGCCCTGCCATTTTCCCGGAAATATTTTCTAGTATATGCTTTGAGCTTCCCATGCTCTTTTACTGGTAGGTGTTCTTCCTTTCCCTTCTTTCATATTGATGGCCGTGTTTCTGTGTTTCTGAGTGTAGCACATCTTTAAGTATCTTTTCAGGGCCGGACGAGTGGCCACAAAGTCTTTCAATTTCTGTTTGCTATGAAAGGTCTTTATTTCACCTTCATTCACAAATGAGAGCTTGGCAGGATATAATATTCTGGGCTGGCAATTTTTCTCTCTTAGCACCTGTGCTATGTCTCGCCATTCCCTCCTAGCTTGTAGGGTTTCTGATGAGAAGTCAGCTGTGAGTCTGATTGGAGATCCTCTGAGAGTAATCTGACGTTTCTCTCTTGCACATTTTAGGATCTTTTCTTTATGTTTCACTGTGGTAAGTTTAATTACCACGTGCCGTGGTGAGGATCTCTTTTGGTCATGTTTATTGGGGGTTCTATGAGCTTCCTGTACTAGGATATCTCTGTCCTTCTCCAAACCTGGAAAGTTCTCTGCTAGTATCTCACTAAAAAGGCCTTCCAATCCTTTCTCTCTCTCCATGCCTTCAGGAACTCCTAGAACTCGAATGTTGGTTTTTTTAATAGTATCCTGTAGATTCCCAACAATATTTTTTAGGTTTCTAATTTCCTCTTCTTTTCTTTGGTTTGACTGTATGTTTTCCTGTGCTCTATCTTCTAAGTCCGATATTCTCTCTTCTGCTTCACCCATTCTGTTTTTAAGGCTTTCTAATGTGTTTGTCATTTGATCTATTGAGCTCTTCATTTCATTTTGATTTCTCTTGACTATTACACTTTCCTGTTCTACTAGTTTCTGAGTTTCATTTTGACTCTTCCTTAAAATTTCATTTTCACGAGAGAGATTTTCAATCTTGTCCATTAAGGATTTCTGTAGTTCAAGGATTTGCTTTTGAAAACTTCTAAATGTTCTTATCATAAATTTTTTGAAATCCGTATCTTGCATTTCTTCTATCTCATCATCTTCATAATCTTGGCTTGGGGTGTTTTGCTTATTTGGAGGCATCATAGTGTCATCGTTGATCTTGCTCCCTCTATTTCTGTGTTTGTTACTCGGCATAGTTAATTCTTCTTGCATCACTGTGCGGTTTTTTTTTCTTTCTTTTTTTTTTTTATATACTGTGTCCGTGTTAAGTGGACTGCCTGCTGTTGGAGGAGCCTTGGAGGCTTGAGATGGGTGCGGCCTGAGAGCTCTGCCTGGTTCTTCCTGGTTAAGGGTGTGCAAAGGTGACACCCTCAGGTTATGCGTGGTAAATCTCTCTCTTTTTATTTATTTATTTATTTTATTTATTCAGGGGGTAAGTAACACTGCAGGGCAGGGCTGTACAGAATTGATGGTATTTAGCTTCCAGTCTTTGGCTCCTCTGGACTCCCACTGGGTTGCCTAGGCTACTGAATTGTAGTGACTCAGTTCCTTAACTCTCCCCCATTGATATGTAAATCCAAAGAGGAGGCCTGCTCTTTGTCTCTTGGGAATTCTTCAAGCCTTGCAGCCTTGTAACCTTTGCAAGGTTAGGGGGAAGAGAAACCCCAAAGCTTTTTTTTCCTTCTTTCCGGTAGTGAGTTTGCTGCACTTTCCGGCCCCCCTCTAGATTCTGACCCCCGTTTCCCCACCAATGTCTCGGGTTATTGAGCTCACCTCCCCTTCCAGCGCCGATGTGTGGACTTGGAGCCCTGAGCGTCCCAAGTCTCCCCGCTGTTGTCTGTGTGGCATGCACTCCCCTTGGAGCACTGTCGGGCAGATCCTGGGGCTTCTGCGGCTGGGTCCCGCGACTTGGCTTCCGCGTGGTGGGCGACCTTGTTCTCCCAGTAGGTCCTCCGATTCACGCCTGCTCCATCTAGAAGGGTTTCCCCTGCAATTTTTTTTTGGTTCTATTTTCTGCGGCTACCGTAACTCCCCTTTTATTAAACTAAATTTTCCCGGACTATCGGTGCGTGCCCTCACTATTCTGCCATCTTGGCTCCGCCCGACTTTCAATCTTATTCTGTAATTAGATATTACATAATGAGTGAAGTAGAATTTTATGAGGCATAAATGGCATAAAATGTTGGAAATTAAAACATAGGATGATAAGCATGTGTGGAAAATTTCTTAGAATTTGGGTTGAGATAATATAATTTTCCACTTCACTGTTGGTTAGCATAGAATTGAGTAAAGCAAGCTGTCCCATGAATGTCTCTGCAAAATCCCTTTTCTAACTCATTCTGCCCTCTATGATTACATTATATTAGTGAAGTATTGATGGCCAGTATTCTGTGGTCACACTAAATCTTTTAAGGAGAAGCAGCTCTAGAAATTCAACTACATTATGTGACTCGAGGAAAACTTCCAAGGCATAAAGTATAATTGCAATTTCTGTGTGATTCTCACAGCAGTTAGTGTAATTTAATGAAATTAGCTGTTCAGAAATTTGTTTCCATTGTTTGAACAAAGATACAAATCTTTTAACTGGTCATATGTGAGCATAAAATACATATGAACTATTCTAGGATAAAAAAGGAATGAAAATTGTGTCTAACTGTACATGTCTTTGTTTTCTTTCAGGAAACTGTGAAAATGAATATAAGACTTATATTATGGTTGCAGTCATCCTTGGGATTGTATCATTTATTTTAATTTACCCTATTTGCAAACATTTTAGAAAATGCAAGCAAAATGGTAAGATATCAAAAATTGAATGTGATAAATTATGATGAATCCAATAGATAGGGTGAATCAAATAAGAACAGAGAAGCGGTAACATCAGTTTTGTCTTAATGTATTAGCAGTTTAGAAAATCAATGAAAATCCAAACCATACAAGAAAAAATTTCTTCCATAAATTTTTATTTATTTTTAGCTGAATAGTGGCTGATAATTAGTATACCTTTTTTTTTAAAACTTTTATTTAATGAATATAAATTTCCAAAGTACGGCTTATGGATTACAATGGCTTCCCCCCATAACATCCCTCCCACCCGCAACCCTCCCCTTTCCCATTCCCTCTCCACTTCCATTCACATCAAGATTCATTTTCGATTCTCTTTATATACAGAAGATCAGTTTAGCATACATTAAGTAAAGATTTCAACAGTTTGCTCCCACACAGAAACATAAAGTGAAAAATAATAGATGATTTTTTAAATGATGATGAAATCAGATCAGACCTATTGTCATGTTTAATCCCAGTGAGAGTCAAGTTGGGAATTGCTAATTTCTTCTTTTTTTTTTAACAGAAGATCAGTATACCTGTATTTTGAATCAAAAGGACAATTCACATTTTCATTAATAAAGTTGTTCTTGAGGAGAAAAAAGAAACCACAAATATTTAGATACTTGAGGCAAATTTTATCTTCTACTTAAATTTTCATCTTGCCATAAATAATCTCTGCCTCTTGGTATTCAGTCTTGTGTATTCCTCTGTCCTTAAATAATTTGCTTCTCATTATATTACAAAAGATTTTGATGTCTGTCTTGCTGGCAAACTCTCTTCCTCACTGTTTCTGATGAATCACATTGTCACATCGGGGAAAACTAACTTGATGGGAAATTATGGCAGCCTTTAGAGTAAAGGTAGCTAGGAACTGAGGCTCTCAACCTAACAGTCACTCAGTTGGGATTCTGCCAGTATTCATAAAACTTTGAAACAGATCCCTCCCTAGTCCAAATCCCAGTCGTGACCAACACCTTGACTGCAGCCTCGGGAGAAATTTTAAGGTAGAGTTAGAAAGCTGTGCTCAGATGCCTGATCCAGGATTCCTGATCCACAGAAACTGAGATAATAAGTGTGTGTTTTTTAAGCTACTATGTTTGTGGTAATTTGTTATGCAGTAATGTGTAACTAATTTAATTTTAATAATAATTAGCTTTGGAAAGCCTGCATAAACAGGATAGATCAAACAAATTAGGAATATGGTCTTATAAACATAGTTATGATGTTTTTTGAAGTTAGTGATATTTTAAAAACATTTAGCTGTTAAAATGAACACTTTGTTGAACTTAACTCATTTTATGTAGGTTTTTCATTGATGTTCTTGTATGTTTAGGATCTAAAATGAAATCAGATCAAAATTATGATAGTTTTCATATAAAATTAACTTACTCTAATTTACTTTTTAATTTTTGCAAGGTGTATTTATTTATTTGAAAGAATTACGGGGGATGGGGAGAGAAAGAGAGAGAAGGAGAACAAGAGAGAGCGAGAGAGATCTTCAATCAGCTGGTCCACTCCCCAGATGGCCTCAGTGGTGCTGCACCAGGCCTAAACCAGGAGCCAGAACCTTCATCCAGGTCTCCCACCTGAGCAGCAGGGGCTAAAGCATTGGGTCATTTTCTATTGCTTTTCCCAGGCCATAAGAAGGGAGGTGGATCAGAAGTGGAACATCTGGAACACAAAACAGTGCCCATATGGGATGCCAGCATCGCAAGTGGCAGCTTTACTGGCTATGTCACAATGTCAGCCCCTAATTTACTCTTTATAAAATTTGTTTTTATTGATGTGTATATATACACACACACACACACACAATATCTTTTTTCCTACTGTGTTTTTGGCTTGAACCACCTGAAATAATATTCCCTTGTTTTAATGTTTATCATTAAGAAAAATATTTATTATTAATTTCTGAAGGATATTCTTTGTTAGCGTTAAAATATTTTCTTCTGTTCTAGTTCTCTACTTTTTATTATTTTGTATCAAGGGTGCATTTATTTCACTTTTGGGATATAATAAAATGATAATTCTTATATATATATTACATTGGAAATATCCTTTAGCATAATATCTAATTGTTGAATCATTCTTGTATTTCTGATCATATTTACTTGTTGAATATGTATAGCCTCTTAGTACATAGCTTTGTCAGGTTAAATACACTTTTATTGAGATTTTTTGCATTTATATTTAGAAATATCATTTGTCCCTACAATGCTTATCAAGCATATCTATTTAAGACTTGAGTAGAATGATTTTATGATAATTACTTCTTAGGTTCTCAGGGTCTCACAATTATAAATCATGTACTCTTGGATAAGGCACTTAAATTTTGTACGTCTAAGATATTATAACTACTAACAATATATTTCTGAATTATTATGAAGATAGACAACCTTGAGATTTAAAAATGTTCAAATAGCAATGACTAAAATGCAAATTTTAAGCACAAATATATTTAAAATTATAAAACTATATAAATGATAACTTATGTTTTCACACTTTGTTATAATGTGATTAATGATTCATTATTTTTCTTCTGTTCTCTATTTGTCATAATACTAAAGAGCTTAATGATATATATTTTTTATTACGTCAAACTTCAGGTAAGACCTGAATACTAAAATTTTCCAAAACAATAGAAATAACAATTGAAATAACTAGCCATAATTATAGTGCTATTTATTATAATTAGAAGTTGCTCATATATTTATAAGCAACTTATATATATATATAAGCTATACACACACACACACACACACACACACACACACATATATATATATTAGTTTGCTAGTGCTGTCTTTAAAAATACCCAAAATTATGTGCCTCAAATAGCAGAAATTTGTTGTCTCCATTGTTCTTTAGGATATAAGATCAAAATCAAGATATCTACATAACAACATAGTTGGTTCCTTTGAATAAAGAATCTGTATCATGCATGGCCCATAATATCTGAAAGTTTTCTGCCAATCTTCAGTATTGCTTGCCCTGTAGAAATTCCTTCATCTTCACATGGCTGGGCTCCTCATATAGTCTTCCCTTATGTATGTCTTTCTCTGTGTGCACATATCTCCTTTCCATAAGGACATCCTAGTTGTGCCTGCAATGACCTTTTTTCCAAATAAGATCATGATCCAAGCTACTAGGAGACAGAATTTCTACATATTAATTTCTGAGGGACGCACTTCAACTCATAGCAATTTTTTACTTAGAAAAATTTTCAAAACAAGTGTGGAGAACAATGAATTTCTACAAAATGAACATACCTATGTGACATCAATGATATCATAAAACTTAAAAATTAATATTGCCACAATGCTTCCTTCTTTCCTCTCTCAGTGCTAACCCCTTTATTCATAAATAACCACCACAATCATATTTATCAACTGCTTAGAGCTTGGATTTTGGCAGTAGAAGTGATGTTTTTTGACAGGCAGAATTAGTGAGATAGAGAGAGAGAGAGACAGAAAGAAAGGTCTTCTCACCATTGGTTTACCCCCTAAATGGCCGCTATGACCAGCGCATTGTGCCAATCCGAAGCCAGGAGCCAGGTGCTTCCTCCTGGTCTCCCATGCAGGTGTCAGGCCCAAGCACTTGGGCCATCCTCCACTGCCTTCCTGGGCCACAGCAGAGAGCTGGACTGGAAGAGGAGCAACCGGGACATAATCTGGCGCCTGACCGGGACTAGAACCCAGTGTGCCAGCACTGCAGGTGGAGGATTAGCCTATTGAGCCACGGTGCCAGCTGTATGTACAATTTTTGACAATGTATTCCATCACTGTATGTATGTCTGAGTGGTGACACAGAAGGCTAATGCCACTGAAAAGAGAAATTATTACGTATATTTTCTGAGAGAAAGGGGCGTACCAAAACACTATAGTTCACATGGGAAGCACCACTGTCAAACAGCAAGCAGAAAAAGAGAGAGGGCCTCCATTCACCGCTTCACTCCCCAGTTGGCTGCAACTGCCAGAGCTGCGCTGATCCAAAGCCAGGAGCCAGGAGACTCCTCCAGGTCTCCCACATAGGTGCAGGGACCCAAGGACTTGGGGCACCTTCTCTTGCTTTCCCAGGCCATTAGCAGAGAGCTGGATTGGAAGTGGAGCAGCCAGGACGCGAACCAGTGCCCATATGGGATGCTGGCACTGCAGGCGGTGGATTCACCTGCTATGCCACATCGCCGGCCCCATCGCACTCTTAATTTTTACAATGAACTATTTTCAGTTCAGTTTATACTCAAAAGATTAACTGTATAAAAAGTAAAGAGTTCAACAAATAGTAAGAGGAAAAAAATACTGTTCCTCAACAGTAGAGACAAAGGCTATAAGCAAATCATTGAAACTGAAAATGTCAATTTCACTTGAACACATTATATTTTAGATACTCTATTAGTTACTATAGATAAAGGAACACATAGGGTATTTGTTTTTTGGGACTGGCTTATTTCACTAAGTATAATGATTTCTAGTTGTATCCATTGTTGCAAATGACAGGATTTCTTTTTTTAACTGCTTAGCAGTATTCCATAATGTATATACAATATAATTTCTTTATCCAGTCTTGGTTTATGGATATCTGGGTTGATTCCATATATTATCAATTGTGAATTGAGCTGCAATGAACATGGTGGTACTGATAACTCTTTCATATGTTGATTTCATTTACTTTGGATCAATTCCAGGTAGTGAGAAGGCTGGATCATTATTGTAGGTCTACTTTCAGGTTTCTGAGTTATCTGCGTTTTGTCTTCTACAGAGACTTCACCAGTTTACATTCCTATCAACAGTGGATTAGGGTACCCTTTTCCCTACATTCTTGGCAGCATTTGTTGTATGTTGATTTCTGTATGAGACCCATTCTAACTGGAGTGAGTTGAAACCTCATTGTTGTTTTGAGTTGCATTTCCCTGATAACTACTGATTCTGAACAGCTTTTAAAGTATCTGTTGGCCATTTGATGTGTTGTTGCATTCTATTGGCGAGAATTTTATTGAGGATTTTTGCATCTATGTTCATCAGGGATATTGGTCTGTAGTTCTCTTTCAATGCTGCATCTTTTTCTGGCTTAGGAATTAAGGTGATGCTGGCTTCATAGAAAGAATTTGGGAGGACTCCCTCTTTTTCGATTGGTCTGAATAGTTTGAGAAGAATTGGAGTCAGTTCTTCTTTAAATGTCTGGTAGAATTCAGCAGTGAATCCATCTGTTCCTGGGCTTTTCTTTGTTGGTAGGGCCTTTATTACTGTTTCAATTTCTGTCTCAGTTATGGGTCTGTTTAGGTTTTCTATGTCTTCCTGGTTCAATTATGGTAGGTTGCATGTGTCCAGGAATCTATCCATTTCTGACAGTTTTCCCTGTTTGCTGGCATACAAGTCCTTGTAGTAATTTCTGATGATTCTTGTTATTTATGTGGTGTCTGTTGTTAAATTTCCTTTTTCATCTCTGATTTTATTGATTTGGGTCTTTTCTCTTCTTTTTTTAGTTAGTTGGGCCAATGGGGTGTCAATTTTGTTTATTTTTTCAAAAAACCAGCTCCTTGTGTGGCTGATTTTTTGTAATGTTTTTTCTTGGATTCAATCCTGTTGATTTCTTCTCTGATTTTAATTATTTCTCTTCTCCTACTAGATTTGGGTCTGGTTTGCTGTAGGTTTTCTAGATCCTTGAGGTGAATTGAAAGCTCATCTATTTGGTGCCTTTCCAATTTCTTGATGTAGGCACCTATTGCTATAACCTTTCCTCTTAACACTGCTTTTGCTGCGTCCCATAAGTTTTGGTATGTTGTGCTGTTATCCTCATTTACTTCCAGAAAAATTTTGATTTCTCTTTTAATTTCTTCTATGACCCATTGTTCATTCAGGAGCATGTTGTTCAATCTCCATGTGTTTGCGTATGCTCTAGGGATTCCTGAGTTGCTAATTTCCAACTTCATTCCTTTATGGTCTGAGAAGCTGCATGGTATGATTCTAAATCTTTTGAATTTGCTGAGACTTGCTTTATGGCCTAGTATGTTATCAATCCTAGAGAAGGTTCCATGTACTGCTGACAAGAATGTAAAGTCTTTAGCTCTAGGATTGAAAGTTCTGTAGATATCTGTTAGATCCATTTGGGCTATAGTGTCGTTTAAATCTACTGTCTCCTTGTTGATCTTCTGTCCTGTTGATCTGTCTATTTCTGAGAGTGGAGTATTGAAGTCCCCCAGTACTATTGTATTGGGGTCTAAGTCTCCCTTTAAGTCCCTTAACAAATCTTTTAGGTAAACCGGTACCCTGTAGTTAGGTGCATATACATTGATAATTGTTATATCTTCCTGTTGAATTAATCCCTTAATCATTATATAGTGCCCCTCTTTATCTCTCTTAACAGTTTTTGTGGTAAAGTTTATGTTGTCCGATTTTAAGATGGCTACGCCCGCTCTTTTTTCATTTCTGTTGACATGGTATATCTTTTTCCAGCCTTTCAATTTCAGTACGAATGGATCATTATCAGAAAGATGTGTTTCTTGTAAGCAGCAAATAGATGGGTTTTGTTCCTTAACCCAATCAGCCAATCTGTGTCTTTTAACTGGACAGTTCAGGCCATTCACGTTCAATGTGACTAATGATAAGTGGTAACTTTGCCCTGCCATTTGCCAAAGATAAGTTCTAATATATGCTTGAATTCCCTGTGATCTTTTGCTGTGAGGTTTCCTTCCTTTACCTTCTTTCATATTGATGACCGTGTTTCTGTGTTTCTGTGTGCAACACATCTTTAAGCATCTTTTGCAGGGCTGGACGAGTGGCGACAAATTCTTTCAATTTCTGTTTGCTATGAAAAGTCTTTATTTCACCTTCATTCACAGATGATAGCTTTGCAGGATATAATATTCTGGGCTGGCAGTTTTTCTCTCTTAGTACCTGGGCTATATCTCTCCATTCCCTCCTAGCTTGTAGGGTTTCTGATGAGAAGTCAGCAGTGAGTCTGATTGGAGATCCTCTGAGAGTAATCTGACGTTTCTCTCTTGCACATTTTAGGATTTTTTTTTAAAATTTTTTGACAGGCAGAGTGGACAGTGAGAGAGAGAGACAGAGAGAAAGGTCTTCCTTTGCCATTGGTTCACCCTCCAATGGCCACTGCGGCTGGCGCGCTGTGGCCGGCGCACCGCGCTGATCCAATGGCAGGAGCCAGGAGCCAGGTGCTTATCCTGGTCTCCCATGGGGTGCAGGGCCCAAGCACCTGGGCCATCCTCCACTGCACTCTCTGGCCACAGCAGAGAGCTGGCCTGGAAGAGGGGCAACCGGGACAGAATCCGGCGCCCCAACTGGGACTAGAACCCGGTGTGCCTGCGCTGCTAGGCGGAGGATTAGCCTAGTGAGCCGCGGCACTGGCCAGGATCTTTTCTTTATGTTTCACTGTGGAGGGTTCCTCTCTTGAAAAATGCCTGTTCAAATCTTTAAACCATTTCTTAACTAGATTGTTTTGTTGTTGTTGAATTTCTTTGGCTGTTTATAGATTCTAGATATTAATTGTTTATCTGTTGCATAGTTTGCAAATATTTTCTCTCATCCATTCGGTTGCCTCTTCACTTTGCTGAGTATTTCTTTTGCATTGCAGAAACTTTTCAGCTTGATATAATCTCATTTGCCAATTTTGGCTGTGACTGTCTCTGGGGTCTTTTCCCAGAAGTCTGCCTGTGTCAATGACTTTCAGAGTTTCCCCAATGTTCTCTAGTAATTTGATGGTATCACATTGTAGATTTAGGTCCTTGGTCAATTTTGGATTTCTGTTTAAGGTAGAGGTCTTGTTTCATACTTCTCTATATGGAAATCCAGTTTTCCCAGCACCACTTATTAAAAAGATGGTGCATGCTACAGGGATTGATTTTAGTTGCTTTTTCAAAGGTAAGTTGGTTGCAGATGCATGGATTGATTTTTGGAGTTTCTATTTTGTTCTATTGATATACAGTCTTTTAAAATCCATATGAATTTTAGCAGTTTTTATTTCCTAAATCGTAGAAGAATGCTGGGGTGGCATCGTGGTACAGTAGTTTAATCCTCCCCCTTGGCACCAGCATCCCATATGGATGCCCATTCTAGTCCCAGATGCTCCTTTTAGGATCCAGGTTTCTCCTATACTTGGAAAAGCAGTAAAAAATGGCCCAAGCACTTGTGTCCCTGCACTCATGTGGGAGGCATGGAAGAAGTTCCTGGCTCCTGGCTTTGGAACAGTCCAGCTCCAGCCATTGTGGCCATTTGGGGAGTGAACCAACGGATAAAAGAACTTTCTCTCTCACTGTCTGTTAACTCTACCTCTCAAATAAATAAAATCTTTTTTAAAAAAGAAGAATGTAACTGGTATTTTGATTGGGAACATATTCAATCTGCAAATTGTTTTGGGCAAAATAACATTTTGATATTAATTCCACCATTCAATGTATATGGAAGATTTTTTCCATTTTTTGTGTCTCCTATTTCTTTCTTTAAAGTTTTGTAATTTTCATAGTAGAGATCTTTGACTTCTTGGTTAAATTTATTCCAAGGTATTTAATATTTTTGTAGCTATTATGGAAGGGATTGGTCATAGATCTTTCTCAATCATGGTATATTTGTGTATACAAAGGCTATTGATTTTTGAGTGTTTTTTTATACCTTGCCACTTTATCAAACTCTTTTATAAGTTCTGATAATCTCTTAGTGGAGTCTTTTTGTTTCCTTATATAGAATCATGCCATCTGCAAATAGGAATAGATTGACTTGCCTTTCCAATTTGTATCCCTTTTATTTCTTTTCCTTGCCAAACAGCTCTGGCTAAAACTTCCAGGACTGTGTTGAATAGCAGTGGTGAGAGTGGGAATCTGTGTATACTTCCAGATCTTAGATCAAACTTTCCCAGAAAAAGTTACTGGCTGAAGGTTTGTCATAAATTGCCTTGATTGTATTAAGGAATGCTCCTTCTATACCCATTTGTTTCCTTCATCATGGAAGGGTGTTGTATTTTATCAAATGCTTTCTCTGCATCTATTGAAATAATTATTTAGTTTTTGTTCCTCAGATTGTTAATGTGATGTATAACATTTAATTATTTTTATAATGTTGAACCATCTTTGCATAACAGGGATAAATCCCACTTATTCCAGATGAATGGTTCTTCTTGTCTGTTTTTGGAGTCATTTAGCTAGTATTTTGTTGAGTATTTTTGCATCTATGTTCATTAGGGAGGGTGATCTATAGTTGTTTCTTTTTCTGCTTTAGGAATAAGGGTGATGCTGACACTAAAGAAAAAGTTTGGGAGGATTTCTGCCTTTGAAATATTTGAATAGCTTGAGAAGAATTGGATTTATTTCATCTTTAAATGTCTGGTAGAATTCACCAGTGAAGCCTTCTGGTCCTGGGCTTTTCTTTGTTGAGAAGGTCTTTACTACTGAATCGATCTATGTCTTATTGATTGAGCTGTTTATGTTTTTTATGTCTTCAGGACTCGATTTTATTAGATTGTATGTGCCCAGTATCTATCCATTTTTTTAGATTTTCTGATTCATTGGCATAATTTGTAGTAATTCCTGATGATTCTTTTGTTTCTGCAGTGTCTACTGTAATAATTCTTTTTTCATCTCTGATTTTATAAATTTGGGGCTTCTTCCTCATTTTTTTGAGTATTTGGGCCAATAGTGTATGAATTGTTTTTAAAAAAAAACAGCTCTTCATTTCTCTGATCATTTGTATTTATTTAATTTAAATTTATTTATTTATTTCTTCTCTAATTTTAACTATTTCTTTCCTCCTACTAATTTTGGTAATTGTTTCTTGTTCTTTTTCTAAGTTCTTGAGATGTGCTGATAGCTCATTTATTTGGTACTTCTCCAATTCCTTTATGTAGGCACCAATTGTTATAAACTTCCCTCTTAATACTGTTTTTGCTGTGTTCCATTAGCTTTGATATGTTGTGTTATTGTCTTCATTTGTTTCCAGATATTTTTTATTTCCCTTTTGATTTCTTCTATGACCCACAGTTCATTCAAGAGGATGTTTTTCAGTCTCCATGTGTTTGCATATGCTTTAGACATTCCTGAGTTGTTCAGTTCCAGCTTTATTCCATTGTGGTTGGAGGCGATGCATGGCATGATTTTGATTTTTTAAATTTTTTTGAGACTTGTTTATGGCCTAATATATGGTCTATTATAGAATACCTTTACAAAGTTCCATGTATTGATGAAAAGAACGTGTGGTTGGCCGGCGCCACGGCTCAACAGGCTAATCCTCCGCCTAGCGGCACCGGCACACTGGGTTCTAGTCCCGGTTGCCCCTCTTCCAGGCCAGCCCTCTGCTATGGCCCGGGAGTGCACTGGAGGATGGCCCAAGTACTTGGGCCCGCACCCCATGGGAGACCAGGAGAAGCACCTGGCTCCTGCCTTCAGATCAGCATGGTGCGCCAGCCGCATTGCGCCGGCTGCAGCAGCCATTGGAGAATGAACCAATGGCAATGGAAGACCTTTCTCTCTCTCTCTCTCTCTCTCTCTCTCTGTCCACTCTGTCAAAAAATAAAAAAAAGAAGAATTTGTGGTCTGCAACTGTGGGATGAAAAGTTCTGTATATATCAGGTAGGTGCATTTAGTTCATAGTGTTGATTGGCTCTTTGATTCTTTGTTGATTTTCTTTCTAATTGATCTTTCCATTGCTTGAAGTCAGAGGTTGAAGTCCCCCATTAGTATTATATTGGAGTCTATGTCTCTCTTTAGATCCAGAAACATTTTTTTAACTTTTATTTAATGAATATAAATTTCCAAAGTACAGCTTATGGATTACAATGGCTTCCCCGCAATAACGTCCCTCCCACCCGCAACCCTCCCCTTTCCCACTCCCTCTCCACTTCCATTCACATCAAGATTCATTTTCAGTTATCTTTATATACAGAAGATCAGTTTAGCATATATTAAGTAAAGATTTCAACAGTTTGTACCCACACAGAAACATAAAGTGAAAAGTACTGTTTGAGTACTAGTTATAGCATTAAATCACAATGTACAGCACATTAAGGACAGAGATCCTACATGAGGAGTAAGTGCACAGTAACATTTGTTTTAAATAGCCGGGCACTTTGTCACTGGGTGAATTTCCATTTATTATAGCTACATCTTCTTGTAGAAATAATCTTTTAATCATTTCATAGTGCCCTTCTTTGTGTCATTGAATACTTTTTGTATTTAAGTTTTTTTTATCTGATATTAGGATAGGTATACATGCTCATTTCTGCTTTCTGTTAGCACTTTGCATGTATCTTTGTTGGCGACGTGTGCTTCGTGTAGGCAGCAAATAAATGGGTCTTGTTTTTAATCCATTCAGCCAGCCTGTATCTTTTAGCTAGAGAGTTGAAACCATTTACTTTCAAGGTTTCTATTGATAATTAGTGATGTGGCCTTTCCATTTTCTCATAAATATTCCTATTGTTACTTTGGGTTTCCTTTATACTTATACTGTGAAATTTTTGTCTTCACATTCTTTCATAATTATGATTATCTATCTGTGTTTCTGTGTTTAGCATAACCTTAAACATCTAGTGTAAGGTGGATGAGTAGTGAAAAATTCTTTTAATTTCTGTCATGAAAGATCTTTATGGCTGGCACTGCAGCTCACTAGGCTAATCCTCTGCCTTGTGGCGCTGGCACACCGGGTTCTAGTCCCGGTCGGGGCGACAGATTATGTCCTGGTTGACCTTCTTCCAGGCCAGCTCTCTGCTGTGGCCAGGGAGTGCAGTGGAGGATGGCCCAAGTACTTGGGCCCTGCACCCTATGGGAGACCAGGATAAGTACCTGGCTCCTGCCATTGGATCAGCACGGTGTGCCGGCCGTGGCGGCCATTGGAGGGTGAACCAACGGCAAAGGAAGACCTTTCACTCTGTCTCTGTCTCGCACTGTCCACTCTGCCTGTCAAAAAAAGAAAAAAAAGAAAGATCTTTATTTCACCTTAATTCATAAATGAGAGCTTTGTTGGGTACAACATTTTGTGTTGTACAGTTATTGTACAGTGTTGACAGTTATTTTTCTTTTAAATATTAGACTATACCTCCCATTCTTTCCTAGTCTGAGGGTTTCTGATGAGAAGTCAGCTGTGAGGCTAATTAGAGATCTTTTGAAAGTAATGGTGTTTCTCTCATGCACATTTTAGAATCTTTAATTTATTTATTTGAGAGGTGCATTACAGAGAATGAGAGGAGAGAGAGGTCTTTCATCAACTGGTTCATTCCCCAAAAAGCCTGCAGTGGCTGGAGCTGTGCCAATCCAAAGGTGGAAGCCAGGTGTTTCTTCTGTGTCTCCCATGTGGGTGCACAGGCCCAGGTACTTGGGCCATTTTTCACTACTTTCCCATGACATAGCAGAAATCTGAATTGGATGAGGAGTAGCTTGGAGAGGAACCAGTGCCCTTAGGGAAACCTGGCACCAGAATTAGAGGCTTAATCTATTCAGCCACAGGTCCACACAATTAGACTATTTTCTTTAAGTTTTACTGTTGAAAGTTAAACTACAATATCATGGTGAAGATGTTTTCTGTGTTCTATGTGCTTCCTTTACTTGGACATTCCTGCCTCTCTCCAAATTAGGAATATTTTCTAAATTATTTCACTGAATAGGCCCCTTCTAATCTATTCTCTCTTTCCTCACATTCAGGAACTCCAAAGACCCGTATGTTGGGTCATTTGATAGTATCCCATTGATCTCCAACACTGTTTTTTAAGTTTTCCATTTCTTCTTTTGTTTGGTCTGACTGAAAAATTTACAGAGATTTGCCTTCTAGCTTGAATATTCTTTATTTTACCTCACCAAGTCTGTTGTTAAGGATTTCCACTATATTTTTATTAGACATATTTAAGTCTTCATTTCTAATATATTTCATTGTGATTTCTCTTCAAAATCTCAATTTCATGGGAGAATTTTTTATTCATGTCATGTATGAATTTCTTTAATTTGTGAATTTGCTTCTCATTTCTTCTGAGTAGTACTGTGATTAATCTTTTTAATTGTATTTCAGGCATTTCATGAATCTCTTCATCTTCACACCCTAATATTGAAGTGTTGCTGTGTTCCTTTGGGGGATAATGCTGTCTTCCTTATTTTTGTTTCTTGTATTTCTGCATTTATTTTTAGGTGTTTTTTGAAAGACTTGTTGGCTTTTTATTCCGATGGGTTTATCTTTGAACTATGCCTCTGTGGTTTATTGTGGTGTCAGCTCTTTCAATGAATACTCAGAGGTGTGTGCTGGGTGTGGCCAGGGAGCTCTGGTCATTGCTCCAGGGTGGGGTGTGTATCCAGGGTGACACTGTAGTTGAGCATGATAGATCTCCTCTCACCTCTTCTCTTCCAAGGTGATCAATGTCTCAGTGTTATCCCACAGTGGGTGCAATCCATGCTGCCTTATGTTCTGAAGGATCAGTACAGTCCTCAGCATGGATCCCCTTGCAGTGACCAATCCCTTGGCAATCAGGGAGCTCTGAGCATGTGTAGCCACTCATACTGATTGCTCACAGACCCAGCTACAACCTCTTGTGCAGTCACAGATTTCTCACAGTCTCAGTACATAATTCTCCCACAGTCACGGAGTGCAGAGTTTCCATTCCACCCCCACTAGCCTGACCCATCCACAGAGAGGCAGAGATGTTCCCTGAACTAGCTGTCCGTGGGTGCTCCACTTTTGCAATTTGTGTCCTGGAGTCTGTTATATGTTGAGAGGCTGGGGGCAACTCAGATCCTAAATGGGTGCCCAGTCCCTTGTCAATCCTTCCAGTCAGATTCAAAGTCAGATTCAAATTTCTCCCTTTGGTAGAAATTCTGGATGCCATGCAAGGGTGAGGTTCTGGCCAAATGTTGCTATCTCCCTGCTGGTTGCAGGGTGCATGCACCTGAGCTGTTGTTGCTTTTACTACTGACAAGAAGGATAGTTGTTGGGCATGCACACAAGTGTTTCTGCAGTTGCTGCCTATGCCCAAAATGTTGCTTGTCCTCTCTCAGCTGTTGCCAAGAGCCTTTGTAGGGTGGTGGTGGTGAGAGAGAAATGTGCCATTTTTTTTTAACTGAGTCTGCAGATACCTATTCCCCTCAGGGTTTCAGGCTAGACTTATGCCATGTTCTACTTCTGGCTGTATCTACAGTGGCAATGACCACTGTAGTCTGACCTCATCTCACTCTTCAATGCTGGCACTTTTTCTGGCTCTTTTTGTGGAGGTCGGCTGTTGTGTCCATGTTCATGTTGCCCATCTGCACCTTCCACACCAATCCTCTGCATTCCTCTTCCTTCAGTACAATTTCCACTGTGGTTTTCTCTCTTCCTGTCCCCTGAGAATCTATCATGGATTTTTTAATGCATCCACTTCTGTGCAGATGATCCTAATCTAATCTTTAATCAGAAGAGAACATAACTAAAGAGGATGAATTAACATCCTCTTTCTTGTGAGTCTTTTAAAATGTTTTCACCAACATTCTTCATTGCTCAAGTTTCAATGTAACTCTGCCTTTAATCCTACTACTCCAGTACTCCTAAATATATTGAACCTCTTCTTGCCTGACACATTGCTCTTTCCATATCCAGTAACTTTTCTTTTTTATTTATATTTTATAACATCAAATATTCATTGTAAAACTAATTTTCTTTTTGAGTCCTTTATCCTGGGATTTTTCACTGAGGTTTAGAACACTTAGTCCTTTTTATTTTTCAGAGGCATCTTAGAAACAATCTTAGCGAATATTCTCTGACAACCCTTAGATCTGCACCATGGTGCCTTTTTCCCTTTGACACTCCCTTCCTCTTCATTAGCATGGTTCCCATTTGTCCTGAATGTCTACTTTTCTGCCTCATATTTTGAATCTTAGACTTCTCCTATGTTAAGTTCTCTACCTTCTTTCTCTCCCATCTGTTTCCCTTTCTTCTTTTATCCATTGTCTTTCTTCTTTTAGATGCCATTTTTATTTCCTATAAACTCTGGCTCTTTATTCCAGATGCTTATCACAGAAAGACAAGTTTGTGATTATAAAATAGATTAAAAGCATGTTATAGCAAAATTTAAAAGAAGAATAAGAAAGGAAGGAGGAGGAAAGCTGTGAGGGAAGTATGGAGGACGTATGGAAAATGTCTTTATGGTCTTAAACTGCGTAGGTGAAATACTTGAAATCAGCTTTCTTTATGTAAATAAACTAATTGAAAAGAAAAACCAAGTTCTGTATTGATCCATTGGTATAAATGTGACACAAGCTTAGAATAATCTAAAGCTAGATTTCCTTCAAGAACAATGGTTTAGGATTCTCCAATTCAGTGTTTGTGGTGACTCAATAAAACATAGCTACTACAATAATGATAATCTGCATTATCTATTTACTGGAAGTCAAAGAACATATTAGTTAGCAGACCAAATAATAAAAGCCAAAATAACATAAAAAGGAGTCAATAGTGATTTAATAGGATAATAATAATTTACATTTCTAAAATGTTTATAAATATTTTCCATCCCTCCAAATTTCATATTATGCTACATTATACTTTTAAACAACAACAAAAAAACTATTTGCCACTGCATATGTGTGTGAATATCCTGAGAGTTCTAAATTTGCTTTTTATGATAAATTGAGTGATCTTTTAAATTTGTTCTCAATAATATCTACTTTGTTATTTTTCATTTTATTTTTTAGGAAATCTTATGGAAAACAATGGTAAATGTTCCTTGGAAGCCCTTATTCCCATATCATATTTTGCATTTTCAGTAAGTTTGCATTTTCTTAAGCTTTGCTTCCCACAGCAAGCATATTTATTTTGTTTTTCCATCTTATTTTTCAGAACTTCAGAGACAATGTGGTAAATATTCCCTGACAGCCTTTACTCCCATGCCACTTTAAAATGACCACTTTCTCGGTATCTTTAACATTTGTTCCCTCCTCCCCTATATGTATCTCTCGATTCATGCTTCTTTTGAATGTCTGCTCTCTTCCCCATATGTTGACTACTGGAGTTCTCCCACATTAAGTTCTCTCCTTTTTTTCCCCCTCCATTTTTCTTTTTTTAACTTTTATTTAGTAAATATAAATTTCCAGAGTACAGTTTATGGGTTACAATGGCTTCTCCCCCCCATAACTTCCCTCCCACTCGCACCCCTCCCATCTCCCAATCCCTCTCCCATTCCATTCACATCAAGATTAATTTTCAATTATCTTTATATATAGAAGATTGATATAGTATATATTAAGTAAAAATTTCATCATTTTGCACCCACACAGAAACACAGAGTGTAAAATACTATTTGAGTACTAGTTATAGCATTACTTCACATTGCACAACACATTAAGGACAGATCCCACATGAGGAGTAAGTACACAGTGAGTCCTGTTGTTGACTTAACAATTTGACACTCTTGTTTATGGCGTCAGTAATCTCCCTAGGCTCTAGTCATGAGTTTTCAAGGCTATGGAAGCCTTTTGAGTTTGCCGACTTCGATCTTATTCAGACAGGGTCATAGACAAAGTGGAAGTTCCCTCCTCCCTTCAGAGAAAGGTACCTCCTTCTTTGATGGCCCATTCTTTCCTCTGGGATCTCACTCACAGAGATCTTTCATTTAGGTCTTCATTTTTTTTCCCCCAGAGTGTCTTGGCTTTCCATGCCTAAAATACCCTCATGGGCTCTTCAGCCATATCCAAATGCCTTAAGGTCTGATTCTGAGGCCAGAGTGCTATTTAGGACATTCGCCATTCTATGAGTCTGCTGAGTATCTCGCTTCCCATGTTGGATCATTCTCTCCCTTTTTGATTCTGTCAGTTAGTATTAGCAGACACTAGTCAGTTCACAATTGATCACACTGATAGGTCTAAGAGTCAAAGGGATCACACAAACAAACAAAACAAGACTAGTGTCCCCCTCCATTTCATCATTCCCTATCCTTTTTTGTTCAGTTATTCCTTTCTTTCCCTGTAAACACTGATTTATTCTGGATCAGATTATTGACATACAAGCATATAAAACAAAGTGATATTTTGGTACTGTGGTGGCCAGTGACTTAGAGGCATCTGAACTTGGATTTATTCCAGGATCAGTTGCCCAAGAGTCTGTAACTCAGAGTTGATGGTGACTGAATACAACATAGCTACCATGATAATGGGAATCAATATCATATATTTACTTGAAACCAAGACAGTGTTGAAGATAAGAACTCTAATAATGAAAGCTTAAATAACATAAAAGGAAAATAAAAATATATAGTAACCATCAGAAATAATATTACTATTTTTTGTCAATGAAGCAAATTTTCTCCTTTTCTCATTTCATTCTGTATAGCATATTAGTTAAACAAAAACACTTTTCCAGCACCATGTATGAGTGTATATGTGTGTGTGTGTTTGTGTGTGTCCATATCCCGAGTTTTAACTTTGCATTGCATTTTTCATAAGTTGGAATTTTATTAACCTTGTTTTCCATTACAAGAATATTTATATTTATTTTTCCATCTTATTTTCAGATGAACTTCAGAGACATAATGGTCAGTACCATGACAGCTCTTTATCCCCTATCACTTTAAAATAACTAATTTCTTGATGTCTTTAACTTTCCATCTCTCTTTTCTTACATGTCTTCAGCTCTCCCTTCTCCAGATACCTACTTCTATTCTTCCATCTTCATTTTTTTTTGGTTATGGGCCTCCCTCATGTTATCTCTATTTCTGTTTCCTTATCTTTTCCATTCTGTATTCCATTTATGTATTTTCCATTTCTGTATTACAAATACTTCTGAAGTTTATGATTTTGGTGAGATCATGCACATTAAGCCAAAAGGCACATAGTTTCCATTTAATGTATATAATTTCTGGAAAACTTCTCTTGATTTAGGGACTTTATCAGATATTCCAATCTATAAGTGCCCATTACTTTGCACATTACACCTCCCTTACCTTAAGAAATGACAAAAAATTTCCAAACTTGTTTGTGATGAATTTACTTCATACATATTTTCATTTCATGTGATTTAGTTAATGAATAATGTGATTTTCCTCTCTGGAATGAATATGAGGTAACAGCATCATATTTTTTCCATTTAGAAAATTGTACCCAGAGTCATTTTATTTTTTGTTTACTATACTCTTCCTCCATAGAGAGAGGAATATTCTGAAGAATCCAGCAAAGATGACAAAAGAATCAAGGAGAAATAACACAATAAAATGGATTTCTTTAAGAATGTAGGGCCAATAAAAGTTAAATATCATATAAAAAGTTGAAGTGTTATAAAGTGCAAAAATTGCCAATGTACAATAAAATATCTATGAATTTTAGATTATGAGCTCATATTTTCAAAAGTATATATAAGCTATTTAAGGAATATCCCTGAAGCCTAAATTCATATATTTAAAAGAGATGGAATAAGAAAGTTTAAAGCACAGTTTTCAAACATTTTGTTCATGTAATTCTTAAAATAATTGTGGAAAACTAAGTCTACCTTAAACAACTTAAATATGACCTCAAAAATCTTCATCATAAATTTCTCAGTGAATTATTTGTTTATTATTTAAATAAAAGTATCAGTTTTATTTTATGTGCATAAAATGCGTGACATACATTTTCATTGTAATTATGAATTTCATAGCACTTTTAACTTGGTTTACACATGCTTAATTTTGTATTGTTTATATAAGGTGAACAAATTTCATGTATTTCATATATACAGATTACAAGCATAGTGGTAATGCTCCACTCAACACTCCCTCCTCCTTCCTTTCTTATTCTTTCTTGTTTAATTTTATTTCTCTGAAACAATTGAGTCAGTGGCCTATATCAATGCTTTTTAAACTTTATTTAAGGTGTGCAAGTTTCATGTATTTCATGTGTATAGATTTAGGAACATAGTGATACTTCCCATTCTAAACTTCCCCCTGCCCATGCCCCAACCCTTCTTTTTCTTCCCTCTCCTATTCCCTCTCTTAATTTTTACAAATATTTATTTTCAGTTTACTTTATACTCATAAGGTTAAACCTTCGCTAAGTAAAGTTTAACCAATAGTAAAAAGAAAAAAAACACTTTCTCTACAGGTGAGAGAAAGGCTACAAAAAAATCATCAAATCTCAAAATGTCAGTTTAGATCTAATAGAGTACATTTTAGGTACTATATTAGTTACCCCAGATCAGTGAAAACATATCGTATCTATCTTTTTAGTACTGGTTTAAGGAATATCCCTGAAGCCCAAATTCATGTATTAGAGAAGAGATGGAATAAGGAAGTTTCAAGCACAGTTTTCAAACATTTTGATCATGATTTATTTCACTAAGTATAATGATTTACTCCATTTATTTTCTTATTTTTTAATCAAATATTTATAGGCTAACAAATTGTGTTTTTATTTGTAAGATAATAAAAATAGGAAGGGCCTTAATTAAAACAATGTCACCAGATTTTGGAACTTCTCCTGAGATAAATAATAAAAACTACAGAATAACTATTTATCAAAGATAATTTTAAAAGTTCTGTCAACTGACAACTCAATTAAATCCTAATGAAATTTTATTAAATGGGAAGAATTAGAGACCATGAATCTTGCAAAAATATTGTGCCCAGATGTTATAGTAATCTGTTCCCTTATTGTTTGTGATATCTTCTGAGAAGCCTTTGGAGGTTATCAGAGCCTAAGAGAAAAGATGGGAGAGATGGAAAAAGACCTGGAGCCAGAAACTCAGTCTGGGTCTCCCATGTGGTAGCAAGGACTCAATAACTGAATAATCATGGCTGCTTCCTACAGTGCACATTAGCAGGGAGTTGGATTCAGAAGTAGAGCCAGGACCCAAACTCTTTGATATGAGATTGCTCCAAATGCCTAATTCATTTTTTAAATGCCATATTTATATCTTTATTTGAGAGGTAGAGACAGAGAGGTATCATCTTTTAATCCCATTTTTCCACTTTTTGAATACCTTCAATTCATATGTCTGTGTATGTGTGTTGGATTAGTTAAATTACTTCAATACTTTTATCTATAAAGTATGTATGTATGATATAAATCCTAGGTAGTTCTTCTTTTCCATCATTTACATTCTTCTGTCCTGTTTCAGCTTTTCTAATATGCCACTTTTTCAAGTTTCTAAGTTAGAAATGTTCTTCCTTGTCACTTTGTTGATTTTATCATGACTATGTTTATGCTATAAATTATATTTATTCTACCAATTCATACTTTACACTAGAAAATTTAACTCATTTTCATTTTCTTTGTTGGTTCATATTGTCCCTTCACTTAACATTTTGAAATTTTATTGAGGTGCAAAATCTTAATTTTAAAATATTCATGGATTACAATGTAATGTTTTGATTCATGTTGACATTGTATAAGGACTCAGCAGGCTAATTAGCATATCTGTTATCAATTTATTTTTGCAGTAAGATTATCAAATATCTTTAAGAGAAATTTTAAATTTACATTGTTATTAACTGTGGTCATTATGTAGTCTAAAACATATTCCTCCAATTTAACTGAAACTTTGTACATTTTGATCAATCTCATTCCTCTTCCTTTTCCTTCTTCTCCCCTTCAGCTGCTGGTAATTAACTTTCTACTGTATGATATTGGTTTTTTATGATTTCACATGTGAAAGCACACGATATGTGTCATTCTGTGTCTACTTACTACACTTAACATAACATACTCTAACTACATCTATGTTGTTCCTTGACATTTATATGAGTTTTTCCATTTTATTTTTCAGAAGAACTTCAGGGAGAGATTGGTAATTTTTTGACTATTTTTCTTATTGACAGATTTCTTAGATCTTTTTGCCATCTCTACTCTTCACTTCATCACTATCCTCTCTTTGCTTTTCCTTCTTGTGGATTTCAAATTAGGCTATGTATTTTCTTTTTGTCTTCCTGAAATTATCTCATATTAAATTTCCTTCACTCTCTTACTTTCATTTATATTCCTTTCTGTGCTATATATCCTTCTTCTTCTCTCTTGGAGATAATTGATATAGGTTTATTATAAGGTCATGAGATGAAAATGATTAGGTCAAGAGGAAAATAGCTGTTTCCACTCAATGGAAAAATTACTTTAATTGTGTTCCACAACACATCTTCTCTAGTAGAGAGTTCATTATTTTTTCACATGATGATGTCTTCACTCTTACCTATGGATATCAGACTATGGGTATGAGAGAAATAAATTCCTCCTTTTATTTGCCTTTTAAATGTTTGTATAAACTAATATTAAGCGTAGTCTTGAGACTTGCTGATCCATATCATTTGACAATATTTTTAAATAGTCAAAAATGTTAAATATTTTTCCATGATTTTTCCGACAATTTTCTCTTTTCAACCATAGTTACTGCTCTACTGCTTCTTCCTTTTAGTTTACTCAGTTATAAATTGTTCTTCTTTCATGACCTTAGTATGCATTATTATTCATGTAAATTTATTGGTAATTGTCGCTCCCCCTCTTCGTGGAGGAACGACACTAAACCCTGCGCTGTTCTTTCGTCTGCTCGGCCCTCCCCGGGTTTGCTGCTGGTTCTTCCCGGGTTGGCTACTATCCCTTCCACCTCCGTGGAAGGGCAGTTCCCCCTGGCCACATTCCCCACTTCCGCAGGGGAGCGGCACACCGCCGGCCGGCTGTCTCGGGGGCTGCACAGGTGTTCCTTCAGCTAGATGTTCCCCTTAGATGTTCCCGGTGCATGCCGTCTCTCTCCTCCTTTATAGTCCTCCTCCGCCAATCCTAACTCGGCTGCCCACACGCCGAGTACGCTGCTCTCCTCCAATCAGTAGCAGCCCCTGCAGCTTGTCAAGTTGGTGAGAGGCAGCTGGGTAGAAGCTGTTTACTTCTCTCCCAGCGCCATATTGTGGGAGAGCAGATGCATAGAATAAGTCTTAATTCCAGTAACTCAGTCTAGTCCGGTTTGCTCCCCACAGATCCCCCTTTCTTTTTATTTTTGGCGTTGATACGCGCCTGTCTTCGGTGTCCCGCGGCACACACTCTGATCTACTTGCTAGAGTTGCCACAGGTTCTTACAAGTCCTATCAGTCAGACAAACCGAATCTGGGTCCTCTCTTCGCCATGTTGTGAGGAGGTTTTTAGGCGCTGATGCGTGCCTGTGTTCGGTGACCTGCGGCTCACACTCTGGTCGAGCCGCTTGCTGGTGCTTACTGCCTTACTAATCAGGCAGACCGAATCCAAGCTTTCTCATTGCCATGTTGTGGGGTGACTTATTGGTGTTGATAACGTGCCTGTCTTCGGTGACCTGCGGCGCATAAGCTGCTAGCCGCCCGCAGGTGCTCACCGCCTCCCTAATCAGGCAGACCGAATCCAAGCCTTCTAATTGCAGTATTGTGGGGAGGCCTTTCTGATGTTAATTCGTGCCTGTCTTCGGTGACCTGCAGCGCATAAGCTGCTAGCCGCCGCAGGTGCTCATCGCCTCACTAATCGGGCAGACCGAATCCAAGCTTTCTCATTGCCATGTTGAGGGGAGGCCTTTCTATTTCTCTATTTCTCTATCTCCGGGCATTCCTATTTCTCCCATTTTACTTCTATCTTCCAGCATTCCTATTTCTCTCATTTTACTTCTAAACTTCTGTTTCTCTTATCCCCGCGGCCTCCCGGCGCCCGCCCCGAGGCTATTTCTCGGCGGCTTTCCGGCTGAGCCGCTTCAGCCCGCGTCTCTCTCATCTGCGCGGCTCGGCTTTGCGCGCACACTCCACGGTCTCGCACTTAGCCCAGCGTTCCCTATCTACTTGTGCCCCGCACGCTCTCTCTGCGCACGGCAGCCTCCGCGAGTCACACAGCGTCAGCTCACGTCTCCACCACTAGCATTCAATCCAAGTTCCCCGGGCTAGCCTGGCGAATTCAACCCAGCTTACGTCTCCGCCCCACGGTTTGGCTTCCCGTCCTTTGCTCCCCGGGCTAATCAGACGGATCCCAACCAGGCTTACGTTTCCGCTTCTGGTTTTAACTTTTCGCCCCCTATTCCCGGGCTAACTTGAGAATCCCAAAGTGGCTTTCGTCTCCGCCTTGGCCTGCCCCCCGCGGCTTCAATTTCCCTAACATTTTTCTCTACCCGGTATGTTTCCCCAAGCTTTCCTCCAACAATACTCCTCCCTCATTTCTCCTGGCCTCTCCCCACAGTCCGCATCCGAGTCTGTTTGTTCTAGCTTTCACTTTCGCTTTCGACCTTAGAGATTTCTCCCAGCTTCCCCCCGTAGTCCGTATCTGAGTCTATGCCTAGGCTTTCAATAGCTCCTTCCGGCACCTTTTTCGTCCGGCTTTTCCCTAGGCTGTTTGCTAGTCTCTCTCTCCGATATTTTCCACTTCTTCCCTCCTAGGTTTCCTATCCGAGTCACGGCACCATTATGTTGCTCCCCGTCTTCGTGGAGGAGCAACACTAAACCCTGCGCTGTTCTTTTGTCTGCTCGGCCCTCCCAGGGTTTGCTGCTGGTTCTTCCCGGGTTGGCTACTATCCCTTCCACCTCCGTGGAAGGGCAGTTCCCCCTGGCCACATTCCCCACTTCCGCAGGGGAGCGGCACACCGCCGGCCGGCTCTCTCGGGGGCTGCACAGGTGTTCCTTCAGCTAGATGTTCCCCTTAGATGTTCCTGGTGCATGCCGTCTCTCTCCTCCTTTATAGTCCTCCTCCGCCAATCCTAACTCGGCTGCCCACACGCCGAGTACGCTGCTCTCCTCCAATCAGTAGCAGCCCCTGCAGCTTGTCAAGTTGGTGAGAGGCAGCTGGGTAGAAGCTGTTTACTTCTCTCCCAGCGCCATATTGTGGGAGAGCAGATGCATAGAATAAGTCTTAATTCCAGTAACTCAGTCTAGTCCGGTTTGCTCCCCACAGGTAATATATCTTTAAAATCTAAGACTTTGTTTTTTAAGATAGTTCTACAAATTTTAGTATCACATTATAGGAATTTCAAGGAATCTCAAAAAAATGTGTTGAAAGTGTGAATCATGAAAAAATTGTACATAGATTTCAAAATTTTTTGCACCAAAAATAAAACAAGTTTTCATTTCATTTCATACAATATTTCTGAAGCATCTTTTATTTAACCACTCATATATCAGGCAGTTTTCTTCCAATTGGAGTGAGGTATTCATTTGGAATATACTTTAGAGTTTTCTTTTTTTGCTAATGAAATGAATAAGATGTGTCCAGTGTTGCAGGCACAAACACTGGCAGATACATGGTTTAGATTGTGTATTCTTCATAATATTAACAAAACTTATCTCAAGAAGTGATGTTTTGTATTTTTTCCTCTCAGATAGGAGGAAGGCTCAATATAAGTCTGGTAAGTAATTATTATCTCTTGGAAACCTCCATTTCTTTATCTCCCATGGGATCAGTCCATATCTAAGTACTATAGCAATTATACGATGCATGCTGACATTGCTTCTCTCAGAATAGGCTCAATTTAAGTTCAGTGAGTAATCATTCTCTCTCAAAATAATTCCATTTCTCTGCCTCTTTTGGATTCAATCCCTATATTAACCTCTATAGTAATTGGTTATGATACAGAAATGCAACAAAAATGCCTATTTGGCAAAGAAGAATTTGGGGCACAATCTTGACAAATTTTTTCCACTGTTTAAGGAATTTTATTAAAGTAAGAATTTTATAATCCAAATTATGTTTCCTTTCTCAGTCATAACTTCTGTTCCTTAAAATAGAGCTGACATTCTGTGCTATTATACAGTAAAGAATTATAACTTTAAAGAAAGGAGTGCTGTACATTTTTTATTTTGCTGAAAAATCTTTTTTCCAGGGTCTATAAAACATTAATTTGTCTTTATATTTTACTGTTTTTGTTTTTGTTATTGTTGCTTTCAAATCAATTAGTAATCTAGGACTAGCATTATGCTTGCTAGACCTGGCAATTGCTTGGTACATAGAGTTCAAAATTTCTTCTCTTTTCTAAAATTAATTTCATATTTTACAATGTTTACTTCTTAATATTTAAATTTTTATGCTTATATATTTTTCTCTGGTGATGCATGAGTTTCTTTGCATTGTCCCTGATCATTTCTAAGCAATTGGAACACCAGTGGCACTGCTCACTGTTTTCCGGGCAGCTGCTTTAGTTGAAGGGCTTGTGGTACAGCTACAGCTCCACCAGTTTTACAGCAGACAGACTCTGGAGACTCAAGCTATGAAGAAGTTCTGAATTATTACTCTCCAACCCCATGGCAGTGATTTTACCAGCAAGACTAGAGTGCATGGCTTTAGAGACACCGTAGGAGCCAGCAAGCACACTACTTTGTATGTATCCAGAAGACACAAAGTCATTGTGACTCAGCTTTCTTTACACCCTTCCCTGCACCCTTCACTCTTTTTTCTTTGCTGCATTTCATGCTCCCACCTTCAGGCTTCTTCCTTTTATTGCTTTTATGTTTCTACACTTCTTCCACTTGATCATTTTCCTCATCGTGTCTTTGAAATTTTAAATGTCAGATTATAGGTCAGAAAATTAAAGTACAAAAGATGTACAGGAGAAAATAAGAGAAAAAAAGGGTAAATGAGAAGGGTAATGAGAGAAGACTTAGAAGGAAAAAAAGTAAAGGGTTTCCTGTTTTCTTCTCTTGCAGACTGGAGGAAAATAGCGTTATACCCTGGTGAGTGACTTGGTTTCTAAAAATAACCCATTGCAACTTACTATTTTATTTCTTTTAATATTTTTTGTTCTACTTAACCATTTGTTGAACTCTTTAATTAACACACAATTATTCTTATGTGTTTAAATTTAACTGAAAAGTTATCCCTGTTAAATATAAGAATGGGAATAAGAGAGGGAGGAGAGGTGCAGTTCGGCACATGCTCAGACTTACCCCTAATGGTAGAGCTAGAAACGTGCCAGGGGATTCCAATTCAATCCCATCAAGGTGGCATGCATCAGTTCTATTTTACTTGTTAAAGTGATTAGTTTAAGTTCATAATTGTTCAAAAAGATAGTGTCAAAGGGATTACATAAATAAGACCAGTGTCTCCAAATAATAATTGATAGAATTAACAGGAGAGAGTGATCCTACATGGGAAACGGGATACACAGCAGACTCATAGAATTGCAAATGCCCTCAACAGCACTCTGGCCTCAGAATCAGCCCTTAAGGCATTTGGATATGGCTAAAAAGCCCATGAGAGTATTTCAGATATGGAAAGCCAAGACACTGGCAAAAAATGACCTAAATGAAAGACCTCTGTGAGTGCAATCCGAGTGGAAAGAATAGGCCATCAAAGAAGGAGGTACCTTTCTCTGAAGGGAGGAGAGAACTTCCACTTTGACTATAGCTTGTCTAAATAAGATCAGAGTTTGTGAACTCAAGAGACTTCCATAGCCTTGGCAGCTCATGACAAGAGCTACAGGTTGATTACTGACATCATAATTAAGAGTGTCAGTTGTTAAATGAACAACAGGTGCCATTGTGCACTTAATTCCCATGTAGGATCTCTGTCCATAATGTGAAGTACTTTGTGAATTAACGGTAAAACTACTACTCAAACAGTACTCTATACTTTGTTTTGTTTTGTGGGTGCAGCTGTTGAAATCTTTACTTAGTATAGAGTTGATCTTCTGTAGATAAAGATAATTGAAAATGAATCGCGGTGAAGAATGGGATGGGAGAGGGAGTGGGAGATGGGATGGTTATGGGTGGGAGGTAGGTTATATGGGGAAAAGCCATTATAATCCAAAAATTGCATTTTGGAAATTTATATTTATTAAATAACAGTTGAAAAAGTAACCCATTATTGAAGATACTATAAATGAACATCTTCAATATACAAAACATTACAAAGGAAAAGAAATCCAAATCATATCTCTCATAACATACTACACATTGGGGTGTGTATTTTGGCACAGAACTTTAGCTATGGCTTGTGACAGCTGCATCTGACACTGGAGTGCTGATATGATTTCAAGTTCCTCTGTTTCCAATCCAGCTTCATAGTGATACAACTGGGAAGGTTCAGGTTTTGGCCCAAGTTTTGTTTCCCACCTCCCTCATGGGAGACGTGCATCGAGTACTGGGCTCCTGGTTTCAGCCTAGCCCATCCTCAGTCACTGTAGTAGATAGAAAAGCGCTCTCTCTCTCTCTCTCTCTCTCTCTGTATATGTGTGCGTATGTGTGTGTTTCTCTCTTCAACCACATAATTTTACCTTTTAAATAAACTTAAATTTTTTTTAACTTTTATTTAATGAATATAAATTTCCAAAGTACAGCTTATGGATTACAATGGCTTCCCCCCCATAACGAACCTCCCACCCACAACCCTCCCCTTTCCCACTCCCTCTCCCCTTCCATTCACATCAAGATTCATTTTCGTTTCTCTTTATATACAGAAGATCAGTTTAGCATACATTAAGTAAAGATTTCAACAGTTTGCTCCCACACAGAAACATAAAGTGAAAAATACTGCTTGAGTACTAGTTATAGCATTAAATCTCAATGTACAGCACACTAAGGACAAAGATCCTACATGAGGAGTAAGTGCACAGTGACTCCTGTTGTTGACTTAACAAATTGACACTCTTGTTTATGGCATCAGTAATCACCCTAGGCTCTTGTCATGAGCTGCCAAGGCTAAGGAAACCTTTTGAGTTCAGCAACTCTGATCATATTTAGACAAGGCCATGGTCAAAGTAGAAGTTCTCTCCTCCCTTCAGAGAAAGGTACCTCCTTCTTTGATGACACTTTCTTTCCACTGGGATCTCACTCGTGAAGATCTTTCATTTAGTTTTTTTTTTTTTTTTTTTCCCAGAGTGTCTTGGCTTTCCATCCCTGAAATACTCTCATGGGCCTTTCAGCCGGATCCACAACCTTAAGGGCTGATTCTGAGGCCAGAGTGCTATTTAGGACATCTGCCATTCTATGGGTCTGCTGTGTATCTCACTTCCCATGTTGTTAACACATAATGTGACTGAAACATTAAATTTTAATATTTTTAAATTTGAGTATCACCTTATATTTGAGAGAAGACAGAATAGTAACTATATACTAATTTGTGAAGAAAGAAAACAAAACAAAAATTTTCAAGTCAAATTCACCATAAATAGACCAAAGACTATTACTTGAATAATTTTTAAATGAGGAAATAATTGGCATAGGTCAGGTCCTTAAATCTGACATAATTTGGCAGGCTATAAAATGAAGGGCAAGGATATAAATATAATTTTGTTCAGTTGCTATTATTTTAAACTAAACCTGGGGAATTCATACTCTAAATGGTCAGGTAGCTTTTTTTCTCAGATGGCGGTTCTTATTTTGATATATTTCTTGCAGATTGGAGGAAAGAAGAGTTCCAGGCTGGTGAGTCTATGATGGTGTACAGGGATCCACATCTTTATGAGTAGTCTCACACAAAGATGGGTAGAGGTTAGCAGAATTCACCTTGGGCCAGAGAAGCTCTCACAGAATAGTTTCTCTAGCCCCAGACTACTGAGATTTTCCCTAGTTAGATGATGATGATTCTCTTGTCTTTGCAGTAAACATGACCCTGGATGCAGAAACTGCCCATCCTGCACTCTTCCTGTCTGAACAGAGACGTGTAACATGGCAAGAAGTGTGGCAAGATCTACCTGACTCCCCACAGAGATTTCATTCCCTTCCCTGTGTGCTGGGTCAGCTGAGTATCACCTCGGGGAGATACTACTGGGAGGTAGATATTGGGGACACAGCTTCCTGTGATCTGGGAATCTGTAGGGACAATGTAACAAGGAAGGGGAGAGTAACAATATCCCCACAAAATGGTTTCTGGGCCATCAGGCTTTATGAGGAGGAGTACTGGGCTCTCACTTCCCCAGAAACTCTTCTTACTCTGAGAGAGTCCCCCCACAGGGTGGGGATATTCCTAGATTATGAAGATGGAGTTGTGTCATTCTATAACATGACAGATGGGTCCCATATTTTCACCTTTACCCAAATTTTGTTCCAAGGTGCCTTAAGACCTCTTTTCGGGCTTTGTAAGTCTGACTCAGGCACCTTGACCATTGTCCACTGAAGGAGAACAGAGTGATGTTGTAATTCAGAAGTGTACCCTGATCACAAAATGAGAGTCCTAATGTTGATTGCAATTCTACCTAACAATCCAAAAATTGCATTTTTGTTTTTCCTTATTTGTTAATTGTCAAAATGAAGCTGAGGGGCACAGATTCTGATTTTGCATTATATTCACTTTTTTTCTCCCTTATTAATAGATCTCTTGACCTGTGACAGCCTGGTTTAAAAATTAGATTTCCTAACTCCTCAGTTACATGTGACTAGATGTTGGCCAGTTTAATATATGTTGAATTGTGCAATGTGATTTCCAAGATTTGCCTTTAAAGGGAAAGGGTATGTCTTTCTATGCTGTTTACTTTTTCTGCTGGCTCGATATGACATGATGGATATTTACTTGAAGCATATTATTGAGCATGAAATAAAACATGATTACATAAAGTTAGTATGATTTTGACAAGTTATTGTATCTACTCTTGTTTAACACAAAACATCTTTTCTTTGGATAATAAAACTTTACCTTTAAGCCATTTGTGTATTTTTGTGTGTTTTATTATGAGATCTAACTCTAACTGGCACACACTCCTTTTCAGGATAGCAGCAGACTTCCACAGTTGAATATTCAAGTGAAACAGGAGGTTTAATGTCCTGACTTGCATAGTTCACTTTTCTACTCATCCAGTGCTTACATCTCATTAGGCTTTCATTTTTTTCCTGGTCTGTCAGTCTCTCATGACTGCAATTCCCATCCTTTCCTACTTAAATAATAATGGTTAATAACTTCAAATATTTCCTTACTAGTAAATGAAAGCCCTGTCCTTGTTCTTCTGCGACATCTTCTTATCAAGACCCAAATATGGATGATTCTATCTGCTGCTCACACTAACAGCTTAACATGCTATAAAATCATACAGATGATCACACTGGTACCTTATATACTTGTATCTTTCACAACTTGGATGTCAACACTATTTCCCATACTTTTCGAACTATCTACATTCCCTTAATTTTGTCTATAAAACTTTAAAAGAGCCCACTTACTATAACTTTAATTTCTACTCTTCCTTGTTCTCAATAAAGTACTGTGTTCTCACTTAGAAAATCAAAGTAATAATAATTAGAATCCATCAGAGAGGAACTGTCTGATTATTATAACAAAATATAAAAATTTGTATCTAATTTAGGATGTCTCCATTACTTCTCCCTCTCAGTTATATTAGCATAACCTCTTCCTCTGTAGAGAACAATATATATTCTCTTCCATCAATCCTATACTGACCTACGTGGTTTGGGGAATCATCAATTATTTCTCTTAGCTTTTATATTCTCTCCTCAGGAATCTTAAATATTATAACTATATCAATATTAAAACTGTAAGAATAAAATATTGCATGAACTCTATATCTTCCTATATATTAATCTCATTTAACTTATATAATCAAAATTCTCAAAATAATTATCTAAATATGTAGTATAGAGCTGCACCAATACGAAGCCAGGAGTCAGGAGTTTCTTCTGGGTCTCCCATGCAGGTACAGGGGCCCAAGGTCTTGGGCCATCTTTTACTGCCTTCTCAGGCCATAGCAGAGAACTGGATTGGAAGTGGAGTACCCGGGACATGAACTGGGGTCCATAAAGCATACTGGCACTGTAGGTGGTGGCTGTACCTGCTAAGCCATAGCACTGGCCCCATAATTATGTCTTTCAAGTCCAAGTATACTTTACACATGCCAGGATCTCTTTCTTAATGCTGAATGATATTTAATTTTACAAGAGTACTCTAGGGCCAGTGCCGCGGCTCAATAGGCTAATCCTCTGCCTTGCGGTGCTGGCACACCAGGTTCTAGTCCCGGTCGGGGTGCCGGATTCTGTCCCGGTTGCCCCTCTTCCAGGCCAGCTCTCTGCTGTGGCCCAGGAGTACAGTGGAGGATGGCCCAGGTCCTTGGGCCCTGTACCTCATGGGAGACCAGGAGAAGCACCTGGATCCTGGCTTCGAATCAGTGCTGTGCGCCAGCCGCAGCGCGCTGGCTGGCCGCGGCGGCCATTGGAGGGTAAACCAACGGCAAAGGAAAACCTTTCTCTCTCTCTCTCTCTCTCTCTCTCATTCTCCACTCTGCCTGTCAAAACAAACAAACAAAAAAAAAACAAACAAAAAGAAAAAAAACAAGAGTACTCTAAAAAGTTTTTCAATTAAATGTAATTAAAAGATGATCTACATGAAGGATCTCTTCAGTGAGATCCCATGGGAAATAAGGGGCCATCAAAGAAGGTTGCACTTTTCTCTAGAGTGAAGAGAAAACTTCCACTTTGCTTATGGCACTGTCTAAATGCTGACAGAGTGTGTGGAATCAAGAGGCTTCCATAGTATTGGAAGCTCATGACAAGAGCCTTGGGTGATCACTGATGTCATAAGTAGGACTGTCAATTGTTAAATCAACAACAGGAGTCACTGTGCACTTACTCCTATTGGAGGACTTCTGTCCTTAAGTGTTGTACTCTGAGAATTAACATAAAACTGAACATCAAACAACAGTACTTTGTATTTTATGTGTTTGTGTGAGTGCAAATTGTTGAAATCTTAACTTAGGATAGAGTTGATCTTCTGCATATAAAAATAATTAAAAATGATTCCTAATGAGGAATGGGATGGGAGATGGAGTAGGAGGTGGGACTGTATGAGGGTGGGAGGAAAATATGGGTGGAAGAGACACCATATTCCAAAAGCTATATCTTTGAAATTTAAAAAATTGAAAAGCTTTCTTAAAAATGTTTATTTGGTGAAAAAATTGAAATTCATACATAGCTTTTTTAAACTTTTATTTAATAAATATAAATTTCCAAAGAACAGCCTTTGGGTTACAGTGGCTTTCCCCTCCCCATAACTTCCCTCCCACCCGCAACCCTCCCAACTCCCACTCCCTCTCCCATCCCATTCACATCAAGATTCATTTTCAATTATCTTTATATACAAAAGATCAATTTAGTATATATTAAGTAAAGATTTCAACAGTTTGCACTCACACAGAAACAAAAAGTGTAAAGTACTGTTTGATTACTAGTTATACCATTGATTAACATAGTACAACCCATTAAGGACAGAGATCCTACATGGGGAGAAAGTGCACAGTGACTCCTGTTGTTGATTTATAAATTGACACTCTTCAATCTTGTTTATTCATCAGTAATCACCCAAGGCTCTTGTCATGAGTTGCAAAGGCTATTTTGATTTCGCCAACTCCGATCTTACTTAGACAAAATCATTGTCAAAGTGGAAGTTCTCTCTTCCCTTGAGAAAGGTACCTCCTTCTTTGATGGCCCATTCTTTCCACTGGGATCTCACTCACAGAGATCCTTCATTTAGGTCTTTTTTTTTTTTGCCACAATGTTTTGGCTTTCCATGCCTGAAATACTCTCATGGGCTTTTTAGCCAATTCAAAATGCTTTAAAGGCTGATTCTGATTCCAGAGTGTGATTTAGGACATCTGCCATTTTATGAGTCTGCTGTGTATCCCGCTTCCCATGTTGGATCGTTCTCTCCTTTTTAATTCTATCAGTTAGTATTAGCAGACACTAGTCTTGTTTATGTGATCCCTTTGACTCTTAGACCTATCATTATGATCAATTATGAACTAAAACTGATCACTTTGACTAGTGAAATGGCATTGGTACATGCCACCTTGATGGGAAGGAATTGGATTCCCTAGGCATGTATCTACCTCAACCGTTTGGGGCAAGTCCGATTGAGCATGTGATAAACAGTACATCTCCTCCCTCTCTTATTCCCACTCTTCTATTTAACAGGGATCACTTTTTAGTAGTATTAAGTAGAACAAAAAATACTAACAGAAATAAAGTATTAAGTTGTTCCTCGACATTCAGGACAATGGCTGATCAAGTCATTGTTTCCCATAGTGTCCATTTCACTTGAACAGGTTTCCTTTTTGGTGCTTGGTTAGTTGTCAACAATCAGGGAAAACATATGATATTTGTCCCTTTGGGACTGGCTTATTTCACTCAGCATGATGTGTTCCAGATTCCTCCATTTTGTTGCAAATGACCGGATTTCATTGTTTTTGACTGCTGTATACTATTCTAAAGAGTACATGTCCCATAATTTCTTTATCCAGTCTACTGTTGATGGGCATTTGGGTTGGTTCCAGGTCTTAGCTATTGTGAATTGAGCCGCAATAAACATTAAGGGGAAGACAGCCCTTTAAATTGCCAATTTAATTTCCTTTGGGTAAATTCCAAGGAGTGGGATGGCTGGGTTGTATGGTACGGCTATATTCAGGTTTCTGAGGAATCTCCAGACTGACTTGCATAGTGGCTTCACCAGTTTGCATTCCCACCAACAGTGGGTTAGTGTCCCTTTCCCCACATCCTCTCCAGCATCTGTTGTTGGTAGATGTCTGAGTGTGATCCATTCTAACCGGGGTGAGGTGAAACCTCATTGTGGTTTTGATTTGCATTTTCCTGATTGCTTGTGATCTTGAATTCTTGAACATTTTTTCATGTGTCTGTTGGCCATTTGGATTTCTTCTTTTGAAAAATATCTATTGAGTCCCTTGGCCCATCTCTTGAGTGGGTTGTTTGTTTTGATGTTGTGGAGTTTCTTGATCTCTTTGTAGATTCTAGTTCTGGTTTTTAATCCTTTATCTGTTGCATAGTTTGCAAATAGTTTTTCCCATTCTGTTGGTTGCCTCTTCACTCTCCTGACTGTTTCTTTTGCAGTACAGAAATTTCTCAATTTGGTGTAATCCCAATTGTTAATTTTGGCTTTGCCTGGCTGTGCTTATGGGGTAGTTTCCAAGAAGTCTTTGCCAGTACCTATATCTTGCATGGTTTCGCCAATGTTCTCTAATAATTTGACAGTGTCTGGTCGTAGACTTAGATTTTTAATCCATGTTGAGTGGATTTTTGTGTTAAGTGAAAGGTAGGACTCTTGCTTCATGCTTCTGCATGTGGAAATCCAGTTTTCCAAGCACCATTTGTTGAATAGACTGTCCTTGCTCCAGGAAATGGTTTTAGATCCTTGATCATATGTAAGTTGGCTATAGATGTTTGGATTGATTTCTGGTGATTCTATTCTGTTCCACTGGTCTATACACCCCTTGCTGTACCAGTACCATGCTGTTTTGATTACAACTGCCCTGTAGTATGTCCTGAAATCTGGTATTGTGATGCCTCCGGCTTTGTTTTTGTTGTACAAAATTGCTTTAGCTAGTCGAGGTTTCCTGTGTCTCCATTGAATTTCACCATCATTTTTCACAGATCTGAAAAATGTCTTTGGAATTTTGATTGGTATCACATTGAATTTATAAATTGCTTTTGGGAGAATGGACATTTTTGATGATATTTATTGTTCCAAACCATTAACATGGAAGATTTTTCCATTTTTTTGTGTCCTCTTCTATTTCTTTCTTTAAGATTTTGTAGTTCCCATCCCAGAGATCTTTACCATCTTGGTTAAGTTTATTCCAAGGTATTTGATTGTTTTCGTAGCTATTATGAATGGGATTGATCTTAGAAGTTCTTTCTCAGCCATGGCATTGCCTGTGTATACAGATGCTGTTGAATTTTGTGCATTGATTTTATATCCTGCTACTTTGCCAAACTCTTCTATGAGTTCAAATAGTCTCTTAGTAGAGTTCTTTTGATCCCCGAAATAAAGAATCATATCATCTGCAAAGAGGGATAGTTTGAGTTCTTCCTTCCCAATTTGTATCCCTTTAATTTCTTTTTATTGACTGATGGCTCTGGCTAAAACTTCCAGAATTATATTGAAGAGCAGTGATGAGAGTGGGCATTCCTGTCTGGTACCAGATCTCAGTGGAAATGCTTTCAACTTTTCCCCATTGAATAAGATGCTGGCCATGGGTTTTTCATAAATTGCTTTGATTATATTGAGGAATGTTCCTTCTAGACCCAATTTTCTTAGATTTTCATCATGAAAGCATGTTGTATTTTATCAAATACTTTCTTTGCATCTATTGAGATAATCATATGTTTTTTCTACTGCAGATTGTTAATGTAGTGTATCACATTGATTGATTTGTGAACATTGAACCATCCCTGCATACCGGGGATTGATCCTACTTGGTTTGGGTGGATGATCTTTCTGATGTGTTGTTGCATTCTATTGGCGAGAATTTTATTGAGGATTTTTGCATCTATGTTCATCAGGGATATTTGTCTTTAATTTTCTTTTTATGCTGCATCTTTCTCTGGCTTAGGGATTAAGGTGATGCTGACTTCACAGAAAGAATTTGGGAAAATTCCCTTTTTTTGATTGTTCTGAATGGATTGAGAAGAATTGGAGTTAGTTATTCTTTAAATGTCTGGTATAATTCAGCAGTGAATCCATCTGGTCCTGGGCATTTCTTTGTTGGGATGGCCTTTATTACTGATTCAATTTCAGTCTCAGTTATGGGTCTGTTTAGGTTCTCTGTGTCTTCTTGGTTCAATTTAGGTAGGTTGCATGTGTCCAGGAGTCTATCCATTTCTAACAGATTTCCCTGTTTGCGGGCATACAACTCTTTGTAGTAACTTTTGATGACTCTTTTTATTTCTGTGGTGTCTGTTGTTACATTCCCTTTTCCCCTCTGATTTTATTGATTTGGGTCTTTTCTCTTCTTTTTTTAGTTAGCTGGGCCAGTGGTGTGTCAATTTACACTTTCTATGAACTTTTGGACCACCCTCATATGCCAAATTTTCTTTTTTAAAACTTTTATTAATATGAATAAGACAGATTTCATTTATCATATATGTAGGTACAGTTATAAAGTAACCATATACCCCAAGTTTCTCCTGTTCCTCCCACAATACCTCCTTCTTTTTAATTAATTTTTCAAAAGCAAAATTTCTTCCACTCTATAATCACTGACTGAATGCAGCACTAACCAAAATAGTCAACTAGCAAAAGTAGAAATACCACAGTTCCACAGGAGTTTAAATCAGGGTTAACTACAACAATGAAATCATAAAATGTCTATTACGTTCCTATAATTTTTATGTTCTATATTACCTACCATTTATCAGAGAAAATACATGATGTTTATCTTTCAGGGACTGCTTTATTTCACTAAGCATAATAGTTTAGTTGCAAAAGACAGAATTTCATTTTTTTTAACAGGCAGAGTGGACAGGGAGAGAGAGAGACAGAGAGAAAGGTCTTCCTTTGCCGTTGGTTCACCCTCCAATGGCCGCCACGGCCGGCACACCATGCTGATCCGATGGCAGGAGCCAGGAGCCAGGTGCTTCTCCTGGTCTCCCATGGGGTGCAGGGCCCAAGCACCTGGGCCATCCTCCACTGCACTCCCTAGCCACAGCAGAGAGCTGGCATGGAAGAAGGTCAACCGGGACAGAATCTGGCGCCCCAACCGGGACTAGAACCTGGTGTGCCAGCGCCGCTAGGCGGAGGATTAGCCTAGTGAGCCGCGGCGCCAGCTCATTCTTTTTTGATGGCTGAGTAGTATTCCATAGTTTATAAATATACTACATCCAGTTATGTGTCAGTGGAAACTTAAATTATTCACATATCTCAACTGTTGTGAATAATGATGCAATGAATACAAGAATGCATTCATCACTTTGAGATAGTGATGCTATTTCCATTGGATTTATACCTAAAAGTGCATGGCTGGATCATATGCTAGTTCCCTTTTTAATTTTTGGAAGAACCATAATACTGTTTTTCATAATGACTAAAAAAGGTACATCACCAATACTATTAAACAGCCTCAAGAAGATTTATTTTTTCACTTCTTGAATACACTAACTGGTATGAACTCATATTTCATTGTGATATAGATTTACATTTTAGTAGCGATTAGTGTTATTGAGCACTTTTTCATATATTAGGTGCTCATTTGCGTATCTTCTTTCAAAAATGTTCATTTGAATCATTTGCCCACTTATAAATCAGTTCCTTGCTTTCTTGCTATTGAGCTGTATGGATGATTTGTATATTTTGGATGTTATTCCTTTATATCATATACATGGTTTGCAAACATTTTATCCCATAATATGGGTTTGCTTGTCATTTTATTGTTTTCTTTGATATACAAAATCTTTTATGACTTCTCATTCATTTTTGTTCTATGGTTATGTCTTTTGTGGTTGTATCAAAAACTCATTTTCAAGACAAATGTCATGAAACTTTTCTCCAAGTTTCAGATTTTCTTAACTTGAAAGATAGAGTTACAGACAGAGAGATTTTCCATCTGCTGATTCACATCCCAAATGGCCACCCTGGCTGGAGCTTGACCAGGATGAAGCCAGAATCCAGGAACCCCCACTGGATCTCCCAGTGTGGTTCAGGGTTCAAGCACTTGGTCCAAGCACTGCTGTTTTCTCAGGCATTTTAGCAAGGAGCTAGATTGGTAGTGGAGCAGCTATGACTTAAACTGGCACCCTCATGTGATGCTGATGCTGCATGTGGTAGCTTAACCCTCTATGCCACAATGCCAGCCCACTGTTCAAGACTTTTGGGTACATATCTAGTAGTAAGAATGGGAATTCTGGATCATATGTCAGGTTTATTTCTAGTTTTTAAAGAATTCCCCACATTATTTTCCACAGTGGCTGTGCCTATTTACATTCCCAACAAAAGTACATAAGTGTTCTCATTTCTCCACATCCCTGTCAGCATTTGTTACTCTGTGTTTTGGATTTTAGCCATTCTGACAGTGGTGAGGTGAAATCTCATTGAGGTTTAGATTTTCATTGCGTTGATGACTAGTGATGTTGAGCATTTTTTCATATAATTGTTGGCCACTTGTATTTCTTTTATTTAGAACTGTCTATTGAAGACTTTCGCCCATTTCTCTTTTTTATGTTGTTGACATTATTACGTTATTGATAAATTTGGGATATTAATCTTTTGTAAAATAGGTGGTTTGCAAATATTATTTCCCATTCTATTGGAAGACTCTTGACTCTATTGATTGTTTCCTTTGTTGTGCAAAGCTTCTGAGTTTGAAATAATTCCATTTGTCTCATTTTCCTTTATTTCCTGTGCTTTGAGGGTCTTATCCAGGAAGTTAGCCCTACAGCAATGTCTTGGGGTATTCGCCACGTGTTTTTTTTTTCAGCAATTTCATTGTCTACAGACTTAAATTAAGGTCTGTGATCCATCTTGAGTTGATTTTTGTATATGGTGAGAGGTAGGGATCTAATTTCATTCTTCTACATATACACACTTTATTTTTCCAGTATCATTTTTGGAAGAGAATATGCTTACTCCACTATATGTTCTGAGCAGTTTTGTCAAACGTAAGTTGGCTGTATGTACGTGGATTAATTTCTGGTCTCTCTCTTCTGTTCCATATATTTATGTATCAGCTTTCATGCAGTACCATGCTGTGCTGTTTTATTTTTTATACCTTTGTAGGATGCTTTGAAGTCTGGTATTTTGATCCCTCCAACTTGATTTTTCTTATTCAGGATCACTTTGAATATTCTGGTTCTTTTGTGATTTCATATGAATTTTAGGATTACTCTTTCTAATCTTGTAGAGTATCATTAGTATTTTGATAGAGACTACATTGAATCTGTAGGTTGCTTTGCATAATATAGACATTTTAGTGATATTGATTTTTCTATTTCATAAGCAGGGAATGTTTTTCCATTTTTTGTGTTCTTGATGATTTATTTCATGAACATTTTCTTTAAATACACATTCACTATGTACCCTTTTGTCTTTAAATACACATTTACACATCTCTCTCTTTCTCCTCTTCGATTTATCTCTATCTCTATCATCTCTATCATCTCTATCTCTATCTCTATGTATCATCTCTACCTCTACCTTTATCTCTCTCTATCTCTATCTATCTATCTCATCTATCTCTTTTTTATTATATTCTCATAATACAACTTAGCTTGCTTGGTGCTGTCCACCAAATCCTATAGGTTTTCTTTATTACTTTTCATTTTTTCCTCCACCACTGTCTACTTTCAGAATATTTATCTTCTGTCTCACAGATACTTCCATTTATTCAAATCTGTTGTTGACTCTGGTGTATTTTTCACTTTATTCTTCTCATTATTCACTATCAGCACTTCCCCCAGGTTCTCAACACTGTATCAGTGTTGAGGTGGCTGCTGACATTGGGACTCATATCCTTGATTGTCCTAGTCCTCTTTGTTGGCATCCTTTCAAGGTTGTCTTTGGCAGGACAATCTCTGCAGAACTGTGTTCTATAACTCTGATCGTTACATATTCTGTTTTGCTAGTCTGCCTTCTTCTCCTGCACCCTTGTTGTCAGCACCTTCCATCACTTCTCCCTGCATAGCAGGGTTGGAATATTGTGATAGAAGTCCATAGGGTCTTTGAATGGAATCTTTTGCTGTGATAGGGCCAACGTTGTTGGGCCTGGCTTTAGTAAGAATGAAATCAATCATACCATGTGTCTTCTCAGCTCACACACAAATTAACTAGAAATCAAGAACAAGAAGAAAAATAGAGCATTCAAAAATACATGGAAATTCAACAACATGCTACTGAATGAAAATAGGCCATAGAGGATATTAGAACGGAAATAACACTCCCAGATAATTTATTCTTTTCCCCACTCTCACTATTCTGGTAATTCTGGTCATTGTATGGAGGACCCCTATGAGAGAACTTTTATAATCATTAAGATCTATTGCATGTGCACTGCCTATACGGGAACTCCAAAAGAGCTGGTAACATTTGCTGCCTCCCACCCTTTTCTCCAACGATATCAAACTTCACAATCTCTCCAGGTTCTACACTGTGAAGGGACTTCCTGGGGCTATTCTTTATGGCAGCCTATACAAATATACATATACATATACATATACAAATATGTCTCCCTTGCTATAATTTCTCTCCTTGCTATAATTTCTGTTGGTGAAGCCATTATATATCTGTTTCTAATATTGAACCATTTTACTGTTCCCAACACAATTAATTACTCTTTTTTTTTTTTGACACTGGTAGTTGCTGCAGATATGAGGCCTCCCAGACCACTACTCACTGTGCTTCCCATGGCACTGGGCTTTGATTTGCTTCCCTGAGGGCAGGAATGACAGGTGGCATAGCGGGACCTGCTGCCTCTCTGCCTTTCTGCTCATGGTTGTGGTTATGGTGACCAGGGCTGATTGCAGCAGCTGCAGCTTCTCCCTGGGGTACGATGATAACTAGGTGAGTGGCGGTGGCCCAAGTGGAGGATGGACACCAGAGTTTCCAGATGACTGGGATAGTAATATTGAAGGTTTTAAAAAATGCATTTACTGTCTGTTTGCATGTTTTTTTCTTAGGAAAAATGTATTTTCAGATACTTTTTAAAAATCATTATTATTTGAAAAATTGAGAGAAAGAGAGAGAGAGGAGAGAGAGAGACAGAGACAGAGAGACAGAGAGACAGAAATACAATTTGCTGTTTCACTCTCTATATGCCCCAACAGCTAGAGCTGGAAAAGATAGAAGCTGGGATCCAGAAATCAATCCAAAGCTCCCACATGAGTATCAGGGACCCAAATATCCTATTGGGATTCACATTAGCAGAAAACTGAAATTGATAGTGGAACCAGGAATGGGCCCCAAACACTTAGATGTGGGAAATCTGCTCAGAAATATCATTTAATTTGTTCATTTTTAATAGTAGAAAGTTATGAGATACGTAAGTGATATATTGTCTTCATTAACATTTATTTCAAGAAAAAATTTTATTTCCTTTCTAATATCCTCTATGGCCCATTTTCATTCAGTAGCATGCTGTTGAATTTCCATGTATTTTTGAATGCTCTATTTTTTTCTTGTTCTTGATTTCCAGTTAATTTGTGTGTGAGCTGAGAAGATACATGGTATGATTTCAATCTTACTAAATTACTTAGACTCGTATCTTAATATATGCTCTACCATACAAAAGATTCCATGTACTGTGAGAAAAACGTGTATTCTGTGTTTTTTTTTTGTGAAATGACCTGTAAATATCTGTTAGGTTCATTTGCTCCATTGTATGCTTCAACTCTGATGTATCTTTGATGATTTTCTGACTGAATGAACTGTCCATTAATGAGAGTGGGGTGTTGAAATCACCCACTATTGTATTGGAGTCATCCACTATTATTGTACTAGACCTTTAGGTCTAACAGTATTTGCTGTATGTATCTGGATAGTCTTGTGTTGTGTATATAATATTTGATTGTTTTATCTTCTTGTTGATTCAATCTTCTTATCCAAATGTAATGTCCTTCTTTGTCTCTTTTTACAGTTGTTGGCTAAAAGTCTATTTTACGTGATACGAGAATAGCTACTTCTGTTCATTTCTAGTTTCCATTTAACTGGAATCTTTTTCTGGCCTTCCACTTTCAATATATATGTATCTTTATGAGATTCTTAATGACATAATATAATGGGGTCTGAGTTTCTTATCCATTTAGTCAACAAAAAATGTTTTGCCTAGAGAGTTTTTGAAATGCCCGCATACATTTCTCCCCACTGAGAACCAGTAGTCATTCAGCATCAAATCTAAATGCAAATGATATCATGTTATGGGGGGGAAGCCATTGTAATCAATATTTTGTACTTTGGAAATTTATATTCATTAAATAAAAGTTAAAAAAAATTTAAAAAATCACTTCTACTGCTAAAATCCAAACTCCAGCCAGTTGATGGATTTGATTGTTGTGGCTATTTGTGATTAAATTAAATTCAACCTGTTGAAGTGAAATGGACACTATGAGAAACAGTGACTTGATCAGCTCTTGTCCTGATGGTTGATGTACAATGTAATACTTTATCCATTATAGTATTTTTTTTTTTGTTCTAGTACCATTGGTTGAACTCTGTAATTAACACACAATTATTCTTAGGTGTTTAAATTTTAACTGAGAAGTGATCCCTGTTAGGAATTTTGAAAACATTATGCTGAGTGAAATAAGCCAATCCCAAGGGGACAAATAACACTTGTTATCCCTGATAGGAAACAACTAACTGCGCACCAAAAAGGAAACCTGTTCAAGTGAAATGAACACTAGGAGAAACAGTGACTTGATCAGCCCTCACCCTGACTGTTGATGAGCAACTTAATATGTTATCCCTCTTGGTATTTTTTTTTGTTTGTTCTACTTAATACTTTTGGTTGAATACTGTAATCTATACAAAATTATTCTTAAGTGCTGAAACTTAACTGAAAAGTGATCACTGTTAAATGTAAGAGTGGGAATAAGAGAGGGAAGAGAGGTGCAATTCGGGACATGCTCAAGCTGACTTAGCTCAAACGGTAGAGTTAGAAACATACCAGGGGATTCCAATTCAATCTCATCAAAGTGGCATGTACCAATGCCATCTCACTGGTCCCAGTGATCAATTTCTGTTCACAATTGATCATAATGATAGGACTAAGAACCAAAGCGATCACATAAACAAGAATAGTGTCTGCAAATACTAGCTGATAGAATAAAAAAGGGAGAGAATGATCCAACATGGGAAGTGAAATACACAGCAGATCCATAGAATGGCAGATGTCCTAAACAGCACTCTGGCCTCAGAATCAGCCCTTAAGGCATGTGGATCCGGCTGAAAGGCCCATGAGAGTATTTCAGGCATGGAAAGCCAAGACACTCTGGGGAAAAAAAAAAAAACCTAAATGAAGGATCTCCGCGAGTGAGATCCCAGTAGAAAGAACGGGTCATCAAAGAAGGATGTACCTTTCTCTGAAGGGAGGAGAGAACTTCCACTTTAACCATGGCCTTGTCTAAATATGATCAGAGTCGCTGAACTCAGGGGGCTTCCTTAGCCTTGGCAGCTCATGACAAGAGCCTAGGGTGATTACTGAGGCCATAAACAAGAGTGTCAATTTGTTAAGTCAACAACAGGAGTCACTGTGCACTTACTCCTCATGTAGGCTCTCTGTCCTTAGTGTGCCGTACATTGAGATTTAATGCTATAACTAGTACTCAAGCAGTATTTTTCACTTTATATTTCTGTGTGGGAGCAAACTGTTGAAATCTTTACTTAAGGTATGCTAAACTGATCTTCTGTATATAAAGAGAATCGAAAATGAATCTTGATATGAATGGAAGGGGAGAGGGAGTGGATAAGGGGAGGGTTGCGGGTTGGTGGGACGTTATCGGGGGGGAAGCCATTGTAATCAATATTCTATACTTTGGAAATTCATATTCATTAAATAAAAGTTAAAAAAAATTAAATCTAAAAAAAAGGGTTTGCTCTAATCCATTATGTTTGATGTCCTTATGAAAATTAGATATTTGTAATCAGAGAAAGATATATATAAGGGAAAGCAAAGTGACGAGACAAAGACCAGCCACGTGAAGATGAAGGAAAAATTATATAAAACAATCAACATTTTAGATTGGCAGCAAACTAATAGATGTTATGGATGACTCATGATACAGATTCTTTCTCCTTACACTCAAGGGAAACAAGTGTTTCGCTGTCTTGATTTCAGGCTTGTATCCTAAAGAACTATGAACTCAGTCCCTGCTACTTGAGGCACATAATTTTAGGCATTTTTTAAAAATAGACTTGGCAATCTGATTCACAGATATTCATAAATAACATCTATTATAGTGGATAGCATGGCAATTATGGTTAGTTATTTAAATTGATTATTTCTCCCTGTTATATTGGAAAATTTTGTTGCTCTGGTCTTACCTTCATGTCGATTTAATGAACATGAATTAAAAAGTTTCATTAGGCCCTTTAATCTTATGAGAATAGATAACAGAGGAATAATAATGAATTAATATATAGCATTATAACAAAAAGTGAAGCCACACATTATCATTTATAACCTGTATAATTTTTTAAAGTATCTTGCTTAAAAAGTTGCATTTCCAGTAATTGCTGTTTGTGCAATTTCAATCTTATTGTTGTCCAAATATATAATAATTCAGAAATACATTGGTTAGTAGTTATATTATCTTAGACTTACAAACTTTAATGGCCTCGTCCAAGAGTATAGGATTTACAACTGGGACACTCTGTGAACCTAACAAGTAATTGTCATAAAACCATTCTACTCATCTTAAATAAATGAAGTGTGATGAACTTTGAATAATAATTGGTATTTCTAAATATAAATGCGAAAATCTCAATGAAAGTGTAGTTAACATGATAAAGCAATGTATGAAGAGATTATACATCTTTGACAACTAAGTATGATCAGAAATGCAATAATGATTCTACAATTAGATAATATGTTAGAGGATATTTCCAAAGTAATATATGAAATAAGAAGAATGATCATTTTTTATTTCCCAAAAGTTAAATATAAGCACACTTGATATAAAATAGTAAAAACTGTATACTAGAAACAGAGGAAAATATTTTAGCTCTGGCAAATAATATCCATCACACATGACCAATAAGCATTTTTTTTAATGATACAACACTTAAACATTAAATCAAGGGCATTCAATATAATTTAGGTTGTTCTAGCCAATGTCAGTGACATAGTATAAAATAGAAATTGTGTGTGTGCGTGTGTGTGTATACATCAATAAAACATATTTATGGAGAGTAAATTAGGGTTTGGCATTGTGCCATAGCTAGTAAAGTTGCCACCTGTGATGCTAGCATCCCATAAGGGCACTGGTTTGTGTCCCAGATGATCCAGCTCCCTTTAATGGCCTAGGAAAAGCAATGAAACATGGCCAAAGTGCTCTGGTCCTGTCCCCTTGGGTAGGAGACCTGGCTGAAGCTCCTGGCCTCTGGTTTTGCATTAGCACAGCCCCATTGTGGCCATTTAGAGAGTGGACCAGAAGACTGAAGATTCATATCCTCTCTCTCCCTCCCTCTCTTTCTCTCTCTGTGTAATTCTTTCAAATAAATAAATGAATCTTCAAAAATTGTAAAAAAGTAAATTAGATGGGCCAGTGCTGTGACATAATGGGCTAGGCCTCTGTCTGTGGCACCAGCATCCCATATGGAAACTGGTTTGAGTCCCTTCTGTTCCACTTCCAATCTGGCTCTCTGCTGTGGTCTCAGAAAGCAGTGGAAGATGGCCCAAGTGCCCCTGCATCTGCGTGGGAGACCAGGAAGAAGTTCCTGGCTTATAGCTTCAAAATGGCTCAGCTCTAGCCATTGATGCCATTTGGGAAGTGAACCAATGGATGGAAGACCTCTCTCTCTGCCTCCCTGTAACTCTACCTTTCAAATAAAAGATAAAGAAATCTTTAAAAAAGCAATTAGAGTAAGTTAATTATATATAAAAAACAAAATTTTAATATGGTTTTTAGATCATAAAAATAAAAAAGCATCAATGAAATACATATATAAAATTAGTAAATTCAACAAGTTTTTCATTTTTAACAGCTAATTTTTTTTAAATCACTAACTTCCAAAGGGTTCGAAGATGGTGGAGTAGGGAGTGAGTTTGCTGCTTTAGCCCAGGAGAAGATAGTTTTTAAAAAGTGGAGATAGTGTAGTCTTAGTGAAGAGTCAGGGAAAAAAGGGCAGAGGAAACTCTAACAAAATTAGAGAGAAATGGTGGATCTACATGGAGGGCATGGACATCCACATCTTGGGTCTCCAATAGCTGAGAGCCTAAGCACCAGTTCTGGAATATGAGGTGAGATGAGACCTCCAGTAGTAGGAGGCACTTGCGAAAAAGCGGCAGGAAAAGCCTAGAGGACATGAAGCTTGAAAGCCCATGGGGGAAAGTGTACCAGCCAAACTAGAGGAGTGAAATTTAAAAAAAGGAAGGCAGGGAGATGTTTCTCACCATGATGACCTCACAAAGGTGCACAAGCTGATAGAGAGGATGCCATTTTGGACATACATAAGAGCTACACCCACTCGTGTCTTTGCCCAGCAGTCAGCTGAGCAGAGACTCCTGACTCATGGGAAGAAATAACAGGGGCCTAAGGGCTTGTGACTGTGTGAAACTTCTGAACTGGAACTGTGGGGCATTAAAACAAAAACTGAGGGTGTGTGGGAGAACTCATGGTGTGGCTGAGACTTTGAGCAGTCTCAGCAGGAGACCTCACAAGGTAGGGGGTTCCTGGTTACTTGGTGAGAGACATTGCTGGGGAATCGAACTTACACTGAGGACTACACAGATCCTTTGTGTGGTCCTTGGGGCAGAGCAGATGAATATTATACTGACTGGGCACTGGTCTCCATTGAGGAGAAGAGCTCAGCTGAGCAGAATATACTTTCCTTATGATTAAAAAAAAAACAAACAGAGAGAAGATTTACCACCCTAGGCACACCTTTAACCCTGGAGAACTGAACAGAGCTCTCTGGCCATATGTACTACAAGCCTCTAGAGAGTCATTGAAAGCAGACAGTCCACTTATATACAGAGTATTAGTACAATGATAAAAGCTGCTAGAGCGGAAAAGGAAAAAGAAGAAGAAGGAGAAGCCAACAAGTATCAGCACAAATGCAGGACAACAAAAAATAGAAATAAGAATAAGGGAGACAACATGATGCTCCTAAAAGAAAATGACACTTCAATACTAGATTCTAAAGACAATGAGATAGAAGAAATGCAAGAAATGGAACTCAAAAAACTGATCATAAGATAACATAGAAATAATCAAAAGCAAATGCACGAACTACTGAAATACAGGCAGGACATGAAAGAAAATCTCTCCCATGAAATTGAAATCTTAAGGAGGAATCAAAATGAAATAAAGATTTCAATAGAACATGAAATTGAGATATTAAAGAGAAATTAAAATGAAATAAATAGGTGCTGGTGCCATGACACAGTAGGTTAATCCTCTGCCTGTGGCACCTTCATCCCATATGGGTGTCGGTTCTAGTCCCAACTGCTCCTCTTCCAGTACAGCTCTCTGCTGTGCCCTGCGAGAGAAGTAGAAGGTGGACCAAGTCCTTGGGCCCCTGCACCCACATCAGAGACTGGGAAGAAGCACCTGGTGCCTGGCTTCAGATCAGCACAGCTCTGTCCATTTGGGGAGTGAACAAATGGACAGAAGACCTTTTTCTCTGTTTCTCCCTCTCACTGTCTGTAACTCTACCTCTCAAATAAATAAATAAAATCTTTTTAAAAAAATGAAATAAAGAATTCAATAGAACAAAAAATGCAGTGGAGATCCTTAATAACAGAATCAGTGAGGCAGAAGAGATAATATCGGGCTTAGAAGAGAAGAAAGTACATACTCAAACCAAAGACAAGAAGAGGAAATTATAAATGTAAAAAATACTGTCAGGAATATACAGTATACTATTAAAAAACAATATTCAGGTTCTAGGAGTTCATGAAGACATGGAGATAGAGAAAGGATTAGAAGCCCTTTTTAGTGAAATAATAGCAGCAAACTTCCCGGGTTTGGAGAAAGAAAGAAATGTCCACGTTCAGGAAACACACAGAATTCCCAATAGACATGACCAGAAAAGTTCTTCAACACAACACATTTTAATAATCGTAGAGAGAAGATTCTAAAATGTGCAAGAGAGAAACACCAAATAACTTCAATTAGACACAGAGCAGACTTATCAGAAACCCTGCAGGCTAGGAGAGAATGGCAAGATATAGCCCAAGTCTTAAGAGAAAAAAAAAATTGCCATCTCAGAATATTATATCCTGCAAAGCTCTCATTTGTAAATGAAGGTGATATAAAGACTGTTCACAACAAAACAGAAATTGAAAGAATTTGTCAAAACTCCTCTAACCCTGCAAAAGATGCTTAAAGATACGTTACACACCAAAACACAGAAATATGGTCATCATTACAAAAGAAGGTAAAGGAAGAAAATCTCTAAGTAAAAGATCAAAGGAAGTTCAAAGTACAAATTAGGAATATCTTTGTAAAAATGGCAGGACAAAGTCACTTCTAATCAATAGTCACATTGAATGTAAATGGCCACAGCTCTCCAGTTAAAAGGAGAAGACTGGCCAAAGGGATTAAAAAAACAAAACCCATCTATTTTCTGCTTACAAGAAACACCTCTTATCAACAAAGTTGCATGTAGACTGAAGTGAAAGGTTGGAAAAAATATTCCATGCCAACAGAAACCAAATAAGAGCTGGTGTAGCCATCTTAGTATCAGAAAAAATAGACTTTAAATCAAAAACTGTTAAAAGAGATAAAGAGGGTCACTATATAATGATTAAGGGATCAATTTAACAGGAAGATGTAACTATTATAAAAGTATCTGCACCCAATTACAGGTGCATATACAGGCACATGCACCATGCTATTTAAAAGAAATGCTAAGGGATTTAAAGGGAGACTTAGATTCCAATGCAATATATTGGAGGACTTCAATGCTCCATTTTCAGTAATGGACAGATAAAACTGACAGAAGATCAATAAGAAAACAGCAGATTTATTTGACACTATAGACCAAGTGCACCTAATGGATAGCTACAGAACTTTTCATCCTACAGTTGCAGACACACATTCTTGTCAGCAGTGCATGGAACTTTCTTTAAGATTGACCACATACTAGACCATATCAAGTCTCAATAAATTAAAAAAAATGAAATCATACATGCATCTTCTCAGAAAACAATGGAATGAAGCTAGAAATCAGCAACCCAGGAATCTCTAGAGCATATGAAAACACATGGAAAGTGAACAACATGCTCCTGAATCAATAGTGAGTCATAGAAGATATCAAACATGAAATCAAAAACTTTCTAGAAACAAATGAAGATAACTACACATCATATCAAAACTAATGGGATACAGCAAATGTAGTATGGATAGGAAAGTTTATAGTAACAGATGCCTACATCAGGAAATTGGAAAGATACCAAAAAATGAGCTATCAATGCATCTCAGGGATCTACAAAAACTATGACAAACCAAACCCAAAACTATTAGGAGAAAATAAATAAGTACAATTAGAGAAGAAATCAACAGAATTGAATCCCCAAAAAATTACAAAAGATCAGCAAAATGAAGAGCTGCTTTTTGAAAAAAAAATAAACAAAATTGACAAACCATTGGACCAACTAACCAAAAAAAAGGAGAGAGAAGACCTAAATCAATAAAATCAGAGATGAGAAATGGAATTTAACAACAGACATCACAGAAACAAAGAGTAATCAGAAATTACTACAAAGAGTTGTACTCCAAAAAATTCGGAAACCTAGCAGATATGGATAGGTTCATGGACACATACAACCCACCAAAATTGAAACATGAAGACATAGAAAACCTCAACAGAGCCATAACCATGACAGAAATTGAATCAGTAATAAAGGCCCTCGCAATAAAGAAAAGTCCAGGACAAGATGGATTCGCTGCTGAATTCTAACAGACATTTAAAGAAGAACTAACTCTAATTCTTCTCAAGCTATTCAAAACAATTAAAAGAGAGGGAATCTCACAGATTCTTTCTACAAATCCAGCATGACCTTAATTCCTAAACCTGAATAAGATGCGGCGGAGCAAGTGAATTACAGAACAATTTTCCTGATGAATATAGATCAAAAATCCTCAATATTTTCTGGCACATAGAATTCAACAACATCAGAAAGATCATCTACCCAGACCAGGGGGATTTTTCCCTGGTATGCAGGGATGAGTCAACATTTGCAAATCAATCAATGTGATCACTACATTAACAAACTGCAGAAGAAAGACCATATGATTATCTCAATACATGCAGAGAAAGCATTTGATAAAACACAACACCCTTTCATAATGAAAACTCTAAGCAAATTGGGCAAGAAGGAACATTTCTTAGTACAATCAAGGCAATTTATGACAAAACCATGGGAAGCATCATTTAGAATGGGGAAAAGTTGGAAGCACTTCCAATGAGATCTGGTACCAGACAGGGATACCTACTCTCACCACTGCTATTCAATATAGTACTGTTAGTGTTAGCCAGAGCCTTTACGTAATAAAAAGAAATTAAAGGGATACACATTGGGAAGGAAGAACTCAAACTATCCCTCTTTGCAGATGATATGATTCTTTATTTAGGGGATCCAAATTACTCCACTAAGAGACTATTAGAACTCATAGAAGAGTTTGGTAAAGCATCAGGATGTAAAACAATATACAAGAATCAACAGCATTTATATACACAGACAATGCCATGGCTGAGAAAGAACTGCTAAGATCAATCCCCTTACAATAGCTACAAAAACAATCAAATACCTTGGAATAAACTAAAACAAGGGTGTCACAGGTCTCTAAGATGAGAATTACAAAACTTTAAAAAAAGAAATAGAAGAAGATCCAAAAAAATGGAAAAATCTTCCATGCTCATAGATTGGAGGAACCAATATCATCAAAATGTCCATTCTCCGAAAAGCATTTTATAGATTCAACTCTATACTAATCAAAATACCAAAGACATTCTTCTCAGATCTGGAAAAATGATGCTGAAATTCATGTGGAGGCACAGGAGACCTTGTAGCTAAAGCAATCTTATGCAACAAAAACAGAGCTGGAGTCATCACTATACCAGATTTCAAGACATACTATAGGTAAATTATAATCAAAAAAGCATGTTACTGGTACAGAAACAGATGGATAGACCAATGGAACAGAACAGAAACACCAGAAATCAATCCAAACATTTACAGCCAACTTATATTTGATCAAGGATCTAAAACCAATAACTGGAGCAAGGGCAGTCTATTAAACAAATAGTGCTGGGAAAACTGGATTTCCACATGCAGAAATATGGATCAAGATCCCTAAATTATATTTTACAGAAAAATTCACTTAACATGTACTAAAGATGTAAATCTATGAACTGGCACTATCAAATTATTAGAGAACGTTGGAGAAGCACTGCAAGATACAGGCATAGCAAAGACTCTTGAAAAGACCCCAGAGGCACAGGTACCCAAAAACAAAATTAACAATTGGGATTACATCAAATTGAGAAGTTTCTGTACCGCAAAAGAAACATGAAAGTGAAGAGGCAACACACAGAATGAGAGACAATATTTATAAATGTTGCAACTGATAAAGGAGTAGTAATGAAAATCTACAGGAAGATCAAGAAAAATCACCACAACAAAGCAAACAACACACTGAAGAGATGGGCCAAGGACTTAAACAGACATTTTCACAATTGGAAATCTAAATAGCCAACAGACACATGAAAAAATATTCATGATCACCAGCCATCATTGAAATGAAAATCAAAACCATAATGAGGTTGACCTCACCCCAGTTTGAATGGCTTGCATACAGATATCAACTAAAAACAGATGCAGGCGAGGATGTGGCAAAAAAGGCACACTCATCCACTCTTGGTGGGAATCCAAACTGGTAAAGCCACTATAGAAAACAGTGTGGAGATACCTCAGAAATTGGAATATAGCCCGATCATAAGACACAGCAATTACACTCCTCAGAATTTCCCAAGAGAAATTAAGTTGACAAATATGAATTATCTGCACCTCAATGTTTACTGCAGTTCAATTCACAGTAGCTGACATGGAAGCAAGCTAAATCTCTATCAACAGAAGACTGAGTAAAGAAATTATGGGGTATGTACTCTATGGAATACCGCACAGCAGTAAAAAAAAAAAGGACATCCGTTCATTTGCAACAAAATGGAGGAATTTGGAAAACATCATGCTGGGTGAAGTAAGCCAGTCCTCCAAAAATAAATATGATATGTTCTCCCTCATCTTTGACAACTGAACACCTAAAAGGAAACCTATAGACGTGAATCTGACACTATGCAAAGCAATTACATGATCAACCCATGTCCTGACTGTCAAGGAACAGCTCACTATTTTATTTTTTATGTATTTTCTTATTCTACTTAATACCATTGGTTGAACTCTTTACTTAACACAGAATTATTCTTAGGTGTTTAAATCCAATTGAAAATGGATCCCTGTTAAAAATAACAGAGGGAATAAGAGAGAGAGGAGATCTACAGTTTGGCACATGTTCCCTCAGACTTACCCCTAATGGTAGAGCTAAAACTTGCCATGTTACTCCAAATCCCATTAAGTTGGCAGGTACCAATGCCATCTACTAGTTAAAGTGATCAGTTTAAGTTCACAACTCATCATAAAGATAGGATTAATTGTCAAATGGATCACATAAATAAGACCAGTGTCCACTAATAATGATTGACAGAATTAAAAGGAAGAGAATGATCCAATTTGAGAAACAGGATGCACTGAAGACTCAAAGAATGGCAAATGCCCTTAACAGCACTCTGGCCTCAGAATCAGCCCTTAAGGCATTCAGATCTGGCTAAAAAGCCCAGGAGAGTATTTAGGCATGGAAAGCCAAGCCATTGTGGCAAAAAAATGACCTACATGAAAGATTTCTGTGAGTGCAATCCCAGTGGAAAGAAGGGGCCATCAAAGAAGGAGGAATCTCTCTCTGAAGGGAGGAGAGAACTTTCACTTTGACTATGACCTTGTCTAAATAACGTGGGAGTTTGTGTAAAGAAGAGGCTTCTATATCATTTTTTATTATAAACACTTTTATTTAGTATATATAATTTTCAAAAGTACAGTTTATGAATTACAATGGCTTTTTCCCCTCCATAACTTCCCACCCACCCGCACCCCTCCCATCTCCCACTCCCTCTCCCATTCCATTCACATCAAGATTCATTTTCAATTATCTTTATATAAGAAGATCAATTTAGTATATATTAAGAAAAGATTTCATCACTTTGCACCATACAGAACATAAAGTGTAAAATACTGTTTGAGTACTAGTTATAGCATTAATTCATATTGGACAACACATTAACAAAAGAGATCCCACATGAGGAGTAAGTACACAGTTACTCCTGTTGTTGACTTAGAAAATTGACACTCTTGTTTATGGTGTCAGTAATCTCCCTCGGCTCTTGTCATGAGTTTTCAAGGCTATGGAAGCCTTTTGAGTTCCCTGACTTTGATTTTATTTAGACAAGGTCATAGTCAAAGTGGAAGTTCTCTCTTCCCTTCAGAGAAAGGTACCTCCTTCTTTGATGGCCTGTTCTTTCTACTGGGATCTCACTCGCAGAGATCTTTCATTTAGGTGTTTTTTTTTCTTTGCCAGAGTGTCTTGACTTTCCATGCCTAAAATACTCTCACGGGCTCTTCAGCCAGATCTGCATGCCTTAAGGGCTGATTCTGAGGCCAGAGTGCTGTTTAGGACATCTGCCATTCTAAGGGTCTGCTATGTATCTCACTTCCCATGTTGGATCGCTTTCTCCCTTTTTTATCAGCTAGTATTTGCAGACACTCATCCACTCATCTTGTTTATGTGATCCTTTTGACTCTTATTCCTATCATTATGATCAATTGTGAACTGAAAGTGATCACTTGGACTAGTGAGATGGCATTGGTACATGAAATCTTGAAGGGATTGCCTTGGAATAGCCTGGTACATTTCTAACTCCGCAATTTGGGGCAAGTCTGATTGAGCATGTCCCAAAATGTACATCTCCACCTTCTCTTACTCCCACTCTTATATTTAGCAGGGATCACTTTTCATGTAAGTTTCAACACTTAAGAATAACTGTGTATTGATTACAGTATTCAACCAAAAGTATTAAGTAGAACAAACAAAAAAAGTACTAAGAGGGATAACGTATTAAGTTATCAACAGTCAGGGCAAGGGCTGATCAAGTCACCATTTCTCAAAGTGTTCATTTCACTTTAACAGGCTTGATTTTTGGTGCTCAGTTAGTGCAATTCAGGACATGCTCAAGATGACTTACCTCAAATGGTAGAGTTAGAAACATACCAGGGGATTCCAATTCAATCCCATCAAGGTGGCATGTTCCAATGCCATCTCATTAGTCCCAGTGATCAATTTCTGTTCACAATTGATCATAATGATAGGACTAAGAACCAAAGGGATCACACAAACAAGAATAGTGTTTGCAAATAGTAGCTGATAGAATAAAAAAGGGAGAGAATGATCCAACATGGGAAGTGAGATACATAGCAGACCCTTAGAATGGCAGATGTCCTAAACAGCACTCTGGCCTCAGAATCAGCCCTTAAGGCATGCAGATGCAGCTGAAAAGCCCATGAAAGTATTTCAGGCATGGAAAACCAAGACACTCTGGAAAAAAAAGACCAAAATGAAAGATCTCCGTGAGTGAAATCCCAGTAGAAAGAAAAGGTCATCAAAGAAGGAGGTACATTTCTCTGAAGGGAGGAGAGAACTTCCACTTTAACCATGGCCTTGTCTAAATATGATCAGAGTCGCTGAACTCAGGGGGCTTCCATAGCCTTGGCAGCTCATGACAAGAGCCTAGGGTGATTACTGAGGCCATAAACAAGAGTGTCAATTTGTTAAGTCAACAACAGGAGTCACTGTGCACTTACTCCTCATGTAGGCTCTTTGTCCTTAGTGTGCGGTACATTGAGATTTAATGCTAAAACTAGTACTCAAGCAGTAATTCTCACTTTATGTTTCTGTGTGGGAGCAAACTGTTGAAATCTTTACTTAATATATGCTAATCTTATCTTCTGTATATAAAGAGAATTGAAAATGAATCTTGATGTGAATGGAAGGGGAGAGGGAGCGGGAAAGGGGAGGGTAGTGGGTGGGAGGGAAGTTATGGCGGGGGAAGTTATTGTAATCCATAAGCTGTTCTTTGGAAATTTATATTCATTAAACAAAAGTTAAAAAAAAGAGAGATGTCATATGTATTCCCTGATCTGTAGTAACTAAAAAAATACCTAAAATAAAATTATTAGATTGAAATTGACATTTTCAGGTTCAATGATTTGATTACAGCCCTTCTCTCTACTATTGAGGAGCAATCTTTTTACTCCATGCTAATGGTTGAACACTTTACTTAGTGTAGAGTTAATCTAATGAGTATAAAGTAAACAGAAAATAGTTCATTGTAAAAATTAAGAGTGGGAATATGAGAGGGAGGAAGAAGTTTTGTCACAGATCAGGGAGAACATATGATATTTGTCCCTTGGGACTTGCTTATTTCACTTAGCATAATGTTTTCCAGATTCCTCCATTATGTTGCAAATGACCGGATTTCATTTTTTCTTTTTAGTGCTGTATAGTACTCTATAGAGTGCATGTCCCATATTTTCTTTATCCAGTCTTCGATTGATGGACATTTAGGTTGATTCCATGTCTTAGCTATTGTGAATGGAGCTGAAATAAACATTAAGTTGCAGAAAGCTCTTTAATTTGAAATTCAATTTCCTTTGGGTAAATTCCAAGGAGTGGGATGACTGGGTTGTATGGTAGGGTTCTATTCAGGTTTCTGAGCAATCTCCAAACAGACTTCCATAGTGGCTTTACCAGTTTTCATTCCCACCAACAGTGGGTTAGTATCACTTTTCCCCACATACTCGCCAACATCTGTTTTAGGTAGATTTCTGTATGTGAGCCATTCCAATAGGGGGAGGTGAAACCTAATTGTGGTTTTGATTTGCATTTCCCTGATTTCATGTGCCTGTTGGCCATTTGGATTTCCTCATTTGAAAAATGTCTATTTAGGTTCCTGGCCCATCTCTTAAGTGTGTTGTTTGTTTTGTTGCTTTGGAGTTTCTTGATCTCTTTGTAGATTCTGGTTATTAAACCTTTAATTGTTGAATATATACAAATATTTGCTCCTGTTCTTTTGGTTGCCTCTTCTCTTTCCTGAAACTTTCTTTTGCAGTACAGAAACTTCTCACTTTGATGTAAACCAAATTTTTAATTTTGCTTTTGACTGCCTGTGCCTCTAGGGTCTTTTCCAATATATCTTTGCCTGTGCCAATATCTTTCAGTGTTTCTCCAATGTTCTCTAATAATTTTATGGTGTCGGGTGGTAGATATAGATCTTTAATCCACGTTGACTGGATTTTTGTGTAAGGTGTAAGATAGGGGTCTTGCTTCATGCTTCTGCATATGGAAATCCAGTTTTCCCAGCACCATTTTTGAATAGACTTTCCTTGCTTCAGGGATTGGTTTTAGATCCTTGATCAAATATAAGTTGGCTGTAGATGTTTGGGTTCATTTCTTGTGTTTCTATTCTGTCCCGTTGGTCTATCCATCTGTTTCTGTACCAGTACCATGCTGTGTTGATTACAACTGCCCTGTAGTATGTCCTGAAATCTGGTATTGTGAAGCCTTTGGCTTTGATTTTTTTGTACAAGATTGCTTTAGTTATTTGAGGTCTCCTGTGCCTCCATATGAATGTTTTCCAGATCTGAGAAGAATGTCTTTGATATTTTGATTGGTATTGCATTGAATCTATAAATTGCTTTTGGGAAAATGGAAATTTTGTTGATATTAATTTTTCTAATCCATGAGCATGGAAGATTTTTCCATTTTTTTGGTATTCTCTTCTAATTCGTTCTTGAAGATTTTGACGCCCTTGGTTAAGTTCATTCCAAGGTATTTGATTGTTTTTGTAGATATTGTGAATGGTATTGATCTTAGAAGTTCTGTGTCAGCTGTGGCATTGCCTGTGTATACAAAGGCTGTTGATTTTTGTGCATTGATTTTATATCCAGCTACTTTGCTAAACTCTTCTATGAGTTCCAATTGTCTCTTTGTCGAGGTTCTTTGGATCTCTTAAATAAGAATCATATCATCTGCAAAGAGGGATAATTTGACTTCTTCCTTCCCAAATTGTATCCCTTTAATTTTTCTTGCCTAATGGCTCTGTCTAAAATTCCAGAACTATATTTAATAGCAGTTGTGAGAGTGGGCATCCCTGTCTGATACCAGATCTCATTGGAAATGCTTCCAACTTTTCCCCATTCAATAGGATGCTGGCCATGGGTTTTTCATAAATTGCTTGATTATATTGAGGAATGTTCCTTCTACTCAATTTGCTTAGAGTTTTCATCATGAAAAGTCGTTGTATTTTATCAAATGCTTTCTCTACATCTATTGAGATAATCATATGGTTTTTCTTCTGCAGTTTCTTAATCTGGCATATCACATTTATTAATTTGTGATCATTGAACCATCCCTGCATACCAGGAATAAATCCCACTTAGTCTGAGTGGATGACTTTTCTGATGTCTCTTTGCTTCTCCAAAACCGGTATGTTTTCTTCTAGTATCTCACTAAAAAGGCCTTCTAATCCTTTCTCTCTCCCCATACCTTCAGTAACTCCTAGAACCTGAATGTTGTTTTTTTTAATAGTATCCTATAGATTCCCAACAATATTTTTTAGATTTCTAATTCCCTTTCTTTTCTTTGGTTTGACTGTATATTTTCCTGTGCTCCATCTTCTAAGTCTGATATTCTCTCTTCAATCTCACTGATTCTGTTTATAAGGCTCTCAAATGTGTTTTTCATTTATTCTATTGCATTCTTCATTTCATTTTCATCTCTCTTCAATATCTCAATTTCATATTCTATTAAATTCCTCATTTCATTTTGATTCTTCCTTAAAATTTCATTTTCATGAGAGAGATATTCTGTCCTGTCCAGTATGAATTTCTGTAGTTCATGCAATTCTTTTTGATAACTTCTAAATGTTCTTATCATTAATATTTTGAAATTAATTTCTTAGATTTCTTCTATATCATCATCTTCATAATCTTGTTTTGGAGTGTCATGGTCATTTGGGAGTGTCATGATGTCTTCCTTGTTCTTGTTTCCTTGGTTTCTGAATTTGTTGTTTGGCATTGCAGAGATATTCTTTGGTTTCTTCTTTTATTTTCTTTGCTGTATTGGCTGTTCTCATTATACTATGACTCCAGATTAAGTAGACTGTCTGTTTTTGGTGAAACTCTAGAGGCTTGTGGTGGGTGTGGCCAGAGAGCTCTGTTCAGTTCTTCAGAGTTAAGGGTGTTCCATAGGTGACACACCCAGGTTTGGCATGGTAAATCTTTCTCTCTCTCACTCTATCTCTATCTCTCTTTATTTAGAAGGGAAGTAATTCCACACAGCTGAGCTATTCTCCTTGAAGGCAATCAGTGCCTGAGAGCTAGCCCCAGTGGAGATAGTATTTGTCTGCTCTGTCACAAGGACCACACAAAGGATCTGTGCAGTCCTCAGTGTAAGCTCAAATTCCCCTGCAATGTCTCTTACCGGGTAGCCAAAACCACCTGAATTTGTCCCATCTCCTCATGCTTCTCACGTCTCAGCCACACTGTGAGTTCTCCCATACTCCCTCAGTTTTTTTTTTCCACAGTCCCAGTTCATAAACTCCACACATTCACTAGGTCTTAGCCTCCTGTTATTTCTCCCCACCACAGTCAGGTTTTTCTGCTTGTCTGAGGGCAGGCGCCACCCTGAGCTGGCGTAGCTATTACATATGTCCAAAATGGCGTCTACTCTATTGTCTTGCATGCCTTTGTAAGGTGAGTGGAGAGAGAGAATCATGTCCATACCGGTCTCTTTTATTTATGTATTTTTCTCTCCTCTAGTTTGGCTGGTGTACTTTCCCCTGCGGGGCTTCAAGCCTCATTCCCTCTAGGCTCTTCCTGCTGCTTCCAGTCTCTCAGGCTACTGTGATTGACCTCACCTCCCTTTCCAGTGCTGGTGCATAGACACGGCAGCTAGGGTCCTGAGTTGTGGGCACCTATACCCTCCATGTAGGTCCACCATGTCCCTCTAATTCCCAAAGAGTTTCCTCTGCAGTTTTTTTCCCTAACTCTTCCCTGAGACTACTGTATATGCACTTTTATTAAACTATCTTTTCCTGGACCAGCAGTGAATTCCTGCCCTATTCCATCTTGCAGCCCCTTCTCTTCATAATTTTTTTCAAATGAGAGTTGATGGGCAAACATGATATTGATATTTGATGTTGATTTTATATGCTACAACTTTACTGACTTTGAGTTCAAATGGTGGAATATTCGGATGGTGTTTTTAGGTTTTCATATACATATCTGTAAACAGGGATAATTTGATTTCTTCCTTACCTATGAATATGTTTTTTTTTGACAGGCAGAGTTAAACAGTGAGAGAGAGAGACAGAGAGAAAGGTCTTCCTTCCATTGGTTCACCCCCAAGAAGAAAAAATGCAATTATCCAACAGATACATGAAAAAGTACTAAAAATCACTATCCATCAGGGAAATGCAAATTAAAACCTCAGTGAGAAATCACCTTACTCATTTTAGAATGACTGTGCTAAAAATATAGAAAGTAACAAATAGTGGTGAGAATGTAAAGAAAAGAGAACTCTTATACAATGTAGGTGTGACTGTAAATTAGCACAGCCACTGTGAAAAACAGTTTGGAGATTTCCCAAAAAGGTAGAAACAGAACTTCTATATGACTCATTGAAACCACCACAGAGTATGTATCTGAAAGACAAAAAAAATCATTATATCAAAGAGATACCACCATGTTTATTGCAGCCCTGATCACCATAGCAAAGATAGAGAATCAACCAATACATCCATCTTCCAAAGAATGAATAAAGAAAACATACACACTATGGAATACTATTCAGCTATCAATAAGAATAGGGGCTAGTGCCCTGGCTCACTTGGTTAATCCTCCGCCTGTGGCACCAGCAACACATATAGGCACCGGGTTCTAGTCCTGGTTGCACCTCTTCCAGCACAGCTCTCTGCTGTGGCCAGGAAGGGTAGTGGAGGATGGTCGAAATGCTTGGGCCCCTGCACCCTCATGGGAGACCAGGAAGAAGCACCTGGCTCCTGGATTCAAATGGTGCAGCGCCGGCTTTAGCAGCCATTTGGGGAGTGAACCAACAGAAGGATGACCTTTCTCTCTGTCTCTCTCTCACTGTTTACAGCTCTAACTCTCAAATAAAAAGAATGTTTAAAAAATAAATATTGAGTCCGATGCTGTGGCAGAGCTGGTAAAGATGCTGCCTGCATCCCACAAGGGCACTGGTTAAACTCACAGTTGCTCCACTTCTGATCTAGCTCTCTGCTGATGAGCCTGGGAAAGCAGCAAAATATGGCCCAAGTCCTTGGCCCCTGCATTCATGTGGGAGACCAAGAAGAAGCTTCTGGCTTCTGGCTTTGGACTGGCTCATCTCTCGCCATGGTGACCATTTGGGGAGTAAACCCAGAGATGGAAGATTTCTCTCTCTCTCTCTCTCTCTCTCTCTCTCTCTCTCTCCTCGCTCTCACTCTCACTCTTGCTTTCTGCCTCTCTCTATCTCTCTAATATACATTTCCAATAATACATTTCAAATAAATCTATAAAAAATGAAACATTATGCTGAGGGAAATAAGCCAATCCCAAAGGGACAAATACCACTTGTTCTCCCTGATAGGTGACAACTAACTGAGCACCAAAAAGGAAACCTGTTAAAATGAAATGAACACTATGAGAAATGGTGACTTGATCGACCCTCAACCTGACTGTTGATGAGCAACTTAATATGTTATCCCTCTTAGTATTTTTTTGTTTGTTCTACTTAATACTTTTGGTTGAATACTGTAATCAATACACAGTTATTCTTAAGTGTTGAAACTTAACTGAAAAGTGATCACTGTTAAATATAAGAGTAGGAATACGAGAGAGAAGAGATGTGCAATTCGGGACATGCTCAAGCTGACTTACCTCAAACGGTAGAGTTAGAAACATACCAGGGGATTCCAATTCAATCCCATCAAGGTGGCATGTACCAATGCCATATCACTAGTCCCAGTGATCAATTTCTGTTCACAATTGATCATAATGATAGGACTAAGAACCAAAGGGATCACACAAACAAGAATAGTGTCTGCAAATACTAGCTGATAAAAAAGGGAGAGAATGATCCAACATGGGAAGTGAGATACATAGCAGACCCTTAGAATGGCAGATGTCCTAAACAGCACTCTGGCCTCAGAATCAGCCCTTAAGGTTGTGGATCTGGCTGAAAGGCCCATGAGAGTATTTCAGGCATGGAAAACCAAGACACTCTGGGAGAAAAAAAAAAAACACCTAAATGAAAGATCTCCATGAGTGAGATCCCAGTGGAAAGAATGGGTCATCAAAAAAGGAGGTACCTTTCTCTGAAGGGAGGCGAGAATTTCCACTTTGACCATGGCCTTGTCTAAATATGATCAGAGTCGCTGAACTCAGGGGGCTTCCTTAGCCTTGGCAGCTCATGACAAGAGCCTAGGGTGATTACTGAGGCCATAAACAAGAGTGTCAATTTGTTAAGTCAACAACAGGAGTCACTGTGCACTTACTCCTCATGTAGGATCTTTGTCCTTAGTGTGCTGTACATTGAGATTTAATGCTATAACTAGTACTCAAGCAGTATTTTTCACTTTATGTTTCTGTGTGGGAGCAAACTGTTGAAATCTTTACTTAATGTATGCTAAACTGACCTTCTGTATATAAAGAGAATCAAAAATGAATCTTGAGGCCGGCGCCGTGGCTCAATAGGCTAATCCTCCACCTTGCAGCGCCGGCACACCGGGTTCTAGTCCCGGTCGGGGCGCCGGATTCTGTCCCGGTTGCCCCTCTTCCAGGCCAGCTCTCTGCTATGGCCAGGGAGTGCAGTGGAGGATGGCCCAGGTGCTTGGGCCCTGCACCCCATGGGAGACCAGGAAAAGCACCTGGATCCTGGCTCCTGCCATCGGATCAGCGCGGTGCGCCGGCTGCAGCGGCGGCCATTGGAAGGTGAACCAACGGCAAAGGAAGACCTTTCTCTCTCTCTCTCTCACTGTCCACTCGGCCTGTCAAAAAAAAAAAAAAATGAATCTTGATGTGAATGGAAGGGGAGAGGGAGTGGGAAAGGGGAGGGTAGCGGGTGGGAGGGAAGTTATGGCAGGGGAAGCCATTGTAATCCATAAGCTGTACTTTGGAAATTTATATTCATTAAATAAAAGTTAAAGAAATGAAACCCTGCCATTTGCCACAAAATTGAAGGAACTGGAGATCAGTAAACTAAAATAAGCCAGGCATGGAAAGACAATTACAGTATGTTCTCACTAATATGTGGTAGTTTCTAAAACAAAAACCTCAATCTGAACACAGAATGATAGATACTAGAGACTGGGTTGACATAGGGAGGGCAGTTAGAGGATGTTTCTATAAGGAACAACAAATCAATATCAGATGAAAGGAATAAATTCCTAGTGTTACACAGCATAGTGGAGAGACCACAGGTCACAATAATGTCACATTTTTGATAAACAAATAGAATAAAGAAGCTTCTTGTCTCCACTAATAAAGTAATGCAAATAATTACAAATGTTGATTACCCTGTTTTGATCATTACATGTTGTATACAAGCATTGAAATACTACACTAAAGCATAAGATATGTACATTTATTGTTAATAAAATATAAAATAATATATAAACAATCAGTAAGCAATTTACAAAGCAATAGACATCCTTACCTTTCAGTATAAGCCTTGAATATAAATGGATTACATCCATGAGTAAAATATTTGAGTTTTCCATTATATAAGACCCAACTATAAGCTGCCTACAAGAAATTTACTTTCCAGTTAAGATACATATAAGCTGAATGTGAGGAATTGGAAGAAGGCAATTTATGCAAATAGGAGCCAAACTTGAGCAGGAGTTGCAATAGTCACATCTAATAAAACAAACTTAAAAAAAACTGTAGAGATAAAGAAGGGCCTTATATATTACTAAAATTATTGATTCAGCAATAAGATACAATACAGGGTCACTGAAATACAAGTAAATATTATTAGATATAAAGTAAGAGGTAGACTCTGATACAAAAAGAGTTGGGGTTTTCAGCACCCCATTGTCATTAATGGACAGATCATCTGGACAGAAATTCATCAAGGACACATGTGAGTAGAAACATACTATACAGGAAACAGCCATAATAAGCATTTATGGAACATTTCACTCAAAAGCTGCAGAACACACACTCTTCTCATAAGCACATAATATTTTCCAGGAAAGACCATGTGTTAGGCCATAAATTTAAAAAAAAAATCACACCCTGTATCTTCTCAGACCACAGTGGAATAAATGAATCAACAATAAGATGAACAAAGGGAAATTTAAAAAACTCATAAATTAAAAAACAAGCTCATTAATGAAAAATAGATCACTGAAGAAATTAAAAATGAAATAAAATTTTTGATATTAAATGTAAATGAAGTCACAAAGCATCAAAATCAGTGAGCTAGAGAAAAGACAATATGCAGTGTGAAGTATAAGTTAATAACTGCATCATTACAATTGATTATGCACCTCAAGGACTTAGAAAACAACAGTGAAAAATTAGTAGAAGGCAAGAAATAATTTAGCTCATAGCAGAAATAAATGAAACTGAGATTAAAAATAGTATAAAAGATAAACAAAATTAAACTATTGGATTTTTTGAAAAAAAAAAAAAAAACAGAAAGACTAACTTTTACCAATGTAACAAAGACCAAGAAAGGAAAAACAAAATCAGGTATGAAAAAGGAGACATTGCAACTGATACTACTGAAACACAAGGAATCACAAGAAATTTATAGGAACCACCACATACTAACAATTCAAAGAAATACATAATAATCCCTGGATATGTACAACTTACCACGATTAAATTAATAAATGCAGAAAATGGAAACATATTGAGTACCAGAAAGAAGACTGAAGCATTGCTAAAAGTCTCTCATCAAGAAAATCCCAGGACCTGATGGCTTTATAATGAATTCTACATAAATACTTAAGGAGGGACTAACTCCACAGCTAAAACTGTTATAAGAAATTTAAAAGGATGGGACTGCCAAATTATTTTTTAAAGGCCAACATTGTTTTGATACCAAAAAAGCACACAGAAGCAATAGATAATTATAGACATCTTCAGTGAATGTTGATGCAAAATTGTTAACAAAACATTATCAGACTAAATGCAACAGTACATCAAAGGTTATACGTCATGAATAAGTGGGATTCAAGCTGGTGACAGAAGGATGGTTCAACATTTTCAAACAATTAGCATAAAAATCACAGCAACAGAAAGAAGTACAAAAATCTTATGATCCTCTCAATAGATGCAAAAAATGTGTTTGGTAACATTCAACATCCCCTCAAGGTTAGAAACTGTTGAGAAATTTTATTTTGAAAAACATATGTCAAAATAATAAAGGTTTTATAATGCAACACAAAATTAATATGCAGAAAAACTGAAAGCATTTGCACTAAGATCTGGAAGATGACAAGAATATCTGCTTTCACCACTCTTAGTCAATATAGCATTGAAAGTCTTGAGTGGTTTTGGAAAAGAAAGGATTAAAGGACACTGAAATTAGAAGGGGAGAAATAAAAAATATCCAAGCTTACAAATGACTTTATACATGAAAAAAATCTACTCCACCAAACAGCTGTTATAACTGATAATTGAATTCAGTAAAGTTGTGGTATCTAAAAACAACAACCAGAAAATTATACCATTTTATACAATATTAATTATCTTGTTGAAAGGAAAATGACAAAGGCATTCCATTCACAATATTTAGGGATAAATTCTAACAAAATGAAGGATCTTAACATTGAAAATTACAACACATTTGTGAAAGAATTAGAGGACCTAAAATATGGAAAGTGGGCAGGTGTTTGGAATAGCATTTGACACCACTTGGGGTGCATGCATCTCCCATATTAGAGTCCCTTGGTTTGATCCTTTCTCAATTCCTAATTCAAGCTTCTGCTAAGGCGCAGTCTGGGAAGTGAAGCATAATGGCTGAAGCGTGGACCACTACCACCCATGTGGGATAGCAGAATTAAGTTCTTGGCTCCTGCCTTCGGATTGGCCCAATTCCAGCTGTTGCATGTATTTGGGGACTGAATCATCAGATGGGAGATCTATCTGTGCCTGCCATTCTTTCTTTCTCTCTTTCTCTCTCTCTCTCCCTCTCTCTCTCTTAGAAATAAAAATAATAAAAATGCATTTAAATGGAAAGATGATCCATGTTCATGGATTAGATAATTAATAATGTTAACTGTGAAAAGCAATCTACACAATCAAACCATTCCTTAAAGTATCAATGACATTTTTTAAAGAAATATAAAAGACTGGGGCCGGCGCTGCGGCTCACTAAGCTAATCCTCCTTCTTGCGGCGCTGGCACACCGGGTTCTAGTCCCGGTCAGGGCACCGGATTGTGTCCCGTTGCCCCTCTTCCAGGCCAGCTCTCTGCTGTGGCCAGGGAGTGCAGTGGAGGATGGCCCAAGTGCTTGGGCCCTGCAACCCATGGGAGACCAGGAGAAGCACCTGGCTCCTGCCATTGGATCAGCGCAGTGTGCCAGCCGCAGCGCACCGGCCGCGGCGGCCATTGGAGGGTGAACCAATGGCAAAGGAAGACCTTTCTCTCTGTCTCTCTCTCTCTCATTGTCCACTCTGCCTGTCAGAAAAAAAAGAAAAGAAAAGAAAAAAAAAACTGTTCTAAAGTTCATATGGAACCACAAAAGTCACAGAACTACCAAAGTAATCTTAAGGGAAAAAATTAAGTTCAATGAATCACTATTTCTGATTGCAGAGTATACTGCAAAGTCATAGTGATTAAAACACACAGTACTGGCATAAACACTGATAATTTGATCTATACAACAGGATAGATAACCAGGAAGTTAACGTATGTACAAATAGCCGATTGATTATCAGTAAATGCACTGAGAACATATACTGGAGAAATAATAGTCTTATTTATGGTGTTGGATATACAGGGGCTGGTGCAGTAGTGCAGTGGGTTAAAGCCTCATCCTGCAACACCAGCATCCCATATGGGTACCAGTTCCAGTCCTCACTGCTCCAATTCTGATCCAGCTCCCTGATAGTTCACCTGAGAAAGCAGCAGAGAATGAATAAAGTGTTTGGGCCCCTGTACACATGGGAGACCTGGAAGAAGCTCCTGGCACCTGGCTTCAGACAGACTCAGCTCTGGCTGTTGCTGCCATTTGGGGAGTGATCCAGAGGATACAATTAACTCTTTCAAATTAAAGAAAACAAATCTTTAAAAATGGAAAAAATAGGCTGGAGCCGCAGCTCAATAGGCTAATCTTCCGCCTTGTGGCGCCAGCACACTGGGTTCTAGTCCTGGTCGGGGCACTGGATTCTGTCCCGGTTGCCCCTCTTCCAGGCCAGCTCTCTGCTGTGGCCAGGGAGTGCAGTGGAGGATGGCCCAAGTGCTTGGGCACTGCACCCCAGGGAGACCAGGAGAAGCACCTGGCTCCTGCCATCAGATCAGCGTGGTGCACCGGCCGTGGGGGCCATTGGAGGGTGAACCAATGGCAAAAGGAAGACCTTTCTCTGTCTCTGTCTCTCACTGTCCACTCTGCCTGTCAAAAAGAAAAAAAAAAAGGAAAAATAATCTGGATATACATACATATAAAAATGAAAGCAGATTCTTTCTCATTATATTAAAAATCAACCCAAGATGGATCAAAGACCTAATTTTAATACCTGAAACTATTAAATTTAGAAGAAAACATAGAGGAAATGCTTCAAGGGGCCAGTGCTGTGGCATGGTAGGTAAAGCTGCAGCCTTCAGTGCCAGCATCCCATATGGGCACCAGTTTGAGTCCATAGCTTTTTGCTATGACCTGGGAAAGCAGTACAAGATATCCCAGGTCCTTGGGTCCCTGCACCCACATGTGAGATCTGGAAAAAGCTCCTGGCTCCTGGCTTTGGATCGACACAACTCTGGCTGTTGCTGCCAATTGAAGAGTGAACCAGTGGATGGAAGACCTCTCTCTCTCTCTCTCTCTCTCTCTCTGTGTGTGTGTGTGTGTGTGTGTTTATCTCTGACTTTCAAATAAAAGAATCTTTTTTAAAAAAGGAAATAATTCAAAAAATTGATGTACTTTACAAAAACTTTTGGATTAGATCCCCAAAACACAGGCAACAAAAGTAAAACTAGACCAATGGGATTATTTAAAATTCATACATTTTGGGACTGGTGCCATGATGTAAAAGTTAAAGCCACCACCTGCGATTTCCGACATCCCATTCGGGCACTGGTTCGAGTCCCAGCTATTCCACTTCTAATCCAGTTCTCTGCTATGTCCTGGGAAAGCATTAGAAGATGGCCCAAGTACTTTGGCCCTTGTACCCATATGGGAGACTTGGAGGAAGCACCTATCTCCAGGCTTTGGATCTGAGCAGCTCTGTCCATTGCAGCCATTTGAGGAGTGAACCAGTGGATGGAAGACCTCTCCTCTCTGCCTATTGTTCTCTCTCTGTGTAACTCCAACTTACAAATAAATAAACGAATCTTTAAAAAAATCAGACATGTATGTACAGCCTAAGAAACAATCAACATAATGAAGAGACAAATAACAGAAGAAAGTATTCACAAGTTATTTATCTGACATAGTAATAATATACAGAACATATAGGGAACTAAAAAGCTTACACTGCAGCAACAAAACAAATAAATAAGAACAAGCAAGGAAACTGAATAGACAATTCTCAGAAGGAGAAATAGAATGTCCCACAAATAAATAAAAAAATGTTCAATATCATTAGCCATCAGGGAACTGCAAATCAAAACTACAATAATATTTCACTCTACTTATTCTAGCTATTACTAGAACAATAGAAAGTAGCAAATGCTGACAAGCATATGGAGAAAGGGTGCACTCCCAAAATTAGTAGTGAGATGTAAATTAGTATAGAAACCATGAAACACAGTATTGAGATTCTTTTAAAAAAACTAGAAACCCAGCCATAACACTCCTTGGAATTTACCCAAAGGAATTTAAATTGGCAAACAAAAAAGCTATCTGCACATTAATGTTTATTGCAGCTCAATTCACAATAGCTAAGACCTGGAACCAACCCAAATGCCCATCAATAGTAGACTGGATAAAGAAATTATGGGACATGTACTCTATAGAATACTATACAGCAGTCAAAAACAATGAAATCTGGTCATTTGCAACAAGAAGGAGGAATCTGGAAAACATTATGCTGAGTGAATTAAGCCAGTCCCAAAGGGACAAATATCATATGTTCTTCCTGATCGGAGACAACTCACTGAGCACCAAAGGCGAAACCTGTTGAAGTGAAATGGACACTATGAGAAACAATGACTTGATCAGCTCTGGTCCTGACTGTTGATGTACAATGTAATACTTTATCCATTTTAGTATTTTCTCTTTGTTTTGTTCTAGTGCTATTGGTTGAACTCTGTGATTAACACACATTTATTCTTAGCTGTCTAAATTTTAACTGAAAATTGATCCCTGTTAAATATAAGAGTGGGAATAAGAGAGGGAGGAGATGTACAATTTGGGACATGCTCAATCGGACTTGCCCCCAATGGTGGAGTTAAAATCATGCCAGGGGATCCCAATACAATCCCATCAAGGTGGCATGTACCAATGCCATCTCACTAGTCCAAGTGATCAATTTCAGTTCACAATTGAGCACACCAATAGGTCTAAGAGTCAAAGGGATCACACAAACAAGATGAGTGTCTGCTAATACGAGCTGATAGAATCAAAAAGGGAGAGAATGATCCATCATGGGAAGCGGTATATATAGAAGACTCATAGAATGGCGAATGTCCTAAGTAGCACTCTGGCCTCAGAATCAGCCCTTAAGGCATTCAGATATGGCTGAAGAGCCCATGAGAGTATTTTAGGCATGGAAAGCCAAGACACCATGGAAAAAAAAACAAAAAACAAAAAACAACAAAAAAAGAAGACCTAAATGAAAGATCTCTGCGAGTGAGATCCCAGTGAAAAGAACAGGGTCATCAAAGAAGGAGGTACCTTTCTCTGAAGGGAGGAGAGAACTTCCACTTTGGCTATGCTCTTGTCTAAATAAGATCGAAGTCGGCAAACTCAAAAGGCTCCCATAGCCTTGAAAACTCATGACTAGAGCCTAGGGAGATTACTGACACTATAAACAAGAGTGTCAAATTGTTAAGTCAACAATAGGAGTAACTGTGTACTTACTTCTCATGTGCGATCTGTCCTTAATGTGTTGTCCAATGTGAAGTAATGCTATAACTAGTACTGAAATAGTATTTTACACTTTGTATTTCTGTGTGGGTGTAAACTGATGAAATCTTTTCTTAATATATACTAAATAAATCTTCTGTATATAAAGATAATTGAAAATGAATCTTCATGTAAATGGAATGGAGAGGGAGCGGGAGATGGGAGGGGTGTGAGTGGGAGGGAAACTATGTTGGGGTGGAAGCCGTTGTAATCCATTAACTGTACTTTGGAAATGAGCGCCTGGTTGGTCAATGGTGCTCGTATCTTTGATTAGTCAATATCACTGTGCTATTTATGGAATTTGTGATGGTCAGGTGGGCTTCAGTTGGTGGGAGTTGAGGGAGGGGGGAGGGGTTACAGGTAACTGGTACCTTTTGTACCAGACCTGGAATTTCCCTGTGTGGACCCTGAAACTCCCTACACAGACCTCTCCACACACAATACTGGCCATCAAGGTTTAATCAACTGGAGAAGCAAATGACGTCTCAAGACTGATGATTAGAACTTTGTATGGCCAGCTCTACAACTCTCTCAATTCAGTGAATTCCTTTTGATAAAGGATGGGCAGCTTGGGCTAAGGGAAAGACACAAGAGGCTGGGTTCTGCCTTTACAAGAAGGGTTCCATCTCATAGGTAAAAGGGGAAATTACAGAACTCACATGAATTTTGCTCCTTTTCTTAGGCATTACATTTGGTGTTCTCTGGTGTTGAATATCTAAAATCAGTTATCACATCTATTTTATCCAGTTTTTCAGTTGATTAGAATGGGATGACTCATCTGATAATACTAATTCTGGTGTGACTAGAAGCAGATGTCTCAGATTTGTATTTTTAATGTTTATGCTCAATTTTTCAGCTATTATTTTTTTAAATGTTAACAGATATATAAACAACTGTACATATTTATAGGGTAATAGTGACTTTTTGGTATGTACATACATTGTATAATGTCCAACCAACATAAATAGTAGGTATTGAAATGTAAGAAAAAAATACCCTTGGCAAATTTGAATAATGAAAAAAATATTGCTCTTGAAATAAAAGAATGGATTCTAAAAAAAAATAAAAAAATAAATAAAAAAAAAAACTAGAAATAGAACTGCCATGTGATCCAACAACCATACTACTGGGTGAATATCCAAAAGACATGAATTCATTGTATCAGAGAGATAGCTGCTATACCATGCTTAATATAGCACTTTTCATAGCAGCCAAGATGTGCAATCAATCAAGGTTAATGAGTGGATAAAACAAATATTTTATATAATTTATATATTTATTTCATATATTTTGTATGTAATGCAGTATTATCCAGAGATAAAAACAATGGATCCCTGTCATTTTTAGCAAAATGAATGGAGGTGGATAACATGGATAACATGAAATGAAACATGCCAGACATAGAAACCCAAATGCCACTTTTTCTCCCTTAAGGTGGAACCTAAACAGCTCAATCTGAACATAGAAAACAGAGGCTGGGCTGGGAAGGGGATAGGGTCTATGAGAAGGTTGGGGAATGGGTACTGAATCAGAGTTAGAAGAAATAAGCTGTTAGTGTTACGCAGCATAGTGGGGTGACTGACGTTCACAGTGAACTATTCTACATTCTATAAGCAAATAGAATGGAGGACCTCCAAAGCTCCAATCATAAAGTAATAACAAAAAGAAGGAAACATCAATTACCCTTATTTGATCAATACATACCTGTGCATAGATTGAAAAGCCACACTTGAATACACAAATATTTTCAATTACTGTTAAGTGTAAAGGCCTAATTCTTTTTCTTGATCTGAATTGTTTACTTAGTATTTATCTATTTGTTTTCTGATTTACATTATTTATTTCCTCTACCAATATTGGGTTTGTATTGTTCTTGCTTTCCTATTTACTTGGGATGCATCTATTAGGTTGTTTATTTGCAATAGTTTTATTCTTTGCTAAATTTTTATTAATAAAATACTTAATTTTAAAATGGTCTTATGTAAAATTTTTTGAAATCATTTTGGAAATCTACGTGAAATAACACTTTTTAGAACTTAATTCATCAATCGTGGCACAGGACTATCTGATGTAAATGCTGATTGCTGTAAGCGTCCCTGTTAGTATTGCATTTGTCCTATCAAAGCATTTTGGGTTGTTATGTTTCCATTTTTCATCTGTCTAGGAAAGTTGTTATTACTTTGATTTTTCTCATAATCAAGTTGCTTAGTTTCCATGTATTTCCATAATTTCTAATATTTCTCTGGCATTTCTTCCTTGTTTTATTATGTTGTGATCTAAAAGATGCATTATATGATTTTACTTATTTTAATTTATTGATAATTTTTATGTCTTATCTTTGAGGACATTCTTTGGGCTGATGAAATGAATGTATATTCTGAGGCTGTTCTGTGAAATGTGTAATGTTGCTCAGGTAGATTTGACCTATAGTGTAATTTTTTATGTGGAATTTTTGTCTGAATGATCTGATGAAGTTGGGACTGTTCAAGTCTAAAGCATCCTTAGAGTTTGAAGGAAATACACTAAAAAATTCAACATATCAATATTTAGGGTATGTACCCAAAGCAGTGCTTATAGGGAAATTTATTGCTAGTAACTTTAATAGTAAGAAGATACTTAATAATCCAGGTTTCCACCCTAAGAATTGAGAAAAATAAGAACAAAATTATCCTAAAGGGAGTAACAAGAAGAAAATAATATAATTTCTTTTTATGAACAAAATAGACTATTATTTAATAATGCAAAGAAGGAAATCATTATATTTAAACAATATGTATGAAACTGGATGACATTATACCAAGTTTAATAAGCTAGACAGAGAATGACAAACGTTATATGATTTTAATAACATGAATTTTAAAAGTGTTGAAGCCATGGAAACAGAGAGTAAAAGAGTGGTTAACAGGGACTGGGGGATGAAGACAATAAGGGGAAGAAAGAGTACAAACTTTCAGATAGAATGTGAGAAAGTTTTGGGAATCTATTTTACAGCACAAGTGGTAATAATTGTGCTAATTCCTTTGGGGAAACAGTGTGCAATATAAACATATCAAATTACTACATGATGTACTTTTTTTCCATAATTACTTTAGTAATATAGTGATTCTTACCATCATATCTGTCCTCCCACCCCCAATCCCACCCATCTCCTCCTCCCCCTCCCGCCCCAGTCCTAATCTAGATTAAGAAAAAAACACACACACAAAAAAAACAGCTCATTGTCAAGACAAGGGCTATTCAAGGCATTGCTTCTAAAAGTGTCAATTTTGCTTCTGTAGATTTCCTTTTAGTGCTCTAATCAGGGAGAACATATGGTATTTGTCCTTTGAGACTGGTTTATTTCACTAAGTATGATGTTTTCCAGATTCATCCATTTTGTTGCAAATGACTACATTTAATTTTTTTACCTCTGTGTAGTATTCCATAGAGTACATATCCCATAATTTCTTCATCCAGTTTTCAGTGACGGGCATTTAGATTGATTCCATGTTTTAGCTATTGTGAAATGAGCTGCAGTGAACAAGGGAGTTCAGATAGCTGTTGTATTTGCTGATTTCATTTCCTTCGGATAAATTCTCAGTAGTGGGATGGCTGGATCACATGGTACGTCTATATTCCGATTTCTGAGCTATCTCCAAACTGACTTCCATAGTGGTCTTACCAGTTTACATTCCCACCCACAGTGAATTAGGGTACCCTTTTCCTCACATCCTTGCCAGCATTTGTTGTTTGTTGATTTCTGTATGAGATCCATTCTAACTGGGGTGAAGTGAAACCTCATTGTGTTTTGGATTTGATTTCCCTGATGGCTAGTGATCCTGAACATTTTTTCATGTGTCTGTTGGCAATTTGGAAAAATGTCTGTTAAGTCCTTGGCCCATTTCTTAACTGGGTTACTTGCTTTGTTGTTGTGGAGTTTCTTTATCTCTTTATGTATTCTGGTTATTAATCCTTTATCAGTTGCATTGTTTGCAAATAATTTCTCCTGTTCTGTTGGTTGCCTGTTTGCTTTCCTGACTGTTTCTTTGGCATTACAGAAGCTCCTCAATTTGATATAATCCCATTTGCTGATTGTGGCTTTGATTGCCTTTGCCTCTGGTGTCTTTTCCAAGAAATCTTTGGCAGTGACAATATCTTGAAGGGTTTCCCCAATTTTCTCTAGTAATTTGAAGGTATCAGCTCATATATTTAGATCTTTAACCCATTTTTAATTGATTTTTGTGTAAGTTGTAATGAAAGATTCCTGGTTCATATTTCTGACGTGAAAAATCAAGTTTTCTTAACACCATTTGTTGAGACTGTTCTTGCTCTAGGGATTGGTTTAGCTTTGGTCAAATATATGTTGGTTGTAGATGTTGACTGACTGCAGATATTTCTATTCTGCTGCATTGGTCTATCCATCTTTTTTTAAACAGTAACAGGCTCTTTTGATTATAACTAAATGGTAGTGTGTGTTGAAATCTGGTATTGTGATGCCTCCAGCCTTGTTTTTGAAGCGTCAGATTGCTTTATCTGAGGCCAGAACTGTGGCATGGTGGGTAGGGCCACTGCCTGCGGTGCCAGCATCCCATATTGACACCAGTTTGAGGTCCAGCTGCTCCACTTACAATCCACCTCTCTGCTGTGGCCTGGGAAGGCAGCAGAAGATGGCCCAAGTTACTGGGCCCCTGCGCCCATGTGGGAGATCCACAAGACCTGGATACTGGCTTTGGATTGGTGCAGATCTGGCTGTTGCAGCCAATTGGCGAGCCAACCAGCATATGAACTCTCTCTCTCTCTCTTGCTGTCTTTCTTTCTCTCTCCCTCTCCTACTCTCGCTGTGTACCTCAGACTTTCAAATAAATAAATAAATCTTAAAAAGTGTTTTAGCTAATCAAGGTTCCCTGTGTTTCCATATGATTTTCACCATCATTTTTTCTATATCTGAGATGGTCTTTGGTATTTTGATTGGTATCACATTGGATCTGTAAATTTTTTGAAAGATTGGATATTTTGGTGATATTGATTCATCCAATCCATAAGCATGGAATATTTTTTTCCATTTTTTGTATCTTCTATTTCTTTCCTTCATTTTTTTTGTAATTTTCATCATAGAGATGTTTGAATTAGATTGATCTTAGAAATTTTTCTCAGCCCTGGTATTGTCTGTGTATACAAAAGCTATTGGATTTGTGTATTGATTTTATTCCTGATAATTTACCAAATTCTTCCATGAGTCCCAATACTCTCTTGGTGGAGTCTTTATAATCCCCCATAGTAGAATCATGTCATATGCAAATAGGGGTAGTTTGACTTCCTCTTTCTCAATGTGAATCCCTTTGATTACTTTTTGTTATCTAATGGCTCTAGCTAAAACTTCCAGGACTATATTGAATAGCAATTGTGAGAGTGTGCACCCTTGTCTGGTTCTGGATCTCAGTGAGAACACTTCCAACTTTTCCCCATTCAATAGGCTGCTGACCACTGGTTTGGCATAAATTGGCTTGATTGTGTTGAGGAATTATCTTTTTATATCCAGTTTGCTTAGAGTTTTCATCATGCAAGGGTGTTGTATTTTATCAAATGCTTTCTTTGCATCTTTTGAGATGAGACGATCATATGTTTTTTGTTTTTCAGTTTGCTAATGTGAGGTATCACATTGATTGATTTTCAAAAGTTGAATCATTTTTGCATAGCAGGGATAAATCCCACTTGGTCCAGGTGAATTATCTTTCTGAAGTGTTGCTGGATTCTATTGGCCAGGATTTTGTTCAGGATTTTTGCATCTATGTTCATCAGGGAGATTGCTCTACAGTTTTCTTTGTTGCATCTTTTTCAGGTTTAGGAATTAGGGTGATGCTGGCTTCAAAGAATGAATTTAGGAGGATCCCCTCCCTTTCAATTGTTTTGGATAACTTGAGAAGGAGTAGAGTTAGTTCCTCTTCAAATGTCAGGTAGAATTCAGCAGTGAAGCCATTCAGTCCTAGGCTTTCCTTTTATGGGAGGGTCTTTGGTACTGACTCAATTTCTGTCTTGGTACTGAGCCTGTGTAGATTTTCTTTGTCTTCAAGTTTCAATTTAGGTAGCTGGTATATGTCTAAGAATCTATTCATTTCTTCTCTTTTCCCCAGTTTGTAGGCACACAGCACTTTGTAGTATTTTATGATGATTCTTTATTTCTGTTGTGTCTGTTGTTACATTTCCTATTTCATCTTTAATTATATTGATTTGGGTCTTCTCCTTTTGACTTAGTTGGCTCAATGGCGTGTCAATTTTGTTTATTTCTTCAAAAACCAGCTCTTCATTTTGCTGATCTTTTGTATTGTTTTCTTGGTTCCATTTTTATTGATTTCTACTCTAATTTTAATTATTTCTTTTCTCCTACTAGTTTTGGGTTTGGTTTGCTGTTTTTCTTCTAGATCCTTGAGGTGCATTGATAGTTCATTTATTTGATGCCTTTCCAATTTCTTGATTTAGGCAACAATTGCTATAAATTTTTCTCTGAACACTGGCTTTGCTGTATCACTTAAGCTTTTTTTAACAGATTTATTGTATATATTTGAAAGGCAGAATTACAGAGAGGTGGAGGCAGAGAGAGAGTTATAGAGAGAGAAAGCCGTCTTCAATCAGCTGCTTAACTTCAGGTGGCTGCAATAGCTGGAGCTTTGCTGATCCAAAGCCAGGATCCAGGAATTTCTTCCAGGTCACTCAGGTGGGTGAAGGGGCCCAAAGTTTGGGTCGTCTTCTACTCCCTTCCTAAGCCACATCAGAATGCTGGATATGAAGGGGAACAGCCCAAATTTGAACCTATGTTCATATAAAATGCCAGAATTGCAAGTGTTGGTTTTACCTACATGCCACTGTGTCAGCCACATCCCATACATTTAGACATGCTGTGTTGTCTTCATTCATTTCCAGTAATTATTTGATTTCTCCTTTTATTTATTCTATGAACTACTGCTTTTTCAGGGGCTTGTTGTTAAGTCAGAATGTATTCATATATGTTCTAGAGATTCCTGAGTTGCTGATTTCTAGCTTCATTGCATTGGTCTGAAAAGAAGCATGGTATGATTTTGATTTTTTTGAATTTGCTGATACTCACAATATGGCATAATATGTGGTCAATCTCAGGGTGGGTTGCATGCACAGGTGAGAATAATGTGTATTCTGAAACTGTAGGATGAAAAGTTCTATAGATATCTGTTGGGTCTATTTGGTCTATAGTGTCAATTAACTCTGCTGTTTCTTTGCTAATTTTCTGTCTTATTGATCTGTCCATTGCTGAAAGCAGAATATTGTATTTGAGTCTAATTCTCGTTTTAGATCTCTTAACATTTCTTTTTAATAGCCAGGTTGTTGTGGTTGGTTTCTTCTGAGAAACAATGTTGCAGTGGATTCCTTTCTGAGAGGAGGAGTGTGGTGAGGGAAGAGGCACAGAGTCACCACACAGACCCCAGGAGTAGGGTGAAAGCAGGCCTGAGGCAAGCAGTTTGCAGACTTGTTTATTTCAGTTGGTACAACAGCTTATATAGCCAAGACAGCCAATCCAATCAAGTGGCGGTTTATGCCCTAACCAATCACAGCCAGTTGCCAGGCAGTCTCCATTTGCCATGTGGGATTCAAAGCCATCCAATCACAGCTTGTTGCCAGGCAGGCTCCATTGCCAAGTGGGATTCAAAGCCATTCCTGAGTAACTGACGCTCGCTTGCCAGTGGCCATCTTGGCATGGCCTTCTCATTCCATCATACCAGGTGACCTGTAATTAGGTGCATATATGTTTATAATAGTCACATCTTCCTGTTAAACTGATCCGATAATCATTGCATAGTGTCCTTCTTTGTCTCTTTTAATGGTTTTTGTATTAATGCCTATTTTGACTGATGTTGGGATAGCTACACCAGTTCTTTCTTGGTTTCTGTGGGCATGGAATATCGTTTGCCATCCTTTCACTTTAAGTCTTTGTGCATCTTTTTAGGCAGCAAATAGATGGGTTTTGGTTTTTCTTCCATTCAGCCAGTCTGTGTCTTTCAACTGGAGAGTTAAAGCCATTTACATTCAAGGTGACGATTGATAAGCAATGACTTTGCCCTGACATTTTTCCATAAATATTCCCATGGTTTACTTTGAATTTCCTTTGCACTTTTACTTGTAACTATGCTTCCTTTATCTTCTACCCTAGTGATGATCATGTGTCTGTGTTTCTGTGTGCAACACGTCCTTAGACATCTTCTTCAGGGCTAGACGATAGTGACAAATCCTTTCAGTTTCTGTTGTCATGGAATTTCTTTATTTTACCTTCATTCATGAATGAGAGCTTTGCAGAGTATAGTATTCGTAGTTGAAAGTTTTTTTTTTTTTCTCATAAGACTTGGACTATATCTAGACACTCCCTCTTAGCCTGTAAGGTCTCTAATGAGAAGACCACTATGAGTCTAATTGGAGATCTTCTGAAAGTAATCTGATGTTTCTCTCATGCACATTTTAAATTATTTTATTTATGTTTTACTGTGGAAAGTTTAATTACAGTGTATCATGGAGAAGATCTTTTCTGGTCATATTTATTATGAGTTCAATGTGTTTCCTGTACTTGGATTTGTCTTTCTATCTCCAAATTGGGAAAGTTTTCTGTTATTATTTCACTGAAAAGGCTTTCTAATACTTTCTATCTTTCTATGCCTTCAGGATGTCCTAGAACCCATATGTTCGGTTGTTTGAGAGTATCCTGTAGATTCCCAACAGTGTTTTAGTTGTCTAATTTCTTCTTTTTGTGTTTGCTCTGTGTATAATTTCCTGTACCTTGTCTTCTACATCAGATATTCTTTTGTCTGCTTCACTGATTTTGTTGTTAAGGGCCTCTACTATATTTTTTTTTTGTTCTATTGAATTCTTCATTTCCAAGATTTCGTTTTGATTTCTCTGTAAGATCTTAATTTCATGGGAGAAATTTTCTTTCATGTCATGTCTAGATTTTATTAGTTCATGCATTCACTTCTGATTTCTTCTAAGTAATCCTATGATCAATTTTTGAATTCCATTTCTGGATGTCATTAGTCCCTTCATCTTCACAATCTAGTATTGAGGTGTTGTGCTCTTTTGAGGGTGCCATGTTGTCTTCATTGTTCTTTTTTCTTAGATTGTTGCATTTGTTATTTGGCTTTTGTGCTGATACTCATGGGTTTCTTTGATTTTTTGTTGTGGTGGCTTTTTATCTTTGGACTATATCTGATTGGATTAGTTGGTTGTCTACTTTCAGGGAATAACTAGAGTTCAGTGGTGAGAGTGGCCCAGGAGTTCTGCTCCAGGGAGAAGAGGGGGTCTGAAGTGACACACCTCAGTTTAGAGTGGTAAATATCCTTTTGTTTTTATCAGATGGGAGGTTTCTTCTTGTCTGTTGGCATAGACTCAGCTGAGCTCCTCCCTTCGAAGGAGACTAGTCCCCAGTGAGTATATTATTTAATTGCTCTGCCAAAAGAACCACACAAAGGATCCATGCAAGACTCAGTATAAGCTCAGATCCCCCAGCAATATCTCTTGCCAGGTAGCCAGGGAGCCCTGGTCATGTGGAGCATTTACCAGGACTTCCCAATATCCCAGTATCCCAGCCACACCTTGAATCCTCCCACACAGCCTTGTTATTTTTTTTTTTTTTTACAGTCCTGGCACACAAGACTCGCACAGTCATGAGCACCCAACCCCCAGTTATTTCTACCTACCAGACTCAGGAGTCTCTGCTTGGCTGGTTGCAAAGAATGGACATGAACTGGCAAAGATGTTTCATATGTCCAAAATGGGCCTGCTTTCTGTCAGCTTGTTACAGGATGGCTTTTCAGGATGATTTGGGAGAGAGAAAACGTGCTTCCCTTTGTTTTTTTTTTTTTCTTCTCTAGAGGTTGGAATAATGTCCCCTATGGGATTCCAAGCCAGATTGCCTCTAGGATCTTCCTGCAGCTTTTCATCAGTGGCTCAGGCTACTGTAATCTGGTCTCACCTTTTTATCCAATGCTGGTGCAGAAGTAATTGGCTGGTGGGTTCTAAGTTGTGCATTCTTCACCCTCCACATAGGTCCACTGTGTTCCTCCAATTAACATAGGGTTTCCTCTGTTGTTGTCCCTCTCACTCTTCCATAAAAGGAACTCTTTCAACTTTTTTTTAAAAAGCCTTCTCCTAATCTTGAGGATCAAACTCCCTATCTGTTCTTCCATCTTCATTCAGTTATTTAAATAATTATGAATTTACTATAAATCCCATGACTCAGTCATTTGACTTCTAAGAGAAATCAAATTGTAGATGTATAAAACACTTGTCAAACATTAGTAGTAAATTTTTTAATATGTAAGAAATGGAAATAAACTAAATGCACATCTTGTGGTATGTCCATAAAATAGATAATTCCTCATAAATAAATAAGAGTAAATAACCTTTTACAAACTGCAACCTGAGTTAATCTCAGATAATTGTATTTAATAAAAGAAGTCAGAAGGCATATAAAATATGTATAATATACATATAATATATGTATAATAATATAATATATAATAATACAATATTATAATACATATTAATATATTATATATTAATTAATATATAATATGTAATATAATATATCATTAATATATTAATATAATATACAATAACATATTATATATTATAATAATATATGATTATATTATATTATATTATATATGATAATATTATAATATTATATATAATATTATATTATATATTATATAATCATATAATATATAATTCCATATAGATTAAATTCTATAGCAAAGAAAATATTTTATAATATTTCATAAAACGAGAAGTAAAAGCTCTGATCTAATTGCTTTAAATTTTTGTAACAAGTCTATTGTCGCTCCCCCTCTTCATGGAGGAACGACACTAAACCCTGCCTAGGCTTCATATCCGAGTCACGGCACCATTCTGTCGCTCCCCCTCTTCATGGAGGAACGACACAGGACCCTGCGCTGTTCTTTTGTCTGCTCGGCCCTCCCCGGGTTTGCTGCTGGTTCTTCCCGGGTTGGCTACCGACCCTTCCACCTCCGTGGAAGGGCGGTTCCCCCTAGCCACTTTCCCCACCGCCGGCCGGCTCTCTCAGGGGCTGCACAGGTGTTCCTTCAGATAGATGTTCCCCTTAGATGTTCCTGGTGCATGTTGTCTCTCTCCTCCTTTATAGTCCTCTTCCACCAATCCCAACTCTGCTACCCACACGCCGAGTACGCTGCCCTCCTCCAATCAGGAGCAGGTCCTGCTGTTTATTGGTTGAACTGGAGGCAGCTGTGTAGAAGCTGTTTCTCCCTTCTCAGCGCCATATTGTGGGAGAGCAGATGCATAGAATAAGTCTTAATTCCAGTAACTTAGTCTAGTCCGAGTTGCTCCCCACATCTATAGATAGATATTGATAGTTTTTCTTCACAATATGTCAGGTGGTACATGCTAAGCATATGTGGTATTTTAAAAATAAGTCCCAAAGGAATAAGAACTATAAAACATCCATCTATACTCTGAAATAACATACAGAAATCTATTGTACTATGCAGAATAATGGTCCCCTAAAAATTTCCAGCTAGAAAGGTTATCTCTAATTATCTGTGTATGATAACATATGATGACAAAAAGGTAAGGTGTGGTAGTAAACACACAATAAAGAATTGGGTAGGGGTTGGCGCTGTGGCATAGTGAACTAAGCCTCCTCCTGCTGTGCTGGAAAACCATATGGGCAGAGGTTTAGATCCTGGCTGCTCCTATTCCAATTCAATTCTCTGCTGTGGCCTGGGAAAACAGAAGAAGATAGCCCAAGTGCTTGGGCCCCTGAACTCATGTGGGATTCCTGGAAGAAGCTCCTGGCTCCTAGCTTTGGATTGTCTCATCTCCACCCATTGTGGCCATCTGCGGAATGAATCAGCAGATGGAAATTCTTTCTCTCTGTTTCTCCCTCTCTCTGTAATTCTCTCACAAATAAATAAATGAAATATTTTAAAAATATATAAACTTCAATTTGAGAAATCTCAAATTACTTTCCATAAACATACTTATATAACTAGTTTCACATGAGGAACCTGAGAAAATAGAAGACTGAGACCAAAGGGAAAATTATAAAGTAAAAAATTTTAGTAACAATGAATAACAAGAGGTAAAAAGTTAACAGAACTCACCTTGTGATTCTTCTAAAGATCTTTCTGACATACCATTCCAAGAAAGACTGAGTTCACACACACACACAAAAAAATTGGAACCCAGACTATTCAGTATGGTTTTCATCTCAGTGCAAAACAGCTTTATCTGACAAACCATTTTCGGGAACTTTCCCAAATAGATATTTATAACCTTAATCTATGGAGATGCTAATTACCTTGTCTTGAGAATGTCAGTAAAAAAGAAGGCTTTCTTTAAGTAATGGAAATAAAACTGTAATTTATCAGCCACTTAGGGCATATCTAGACTCATAGAAGCCTGGGAAAATTAAAATGAACACATAAACATGAATGCCAACTTGGAAATTCTCTGGGTTATCAAAATTTAAAATTACTGGGAAAAATTCTACAAGTAACAGTAAATTCAGGATATAAACTTTAAACTCTCTCATTTCTTTATAAATTTTTATTTAATAAAAATTTTTAATAAAAACTTCATGTATTTTATATATACTTTTTTTTTTGACAGGCAGAGTGGACAGTGAGAGAGTCAGAGAGAAAGGTCTTCCTTTGCCGTTGGTTCACCCTCCAATGGCCGCCACGGCCGGTGCACTGCGGCCGGCGCACAGCACTGATCCGATGGCAGGAGCCAGGTACTTATCCTGGTCTCCCATGGGGTGCAGGGCCCAAGCACTTGGGCCATCCTCCACTGCACTCCCTGGCCACAGCAGAGAGCTGGCCTGGAAGAGGGGCAACCGGGACAGAATCCGGTGCCCCGACCGGGACTAGAACCCGGTGTGCTGCTGCCGCAAAGCGGAAGATTAGCCTAGTGAGCCCGCCGCCAGCTATATACGGTTTTAAGATCATAATGATACATCCCACATGACCCTCCTCCCCTCCCTTACTCTTATCCTCCAGTTTTGTTTCTCATTTTTCTTTTAATTTTCACAATGGCATATGACATAATTTCAATTTTTCTTTATAATCACAAACTTAGCCTTCCACTAAATACCCTATTCAACAAGTAGTAAGTAGAAATGCCTCTCATTTCAACACACTAACAGGAGATTTCCGGTATCCATTGGACTCCAGGTGAGGTAAGTGTCGGTAAAAATTGTGGCTGGTAAACAAAATGAAAGTAAGGACAAAGAGTGAAGGAGATAGGTAGAAGTAAGAGGATAATAGCAGAAAACAAGGTGGAATAATCTCCTGGCACACTTCAAAACAGGGTTAATTTAAACTGCAACATTCTTAAAGGCACATACAGGAAAGATAAAATTTTAAAAATATGTTTATTAAAAATTTTGTTAAAATATATGTATATTAGTGTCAATGGGGGCAAAATAAGATCTAGAAAATATATGAAACCTCTTCTCTGTGTATCAGTTTGAAAGGTTAAATCAGTTTACCAAATAAAAAGGAAAAAAAATACATTGAAAATTTTGCCCTCTCTGCACCCCCATAGGACAAGCACTATAATAAGAAACTTACCTTCTGTCTTGCTTTGGAACACACAAAAAAGAGAGAAACAAACATATCTTTATTTAAATGTCAGTATAATTAACATTTCTGCCTGTATTCCTGGGGAGTTTGTAGGTTAAGTCTCTATTTGAATGTCTCATATATTGACTCAGAAGTTGTAGTTCTGCCTCCCATCTCCAGAATATATATTATCATCACCCTGAAGGACCACAGGTGCGTTTCTGATACAGACAAACACATGTCACCCTTTCACTATGGAAATTTTTGTATATGTATATGTATATGTATATATATATATATATACACACACACACACACTTAATATTTTTCACTTTATCTCTGGTGTGCATTTCTGCTTTGTTGCCACTGTCAGAGGGCTTACTGGTTGCTGCTTAGTCTTGGTGACTTTCCCTCCACAAAGACACCTGGGACAGGCTTCTGTGAACATATCCATGTTTATTCACAAGCACATAAATTATAAGGGCAGGTAAAAGTGGTGTAACCAATTCTGGGGAATCTGACAATAGTGCAGAATGGACACTGGAGCCAATATGCATATCCAATTAGCTTGAAGATCATGTAGACAGGATAGCTCCCCAGGTGGGCTAATTGACCTGGATTGCATCCAGGACTAGATTACTTTATTGGCAGAAGGTGGTGGTGGGGAGAAATGTGTCTGGGTTCAGGTAACTGCTGAGATCACCCACAACTGGTGCCCAAAACAAGAGGGGGCATATTATTGTCAAATTGATTTTGGCCTTGGATATATGATATTCTTCCAATAGAGCAAATGATTTGGCCCTTCTTGGCTAAGTGTCCTCCTCCACCACCACTTCTCTAATCCCTGAGGGGAAAGCAGGACAAGACTTTGGGAAAGTCTATTTGCAAAGTCTTACCTACACAAGAGAAAGATATTCATAAGGGAAATAGGCACAAGAAGTCTTATTCAACTTTGTCAACCATTACTGAAGTGTAAGACCATGATGACATATCACTAAATACCCACTGGAATGACTGAAACATCAGATAATATTCTAGTGAATGTACAGTGCTGGTATGCATGTAAAATGGTACAGTCACTTACAAAAGCAGTTCAAAAATTTCTTAAAAAGCTAAATGTTTATTTTACATGCCACAAATCAGTGCAATCCCTGTATGTATTTCAGAAAGAGAAAAAAAAAAACATTCAATCTCAAAGAAACCTCTGCAAAAAAAAGTCATAGAAGCTTTTTTGTAAGAGCCAAAACCTGGAAATATGAAAATGGCTTTCATTGGGTGAATAGTTAAGCAAACCTTGGAATATCCATACCTTGGAACACATTCAGCAACAATGAAGCAAACTATTAATACAAAAAAATGACTTGGATGGATCTCAAGAGCATGATGCTGAACGGAGAAGACAGTCTCAAATTGTCACCTACTTTAGGTGAAATGACAATTGGAAATGGAAATGGAGAACAGATCAGTGTTTGCTAGGATTACAGGAGATGAGGGGGGAGAAGGTTAACCTTTGTGAGTTTAAAGGGATATTAGAGGAAGATCTTCATGGGAATGAAATAGTTCATTATGTTGTGTACATGAACATCCAGATGATATATAATGATACATAAACACACACACACACAAATACAGACATGACTCATGGTATAAGATGCTGAAATGAACTACTTATTTTCAGATAAAAATCTCCTCAATCAACAAACCATCTAGTGAGTCCATTGTACTTATTCAGAATAAGCAAGTATGAAAAAAATGACCTGACATCATAAGCAGAATAAAATGTAATGAGAAAAATTTACCTGACATCTTATGCAAACACACACACACACACACACACAAACACAACAGGACTCATGCTATAAGATGCTGCCTTTGAACTATGTATTTTGAGATATAAGTCCTCAATCAACAAACTATTTAATGAGTCCCGACAACTCAAGCTCCCAAGTGGCCTTCTGGTCATCAATCTGGGGGCTGAATTAGAACTGTATCTGTCAGCATGTGAGGCAGTGTCATCCTTGAGCCTCAGAGACACGCCCCTTTCCAATGGAGACCTTGATGGATTCAGTTATTCCTCAATACGCTGATGTGTGAATGGATTGAAGCTCTTTCCCATGGAGAAAGGCCCCGAAAGAAGCTATTTCTTGTAGAACTCATGTCCAGAGCCGCAACACTGGTCTTAGAAGATAGGAAGCAAGAGAACACTACATTCTCCCCCACTTAAGACAGAGACGGTTTTGTCTTGTTGAATCATCTACAACTTCCTTGTTCTAGAGGAGACACAACAGAATATTAAGCAAAATCCATTTGTTGTGCTCTCCTCCTGTGTATTATTGATATGTATGAGGAAGGAACATTCATCACAGTCTGTTTTCTTAATACCAAGATTCTCATGTGTACAGCCCCTTACAGTTGATAGGACATGGTCATGTTGTTTACTTCATTCTGTAATTAGAAATGTCTAGGCCAGTGCCATGGCTCAACGGGCTAATCCTCCGCCTGTGGTACTGGCACCCTGGGTTCTGGTCCCAGTTGGGATGTCGGATGCAGTCCCGGTTGCTCCTCTTTCAGTCCAGCTCTCTGCTGTGGCCTGGGAGTGCAGTGGAGGATGGCCCAAGTCCTCGGGCCCAGCACCCGCGTGGGAGACCAGGAGAAGCACCTGGCTCCTGGCTTCGGATCAGCGCGGTGCGCTGTCCACAGCGCATTGGCTGCGGAGGCCATCAGGGGGTGAACCAATGGAAAAAGGAGGACCTTTCTCTCTGTCTCTCTCTCTCTCTGTCCACTCTGCCTGTCAAAAAAATTCTTAAAAAAAATCTTAGAGATGTCTGTAGCTGTGTGTGTTGTTTATTTGCAACATTCAACATGAGAATACCATGTTGTGGTAGAGACTAAGCCATGTGGAGGGATGAGAAGCCCTTTCCAAATGCAGACCCTATTACTGGAAGATAGTCTAGTCCTGTTTTCTATCCCTTTGTCTGTGTGATTTACAGTAGACTCTTAGAGGGTCTGCTGTCATCTTCTTTGCTAATAACCCTTTTACCAATGCCCAGGATGGAGTATGTTGCCATACTATCAGCAGTCTGGAACAGTGTACTTATTTCATAATACATGATTATATCTTATGAATATTTTATGGTAGAGAAGAATATATAATCTGTCAAGTGATTAAACAAATAATAAAGTATTTTATTTGTAATATTTTATCTTTCAAGTAAATAACTTATGCAGTGAAAAAGCAACATACATATTTTTTTTCTCCAGTTTAAATTCAGTAGATAGGACCATGGGTATTCTTATGCGCTTCACTTATTATTTTAAAATTTCTGTTTTTTCCCTCTGATACTTTATTTTTGTTCATGTCTATAAAACATGAATACAAAGAGAACACATTCAATGTAGTTCATGACTATAATGATATTCCCTCCCTCCCTCTCATTTTCCCTCCCGCTCACTCTCCCTCTCTTTTCTTTCCTATTTTATAATTTTTGAGATCAAATTTTAATTATTAATTAATTATTGTGTTTATAGTCAAGGGACCAATGCTCCACTAAATAGAGATAAACAAGTTAAAATATCTCAGTTCAGTGGGAATATAGACAAGGGCTATAAATAATAATAAAATGGAACGATAATCATTTGACCCATTTATAGTAAATTTTAAACTAAAATCAGATCATTAAAACTATAAAAGCATAATATTCTTAATAGGTAGCTTGACAAAGATATAAGACTGTGTTTGAAAAAAATATATTTGCAACAATAGTCACAGGCATTTCTTTTTTTTTTTTAACTTTTATTTAATGCATATAAATTTCCAAAGTACGACTTATGGATTACAATGGCTTCCCCCCCATACCGTCCCTCCCACCCACAACCCTCCCCTTTCCCACTCCCTCTCCCCTTCCATTCACATCAAGATTCATTTTTGATTATCTTAATATACAGAAGATCAGCTTAGTATACATCAAGTATGGATTTCAACAGTTTGCTCCTTTAACTCCCAGATATAAGAGAAAACATGCAGTATTTGTCTTTCTGGGTCTGGCTTATTTCACTCAACATAATGTAGTTTCACCTTATGATCGATCCAGCAATCTTACTACTGAGCAAGTACCCAAAAGATATGAACATATTGTATTTTAATTAATAAAGAAAAGATTAATGTATTTCATAAATTCAGTTCTAAGAAGACAAACTTCCCTCTCTTCACCTCTTCCTCAACTAACTCCCCTCTTTCCCTTCCTTCTTTCATCAATTTTTGCAGACATAATTTTAATCCACTATGTAATCCCAGGCTTTTAAACCACTATAGAACAACATAATCATATGAGTATGTTATATAAAGAGATACTTGCAGCATCATATTTATAGCAGCACTGTTCAAAATAGTCAAAGGATGGAAACAACCAATATTTCCATCATCTATTTAATGGATAAAGAAAATGTTTTATGTATATATATACAATGGAATATTATTCATGTATGAAAAGAAGAAAACTACAATTTGCATCACAATGGATGCAAACTTTGCCTTTAAAGAACACTCAGATTAGAATCAATAAGGCATTGTGATTAGAACCAAAAGAATCTTTGCCAAAGCACACAGAATAATAAATGCCAGCTTATTTGTGGGGGGAGTTTTAAATTGAAATATCATTCCTGTGTATTCGCTGAAGTAGAACAGGATAGTTAGTTACAAGAGGCCCCTGAAGGAGAGAGGTTACTTGCTGTTAGGAGGGAAGTGGTGGGGATGGGAATCTGTCTTAGAGGGTAAGCAAAGGCAGAATGATACCAATCTGTGACAGTAGAAAACAGAAGGCACATAGTGATAGGTAACAGGAATATGCATTCATTATGAGAAAAAATTATATTTTCATCAATGTCGGTACAGAAAACAGTTACTCTTAAAACTCAGGTTTTATCCCTTTGTTTAGTGATGAAATCTCCCCTATAACTTCTCCCTGATGTGATCAAGCTCCAGTGAATCTCAAGAAAAAGACTATCCCTTTGTAAAGGCATATTTTGGAGGCAATTTAATTAGTCATAATCAATGATAATAAGAAACATATTTTATATTTGAACTTGAACACATTGATCTTAACACACTTATACATTGAATTTGAAATTAATAGAGTATTCTTAAAACCAATGATCAATACATACAGTTGCTCACCTCATCAAATTGATAGTCTTTATGTATTTAAAGTAGAGCAACCTTCACATCTCATTAAGGTTTCCTTACCATAAGTTAAATATCTTCTATTTTATAAATCTATGTTCTTCCTACATAGAGCTTGTAGACCTTGCATAATTCTGAATACTATAACCATTTGTCCTTAACAGCATTTGTTCTCTAATTTAATTCAGTGTCTGTTTCTATGCCAAAATATCTGGATCTGTAACTTCACCCACTTAGAAACTTACCTTTTGCCTATAATTCTGCAGAAATGCCTTGATAAAATGAAATTAGAACCATGATTAAGTGAATTACTAGAAGAATCTTAGATGAATTGGCCATTATGAAGCTATGATGTGAAAAGATAATTCTGGAGATGTTTTGATTGAATGCAATCAATGACTTCACTTCTTTCCTGCAAGTAAACCAGAGAATCATGACTCAGATCAAGATTCCATAAATAAGTTGATACCCTTCCCCTACTATTTCCAAGGACATGGAGGAAGGATGCTGATTCAGGTTATACCTAGGCGAGTAATTGTGGACAGAGTTGGAGGAGGCAAGCTTCCCTTCAGGGCAATGGTGAGCTTTGAGTGGGATAACCTCACCTGATCACAGGTTGAGTCTTATCCTCTCATCCTTCTAGAATAGGACTGAGAAGCTAAAAAGATGTAATTCCAGATCGTTATGAAATTTGTTTGAATGAAATTTTGAGAAGGTTTTTAATGAGTGATTTACTTGAGGTGAAGATATACAGGGATGCAAATGGATTTACCAGCCATAAGGCATTTGGATCTAGCTAAAAAGCCCATGAGAGTTTCACAGGCATGGAAAGACAAGACACCCTGGCCAAAAAAAAAAAAAAAAAAAAAAAATCACCAAAATGAAAGATCTCTGTGAATGAGATCCAAGCATAAAGAATGGGCCATCAAAGAAGGAGGTACCTTTCTCTGAAGGGAAGAGAGAACTTCCACTTTGAATATGGCCCTGTCTAAACAAGATCGGAGTTGGCAAACTCTAAAGGCTTCCATAGCCTTGGCAGCTCATGACTAGAGCCTTGGGTGATTACTAACGTCATAAACAAGAGTGTCAATTGTTAAATCAACAATGGAAGTCACTGTACACCTACTACCCATGTAAGATCTCTGTCCTTAATGTGTTATATTATGCAAATTAATGATAAAGCTACTACTCACAACACTATGCTATACTTTTGTGTGTCTGTGTGGGTGCAAACTGTTGAAATCTTAGTATATACTAAGTTGATCTTCTGTATAAAGATAATTGAAAATGAATCGTGATGAAGAATGGGATGGGAGAGGGAGTGGGAAATGGGAAGGTTGCGTGTAGGAAGGAGGTTATGGGGGGAAAACCGCTATAATTCAAAAGTTTTATTTTGGAAATTTATATTTATTAAATAAAAATTCAAAATATAAAAAAATGGATTTACAATATTCTCACCACACAGAAGAAAAGTGCTCCTGGTAGACAGACTGCAATGAGATAAACTGAAGGATGTGGGGATACCTGTGATGCCTTGGAATGGATCCAAAGAGAAATAGAGCCAGTAAAGTTCTCAAGAACAGAATGTGAGGGAAATCCAAATACTTAAGTTTTTATAGGATTATAGACTAGAAGAATTTTAAGGTTTTCTAACTGTAGAAGGAAAAAAAATTAGTCAGTTGAAGAAATCATGAGGACAAATGATATTAATTAAATCTTTCCAAGTATTCCTTGTTTTCTCTATTGACCTTTCTTAGGCCCTTCATGAATCCTCCTGTTTCTCTCTCTCTCTCTCTCTCTCTCTCTCTCTCTCTCTCTCTCCCCTTCTCTCTCTCTCTCTTTCACACATACACACACACAAAAACACATCCCAACACTATCTTTAAACTTTGCCATGATAAAATTTTTTTTTTTAATTTTCCTGGTTTAATTTCAGCTGAAAAATATGAGGTTCAAATGAAGCACTGAATATGTCTTTCTGTTTAAGCTGCTTCTACTATTTGGAAGTGAAGATGTCTGCTCCATGCACTGTGACCAACAGGAATATGAGTGTTGTAAGGAATAGAAAGAAAAAGGAATAACAGGGAAGGACTCTGGACTGAACTTTGCACTTCTCCATTTAATTAGTGGCAATACAGACTTCTAATGAACATGAAACAAAGTAGACTGACCCTAGATATTTATATGCTCATATAAATACACACATACTCAAAAAAATCGCTGAAGACTGACTACTCTCATTCTTAATTTTTCCTTTAATTACTCCTATTGGTGGGAAGTGTCACTATGTTCCTAAAGCTGTATATGAGAAATACATATATAACTTGTATATGTACATGAAATCTTGTATAACTTAAATAAAATTTTAAGAAAAGATCATCAAAATTACTACTATTTCAAAGAGATAAATTTAGTGGATATTTAAATGAGGCATTCATACACCAACTTACCAGATACATGTATTTACTTTGTTCAGTGTGATGGATGTATAAATACATCACCTCTGTGGCCCTTTGTTCAGAAAAGCTGATGTTACCTGGCCTACTAGGACACAGAGGAAGGATGCTGCCAAGAGTTGTTCTATGGTGAGGAATTGAGGACAGAATTGGAGTGCACCTTGTGTCCTGGATCATGAGTGGGCCTTATCAATACTACAGTTTAGATAAAATCTTCCCAGATATTGAGAAAGGCTGATTCTTACATTTATGTCCCTAGAGCCATAAATGTTTACAGCCTGCCTGTGTAGAGTAATACTTCAGATACTTAAAATTATCAAGAGTGCATTCTCTGAACACTCCCCTTTATTCAGTGTTGTCAACATATAAGACTGAATTAGAAATTCTGACAGTTGGTCTAGGCAAGAACTCATGTAGTAGTGAAAAGCCCACGTCCCTCTTGTTGTTGGGACATTTATGCGAGGTTTAATCTGTGAGGATCCCTGAGGATCTAAAGTAAATTCTAGGGAACATAATCTGAATTTATTAGATACCTCTTGCTTCTTTGAATTCGATTCTGTACTTGAAAACGCTATCTGGAATTCATTCTCCTACACTGATGTCAGCATTTCGCACCACTTTGTTCCATGTATAAATGTTCTGCCCAGTCCCTCCTCTCAGGTCGGAAGTCTGGATGACTTAGTGAGGTTTATTCTTAAGCATAAGACTTACTCTTGTCACACAGCCTTGAAAGAATTTGAATATTTGAGTACAGAACATTTTTCAGATAAATGCAGAATTGCATTAATTGCAAACTATTCTTTTAGATTAATGGATAAGATTTAGAACAGAATTTAAAGACTGTGCATGCACAAGACTTCAGGAAGCGAATTTCTTCCAAAAACGTCCCAACTTTGCAGGATGTCACGAAATTGAAGGGGACTGTGGCATGCTTCTGTGACTACACAGATACCAGGACATCTCAGCACTGCTTTTCACAACCCTCAAAGCCTATAATCCAAATATTTCTTATAACTCTCTTCCTACTGGTCAAATTGTTATTTCTGTGGTCATGGTAAAAATGCTAATTAGGGAAAGTTAAGCCAAAAATAATACACAACTCCTTCACAAAAACTCTATTGAAAGTCTTAGGAATCTCTGTCAAGTAAACCCGATATAATCTTAGGCTGTTCAGATGACAGACTGGCTACTGCTGTCTAGAGATGTGGATGATAGTTAATGATGATTAAACATGACTTAGGTTACAAAGTATGATGGAGGCATTTCCAGGATTCACTTAGAGAACTTTCACTGTAAATCCTTTCCTCTCTTGGTAAGGACAACTGGTTTCCCTTCCCTAAATTGAAATTATCCTGTGCCTCTCTCAGATCTATTAATCTTGTGTGTAACCTTCCTTGAACTTTAGTCTTTGCACTTCTGCTGAGTTAGGTTTTCATTTTAACTCTTTATATTCGTGTTTGTTTTTTAAGTGTGTGATCCATGGCTCAGACTGCTGATACCAGACTGCCAGTCACACTTTCTGGATGGGCAGAGCAGAAATGCCATGATATGAACTCCAGCTACTTAGTGTTCTTTAAAAATTTACTCTCTACACAGAATTAAAGTATATATCAAATCAAAGGTAATCTTTGTACTGTTTTTACAACTATACTGTTATCTATGTTTTCAAAGTTCATATGGAATAGTTTCTGCAGCTTCTTATGCCAAAGCTTGCTGATTTTTGTATTTGCATTTGTTTTCCCTGAGTTCTTTACTGAGTATAACAAGGATTCTATCATTTTTGCATTCAGTCTTTCTTGCCATCCTGATACACTATTAATTTTTAACACATTACTTCAGAAAATATTAATATGAAAAAGTCTCCCAAATATTATTCCCCAGATAAGAATGACTGCAACAGTAAATCAGCCATGAATGATGAAGATAGAAGTTGTGGTGGGGAGCCATGGTAATCCATAAGCTATACTTTGAAAATTTATATTTATTAAATAAAAATTAATAAAAAGAATTGTCATACACAAATATATATGTCTATATGCATATACATGTTTATGCATATAAATTTCATACACATGTATACTAAGGGGCTTCAAAATGCATGGAAAAGCTGAATTTTACATTATTTTGCACTAAATTAAACTTTTCTTGTAATTCCTTTTCCACAGAACTTTTGAAGTACACATATTTTACATTCATATATATTTTCACATATAATGTTGTATACTTTCAATATATAAATAGTAAATGTTTAAAAGAGTGATCCCATATGTATAAATATATAAAATAGATCAAATTATCATTGTAAATCATATCTATTGGTGACCAATTTCATAAATGAGTATATGGACTCAAATGGACATGAGAGAACTCTCAGAGATGATGAAGGTACACATCTTGGCTAGGAATGTGTTTACATGGGATGAATTTTAGTCGAAATTATTTGGGCTGTACACTTAAAATAAATGCAGTCTTTGAGCTGAAGCTATACTCAATAAAAATTGTTTTTAAAAAAAACAGAATAAGAGGTGCTGGTACCAGGTTGACCTTATTGTTCAAGCTTGGCCCCAAAGCAGTTTCTAAGCCAGATATTATGTTGGATAAAATTAAAACAATAAAACACAATCAAAACCAAAAAGCAGTGTGAGAAACAACTGAAAGTCTTAGGCATTTTCAGTAGGAATTCACAATGGTGTTGCCTGAGAGGAAGCATTTCCAAATTTCTCACAAAGTTGTAATTCCATCATTTGACACAGTTATTCCATACATAGATGTTAGCCAAAAAAAAAAAATGAAAACCAACACACACCTAAAATGCTTACATGAATGTTTTTAACTGCTTTATTCACTAATCACCCAAATTGAAAATAAAACATAAATGCTTTCAAAGGGTGAATGGGCAAACTGTGGTATATTCATTCAATGTACAACTACTCAGCCAACATGATAATACACACTCAATACTCACATTAACATGGATAACTATCAGAGGCCTCATTCTGAGTAAAAGAAGACAGGTACTCATATCTGTAAATTTTATAAGATATCTTTGTAAATGCAAAAGTATAGAGACAAAATTTTATCAATTGTTAACAAGTTAAGTCCTTGAGAGGAATGAGTACCAAGGCATGGTTTTAGAAAATTTATGTGAGTAATAAAATGGCTACATGAGTGTACACATGTGCAGAAACTCATAGATGTACTATAAAGAGACAAATTTACTACCTGTACAATAAGAAAACACTTTCCAAAACTAGAAATGGTGAAACGAAAATACAAGAGCCAGAGCTGTGGTTAAATGGGTTACTCCGCCACTTGCAGTTTCAGCTTCCCATATGGACACCACTTCAAGCTCCAGCTGCTGCACTTCCAATCCAGCTGCTTGCTAATGTGTCCAGAAAATCAGCAGAGGATGCCCCAAGTGCTTGTGCCCCTGCACCCATGTGGATGTTTGAGATTGGCCCAGTTCCAGCCATTGCAGCCACATGGGGAGTGAACCAGTGGATGGAAGATTTTTCTCTTTGAATATTCCTCTTTCTCTCTCTCTCCTCTTTCTCTCTCTATCTGTCTTTCAAATAAATAAATAAATCTTTCAAAAAAGCAAAGGAAAGAGAAAATATAATGTGTTAGAAAGGAATGAGAGGGTAGAAACATCAAGATGTAATGTACATAATGTTCTCACAGAGGAAGCTAAAGGATAAAATCACAAACACTTGCTTCCCCCATAGTCATACTGGGTTAAACAAGTGAGAATAATTTATTTCTTTTTTAAAAATAGTTTACTTTTATTCATATCATTTTAAAAAACAAAGATCAAAATCCGAAGTTACAAAAAATATGGAAGGAAAATTAATCATTCCTTATTCCTACCCTTGATAAATACTCAACAAATGTCACTCAATAGATAATATAGTTTCTTGTATAATATTATAGTGACAATTTGATTGTGCTACATGGGTATGTATGTCTATGTCTTATAAGTATATCGTTTTTCATATGCTACAAGCAATAAACACTTCTTTACACTGGACCAGTCTTTAAGGGAGAGCATTTATAGGAAAATTACATGATGCAGGGGCTGGCTCCATGGCACAGTAGGTTGGGCCTCCATCTGTGGCACTGGCATCCCATATGGGTGCCAGTTCTAGTCCCGGCTGCCTCTCTTCCAGTCCAGCTCTCTGCTATGGCCTGGGAAAGCGGTAGAAGATGGCCAAAGTCCTGGGGCCTTTGCACCCATGTGGGAAACCTGGAGGAAGCTCCTGGCTCTTGGCTTTGGGTCAGCACAGCTCTGGCTGTTGTGGACATCTGGGAAGTGAACCAGCAGATGGAAGACTTCTCTCTGTCTCTCCCTCTCACTTTTTGTAACTCTACCTTTCAAATATATAAATAAATCTTTTTTTGAAAAAGAGAATTTAAATAATGTAAAGAACCATAGAGAGTATAAAAGGTGATTTGCTCTAGTGCAGGTCTCAGTCCTCACTGACTTGCAGGGTACATGATGTCTCCAGGCATGGGATGACATAAGGGTGAGAGCTATCTGCAAGCTGCACTGATTCAGGCACTGGACACAGGGACAAATATCCTGAGTCTGTGGACCAAAATCTTAAAAAAGTCTCAGAGACTTATCAAATGAGTCTCAGGAAAAGTGTAAATATGAGATTTATCTGTCATATTATAGAATGGGACATGTCCATCCTTATATTCTAAGAAAATACATCCCCGTGCAGGGTGTTCTTTTAGGGGGAGCAGTGTATCTGGAGAGGTGAGTGCCTGTATTCACCCTTATAAAACCTGACGGCCCAGAAACCATCCTCATGTTTTATGCAAACCCTTTAGTTCCTCACTACATTATGCCTACAAATTCCTAGGTCCCAGGCTGTCCTGTTCCCAACCTCCACCTCCCAGTAGGTGGTGAGCTATTGGCCCTGCACATAGGGAAGGGCATAGAATCTCTGTGGGTTGTTAGCTAGATCTTGAAGTTCCTCTCCCCATGTTACACATGTCTTCTCTGCAGACAAGATGAGAGCAGGATGCACTATGTCTGGATACAAGACCACATTCACTGCAAGGAAAATCATTCTTAGACACAGCAGACTCATAGAATGGCAGATGTCCTAAACAGCACTCTGTCCTCAGAATAATCCCTTAAGGCATTTGGATCTGGCTAAAAAGCCCATGAGAGTATCTCAGGCATGGAAAGCCAAGACATTGTTGAAAAAACAAACAAACAAACAAACAAAAACTAAATGAAAGATCTCTGTGAGTAAGATCCCAGTAGAAAGAATGGGCCATCAAAGAAGGAGGTACATTTCTCTGAGGGAGGAGAGAACTTCCACTTTGAGTATGACCTTGTCTAAATAAGATCAAAATCGGCGAACTCAAAAGGCTTCCATAGCCTTGGCAACTCATGATAAAAGCCTAGGAAGATTACTGATGCCATAAACAAGAGTGTCAATTTGTAAAGTCAACAACAGGAGTCACTTGCACTTACTCCTCATGTAGGATCTCTGTCCTTAATGTGTTGTTCAGTGTGAAGTAATGCTATAACTAGTACTCAAACATTATTTTATACTTTCTGTTCTGTGTGGGTGCAAACTGTTGAAATCTTTACTTAATATATACTAAATTGATCTTCTGTAAAAAAATATAATTTCTGAATCTTTAGGATAATGCAAAAAGTAAGGTGTCAATATTAGCCTGAGCTATCCAGAGGACTGTGGGAGGAGTACATACTCACACTCTCACAATGGGTGCGTCATCTGCCCTTCTCCAACAGCTCTTCCTGAAACTGAACCTGAGTGGAAGGATTAGAGACCCTCTGAGACCATGAGGGCATGAGCCACAGCCTTGAAAATTTCTTCCCTCCAGTCAGGCAATTTGGCTTTAATTTCCTAGCACAAGAGATAATTTCATTTTCTCTACTATTTTTTGTGCTTTATTTTCCTGCTAGTACTCCTAATGTACCCTGCACCTTTCACTTGATCTAAGTATTCTGTTGCTTTTCCTATTTCCTATTCCCATAGGAAGTAATCCCTTAGGGCTAGCATTGTGACACAGCAAGTTAAGCTGCAGATTGTGACACTGCCATCCCACACACATGAGTGCTCCTACAAGACCCAGGTGCTCTGCTTTTGCTCTAGCTCACTGTTAATGCACCTGCGAGGAAAGAAGGTGGCTAAAGGACTGGGGCCCCTGACACCTCTGTGGGAGACCAGGATGGAGTTCCTGGATCCAGATATCAGTCTGGCCCAGCTCCAGCTCAAATGGTAGATGAGAGATTCTCTTTCTCTCTCCTTTTCAAATAAATAAAATGAGTATGTAGTTTAAAAAAGAATTAATTCCTATAAATTACACTTCCTGTTGACTGCAGAGAAATATTCATGAAAATACAGTTATTCCCCTCTTGAACAGACAGAACAAGTACATGTCCCTCAACACCACTCTCATTACATGTAGGTGCCCCAAAAATGCATAGCAATGATCTACATAATTTCTTTTTTTTTTTTGACAGGCAGAGTGGACAGTGAGAGAGAGAAAGGTCTTCCTTTTCTGTTGGTTCACCCCCCAATGGCCGCTGCACCGGCCGGCGCACCATGCTAGTCCGAAGGCAGGAGCCAGGTGCTTCTCCTGGCCTCCCATGCGGGTGCAGGGCCCAAGCACTTGGGCCATCCTCCACTGCACTCCCGGGCCATAGCAGAGAGCTGGACTAGAAGAGGGGCTACCGGGACAGAATACGGCTCCCCGACTGGGACTAGAACCCAGTGTGCTGGCGCCGCAGGCAGAGGATTAGCCTGGTGAGCTACGGTGGTGCCGGCCAACATAATTTCTGATAAAACACTTCATGTGATTCATTTCTCTCATGATTTTATCATGGTAATACTTTTCCAGTATTCCCCAGGACTACGTGGTAGAAAGTAAAGCCCTATAAAGTAGAAGCAAAAGATTGAAAAAAGCTCTCATTCTCAGAGTCATCATTTTGATGAGTTGCCCAGGAAAAAGCAATCAGGTATATTAGTATTATAACTTGTAGGAGTATAGAGTAACAAATTACATTAAACTTCTAAGATATGGGAAATGATTTAAAAAAAAAAAAAACAGAATAAGGCCAGTGCCATAGCTCACTAGGTTAATCCTCTGCCTGTGGCACCAGCACCCTGGGTTCTAATCCTGCTTGGGGTGCCGGTTCTGTCCCGGTTACTCCTCTTCCAGTGCAGCTCTCTGCTGTGGCCCAGGAAGGCAGTGGAGGATGACCCCGGTCCTTGGGACCTGCACCTGCATGGGATACCAGGAGGAGGCACCTGGCTCCTGGCTTCGGATTGGCGCAGCACGCCGGCTGCAATGCACTGGCCGCAGCAGCCACTTGGGGGGTGAACCAATGGAAAAAGGAAGACTTTTCTTTCTGTCTCTCTCATTGTCTAACTCTGACTGTTCAAAAAATTTAAAAAAAAACATAATTAATTAGTTTTATGCAGAAAATGTTTCAATAAAATGAAATGCTATAACACATACTTAAAATATGTTATCTTGTAGACTTACATGATGAGCAGTGATAGAATTCTGGATAAAATTATTGCCTATGCTGGTCACTGGAAAGCATATCATGTATCCTAGGCAGATCAGTGATGTAAAGGAATGCATTTGAAAAGAGAGTAGTCATTAAATCTGTTGGTAACATCCTATTTCAAAAGCTTTATTATTATATCCCTCACTTTTTCAAGCAGAAATCAAAATAGATTAAATGCTATTCAACATATAGGCCTCGAATGAACTGCATCTCTCCCAGTATTCTGTAATCTGGCTCTCTCTGAGGCAGGTTTCATGTTTTAGGTTTTGTCAGTATACATGAACAATCAGAACAAGCATTGAAATGTGAGTGGGAAGTTGGTTAAAAATCTGAGAGTGGCATTTGAGTTAGAATTTGTTTGAACTTGTAATTGATTGGGAGGCCAAAGATTTAAAGAAACACAAGATTCTCTTAAGACACATGAAAAAAGTTGTATGATATATGGTGGGTGTAATATGTGAATGAGTGAAGGTTTGTAAATGTTGAAATCTAGGCTCCAACAATGATTGTCAGCAGAAAATTAAGCTTCAAATATTTATGCTTTAAAATGCAAGTTATAAAACTAGTTAAATATAACAACTAGTTATAATGCTTACAGACACATTTTACCTAGGTTACATTTTACTTCTATTGAGAGCTTGTTTCGAGGTTCTAGCAGGGGAGCGCAGCTACTCATATACCCTTGACCGAAGACCAGTCCTCCTCTAGCGGGGAAGGTCGTCCTCTTCGACCAAGCATGCAGCTTAGGGAGAGACGCACATGGAGCGGTGAGGGAGAAAGGGGACACCCGCCTAGCCAGCCAGATCAGCCGAATCAACCCTGGCGATCAATGGGGTGACAGATGTCACAGCCAGATCACCCTCACATCCACATTTTACTTTTATTGAAATATATTTTAAGCACAAATTGGAGCTTGAATGCCAGCTTGGAGAAGAGGGTTTTGTGAATTCTTTCATACTGCAGGTGAAAAATGTGCATTCTGTGGAATCAAACCTCCACTTTGACTATGACCTTGTCTAAACAAGATAAGAGTCGGAGAACTCAAGGGGCTTCCATAGCCTTGGAAACTCATGACTGGAGCATGGGGAGATTACTGAGGCCATAAACAAGAGTGTCAATTTGTAAAGTCAACAACAGGAGTCACTGTGCACTTACTCCTCATGTAGGATCTCTGTCCTTAATATGCTGTACATTGAGACTTAATGCTATAACGAGTACTCAAACAGTATATTTCACTTTGTGTTTCTATGGGGGTGCAAACTGTTGAAATCTTTACTTAATGTATACTAAACTGATCTTCTGTGAAAAAAAAAAAAGAAATTATCAACTCCCAACTTGACTCTCACTGGGATTAAACATGACAATAGGTCTGATCTGATTTCATCATCATTTAAAAAATCATCTATTATTTTTCACTTTATGTTTCTGTGTGGGAGCAAACTGTTGAAATCTTTAGTTAATGTATGCTAAACTGATCTTCTGTATATAAAGAGAATCGAAAATGAATCCTCATGTGAATGGAAGGGGAGAGGGAGTGGGAAAGGGGAGGGTTGCGGGTGGGAGGGACGTTATAGGGGGGAAGCCGTTGTAATCCATAAGCTGTACTTTGGAAATCTATATTCATTAAATAAAAGTTAAAAAAAAAGAAAAAAAAAACTGCTGAGTTTTTATTAAGAGTAATGGTTTGAAATTTCCAGTTGGGTCCCTGGATATATCAAATAATATGTCTCTCATCTTGTAGAGACACTACCTAATAAGGCTATTTGGAGTATATTAAAGATACTGTCAAGATGTATCAAGTGGTGCTAAGTTTTAAGTCATAATAATGTAAAATACTATTGATACATATCTCCAAATTTGCTATCAGACATGATGGTTATCTTAATGAGAAAGGCCCAGAGGCCTAAAATGTTTACATGTTTTATAAAATCCTACAGGTTCTTTCAAAAATAACATGTGGAGTAAGCAATTGCCTCTTGTTGGTTGATGAGTTTATAATTTTAAACATGGCTATTTAAATGTCTTTTGTCATCCATAGTTTGTGATCTCCTCCAAACAATAAATTTCAGATTTGCTTCTCACAAAAACTAAAACATTGTTTAAAAGTGTTTATAGGTTCTGAAGGTCTTTTTTAGCAACTTCTATTATATTCAGTATTGTGGGATGGATCTGTAAACAGATGATGCCAATAATGAACTACAGGTTCCAACTAAGTGAATGTATGGTTAATTGAGGTTACTAAGAACAGAAAATAATTCAAATCAGTTGGTAATTTAAAAATTTAAACATTTTAAGAAGTTACTGCTAAAACTACTTTATTGTTCTATCTTGTATCAAATGTAATTTGTTTATACATATTATATATCTGCATGGAAAATTTTATTAAAAACTGTTTTATTGGGCTAAAAAGTTGATAAAAGATTACTCCTAAATTTAAACTGCTAAATAATCAAAGATAAGATTTTGGTTTGTGTGTCTAAAATCTCCATACCAAATGTTTTAAATTTGTTGGTAAAATAATCTAAAAATGTTTAAGACGCTAATATGTTTGTACTTGATTTCTTCTGGTCAAACAAGTTACACTTGTGTTAGATAGTTGAGTAATGTTTCCAAATATATGTATTACTGTCTTAAAATATATAGAAGGCAGTGGGCCTTCTGGTAAATTTTTCATAACTTATTTAATAGTTAAAATCGCTTGCTGAGTTTTCATTTGTAAGCAGTCTGAAAGCCTGACTTGTTCCTCATTTCTCTATTCTCTTTAAGATGCGAAACTGACTCCATACTGAAGGACTCTCCATGATGTAGAGTTTTATTTTTAGATCTTATAAAAGGGATGGATAACATTTTTCTGTATTAATAGCATAGCCAAAATGAGAGCTTAAATTATAATTTCACAGGTAGAGTGTTTTTCCATGAGCACAATAAACAAGCAAATCTCTATTTCAGACCAAAAGAATGGAGAGAACGTTTTACTAATAACTTCAAATTTTATATATAAGATGGTCATCATGTTTGATGTAAAGTAAGAGCATAGCTTTCCTCATGGGCATTGTCTACCCTACCTCACAAAAAAAAACACTGTCAGAACATGCCTGTGACAATGGATTTCTAGTATATCCACCAAGGATTAGGGTTGAAGCACTCATCTTGCATCCCCATAAAGGTTTGCTAAGATCTGCTTTAACAAAAACCGGGAGGAAGAGAAAGCTAGGTGCAGAAGCAATGTGAAAATAGATTGCAGGGCAATTAATGGCCACTTTACACAGTGACCTGCCATCAAGGAGACCAACAGGCCAGTCTTCTGCAGCAGTTTTCAATGTAGAAAGCCAGGGCTTCAGCAGAAGTCAGCTTATGAAGAGCCTTGGTGATTCAACCAGCCAAAAACTGGGTCACTGAAAATGGAACTGCCCTAACACTTCTGAGCAGATGGCCAAGTAGGGTGAGCAACATTACAGGCAGAACTGTAATTTTCCTATTAGAGGTGCATCCTGCCTTACCTGGCCAGCTTTCCTCCCAGGTCAGCTAGGTAATAGAAGTCAACAGGTGCCTTCCCCAAGGAAGTTCACACCTCCCTCATGATGTAGCACGAATAAAGAGATATACAGGTCTGGTCCTCATAACTGACAAGGCCTTAAAGGCTACCTGATTATTATCAAGCCTCTCCTGTTAGTTTCTATTTGCTGCTCAATGGGAAAACTTGCTCATGGTTTAGACAGCACCTTTATAACTTCATAAATAGTCTCAAAATGACTATTATATTAATCAGGCCATGTAAAAATGTTTTAAAAAGCTCCAACAAATTGCCACACCTATTAAACAGCCTGTCCGAGGATGCAGAGAGTCTCTCCTATCTTCCTCTCTGGAGACCCCTCACCACTTGGTTAATGTCACTCCCAGGGCTATTGGCTGCTATTCTAACCTTGCATTTTATACTACTTTTCTATTGAAGTGTTTACAGGAGGTGATAATGAAATAAACCAAAGTCTTCACCAACCAGGCGGTCAACCAAATGCTACTGCAGGGATATGCTTGCCTCTCCACCAGGAAATCTTGACTTGAGAAATCACCCCACCAGTGGAGAGTGACTTGTTTCCATATGCCAGCAAGAAGTAGCTCTAAAAGATAATCATTTTGCCACCTCTTCTGGACTTTTGGGACTGATGTAATTCTATAACATTTGCTTTATAAAAAACAAAAGGGGGGATGTTAGTAAAATGGGATGGTCATATCTCTGGCACCATATAAGACCCAGGTGCCATGCTAGGCTCTGGTCCCTTTGCCACCTTGCACAATAAGCCTCAGTCCTAAGCCAAGCCTGGCTTACTAGAAGTGATGTGACCGACTGGGCCAACCACAAGCCTCAGCTCAATCCCTACCCTAATGAGATTTGCTGCTCCCACTCACTATGCCTACAAGGCTATTACAAGACCTGCTTTCCCATAGAGGATTTCTTCTCTTTCTCTCTCATCTTCTCTCACCTTCTCTCTCCAGCCTGTCAATTAGCCCACCCCATCCCGGACAATAGACCTTTCCCTTAATCAGGTGTTTGGTGTGTCTTGTGGTGGCCTTTCAGGCAGGGAAACAAATCAGTGAATTTGAAAACAATACCTCAAGAGCTTATCCAATCTAAAGAACCAAAGAACAAGAGATGAAAAAAAAAAAAAACTGAATTGAAATTCAGAGACTGGTGAGATTTCTCCAAGAAGAAGAGAAGAGCAGAATATTTGAAGTAAAACAGCCACAACCATCTCAAGTTTGATGCAAAATATTAATCCACACATCTGAGTAGCTCAACTAACTCAAAGTAGCATAAACAACAAAGTCTACACACTGAAGACAAGCAGTTAAACTTAATGACAGATTATGTTGGAAGCAGCTACAGAAAAGAAACTCATGACATAAAATGAAACAGCAATGTCATTAATAAATGAGTTCTCAGCAGAAACAATGGAGGACAGAAGGCAGTTGTACAATATATTCCAACTACTGAAAGAAAATAATTAGCAGCACAATGTCTATATCCAAAAATATATTTATTCAACCATAAAGGCAAAAATAAAGGCATTCCAAAAGAAATAAAAAACTGAGATGATTGGCTGATAAGAAACTTATATTAAAGGAAATAATAAAAATCAATAATTCAAATCTTTAAAAGAAATAAAGAATACCAATAAATGTACACATAATAGTAGTATTACCAATAAATTTCTATAAAAAGAATATATCCTACATAATTTTCCATTTTTTCTTCTGACTTATGAGTGCTGCATAAACAAATAACTAAAATTTTGAGAGATTTTAACTGAAAGTTAATTTATGCATCAGTGAAGAGAATGGAGGGTTAATGGAGTGATTTTCTGTTTTTTCAGAATTCAGTGAGTGTAATCTGAAGTAAAATTGCTTTCATTTAAGATTTATCTTGTGATTCCCAAAACAAATATTAAAATGTGACTCTGAAAAAAACTATAGTAATAGCTAAACAAAGCAATGAAAATGTACTTTAGAATGTTATCTGTTTTATACAGGATAATCTAAAAGAATAGAATAAAAAGATTCATTAACAGTGGTTTTTCTACTCACTACTAATAGAAACTTTTATTTAGTGCAAGGTTAAGCTTGTGATTAAAAGTAAATTGAAAGTATGCCATTCTGAAACTTCAAATAAATATAAGAAAGAAAGGAGGGGGAGAGTGGGAATGAGGGAGGGAGAAAAGGTGTGGTGAGAAGTATCACTATGCTTTTAAACCATATATACAAAATTGAAAAGGTAAAAGCTAATAAAAATATATACAAGAAATAATTGAAAATATGGTAAAAATCATAGAGAATATGTTAAATTTAAACATATTAATACCCCAAGCAAGAGATAGAGATATGATCATCATCTAATTATATGTATTTGCAAGAAACAAAATTTAGATTCAAAGGCAAAACTGGTTAAAAACAAAATAACAAAATAATTATTATTCAAGCACAAATAATAAAAAAACTTCATTGACTATACCAATTTCAGGGAAAGTAGACTATAAAACAAAAAAATACTATCACAGAAAAAGAAATATTGTATAATAGTAAAGTACTGATATAGAAGCAGAATCTAACAGTTATAATCATCTTCACTCCTAAACACAGAACTCATAGTATATGAAGCAAAATGCCTAATATTAATGCTGTAATAAATGATTTTAAAGTAATTGTCAAGTGTTTCAATAACTCTCAACAATTGAGGAAAAAACTACATTGAAAATGATAATGATGTGAATACGTATACATAATTAGTAGCATGATATCATTAACATCTACAGAGACTACACCCAGCAACAACACAACACGCATTATTTTCAAGTTTATGTAATGCATTCCCCCATATAGACAATATTCTAGGCAATAACACAAATTTCAAAAAACTTAAAAGGGCATTATTTGCTCACAGTGAAATTAAATTGAAAATCAAAATGGAAGCAAAATTTGAACTTAATTAAAATTTGGACATTAAACAAAACAAGTAATCCATGGATCAAAGAAGAAATCAAAAGTGAATTTAAAAAATATTTTGTATTGCATGAAAATGAAAATTGTATAAACCAAAATGGCTAATATGTAATTAACGCAGTGCCTGGAAGGAACTTTGGAGCTTTGTATATTGGAGTACAAAAAGTAGAACCATCCTAAATCAATATCCTAAACTTCTCCCTTTAAAAACTAGAGAGAGGAGCATTGGAGGCAGCAGCAGTTTGGTTATATGCAAATGGCAAAAGGTGGGAGAATGAGCCATTGTGAAGTGAGTAGGGGTTTTGGCCAGTGATTCTTGTGCTCACGTGGAATCCAAAGACTTTACCAGAGGGAAAAATCCATATTCCTCACTGATTTTGGGTCTGAATGGAGAGATTGACAGGGGCTGAGCACCCACTTGGACTGTGTGGAGCCCACAATTTCTCAAGATATCATAGACTCTGGCATTCAAATCACCTAAGCAGAGCACCCACAGACAGCTGTCTCTGGGAACACCTCTGCATCTCTGTGGACAGGAAGGACCAGCAGAAAAGCCTGCACCCCATGAATATTGGAGCCCTGTATTCTGAGACCGTGGGAAATTTGGTAGACAACACCAAGCAAGCTAGGTTGTATTATGAGAATATCATAAAGAAGAGAGATAGAGATAGAGAAGGGGGGTGAGATAGAAAGAGAGGAGTATAAATGTGTATTTAAAGATAACATTTATTAAGACATCATCAAGGACACAAAAAAGGAAAAATATTCCTTGCTTATGGATTAGAAAAATCAGTATCACTAAAATGTCTATACTACCCAAAGCAATCTACAGATTCAATGCACTCTCTATCAAAAACCATTGACAATATTAGAAAAAGCAATCTGAAGATTCATATGGAATCACAAAAGAACCAGAATATTCAAAGTGATACTGAACAACAAACATAAAGCTAGAGGGAACACAATACCAGACTTCAAATCATGTTACAAAGTGATAATAAATAAAATGGCATGGTACTGGCATGAAAACTGTTATACAAATAAATGGAACAGAATATAGATCCCAAAAATGAATCCACTTACATACAGCCAACATATTTTTGACAAAATTGCTAAGATAATACAGTGGAGTAAGGGTAATTTCTTCACAATATGATTTTGGTGAATTAAAATCTACATATGTAGAAGAATGAAATTAGATCCATACCTCTCACCATATACAAAAATCAAATCAGGATGGTTCACAAGCCTAAACTTAAGACCTGAGACAATGAAATTGCTGGAAGAAAACATAAAGGAACACTCCATGACATTTGTGTAGGGCTAACTTCCTGTATAAGACCCTCAAAGTACAGACACAAAGCCAAACTAGAAAATGAGATTGTTTCAAACTCATAAATTTTGCAAAACAGCCCAAACAATCAACAGAGTCAAGAATCTTCCAATAGAATGGGAATGCAAACCACCTATTTGATAAAGGATTAATATCCCAAATATATCAGTAACAATAATCTAAACAACAACACACAAAAAAGAGAAATGGGCAAAAATCTTCAATAGACAGTTCTCAACAGAAGAGATACAAATAGCCAACAAATGTATGAAAAAATGCTCAACTTTGAGCAAGCAAGCATCAGTTACTCAGGAATGACTTTGAATCCCACCTGGCAACGGAGCCTGCCTGCAAACAGGCTGTGATTGGATGGCTTCAGATACTGCCTGGCAACAGGCTGTGATTGGTTAGGGCATAAACCGCCCCTTGACCGGATTGGCTGTATTGGCTATATAAGCTGTCGTGCCAACTGAAATAAATGAGTCTGCGGACTGCTCACTTCTGGCCCGCTTTCAGCAGACCCCAAGGGTCTGTGTGGTGATGCTGCACCTCTTGCCCGCACCACGCTCCTCCTCTCAGAATGAATCCTCATCTCAGAGCAAATCAACCACAACACATCATCACTAGTCATCAGGGAATAGCAAATCTAAACCGTAATGAACTATCACCTCACATCTGTCAGAATGGCTAAAATCCAAAACACAGAATAACAAATGCTGACAGGGATGTGCAGAAATGAGAACACTTACATACTGCTGGTGGGAATGTAAATGAGTACAGCCACTGTGGAAAACAGTGTGGAGATTTCTTTAAAAGTTAGAAATAAACCTGGCATATGACCCAGAATTCCCATTCTCACTATTGAGTATATAGCCAAAAGACTTGAACAGTGGGATGGCATTGTGACACAGAGGGGTAAACTGCCACCTACAGCACCAGCATCACATGAGGGTGCTGGTTCAAGTCACGGCTGCTCCACTACCAATCTAGCTCCCTGCTAAAATACCTAAGAAAACAGCAGAGGATGGCCCAAGTGCTTGGGCCTTGAACCCAAGTGGGAGACATGAAGGGTGCTCCTGGATCTTGGCTTCAGCCTGGCTCAGCTACAGCCATTGTGGCCATTTGGGGTGTGAATTAGCAGATGGGAGATTTCTCTGTCTGTAACTCTACCTTTCAAATAAATAAAATCTGAAACTTGAAGAAAAGTTTCATGACATTTGTCTTGAAAATGAGTTTTTCATACAACCACAAAAGACATAACAATGAGAAAAAAATGAGTGAGAAATCAGATTTTGTACACTAAAGAAAACAATAGAATGAAATGAAACCCACATTATGGGAGAAAATGTTTGCAAACCATGTATATGATATTAAGGAATAACATCCAAAATATACAAAGCTTCTATACAGCTCAATAGCAAGAAAACAATGAACTGGTTTAAAAATGGGCAAATGATTCAATGGATACTTTTCAAAGAAGATATGCAAATGAGCACCTAATATATGAAAAAAGTGCTTAATAACACTAATCATCATGAAACTGTAAATCTATATCACAATGAAATATGAGCCCACACCAATTAGCGTATTCAAAAAGAGAAAAAATAAATCTTGAGGCTGTGAAGAAAAGAGAACTCTTGTGCAGCATTATTGGGGATGTAAATTTATGTAGCTATTATAGAAAACAGTATTATGGCTCTTCCAAAAATTAAAAAGGGAACTAGGATATGATCCTGCAGTGCACTTTTGAAAAGAAAATTTGGCATGTGATCCAGCAGTGCACTTCTAGAAAGTGTATTTTGTTAAAAAGATGTATATGAATTTCATTTTTTTCACCAAAATAAAAATCTTTTAATTCAAATATAGTGAGAGACTTTTTATAGTATTCTTGTAAAATGAAATATCATTCAGCATTAAGAAAGAGATCCTGCTATTTGGAAGAGTATACGTGGACCTGAAAGATGTAATGAGAAGTAAAGTTAGCCAAAAATGAAAATCACACGAGGTAGCTGATATGTTAATTAGGTTGATTGTGTTGATCATTTCACAATGTGTGTGTATGTGTATAAAATGTGAAGACACATGTGCATTTTAAATATATGCAGTTTGTGCTATTTATGTTTATCAATAGTATGTAAATTAAGCTTAAGAAATAAAAGGAACTATAGTATATTGTTAGCAGTCGCAGAGGAGAGTGCAACCCATACTTTAGGACGGCTACATGGGTAAGCACTGGGCATGGTCATGAGGCAGAAGGGAGGGGGACATAGGCTACAGCCCAAGAGAATGAATGAGCAAGTTAAAAAAGCAGACTTTAACTAGTTTGAAAATTTCAGCAAATTTTGGGCCTAGGGATTATCTGTACTTCTCTGATTTTTTGGTCTGTGGTGACTGGAGTAGGTAGATAATAGTTCAGTGGGCAAAGGCTTCATTAAAGATGTGGTTTTAGATTGATGGCTTTTAATGGGAAAGTACATTTTGTGTCCTATTGTTTACTATATCTAGTAACTGTTTTACTCTGGGAAGGCCAAACACTCCAGGGTCAGAAAAGCCCCATCTGTCAATGTATCAGAATACAGAAAGTAAAAGACATGGTCAATACGTGGAGTGGGATAATTGCCTCTGCTTCTGCTGGAGGGTAATGGCAATTACTATACATAATTTGCATATTTTCAAGCAGTGAATAGTTTTAGTTACATGCACTTTGTAAAAACTCTCCAGGCACTGCCTTCCAAGATTTTGCTTAGATATTGATTTAATTAATCATAAACAATTTCTCTGACAATCTGGGCTGTACCCATTGCTACACAACAAACTATTGTAAAATTCAGGAGCTGAAGATGACAAACATCACAAAACGTCTGTGATAATGAATCTAAGGTGGTTTAACTGATGGTTCTGGCTTAAAAATTCACAGAACTGCAGTTAAGGTCTGCTTTGGTGTCAGTCATCTGAAGGATTGAAGAAGGATGGAGGATGTGCTTCCAAGATGTGTTACTCATGTAGTTGTTAAGAGGCCTGAGTTCCTTGCCCTGGGCGCTTCCTCAGAGGACTGCTCATGAAAGATGGCTTGCTTTCTGCACTGAGTAATCAAAGGGAAAGATTGAGAGTGTGACAAATGAGGCTTTGAGAAACCAGGGGTGGGGTATGTGTGCGTTTTCTATCCCTACTCTCAATTCAGCACTTCAAAACCAGATGTATGGGGATTGTTTCCCCACATTTTAAACAGTTCTCCAGGAGATACCAACTGGATGTTCATTCTGGCATTTCTACCTAAACACAGTGTCATAGTCCACAAATGGAAGGCTCAGATCCAAGATGGCCCTCTATTTCAGATGCCAGTTGCAGGTAGTCAGTTGTTAACATTTCTTTTTTTCCCTTTTTTTAAACTTTCATTTAATAAATATAAATTTCCAAAGTACAGCTTATGAATTACAATGGCTTTGCCCCCATAACTTCCCTCCCACTCGCAACCCTCCCAACTCCCACTCCTTTTCCCATTCCATTCACGTCAAGATTAATTTTCAATTATCTTTGTGCACAGAAGATCAAGTTAGTAAATACTAAGTAAAGATTTCAACAGTTTGCACCCACACAGAACATAAAGTGTAAAATACTGAGTACTAGTTATAGCATTAATTAACATTGAACAACACATTAAGGACAGAGATCCTACATGAGGTGTAAGTGTAGGTGACTCCTATTGCTGACTTAACAAATAAACACTCTTGTTTATGGCATCAGTAATCTCCCTAGGCTGTAGTCATGAGTAGCCAAGGCTATGGAAGCCTTTTGAGTTCACCAACTCTAATCTTCTTTAGACAAGGTCATAGTTAAAGTGGAAGTTCTCTCCTCCCTTCAGAGAAAGGTACCAACTATTTGATGGCCTGTTCTTTCCACTGGGATCTCACTCACAGAGGTCTTTCATTTAGGTCCCTTTTTTTTTTTAGAGTTTCTTGCCTTTCCATGCCTAAAATACTCTCATGGGCTTTTTAGCCATTTCTGCATGCCTTAAGGGCTGATTCTGAGGCCAGAGTGCTGTTTAGGACATCTGCCATTCTATGGGTCTGCTGTGTATCCCCTTTCCCATAATGGATCGTTCTCTCCCTTTTTATTCTATCAGTTAGTATTAGCAGACACCAGTCTTGTTTATGTGATCCCTTTGACTCTTAGACCTATCAGTGTGATCAATTGTGAACAGAAATTGATCACTTTGACTAGTGAGATGACATTTGTACATGCCATCTTGATGGGATTGAATTGGAATCCCCTGGAACATTTCTAACTCTACCATTTGGCAAGTCTGATTGAGCATATCCCAAATTGTACATCTCCTCCCTCTCTTATTCCCACTCTCATATTTAACAGAGATCACTTTTCAGTTAAATTTAAACACCTAGGAATAATTGTGTGTTAATTACAGAGCTCAACCAATAGTATTAAGCAGATCAAAAAAATACTAAAAGGGATAAAGTATTAAGTTATACATCAACAATCAGGACAAGGGCTGATCAAGTCATTGTTTTACATAGTGTCCATTTCACTTCAACAGGTTTCCTTTCTGGTGCTAGGTTATTTGTCCCTGATCAGGGAGAACATATGATATTTGTCCCTCTGTTGTTAACATTTGTAATCCAACAGCTAAAAATCTGAGCTCCCCATGATCACTTCCTTGGGTTTGACTAACTTAACAGAGTGGGTCAAAAATTTAATATGTTTACTCATTTATTATAAATGTTATTACAGAGAGTATAGATGAATATATGGAATAGATGGAAGAGATACATAGGGTAACGAATGTGATGAGGTGTGGAGTTTTCGTATGCTTTCTGATAGTGCCACTATCTAGAAACTTCCACCTGTCCAACTGTCTGGAGACTCTCAAAACCTAGTCCTGTTGGTGAAAACCTGAATCATCAGCCCTTCACCCTTCCCTGGAGGGTGATATGGCTCAACATCACAATGCTCCAATAATACCTTATTTTGTCAGATGATCTGCCCCCATTCCAAAGCTATCTAGTAGCCCTTAGGCTCCAGTTATTTCATTAATTCACTGAAGATGTTCTTATCTTTCCAGAGATTTGAAGAATTTTTGGGAGTCATGTTCTAGGAAATGAGATGCAAAGACCAAATATAAATTTCACAGTATCACAGAGATCAATGTCTTTTTTTTTGACAGCCAGAGTGGATAGTGAGAGAGAGAGAGGCAGAGAGAAAGGTCTTCCTTTGCCATTGGTTCACCCTCCAATGGCCGCCGCGGCTGGCACACTGCGGCCGGCACACCGCACTGATCCGAAGGCAGGAGCCAGGTACTTATCCTGGTCTCCCATGGGGTGCAGGGCCCAAGCACTTGGGCCATCCTCCACTGCACTCCCTGGCCACAGCAGAGAGCTGGCCTGGAAGAGGGGCAACTGGGACAGAATCCGGTGCCCCGACTGGGACTAGAACCTGGTGTGCTGGCGCCGCGAGGCGGAGGATTAGCCTAGTGAGCCGCGGCGCCGGCCAGAGATCAATGTCTTTTATTACTCAATCATGGAAGTCACAGAGCAAACCTGGCATAATAAGGAAGGATAGCACACAAATACAAATTTTTGAAGTTAGGGACTATTAGGGCCATTTTAGATGTTGACTACTGCAGATACTACTTGTGCTTATCTCCCCATGCTTGCTTAATTTTATATTAACCTTGAAGTTGAGGGTCACAGTGATGAAACTGAGCATTGTTTATCACAAATGTCCATTGTAATTCTTCAGCTCAGCACTAGTAGTCAATATTGCAGATCATATTCAAACCAAACTTTCTTTTTGTCTCATGCACACTTTCGGTTTGAAGACTATGGAGAAGTGTATGAAGACCATGGCGGCACAAGGACCTGCAAAAGTGGTGCCCTGATATTTACCATGTGCAGCATTAAAGCCTTAAATGCAGTAATGCAACTATTTAACAAGGACTTAGCTGTATATCCGTGTAAAACTTGAAATCTAATACATGCAAGTTCAGAGTTCCTGATTCCAACCTATGCTTCATTTTTAAAGAGTAGCAGGATATAAAATGAACCTTGCTGAGAAACCTTGCTGAGTGTGAAAATTGTGACCTGCCAGATGTTACCTGGTGTTGTTGTGGGCTTGGCAGGGCCTGAATCTCTTTTCCAGACTCTCACCTTTTACTTAGAGAATAATTGTAAGTACAGGTACAAACACAATATGCAGTGTGGTAATGATTATTTACAGAGTGAGAAGAACACAAAGGCTCATGAGGTCTTATTTATGGAGAGTGAGCCAGGAAAAGTAAAGAGGGACTTCCATACCCTGCTTTTCCTAGGTCCATGAGGCAGAGACAGAGCAGGAGAGTGAGAAAGAGTGATCCCCTTCCCTTTACCAGGCTTCCTATGAGCTTAGAGAAGGGGAGTGGTTACCTAGTACTGTCCCCAGGTCCCAGGTAAGGGGAGGTACATCCAGGGGAGGGGTCATCTGAGTGACAGGTGGGTTGATATGGTTACACAGAGCAGGAAGAGAATGGCAAGCAGCTCATGAACTTAAAGTATCTGCCTGACCATCACACATCAGTTACTGCCTCAGCTCGGCTCCACTCTCTTATTTGAGTCTTACTACCAAAGATCAGGACAGTGAAAGTATTCCAGGCTGAGTAGTGCTCTGTGTAATCCAAAGTTACTTTTTTCTCCATGAAAAAAATTCAAGCTAACGTTTTAAGATTACATTATGGTGAAACTTTTAATAAGTGACCATTTCCCTGATGATTACTGATGTTGAGCATTTTTATATATTTGTTGGTCTCCTTTATGTATTCCTCTGATAAATTTGTTTAAATCTGTTGTGCATTTTAATTGGATTGCATCCTGTCCTCTACTGTGTTATTTAAGTTTTTACATACTCTGTAAACATGTATGGCTCTCAAATATTTTCTGATTCTGTAGTTTGAGTCAATCTATTGTTTTCTTTGTTTTGCTGAAGTGCTTTAGTTTGATGAGAGGGACTGGGAAAGGGGAGGGTTGTGGGTGGGAGGGACGTTATGGGGAGAAGCCATTGTAATCCATAAGCTGTACTTTGGAAATTTATATTCATTAAATAAAAGTTTAAAAAAATCACATTTATTTATTAGGGTTTTATTTGCTGTGCAGTTAGCAGTCTGATATATAATATCCTCTCCCATTCCAAAGTCATGAGGTGTTTTCTCTATTTTTTTTAATAGCTTCAGTTTCACATCTCATGGTAGAGATCCTTCATCTATTTAGTTAAATTTATTCCCAGGAATTTCATTTTTTGTATTTATTGGCAATGGGATTGCTTTCTTTATCTTAATTTTATTTTTATGATATTAATATAGAGAACAGATTTAATATTGTTCACAGATGGAATTCTAAGAATATAATGTCCTTTTCCTCCCTCCTCTTCCTTTTCTTTCCCTCTCTCACTCCCTTCCATCTTCTATCTCTCTCTCTCCTCCTTTTTAATTTTTGAGAAAATATTTTAAATTGGCATTATAGTGAAAGGCTTAATGCTCCACTAAATAAAGAGGTTTGCAAGTAAAAAGTCCTATAGGGACTACTTTCTTGACCAGATAAGTCTCTATTAATATCTAACAACACTAATTATTATTTTACATTGACTGTTTTCTGCAAATTTGTTTAATTTGTTTTATTGGTTTTAACAGCTTTTTGGTGGAATTTTAGGGATTTCCTATAATATAAGATCATGCATCAGCAACTAGTAACAGTTTGGCTTCCTTCGTTCCGGTTGGGTGCATTTTTTTTTTCCTGTTGCCTAATAGTTTAGCTGGGCCACCTGTGCCATGTTGAATAAAATTGGTGAAGGTGGACACCCCTGTATAGTGCAAGATCTAGAGAGAAAAGTTCAGCTTTTCCCCATTCAATATGATGTTATTTGCTGACATATTATATATGGGTTTTATTATCATGACATATATTTCTTGTACAGTAAATTTGGTGAGAGTTTTATCATTAAGGATGTATAATTTTATTAAATGCCTTTCTACATCTCTTAAGATGATCATATTGGTTTTGTCTTTCATTCTTTTGATGGTGTATCACATCTGTTGATTAACACTTCTTGTATTGTCCTTCCATCTCTGGTATGAGCCCTACTTGATCATGCTGAATGATATTTTAGTGTGCTGTTCAATTCAATTTGCTAGTATTATGCTGAGGATTTTTGCACTCATATTCATTAAGAAAATTGGCCCCAAATTTTCTTCTTTTTGTTGTGTCCTTGTCTGATTTTGATATGAATGTAATGTTGAGTGAATAACATATATTTGGAAGAATTCCCTCTTCTTCTAGTTTTTTTTAAAATTGTTTAAGAAAATTTTTGTTAATTCTTGTTTAAATGTTTGGTATAATTTGGCAGTGAAGCCATTTGGTCTTGGGCTTTCCTTTGGTGGGAGACTTCATTATTAAAAGGATATTGTAAGGGGTCCAGCGCATAACAAATCTTCCCAGGCAGACGAATCAATTAATTCACAGGCTTTTATTGGGGTTCCGCTCCCGGGCGAGGTTCCCCGGTCCCAACAGAGCAACAGAGCAGGGGTTGGGGAAGTCGCGCATCAGAGATTGGGAGAGCACATTTTATAGATTTAGGGCATGGGGTTTAAAGGTTGAGGCAGGTCTGATCCTCACTGGTTGACCTTTAGGCATCCACAGGGACCTTGACAAGGACTTTCCTTCCCTGGAAGTACAGGTAGGAACTTTCCATTCCCGGAAGTGTAGGCCTTCCCTCCTTGCAGATCCCAAAGCTACCATCCCGACCTTTTGATGATAGGAAAGGGGGCAACGATGGGTCTCTCTGGCTACTTCCTGCTGACTGGGGAAGTCGTCTACAGGGGCCCGCTGCAGGTATCTTGGGGTTCCGCAGGGACAGGCATATATGGATGGAGAAGCATCTGGTTGACTGCCTGGTTGCTGAAGGCCTTGGTTCATTCCATTATCACCTGCTGTAAACACTTAAACAGACACTGTATTATACAAGTCAGGGTGAGAATAGCAATTGATGATCATAAGAGTGGCATTAACCAGGTAATGAAAGGATTTCATAGAGGGGAGGAAATGAGGGGGATCTCTGGACCCTTGTAAGGATTGTTTGATGGACGTGATTTAAATCTGATCCCAGCCAAGACCAGGAGAAAGGCCACTCAATTTTTTCAGGTAGAGGGGTTTGTCTGTAGAGAAATTCTGAATAACCATACAACATTAAGTGGAGGAGAGGACTATCAGTACACACAGGTTGGGAGTAGAGTCAACTAAGTTTTCTGATTGAGAGGCAAAAAGAACCTGACAGAAGGGGCTTGATAATAATCTGGTGGGCTTTAGGCCTTGTAAGTTAAGAGGCCCAGACCTATCTCTTCATAGGGTACATCCTAAGGGAGGTGTGAACCTCCTTGGGGAAGGCACTCTGTTGACTTCCATTACCTACCTGGCCTGGGAGGAGAGCTGGCCAGGTGAAGGCAGGTGGCATCTCTAACAGGAAATTTACAGTTCTGCCTGTAATGTTGGGACCCTACTTAGCCATCCCCTCAGCTGCGGTGGTCACTTTGGAAGCTGGGCTGAGTGAAGGGCTTTTCAGCTTAGAGCCAATAAGATCTGTGGCTCTGACCTGAAGTCCTTCAACTCCAGGGCAGGTCCACTTCCAGTGATCCAACTCTCAGCTGGCAGAGCTGCCAGGGCTCTTCACAAGCTGATTTCTGCTAAAGCCAGGCTTATCACACTGAAAACCACTGCAGTGGACTGGCCTGTTGGGTCTCCTTGAGGGAAGATCACTGCACAGAACAGTCATTAATAGGCCTGCCACCCATTGCTTCTGATGCTTGGCTTTCTCTTCCTCCTGGTTTTTGTTAAAGCAGACCAGAGGATGCAAGTCAAGGGGGTGCTCAAGTCCAAGATCACTTACTGACAACAGTAATATCAAATGAAAATTTAGAAAGCAGTTTAAATCATTAGATAACAAATATAGCAGTTTCAATACTAGCTTTTTAAAACTTTAACTGTTTTTTAATTTACCAATTGATTCAAATTACTTTCTGCTCTTAGTAACCTCAGCTAACCATACTTTCAGTTGGTACTTATAATACATTATTGGCTTCATCTGTTTACAGCGCCATCCCAAAGTACTGAATACAATAGATGTGGCTGGAAAAAGTCCATCAGAATCTATAGGAGGACAGCTAAGCACAGAACCAACAATGCTTTAGTTTTATGAGCAGTGAATCTGATATATAAAACTGTGGAAGACAAAATACTTTAAGTTGCCAAGTTTAAAATTATAAACTTATTATAAACTCAACAAGAGGCACGCACTTACTTCACATAGCACTTTTGAAAGCACTTGTAGGATTTTACAGAACATTTAACTCTTTACGCCTCTGTGGCTTTCTCATTAAGATCCAAGAATTCTTTTGTAACCTTCTGTGCCTTCCACACACCCTCTTAAAATTGCATTCATCTAAAACAAGTACTAATTACCCATTGCTGTTTCACTGAGTACTGATTGCCCAGAAACCTGTTAAAATAAATTGCAAAAATAAGCACAGCCAGTTACAAAGCAATATTTTCAAAGGTAGTGATCTTCCTAGATTCAAAGAAAGGAAACCAGAGGAGGAGGCTAGAGAGCCATGTGTTCAGGAACAGGTTCTTTTAAAACTTTGACGGAGGGCAGCCAGGGAAGCAGGAGCAGCGAATCCCACTAGGATGGGGGTGGGAGCTTGACACTAGTGGTTGGGCCATGTGGCTACCTGACTTCTAGCAATGGCAGCGGGGAGAGGCAGGACATGGGGTGGGGCAGGGTGGAAGAATGCACATATAGGGGAGGGAGGTTCCTGGCTAGCTGTGGGATCCCCAGGAACTCAGGAGGGTCAGAAAAGGTGGAGTGTCAAGAATTAGCAGTAAAACAGAAGAGGCATCCTAAGGAGGTGGGGGCCCAATCTTGGCCAGCAAGACCTGGGCCGTGGAGCAGGCAGAGAGGAAATTAGAGAAGAGGGTAGGATGGGAGCAGAGGTCTCAGAAAGCCTGGACATATGGGACCTCTGACTATTTTCCCGCCCTGTGGCAGAAATTCTCAAGGTAATTAGGCCATGCCTGTGTGGAGTAGAAGATTAGGCATTTACGCCATAGGTCCTGGGCCAGTCCCAGTTTCTTCAAGTTCTTTAGGAGGCAGGCCAGAGGGCATTTTGAGTCCACCCTCGGGATTAGCCAGATCCCATGGTCTCCCCAGTAGCCTGGATCTACTGAAATTCGGTCAAGGCGTCCCCTCTCCCAGACTTCAGCAGACAGATTAGAGATCAGTCCTCTATGGGGCCAATCCAGCAGCGGGACGTCTCCACAAGCCACTGGGAGGCTAAACATCAGAGAACAGAGCCCATGTGTGCACCATTTGGAGGTCTCTGTCCAGACGGAGAGCTAGCTGGAGATCACAGAGACTGGGCCAACCCAGAGGAGGGAGGGAGAGCAAGGGAGGAGTTACTTACAGTTGGTCAAGCATGGTCTGTAGTCAGCCTGGGGCACCAGACAGGTTCAAGGAGCGAGGGAGCCTCATACCCAGAAAGAGGAGGCGCCAACCTCAGCTCCTGGGTTTTGGCGTAATCTGCAAGGTGTCTGGCAGGTAACAAATCTTCCCAGGCAGATGAATCAATTAATTCACAGGCTTTTATTGGGGTTCTGCTCCCAGGCAAAGTTCCCCAGTCCCAACAGAGTGGGGAACAGGGAATTCGCACATCAAAGATTGGGAGAGCTCCTTTTATAGATTCAGGGCATGGGGTTTAAAGGTTGAGGCAGGTCTGATCCTCATTGGTTGACCTTTAGGCACCCGCAGGGACCTTGACAAGGACTTTTCTTCCCTGGAAGTACAGGTAGGAACTTTCCATTCCCGGAAGTGTAGGCCTTCCCTCCTTGTGGATCCCAAAGCTACCAGATATATCTAGTATTTATTTAATCGCTCAGGCACCCTGATCATGATTCTATATTGCTAAATTATACATATTTAAGAATTTGGCATTTTTTAGGTACTCAAATTTTTTGTCATACAATTGCTAATGGTAATCTCCTACAATTTTATATCTTTGTGAAATCAATCATATTGTCTCCATTTTCATTTCTGATTGTATGTGTCTGAATCCATTGATTGTATAGGAGTAAGCCATTTAATGTCTATGCACTTATATTGTTCCCAATACTTACCTAGTTGTTTTTTCTGGTTTTATTGCAGTGTGGTCAGAAATGATATTGATCTGATGTCTGCTATTTTAAATTTGTCAAGACTTGTTTTGTGACCTCTGGAAGATGGGAGCTGTGCATTTATTGGCTCCACTTCCTAGAAAGGTACTGTACTCCATCATTTCACTGCTGTAGATATATAAGTATGAAATTAGGTCCACACCCAATCAAAATTTAATTAAAAAGTGTTAAAAAGGTGAATCTGAAATGTGAAGCTGAAAAGATAATAGATAAAAATAGAGGGAAATCTGTATGGCATTCATGTAGATGTTATTCATTTGGATTCTCCCTATGTGCTGGAGAGTTGTACCGATTTTGCCTTTTCATAAGGATACCAGTCATATTGAATTAAAGACACATCCTCATTCAGTGTAATATCAACTTACATATCTGCAGTAATCCTATAGCCAAATAAAGTCACATTATGAGATGAATTACTAGAGGTTAGAAATTCAGCATCTGAGACTGAGACTAGGACACAATTCAATCATTAGAACAGAGAATATTTAAGAGAAATATGAAGAATAGAAAACATTATGTATTTAGATCATTATTTTGAGAATTTTCATTATATAAGGAAAAAGATTATTATAATGGAGAATATAGTGTTCATGGAAAATTTTACTCTTGCAGTTTTAATACGGGTAGAATTTGATTTTTTTAGGATTCATGAGAAGGAGTACGTAGAAAATGTAAGAACAATAACTAACTGTTCCCCAAACCAGGTAGGTCAGTATAGAATTGATGGAGAGAATACCTGTTGTTCCCTACATAGGAAGAGGTTGTTTGTATTAATGTAACTGAGAGGGAGGAGTAATGCAGACTCCCAGACAATTAGAACTGTTTTATTTGCTGTTATAAAGATGAGACAGTTCCCTTCTGATGGATTCTAATTATTATTACTTTGATTTTCTAAGTGGGAACATAGTACTTTATTAAAAACCAGGGAGAATAGAATTGAAAGTTTAAATAAGTGGACTATTTTAAAAGTTGATTGGTCAAATCTAAGGAAATGTAGATGGTTAGAAAAGCATGAGGGATAGTGTTGTCATCTAGGTTGTGAAAGGTGTAACAAATATATAAGATACCAGTCTGTTTACACCTATGAAGTTTTAAAGCATATTAAGCTGCTAGTGTAAACAAAGGATAGAAATATCCATATTTAGGGTTTTGCTAAGAAAATGTCACAGCAGGACAAAGAGGGCAAGGTTTTCATTTACTAATAAGGGAATATTTGAAGCTATTAGCCATTCCTATTTAAGTAGCAAAGGGTGGGAATTGAAGTCAGGAGAGACTGACTGACCAGGAAAAAATGAGAGTCTGATGGGGCTGAAGCACAAAGAGATCAGTACGCAGTTCAGGACACTAAACCTCCTCTTTCAAATGTGGATGTCTGCTGCCATCCTGAACAGCAGTGCACATCAGTTAGAATTAGATCTCATAATAAGACCCATAAAGATACACTAATGGCTTAAAGACATAAAGGTTTATTTTCCAAAGAAAAGAAGTCTTATGTTAAACAAGAGAATTTACAATATGTTGTCAAAAATTTAAAATCACAATATCTATCTGTTATCCATTTCTTATTTCACGCTCAAAAATATGCCTCAAGTAATTATGCATCATTTCATATCTAGCCAGCAGAAAAAGTGAACCACAAAGGAAGACATACAATATCCTATTAAAGGAAAATATCAGAAGTCAGACTACACAGTTCAGCATACATTATACTGGCCAACATCTAGTCACATGCAGCAGAGGAGGCTAGGAAATCTAATATTAAACTAGACTATCATGGGTCAGGAAAACTAGTATTAAGGAAAAGGAAAATTAGTAGTAAGGAACAATCACAAATCTGTGTCCCCCAGCTTCATTTTGACAATGAACCAATGAAGAGAAAGACAAAATGCAATTTCTCAATAGTTAGATGGAATTACAATCAACATTAGGACTCAAAGTCATTATTTTGTGAAATGGGTGTGCTTCTAAATTACAACATCACTCTGCTCTCCTTCAGTGGACAGTCGTCAAGGTGCCTGAGTCAGAGTTCCAAAGCCTGAAAAGAGGTCTTAAGGCACCTTGGAACAAAATCCAGTTAACGGTGTAAATATGGGATCCATCTGTCAAGTTACAGAATGATACACCTTCATCTTCATAATCCAGGAATATCCACACCCTACGGGGGGACTCTCTCAGAGTAAGATGAGTTTCTGGGGAAGTGAGAGCCCAGTACTCCCCCTCATAAATCCTGATGGCCCAGAAACCATTTTGTGGGGATATTGTGATTCGCTCCTTCCTTGTTACATTGTCCCTACAGATTCCCAGATCACAGGAAACTGTGTCCCCAATATCTACCTCCCAGTAGTATCTCCCTGAGGTGATACTCAGCTGATCCAGCACACAGGGAAGGGAATATCATCTCTGTTTTGAGGCAGGGAGATCTTGCCTCTCATCTTGCCAGGTTACTCATCTCTGTTCAGAGAGGAAGAGGGAAGGATGGGCAGTGTCTGCATACAGGGTCACCTTTACTGCAAAGACAAGAGAACCATCATCATCTAACTAAGGAAAGTCTCAATATTCCTGGCCAGAGAAACTGTATTCTGCTAGAGCTTCTCTGGCCCTAGGTGGATTCTACTAACCTCTGTGCATCTTTGTGTGAGACTACGCACAAAAAACAGGATCCCTCTACACCATCATAGACTCACCATCCTGGAACAATTCTTTCCTCCAATCTGAAAGAAATATATCAACGTGAGAAGCCACCATCTGAAAAAGTATGCTACTTGAGCAGTTACAGTATGAATTCCCCAGGTTTAGTTTAAAATAATAGCAACTAAAGAAAATTCTCTTACGTATCCTTGCCCTTCATTTTATAGATTGCTAAATATGTCTGACTTGAAGAACTGACCCATGCCAATGCTTTCCTCATTTAAAAAATTCTACACTATAACAATCTTTTCTATATTTAGAGGTTGGAGTGGAAATATGGCATACGGTGACTGACTCAATAACTCATTTTTGCTTTGTTTCTTCAAATTTTAGTAAATAAACACCATTCTATCTTCTTTCAAAAGATAAGGTAATACACAGATTTACAAAGATTAAAATTTAGTGTTTCAATCCCATATGTGTTAAAATTTTAAGTTTATTTGAACAGTAAAGTGATGGAGGGTCGAGGAGAGAAACTGAGAGAACAAGGGCACTTCCATCTACTGCAATGAGTAAGAATGGGCTAGCCTAAAGCCAGGAGCCCAGAACTCCACCTGTGGTAGTAGAAAAACAAGTAGTTGGGCCATCATCTGCTCCCCACCCAGGTGCATTAGTAGGAAGCTGGATTGGAAGCAGAGGAACTTGAACTCATCAGCAGTCCAGTATTGGATGCAGGTGTCCTGAGCAGTAGCTTAACTTCTGTGTCAAAATACTCATCCCAATGTGTGAAAATTTTGTAGTATTATGTCATTTATATGGGAGATTTGTATTGTATATCTTTTCCTTCATGATGTTTTGTACATTGAAGATATTCATGTATAATGTCTTCAGTAATAGGTTATTAATAGAAACCGTGGCACTTACCAGGATATAATGCTGCTTTCCTCCAGTCTGCAAAAGAAGAAAATAGGAAATCCTTTATTTTTTTTCCTTCTGTGTCTTCTCTCATTATGCTTCTCAAATCATCCTGCATTTTTCTCACATTTCCTTCTCTACATCTTCTGTGCTTTCTTTTTCTCGCCTTTATCCTTTTATTCTAAATTTCAAAGACGTGATAATGAAAATGATGAAGTAGAAGAAATTTAGAAAAATTAAAGCAATAAAAGGTAGGAGTGTAAAGGTGGGAGCAAGAAATAAAGGGAAGTGGAAAGAGGAAAGGGTGTAAAAAGGGCATGAAGAATGCAGAATCACAATGATTTTATTTATTTCAGATATATGCCCAGTAGTGTGATTGCTGGATCATATGGCTGTTCTGAAGCAACACACTCACCATCTATTCCTGCTTGTAACATCATTGGCATGTTGTCAGAGATTAATAATTCAGAATTTTTCATGTACTTGAGCCTGCAAAGTCTCTCTGTGCTAAAGTTAATGAAGCTCTAGCTGTACTACATGTCCACCAAGGTAAACAGGCTGCCCAGAAAAGAGTGAACAGGGACACTGCTGTTCCAGCTGTTTATAATTGTCCAGGGACCACTAAAAGATACTCGGGCCTCACCAGAGGAAAAATATCTAATTCTCAAAACTTAAATATTATGGGAAAACATTGCAAAATATAAAATAAATAAAAAAGGAAAGGAAATGTAAAACCCTATGTACTGTGCTAATACCAGACCTAGTAAGCATAATGGTAGTCCTAGGTTACTTATTGATTTAAAAACAGCAGCAACAAAGTAAAATAAAAAGAAAAAATAATGTATAATAGATCTTGGAAAAAAGAATTTTTAACAAGTAGAAAATGTGTAACATCCCTTCCTTTAATTTTGTAATTCTTTTACGATGAAATAGCACAGAATGTTAGCTTTGTTTTAAGAAAATGATGACCAAGCAAGAAAACATAATTTGGATTATAAAAGTCTTCCTTTAATAAAAATTCCTTAAACAGTGAAAATAGGAAGTCTTCATACTATTTTCCATGGTGCTTTTACTAGTTTTTATTCCCATCAACTGTGTTGCTGTATCCCATATCTTCACTAATATTTATTTCTGTCTTTTTAATAATAGCTATTCTAACTGGAGTGAGGTGATATCTCATTACGGTTTTTGAAGGCTAGTGATATTAAACACTTGTTCATATGTTATTGACGATTTGTATTTATTCTTTTGAGAACTGTCTATTCTGGTCTGTCAATTTCTCCTCTGGACTTTTGTTGTTGTTGTTGTTGTTTATGAGTTACTGAGATATTTTGATACTAATTTTATGTCAGAAAAGAGATATTTGCTCCACTATGTTAATTGTGGCACTATTCATAATAACTGTGATAAAGGAATCAACCAAGGTATCCATCATCAGATGTATGAATAAAGAAAATGTATGTATGTATGTATGTATTCGTACATATACACATACACACAAGTACAATGGAATACCATTCAACAACAAAAAATGAATCTTATCATTTGCAAGAAAATAGATGGGACTGTAGTATATCATGTTAAGCAAAATAAGCGAGACACAGAAGGACAATACTGCATATTCTCTACCCTATATGGGGGATAAAAGAAGAAAACAACAAAAACCTCAATATGGACACAGAATGTGACCACCACAGGCTGCAAGGGAAGGAGTGGGGAGGATAGAGGGAGTTTGGATAAATTAATAGGATCAGCTGGGTATGGTCCATTAATTGTCACAAATACTAATATGAGATATTAGTAATAATGAACTTCGTTGTGGTTTCTTTTTTATTTTTATTTTTTTTTTATTTGACAGGTAGAGTTATAGACAGTGAGAGAGAGACAGAGAGAAAGTTCTTCCTTCAGTTGGGCACTCCCCAAATGGCTGCTATTGCCGGCGCTGTGCCTGTCTGAAGCCAGGAGCCAGGTGCTTCATCCTGGTCTCCCATGCAGGTGCAAGGGCACAAACACAGTGTGGTTTCTTAAGTGGTACACATATACTTATATAAGATGGTAATAAGGGGAAGATGAGTGTGGAGTATATGGGAACTCTGTACTACATAATTTTTGCTTTGTAACCTTAAAATGATTCTGAAATTAAAAGTTTATTGTAAAGTTTTTAAAATCAGATCATAAAAATCTAATATAACATTCACCCTAGGTGCCAGAGCCATAGCACGCTAGGTCAATCCTCTACCTATGCATTAGCATCCTATATGGCCGCTGGTTCTAGTCCCGGCTGCTCCTTTTCCAATCCCGGCTATGGCCTGAGAAAGCAGTGAAGATGGCCAAAGTGCTTAGGCCCCCTGAGTCGCATGGGAGACTGGGAAGAAGCACGTGGCTCCTGGCTTCAGATCAGTACAGCTCCGGCTGTTGCGGCCATTTGGGGAGCGAACCAATGGAAGGAAGACCTTGGTCTGTGTCTCTCCCTCTCACTGTCCATAATTCTACCTCTCAAATAAATAAATAAAATCTTTAAAAAAATTCACCCCAATGTTGAAACACTTTTAAGTTATATTTAAGGGAGCAATTTATTGAAATCCTTTTTGCCAAATACACATTGTTTGTTGCATTGTTGTATCATAACCAATTACTATAGAGGTTAAGATAGGTGTTGAATCCAAAAGAGACAGAAAAATGGAATTTTTTGCGAGAGAATGATCACTCACTGAATTTGAATTGAGCCTACTTCTATCTGAATGAAGCAATGACTACATGCATCCTTTAATTGCTGTGGAACTCAGATATGGACTGAACACATTGAAGATATAGGAATGGAGGTTTTCTAGAGATAATAATTACTTACCAAACATATATTGAGCCTTCCTCCTATCTGAGAGAAAAATATACAAAACATACCTTCATGAGATAGGTTTTGTTAAAATCATAAATAATACACAATTCAAGCCATATATCAGTTAGTGTTCATGCCTGCAATATTGAGCAGATCATATTCATTTCATTAGCAATAAAAGAAGACTCAAAGTACATTCATACTGAAAACTTCACTCCAATTGGAAGAACACTATATGAGGTGTAAATAGTTAAATACAAGGTGCTTCAGAAATCTTGTATGAAAGAATTAAAAGTTATTTTTTATTTTGGTACAAAAATGTTGATATTTATATCTAGTTTTTTCATAATTTACATTTTCCACAAACTTTTTGAAGACTCCTTTTTTTGACAGGCAGAGTTAGAGAGAGAGAGAGAGAGAGAGAGAGAGAGAGAGAGAGAAACGTCTTCCTTCCATTGGTTCACACCACAAATGGCCGCTATGGCCAGCGCGCTGCGCCCATCCGAAGCCAGGAGCCAGGTGCTTCCTCCTGATCTCCCATGTGGGTGCAGGGCCCAAGCACATGGGCCATCCTCCACTGCCTTCTCAGGCCATAGCAGAGAGCTGGACTGGAAGAGGAGCAACCGGGACAGAACCAGTGCCCCAATTGAGACTAGAACCCAGAGTGCTGGTGCTGCAGGTGGAGAATTAGTCTAGTGAGCCATGGCACTGGCCCTTGAAGACTCCTTCTAATGCTTATAAATTGGCACTAAAATTTGTAGAAATATCTTAGAACAAGGTCTTAAATTTTAAAAATATATTTCCAATGGAATTTACTTAACAATGCATACTAAGGTCATGAATGGAGGGAAATTCAGAGATCAAAATTCATAGACCAAAAGATGAAAGAGCAGTAGTAGCTATGATTGTAAAGAGAAGATTGTAAGATCATGGGAAAGTAATTAATACCTAGGATTATTTAAAAATATAACTGAGTAATACAAATTAACAAGTCTCCAGACTATATTTGATATTAGTATATACTAACTGTATAAAGGCCAATAAAAGGAGGAACTTGTAACTTCCAGGAATTTTGGAGTCTGATACCCACAGCTAATAATAAAGATATCATCATGTGAAAAATAATGAGCACTCTGCTACTGAAGATGTGTTGTGGAACACATTTAAAGGAAGTTTTCTTTTCAGTGGAAAAAACTATATTCCTCTGTTCATCTCATAAGAACATATTGGAGATACAACAATTATCTGCAAGACAGACGAAGTCAAAGAACATACGGTACAGAATGGAAAAGGGATAAAGAGAAGGGGAGGGAGAGGATCAGAAGCAAACTTAATAAGACAAAAGTTCATGGAGCGAAATAGAAGGTAAATAGTTTAATTTGAACTCTACAAGATGAAAAAGCAGAGAAGAGTAGAAATGATGTAAAGAGTCAAAAGACAGCAAAAAGAAAAAGAAATATATCAATAGGAAAAAATATCATAAAAATTACCAATTTCTCACTGAAGTTCTTCTGAAAAACAAAATGGAAAATTCATATAAATGTCAAGGGACAACATGGATATAGTTAGAGTATGTATGCTAAGTGTAATATGTAGATACACAATGCCTAATATTATGTGTTTTCACATGTGAAAACTTAAAAAAGGAATACCATAGAAACGGTGTAGAAAGTTTATTTCAAGAAGCTGAAGGTGCTTGGATATATATGTATGAACTACATGCAACTTGTATACCTTAAATAAAATTAAAAAAGAAAAAGCTAAAGGGGAGTAGGAAGGACACAGAAAGGAAAGAAGTTGATTAAATGTGCCGAGTTTCAATTAAACTAGAGTAATAAGTTTTAGACCATATTGACCACAGTTCTTAGCAATATAAATTTCAAAGCTCATTTAAAAAGCATATTTTTAATATTCTTACCACAAATATAAATATAAAATATAAAATGTCTTTATTTTTGTATGCTATTCTGGCTTTTATTTTTAGGGTTCTTTGATACTGTCTTTGATTCCCAGTAAATCTATGATATTGATTCCCATTTTCATGATAGCAATATTGTATTAAGTCACAATCAACCCTGAGTTAGTGACTCCTGAGCCACTGCTCCTGGGAAAATATCTGAGTTCAGATGCCTCGAAGACTCTGGTCACCATGCAACCATTACAGGCTTTAGTGTCAAGAATTTGGACACAGAATAAATAAATGTTCATAGGGAAGTAAAGCCATGGGTGAACTGAAACTGGAAGTGAATGATAGAAAATGAAGGAAAAGAGGGGGGAAGGGCAAGATGGCAGAATAGGAAGGGAGCACACTGATAGTCCAGGAAGAGACAGTTTAATAAAAGTGGAGATACTGCAGGTTCAAGGAAGAGTAGGGAAGAAACAGCAGAGGAAACTCTTCCAGAGCTAGTGATTCACGGTGGACCTACATGGAGGGCGTGGGAGACCATGGCTCTGGACACCAGCAGTAGAATCAACACACCAGTGCTGGAAGACGAGGTGAGCTGAACCTCAATAGCCCGAGACATCAGTGGGAAAGCAGAAAGAGGAGACTAGAGGAAACGAGTCTTGAAATCCCGTGGGGAAAATTTCACCAGGCTAACTAGAAGAGAGAAGGAAAAAAAAAAGTGACCGGTACGGACACGAGTTTCTCTCTCTCTGCTCACCTCTCAAAGGTGAGCCAGACAAACAGCAAGTGCCATTTTGGACATACACATAAGTGGCATGACCTCAGGACTGCACCCGCCCCCAGCCAAGCAGAAAAACCTGACCCCGGGGAGGGGGGTGAAATCACAGGAGATTAGGACCTAGTGAATGTGTGGTGCTAATGAACTGAGACTGTGAAAAAAGTGACGGTGGATGAGAGAATTCACGGAATTCACATGAGTACTCTCCAGAGATGCTACAATTAAGTAACCTTGGCAACCCAGTGGGAGACTGCAGGAGAATTTGAGCCCACACTAGGCAGCACAGATTCCCTGTGTGGTCCTTGGGAAAGAGCTTCAGATCTCTTGCTCCTGTGGGTATATCATTCACCTACTAACTACCTTCAATTCCACTCAGTTTTGTGGAATTAATTCCCTTCTGAATCCAAAAAAAGAAAAGAAAAAAAAGAAAGAGAGATATAAACCAACATAACCAGGGAGTGACACCTTTGGCACACCCTTAACCCTGAGGAACCAAACAGAGATCTCAGGCCACACCCATCTCAAGCCTCTAAGGCTCCATCAAAAGCAGACAGTCCACTTAATACAGTTATAGTATAACAAGAAAAAAACCACAGTGAGGGAAGAAGAATCTAAAGAATATCTCCACAATGCCAAGCAACAGATGCAGAAACTGAGGAAACAAGAACAAGGAAAACATTATGACAACCCCAAATGAACAAAACACCCCAAGCCAAGATTATGAAGATGATGAGATGGAAGAAATGCAAGATACAGATCTCAAAAAAATTATGATAGGAACAATTTGAGTTTATAAAAACAAATGCTAGAGCTACGGAAATCCTCACTGGACAGGATAGAAAATCTCGTTCGAGAAAATGAAATCTTAAGGAGGAATCAAAATGAAACACAGAAACTAGTAGAACAGGAAAGTGTAATAGTGAAGAGAAATCAAAATGAAATGAAGAGCTCAATAGATCAAATGACAAACACATTAGAGAGCCTTAAAAACAGAGTCAGTGCAACAGAAGACAGAACATCGGACTTAGAAGACAGAGCACAAGAAAGTTTACAGTCAAACTAAAGAAAAGAAGAGGAAATTAGAAATCTAAAAAAATATTGATGGGAATCTTCAGGATACTATTAAAAAACCCACATTCGGGTTCTAGGAGTTCCTGAAGGCATGGAGTGAGAGAAAGGATTAGAAGGCCTTTTTAGTGAGGTACTTGCAGAGAACTTCCCGGGTTTGGAGGAGGACAGAGACATCCTAGCACAGGAAGCTTGTAGAACTCCTAGTAAACATGACCAAAAGAGATCCTCACCACAACACGTTGTAATCAAACTCTCCATAGTGAAACATAAAGAAAAGATTCTAAAATGTGCAAGAGAGAAACGTCAGATTACTCTCAGAGGATCTCCAATCAGACTCACAGCTGACTTCTCATCAGAAACCCTACAGGTTAGGAGGGAATGGTGAGACATAGCCCAGATACTAAGAGAGAAAAACTTCCAGCCCGAAATATTATATCCTGCAAAGCTCTCATTTGTGAATGAAGGTGAGATAAAGACCTTTCATAGCAAACAGAAATTGAAAGAATTTGTCGCCACTCAGCCACCCCTGCAAAAGATGCTTAAAGATGTGTTGCACACAGAAACACAGTCATCAATATGAAAGAAGGTAAACGAAGGAAACCTCACAGAAAAAGATCACAGGAAGTTTAAAGCATATATTAGAAAATATCTTTGGGAAAATGGCAAGGCAAAGTTACTACTTATCAATAGTCACATTTAATGTTAATGGCCTGAACTGTCCAGTTACAAGACACAGATTGGCTGATTGGGTTAAGGAACAAAAGCCATCTATTTGCTGTTTATAAGAAACACATCTTTCCAACAAAGATCCATACAGACTGAAAGTGAAAGGCTGGAAAAAGATATACCATGCCAACAGAAATGAAAAAAGAGCTGGTATAGCCATCATAATATCAGACAAAATAAACTTTAACACAAAAACTGTTAAGAGAGACAAAGAGGGGCACTATATAATGATTAAGGAATCAATTCAACAGGAACTTATAATGATTATCAATGTATATGCAACTAATTACAGGGCACGGGTTTATTTAAAAGATCTGCTAAAGGAATTAAAGGCAGACTTAGACTCCAATATAATAGTACTGGGGACTTCAATATACCACTCTCAGAAATAGAGAGATCAACAGGACAGAAGATCAACAAGGAGACAGTAGATTTAAACAACACTATAGCCCAAATGAATCTAATAGATATCTACAGAACTTTTCATCCTAAATAGAGAGCATTTGCATTTTTCTCAGCAGTATATGGAAACTTCTCTAGGATTGACCACATACTAGGCCACAAAGCAAGTCTCAGCAAATTCAAAAGAATTAGAATCATACCATGCAGCTTCTCAGACCATAGAGGAATGAAGTCGGAAATTAACAACTCAGGAATGCCTAGAGCATATGCAAACACATGGAGATTGAACAAGATGCTCCTGAATGAACAATGGGTCATAGAAGAAATCAAAACAGAAATCAGAAAGTTTCTGGAAGTAAACGAGAACAACAACACAACATATCAAAACTTATGGGATATGGCAAAAGCAGTATTGAGAGGCAAGTTTATAGCAATAGGGGCCTATATCAAGAAATTGGAAAGGCACCAAATAAATGAGCTTTCAATTCATCTCAAGGAAATAGAAATTCTGCAGCAAACCAGATCCAAACCTAGTAGGAGAAGAGAAATAATTAAAATCAGAGAAGAAATCAACAGGATTGAATCAAAAAAAAACATTACAAAAAATCAGCCAAGCGAGAAGCTGCTTTTTTGAAAAAATAAACAATATTGACACCCCATTACCCCAACTAACTAAAAAAAGAAGAGAAAAAATCCAAATCAATACAAAGAGGGATGAAAAAGGAAGCGTAACAAAAGACACCACAGAAATAACAAGAATCATCAGAAATTACTACAAGGACGTGTATGCCAGCAAACAGGGCAACCTATCAAAAATGGATATATTCCTGAACACATATTTACCTAAATTGAACCGGGAAGACATAGAAAACTTAAACAGACCCATAACTGAGAAAGACATTGAAACATAATAAAGGCCCTTCCAACAAAGAAAAGCCCAGGACCAGATGGATTAACTGCTGAATTCTACCAGTCATTTAAAGAAGAACTAATTCCAATTCTTCTCAAACTATTCAGAACAATCGAAAAAGAGGGAGTCCTCCCAAATTCTTTCTATGAAGCCAGCATAACCTTAATTCCTAAGCCGGAAAAAGATACAGCATTGAAAGAGAATTACAGACTAATATCTCTGATGAACATAGATGCAAAAATCCTCAATAAAATTCTGGCCAATAGAATGCAACAACACATTAGTAAGATCATCCACCCCAACCAAGTGGGATTTATCCCTGGTATACAGGGATGGTTCAATGTTCACAAATTAATCAATGTGATACACCACATTAACAGACTGCAGAAGAAAAACCATTTAATTATCTCAATAGACACAGAGAAAGCATTTGATAAAATACAACACCCTTTCATGATGAAAACTCTAAGCAAACTGGGTATGGAAGAAACATTCCTCAATACAATCAAAGCAATTTATGAAAAACAAACGTCCAGCATCCTATTGAATGGGGAAAAGTTGAAAGCATTTCCACTGAGATCTGGTACCAGACAGGGATGCCCACTCTCACCACTGCTATGCAATATAGTTCTGGAAGTTCTAGCCAGAGCTATTAGGCAAGAAAAAGAAATTAAAGGGATACAAATTGGGAAGGAAGAACCCAAACTATCCCTCTTTGTAGATGATATGATTCTTTATTTAGGGGATCCAAAGAACTTTACTAAGAGACTATTGGAACTCATAGAAGAGTTTGGCAAAGTAGCAGGATATAAAATCAATACACAAAGGGGAAACCATTTGAAGTTAAATGGACACTATGAGAAACAGTGACTTGATCAGCCCTTTTCCTGACTGTTGATGTACAATGTAATGCATTATCCCTTTCAGTATTTTTTGTTCTAGTAGTATTAGTTGAACTCTTTAACTAACACACAATTATTCTTAGGTGTTTAAATTGAACTGAAAAGTGATCCCTGTTAAATATAAGAGTGGGAATAAGAGAGGGAGGAGATGTACAATTTGGGACATGCTTAAACGGACTTGCCCCAAATGGTGGAGTTAGAAATGTGCCAGGGGATTCCAATTCAATCCCATCAAGGTGGCATGTACCAATGCCATCTCACTAGTCAAAGTGATCAATTTCAGTTCACAATTGATCACACTGATAGTTCTAAGAGTCAAACACTAACAAGATTAGTGTCTGCTAATACTAACTGATAGAATAAAAAAGGGAGAGAATGATCCAACATGGGAAATGGGATACAATCATAGAATGGCAAATGTCCTAAGCAGCACTCTGGGCTCCGAATCAGCCCTTAAAGCATTCGGGTCTGGTTGAGGAGCCCATGAGAGTATTTTAGGCATGGAAATCCAAGACACTCTGGAAAAAAAAAAAACCTAAATGAAAGATCTCTGTGAGTGTGATCCAAGTGGAAAGAATTAATGGGGCCTTCAAATAAGGAGGTACCTTTCTCTGAAGGGAGGAGAGAACTTCCACTTCGGCTATAACCCTGGCTAAATAAGATCATAGTCGGCGAACTGAAAAGGCTTCCATAGCCTTGGAAACTCATGACTAGAGCCTAGGGAGATTACTGACACCATAAACAAGAGTGTCAATTTGTTAAGTCAACAACAGGAGTCACTGTGTACTTATTCCTCATGTGGGATCTATCCTTAATGTGTTGTGCAGTGTGTAGTAATGCTATAACTAGTACTGAAACAGTATTTTACACTTTGTGTTTCTGTGTGAGCAAAGTGATGAAATCTTTACTGAATATATACTGAATTTATCTTCTGTATATAAAGATAAAAGAAAATGAATCTTGATGTGAATGGAATGGGAGAATGAGTGGGAGATGGGAGGGGTGTGAGCAGGAGGCAAGTCATGGGAGGGGGAAGCCATTGTAATCCATAAACTGTACTTCGGAAATTTACATTTACTAAATAAAAGCTAAAAAAAAGAAAATGAAGGAAAAGAGAAATGGAGACAATTTAATATGGGGAAGTCCAGCAATCAACATATATGGGGAGAGAGTACACATTCAGGAGAAGGGTAATCAAGGCATAACATAGGGAAGACGGAATAAATGCCAATGACAACAAGAGAGCAATCATTTTAAAGTGGCAAGGGAGGAAAATTTTAAGGGAATGTTTACCACATCTTTTCTGAAGATCATCTGAAAAAAGATGGAAAAAATCAGTATAAATATTTTTGTTATGGAAAGCAACATTATGAATTTTATAAACTTTTAAGGGGATAAAGGAATGTCAAACATTTTTATCTGAAGTGCATCTGAAAGTAAGATGGAGAAAACCAATATAAATATTTTGTTTTGAAATGGATAAGAAAATTCAAACTTATGTAAAATGCAATGCAAAATTTAAACTCAGTATATCGAAACACACACACACACACACTCACACAGATACACAAACACAGAGCCATCCTGCTGGAAAACTAATTTTATCTAAGTAGCATGCTATCCATAATTAAAGCAAAGGAATAAATTTGCTTCATTTAGAAAGAACAGAAATATTAGTTCTGATGGTAACTATAAAATATGTTTTAATGAATGCAATTCACACTTTTATTTTAGCGTTCTTTGATACTGACTTTGATTCCCAGTAAATATGATATTGATTCTCATTATCATGGTAGCTGTGTTGTATTAAGTCATAGTCAACCCTAAGTTAGGGACTCCTGAGTCATTAGTCCTGGAAGAAAATCTGAATTCAGAAGCCCCTAAGTCTCTGGTCACCACTGCACCCAAAATATCACTAAGTTTTCCATGCTTGTGTGTCAACAATCTGGACACAGAATAAATAGACGTTTATAGGGAAGTAAAGCCATGGTGAACAAAAAAGGGAGGTGAATGATAGAAAATGAAGGAAAAGAGAAATAGAACTGAATATGGGAAAAGTCCAGCAGTCACCACATATGCGGAGAGAGTAGACATTCAGGAGAAGGGTAAGTCAAAGCATGCAATTAGGGGAAGAGGCAATAAATGCAAAAGACAACAAGAGTGCAATCATCTTAAAGTGGCAAGAGGGTAAAGGCTGTCAGCGAATACTTACCAAATCTCTGAAGTTCATCTAAAAATAAGATGGAAAAATCAATATAAGTATTCTTGTTATGTAATGCAAGGATAAGATAATTCTAACATTTTAAGGGAATAAAGAGATGTCAGACAATTTTACCATTATTTCTCTGAAGTTCACCTGAAATTAAGATAACAAATCAATATTAATATTCATCTTACAGATTTCAGGGTTAAAAAATTCTAAACATTTAAGGATATAAAAGAATGCCAGAATGTATTTACCATTAGTTCTCTGAAGTTCACCAAAAAAAATAAATGGAAAAAATCATTATACATATTCTTGCTATAAAAAGGTTACGTAAATTGCAAATTATGTAAAAAAAATACCAAATTTAAACTCAACATATAGACTCGCACACACACACACACACACACACACACACCCATGCTGCTGGAAAACTAATATTGTCTAAATAACATGCTATACTGATTTAAAGAAAAGGAAGAAACTTGTTTCACTGAGAAAAAAATAGAAATATTGGGAGACCCAGGAGGCAAGATGGTGGAATAGGAAGGGAGCACACTGATAGTCCGGGGAGAGACAGTTTAATAAAAGTGGAGATACTGCAGGTTCAAGGAAAAGTAGGGGAAGAAACAGCAGAAGAAACTCTTCCGGAATGAGTGATTCACAGTGGACCTGCATGGAGAGCGTGGGAGCCCACAGTTCGGGACACCAGCGGCAGACTCAACAGACCAGCACTGGAATGCGAGGTGAGCCGAACCTCAATAGCCCAAGACACCGGCAGGCAAACGGAAAGAGGAGACTAAAGGGAACAACCCCGGGGGGAAAAGTTCACCAGGCTAACTAGAAGAGAGAGAGAGAGAGAAAAAAAGTGACTGATACGGAAACGGTTTCTCTCTCTCCGCTCACCTCTCAAAGGCCAGCAAGACAAAGAGCAGGCACCATCTTGGACATACGTCATCAGCAGAGCGACCTCAGGTCTGCACCGGCCCTGAGCCTAGCAGAAAAACCTGACTCTGGGTGGGGTGAATTAACAGGAGATTAGGACCTAATGAATTTGTAGTGCTACTGAACTGAGACTGTGAAAAAAGAGACGGTGGGGGAGAGAACTCACGGATTCACATGAGTACTCTCCAGAGATGCTACAATTCCGTAACTTTGGCAACCCAGTGGGAGACTGAAGGAGAATTTGAGCCCACTCTGTGGGCAGAACAGATTCCCTGTGTGGTCCTTGGGAAAGAGCTTCCAATCTCTGGCTCCTGTGGGTATATCATTTGCCTGCTAACTACCTCCAACTTCGTTCAGCTGTGCGGAATTACTTCCCTTTAGAATCAAAAAAAGAAAAAAAAAGAGAGAGAGAGAGATCTACCATGCCTAACCTGGGAGTGTCACCTTTGGCACACCAAACAGAGCTCTCAGGCCACACCCATCTCAAGCCTCTAAGGCTCCATCAAAAACAGACAGTCCACCTAATCTAGAGTCATAGTATAACAAGAAAAAGCACCACAGTGAAGAAACCAAATATCTCCAATATGCCAAATAACAAACACAAAAACCGAGATAATAAAAACAAGGAAGTCACTAATGAAAAAGACACCACAATTCAAGATTATGAAGATGATGAGATAGAAGAAATGCAACATGTAGATCTCAAAAAATTGATAAGAACATTAAAAAGTTCTCAAAAAAAATTCTTGAACTACGGAAATCCTTATTGGACAAGATAGAAAATCTCTCTCATGAAAATGAAATATTAAGGAGGAATCAAAATGAAATGAAACAACTAGTAGAACAGGAAACTGTGATAGTGACGAGAAATCATAATGAAGTGAAGAATTCAATAGATCAAATGGAAAACACAATAGAGAGCCTTACAAACAGAATGGGTGAAGCAGAAGAGAGAATATCGGACTTAGAAGACAGAGAACAGGAAAGGATACAGTCAGGCCAAAGGAAAGAAGAGGAAATTAGAAATCTAAAACATATTGTTGGGAATCTTCAGGATACTATTAAATAACCCAACATTCGGGTTCTAGGAATTCCTGAAGGCATGGAGAGGGAGAAAGGATTAGAAGGCCTTTTTAGTGAGATATTACCAGAAAATTTCCCAGGTTTGGAGAAGGACAGAGAAATCCTAGTACAGGAAGCTCATAGAGCCCCTAATAAACACGACCAAAAGAGGTGCTCACCACGACACGTTGCAATCAAACTCTCCATAGTGAAACATAAAGAAAAGATTCTAAAATGTGCAAGAGAGAAACATCAGATTACTCTCAGAGGATCAGAGGATCTCCAATCAGACTCACAGCTGACTTCTCATCAGAAACTCTACAAGCTAGGAGGGAATGGCGAGATATAGCCCAGGTACTAAGAGAGAACAACTGCCAGCCCAGAATATTATATCCTGCAAAGCTATCATTTGTGAATGAAGGTGAAATAAAGACTTTTCATAGCAAACAGAAATTGAAAGAATTTGTCAAAACTTGTCCAGCCCTGCAAAAGATGCTTAAAGATGTGTTGCACACAGAAACACAGAAACACGGTCATCAATATGAAAGAAGGTAAAGGAAGGAAAGCTCACAGCAAAAGATCACAGGGAATTCAAAGCATATATTAGAACTTATCTTTGGCAAATGGCAGGGCAAAGTTACCACTTATCAATAGTCACATTGAACGTTAATGGCCTGAACTGTCCAGTTACAAGACACAGATTGGCTGATTGGGTTAAGGAACAAAACCCATCTATTTGCTGCTTACAAGAAACACATCTTTCCAACAAAGATCCATACAGACTGAAAGTGAAAGGCTGGAAAAAGATATACCATGCCAACAGAAATGAAAAAAGAGCGGGCGTAGCCATCTTAATATCGGACAACATAAACTTTACCACAAAAAACTGTTAAGAGAGACAAAGAGGGACACTATATAATGATTAAGGGATCAATTCAACAGGAAGATATAACAATTATCAATGAATATGCACCTAACTACAGGGCAGCGGTTTATCTAAAAGATTTGTTAAGGGACTTAAAGGGAGACTTAGACCCCAATACAATAGTACTGGGGGACTTCAATATTCCACTCTCAGAAATAGACAGATCAACAGGACAGAAGATCAACAAGGAGACAGTAGATTTAAATGACACTATAGCCCAAATTGATCTAACAGATATATACAGAACTTTAAATCCTACAGCTAAATGTTTTACATTCTTCTCAGCAGTACATGGAACCTTCTCTAGGATTGATGACATACTAGGCCATAAAGCAAGTCTCAGCAAATTCAAAAGAATTAGAATCATACCATGCAGCTTCTCAGACCATAGAGGAATGAAGTTGGAAATTAGCAACTCAGGAATCCCTAGAGCATATGCAAACACATGGAGATTGAACAAGATGCTCCCAAATGAACAATGGGTCATAGTAGAAATCAAAAGAGAAATCAAAAATTTTCTGGAAGTAAATGAGGATAACAGCACAACATACCAAAACTTATGGGATCCAGCAAAAGCAGCGTTAAGAGGAAAGCTTATAGCAATAGGTGCCTACATCAAGAAATTGGAAAGGCACCAAATAGATGAGGTTTCAATTAATCTCAAGGAAATAGAAATTCTGCAGCAAACCAGATCCAAACCTAGTAGAAGAGAAATAATTAAAATCAGAGAAGAAATCAACAGGATTGAATAAAAAAAAATTACAAAAAATCAGCCAAACGAGGAGCTGCTTTTTTGAAAAAATAAACAAATTTGACACCCCATTGGCCCAACTATCTAAAAAAAGAAGAGAAAAGACCCAAATCAATAAAATCAGAGATGAAAAAGGAAACGTAACAACAGACACCACAGAAATAAAAAGAATCATCAGAAATTACTACAAGGTCTTGTATGCCAGCAAACAGGGAAACCTATCAGAAATGGATAGATTCCTGGACACATGCAACCTACCTAAATTGAACCAGGAAGGCACAGAAAACCTAAACAGACCCATAACTGAGACAGAAATTGAAACAGTAATAAAGACCCTCCCAACAAAGAAAAGCCCAGGACCAGATGGATTAACTGCTGAATTCTACCAGTCATTTAAAGAAGAACTAATTCCAATTCTTCTCAAACTATTCAGAACAATTGAAAAAGAGGGAGTCCTTCCAAATTCTTTCTATGAAGCCAGCATCACCTTACTTCCTAAGCCGGAAAAAGATGCAGCATTGAAAGAGAATTATAGACCAATATCCCTGATGAACATAGATGCAAAAATCCTCAATAAAATTCTTGCCAATAGAATGCAACAACACATCATCCACCCCAACCAAGAGGGATTTATCCCTGGTATGCAGGGATGGTTTAATGTGTGCAAAACAATCAATGTGATACACCACATTAACAGACTGCAGAAGAAAAACCATATGATTATCTCAATAGATGCCGAGAAAGCATTTGATAAAATACAACACCCTTTCATGATGAAAACTCTAAGCAAACTGGGTATGGAAGGAACATTCCTCAAAACAATCAAAGCAATTTATGAAAAACCCACGGCCAACATCCTATTGAATGGGGAAAAGTTGTGAGCACAGCACTGGCCCATCTAATTTACTTTTTTACAATTTTTGAAGATTCATTTATTTATTTGAAAGAATTACACAGAGAGAGAAAGAGAGGGAGGGAGAGAGAGGATATGAATCTTCAGTCTCTGGTCCACTCTCTAAATGGCCACAATGGGGCTGTGCTAGTGCAAAACCAGGGGCCAGGAGCTTCAGCCAGGACTCCTACCCAAGGGGACAGGACCAGAGCACTTTGGCCATGTTTCATTGCTTTTCCTAGGCCATTAAAGGGAGCTGGATCATCTGGGACACAAATCAGTGCCCTTATGAGATGCTAGCATCACAGATGTCAACTTTACTAGCTACGGCACAATGCCAACCCCTAATTTACTCTCCATAAATGTTTTATTGATGTATACACACACACGCACACACACAATTTCTATTTTATACTATGTCATTGACATTGGCTAGAACAACCTAAATTATATTGAATTCCCTTGATTTAATATTTGAGTGTTGTATCATAAAAAATTGCTTATTGGTCATGTGTGATGGAAATTATTTGCCAGAGCTAAAATTTTTTCCTCTGTTTCTAGTATACAGTTTTTACTATTTTATATCAAGTGTGCTTATATTTAACTTTTGGGATATAAAAAATGATCATTCTGCCGGTGCCGCGGCTCACTAGGCTAATCCTCCGCCTAGCGGCGCCGGCACACCACGTTCTAGTCCCTGTTGGGGTGCCGGATTCTGTCTCGGTTGCCCCTCTTCCAGGCCAGCCCTCTGCTGTGGCCAGGGAGTGCAGTGGAGGATGGCCCAGGTGCTTGGGCCCTGCACCCCATGGGAGACCAGGAAAAGCACCTGGCTCCTGGCTCCTGCCATCGGATCAGCGCGGTGCGCCGGCCGCAGCGCTCCGGCCGCAGCGGCCATTGGAGGGTGAACCAACGGCAAACGAAGATCTTTCTCTCTGTCTCTCTCTCTCACTGTCCACTCTGCCTGTCAAAAAAAAATTTAAAAAATGATCATTCTTCTTATTTCATATATTACTTTGGAAATATCCTCTAACATATTATCTAATTGTAGAATCATTATTGCATTTCTGATCATACTTAGTTGTCAAAGATGTATAATCTCTTCATACATTGCTTTATCATGTTAACTACACTTTCATTGAGATTTTCGCATTTATATTTAGAAATACCAATTATTATTTAAAGTTCATCACACTTCATTTATTTAAGATGAGTAGAATGGTTTTATGACAATTACTTGTTAGGTTCACAGAGTGTCCCAGTTGTAAATCCTGTACTCTTGGACGAGGCCATTAAAGTTTGTAAGTCTAAGATAATATAACTACTAACCAATGTATTTCTGAATTATTATATATTTGGACAACAATAAGATTGAAATTGCACAAACAGCAATTACTGGAAATGCAACTTTTTAAGCAAGATATTTTAAAAAATTATACAGGTTGTAAATGATAATATGTGGCTTCACTTTTTGTTATAATGCTATATATTGATTCATTATTATTCCTCTGTTATCTATTCTCATAAGATTAAAGGGCCTAATGAAACTTTTTAATTCATGTTCATTACATCGACATACAGGTAAGACCAGAGCATCAAAATTTTCCAAAATAACAGGGAGAAATAATCAATTTAAATAACTAACCATAATTGCCATGCTATCCACTATAATAGATGTTATTTATGAATATCTGTGAATCAAATTACCAAGTCTATTTTAAAAAATGCCTAAAATTATGTGCCTCAAGTAGCAGGGACTGAGTTCATAGTTCTTTAGGATACAAGCCTGAAATCAAGACAGCAAAACACTTGTTTCCCTTGAGTGTAAGGAGAATCTGTATCATGAGTCATCCATAACATCTATTAGTTTGCTGCCAATCTAAAATGTTGATTGTTTTATATAATTTTTCCTTCGTCTTCACGTGGCTGGTCTTTGTCTCGTCAATTTGCCTTCCCTTATATATATATCTTTTGCTGATTACAAATATCTAATTTTCATAAGGACATCAATCATAATGGATTAGAGCAAACCCTTATAACCCATGTGAATTACACCTGCATTGACCTATTTCCAAATAAGATCATGTTCCAAGATGGTAGGGTAGGATTTCTTTCTATTTTTTAACTTTTATTTAATGAATATAAATTTCCAAAGTACAGCTTATGGATTACAATGGATTGCCCCCCATAACGTCCCTCCCACCCACAACCCTCCCCTTTCCCACTCCCTCTCCCCTTCCATTCACATCAAGATTCATTTTCGATTCTCTTTATATACAGAAGGTCAGTTTAGCATACATTAAGTAAAGATTTAAACAGCTGGCTCCCACACAGAAACATAAAGTGAAAAATACTGCTTGAGTACTAGTTATAGCATTAAATCTCAATGTACAGCACACTAAGGACAAAGATCCTACATGAGGATTAAGTGCACAGTGACTCCTGTTGTTGACTTAACAAATTGACACTCCTGTTTATGGCCTCAGTAATCACCCTAGGCTCTTGTCATGAGTTGCCAAGGCTATGGAAACCCCCTGAGTTCAGCGACTCTGATCATATTTAGACAAGGCCATGGTCAAAGTGAAAGTTCTCTCCTCCCTTCAGAGAAAGGTACCTCCTTCTTTGATGACTCGTTCTTTCCACTGGGATCTCACTCGTGGATATCTTTCATTTAGGTTTTTTCTTTTTCCCAGAGTGTCTTGCCTTTCCATGCCTGAAATACTCTCATGGGCATTTCATCCAGATCTGCATGCCTTAAGGGCTGATTCTGAGGCCAGAGTGATGTTTAGGACATCTGCCATTCTAAGGGTCTGCTGTGTATCTCACTTCCAATGTTGGATCGTTCTCTCCCTTTTTGATTCTATCAGCTATTATTTGCAGACACTATTCTTGTTTATATGATCCCTTTGGTTCTTAGTCCTATCATTATGATCAATGGTGAACAGAAATTGATCACTGGGACTAGTGAGATGGCATTGGTACATGCCACCTTGATGGGATTGAATTGGAGTCCCCTGGTATGTTTCTAACTCTACCGTTTGAGGTAAGTCATCTGAACATGTCCCAAATTGCACCTCTCTTCCCTCTCTTATTCCCACTCTTACATTTAACAGCGATCACTTTTCAGTTAAGTTTCAGCACTTAAAAATAATTGTATATTGATTACAGTATTCAACCAAAAGTATTAAGTAGAACAAACAAAAAAAATACTAAGAGGGATAACATATTAAGTTGCTCATCAACAGTCAGGGTGAGGGCTGATCAAGTCACCATTTCTCATAGTGTTCATTTCACTTGAACAGGTTTCCTTTTTGGTGCTCAGTTAGTTGTTACCTATCAGGGAGAACAAGTGTTATTTGTCCCCTTGGGATTGGCTTATTTCACTCAGCATAATGTTTTCCAAATTCTAACAGGGATCACTTCTCAGTTAAAATTTAAACACCTAAGAATAGTTGTGTATTAATTACAGAGTTCAACCAATGGTACTAGAACAAAAAAAAATACTATAATGGATAAAGTATTACATTGTACATCAACCGTCAGGACAAGAGCTGATCAAGTCACTGTTTCTCATAGTGTCCATTTCACTTCAACAAGTTTCCCCTTTGGTGCTCAGTTAGTTGTCGCCAATCAGGGAGAACATATGACACTTGTCCCTTTGGGACTGGCTGAATTCACTCAGCATGATGTTTTCCAAATTCCTCCATTTTGTTGCATATGACCGGGTTTCATTGTTTTTGACTGCTGTATATTATTCTATAGAGTACATGTCCCATAATTTCTTTATCCAGTCTACTATTGATGGGCATTTGGGTAGGGTAGGATTTCAATATATTAATTTCTGATGGACACATCTCAATTCATAGAATTTTTATTTATAAATGTTTTCAATATCAAGAGTGAAGATCAATGAATATCTACAAAATGAAAATACTTATGTGACAACAGTAAAACCATAAAATTCAAAATTAATATTCTCATTTGATTCATGTCACCCTTATCAGTACCAACCAATTTAATTACAAATAGCCACAACAATCAAATCCATCAACTGGCTGGAGTTTGGATTTTAGCAGTAGAAGTGATTTTAAAAAGAAATAAATCTTTTTCCATACATCTGTTGGAGACAGAGACATAATATTTGCATTTAGATTTGATGCTGAATGACTACTGGTTCTCAGTGGGGAGAAATGTATGCGGGCATTTCAAAAACTCTCTAGGCAAAATATTTTTTGTTGACTAAATGGATGAGAAACTCAGACCCCATTATATTATGTCATTAAGAATCTCATAAAGATACATATATATTGAAAGTGGAAGGCCAGAAAAAGATTCCAGTTAAATGGAAACTAGAAATGAACAGAAGTAGCTATTCTCGTATCACGTAAAATAGACTTTTAGCCAACAACTGTAAAAAGAGACAAAGAAGGACATTACATTTGGATAAGAAGATTGAATCAACAAGAAGATAAAACAATCAAATATTATATACACAACACAAGACTATCCAGATACATACAGCAAATACTGTTAGACCTAAAGGTCTAATACAATAATAGTGGATGACTCCAATACAATAGTGGGTGATTTCAACACCCCACTCTCATTAATGGACAATTCATTCAGTCAGAAAATCATCAAAGATACATCAGAGTTGAAGCATACAATGGAGCAAATGAACCTAACAGATATTTGCAGGTCATTTCACAAAAAACTACAGAATACACCTTTTTCTCACAGTACATGGAATCTTTTGTATGGTAGAGCATATATTAAGATACAAGTCTAAGTAATTTAGTAAGATTGAAATCATACCATGTATCTTCTCAGCTCACACACAAATTAACTGGAAATCAAGAACAAGAAAAAAATAGAGCATTCAAAAATACATGGAAATTCAACAGCATGCTACTGAATGAAAATGGGCCATAGAGGATATTAGAAAGGAAATAAAATTTTTTCTTGAAATAAATGTTAATGAAGACAATATATCACTTACGTATCTCATAACTTTCTACTATTAAAAATGAACAAATTAAATGATATTTCTGAGCAGATTTCCCACATCTAAGTGTTTGGGGCCCATTCCTGGTTCCACTATCAATTTCAGTTTTCTGCTAATGTGAATCCCAATAGGATATTTGGGTCCCTGATACTCATGTGGGAGCTTTGGATTGATTTCTGGATCCCAGCTTCTATCTTTTCCAGCTCTAGCTGTTGGGGCATATAGAGAGTGAAACAGCAAATTGTATTTCTGTCTCTCTGTCTCTCTCTCTCTCCTCTCTCCTTCTTTCTCTCAATCTTTCAAATAATAATGATTTTAAAAAAGTATCTGAAAATACGTTTTTCCTAAGAAAAAAACATGCAAACAGACAGTTTATGCATTTTTAAAAACCTTCAATATTACTATCCCAGTCATCTGGAAACTCTGGTGTCCATCCTCCACTTGGGCCACCACCACTCACCTAGTTATCATTGTACCCCAGGGAGAAGCTGCAGCCGCTGCAATCAGCCCTGGTCACCATAACCACAACCATGAGCAGAAAGGCAGAGAGGCAGCAGGTCCCGCTATGCCACCTGTCATTCCTGCCCTCAGGGAAGCAAATCAAAGCCCAGTGCCATGGGAAGCACAGTGAGTAGTGGTCTGGGAGGCCTCATATCTGCAGCAACTACCAGTGTCAAAAAAAAAAAAAAAAAGAGTAATTAATTGTGTTGGGAACAGTAAAATGGTTCAATATTAGAAACAGATATATTATGGCTTCACCAACAGAAATTATAGCAAGGGAGACATATTTGTATACTAGGCTGCCATAAAGAATAGCCCCAGGAAGTCCCTTCACAGTGTAGAACCTGGAGAGATTGTGAAGTTTGATATCGTTGGAGAAAAGGGTGGGAGGCAGCAAATGTTACCAGCTCTTTTGGAGTTCCCGTATAGGCAGTGCACATGCAATAGATCTTAATGATTATAAAAGTTCTCTCATAGGGGTCCTCCATACAATGACCAGAATTACCAGAATAGTGAGAGTGGGGAAAAGAATAAATTATCTGGGAGTGTTATTTCCGTTCTAATATCCTCTATGGCCTATTTTCATTCAGTAGCATGTTGTTGAATTTCCATGTATTTTTGAATGCTCTATTTTTCTTCTTGTTCTTGATTTCTAGTTAATTTGTGTGTGAGCTGAGAAGACACATGGTATGATTGATTTCATTCTTACTAAAGCCAGGCCCAACAACGTTGGCCCTATCACAGCAAAAGATTCCATTCAAAGACCCTATGGACTTCTATCACAATATTCCAACCCTGCTATGCAGGGAGAAGTGATGGAAGGTGCTGACAACAAGGGTGCAGGAGAAGAAGGCAGACTAGCAAGACAGAATATGTAACGATCAGAGTTATCGAACACAGTTCTGCAGAGATTGTCCTGCCAAAGACAACCTTGAAAGGATGCCAACGAAGAGGACTAGGACAATCAAGGATATGAGTCCCAATGTCAGAAGCCACCTCAACACTGATATGCCCTCAACATCAATTATTCAGGCAGATGCCTGGAAAACTGTAAACCACAAGTTGGCAAAGAGTCAAAAGCAGCTGACCCACCAGCTGAGAATTCATTGGTTCCAGAGGCTGAGTAGTGCAGACCTGAGTAAATGTCCCTTACCGTCTCTACTCCCATCTGGTTTAGTCATCTCTCTCCATCCCTTTCAATTATATAGATAGGTAGATAGAAATATTGATAGATAAACACATACATACATAGGGAGGTAGGTAAAAAGAAAAAACATTAAAAAAAACCAAAAACATAAAAAAGTAATAACCCTCATTAACACTGACAATTTTTTCTTCATTTATTTTATAAAAAAATTTATTTATATATTTAAAAGGAAGAGTGATAGAAGAAGAATCAGAGATTTTCCATCTGCTTGCTCATTTCCCAAATGGCCATAGTGACCAGGGATGAGCCAGGCTGCAACTAAGAGCCCAGAACTTGTTAGAGTCTCCTATATGGGTCACAGGGCCCCAAGTACTTGAGTCATCTTCTGTTACCTTCCCAGTTGCATCATCAAGCAGTTGGATTGGAAATGCAGCAGCTGGGACTCGAACTAGCACTCCTACATGGGATGCCAGCATCACAAGCCTAATGCTGGCCCCCTTTCTTGTTTCTTGTCTCACTTTCTCTTAATATTTCACTTCTATTTTCTGGAATCACCCCCAGGTAAAACATGGTTACCTTAGTCCTTATTTCAGGTCCCCCTTTCAAGGAACCAAAATAAGGAAGAGGAAGATATAGGACAGAAAATATAGACTTCACCAAAATAGTGAAAAGGAAAATGATACCTCATCAGAACTGGAAAGCAGTTCTTCCAGATCAGAGTAAAGGGAAAAATCTAAGCCATCTGTGAAACTGAAGGAGTACTTCATACATTGGTGTGTATGAGTGTGTTTGTGTTTGTGTGTGTGTGTGTAGAGAGAGAGAGCGAGAGAGAATTATTTTCACTATTCTGGATTTTCTCTGTTAACAGCTAGCAAATTATTTTATTGTGGATTAGAGATAGATATGTTGACAAGCAGTTGCTTTATTAAACATTAAATATTTTTATTAATAATTATATATCTTGTGGGCTATAGTGTGATAATTCAATATATATATATATATATATATACAATATGTACTACATGACAGTGTAATCAACATTTCCCTTGTTTGACATCACTTTATAATTAGAGGCTTAGTTTCTTTCTTCTGTTTGTTCCTACAATATGTACTCATTTGTTGTGAGCTAGAGTCTCCACACTATGCAGTGTAATGGTAGGAAGTTATTCCTACAATCTGATTCTGTTTTGATACCCACTACCCAAACTCTGTCCATAAAAACAGGTGATTTCAAAATTCAGAAAATAACTAAATATAGACTAAACATTTAATTGCATTTTACTCAGTGGTTTTGTGGTGAATAACATTTATATGGTAATTTCTAAACATTTATTTATTTATTTGAAGGAGTTACACAGAGAGAAGGAGAGGCAGAGAGAGAGAGAGAGGTTTTCCATCCACTGGTTAACTCCTCATTTGACCACAAAGGCTAGAGCTGTGCCGATCCAAAGCCAGGAGGCAGGAGCTTCTGCATTTCCCGCGTGGGTGGAGGGGACCAAGGACTTGGGCCATCCTCCACTGCTTTTCCAGGTTTTAGCAGATAGCTGGATCAGAAGTGGAGCAGCCAGAACTCAAACCGGCACCCATATTGGATGCCAGCACTGCAGGCAGCGGCTTTACCCGCTATGCCATATCATTGGCTCCTGTATGGTAATTTTAAGTTATGAAATTAATGACCTAACTGCTTACAGTGGCATAAATCCATTTGGATGGTGGTTGAAAACATGTACATGTATGTTAATTGGGAGTTAAAGTGCTTGAGATTGAAAAACTCATTCTTAATTAGTTGACTCATTCTTCCAAATAAAAAACAATCTAATGTCTAAATATTAACAAAAAGGTATATGTAGTTTTCTAATTTGTTAGTTAAACAAGAAGCCTGTATTCTGCAAAGCATAGAAAGAAAGTAAGAGTAAGAGTGATTGAGGAATTTTGTAAGAGAATGAACAGTTGAAGAGATTGGCACTCAGTCCCTGTATGTATATGGAAGAGAAGGAACAAACTTAGAAAAGAACAAGTAATTCACTCAGCATGATGAGTGAATTAAGCCAGTCCCAAAGGGACAAGTGTCATATGTTCTCCCTGATTGGCGACAACTAACTGAGCACCAAAGGGGAAACTTGTTGAAGTGAAATGGACACTATGAGAAACAGTGACTTGATCAGCTCTTGTCCTGACGGTTGATGTACAATGTAATACTTTATCCATTATAGTATTTTTTTTTGTTCTAGTACCATTGGTTGAACTCTGTAATTAATACACAACTATTCTTAGGTGTTTAAATTTTAACTGAGAAGTGATCCCTGTTAGAATTTGGAAAACATTATGCTGAGTGAAATAAGCCAATCCCAAGGGGACAAATAACACTTGTTCTCCCTGATAGGTAACAACTAACTGAGCACCAAAAAGGAAACCTGTTCAAGTGAAATGAACACTATGAGAAATGGTGACTTGATCAGCCCTCACCCTGACTGTTGATGAGCAACTTAATATGTTATCCCTCTTAGTATTTTTTTTTGTTTGTTCTACTTAATACTTTTGGTTGAATACTGTAATCAATATACAATTATTTTTAAGTGCTGAAACTTAACTGAAAAGTGATCGCTGTTAAATGTAAGAGTGGGAATAAGAGAGGGAAGAGAGGTGCAATTTGGGACATGTTCAGATGACTTACCTCAAACGGTAGAGTTAGAAACATACCAGGGGACTCCAATTCAATCCCATCAAGGTGGCATGTACCAATGCCATCTCACTAGTCCCAGTGATCAATTTCTGTTCACCATTGATCATAATGATAGGACTAAGAACCAAAGGGATCATATAAACAAGAATAGTGTCTGCAAATAATAGCTGATAGAATCAAAAAGGGAGAGAACGATCCAACATTGGAAGTGAGATACACAGCAGACCCTTAGAATGGCAGATGTCCTAAACATCACTCTGGCCTCAGAATCAGCCCTTAAGGCATGCAGATCTGGATGAAATGCCCATGAGAGTATTTCAGGCATGGAAGACACTCTGGGGAAAAAAAAAACCTAAATGAAAGATCTCCGCGAGTGAGATCCCAGTGGAAAGAACGGGTCATCAAAGAAGGAGGTACCTTTCTCTGAAGGGAGGAGAGAACTTCCACTTTGACCATGGCCTTGTCTAAATATGATCAGAGTCGCTGAACTCAGGGGGCTTCCATAGCCTTGGCAGTTCATGACAAGAGCCTAGGGTGATTACTGAGGCCATAAACAAGAGTGTCCATTTGTTAAGTCAACAACAGGAGTCACTGTAGGATCTTTGTCCTTAGTGTGCTGTACATTGAGATTTAATGCTATAACTAGTACTCAAGCAGTATTTTTCACTTTATGTTTCTGTGTGGGAGCCAGCTGTTTAAATCTTTACTTAATGTATGCTAAACTGATCTTCTGTATATAAAGAGAATCGAAAATGAATCTTGATGTGAATGGAAGGGGAGAGGGAGTGGGAAAGGGGAGGGTTGCAGTGGGAGGGACGTTATTGGGGGGAAGCGATTGTTATTCATAAGCTGTACTTTGCAAATTTATATTCATTAAATAAAAGTTTGAAAGAAAATAAAAGAAATTGGAAAGGCACCAAATAAATGAGCTTTCAATGCATCTCAAGGATCTAGAAACACTGCAGCAAACCAGATGCAAATCTAGTATGAGAAGAGAAATAATTAAAATCAGAGAAGAAATCAATAGGATTGAATGCAAAAAAAAAAAAAACATCACAAAGAATCAGCCAAGCGAAGAGCTGGTTTTTTGAAAAAATAAACAAAATTGACACCTCATTGGCTCAAGTAACTAAAAAAAGAAGAGAAAAGACCCAAATCAATAAAATCAGAGATGAAAAAGGAAACGTAACAACAGATACCACAGAGATATTGTCAAGATTATAACTGACACTAGGTTCACATGGGTTCTAGGTCAGCTTGACCCCAGTAACCATGTATTCCCCCCACCCCCCGGTCCTAGCAACCATGCATTCCCCTCCTGATTTTGTGGTTTTTGCCTTTATAAACCCTGTTGATTTGGGCTCTTCAGGGTTGAGAGTTCTTTAGGGCATGAGCCCACTCTCCACTGCCGGCAATAAAGGACCATCAAATTGTATCAATGTGTGGTACTCCTTTGTTTATACTCGCTCAGGTACAACACCATTCTTCAACATGATTAATTTTCAATTATTTTTATATACAGAAGATCGACTTAGTATATACTAAGTAAAGATTTCAGCAGACTGCACCCACACAGAAACACAAAGTATAGAGTACTAATTGAGTAGTAGTTTTGTCATTAATTTGCATAGTACAACACAATAAGGACAGAGATCCTACATAGGGAGCAGGTGCACAGTGACTCCCATTGTTGATTTAACAATTGACACTCTTATTTATGATGTCAGCAATCACTTGAGGCTCTTGTCATGAGCTGCCAAGGCTATGGAAGCCTTTAAATAGCCCTGTTTAAAATTATAAGCTCATCAACCAACAAAAGGCAATTACTTACTCCACACATTATTTTTGAAAGCACCTGTAGGATTTTACAAAACATTTTTCCCTTTTAGGCCTCTGTGCCTCTCTTATTAAGATAATCATCATGTCTTATAGCAACACAACAAGAAAAAAATTGGACATTTGTATCAATAGTATTTTACATTATTGTAACTTAAAACTTAGCACCACTTTACATCTTGACAGTATCTTTAATGTAATACAAATAGTCTTACTAATTAGTATCTTCACAAGATTAGAGACGTATCATTTGATATATCCAGGGACCCAACTGAAAATTTCAAAGTCCAAACAATTTGGAAATTTGGATTTTTTGAATGCCTGTCAAGGATGCTAATGAGGTTTAAAATATCTGGTTGAAATACGATTCCTTAACCTCATGACATAATATAGACCAGATTTGATTATTGCTGCTAAGTGATTACTTAAATATTTTATAATAAGCATATATTTAAACAAACTATAACTCTTAATAAAAACTCAGCTGTTTTGAACAATCAGAACTTAACAGAGTCATAAAAGAGCACAATAAATTACTTTAACAGAACACAAAATCTGTGTCTCTTTGGTCATTCCAAGTATCAGAAATAAAATCCTAAATATACAAGTCAGTGCATGAAATCACACATAACTCAGAACAATTTTAACAAAGTCAAAACTAGGGAAGAGAAAATAGCTGACTGGAGCTGGCTAGAAAACTGACACAGAGTCAACAATTCACAAAACTGTTAAAAGGAGATGCTATAGGTTTTAAATGGTTTTATGATTTTTTAAAAACATTCACTAACATATATGCATTGTATAAACCTCATTGTTTTGGAGCCCGCAGTGCCAGCATCCATTAAGGATGTTGGCTTGAGACCCAGCTGCTTCACTTCTGATCCAACTCTCTGCTGTGGCCTGGGAAAGCAGTGGAAGATGGGCCCCTGCACCCACATGGGAGACCTGGAAGAAGTTCCTAGCTCTTGGCTTCAAATCGGCATGTCTCTGGCCATTGTGGCCATTTGGGAAGTGAACCAGGTGATGGAAGACCCCATTCTCTCTGCCTCTGCCTCTGCCTCTCCTCTGCCTTTCCTTCTGTCTCTGTGTAACTCTGACTTTCAAGTAAATAAATAAATCTTTAAAAAATAACTCAGTGTTTTTTTAAAAACTTTTATTTAATGCATATAAATTTCCAAAGTACGACTTATGGATTACAATGGCTTCCCCCCCATACCGTCCCTCCCACCCACAACCCTCCCCTTTCCCACTCCCTCTCCCCTTCCATTCACATCAAGATTCATTTTCTTTTTTTTTAACTTTTATTTAATGAATATGAATTTCCAAAGTACGACTTATGGAATACAATGGCTTCCCCCCCATACCGTCCCTCCCACTCACGACCCTCCCCCCTCCCACTCCCTCTCCCCTTCCATTCACATTAAGATCCATTTTCTTTTTTTTTTAAACTTTTATTTAATGCATATAAATTTCCAAAGTGCGACTTATGGATTACAATGGCTTCCCCCCCATACCGTCCCTCCCACCCACAACCCTCCCCTTTCCCACTCCCTCTCCCCTTCCATTCACATCAAGATTCATTTTCAATTATCTTAATATACAGAAGATCAGCTTAGTATACATCAAGTATGGAGTTCAACAGTTTGCTCCCACACAGAAACATAAAGTGAAAAATAATAGATGATTTTTTTTAAATGATGATGAAATCAGAGCAGACCTATTGTCATGTTTAATCCCAGTGAGAGTCAAGTTGGGAATTGATAATTTCTTTTTTTTTTTTTTTTACAGAGGATCAGTTTAGTATGCATTAAGTAAAGATTTCAACAGTTTGCACCCCCATAGAAACACAAAGTGAAATATATTGTTTGAGTACTCGTTATAGCATTAAATCTCAATGTACAGCACATTAAGGATAGAGATCCTACATGAGGAGTAAGTGCACAGTGACTCCTGTTGTTGACTTTACCAATTGACACTCCTGTCTATGGCATCAGTAATCTCCCTATGCTCCAGTCATGAGTTTCCAAGGCTATGGAAGCCCTCTGAGTTCTCCGATTCTTATCTTGTTTAGACAAGGTCATAGTCAAAGTGGAGGTTCTCTCCTCCCTTCAGAGAAAGGTACCTCCTTCTTTGATGACCTGTTCTTTCCACTGGGCTCTCACTCGCAGAGATCTTTTGCCAGAGTGTCTTGGCTTTCCATGCCTGAAATACTCTCATGAGCTTTTCAGCCAGCTCCGAATGCCTTTAGGGCTGATTCTGAGGCCAGAGTGCTATTTAGGACATCTGCCATTCTATGAGTCTGCTGAGTATCTCACTTCCCATGTTGGATCACTCTCCCCTTTATTTATTCCATCGGTTAGCGTTAGCAGGTACTAGACTTGTGTATGTGCTCCCTTTGACTCCCAGTCCCTCCACCATGACCAACGGTGAACTGAAATTGATCACTTGGAATAGTGAGATGGCATTGGTACATGCCACCTCGATGGGATTGAATTGGAATCCCCTGGTATGCTTCCAACTCCACCACTTGGGGCAAATCAGCCTGAGCATGTCCCAAATTATACATCTCTTCCCTCTCCCATTCCCACCACCATGTTCAACAGGGATCATATTTCAGTTAATTTTCAACACTTAAGAATAACTGTGCATCAATTACAGATCTAAACCAGTCATATTAAGTAGAACAGACAAAAAAACTACTAAGAGGGATAATGTATTAAGTTGTTCATTCACAGTCAGGGCTAAGCTGATCAAGCCACCGTTTCCCATAGTGTCCACCTCACTCCAACAGGTTTCCCTCTTGGTGTTCAGTCAGTCATCACCGATCAGGGAGAACATATGGTATTTGTCCCTTTGGGACTGGCTTATTTCACTCAGCATGATGTGTTCCAGATTCCTCCATTTTGTTGCAAATGACTGGATTTCGTTGTTTCTTACTGCGATATAGTATTCTAAAGAGTACATATCCCATAATTTCTTTATCCAGTCTACCGTTGATGGGCATTTAGGTTGGTTCCAGGTCTTAGCTATTGTGAATTGAGCTGCAATAAACATTAGGGTGCAGACCGCTTTTTTGTTTGCCAATTTAAATTCCTTTGGGTAAATTCCAAGGAGTGGCATGGCTGGGTCGAACGGTAGGGTTATCTTCAGGTTTCTGAGGAATCTCCAGACTGACTTCCATAGTGGCTTGACCAGTTTGCATTCCCACCAACAGTGGGTTAGTGTCCCTTTTTCCCCACATCCTCGCCAGCATCTGTTGTTGGTAGATTTCTGAATGTGAGCCATTCTAACCAGGGTGAGGTGAAACCTCATTGTGGTTTTGATTTGCATTTCCCTGAGTGCTAATGACCTTGAACATTTTTTCATGTGCCTGGATTTCCTCTTTTGAAAAATGTCTATTGAGGTCCTTGGCCCATCTCTTAAGTGGGTTGTTGGTTTTGTTTTTGTGGAGTTTCTTGATCTCTTTGTACATTCTGGTTATTAACCCTTTATCTGTTGCATAGTTTGCAAATATTTTTTCCCATTCTGTCGGTTGTCTCTTCACTCTCCTGACTGTTTCTTTTGCAGTACCATATGATTATCTCAATAGATGCCGAGAAAGCATTTGATAAAATACAACACCCGTTCATGATGAAAACTCTAAGCAAACTGGGTTTGGAAGGAACATTCCTCAATACAATCAAAGCAATCTATGAAAAACCCACAGCCAACATCCTATTGAATGGGGAAAAGTTGGAAGCATTTCCACTGAGATCTGGAACCAGACAGGGATGCCCACTCTCACCACTGCTATTCAATATAGTTCTGGAGGTTCTAGCCAGAGCTATTAGGCAAGAAAAAGAAATTAAAGGGATACAAATTGGGAAGGAAGAACTCAAACTATCCCTCTTTGCAGATGACATGATTCTGTATTTAGGGGACCCAAAGAACTCTACTAAGAGACTATTGGAACTCATAGAAGAGTTTGGCAAAGTAGCAGGGTATAAAATCAATGCACAAAAATCAACAGCCTTTGTATACACAGACAATGCCATGGCTGAGGAAGAACTTCTAAGATCAATCCCATTCACAATAGCTACAAAAACAATCAAATACCTTGGAATAAACTTAACCAAGGACGTTAAAGATCTCTACGATGAAAATTACAAAACCTTAAAGAAAGAAATAGAAGAGGATACCAAGAAATGGAAAAATCTTCCATGCTCATGGATTGGAAGAATCAACATCATCAAAATGTTCATTCTCCCAAAAGCAATTTATAAATTCAATGCAATACCAATCAAGATACCGAAGACCTTCTTCTCAGATCTGGAAAAAATGGTGCTGAAATTTATATGGAGGCACAAGAGACCTCGAATAGCTAAAGCAATCTTGTACAACAAAAACAAAGCCGGAGGCATCACAATACCACATTTCAGGACATACTACAGGGCAGTTGTAATCAAAACAGCGTGGTACTGGTACAGAAACAGATGGATAGACCAATGGAACAGAATTCAAACACCAGAAATCAACCCAAACATCTACAGCCAACTTATATTTGATCAAGGATCTAAAACTAATTCCTGGAGCAAGGACAGTCTATTCAATAAATGGTGCTGGGAAAATTGGATTTCCATGTGCAGAAGCATGAAGCAAGACCCCTACCTTACACCTTACACAAAAATCCACTCAACATGGATTAAAGACCTAAATCTACGACCTGACACCATCAAGTCACTAGAGAACATTGGAGAAACCCTTCAAGATATTGGCACAGGCAAAGAATTTCTGGAAAAGACCCGGGAGGCACAGGCAGTCAAAGCCAAAATCAACTATTGGGATTGCATCAAATTGAGAAGTTTCTGTACTGCAAAAAATAACTCAGTGTTTTAACAGAGGATCAGATTCTAATTCTATGTAAAAATCTCCAAATTAAAACATCTTTTAATTAAGATAACATATTGAATTTTAACCTTAGTTACCTTTAAGCAGTGTTGGACTATTTTTATATGAAAATATATTGTTAACAAACCCAAGTAGTATTTTTTATAGACTATATGGTGTTAAGAGTAGAAATATTGGCCAGTGCTGCGGCTCAATAGGCTAATCCTCCGCCTTGCGGAGCCAGCACACCAGGTTCTAGTCCTGGTCGGGGCACTGGATTCTTTTCCGGTTACCCCCTTCCAGGCCAGCTCTCTGCTGTGGCCAGGGAGTGCAGTGGAGGATGGTCCAAGTACTTGGGCCCTGCACCCCATGGGAGACCAGGATAAGTACCTGGCTCCTGCCATCAGATGAGCGTGGTGCGCCGGCTGCAGCATCCATTGGAGGGTGAACCAACAGCAAAGGAAGACCTTTCTCTTTGTCTCTCTCTCTCACTGTCCACTCTGCCTGTCAAAAAAAAGAGTAGAAATATATCATTTAGACATATTTATCTAATTTATCTTTACCCAATTACAATTCATGTTTATACCTACATGACTGAAGATGCTGATATTATATCTTCATCTGACTTAAGGTCAAAATTGCATTTATATGGAATTTTACTCCTCTTAGCTATAAATCAGTGATATTATACCAGAAATTTTAAAATACTCCATAGGGGCTATAATGAGTATTAATTACCAATTGATGTTTCATCCAATACTGATTACCAATTACTGTATCATTGGAAACCTGGTAAACTAAAGTGCAAAATCATTTGGCAAGTTACAAAGCAATATTTTTAAAGGCAGTGACCTTCCTAGATTTAAGAGAGAAATTTCCTTAAACCAAATGCCTAGCTTTAGCTGAACCAAATTTTCATGTACAAGATTTTTATTTATCAAATACATGTCTTAGATTTTAATTGAATTTAAGCCTAGTTTTCTTTGTTCCTAAAGAAAAACACCTTAGGCCAATGATGCCTAGTCAACAGTCAGCTACTTTCAACTGTCTCTGAAAAAACACATGTTAAGGCAGCTGTAGGTCAGGTCCCAAGCATCTTCCCAGCAGATGGAAGACCTCTCTCTCTGTCTCTAACTTTCTGTGTAACTCTGTCTTAAAATAAATAAAATAAATCTTAAAAAAAAAAAGAAGTGACTAGAGAAGACTTCAGAGCTGAGGTTGTCCAACAGAGGGTGGAGTGGAAAGTCAGGCTTGAAAAGCAGAGCCGCTTGTTGGGGGAAGTGCAAAGCACCACAAGGACTTTGAAAAGGAGAGCAGAAGATGAGAGGAAGTCCTTGGTGAAATCTGTGGTTTATTTTCTTAGCAGTTTGGAATGTCCTGGGAGCAGGACTTTCAGAATGATAAATGCAAGGTGTCCAGTGCATAACAAATCTTCCCAGGCAGACAAATCAATTAATTCACAGGCTTTTATTGGGATTCCGCTCCCAGGCAAAGTTCCCCGATCCCAACAGAGCAACAGAGTAGGGGCCGGGGAAGTCGCGCATCAAAGATAGATATAGATTCAGGGTATGGGGGTTAAAGGTTGAAGTGGGTCTGATCTCATTGATTGACCTTTAGGCACCTGCAGGGACCTTGACAAGGACTTTTCTTCCCTGGAAGTACAGGTAAGAACTTTCTATTCCTGGAAGTATAGGCCTTTCCTCCATGCAGATCCCAAAGCTACCATCCTGACCTTTTGATGATAGGAAAGGGGGTGACGATGAGTCTCTCTGGCTACTTCCTGTTGAGTGGGGATGTCGTCTAAAGGAGCCCGCTGGGAGAATCTTGTGGCTCCTCAGTGACAGGCATGTATAGATGGAGAAGCATCTGGTTGACTGCCTGGTTGCTGAAGGCCTCGATTCATTCCATTACCACCTGCTATAAACACTTAAACAGACACTGTAGTATATAAGTCAGGGTGAGAATAGCAATTGATGATCATAAGAGTGGCATTAACCAGGTAATGAAAGGATTTCATAGAGGAGAGGAAATGAGGGGGATCTCTGGACCCTTGTAAGGATTGTTTGATGGACGTGATTTAAATCTGATCCCAGCCAAGACCGGGAGAAAGACCACTCAACTTTTGCGGGTAGAGGTGTTTGTCTGTAGAGACAAATAGAACCTGACAGAAGGGACTTGATAATAATCTGGTGGGCTTTAGGCCTTGTAAGTTAAGAGGCCCAGACCTACCTATCTCTTCATAGTGGTACATCCTAAGGGAGGTGTGAATCTCCTTGGAGAAGGCACCCTGTTGACTTCCATTACCTAGCTGGCCTTGGAGGAGAGCTGGCCAGGTAAAGGCAGGTGGCATCTCTAACAGGAAATTTACAGTTCTGCCTGCAATGTTGCTGACCCTGGTTGGCTGTCCCCTCAGCTGCAGTGGTCACTTTGGAAGCTGGGCTGAGTGAAGGGCTTTTCAGCTTAGAGTCAATAAGATCTGTGGCTCTGACCTGAAGTCCTTCGACTCCAGGGCAGGTCCATTTCCAGTGATCCAACTCTCAGCTGGCAAAGCTGCCAGGGCTCTTCACAAGCTGACTTCTGCTGAAGCTCAGGCTTACCACATTGCAAGCCACTGCAGTGGACTGGCCTGTTGGGTCTCCTTGAGGGCAGATCACTGTACAGAACAGCTATTAATAGGCCTGCCACCTATATTTACATTTCTGATGCCTGGCTTTCTCTTCCTCCTGGTTTTTGTTAAAGCAGACCAGAGGATGCAAGTCAAGGGGGTGCTCAAGTCCCATCTCTAATCTTTGTGGCCTAAACTAGAAGTTTATAGTCACAGGCATGTTCTGTAGTAGTTTTTCTGAGGTAGATAATGCCCATGAGGAAAGCTATGCCCTCTCTTTAAAACTTTCTTACCCTTTGTTTGGTCTGAAAGGGAGGTCTTGCTTGTTTACTGTGCACATGGCGAAGTAAATCTAGCTGTGAAATTATAATTTAAGTTCTCATTTTGCCTATGCTATTACAGAAAATGTTAGCTATCCATTTTTTAAGATCCAAGAATCAAATTGTGCATCTTGGATAGTCCTTCAGAATAGAATTAGTTTCCTACTTTGAAGAGAATAGAGAAATGAGAGAACAAGTTGGACTTACAATAGAGAAATGGGGGTGCCAGTCCCAGATCACTTACTGACAATAGAAATATCAAATGAAAACTTAGAAAGCAGTTTCAATCATTAGATACAAATATAGCAGTTTCAATATTAGCTTTTTAAATTCTTTAACTGATTTTAAATTTACCAATTGATTCGAATTACTTTCTGCTCTTAGTAACCTCAGCTAACCATGCATTCAGTTGGTACCTATAATACATTATTGGCTTCATCTGTTTACAGCGCCATCCCAAAGTACTGAATACAATAGATGTGGCTGGAAAAAGTCTATCAGAACCTATAGGAGGACAGCTAAGCACAAGACCAACAATGCTTTAGTTTTATGAGCAGCAAATCTGATATATAAAACTATGGATGGCAAAAGACTTTAAGTTGCCACGTTTAAAATTATAAACTTATTATAAACTCAACAAGAGGCACACACTTACTTCACATAGCATTTTTGAAAGCACCTGTAGGATTTTATAGAACATTTAACTCTTTAGGCCTCTGTGGCTTTCTCATTAAGATCCAAGATTTCTTTCCTAACCTTCTGTGACTTCCACACATCCTCTTTAACTTACTTGAAACATTCCATCATTTTCATTCCAGTCTAGAGTAAACTAGCCATCAGGATGAAGTCAATCTTACAAACCTTGTCCTTTCCTTATTCAAAATAACTTTTCCTTTTAAACTGTCCTTACCAAATGCACATTTCTGTACTTGCGATGTGATGTTTTCCATCTGCCAATTTCCTTGCTTTATGTTTTGAAATAACCTGTTAAAAATCTCAAAATTAAGACATTTTAAAATAAGGTAACACATCAAATTTCAGCCTGTTACTCCAAGCAATGTCTTTTCATAGACAGTTTATAAACTAACCCAAAAACTTTTTATAGAATATAACATGCTGAGTATATAAAAGTTTACATTTAGACACATTATCTTATTTTCCTTTACCCAATTTAAATTAGCAGTTACACCTAAATGACTTAAGATGCTGAATTCAATTCAAATTAAAATTGCATTCATCTAAAACAAGTACTAATTACTCATTGTTGTTTCATTGAGTACTGATTACCAGGAAACCTGTTAAAATAAATTGCAAAATAAGTTCACCAAGTTAGAAAGTGATATTTTCAAAGGTAGTGGATCTTCCTAGATTCAAAGAGAAATTCTTTCAAAGTCAGTGTCTTTTTTCAGTTACAGTTACAGTTGCCTTTTTCCTAAGAACACCTTAGGCCCATGTTGTCATATTCAGTTGGCCATATGGGGCTTAGGCACTTGACCTAAAACCCAACAGACCATAGGGGTGGGGTGAAGAAGGGAAAAAAGAGGGAGAATGAGAGTGTAAAAGAGAGACAAGAGAGGAGAGGAGCTAGTAAGGAGAGAAGAGAGAGCGAGCAGAAGAAAAGAGAGAGCAGGAGAGAAAAGAAAAGAGACAGGAGACTAGAGGAGGAGGCTAGAAAGCCACGTGTCAGGAACAGGTCCTTTTAAAACTTTGCCAGAGGGTGGCCAGGGAAGAAGGAGCATCCCATTAGGATGGGGGTGGAGCTTGACAATGGGCCACGTGGCTACCTGGCTTCCAGCAATGGTGGCGGGGAGAGGCAGGACATGGGGTGGGGGAGGAAGAATGTGCATATGGGGGTGGGAGGTTCCTGGCTAGCTGTGGGGTCCCCAGGAACTCAGGAGGGTCTAAAAAGGTGGAGAGTGGAGAGTTAGGCAGTAACACGGAAGAGGCGTCCTTAGGAGGTGGGGGCCCGATCTTGGCCAGCAAGACCTGGGCTTTGGAGCAGGCAGAGAGGAAAGTAGGGGAGAAGGGAGAAGGGACAGGAGCGGAGGTTTCAGAAAGCCTGGACATATGGGACATCTGACCATGTTCTCTTCCTGTGGAAGAAATCCTCAAGGTAATTAGGTCATGCCTGGGTGGAGTAGAAGCTTAGGTGTTTATACCGTAGGTCCTGGGCTAGTCCCAGTTGCTTCAAGTTCTTTAGGAGGCAGACCAGAGGGCATTTTGAGTTCCACCCTCAGGATTGGCCAGATCCAGTGGTCTCCTGGGCAGCCCGGATCTACTGAAATTCCAGCAAGGCATCCCCTGTCCTGGACTTCAGTAGACGGATTAGAGGTCAGTCCTCTATGGGGCCAAGCCAGTGGTGGGACATCTCTACAGCCACTGGGAGGCTAAACAGCAGAGAACAGAGCCCATGTGTGCACCATTTGGAGAACTCTGTCCAGACAGAGAGCTAGCCAGAGATCACAGAGACTGGGCCAACCCAGAGGAGGGAGGGAGAGCAAGGGAGGAGTTACTTACAGTGGTCGGGCATGGTCTGTAGTCAGCCTGGGGCACCAGACAGGTTCAAGGAGTGAGGGAGCCTCGAACCTAGAAAGGTTAGGTGCGCAACCTCAGCTCCCGGGTTTCGGCACCATCTGCAAGATGTCTGGCATGTAACAAATCTTCAGGCAGACGAATCAATTAATTCACAGGATTCCACTCCCAGGTGAGGTTCCCCAGTCCCAACAGAGCAACGGGGTGGGGGGGCGGGGAAGTTGCACGTCAGAGATTGGGAGTGCTCCTTTTATAGATTCAGGGCATGGGGGTTAAAGGTTGAGGCAGGTCTGATCCTCATTGGTTGACCTTTAGGCACCTGCAGGGACCTTGACAAGGACTTTTCTTCCCCGGAAGTATAGGTAGGAACTTTCCATTCCCAGGAATATAGGCCTTTCCTTCATGCAGATCCCAAAGCTATCAATAAACACTTTGTTACTTTTATAATTTGTTTTTGTACTCAGAGGAGAGAGTGGCAGAACAGAGAAGGAGGGTTTAGGAAGAGAGAGGCAGGTTTGGCTACTGCAGAGGTGAAGGAAAAAGGCATCAGAGAGAGGTGAGGGAGAGATGGGGATCTGGGGACAATTGGAGGGGTAGAGTTGTATACAAAAGATAGTGGTAGAGTCTAGTGGTGGTAGGGAAATAGACTTTTAGTTCTACTGAGAGGGAAAGGAACATGGACCCTGACTTTCCACTTCACCCATTCACACTCTTGAGGGGTAACATGGAATCAAGTTTTCCAGCTGCCACATGAGAGTGAGTGATCAGGGACAGGAAAAGGGGGGTCATAAGGTGGCTGTGGCAAGGCAGGAACAGGATGCTGACTCAGCAGAATGGGGGAGGGCAGAAGTTGGAATGAGGAGTTTGTGATAAGGCAGGAGGCGTTAGAAATGGATGTTTCCTCCAGGAATTTCTGGGCAGGAGGGGGACGCATCACTGAGACAGAGCCATGGTGCCAGATTGAACAGAAGGAGGGGGCTTTGAGGTTGTTGAGGGGGAGGTGACTGTACAGGAGCCTGAGCAGGGAGAGGTTGAGCTGGTGCCTGTGGTGGAAGGCAGTAATGGGGGAGCTCACCTAGGGTTCACTGGTGGATAGCAGACATTCCCAGTATCATGGCAGTCCAGCATGAGAGAGTGGGAGCAGAAGTAGGGGTTGTCCCTACACCCACTGGAGCCCAAAGCGTGGAACCTGAGAAGGGAAGCAGAGTGTGGGGTCATCACTCATGCCCACTGCTGCACGGAGTGTGCAGCCCCTGGAAAGGTGAACAGTCAGTGGAGGCTGTGGTGCCTGGGACCAGGGTGGAACTGCAACCTGTGGTAGAGGTCACCTTGACAGAATCCTCGCTTTCCCATCTTACCTCAGGGTGTTGGAGGGCCAGTGTGTGGATGGCAATCACAGATAATTGGGTGGCAAAGAAAGAGGTCTTGAGGCGAGTTTTCTGGTTGGCAGGAACACAGGATCCCGAAGCAGCTCAGATCACTGAGGGGAGAGTAAGGTCAGTGGGAGAGCCTGGATCTGAGTCATGGCACCAAGGGAAGGCCACCACAAAACAGACCAAACACTGGAATAAGGGAAATGTTTACTGTAGGGGCTGTGTCAAACAGGCTGGAGAGAGAGAGCAAGAGAGACAGAGAAGAGAAGAAAGCCTGTTTGGGAAAGCAGGTCTTTATAGTCTTGCAGGGGTAGGGAAGTGGGAACGGCGAATCCCATTAGGGTGAGGGTGGAGCTGATGCTTATGGTTGGGCCATTTGGCCACCTGAATACTAGTAAGCCTGGCTGGGCTTAGGACTGAGCCTTATTGTACAAGAAGGCGATGGGGCCAGAGCCTAAGATGGAACCTGGGGCTTAGATGGCACCACAGATAAGACCGTGCCATTTTACTAACACTGCTCAACTCTGCTATGAGTCCATCTATAGATTTTTTAAAATTTTGTTATAAATTGCAATTCTAGGTTCCTCTCTGTATATGCTTTTGTAATTCCTCTTTGACATCTCAGTGTCATCATACTTTTCTTTGATTCATGCCTCATCCTTTAGTTTTTTAAACTTATTTATAATATCTGCTTTGACTTCCTTCTCTGTTATTTTCATTCTTTGTGTCATCTCGACAGCTTTTTCAATGAGCATTTTTCATGCTTTCCTCTTCCTGCACATTCTCTATGACATTTTGTTGCTGTAGAAAACTGAATAATAAATAACATAGTAATTTGGGTTTTGATTTTACTCTCCCACCTGGGAATCATTATGTACAGGTTTGTTCATTTAGTGGTCTTTCAGTATTGATTCCAAAGTCTTTTGATTCATCAACGTGTTGTTGTTAATGCTTTACTCACTTTTTAAGAGTTTTAAATTTTTCAACTTAGATTCCTAGAAGTCATCCCTGGGTAATAATATTAGTAACAAACAAAAAAAAATTGATCAAAAGTTGTGGTTAACCTAATTTTGTTTGAACTCGGAATTTATTGGGAGCCCAAAGATTTAAAGAAACAGAAGATTCTCTTAAGATACAGGAAAAAAAGTTGTATAATAAATGGTGTGTGTAATATGTGAATGGATGGTGGTCTTAAGAGAATCTTCTGTTTCTTTAAATCTTTGGCCTCCCAGTCAATTCCAAGTTCAAACAAAATTGAACTCAAACAGCACTCTTAGATTTTTAACCAGCTTCCCACTCAGATTTTAATGCTTGTCCTAATTGTTCATGTGTGCTGACAAAACCTAAAACCTGAAACCTGCCTCAGAGAGAGACACATAACAGAACACTGGGAGAGGTGCAGTTCATTCAAGGTCTACATGTTGAATATTGTTTAATATATTTTGATTTATGCTTGAAAAAGTGAGGAATATAATAATAAATATTTTGAAATAGGACATTACCAACAGATTTAGTGACTACTCTCTTTTCAAACGCATTCCTTTACATCACTAATATGCCTAGAATATATGATATGATTTCCAGATGACCAACACGGACAACAGTTTTAGCCAGATTTCCATCACTGTTCATCATGCAAGTTGAGAAATTTAGTGAACAAAGACCACATATTTTAAGTATGTGCTACATCATTTTATTTTATTGTAGCAATTTATGCATTAAACAGTAATTAATTCTGTTTTGTAAAATCATATCCCATATCTTAGAAGTTTATCATGATTTGTTACTCTGTACTACAAATTATAATACTAATATACCTGGTTAAGTTTTATACCTGGGCAACACATCAAAATGATGTTTCTGAAAACCAGAGGGTTTTTTTTTTCAATCTTTTGCTTTTACTTTATAGACATTTACTTTCAACCTTGTAGTCCTGGGAAATATTGGAGAAGTATTACAATGATAATAAGCATAAGGGAAACAAATCACATGAAGTATTTTATCAGAAATTATGTAGATCAATGCTATGCATTTTTGACCACTTAAATGTAATGAGAGTGGTGTTGAGGGAGGTGTACAATGTCTGTTCAAGAGGGGAATAACTGTATTTTCATAAATATCTCTCTGCACTCAACAGGAAGTGTAAATTATAGGAGTTAATTCTTTTTTACAATACATACTCATTTTATTTATTTGAAAAGGAGAGGGAAAGAGAATCTTCCATCTGCTCATAAGAGCTAGAGATGAGCCAGACAGATACCAGAATCCAGAAACTCCATCCTGGTCTCCCACAGAGGTGTCAGGGGCCCCAGTCCTTTAGCCATCTTCTACTGTCCTCCTTGGTGCATTAGCAGTGAGTAGAGCAAAAGCAGAGCACTTGGGTCTAGCACCAGATTCATACATAGGATACAGTGTGGAAATCTGCAGCTTAACTTGCTGTGTCACAATACTAGCCCAAAAGAATTACTACTTATGGAAATGGGCAATAGGAAAAGCAGTGGAACATTTAGATCAAGGGAAAGGTGCAGAATGCATTTGGAGTATTAGCAGGAAAATAAAGCACAAATAATAGTAGAGAAAAAGAAATTATCTCTTGTGCCAGGAAATTCAAGCCGAATTGCCTGACAACATATATTTATGTTCTTTTCAGACTGGAGGAAGCAATTTTCCAGGCTGTGTTTCATTCCCTGATGGTCTGAGTCTCTAATCCGTCCACTCAGGTTCAGTTTCAGGAGTTGTTGGAGAAGGCAGATGACACATCCCATGTGAGAGTGTGAGTATGTGCTCCTCCCACAGTCCTCTAGATAGCTCAGGCTATTATTGACACCTTGCTTTTTGCATTACTCTAACCATATAGAAATTCAAAGAATGACATTCGTTGCAGTGAATGTTGTCCTGAATCCAGACACAGTGCTTCCTGCCCTCATCTTGTCTGAAGAGGTGTGTAACATGGGGAGAAGAACATCAGGATCTAGCTAACAACCCAGAGAGATTCTATGCCCTTCCCTGCGTGCAGGGCCAATAACTCACCACCTACTGGGAGGTGGAGGTTGGCAACAGTACAGCCTGGGACCTAGGAATTTGCAGGCATAATGTAGTGAGGAAGGGGAGGATTTGCACAAAACCTGAGGATGGTTTCTGGGCTGTCAGGTTTTATAAGGTAAATACTGGGCACTCACTTCTCCAGAAACACTGCTCACCCTAAAAGAACACACTGCCAGGGTGTGTATTTTCTTAGAATCTAAGGATGGACGTGTCCCATTCTATAACATCACAGATAAATCTCATATTTACACTTTTCCTGAGACTCATTCGATAGGTCCCTAGACTCAGGACATTTGTCCCTGTGTCCAGTGCCTGAATCAGCACAGCTTGCAGATAACTCTCACCCTGATGCCATCCCAGTCCTGGAGAAATCATGTACCCCGCAAGTCAGTGAGGACTGAGGCCTGCACCAGAGCAAATCACCTTTTATTCTTTCTATGGTTCTTCCCATCATTTAATTTCTCTCATAAAAGTTCTTCCCTAAAGCCTGGTCCACTATAAAGAAGTCTGTGTTGCTTGTACCATGATATGAAAAATTACATACTTATAGACATACAGGCTCATGTAGCATAATCAAATCATCACTATAAGATTATACAAGTGACTGTATATGGTCTTTTAAGAGTGAAATTTCTTGAATATTTACCAAAAGTAGGAAAAATGATCATTATTTCTTTAATATTTTTGTAAGTTTGTTTTTTGCACATTGTTTTTACAATGATATGAATAAAAGTAAACTAGTTTTTTTTTAAAAAAGACAAATTATTCTCAGTTGTTTAACCCAGTATGATAATGGGGAAGCAAGTGTTTGCAAGTTTATCCTTTAGTTTCATCTGTGATAACATTATGTACATTACATCTTGATGTTTTTATCTTCTTCATTCCATTCTGACATTATATTATCTTTTTAAAAGATTTATTTATTTATTTATATGAAAGGCAGAGTTAAAGAGAGAGAGAGAAAGAGTAAGGGATAGAGATAGTCAGAGAGAGAGAGAGAGACCTTCCATCCAGTGGTCCACTCCAAATATGGTCACAGTGGGCAACTCTGAAGCATCCACATGGGTGCAAGGGCCCAAGCACTTGGGCCATCCTCTGCTGATTTTCCAGGCAAATTAGCAAGGAGCTGCATTGGAAGTGGAGTAGCCGGGACTTGGACCAGTGCCCATATGGGATGCTGACACTGCAATGGAGGCTTAACCCACTTTGTCACAGTGCCAGCGCCCATTCTTGTATTTTCCTGTCACCATTTATAGTTTTGGAGAATGATTCCTTAATGTAAAGGCAATAAATGTATCTCTTTATAGTACCTCCTATGAGTTTCTACACATGTATACACTCATGTAGCCACCACTGGATACATAACCATTTCATTATTCATATAAAATTTCTAAAACTATGCCTTGGTAGTAATTCCTTTCAAGGACCTACCTTGTCAACAATTGATCAAGTTTTGTCTCTATATTTTTCCATTATTAAGTGTATTTTATAAAATTTACAGATATGAGTATCTGTCTTCTTTCACTCAGAACAAGGTCTTTGATAGTCATCAATGTCAGTGTGTGTATTAATAGTACATTAGGCTGGCAGCACGGCTCACTAGGCAAATCCTCCACCTGCGACGCCAGCATACCAGGTTCTAGTCACGGTTGGGGCACTGGTCCTGGTTGCTCCTCTTCCAGTCCAGCCCTCTGCTGTGGCCTGGGAGTGCAGTGGAAGATGGCCCAGGTCCTAGGGCCCTGCACCCGCATGGGAGACCAGAAGGAAGCAGCTGGCTCCTGGCTTCTGATCCGCACAGTGCGCTGGCTGCAATGCTCTGGCCATAGCGTCCACGTTGGGGGTGAACCGATGGAAAAAGGAAGACCTTTTGCTCTGTCTCTCTCTCACTGTCTAACTCTGCCTTTCTGAAAAAACAAACAAACAAACAAACAAAAAATAGTACATTACCATGTTGGCTGAGTAGTTGTACAGTGAATAACTATACTACAGTTTGTCCATTCACTCTTTGAAAAGCATTCATGTTGTTTTTAATGTGGGTCATTTGTGAATAAAGCAGTTATAAACATTCATGTACACGTTTTTAGGTGGATGTTACTTTTCATTTTTTTTTTGCTAAACATCTATGTATGGAATAACTGGGTCATATGATGGGATTATAACTGCAAAGAAATTAGGAAACACCCTGCTGAATTCCTACTGAAAATGCCTAACAGTTTCAGTTGTTTCTCACCACTGATTTCAGTTTTGATGTCCTCTTATTGCTTTAATGCTATCCAACATAATATTTGGCCTAGACTCTACTTTGAGGCCAAGCTTGACCAGTAAGATCAACTTGGCACCAACACCTCTCATTCTGTTTTTTAGGTCAATTTTATGGAGTACAGCTTCAGATCAAACGAATGCATCTATTTTAAGTGTACAGCCTAAATAATTTTGACTATGATTCATCCTCAATAAAGCCAAGACACACACCTTCATCATCTCAGAAAGTTCTCTCATGTCCCTTTGAGTTTCTGAAACTAGTCAGCTATAGTTATGATTTACAATGATAATTTGATCTATTTTATAATTTTATGCTTATAGATTCACTCTTTTTTTTTTACAGGCAGAGTGGACAGTGAGAGAGAGAGAGAGACAGAGAGAAAGGTCTTCCTTTTTTGCTGTTGGTTCACCCTCCAATGGCTGCCGCAGCTGGCACACTGCGCTGATCTGAAGGCAGGAGCCAAGTGCTTATCCTGGTCTCCCATGGGGTGCAGGACCCAAGCACTTGGGCCATCCTCCACTGTACTCCCGGGCCACAGCAGAGAGCTGGCCTGGAAGAGAGGCAACTGGGACAGAATCCGGCACCCTGACGGGCACTAGAACCAGGTGTGCCGGCGCTGCTAGGTGGAGGATTAGCATATTGAGCCATGGCACTGGCCTATAGAATCACTCTTTTAAAAACTTATTGTTTTTATATTTAAAGTGTACAACATTATATATAAAATATATATGCACACATAAAGATATGTACTTCAAAATTTTTGTGGAAAAGGAATTAAATGAAGAGTTTAATTTGGTGCTAAATAATGCATAATGGACATTTTCTATGCATTTTTGAAGTGCCTAATATGCATGTGTATGATATATATATATAGATAGATGTACAAACATGTATAGACATATATAGACATTTATATTAGTGTGTGACAGTTCTCATACATCATTGGACATTCATATGTTTCTGCATTTTTGCTACTGTGAATAATGCTGCAATGAATGTGCAAGCACAAATCTCTCTAAGAAGTTGATTTAATTTCCTTTGGGCATACACTCCAAAAAGAGATTGCTGGGTCATATATTTGTTTTATTTTTAATTTTTAAGAACTTACCTACTATTTTCAATATGGTTGCTTCAATTGCATTCATACAAACCATGTGTAGGATTTGTCTTTCTCCACACCCTCACCAAACCTTGTTAATGCCTGTCATTTTGATGATAGCAAACTCAACTAGTATTAAGTGATATTTCATTGTGGATTTTATTTTCATCTCCCTAATGATCACTTATGTCAAGCAGTTTTTGATGTGTGGGTTGTCATTTGTATATCCCCTGGGAAAATATATCAGTTCAAAACTTTTTTCTTGTTTTTACTTGAAATTTTTAACCCCTTATTAGATATATGGATTTCAAATATTTTCTTCCATTCCATAGGCTATCTTTTCATTTAGTTGGCTGCTTCCTTTGCCTTGAATGAGCTTTGTAGTTTCATGTAGCCCCATTTATTTATTTCTGTTTTTATTGCCTTGGCTTTGAATGTCACACCCAAAAAGTTTCACAGGCCGGCCATGCCCTGCCTGATCTGCGCGCGCGGAGGGGGGAGGGCGGGAGCGTTCCTCCCCTCTCTGGCGGATGGTATTTAGGGTGGCTTGGGGAGTCGCCAGGGATTCCGGCGAGGAGCGAAAGGTGTCCAAACAGGTCTCCTCGGCGGTCCGGACCCCCCACCCCTCTTCCTGGGAGCCCTTGGTGGTGACGGGGTCTGGCTGCGCTCTGGCGGTGGAGGGCCATGGCCAAGAGGTGTGTGGTATGGCGTGGTGTGTGTGTGGCGGTGGGAAGAGGCGCTGGGTGTGGTGTGTCGCTTGCGGTGGTGATGGGGTGTGGGGCGTGTGCTGGTCGCGGGTCTCCCTCTCACCACCTCGGGCTCAGCTCCCTTGGCTCCTCTCGCCCCACCCCCACTCCAAGACGCCTCTGCCCGCCCCTGGTCTTGTCTCTCTGTCCAGGAGCCCGTCATTCCTCTCCTGTTGGAGGCCGGCTGCCCCGGAGCCGCCTGGCCAAGGAGGAAGAGGAGGCAGTGTCCCCTCCCACACGCACCTAGGGGCAGTTGCCATCCTCCTGCATTTCCCTCTTCCTGTAGCCCTGGGGCCGCACTCCTTTCACCTCCAACTTCATGGCCTCGAGGTCTGTGTGCTTGTCGATGGCGATGGGGGTTGTTGGGGGTGGACGAGGGGGCTTGTGCCATCCCTGCCGCGTGGCCATGGGGGTCCGGGTTGGCCGGTGGGGCGCCTCTGGGTGGTGCGTGTGCCTGTGCGCCTCTTGCTCTCTCCGGCGGGTCGGGGGCGTCGGGAAGGCGTGTCTGCAGTCTGATGAAAAGGAACATTTCATGTATCATTTTTTCTAAATTTGTTAAGGTTTCAGTTATTATGTTTTGTTCATTTTGTTCTACCTTATAGTAGAATACAGTAAGTCTCCATTTAAAAGCTCTTAGAATTATTTAAAAATTTAACATAGTATCAAGATTCAAAATTAATACACAGATCCCCAACGTACAGTGATTGATCTCACACATTTCCATTTTGTAATGGTGAAAAAGCAATATAAAATCAGTAGAAAATGTATTTTAATTGTTATCTTTTTCTGGGATAAAAATGTATGGTACAGCACATTTTCGCTATGTTGGGACTTGATGTGAACCACAGTTCACAGTCAACCGAAAAACATGAGGGCAATTAATCATCTACAGTATTCTGGGTTATTGCATTTTTGGGATATGGTGTTTTGAGTTTTCAATACTTATGCCTACAAAATGCCTTACTGTGTCACTTATACCTATCTAACAGTTCTTTCACTTTCAGTACAGTAGTCTATATATCACATGACATATTCAATATTTTATTATAAAATAGGCTTTGTTGTGGAGGATTTTGCCAAATTGTAAGCTTATATAAACGTTCTGAGAACATTTAAGGCAGATTAATTTACGTTATGATATTCAGAAGTTTAAGTGTATAAAGTGCACAAAAGCTCAAGTAAGAAATACAGAACAAAGCAAGTGAGATTACAGCAAACTCAAAAGATTTTATATTGCAAAGAACACGATAGAGAGGATATATCTGACAGAATGGGAAAAAATATATGAAACTATCTTATAGACGATTACTATCAGTATATGTAAGGGATTTGAAACTACAACTACCAAAAACACCCCATCCAGATAATAAGTGGGTACAATGTCCTTAGAAGAAGAAATGCAGCAACTGGTGCTGTGGCATATCAGGCTAAGTTTCTGCTTACAGTGCTGCTATCCCATATGAGTTCTGCTTCATGTCCCTGCTCCTCTTTTTCTGATCCAGCTCTCTGCTATGGCCTGGGAAAGCAGTGGATGATGGCCCAAGTGCTTGGGCCCCTGTACCCATGTGGGATACTCAGAAAAAGCTTCAGGCATCTGGTTTTGGATCGGCCCCGTTTTGTTGCAGCCATTTGGGAGTGAATGAGCAATGGAAGGCTTTTCTCTCTGTCTCCCTCTCTGAAACTCTGCCTCTCAAACAAATAAATAAAAATCTTTTAAAAAAGAAGAAATACAAATGACCAACATTATGTGTAAAAATATACTATATATATATAGTATGTATATAGTGTGTGTGTGTGTGTGTATATATATATATATAGTATATACTCAGCAGGGAAATGCAAATCAAAACCACAATTTCACTTCAGCCATTAAAATGGCTATTATCAAAAAATCAAAAATAATAAATTTTTTCAAGCATGAGGAGAAAACAAAACCCATACATTGTTTTTGTGAGTGCAAATTTGTATAATCACTATGAAAAACAATATGGAGATTTCCTTAAAAAACTAGAAATTGAGCTGCCATATGATTCATCAGTCCTACTAATGGAAACATCCTAACAACATGAAATCATGGTAAAGAGATACCCATTCCTCCATGTTTATTGCAGTTTACAGTAACCAAGATAGAGAACTAATCAAGGTGTCCATCATCAGATTAATGGGTAAAGAAAATGTGGTACATACACACAATGGAATATAATTCATTCATAAAAAAACTTGAAATCTTGTGATTTGTGGCAAAATGGATGGGACTGGAAGACTTTATATTAAGTAAGGCAAAGAAAGACAAATATTTTATGTTCTTCCTTATACAGGGAAGCTTTGCAAAACTAAATCTGAATGCAGAATTATAATTACTAGAGATTGTAAGAGGTGGGGGAGGGAAGAGAGGGAAATTGGATAATGAGCATCAGAATTAAAGCAAAGGAATAAGTTCATGGTGCAGTCAAGAAACTATAATTTGCAATTACCTACTATGCATTATAGAACAAACAACAGATGCCCCAAGCCTTCAATCATAGAGTATGTCAAAAAATTGGAAATATTATCAGCCTTTGTGATCAGTGCATTGTATATATGTATTGAAATATCACACTGTGGTAACAAGTACTTACCTACCAAAGACTAAAGAGAACTCCATAGAAAAATACAGATAGCAGCCACTGCCTCTAGGACTCAGGCAGAGGTCTCTAAGGAAGGAAGGAATTAGCGGTGTTGCACCAAGGCTGAGAGAAATTGTCTCCATACTTATGTAGAGACGGTGTGATGGAGGCTGACTGGAGACAGAGGCTCACTGTGTGGTGTAAGGAAAAGCAAGAAACTGGATGCTGCTGAAACTCCTAGGAAATCATGTGTGAATTGCTTTAAATACTTGGTGGGAGATAACTGGGGAGCTGCTGGGCTTCACTGGAAGTCCACCTGTGGTCAGTGGCACCAGTGAAACTCAGTAGGAAGTGAGCCAAGCTAGGAGTCCTGTGTGCCAGAGCAGAAAGTGGAGAAAAGCCTGTGAGAAACAAGAGAAGAGCTTTTGTCTGTTGTGCATTAGTGTTCCTAAAGGAATCTTCTATTTACAACACTTAACTTGTTGCCTGCTGGAAAAGAAGAAATATTACAGTCAACTCCAGTTTCAAAAAGCATGACAAGGAACAATGGATTTGGATATCAGATGAAAAAAAACTATAATATTGAATATTTCATTGCTTGGACATACTAGAGCTTGATTATGGGTTTCCTTCATAATGTTGCAGTTTACAACTGTTAAAAAATAAAACTCATATAAACATTCATGTGTAAGTATTTTAATATGCAGAATTAATTTTATTTCTCTTGAGTCGGTATCTAGGAGTAAAATTGTTGGGTCATTTAACATATGCTTAACTCTGTAAGATAATGATAAATTGCGTTCAGAAATACTCTTGCCATTTTGACTCCATCCAGGGATATGATACAGATCTACCATACACAATGAAGTGTGTGCATGAACTATAGGATATCAAACAATATCTAACATCAGGCCTTCTAAGACCAAATGCATTATCTAAACTACAAGATCGATGCCTTAAATATCTCTTAGTTATGGATTCTACATGCAAAAATTTTTAAATTTTAAGATGGATTGATAGTTATCCTTAAAAAGAAAAAGAAACGAAGCACGAAGGTTTAAAAGCTGAACAGTTGCAAAACCTGTTAATGCTATTAAAGCTATATGAAAAAGAAAATCTTGTCATTCATGGAGGATATTATGTTAAATGACATAAAGCAGGCACAGAAGATTAGTAGATCTGAGACTGACACAGGATGATTAAAAATTATGGAAGGAAAACCAGTTGTCCTTACCAAGAGAGGGAAGGATTTACAGTGAAAGGTCTCTGAGTGACATCTGGAAGTGCCTTCATCAATACTGACTTTCTTGTGACCTAAAGTCATGGATTAAATATCATTAACTATCATCCACATCTCTTGTCAGCAGTAGCCAGGCTGTCATTTTAACAGCCTAGGATTATATCAGGTTTACATGATAGAGATTCCTAAACCTCTCTGGAATTTTTGCGAAGGAGATGGGTATTATGTTTTGGCTTAACATTCTTTATTTGGCATTTTTTACCTCAAATACAGAAATAACAATTTGACCAGTAGGAAGAGAGCTATAAGAAATTCTTAGGCTTATAGGCTACAAGGGTTGTGGAAAGCAGCACCAAGATGTCCTGGTATCTATGCAGACACATAGAAGCATGACCACAGTCTCTTTCAATTTCCTGAAATCCGGCAAAGCTGGGTGTTTTTGGAATAAATTCCCTTCTTGATATCTCTTTTTTTTTTTTTTTTTTTTTTTGACACGCAGAGTTAGATGGTGAGAGAAAGACAGAAACAGAGAGAAAGGTCTTCCTTCCCAGTTGGCTGCCACAGCCGGCGCATTGCGCCGATCTGAAGCCAGGAGCCAGATGCTTCCTCCTGGTCTCCCATGTGGGTGCAGGGTCCAAAGACCTGGGCCATCCTGCACTGCACTCCCGGGCCACAGCAGAGAGCTGGACTGGAAGAGGAGCAACCGGGACAGAATTCTGCACTCCAACCAGTGGTAGCACCTGGGGATCGGGCGCCACAGGCAGATTAGCCTAGTGAGCCAAGGCTATCTCTTGTGCATGCACAGCCTTTAAATTCTGTTTCTAATCTTACCCATTAATCTAAAATAGTAGTTTCCAACTAATACAGTTCTGCATTTCTCATCTCAAGAGTTCTGTACTACAATACTCAAATTCTCTCAATTCTGTTTGATGAGAGTAGCGCATATGCTTAAGATATAGCTCACTAAGTCATCCAGACTTCCTACCTGAGAGGAGGGACTGTGCAGAACATTCACGTGTGAAACAAAGAAAAGCAAGATGCTGACATTAGTGTTGGGGAATGAATTCTAGCCAAGGTTTTCAAGTACAGAATCAAATTCAAGGAAGCAAGAAGTATCTAATAAATTCAGGATACGATCCCTAGGATTTACATTAGGTCCTCAGAAATTTTTAAAGATTTTATTTATTTTATTCGATAGTTAGAGATACAGACATTGAGAGGGAGAGACAGAGAGAAAGGTCTTCCTTCCATTGGTTCACCCCACAAATGGCTGCAATGGCTGGAACTGTGCGAATGAGAAGCCAGGAGCTAGGAGACTTTTCCCGGTCTCCCACGTGGGTGCATTGGCCCGAGGACTTGGATCATCTTCCACTGCTTTCCCAGGCTGCAGCATAGGGCTGGACTGGAATGAAAGAGGAGCAGCTGGGACTAGAAGCAGTGCCCACATGTGATGCTGTCGCTGCAAGCACGGGTAACCTACTGTGCCATGGTGCTGGCTCCAAGGTCCTCAGAGATGAGACCTTGTGTAAGAGTTCCAACAATAAAAGTGACATGGGCTTTTCACTACTACGTGGGTTCTTGCCTAGACCAACTGTCAGAATTTCTAAATCAGTCTTATGTGTGGATGACACTAAATACAAGGGAGCGTCCAGAGAATGCACACTTGATAAATGTAAATTTTTCACAGGCAGTAAACATTTATGGTTCTCGAGATATAAATGCAAGAATCAGCATTTCTCAATGTCCTGGGAAGAGTATATCTAAACTGTAGGATTGATAAGGCCCAGTCATGATGTAGGACACAATGTCCTCTCCACCAGTTCTGCCCGCAATTCCTCACCATAGAACTGCTCCAGGGAGCATCCTTCCTCTGTGTCCTAGGAAGTGATAGGGACAGGTAACATCAGCTTTCCTGAGCAAAAGGCCACAGAGGAGACATATTTACACATCCATCACACTGAACAAAGTAAATACATGTATCTGGTGAGTTGGTGTATGAATGCCTCATTTAAATCTCTACTAAATTATTTTCTCTTTGAAATAGTAGTGACTTTAATGATCTTTTGTGAAATTTTATTTATGTTATACAAGTTTTCATATACATATGCAAGTTATATGTGTATTTCACATATACAGATTTAGGAACATAGTGACACTTCTAGTGACACTTCCCACCAATAGTAGCAATTAAATAAAAAAATCGAGAAGGCGAGCTGTCAGTCTTCAGAGGTTTTTTAAGTGTATACGTGTATTTATATGAGCACATAAATATCTAGGTTTAGTTTGCTTGGTTTCATGTTCATTTGAGGGCTTTATTGCCACTAATTAAACGGAGAAGTGCAAAGTTCAGTCCAGAGTCCTTCCCTGTTATTCCTTTTTCTTTCTATTCCTTACAACTCTCCTATTCCTGCTGGTTACAGTGCATGGAGCAGACAACTGCACTTCCAGATAGTAGAAGACACTTAAAGCAAAGACATCAGGTAAGTTAAGAAATTTTTACCATGAGAAAGTTTAAGGGTATTGTTGGGATGTGTGTGTGTGAATGTGTGTGTGTGAGAGAGAGATAGAGACAGAGAGAATGAGAGAGAGAGAGAGACTAGGGTTTCTAAAAGACCTAAAAATGGTCAATAGAGAAAACAAGGAATACAGTGAAACTTTTAAGTAATGTCATTTGTCCTGATGATTTCTTCAAGTGATTTTATTTCCTTCCACAGTTAGAAAACCTTAAAGATTCTGCTAGTCTATAACCCTATAAAATCTTAAGTATTGGGATTTCCCTCAGGCTCTGTTCTTGAGAGATCCATTCCAGGATCTCTCTACTATCCCCATATACTTCAGTTTCCCCCATCACTGTCTGTCTACCAGGAGCACTTTTCTTTTGTGTGGAGAAAACATTGTAAGTCCATTTTCAAGTATGTCATGCCATTGTAAAAATAAAAGAAAACTAAGAAACAAAGCTGGAGGGTAGGAGTAAAGGAGGGAGAGTTGGTAAGGGTGGGAAATATCATCATGGTCTTAAAACAGTATATATAAAATCCATGAAGACTATTCCCTTTTTTATATAGATTTATTTTATTTATTTTAAAGAGTTACAGAGAGATGTAGAGACAGAGAGAGGGGCCTTCCATCCATTGACTCACTTCCCAGATGGCCGTAAAGGCTGGAGGTATACTGATCAGAAGCCAGGAGCCAGGAGTGGGTGCAGATGCACAAGGACGAAAGCCATCTTCCATCTTCTCAGATGATAGCAGATAGCTGGATCTGAAGAGGAGCAGCGTGGACTAGAACCGGTGCCCATATGGGATATTGGTGCCGCAGGTAGAGCATTAATCTACTGTACCACAGCACCAGCCCCTCCATTTGTATAAATATAAAATTCAAAAAGAATGATGGAGATTAAGGTTTATATCCTGATGTTACTGTTTGTAGAATTTTTTCCCAGTAATTTTAAATTTTGATAAGCCACAGAATTTCCACTTTTATGTTCATTTTAATGTTCCCAGCCATCTATGTGACTAGATATCTCTAAAGTGGCTGATAAATTTCTGTTTGATGCCTGTTACTTTAAAGTAAGCTTTCTTTTTAATGATGTTCTCATGTAAAAGTTATTACCCACTCCACAGATTAAGGTTATAAATTTCTATTTGGGAAAGTTCCTACAAATGGTTTGTCAGATAAAGCTGTTTTGACTGAGATGAAAACCACACTGAATAGTCTGCATTTCAATTTTATTGAGTGAACTAAATCTTTCTTGCATAGGTATGTCAGAAAAATATTTAGAAGAAACAAAAGGTAAGTTCTGTTACTTTTTTTACCCCTTTTATTCATTGATACTGTTCTTTCCTTTAAATTTTCCCTTTGGTCTCAGTCTTCTATTTTCCCATGTTCCTCAATTGGTACTAGTTATTTAAGTATGTTTATAAAAAGTAATTTCTCAAATTGAAGTTGAAGTTTTTTTAAAGATTTATTTGTTTATTTGAAAGTTGGAGTTACACAGAGAGAGAATAAGAGGCAGAGACAGAGAGAGGTCTTCCATCCAGTGGTTCATTCCCCGATTGGCCACAACCGCCGGAGCTGCACCTATACGAAGTCAGGAGCCAGGAGCTTCTTCTGGGTCTCCCATGAGGGTGCAGGGTCCCAATGACTTGGGACATCTTCTACTTCTTTCCCAGGCCACAGCAGAGAGCTGGATCAGAAGTGGAGCAGCTGAGTCTCAAACCGATGGCCATATGGGATGCCGGCACTTCAAGGCCAGGGCATTAACTCACTGCACCACAGCGCTGACCCCTCAAATTGAAGTTTACACATTTTTAAAAGATTTTATTTATTTTTTGTGAGATAGAGTTACAGAGAGAGGGAGAGACAGAGAGAAAGTTCTTACATCTGCTGATTCACTCCCCAGATGGCCGCAATGGCTGAAGCTGAGGCAATCCAAAGCTAGGAGCCAGGAGCTTCTTCCAGGTCTCACACATGGGTGCAGGGGGCTAAGCACTTGGGCTAACTTTTTCCCAGGCCACAGCAGACAGTTGGATTGGATTAGGAGCAGTCGGGACTTGAACTTCTGCCAATGTGGGAATCCAGCAACCCAGGTGGAGGCTTAGCGCACTATGCCACAGAGGCAACAGCTACACAATCATTTAATGCGTGTTATCACACATTGCCTGCTTTGTCATCATATGCCATCATATCCCGATAATTAAAGATAACCTTTCTAGCTTGAGATCATAAACTGAGTCATATTTGAAAAGTTCCTTTCTCCATATAAGGTAACAAAGTATAGAGGGTAGGATATGGACTTTTCCAGGGGACCTTTATTCTGCGTATTGCAATAGATTTCTGTATATTATTCCAGAGTATAGATGGATGTTTTTTTTAACTTTTATTTAATGAATATAAATTTCCAAAGTACGATTTATGGATTACAATGGCTTCCCCCACATACCGTCCCTCCCATCCACTACCCTCCCCTTTCCCACTCCCTCTCCCCTTCCATTCACATCAAGATTCATTTTCGATTATCTTAATATACAGAAGATCAGCTTAGTATACATTAAGTAAGGATTTCAACAGTTTGCTCCCACACAGAAACATAAAGTGAAAAATAATAGATGATTTTTTTTAAATGATGATGAAATCAGATCAGACCTATTGTCATGTTTAATCCCATGAGAGTCAAGTTGGGAGTTGATAATTTCTTTTTTTTTTTTTTTTTTTTTTACAGAGGATCAGTTTAGTATACATTAAGTAAAGATTTCAACAGTTTGCACCCCCATAGAAACACAAAGTGAAATATATTGTTTGAGTACTCATTATAGCATTAAATCTCAATGCACAGCACATTAAGGACAGAGATCCTACATGAGGAGTAAGTGCACAGTGACTCCTGTTGTTGACTTTACCAATCGACATTCCTGTCTATGGCATCAGTAATCTCCCTATGCTCCAGTCATGAGTTTCCAAGGCTATGGAAGCCCTCTGAGTTCTCCGATTCTTATCTTGTTTAGACAAGGTCATAGTCAAAGTGGAGGTTCTCTCCTCCCTTCAGAGAAAGGTACCTAATTCTTTGAAGACCTGTTCTTTCCACTGGGATCTCACTCGCAGAGATCTTTTGCCAGAGTGTCTTGGCTTTCCATGCCTGAAATACTCTCATGGGCTTTTCAGCCAGATCCGAATGCCTTTAGGGCTGATTCTGAGGCCAGAGTGCTATTTAGGACATCTGCCATTCTATGAGTCTGCTGAGTATCTCACTTCCCATGTTGGATCACTCTCCCCTTTATTTATTCCATCGGTTAGTGTTAGCAGGTACTAGACTTGTTTATGTGCTCCCTTTGACTCTTAGTCCTTTCATTATGATCAATTGTGAACTGAAATTGATCAGTTGGAATAGTGAGATGGCATTGGTACATGCCACCTTGATGGGATTGAATTGGAATCCCCTGGTATGTTTTTAACTCTATCATTTGGGGAAAGTCAGCTTGAGCATGTCCCAAATTATACATCTCTTCCCTCTCTTATTCCCACTCTTATGTTTAACAGGGATCACATTTCAGTTAATTTTTAACACTTAATAATAACTGTGTATTTATTACAGAATTAAACCAGTCATATCAAGTAGAACAGACAAAAAAACTACTAAGAGGGATAATGTATTAAGTTGTTCATTAACAGTCAGGGCTATGCTGATCAAGTCACCGTTTCCCATAGTGTCCATTTCACTTCAGGAGGTTTCCTTTTGGTGTTCAGTCAGAGTATAGATGGATGTTTTATAGTTCTTGAGTCTTTGGTACTTATTTTTAAAATACTACATATGCTTAACATAGAACATTTCAGTGCCGTAAGACATATTATGGAGAGAAACTATCAACATATGTCTATAGACTTGTTATAAAAATTTCAAGAAATTAGAAAAGAGTTTTTACTCTTAATTTTATGAGATTTTATAAAATATTTCATTTGATATAGAATTTAATGTATATGGAATCATATTCCTTCTGGCTTCTTTCATTAAATAAAATTATCTGAGATTCACTCATGTTGTAGTTTGTAAAAAAGTTATTTACTTTTATTTATTTATGAGGAATTCTCTATTGTATCTACATACGCCAAGATGCTCATTTAGTTTGTTTCTTTTATTTATTTATGAGGAATTCTCTATTGTATCTACATACGCCAAGATGCTCATTTAGTTTGTTTCCATTTCTTACATATTAAAACATTTACTAACAATTTTTGATAAATATTTGTATAGATCTACCATTTCATTTCTCTTAGAAGTTGAATGACTGAGTCATGTGATTTCTAGTAAGTTCATAGTGAAGAAATTATAAGTAACTGAATGAAGATTGCAGAGTAGAGAGGGAGCTTGCTGCTCGAGGGTAGGAGAAGAGAGTTTAAAAAAAAAGTGGAAAGGGTTCCTTCTCAGGGAAGAGTTAGAGAGAAAACAGCAGAGGAAACTCTATGTTAATTGGAGGAACACAATGGACCTATGTGGAGGGTGAAGAGGTGCACAACTTAAGACCCCACCAACCAAGAGCTTCCACACCAGCATTGGCGAACAAGGTGAGACAAGATTACAGTAGCCCGAGCCACTGGTGAAAAGCTGCAGGAAGAGCCTAGAGGGAATCTGGCTTGGAATCCTGTAGGGGACATTATACCAACCTCAAGAGGAGAAAAAAAAAAGAAAGGGGGGAGGACACGTTTTCTCTCCCTGATCATCCTGCAAAGGCATCCTGTAACAAGCTGACAGAAAGCAAGCACCATTTCAGACATATGTAACAGCTTTGCTAGCTCATGTCCATGCTTAGCAACCAGCCAAGTGGAGACTCCTGAGTCTGGTGGCAAGAAAAATCTGGCGGCTGGGTGCTCATGACTTAGGAGTCTTTTGTGCCTGGACTATGAAAACATTGAGGCTGTGTGGGAGGATTCAGGGTGTGGCTGGGATATTGGGCAGTCCTGTGGAAGACTCCACATGATCAGGGCTCCCTGGTTACCTAGCAAGAGACATTTCTAGGGACTCTGAGCTTATACTGAGACCTGCATGGATCCTTCGTGTAGTCCTTTGTGGCAGAGAAAACAAATAATATACTCACTGGGGCTAGTGCCCAGGACTGGTCTCCTTTGAAGAGAGGAGCTGAGACTATGTCAACAGACAAGAAGAAACCTCCCTTGTGATAAAGAGAGAGAGAGAGATTTACCACTCCAAACATGGATGTCACTTCAGACACACCCTTCACCCTGCAGCAATGAAAAGAGCTCCCTGGCCACTCTCACCACTCAACTCTAGTTATTCCCTGAAAGTAGACACTCGACTAATCCAATCAGATATAGTCCAAAGATTTATAAAGATAAAAAGCATGACAACAAAAAATCAAAGAAGAAACCCATGAGTATCAGCACAAAAGCCAAATAACAAATGCACCAATCTAAGAAACAAGAACAATGAAGACAACATGACACCCTCAAAAGAGCACAACAGCTCAATACTAGATTGTAAAGATGAATGGACTAATGACATGCCATAGATGGAATTCAAAAACAATGCTTTGATAGAACAAAAGCATACTAACAGGGACATATTCAGTAATCAGCTTTTAGATCAGTTTGTCTTGTGCCAGGATTGATTAATTATGTTCCAAAAAGGTTGTCATTTCCTGTAGGTTTCCAAAATAATTTCAAAAATTGTACATAAGGCCATGTTAATAGTAAGTATTTTTATTAGTAAAAATTTAGCAAAAATAAAACTTCTGCAAATAAGCAACCCAATAGATGGATCTCAAGTAAATAGAAGAGTAAGAACAATACAAAGCCAATACTGGTAGAAGGAAATAAATAATGGATGTCAAAGCACAAATAGATAAACACTAAGTAAACAATTCATAAGATCAGTGAAATGAAGTTAGGCTTTTTTCCTTAACAGTAATGAAAATATTTGTGTATTCAAGTGTGGCTTTTCAATATATTCATACATGTGTATTGATCAAATAAGGGTAATTGACATTTCCTTCTTTTTGTTATTACTTTATGATTGGAGCTTTGGATGTCCTCCATTCTATTTGCTCATAGAATGTAGAATAGGTCGTTGTGAACATCAGTCACCCCACTAAGCTGTGTAACACTAGCAGATCATTTCTTCTATATAACTCTGATTCAGTACCCATTATCCAACCTTATTATAGTCCCCATCCCAACCCCACCTCTGTAATTACTTTGCTATGTTCAGATTGAGCTGTTTTAGCTTCCACGTATAAAGGAGAATGTGTGGCATTTGTCGTTCTGTAACTGGCATGTTTCATTTCATGCCATCCACTTCCATTCATTTTGCTAAAATGACAGGATTCCATTCTTTTTATGACTGGATAATATTTTATTACATAAAATATATAAAATATGTATACAATATACATTATATAATAAGTATATAAATATATACATATATAAATATAAACATAAAATAAATATATAAATTGTATAAAACATTTGTTTTATCCACTCATTAACCCTGATTGAATACACATCTTGGCTACTATGAATAGTGCTATATTAAACATGGTGGAGCGGTTATCTCTCTTATAAAATGATTTCATGTCTTTTGATAATATACCCAGTACTAAAATTGCTGGATCATATGGCAATTCTATTTCTAGTTTTTTAAAGGACTCTACATAGAATTAATGCACTAATTTACATTTCACTACCATTTATGGGAGTTCACCATTTCTCCATATTATTGTCAGCATTTGCTACTTTCTATTCTTCTGGTGATACCTAGAATAAATGCGGTGGGATGATATCTTATTGTAGTTTTGATTTGCAGTTTCCTGATTGCTAGTGATTTTGAGCATTGTTTTTCATATATTTGTTGGACATTTTATTTCTCCTTTTGAGAAATGTCTATTGAGTTTCCTTGTTTTATTGCTGTTGTTGAAGTTTTCTAGTTGCTTAAATATTCTCTATATTAATACTATGTTAGATGAATCATTTGCAAATATTTCTGTTAGTTTTCTCTTCATTATGTTGATTGTTTCTTAGACTGTGCAGAAATGTTGGAATATTTTAAAGATTTATTTATTTATTTGAAAGTTGGACTACACACAGAGAGAATAAGAGGCAGAGAGAGAGAGAGAGGTCTTCCACCCACTGGTTCACTCCCCAAATGACCACAATGGCTGGAGCTGATCAGGTCCAAAGCCTGGAGGTAGGAGCTTCCTCCAGGTCTCCCACATGGGTCCAGGGATCCAAGGTTGGGCCATCTTCTACTGCTTTCCCAGGCCACAGCAGAGAGCTGGATCAGTAGTGGAGCAGCCAGGAATCAAACCAATACCCATATGGGATTCTGGCACCACAGGAAGTGGCTTTACCCTCTACACTGTGGCACTGGCTCCAAAATGTATGAATTTGATATAATCCCATTTGTCTAGTTTTACTTTTGTTGGCTGTGTTTTGAGGATCTTATCCAAAAGTTTTTTGTGTACATCAATGTCTTGAAGTATTCCCCTTTTAAAAAAATTATTTATTTTTTGAAAGCCATATAGAAAGATATACAGAGAGAGGAGAGGTGGTGGGGGGTCTTCAATCCGCTGGTTCACACCCTAATTTGCCGCAACTGCAAGAGCTATGCTAAGCCAAAGCCAGGAGCCAGAAGCTTCCTCCAGGTCTCCCATGCAGGTGCAGGGGCCCAAGGACTTGGACTAACTTGTACTTCTTTCCCAGGCCATAGCACAGAGCTATGGAATTCAACCGGTGCCCATATGAGATGATGGCAGTGCAGATGGCAGCTTTACCCACTATGCCACAGCGCTGGTTACTTGAAGCATTTCCTTTATGTTTTCTGCTAGAAATTTAATATCTTCAGGTGTTATAATTAGGTCTTTCATCCATTTGAGTTAATTTTTAATATAGTGAGAGAGAATCTGCTTTCCTTTTTATATGTATGTATATCTAGTTTATTTTCCATTTTTTAAACATTTATTTAACAAATATAAATTTCCAATGTACAACTTTTGGATTATAGCAGCTTTTTATCCCCATAACCACCATCCCAGCTGCAAACATCCCATCTCCCACTCCCTCTCTCATGCCATTCTCATTAAGATTCATTTTCAATTATCTTTATATACAGAAGATCTACTTAGTATTTATTAAGTAAAGATTTCAACACTTTGCACCCACACAGAAACACAAAGTATAAAGTACTGTTTTAGTAGTAGTTTTACCATTAATTCACACAGTGCAACACATTAAGGACAGAGATCCTACATGAGGAGTAAGTACACAGTGATTCCTGTTGTTGATTTAACAATTGCCATTCTGATTTATGACATAAGTAATCACCCGAGGCTCTTGTCATGAGCTTCCCAGCCAATGGAAGCCTCTTGAGTTCACCAACTCCGATCTTATATATACAAGGTCATAGTGAAAGTAGAAGTTCTCTTTTCTCTTCAGAGAAATGCACCTCCTTCTTTGATGGCCCATTCTTTCTATTTGGATCTCACTCACAGAGATATTTAATTTAAGTCATTTTGTTTTGTTGCCACAGTGTCTTGTTTTTCCATGTCTGAAATACTCTAATGGGCTTTTTATCCAGAACTGAATGCCTTAAGGGATGATTCTGAGGCCAGAGTACTGTTTAGGACATCTGCATTCTATGAGTCTGCTGTGTATCCTGCTTCCCATGTTGGATCGTTCTCTCCTTTTTAAATCTATCAGTTAATATTAGCAGACACTAGTCCTGTTTATGTGATCACTTTGACACTTAATCCTATCATTATGATCAATTATGAACAGAAATTGATCACTTGGACTAGTGAGATGGCATTGGCACATGCTACTTTGATGGGATTGAATTGGAATCCCCTGTTACAATTCTAATTCTACCATTAGAGGTACATCCGAGTGAGCATGACCTGAACTGTACATTCCCCTCTTATTCCTATTCTCATATTAACAGGGATAACTATTCAGTTAATTTTAAACACCTAAGAATAATTGTGTGTTAATTATAGAGTTCAACAAATAGTATTAAGTAGAACAGAAAAAAACATAATAAAAGGGATAAAGTATTTTTTTGACAGGCAGAGTGGACAGTGAGAGAGAGAGACAGAGAGAAAGGTCTGCCTTTTTGCCGTTGGTTCACCCTCCAATGGCCACCGTGGCTGGCGTGCTGTGGCCGGTGCATTGCACTGATCCGAAGCCAGGAGCCAGGTGCTTTTCCTGGTCTTCCATGGGGTGCAGGGCCCAAGCACTTGGGCCATCCTCCACTGAACTCCCGGGCCATAGAAGACAGCTGGCCTGGAAGAGGGGCAACCGGGACAGAATCTGGTGCCCCGACTGGGACTAGAACCCGGTGTGCCAGCGCTGCAAGGCAGAGGATTAACCTATTGAGCCACATGCGCCTGCCCGGGATAAAGTATTAAGTTGTGCATCAACAGTCAGGACAAGGGCCAATCAAGACATTGTTTCCCATAATGTTCATTTCACTTCAACAGATTTCCTTTTAGGTTCTCAGTTGTCACTGATCAGGGAGAACATATGATATTTGTCCCTCTGGGACTGGCTTATTTCATTCAGTATGATGTGTTCCGGATTCCTCCATTTTGTTGCAAATGACTGGATTATATTGGCTTTTACTGCTGTATAGTACTCTATCACATACATATCCATAATTTCTTTATCCAGTCTACTGTTGATGGGCATTTGGGTTGAATCCAGGTCTTAGCTATTGTGAATTGAGCTGCCATAAACATTGAAGTGCAGATAGCTCTTTTATTTGCCAATTTAATTTCCTTTGGGTAAATTCCAAGGAGTGGGGATGGCTGGGTAGTATGGTAGTGTAATATTCAGATTTCTGAGCAGTCTCCAAAATGACTTCCATAGTGGCTTGACCAGTTTGCATTCCCACCAACAGTGGGTTAGTTTCCCTTTTTCCCCACATCCTCGCCAGCATCTGTTGTTGGTAGATTTCTGTATGTGAGCCGTTCTAACCGGGGTGAGGTGAAACCTCCTTGTGGTTTTGATTTGCATTTCCCTGAGTGCTAGTGATCCTGAATATTTTTCCATGTGTCTGTTGGCCATTTGGATTTTCTCTTTTGAAAAATATCTATTGAGGTTTCGCCCATCTATTAAGTATGTTGTTTGTTTTGTTTTTGTGGAGATTCTGTTCTGTTTGTAGATTCTGATTATTAATCCTTTATTGGTTGCATAATTTGCACATATTTTTCCCATTCTGATGTTTGCTTCTTCACTTTACTGACTATTTCTTTTGCAGACTGAAACTCTCAATTTGATGCAATCCTAATTGAGAATGTTGGCTTTCACTGCCTGTGCCTCTGGGGGCTTTTCCAAGAAGTCTTTCCCTTTGCCTATATCTTGCATGGTTTCTCCGATGTTCTGTAATATATTGATGGCGTCAGGTCATAGATTTAGTTCTTTAATACATGTTGAGTAGTGTTTTGTGTAAGGTGTAAGGTAGGGGTTTTGCTTCATGCTTCTGCATGTGGAAATCTGATTTTCCCAGCACCGCTTGTGAACAGACTGTCCTTGCTCCTGGAATTAGTTTTAAATCCTTGATCAAATATAAGTTGGCTGCATATGTTTGGATTGATTTCTGGTGTTTCTATTCTGTACCATCGGTTTATCCATCCCTTTCTGTACAGTACCATGCTGTTTTGATAACAACTGCCATGTACTATGTCCTGAAATCTACTATTATGCTGCCTCTGGCTATGTTTTTGTTGTAAAATATCGTTTTAACTTTCTGAGGTTGCCTGTGCCTCCATATGAATTTCAGCATCATTTTTTTCAGGTCTCAGAAGAATTTCTTTGGTATTTTGATTGGTCTCACATTGAATCTATAAATTGTAGTTAATTTTTCTTTAAATGTCTTGTATAATTCAACAGTGAATCCATCAGGTCCTGGGCTTTCCTTTGTTGGGAGAGTCTTTATTACTGATTCAGTTCCTGACGTGGTTATGGGTCTGTTTAGGTTTTCTATGTCTTTATGGTTCAATTTAGGTAGGTTGTGGGTGTCCAGGAATCTATCCATTTCTGATAGGTTTCCCTGTTTGCTGGCATACAACTCTTTGTTGTAATTTCCGATGACTCTTTTTATTTCTGTGGTATCATTGTTACATTCCGTTTTTCTTTTTTTTAACTTTTATTTAATGAATATAAATTTCCAAAGTACAGCTTATGGATTACAATGGCTTCCCCCCCATAACGTCTCTCCCACCCACAACCCTCCCCTTTCCCACTCCCTCTCCCCTGCCATTCACATCAAGATTCATTTTCTATTCTCTTTATATACAGAAGATCAGTTTAGCATACATTAAGTAAAGATTTCAACAGTTTGCTCCCACACAGAAACATAAAGTGAAAAATACTGCTTGAGTACTAATTATAGCATTAAATCTCAATGTACAGCACACTAAGGACAAAGATCCTACATGAGGAGTAAGTGCACAGTGACTCCTGTTGTTGACTTAACAAATTGACACCCTTGTTTATGGCCTCAGTAATCACCCTAGGCTCTTGTCATGAGCTGCCAAAGCTATGGAAGCCTCCTGAGTTCAGCGACTCTGATCATATTTAGACAAGGCCATGGTCAAAGTGGAAGTTCTTTCCTCCCTTCAGAGAAAGGTACCTTCTTCTTTGATGACCCGTTCTTTCCACTGGGATCTCACTCGCAGAGATCTTTCATTTAGGTTTTTTTTTTTCATCTCTGATTTTTATTGATTTGGGTCTTTTTTCTCCTTTTTTATTTAGTTGGGCCAATGGTGTGTTAATTTTGTTAATTTTTTCAAAAAAACCATCTCTTCATTTTGCTGATCTTTTGTAATGTTACTTTTTTGAATTCAATTCTGTTGTTGATTCCTTCTCTAATTTTAATTATTTCTCTTCTGATAGATTTGGGTCTGGTTTGCTGCAGTTTTTCTAGTTCATTGAGATTCATTGATAGCTCATTTATTTGGTGCCTTTCCAATTTCTTGATGTAGGCACCTATTGCTATAAACTTTCCTCTTAAAACTGCTTTTGCTGTATCTCATACATTTTGATATGTTGTATTGTTATGCTGATTTACTCCAGGAAAATGCATCAGGCTAACTAGAGGAGAGAAAAAAATAAAAAGTAATAAATAATAAAATAAAAAATAAAAGGGATGGTACAGACATGATTCTCTTTCCCCGCACATCTTATAAAGACGTGCAATAGAGCAGATGCCATATTGGAAATATGTAACAGCTTCACCAACTCAGGGCTGCCTCTGCCCTCAGCCAAGCAGAGAAACCTGACTCTGGTTGGGAGTAATAACGGGAGACTAGGACCTATTGAGTGTGTGGAGCTAATGAATCAGGACTGTGAAAAAAAACCACAAAACTGAGGGTTTGTAGGAGAATTCATGGTGTGGCTGAGACATGAATAGTCTTGCTGAGAGATGCCACAAACTTGGGAGGCCTTGGATACCTGGTGAGAGACATTGCAGGGAAAACTGAGCTTACATTGAGGACTGCACAGATTCTTTGTGGGGTCCTTGGGACAGAGCATCGAATAGTACACCCACTGGGGCTATCACACAGGCACTGAATGCCATCAAGAAGAAGAGCTCTGATTAAGAGAGAGAGAGAGAGATTTACCACTCCAAACCTGGGTGTTTCACCTTTGGCACACCCTTAACCCTGAAGAAGTGAATAGAACTCTCTGACCACATGCTCCACAAGCCTCTCGAGATTCACCAAAAGAAGACAGTCCACTTAATCTAGAGTCACATCATAATGAGAAAATCTACCACAGCAGAAAAAAATAAACAAAGAAGAAACCAAGGAATATCTCCACAATGCCAAACAACAAATGCAAAAACCAAGGAAACAAGAATGAGGAAGACATCATGATGCTCCCAAATGACCATGACACTCCAATATAAGATTATGAAGATGATGAGATAAAGTAAATGCAAGATATGGAATTCAAAATTTTATGATAAGAACATTTAGAAGTTATCAAAATCAAATACATGAACTACAGAAAACCATACAGGACAGGACAGAAAATCTTTCTCTTGAAAATCAACTCCTAAGGAGGATTCAAAATGAAATGAGGAGGAATTAGTAGAACATGAAATTGTGATATTGAAGAGAAATCAAAATGAAGTGAATAATTCAATAGAACAAATCGAAAACATATTTGAGAGCCTTCAACTACAGAATCAGTGGGGCAGAAGAGAGAATATTGGACTTAGAAGACAGAGCACAAGAAAGTTTACAGTCAAACCAAAGAAAAGAAGAGGAAAATAAAAATCTAAAAAATATTGTTGGGAATCTACAAGATACTATTATAAAACACAACATTCAGGTTCTAGGAATTCCTGAAGGCATGGAGAGAGAGAAAGGATTAGAAGGCCTTTTTAGTGAGATACTAGCAGAAAAATTCCCAGGTTTGGAGAAGGACAGAGACATCCTAGTACAGGAAGCTCATAGAACCCCCAATAAACATGAGCAAAAGAGATCCTCACCATGACACGTTGTAATCAAACTCACCACCGTGAAACATAAAGAAAAGATTCTAAAATGTGCAAGAGAGAAACATCAGATTACTCTCAGAGGATCTCCAGTTAGACTCACAGCAGACTTCTCATCAGAAGACCTATAGGCTAGTAGGGAATGGCAAGATATAGCCCAAGTACTAAGAGAAAAAACTGCCATCCCAGAATATTATATCTTGCAAAGCTCTCATTTGTGAATGAAGGTGAAATAAAGACCTTTCATAGCAAACAGAATTTGAAAGAATTTGTCACCACTCGTCCAGCCCTGCCAAAGATGTGTTGTTACACACAGAAACAAGAAGCATGGCCATAAATACGAAAGAAAGTAAAGGAAGAAAATCTCTCAGTAACAGATCGCAGGAAGCTCAAAACATATATTTGAAATATCTTTGGGAAACTGGCAGGGCATAGTCACTACTTATCAATAGTCACATTGAATGTAAATGGCCTCAACACTCCAGTTGAAAGACACAGACTGGGTGAATGGATTAAAAACAAAACCCATCTATTTGCTTCTTACAAGAAACACATCTTTCCAACAAAAATGCATGTAGACTGAAAGTGAAAGGCTGGAAAAAGATATTCCATGCCAACAGAAACCAAAAAAGAGGTGGCGTAGCTATCTTAATATCAGACAATATAAACTTTAACACAAAAACTGATGAGAGAGACAAAGAGGGGCACTATCTAATGATTAAGGTTTCAATTCAACAGGAAGATGTAACTGCTATAAACATATATGCACCTAATTACTAAAAACAAATATGCACCAGTTTATTTAAAAGATATGTTAGGGAACTTAAAGAGAGTCTTAGATTCCAATATAATAGTATTGGGAGACTTCAATACTCCACTTTTTTGCCATTATTAAGAGTTGTTTTCTATTTGAAAGTCAGAGTTAATTGCATCCTCCAGTTCACTCCCCAAATGGCAGTAACAGCTAAAGCTGAGGGTGTCTAAATCCAGGAGCCAGGACTTCTTCCAGGTGTCCCACATTTGTGCAAGGGCACAAACACATTTGTCATCCACTGTTGCTTTCTCAGGTGAATTATCAGGGAGCTGGATCAGAACTGGAGCAGTCAGGACTGGAACTGGTGCCCATATGGGATGCTGGTGGTGCAGTCTGGGGCGTTAAACCACTGTGCTAATGCACCAGCCCCTATATACCCAGCACCATAGATGAGACTATCATTTCTCCAATATATGTTCTCAGTGCATTTATTGATAATCAATTGGCTATTTATACATGCCTTAACCTCTAGGTTTTCTATTCTGTTGTATTGATCTAATTATCAGTGTTTATGCCAGTATTATGTGTTTTAATTACTGTATTCTACAATCAGGTATAGTGATTCATTCAACTTAATTTTTACCATTAAGATTTCTTTGGTAGTTCTGTGACTTTTGTGGTTCAATATGAACTTTAGAACAGTCTTTTATATTTCAGTGAAGATATTGAAATTTTAAGGAATGATATCGAGTTTGTAGATTGCTTTGGATAGTTAGCATTATTAATTATTCTAATACACAAACATGGATTATCTTTCCATTAAAAACATTATTATGATTTTTTTTTTCTAAACTGGAGAGAGAGAGAGAGAGAGAACGAAAACTTAATTCTGGTCCCCCACATGGGTGGTAGTGGTCCATGCTTGAGCCATCATGCTACACTTCCCAGAGTGCATGCTAGCAGAAGCTGGAATTAGGGACTCTAATAAGGGAGATGCATGCATCCCAAGTGGTGTCAAATGCTGCTCCAAACACCTGCCCAATTTCCTTATTGTATGTCCTCTATTTCTTTCACAATGTCTTGTAATATTCAATGTCAAAATCTTTCACTTTGTTAGAATTTATTCCTAAATATTGTGAATGGAATTACTTTTGTCATTTTCCTTTCAACAAGATAATTAATGGTGTATAAATATATATAAAGTCATTTGTAAGCTTTGATATTTTTATTTCTCTCCTTATAATTTCAGTGTCCTTTATTTCTTTCTCTTTGAAAACCACTCTGTCCTTAATGTGCTGTGCATTGAGATTTAATGCTATAACGAGTACTCAAACAATGTATTTCACTTTGTGTTTCTATGGGGGTGCAAACTGTTGAAATCTTTACTTAATGCATACTAAACTGATCCTCTGTAAAAAAAAAAAAAAAGAAATTATCAATTCCCAACTTGACTCTCACTGGGATTAAACATGACAATAGGTCTGATCTGATTTCATCATCATTTAAAAAAATCATCTATTATTTTTCACTTTATGTTTCTGTGTGGGAGCAAACTGTTGAAATCCTTACTTAATGTATACTAAGCTGATCTCCTGTATATTAAGATAATCGAAAATGAATCTTGATGTGAATGGAAGGGGAGAGGGAGTGGGAAAGGGGAGGGTTGTGGGTGGGAGGGACGGTATGTGGGGGAAGCCATTGTAATCCATAAGTCGTACTTTGGAAATTTATATTCATTAAATAAAAGTTAAAAAAAAAGAAAACCACTCTAAGAATTTAAATATTATATTGAGTAGGAGTGGTGAAACAGACATTCTTGTCATCTTCCAGATCTCAGTGTAAATGCTTTCAGCTTTTCTACATATTTATTATGAGTTTGTCATATAAAACCTTTATTATTTTGACATATGTTGTGTCAAATTAAATTTCTCAAGAGATTTTTTAACCCTGAAGGGATTTTGAATGTTACCAAACACCTTTTCTGTATCTATTGAGAGGTTTATATGATTTTTGTACTTCATTCTGTTGCTGTGATTTTTATGCTAGTTGGTTGGAAATGTTGAACCATCCTTATGTCACCAGGGTGAATCCCACTTGATCATGATGTATATATAACCTTTTGATGTACTGTTGGGTTCAGCTTGATAATGTTTTATTAATAATTCTGCATTGACATTCACTGAAGATGTTTGTAATTATCTATTGATTGTGTGTGTCTTTGTTTCTTTTTGGTATCAAAACAATGTTGGCCTTCTAAAACATAATACGGCAGTCCCATCCTTTTATAATTTTTTATAACAAATTAAGTAGTGGAATTAGTTTCTCCTTAAATATTTATGTAAATTTCAACTTAAAGCCATGAGGTCCTGAGATTTTCTTTGATGAGAGGCTTTTTGCTATGCTTCAGTCTTCTTTCTGGTACTTAATTTGTTTCAGTTTTCTGCATTTGTTGATTTAATCTTGGTAAGTTGTACATATCCAGAGATTATTATGCATTATGTATTTCTTTCAATTGTTAGTATGTGGTGGTTACTATAAATTTCTTTTGATTCCATGTGTTTCAGTAGTATCAGTTGCAATGTCTCTTTTTCATATCTGATTTTACTTTTCCTTTTTTGTCCTGGTTAGCTTGGTAAAAGTTTGTGTTTTTTTAAAAAATCCAATAGTTTAATAATTTATATTTATGCTATTTTAATCTCAGTTTCATTTATTTCTGCTCTGAGCTATATTATTTCTTGTCTTGTACTGATTTTAAACTGTTTGTTGTTTTCTGATTCCCTGAGATGCATAATTAATTGTTAATGATGCAGTTATTGACATACTTCACACTGCATATTGTCTTTAGCTCAGAGATTTTGATGCTTTGTGTTTTCATTTACATTTTATTTCAAAAAATGTTATTTTATTTTTAACTTCCTCAGTGATTTATGGGTCACTAACTAGCATGTTTTTCAATTTATGAGTATTATAAATCTCCCTTTGTTCATCTTATTATTTATTCAATTGTGGTCTGAGAAGATACAGCGTATGATTTTTATGACCTAACACATTATCTTTCCTGGAAAATATTTGTACTATGAGAACAATGTGTATTCTGCAGCTGTTAAGTGAAATGTTCTATAAATGCTTATTAGATCATTTTCTGTATAGTAGGATTCTAATTAGATGTGCCCTTGATGATTTTCTGTCCACATGATCTGCCCATTAATGACAGTGGGGTGCTGAAACCCCCAACTATTTTTGTATCAGAGTCTAACTCTTACTTATAACATTTGCTTGTATTTGAGTGATTCAGTGATGTATCTTATTGCTGAATCAAGCCTTACAGTAATATATAGGGTCCTTCTTTGTTGCTATTTACAGATTTTTTTAAAAAATTTGTTTTATTAGATATAACTATCACTATTGCTGCTCAATTTTGGTTATCATTTGCATAAAATTTCTTCCTCCAGTCCTTCACATTCAGTTTATATGAATCTTAACTGTTTAGTCAATTTCTTGTAAGCAAAATTTAGTTGGGTCTTGTATAACTTATCTTTTTGGTAAACTCATATCTTTTACTCAGGATTGTAATCCATTTATATTCAAGGCTAATATTTTCTTTTAAACTTTAATTTAGTAATTATAACTTTCCAAAGTCCAGCTTATGGATTACAATGGCTTTCTCCCCACAATAACTTCCCTCCCACCCACAATGCTCCCCTCTCCCACTTCCTGTCCCATTCCATTCATATCAAGTTGCATTTTCAATTATCTTTACATACAGAAGATTAATTTAGTATATATTAAGTAAAGATTTCAACAGTTTGCACCCACACAGAACACAAAGTGTAAAATACTGTTTGAGTACTAGTTGTAGAATTAATTCACATTGAACAGCACATTAAACAGAGATCCTACATAGGGAGTAAGTGCACAGTGACTCCTGTTGTTGACTTAACAAATGGACACTCTTGTTTATGGCGGTAGTAATCTCCCTAGGCTCTTGTCATGAGGTGCCAAGGCTATGGAAGCCTTTTGAGTTCGAAGACTTCGATCTTATTCCGACAGGGTCCTAGTCAAAGTGGAAGTTCTCTCCTCCCTTCAGAGAAAGGTACCTCCTTCTTTGATGGCCCGTTCTTTCCACTGGGATCTCACTAGCAGAGATCTTTCATTTAGGTCATTTTTTTTCCCAGAGTGTCTTGCTTTCCATGCCTGAAATACTCTCATGGGCTTTTCAGCTGGATCTGAATGCCTTAAGGGCTGATTCTGAGGCCAGAGTGTTGTTTAGGACATCTGCCATTCTATGAGTCTGCTGTGTATCCCCCTTCACATGTTGGATCTTTCTCTCCCTTTTTTATTCTATCAGCTAGTATTAGCAGACACTATTCTTGTTTGTGAGATCCCTTTGACTCTTAGACCTATCAGTATGATCAATTGTGAACTGAAATTGATCACTTTGACTAGTGAGATGGCATTGGTACATGCCATCTTGATGGCATTGAATTGTAATCCCCTGTCACATTTCTTTTTTTTTTTTTTTTTGACGGGCAGAGTGCATAGTGAGAGATAGAGAGACAGAGAGAAAGGTCTTCCTTTTCCATTGGTTTACTCCCTAATGGCCGCTATGTCCAGTGCTCTGCGGCCAGCGAACCACTCTGATCCGAAGCCAGGAGCCAGTTGCTTCCTCCTGGTCTCCCATGCAGGTATAGGGCCCAAGCACTTGGGCCATCCTCCACTGCACTCCCAGACCACAGCAGAGAGCTGGAATGGAAGAGGACAGAATCTGGCACCCCAACGGGGACTAGAACCCAGTGTTCCTGGGCCACAGGCAGAAGACTAGCCTATTAATCTGCAGTGCCAGTCCCCCTGGCACATTTCTAATTCTACCATTTGGGGCTAGTCAGATTGAGCATGTCCCAAATTGTACACCTCCTCCCTCTTTTATTCCCACTCTTATATTTAACAGAGATCACTATTCAGTTAAATTTTAACACATAATAATAATTGTGTTAATTACAGAGTTCAACAAATAGTATTTAGTAGAACAGAAAAACATACTAAAAGGGATAAAGTATTAAGTTGTTCCTCCACAGTCAGGACAAGGTCCAATCAAGTCACTGTTTCCCATAATGTCCTTTTCACTTCAACAGATTTCCTTTTTGGTGCTTGGTGAGTTGTCACTGATCAGGGAGAACATATGATATTTGTCCCCTTGGGACTGGCTTATTTCATTCAGCATGATGTGTTCCAGATTCCTACATTTTATTGCAAATGACCAGATTTCATTGTTTTTACTGCTGTATAGAACTCTATTGAGTACATATACCATAATTTCTTTATCCAGTCTACTGTTGATGGGCATTTGGGTTGAATCCAGGTCTTAGCTATTGTGAATTGAGCTGCCATAAACATTGAAGTGCAGATAGCTTTTTTATTTGCCAATTTAATTTCCTTTGGGTAAATTTCAAGGAGTGGGATGGCTGGGGTTTATGGTTGGGTTCTATTCAGGTTTCTGAGGAATCTCCAGATTGACTTCCATAGTGGCTTTACCAGTTTGCATTCCCACCAACAGTGGGTTAGTTTCCCTTTTTCCCCACATCCTCGCCAGCATCTGTTGTTGGTAGATTTCTGTATGTGAGCCGTTCTAACCGGGGTGAGGTGAAACCTCCTTGTGGTTTTGATTTGCATTTCCCTGAGTGCTAGTGATCCTGAATATTTTTCCATGTGTCTGTTGGCCATTTGGATTTCCTCTTTTGAAAAATGTCTATTGAGGACCTTGGACCATCTCTTGAGTGGGTTGTTTGTTTTGATGTTGTGGAGTTTCTTGATCTCTTTGTAGATTCTGGTTGTTAACCCTTTAACTGTTGCGTATTTGCAAATATTTTTTTTTCCATTCTGTCGGTTGCTCAAGGCTTATATTGAAAAGTAAGAATGCCTATTACTTTGTTATTTTTTACTGATTATTTTATGTAGTATTTAAATCTTTTATTAACAATGCATGTATATTTATTGGGCTACCATTTAGTATTTCAATGCTTGTATACAACATGTAATGATCAAAATAGGGTAATCAATATTTGTAGTGATTTATATTGCTTTATAATTAGAGACCAGAAGCTTCTTTCTTCTATTTGTTTATCAAAAATTCCACATTATTGTGAGCTGCAGTCTCTTCACTATGCTGTGTACATAACACTAGGGATTTTTTCATCTGTTCTGATTTGGTGTTCATTAGGCACAATTTCTCTACCCACATTTCCCGCCCCAACCCAGTCTCTAGTGTCCACCATTCTGTGTTCAGATTGAGTTTTTTACTTTATAAGCTCCCACATATGAGGGAGAATGTGTGGTAATTGTCTTTCCTCGCCTTGCTTATTATACTTTGTTGTTCTCCAGTTCTTTTTATTTTTCTTTTGTAAAGATTTGTTTTTTTATTAGAAATGCATGTTAGAGAGACAGAGAGAGGCAGAAAGCAAGAGCGAGAGTGAGAGAGAGAGAGAGAGAGTCTCCCATCTCTGGATTTATTCCCCAAATGGCCACCATGGCCGGAACTCAGCCAGTCCAAAGCCAGAAGCCAGAATCTTCTTCTGGGTCTCCTACAGGGATGCAGGGGCTCAAGGACTTGGGCCATCTTCTCCTGCTTTCCCAGTCTCATCATCAGAGAGATGGATCAGAGTGGAGCAACTGTGAGTTTAACCAGTGCCTACATAGGATGCAGGCTGCAGCTATACCAGCTATGCCTCAGCATCAGCCCCCAGGATTTTATTCTTATTCATAGCTCAACAGTATTCAATAGTTTCTATATTTTCTTTATTCATTCTTTGAAGATGGATGTATTGGTTGATTCTATATCTTGGCTATGGTGAACAGGGCTGCAATAAACATGGTGGTGCAGGTATCTCTGATACAATGATTTGATATATTTCAGATATATATTCAGTGCTGGTTTCAATGAGTCAAATAGAAGTTCTACTTCTACATTTTTGGGAAATCTCCATACTGTTTTTCACAGTAGCTGTGCAAATTTACAGTCATACCAACTTAGTATATAAGTGTTCTCTTTTCTCTCAATTCTCACCACTATTTATTACTTTCTAAATTTTTTTCTAATAATCATTCTAACAGGAGTAAGGTGATTTTTCATTGTGGTTTTGATTTCCATTTCTCTGATGGATAGTAATATTTAGTACTTCTTCATGTATGTGTTGGATAATTGCATTTATTCTCCTTAGAATTGTCTACTGAAGTCCTTTGCCCATGTCTTTGATTTTTTTGCTATTTTGTTGTTGAGTTTTCTGAGTTTGGATATATTCAGGATATTAATCATTTGTTAGTGAAGTAGCTTGCAAATATATTTATTATTTTGCTTGATGTTTTATATTCTATTCATTCCGTTTCTGTTCTGAAGCTTCTGAGTTTGATAAAATCTTATTCATCTAGTTTTGCTTTTGTGCTTATATTTTTGAGGTTTTACCCAAAGACTCTGCTTGCATAAATGTTTTGAGGTGTTCCCATATGTCTTCTTCTAGCAATTTCATGTTTTAAGCTTTTACATTTTGGTCTTTGATCAATCTTTAGTTTGATTTTTTTTTAATTTTGTTAAAATACAGTCTACATATCAATAAATATATGTAAACGTACAGATCATTGTGATTTTTTGTCATCTGATCACCTTGATAACCAACACCCAAATTAAGAACAAAGCATTATTAGCATCCAAAGAGACCTCAATAGCCCCCCTTATCTATTTGTTTTTTAATATGTGCAAGAAGCCTATGTGGTCATATATGATATGATTCAGTGAAGCAATATTTATAACATATATCCGATGACCTGATCTTCACTCAGTTTTTATCCTCTATATATTAACAACCACAAATAAGAGAAAACATGTGAAATATGTGATGTTCAACACCGTTGATTCAAAGATTATTGTATCCCCAAAGCATATTATTGGTATCTTAGTCAAAGATCTGTTTACTGTGTGTATACAGTTTATCTTCTGGGTTTTCTAATCTGTTGCATTGATCTTTGAGTCAGCTTTTATAAGAAATCATGCTGTTTTAATTACTATAGTTTGTTGTATGCTTAAAAGACAGGTATTGTTGGGCTGGCATTGTGATGTGGTGGGTTTAGCCACCATCTGTGATGCTGACATCATATATAGGTTCCAGTTCAAGTCCTGGACATCCCCCAGCTGCAGAGCTTGGGTAGGTGTTGCAGTATGCCCTATGGTGAATTTCTGAGTCACCATGATTTTTAGGGTTCCCATTACCTCTTCACTGAGGTTTTCCTTCAGTCACTCTCCTGCAAGCACATTATTTATTGCTTTGGTTCACCTCTGTGGAAGAGCTGAGTGCAGGGCAACACTATTCAGCCATCTGAGATCTGACAAGAGTTTGTTTTCTGAAAAAAAAAAAAAGAAAAGAAAAGAAAAGAAAGACAGCTGGTGCCGTGGCTCACTAGGCTAATCCTCTACCTGCAGCACCAGCATTCCGGGTTCTAGTCCCTGTTGGGGAGGCAGTTCTGTCCCTGTTTCTCCTCTTCCAGCCCAGCTCTCTGCTGTGGCCTGGGAGGGTAGTGGAGGATGGCCCAAGTGCTTGCACCCTGCACCCGTGTGGGAGACCAGGAGAAGTACCTGGCTCCTGGCTTCAGATTGGAGCGCACTGGCCATAGCGGCCATTTAGGGGATGAACCAATGGAAAAGGAAGACCTTTCTCTCTGTCTCTCTCTCACTGTCTAACTCTGCCTGTCAAAAAAAAAAAGACAAAATTGATAACCCTTAATTAGGGTAATCAAGGAAACTAAGGCACAAATAAAACGAGTTGTGAAAATCAGATATTAGAAACAATAACAGAAATTCAAAGAATATTTAGAGTTGATTATGAATAACTATATGCGAATAATTTGAAAATTTGGAAAAATGATAAAATTTCAGACCCATGTAATTTATCAAAACTAAACTATGAAGACATGAAACTGAACTTAGAAATCTAGGCACATCAACGAATAATAATATTGATCAGTAACAAAAATTCTCCCAACAAAGAAAAGCCCAGGATCACATGGCTTCATTGCTGAACTCTTCCAACCTCTTGATGAAAAATTGTTATCAGTTATTCTCAAAATGTTTCAAAAAATGAAATGGTGATACTCTTTGTAACTCATCTGATAGTCCAACATTACTATGATGCCAAATCCAGACAGGGACATATTGAAAAAAAAAGAAAGAAAAAATGGAAAGAAAAGAAAGAAAGAAAGAAAGAAAGAAAGAAAGAAAGAAAGAAAGAGAAAGAAAGAAAGAAAGAAAGAAAGAAAGAAAGAAAGAAAGAAAGAAAGAAAGAAAGAAAGAAAGAAAGAAAGAAAGAGGAAAAAAAACCTGTGGATCAATGTCCTTAATAAGTATAGTACAAAGATTCACAGAAGAATATTAACAAATGGAATGATTAAATATAAAAAGACCTACCATGATCAAACTGAATTTGAGTTTTTTTCAACATATATGAATCTACAAATATAGAACATATCAACAGAATATAAGCACATAAGTTTATACACACTGGTGGGGATATAGATTAGTATAGTAATTATGGAAAACAATATGGAGGTTTCTAAAAAAATGTAGATCTGTCATATAGTCCATTTCTTCCACTTAACAGTTATATGTCCAAAAGGAACAAAATCAGCTTATAAAAGCACTCCCATGCTTATTGCTACACTATTCAAAATAGCTAATATATGCCATTGACCTTGAGATTATCAAAAAATGAGTGGTTAAATATAATGTGATATATATATATGTACAAGGGAATATTATTCAGCCTTAAAAAGAATGATTTCCTATCACTTGTAGAAAAATGTATGAAACTGGGGAACATCATTTTATGTGAAATAAGACAAATTCAGAAAAACATATGCTGCACTTTCTCTTATGTGGAAACCTGAAGAAAGAAAAGTTGATCTGAATGTAGAACAGTGATTATTAGAGGATGGAAACCAAACATTTTTTGGTAGCAGAATAAGTTCTATTATTCCATAATACAGTAGGGTGATTAAGTTCACAATAATTTATTATGTTTTCTGAGAAATAGAATGGAGGAGTTAGAAGGCTTTAAACATAAAGTAAATACAAGGAGAAGGAAACATTGATTATTCTGACTTCATCATTACAAATTGGATATCTATTTAAATTTAAAACTATACTCCATAATTTCATACAATTAAGAATTTAAACAATGATTATTTTCTTTGTGATTTCCTCCTTGACAAATAAGTTTTTCAGAATGTCATTTACTTTCCAAATATATATGGTCTTCAATTTCTTTGTTGTCAAATTCTAATTTAATTTTATTTTGTCAGAGAATATATGATTTAAATTTTTTTAATGTTCCTGGAAGTTGTTTATAGTATGTTATCTATGCTGGAGAATGTCCCATACACACTTCAGGCCGTATCTTGACAATTTTTGTGGTCATTCTCAGACATGTACAGAGGTGAGAAAAATTTATTCCACCCAGTATTGTATTGTATGTTACCACACCTAACTTCTTTTTTTTTAAAAAAAATCAAACTCCTTCTATTGTTTTCATGCTTTAGTGTTATCCCCATTTTGTATTAAGATTGAATTATTTTCAATATACTAAGAGCAAAAATATGAGGTATTTGTCTTTCTGTTTCTTTTCTTAAGATTTATTTATTTATTTAAAATGTGATTTATAGAGAGGTAGAGGGAGGGAGAAAGGGAAGGAAGGAGGGAGAGAGAAAGAGAGAGAGAGAGAGAGAGAGAGAGAGGCATCTTCCATTCACTGGTTCACTTCCCAAGTGGCCGCAGCAACTGGAGTCCAGAGTTGAAGTTGAGCTGTTCCACAGCCAGGAGTGAGGAGCCTCCTCTGGGTCTCCCATGTGGGTGCAGGAGCCAAAGGACTTGGGCCATCTTCCACTGCTTTCCCAGGCCACAGCAGAGAGATGGATCAGAAGTAGAGAAGCTGGGACTCGAATCGGGGTGCCGGCACCTCAGGAGTCAGCCTCAGCCACTAAGCCACAGTGCCATCCCAGTCTGTTTCTAGCTTTCTGTTTCCACTTTGATGCACATGACAAGGTTTCATTATTTTTTGATGAATATGACTATGTACTATATTTTCTTTATACATTCATCTGGTCATGGACACCTTAGCTGATTTCTTATTTTGGCCCTTGTGAATAATGTAATATACATGATAGAAATCATATCTCTTTGATAAAATTGTTTTATATTTTTTGGGAGTATACCAAGTAGTGGGATTGCTAGAACACATGGTAGGTCTATTTCTAGTTTTTGAGAAATCTCCATACTGATTTCCACTTGGCTGCACTAATTTATATTCTCACCAACATTGTGTAAGAGCTCCTATTTCTCCACACCCTCACCAGCATTTATTGTTCTCTGTCTTTTGAATAATAACCATCTGACAGTGGTGAGGTGATACTGTGATTTTGATTTGCATTTTCCTGCTGGCTAGTAATACTGAGCATTGTTTATAAATTTGTTTGCCATTTATACTTTTTTGAGAACTGTCTATTCAAGTCATTTGCCCAGTTCTTAACTGGATTAGTTTTTATTGTTGAGTTTTTGAGTTCTTGATGTTTTCTGGATATTAATCCTTTGTCAGGTAGGTAGTTTGGAAATATTTTCTCCCTTTCTGTTGGATGTCTCCTGACTCTGTTCTGTTGTTTCCATTGCTGGGCAGAAGCTTCTGAGTTTGATATAATTTCATTTGTCTAGTTTTCTTTCTGTTGCCTGTGCTTTTGGGGTCTTTTCAAAAAGCTATTTCATACACAAAGGTCTTGAAGTGTTTTCCCTATGTTTTTTCTAGAAATTTCATGGCTTCAGGTCATAAATTTAGGTCAATTCACATTGGCATAAATTTTTATATGATGAGAGGTAGGGATCTAAAGTTGTTTTTCTATACATGTATTTCCATTTTTGCTGGCACTATTTAATGAAAAGATTATCCTTTCTCTGGTGTATGCTATTGGCACCTTTGTCAAAAATCAGTTGCCCGTTTGTAAATGAAATAATTTCTGGACTCTCTATTCTGTTCTATCAATCTATATGCCATTTTTTTATGTCAGCATCATGTTATTTAATTGCTATAGCTTCATAGAAAGCTTTGAAATCAGGTAGTTTGATGCCTAAAACGATTTTTGTTCAGGACTGTTTTATCTATCTTAGATCTTTTGTGGTTATCTTGGATATTTTGAGGTTATATTGAATCTTTTAGTTATCTTGGATCTTTTGATGCTCCGTGTGAATTTTAGGGTTTTTTTGAAATTCTCTAAGGAGTTTCATTGTTATTTTGATATGAATTGCATTGAATCTTTAGAATATAGACAGTTTAAAAATATTAATTCTTCCAATCCATGAACAAGAAATATCTTGATAGCTGGATATCAAGAATATTATTTTATAAAATGCCCTCTATGAACTCAAAAAGAAAGCTCTCTGTTGTTAGGTAAATTGTTCTGTGATCTTGTAATTATTTTACAGAGTTGATTTTTAGTGTTATTTATGCCTTCTCTGTATTTAGTAAATTCTTAAAGCTTTTAAAATAAATTATTATGAAGAGAATATTGAAATCATCAAATAAAGTTGGAGATTTATCTATTTTGCTTGCAGATATATCAGTGTTCATTCATAAATCCAAGTGATCTTATTTATACCCCTTCACATGTCATAAAAAACATCGAATTTTACTTCCATATCTTCCTCCTGACCTTTGTGTTTTTATTATCATTTACTAACATACACTTTATGTCTTAAAAAAACCTGATATTTTTGTTTAAAAAAGTAAAAGTCTTTTTTTAAATAAAAAAGTATTGTGTAAATTTTAAAACCCAATTTAAATATCTTCTAAATATGTTAAAGTAATCCATAAACAGACATTTAGCTTATGTTTCTATTAAACACTGTTTACAATACTCTGCCTAATAGCAAATGCATGCCAACATAAATTTATAATGTCACATTTATCACCACAGCACACAGAGATGAACAGAAACCAAGTATCTACTAAGACCTAAATTTGTTTGCCATTTATACTTTTTTGAGAACTGTCTATTCAAGTCATTTGCCCAGTTCTTAACTGGATTAGTTTTTATTGTTGAGTTTTTTGAGTTCTTGATGTTTTCTGGATATTAATCCTTTGTCAGATAGGTAGTTTGGAAATTACAGTCAATGTGAAAATATTCAGACCTTATTTCCTTGTAGAAACTGTGGTTCATTCTGCTCCATGCATACTACCACATAATTTTAAAGGAAATACAATAAACATACTTTTTTCTACTAAAGCAGTGCTTAACAAATTTGGAAAATAGGAATATTCTATTTACTCCTTTTCTTTTTGTTTTTAACAATACATAACTTTCCTAAAACCAATTCAAACTTTTTCAAAACTCAACTTGATTTGTTGCATTCATACAAAGATGCATTTGGGCATAAAACTGCAATTGTAAATCCTCACAAATCTCGAATATAGAATTGTTGGAGGACACTTAATTGCTTAAAATGTACTTGATCATTCTGAGTCTATGCTGAAAATATCCTTCAGGAACTGCATTAAAGAAGGTAGATTCAAGATTACATTATTTCTAGAACATGTACGCAATACCACATACAAAAAACAATGCCACTACACTGAACAGAAAAATAGAACCTTGAAATTTAGAAATAATGAGCAAGGAATTTAAATCTCATTCTTAAATGAAAAATTGCTTTGGCCATTTCATTACTAAAATAATATCACCTTAAGTGGTGAGCCAGTGTTTAGTTGTGAACTGTAACTGCTTGATGGAAAATCATTTGGTTTACACCACTTTGTTGCTGTTTGGCTCTTTCTGCCTTCTTTTAATTTGCTAATTTAAAAAAATTAAAGACTACTCAATTTTTTTCAGGTAATAATGTAAAGAAGACTGCTTTAATATGGTTAAATTCCCAGAACCCTTCATTCTTTATGGATGGCCTAAATTACCAATATCATTTCTCATATAAATATTTTGAACTTGATTGACCTTGAGAAATAAAACTTTCATTTTTAATTTTTATCTTTTAACTCCATTTCCCATGAACTTTTTGAAGCCCCTTCATATAGTCCCAGTATTTCAAGTTAACATACTTTTCTTTATCATATTTATCTTTACCTGTTAGCTTTATTTTAATCTTTTACATTTCATATCTGTTATTTTATCTCTATTTTTAATCTAATTAAATTATTAACTATAGTGTATTTCATTGGTCAGCTCTGGAATTCAACTATGAAAGCAGATAATGAAGATGTAAGGTGTTCCATGACAGTATTTAGATCCTTTAAAAAAATCTAATGACGTTTGGCTTCTTCTTGTCATTCTGTGTTGAATACATTTAAGCTTTTTTCCCTTTATAAAGATACAAGGAAAAATATCTACATGTTATCAATGAGAATGTATCAGCGATTGTATAACCTTATAAAAGTTGAAAAAGAAATAATGATCAGATGTTTGGATCTAATTCCTAACTTTTATCACTGAACCACTATTTATCATATTTTATAGAAAATGCTCTCAAAATATTTGATTTCAAGGGAAAAATACTTTCAGCATATAGACGTCATAAGTAAACCAGTATTTTTTAAACGAAGATTTGAATAGGAAATTTATACATACATAGTATATTTCTTCTGATTAATTTGAAAATACTTAATCATGCACATGTTCATACAGATTATCTGAACGTAATATTTAAGAAATGTTCTGTGCTATTTTTCTGAGCAAGAGTAAAAATAGTCATTTAACATTTCATTTTCCTCAGGAATATTGAATTGTGGTTTTCCTGTAGAAAGCATGGTTGGGTTTACATTTATATACTGTCTGACATTCTCTGCCTTTTCACTGCTGTGCTGTTTTAAGAACAACTGCTTTTTATTTATTTGTAGGTATCAATAAATCAAAGACTTAGCATTTTTAAAACTCTACTGTGAAATACAAGTTACCATAAAAATGCATTTTGTGGGTTAATGACTTTAACAAAAAAAAATACTAATTACATGTAAAACCTTTCACTTCACTAAATTTAACAAATTATCACATTAAAGAATACAAGTAGAAGCATTTTTTTTCATATTGGAATTTTAAGTCATTTAAAATTCTTCAATAAGATGTGTACAGTGATGTGACAAAGCTTCACGGTTCGTGTTTTTCTCCTCATCCTCCCAGATAGTAGCAAAAGGTCAGACAGAGTCTCTAGGACATAGAAAAATGACAAATATCAATACCACTATCCAAGTTTTCCCCAAAATTAGAAGGCTACATTCTTCTATGCTGTCCAAGTACTTCACTGAAATCTAGATTCCATCAACTATTAAAAAGGAATCATACATTTGACCCGGATCCTTGAGGGCCAAATAGAACTGCAGTGCTCTCAGAAGTGTCTGTGGACACGTGGTGAGATGATGCACTGATTACATCTCCAACAGTGCTGTCTACTCACATCAGACACACACAGACGCAGCCAGGTGCTTCCAGACTGCTCACCTGCTCTGTGCTCTTCCCTCTGGATGGTTAGAGCTCAACCTGACTGACACTGTAGAAACCAGATCCTAATGCTAGGGAGGCTTAATCCTCACATTTTCATTTCCTCTACACTTTAGGGCCCAATATATATTTTTGCAATGTTTAGGCTAATATGAATTGAACAACAGGCATCATGCAACCACGAAATCTGATCACTGAGGTCAGTAAACTACATCTAATTTTCTCCTATTATTAAAATTGATGACTTTTAATAAAATCCATAATTTAATTGAAGTTCAAGAGTATAACAATTTAACATGGTTATACCTTTACATACATATAAATATCCATGCATCACTTCCAATTGCTTTCTCTATTTGCACATTTTGCATTACATATGTTAGTGATCCTCATCACAGGTGCACAAGGCATAACAGAATAAAGGGACTGCTGGACATTCTATTTTTAGCTCTGCTTTTATAAGATTATGATGGAATTATGCACAGTATATAAAGCTTATCAAACTATATACAGTCTTAGGCAATTACTACTATTTCATTCCAAATTGGATTTTAGTATAATCAACTTAAAGTCTGAAATAAAAGCATTGCTTAATGGTTTCAGATGCATTTTGGTATCAAGGTCTCTTGCAAATAATAGATTTTAACTATAATATCACTAATGCTGCTGACAGGGACAACAGGAGGAACAGTGATTACAAATGCTGCTATTCACCGTTCTATGAATTAAAAGTCATAAAATTTCTAGATTTCTTTAAAACAAGAAAAACTAAATAGCACATACGGGAGTACTTTAATATAACATTAATGGTCTAACAAACTTTCCAAATGGAAGGAAATACCAAATAAAGTTGACAAATCCAATTCAATTTACATTAATATGCACCAGGCCATTTGCCAGCTATATGCAGAAACTCTAATATAGGGCAAACTGTTAAGAGCCATGCTTCTGTGGGCTGGGTGTGTCCCACAGCCACACACACAGAACTCTGTAAACCTGAGGCCTCCCTGACACCTCTCATGGTGCTCACAACATGAGCTGATGTTTTCATGGCTGTCCATCCTGCTCAATTTCCACAGAAAATTGCATGACTAAACCAAATTAAGAACATTAAACCTTCCATACATGCACTCATATAGGGAGTATTTTGCTTAGTAAACTTAAAAATTAATTAAAAATACCTGCAATATTTATTGAAATACAAATCACCAATAGGGAGCACACATTTCAACAGTGATTAAAAAACAAAACAAAACAAAGCACTGGGACTGATTAGACATTTGTTCCTCAGAATGCTTCCTGCTCACTGCTGTGTGACATCTCCCAGGTAATCTGCAACACCATTGAACTGGGACACAGCTAGGTCACTGGTATGTTTAGAATATTTATATTTAATATAAGTATCACATAATTGAGTTTAAACATATAATTTAAGCAAGTTTTTTCCTGTATCCCCTTCATTATTAATTTTTCTCTTATTCAGCTTTACTTTTGATTGAATTTTATTAATTTAATTTAACAACTCTTTTGAGCTGTACCCTTGCTTTATTAGTTGCAACTATTTATCTGTTGCTGTCATTGTTATTTAGTAATTGCATCTTTGCCTTTTGCCTTTTCCTTTTCTTTCAATTGTATATATAGTGTAAAGGATTTAGAGCAGTCGATTTTGAATATCCTCTTATGAGGGTATTTTATGATATTTTACATATATATGTACATTTTGTATATATACATATTTTGTGTATATTTATATACATTTTGTGTGTATATAGAGTATATATATATATTTATATATATATATATATATATAGAGAGAGAGAGAGAGAGAGAGAGATACAGAGAGACAGTTCTTCTATGTGCTGGCCAATTCCCCAAATGGCTGCAAAGGCTAGAGATGGGTCAGTCCAAAGCCAGGAGCCTAAACCTCCAATTGGGTCTCCCTCATGGATGGCAGGGATCCCAGCACCTGGGCCATCCTCCAGCATCTTTCCAGGCACATTAACAGGAAGCTGGATTGGAAGGGGAGAAGCCAGGACTCAAACTGGCACTCATACAAGATGCTGATGTCACAGGCAGCAGCTTAATCCACTGCGCCACAACACTGGGCCTCTATGTATTTCTTATTAACCTCATGATAAATTTTCATTATTTTTATTAAATAATCTTTCCAAGTAAACAATAATGGGAGTTATTTTACATTTTCACATAATTAACATCTTTCATACACTAGAATCCATTGTGTAGATCCAATTTTCCATTTACCATTGTGTTCCATTAACCCAAAAACTTTCCCTTAACATTTCTTGTAGCACAAGTATCTAGTGACAGTATGTCTCAACTATTGTCGCTCCCAAGGAAAACCGATTTTTCTCTTTATTTCTGATGGATGTATTCTATGTTAAATGTAATTTTTACAGTGAGAACATTAAATCATCATTTAATAATCCTGCAGATTTATGACATTAATCTATGCCTGAAATCACCCTTGTGTTATTCTGCACCTCCAATGCCTTTTTTATTCTAGGTACATTCAAGATTTTTTTTTTAAATCAGTGGTATTTAGCAAACTAATTCTCATGGTTCATAGTTAGACACTCTTCTAATTTATCCAGCTTGGGACCTGTTGAATTTTTAATATATGTATGAATTTCTAGTTTTATCAAAATTAGTAATTTTAAGACTATTTCTTCAAGAACATACCAACCTCCCATTTATTTATTTGCAATTAAGGTCTGAATTACATTCATTTTTGAACTAATTGATATTCTCTGCACTTCAATATCAATATATGGAGCATGTTGAAATTGAAAATGGTATTTGATGAATATATTTTATTCATGAAATTTTTGAAGGCTTCTTGAATTATAGTGGTACCAACATGCCTCCAATGTGGGTAATATCCACTACTGTTGTATGTAATATGTATATAAGAAGTATGTATAATATGTATGTAATTATGATTTTCAAACCAAATCGTCTTTCATTTCTTTATTTTTAACTTTTATTTAATGAAAATGAATTTCCAAAGTACGACTTATGGATTACAATGGCTTCCCCCCCATACCGTCCCTCCCACCCACAACCCTCCCCTTTCCCACTCCCTCTCCCCTTCCATTCACATCAAGATTCATTTTCAATTATCTTAATATACAGGAGATCAGCTTAGTATACATTAAGTAAGGATTTCAACAGTTTGCTCCCACACAGAAACATAAAGAGAAAAATAATAGATGATTTTTTAAATGATGATGAAATCAGATCAGACCTATTGTCATGTTTAATCCCAGTGAGAGTCAAGTTGGGAATTGATAATTTCTTTTTTTTTTTTTTACAGAAGATCAGTTTAGTATGCATTAAGTAAAGATTTCAACAGTTTGCACCCCCATAGAAACACAAAGTGAAATATACTGTTTGAGTACTCGTTATAGCATTAAATCTCAATGCACAGCACATTAAGGACAGAGATCCTACATGAGGAGTAAGTGCACAGTGACTCCTGTTGTTGACTTTACAAATTCACACTCCTGTCTATGGCATCAGTAATCTCCCTATGCTCCAGTCATGAGTTTCCAAGGCTATGGAAGCCCTCTGAGTTCTCCGAATCTTATCTTGTTTAGACAAGGTCATAGTCAAAGTGGAGGTTCTCTCCTCCCTTCCGAGAAAGGTACCTCCTTCTTTGAAGACCTGTTCTTTCCACTGGGATCTCACTCACAGAGATCTTTTTGCCAGAGTGTCTTGGCTTTCCATGCCTGAAATACTCTCATGGGCTTTTCAGCCAGATCTGAATGCCTTTAGGGCTGATTCTGAGGCCAGAGTGCTGTTTAGGACATCCGGCATTCTATGAGTCTGCTGAGTATCTCAGTTCCCATGTGGATCACTCTCCCCTTTATTTATTCTATCGGTTAGGGTTAGCAGGTACTAGACTTGTTTATGTGCTCCCTTTGACTCTTAGTCCTTTCATTATGATCAATTGTGAACTGAAATTGATCACTTGAACTAGTGAGATGACATTAGTACATGCCACCTCGATGGGATTGAATTGGAATCCCCTGGTATGTTTCTAACTCTACCATTTGGGGCAAGTCAGCTTGAGCATGTCCCAAATTATACATCTCTTCCCTCTCTTATTCCCACTCTTATGTTTAACAGGGATCACATTTCAGTTAATTTTCAACACTTAAGAATAACTGTGTGATAATTACAGAATTAAACCAGTCATATTAAGTAGAACCGACAAAAAAAAAAAATACCAAGAGGGATAATGTATTAAGTTGTTCATTAACAGTCAGGGCTATGGTGATCAAGTCACCGTTTCTCATAGTGTCCATTTCACTTCAACAGGTTTCCTTTTTGGTGTTGAGTCAGTTGTCACCGATCAGGGAGAACATATGGTATTTGTCCCTTTGGGATTGGCTTACTTCACTCAGCATGATGTGTTCCAGATTCCTCCATTTTGTTGCAAATGACTGGATTTCATTGTTTCTTACTGCGGTATAGTATTCTAAAGAGTACATATCCCAAAATTTCTTTATCCAGTCTACCATTGATGGGCATTTGGGTTGAATCCAGGTCTTAGCTATTGTGAATTGAGCTGCAATAAACATTAGGGTGCAGACCGCTTTTTTGTTTGCCAATTTAAATTCCTTTGGGTAAATTCCAAGGAGTGGGATGGCTGGATCGAACGGTAGGGTTATCTTCCGGTTTCTGAGGAATCTCCAGACTGACTTCCATAGTGGCCTGACCAGTTTGCATTCCCACCAACAGTGGGTTAGTGTCCCTTTTTCCCCACATCCTCGCCAGCATCTGTTGTTGGTAGATTTGTGAATGTGAGCCATTCTAACCGGGGTGAGGTGAAACCTCATTGTGGTTTTGATTTGCATTTCCCTGATTGCTAATGACCTTGAACATTTTTTCATGTGCCTGTTGGCCATTTGGAATTCCTCTTTTGAAAAATGTCTATTGAGGTCCTTGGCCCATCTCTTAAGTGGGTTGTTGGTTTTGTTTTTGTGGAGTTTCTTGATCTCTTTGTAGATTCTGGTTATTAACCCTTTATCTGTTGCATAGTTTGCAAATATTTTTTCCCATGCTGTCGGTTGTCTCTTCACTCTCCTGACTCTTTCTTTTGCAGTACAGAAACTTCTCAATTTGATGCAATCCCAATAGTTGATTTTGGCTTTGACTGCCTGTGCCTCCCGGGTCTTTTCCAGAAATTCTTTGCCTGTGCCAATATCTTGAAGGGTTTCTCCAATGTTCTCTAATAACTTGATGGTGTCAGGTCGTAGATTTAGGTCTTTAATCCACGTTGAATGGATTTTTGTGTAAGGTGTAAGGTAGGGGTCTTGCTTCATGATTCTGCACGTGGAAATCCAGTTTTCCTAGCACCATTTATTGAATAGACTGTCCTTGCTCCATGAATTGGTTTTAGATCCTTGATCAAATATAAGTTGGCTGTAGATGTTTGGGTTGATTTCTGGTGTTTCAATTCTGTTCCATTGGTCTATCCATCTGTTTCTGTACCAGTACCATGCTGTTTTGATTACAACTGCCCTGTAGTATGTCCTGAAATCTGGTATTGTGATGCCTCCGGCTTTGTTTTTGTTGTACAAGATTGCTTTAGCTATTCTAGGTCTCTTGTGCCTCCATATAAATTTCAGCACCATTTTATCCAGATCTGAGAAGAATGACTTTGGTATCTTGATTGGGATTGCATTGAATCTATAAATTGCTTTTGGGAGAATGGACATTTTGATGATGTTGATTCTTCCAATCCATGAGCATGGAAGATTTTTCCATTTTTTGGTATCCTCTTCTATTTCTTTCTTTAAGGTTTTGTAATTCTCATCGTAGAGTTCTTTAACGTCCTTGGTTAAGTTTATTCCAAGGTATTTGATTGTTTTTGTAGCTATTGTGAATGGGATTGATGTTAGCAGTTCTTTCTCAGTCATGGCATTGCTTGTATATACAAAGGCTGTTGATTTCTGTGCATTGATTTTATATCCTGCCACTTTGCCAAACTCCTCTATGAGTTCCAATAGTCTCTTAGTAGAGTTCTTTGGATCCTCTAAGTAAAGGATCATATCGTCTGCAAAGAGGGATAGTTTGAGTTCTTCCTTCTTGATTTGTATTCCTTTGATTTCTTTTTCTTGTCTGATGGCTCTGGCTAAAACTTCCAGAACTATGTTAAATAGCAGTGGTGAGAGTGGGCATCCCTGCCTGGTGCCAGATTTCAGTGGAAATGCTTCCAACTTTTCCCTATTTATTAGGATGCTGGCTGTGGTTTTTTTATAAATTGCTTTGATTATATTGAGGAATGTTCCTTCTATACCCAATTTGCTTTTAGTTTTCATCATGAAAGGGTGTTGAATTTTATTAAATGCTTTCTCTGCATCAATTGAGATAATCATATGGTTTTTCTTCTGCAGTCTGTTAATGTGGTGAATCACATTGATTGATTTGCAAATGTTGAACCATCCCTGCATACCAGGGATGAATCCCATTTGGTCTGGGTGGATGATTTTCCTGATGTGTTGTTGTACTCTATTGGCCAGAATTTTATTGAGGATTTTTGCGTCTATGTTCATCAGAGATATTGGTCTGTAATTTTCTTTCAGTGCTACATCTTTCTCTGGCTTAGGGATTAAGGTGATGCTGGCTTCATAGGAAGAATTTGGGAGGATTCCCTCTTTTTCGATTGTTCTGAATAGTTTGAGAAGAAATGGGATTAGTTCTTCTTTAAATATCTGGTAGAATTCAGCAGTGAATCCATCTGGTCCTGGGCTTTTCTTTGTTGGGAGGGCCTTTATTACTGTTTCAATTTCTGTTTCAGTTATGGGTCTATTTAGGTTTTCGATGTCTTCATGGTTCAATTTTGGTAGATTGCATGTGTCCAGGAATCTATCCATTTCTGATAGGTTTTCCTGTTTGCTGGCATACAGGTCATGTAGTAATTTCTGATGATTCTTTTTATTTCTGTGGTGTCTGTTGTTACGTTTCCTTTTTCATCTCTGATTTTAATGATTTGGGTGTTTTCTCTTCTTTTTTTAGTTAGTTGGGCCAATGGGGTGTCAATTTTGTTTATTTTTTTCAAAAAAACAGCTTCTAGCTTGGCTGATTTTTGTAGTGTTTTTTTTGGATTCAATCCTGTTAATTTCTTCTCTGATTTTAATTATTTCTCTTCTCCTACTAGATTTGGGTCTGATTTGCTGCAGTATTCTAGGTCCTTGAGATGCGCTGAAAGCTCATTTATTTGGTACCTTTCCAATTTCTTGATATAGGCCCCTATTGCTATAAATTTGCCTCTCAATACTGCTTTTGCTGTATCCCATAAGTTTTGATATGTCGTGTTGCTGTCTTCATTTACTTCCAGAAAGTTTTTGATTTCTCTTTTGATTTCTTGAATGACCCAGTGTTCATTCAGGAGCATGTTGTTCAGTCTCCATGTGTTTGCATACTTTCTGGGGTTTCCTGAGTTGCTAATTTCCAGCTTCATCCCACTGTGGTCTGAGAAGCTGCATGGTATGATTCTAATTCTTTTAAATTTGCTGAGACTTGCTTTATGGCCTAGTATGTGGTCAATCCTAGAGAAGGTTCCATGCACTGCTGAGAAGAATGTGAAGTCTTTAGATGTAGGATTCAAAGTTCTGTAGATATCTGTTAGATCCATTTGTGCAATAGTGTCAATTAAATCTGCTGTTTCCTTGTTGATCTTCTGTCCGGATGATCTGTCTATTTCTGAGAGTGGAGTATTGAAGTCCCCCAGTACTATTGTATTGGAATCTAAGTCTCCCTTTAAGTCCCTTAAAATATCTTTTAAATAGACTGGTGCCCTGTAATTAGGTGCATATACAATTAAAATAGTTACATCTTCCTGTTGAATTGAACCCTTAATCATTATATAGGGTCCCTCTTTGTCTCTCTTAACAGTTTTTGTATTAAAGTTTATTTTGTCTGATATTAATATGGCAACACCTGCTTTTTTTTGGTTTCTGTTGGCATGGAATATCTTTTTCCAACCTTTCACTTTCAGTATGCATGCCTCTTTGTTAGAGAGATGTGTTTCTTGTAGGCAACAAATAGTTGGGTTGTGTTCTTTGAGCCAGTCAGCCAAACGGTGTCTTTTAACTGGAGAATTCAGACCATTATGTTCAATGTGACTATTGATATGTAGTGACTTTGCCCTGCCATTTTCCCGGAAATATTTTCTAGTATATGCTTTGAGCTTCCCATGCTCTTTTACTGGTAGGTGTTCTTCCTTTCCCTTCTTTCATATTGATGGACGTGTTTCTGTGTTTCTGAGTGTAGCACATCTTTAAGTATCTTTTGCAGGGCCGGACGAGTGGCCACAAAGTCTTTCAATTTCTGTTTGCTATGAAAGGTCTTTATTTCACCTTCATTCACAAATGAGAGCTTGGCAGGATATAATATTCTGGGCTGGCAATTTTTCTCTCTTAGCACCTGTGCTGTCTCAACATTCCCTCCTAGCCTGTAGTGTTTCTGATGAGAAGTCTGCTGTGAGTCTGATTGGAGATCCTCTGAGAGTAATCTGACGTTTCTCTCTTGCACATTTTAGGATCTTTTCTTTATGTTTCACTGTGGTAAGTTTAATTACCACGTGTCGTGGTGAGGATCTCTTTTGGTCATGTTTATTGGGGGTTCTATGAGCTTCCTGTACTAGGATGTCTCTGTCCTTCTCCAAACCTGGAAAGTTCTCTGCTAGTATCTCACTAACAAGGCCTTTTAATCCTTTCTCTCTCTCCATGCCTTCAGGAACTCCTAGAACCCGAATGTTGGTTTTTTTAATAGTATCCTGTAGATTCCCAACAATATTTTTTAGATTTCTAATGTCCTCTTCTTTTCTTTGGTTTGACTGTATGTTTTCCAGTGCTCTATCTTCTAAGTCCGATATTCTCTCTTCTGCTTCACCCATTCTGTTTTTAAGGCTTTCTGATGTGTTTGTCATTTGATCTATTGAGCTCTTCATTTCATTTTGATTTCTCTTCACTATCACACTTTCCTGTTCTACTAGTTTCTGAGTTTCATTTTGATTCTTCCTTAAAATTTCATTTTCACGAGAGAGATTTTCAATCCTGTCCAATAAGGATTTCTGTAGTTCAAGGATTTGCTTTTGAAATCTTCTAAATGTTCTTATCATAAATTTTTTGAAATCCGTATCTTGCATTTCCTCTATCTCATTATCTTCATAATCTTGGTTTGGAGTGTTTTGTTTATTTGGAGTCATCATAGTGTCGTCGTTGATCTTGTTCCCTCCATTTCTGTGTTTGTTGCTTGGCATAGTTAATTCTTCTTTTGTCACTGTGCGTTTTTTTTTATTTTTTTTTAATTTTATGCTATGTCCGTGTTAAGTGGACTGCCTGCTGTTGGGGGAGCCTTGGAGGCTTGAGATGGGTGCGGCCTGAGAGCTCTGCTTGGTTCTTCCTGGTTAAGGGTGTGCAAAGGTGACACCCTCAGGTTAGGCGTGGTAAATCTCTCTCTTTTTATTTATTTATTTATTTATTTATTTTATTTATTCAGGGGGTAAGTAACACCACACGGCAAGGCTGTGCAGAATTGATGGTATTTAGCTTCCAGTCTCTGGCTTCTACCCAGAGTCTGTTTAGGCTCCTCTGGACTCCCACTGGGTTGCCTAGGCTACTGAATTGTAGTGACTCAGTTCCTTAGCTCTCCCCCATTGATATGTAAATCCAGAGAGGAGGCCTGCTCTTTGTCTCTTGCGAATTCTTCAAGCCTTGCAGCCTTGCAACCTTTGCAAGGTTAGGAGAAAGAGAGACCCCCAAGCTTTATTTTTTTTCCTTCTTTCCGGTAGTGAGTTTGCTGCACTTTCCGGCCCCCCTCTAGATTCTGACCCCCGTTTCCCCGCCAATGTCTCGGGTTATTGAGCTCACCTCCCCTTCCAGTGCCGATGTGTGGACTCGGAGCCCTGGACATCCCAGCTCTCCCCGCTGTTGTCTGTGTGACATGCACTCTCCTTCCCGCACTGGCGCGCAGACCCTGCGGCTTCCGCGGCTCGGTCCCGCGGCTCGCCTTCCGCGTGGTGGGCGACCTTGTTCTCCCAGTAGGTCCTCCGATTCACAGCCACTCGATCCAGAAGAGTTTCCTCTGCAATATTTTCCTGGTTCTTTTTTCTGAGGCTACCGTAACTCCCCTTTTATTAAACTAAATTTTCCCAGACTATCGGTGCGCGCCCTCACTATTCTGTCATCTTGGCTCCGCCCAGTCTTTCATTTCTAAGAGCTCCATTTATGTCTTTATTGGATTTAATATTGCTCTATGCACATTATTATATAGAATATTTCAAATTTGATATAATCTTACTAATTTATTTGTTTTTCTATTGATTATTTTTTCATGTCATAGGAAAAAATAATTACCAGTTTCCCTGAATAACTGGTTAATGGAGTTGTTGGTGTTCTTTTATTTATTACCAAGTTATGCATATATCATAGCAGTAAATCCTTTGTGTATAATATCACATACAAATGATCAAAATACATCACACATTTGTCCATTTCTCTTCATTTCTATTGTCCTATTCAACTTTGTTTCCAGGGTGACCTAAATCACTTCCTATGATGATTCTTTTTATTTTCCCTCAGAAATGGCATTTTAAATACCCTAAAGTAATTTGTCTGATTTAGGCTTGGGGATTATTAGTAGACAGAATTCAGTAAAGGGATAACTTATAATGATCTGAAGTATTATTGAATGTCTATTAAATGCTTGAGAAAGGATATAGCTTGATGTGGAAGGAAATGAGGCCAAGAAAGAAATTTGTATTGGGATGATGGGGAAAGTCCAAAAGTCTTGAGGTCTAAATAAGATACATTGTTTCTTTTCTTTCTTTTTTTTTACAGTTTTTGTTAATAGCTTTACTTTGTGTATAACTTCATACAATAAAATTCACTCATTAAAATAATGCAACTGAATGATTTGTGAAATACACGCACACCTGTGTTCTTAACAACATTCAAGAATATACATATCTATCTCCCAGAAAAGTTTCCCTGCGGTCCTTTGTATTACCTCCTTCTGGCCTATGCATGTTCTCTCTGTTCCCAAGAAATTATTGATTTGCTCCCATACAGGTTTGTTTCCACGTTTTAGAATTTTCTGTAAGTGGAAACATACACTGTGCACAACATCGTATCATGCTTCCTTCCTTCAGTAATAAGAATTTTGATATTCCTACATGCTGTTGTACATAGCAATAGCTCATTCTGGGGATGCCATTGTTGCATAGCCAGGACAACTGCTGTCTGTGATGCCAGTATCTCATATGGGTGTTGGTTTGAGTCCCAATTGCTCCACTTCCAATCCAGCTCCCTGATTATGTGCTTGAGAAAGCAGTAGAGGATGGCCCAAGTGTTTAGGTCCCTGCACCTAAGTATAAGATCCAGCCGTGGCTATTATGGTTATTTGGGAAGAGAATCAACAGACAAAAGGTTTCTCACTCTCTTTGTCTCTCCCTCTCTCACTGTAATTCTTTCAAATAAATATCACTAACATTTGTTAATTCCTTTTTATTGCTAGATATTATTCAATGTGTGTGTGCACATGTTATGACTGGGAAGTTTGCTCAAATATATTACAAAAATCAATGTTAGTAAAAAAACACAAATAAGGGTCTTTATTACTGATTCAATTTCTGACTTGGTTATGGGTCTGTTTAGGTTTTCTGTGTCTTCATGGTTCAATTTAGGTAGGTTGTGTGTATACATGAATCTATCCACTACTGCTAGATTTATCAGTTTGTTGGCATACAACTCTTTGCAGTAATTTCTGATGACTCTTTTTTATTTCTGTGATATTTGTTGTTACGCTTCCTTCTTCATTCTAATTTTATTGATTTGGGTCTTCTATCTCCTTATTTTGGTTAGTTGGGCCAATGGTCTGTCAATTTTGCTTTTTTTTTTTTTTCAAAAAATCTTCCTTTTGCTGATCTTTTGTAATGTTTTTGGGTTCGATTTTGTTGATTTCTTCTCTAATTTTAATGATTTCTTTTCTCCTAGTAGTTTTGAGTGTGGTTTGCTGTAGTTTATTTAGATCCTCCAGATGCATTGATTGCTCATTTTTGGTGCTTTTCCTTTTTCTTTATGTAGGCACCGATTGCTGTAAACTTTCCTATTAACACTGCTTTTGCTTTATCCCATAGGTTTTGAAATGTTGTATTGTTATCTTCATTTGCTTTCAAAAATTTTTTATTTCTCTTTTGAGTTATTTTATGACCCATTGTTCATTCAGGTGCATGTTGTTCAGTTTCCATGTGTTTGCATATGCTCTAGAAATTCCTGAGTTGCTGATTTCCAGCTTCATACCATTGTGGTCCAAAAGATGCACTGTATGAGAGACTTGCTTTATGGCCTATTACGTGGTGAACACTAGAGAAAGTCCCATGCACTGCTGAGAAGAATGTTTGTAGTGCAAATGTAGGATGAAAGTTCTGTAGCTATCTTTTAGGTCTGTTTTGTCTATAGTGTCTATTTTATCTGCTGTTTCCTTGCTGACCTGCTATCTGGTCGATCTGCCCATTGCTAAAGTCCTCCAATACTATTGAAGTCCTCCAATACTATTGTATTTGAGTCTAGTTCTCCCTTTAAATCCCTTAACATTTCTTTTAAATAGCCAGTTGCCCTGTAATTAGGTGCATAGATATTTATAATAGTTATGTCTTCCTGTTGAATTGATCCCTTAACAATTATATAGTGCCCTTCTTTGTCTCTTTTAACAGATTTGTGTGAAAGTCTATTTTGTCTGATATTAACTTGGCTACTCTACCTCTTTTTGGTTTCTGTTTCCATGAAATTCCTTTTTCTAACCTTTCACTTTCAGTCTGCATGTATCTTTGTTGGAAAGATGTGTTTCTACTAGCAGCAAATAGATGGCTGTGTTTTTTAATCCATTCAGCCAGTCTGTCTTTTAACTGGGGAGTTGAGGCCATTGACATTCAAGATTACTATTGATAAGTAATAACTTTTTCCTCCCATTTTCCCCAAATTTTCATAATTCATACTTTGAACTTCCTTTGACCTTTTACTGAGAGATTCTCTTCTTTTACCTTCTTTCGTAGTGATGGTATGTTTCTGTGTTGCAAAACATCCTTACGCTCTTTTGTAGGCTGGATGGGTGGTGACAAAGGCTTTCCATTTCTATTTGTTAAAGAAAGTCTGTATTTCACCTTCATTAACAAATGAGAGTTTTGCAGGATATAATATTATCTGTTGGCAGTTTTTTTCCCTTAATACCTCAACTGCATCTTGTCATTCTCTCCTAGCTTGTAGGTTTTCTGATGAGACATCCACTGTGAGTCTAGTTGGAGATCATCTTAAAATAATCTGACATTTCTCTCATGCACATTTTATAATTTTTTTTTTTATGCTTCACTGTGGTGAGTTTGATTACTGTGTGTTGCGTCAAGGATCTTTTCTGGTCATGTCTATTTTTAGTTCTGTGTGATTCCTATACTTGAAAATCCCTTTCTTACTCCAAACCTGGGAAGTTTTCTGCTATTATTTCCCTACAAAGGCTTTCTAATCCTTTCACTCACTGCATGCCTTCAGGAACTCCTAGAACCCATAGGCTCTTGCTTTTTTTTTAAATAGTATCCTGTAGATTGCCAGCAGTGTCTTTTAGTTTTCTAATTTCCTCTTCTTGTCTTTGAACTGACTATATACTTTCTTGTACTTTGTCTTCTATGTCTGATATTCTCTCTTCTACTTCACTGATTCTGTTTTTAAGGCTCTCCACTGTATTTTTATTTGTTTTATTAAATTCTTCATTTCATTTTGATTCCTCCTTACAATTTCAATTTCATTGGAGAGAATTTCTTTCATATCCTGCATGGATTTCAATTGTTTATTGTTTGCTTTGTTTGTTTGTTTGTTTTGACAGGCAGAGTTAGAGAGAGAGAGAGAGAGAGAGAGGTCTTCCTTCCATTAATTCACCCCCCAACTGGCCACTATGGCCAGCGTGCTGAAGCCAGGAGCCAGATGCTTCCTCCTGGTCTCCCATGCAGGTGAAGAGCCCAAGGACTTGGGCCATCCTTCACTGCACTCCTGGGCCACAGCAGAGAGCTGGACTGGAAGAGGAGCAACTGGGACAGAACCGGCGCCCCAACCGGGAGTAGAACCTGGTGTGCCAGCACCACAGGCGGAGGATTAGCCTAGTGAGCCATGGCGCCAGCTCATTATTTGCTTTTGATTATTTCCATGTAATCTTATGATCAATGCTTTGAGTTCCATGCCTTGCATTTCTTCTATGTCCTTGTCTTCACAATCCAGTATTGAAGTGTTGTGTTCTTTTGGGGGCATCATGTTGTCTTCCTTTTCTTGTTTCTTGGACTGCTGCATTTGCTGTTCAGCATTTGTGGATATAACCAGTGGTTTCTTCTTCTCCTTCTCCATCTCCTTCTCCTTCTTCTTCTTTTTTTTTTTTTTGACAGGCAGAGTGGACAGTGAGAGAGAGAGACAGAGAGAAAGGTCTTCCTTTGCCGTTGGTTCACCCTCCAATGGCCGCCGCGGTTGGCGCGCTGCGGCCAGCGCACCGCGCTGATCCGATGGCAGGAGCCAGGAGCCAGGTGCTTTTCCTGGTCTCCCATGGGGTGCAGGGCCCAAGCACCTGGGCCATCCTCCACTGCACTCCCTGGCCACAGTAGAGAGCTGGCCTGGAAGAGGGGTAACCGGGACAGAATCCGGCGCCCCGACCGGGACTAGAACCCGGTGTGCCGGCGCCGCTAGGCGGAGGATTAGCCTAGTGAGCCGCGGCGCCGGCCTTCTTCTTCTTTTTTTGCCAAAGCAGCTTTTATGGTTGTACATAAGTGGAATGTCTGCTTCCAGTGAATTTCTAGAGGCTTGTAGTGGGTGAGGCCAGAGAGCTTTGTTTAGTTCTTCAGGGTTAAGGGTGTACTTAAGGTGACACACCCAGGTTTGGCATGGTAATACTCTCTCTCTCTCTCTCTCTCTCTCTCTCTCTCTTAATCAAAAGGGAGGTATAGTCTGCTCAACTCAATTCTCCTCAATAGAGACCAGAGCTGTGCACTAGCTCCACTGAGTAAAATATTCATCTACTCTGTCCCAAGGACCAAACAAAGGATCTGTGCAGTCCTCAGTGTAAGTTCAGATTCCTCAGCAATGTCTCTCACCTGGTAACCAGGAACACCTGAGCTTGTGGAGTCTCCCACTGATACTGCTGAAAGTCCCAGCTGCACCATGAGTCCTCCCACACACCATCTTTTTTTTTTCCCCAGTCCCGGTTCTGAAGCTTCACACTGTCCCAAGCTCCAAGCCCCCTATTAGTTCTCTCCACCCGAATCAAGAGTCTCTGCTTGGCTGTTTTACAGGTGCAGACAATACCTGGCGCAGCTCTTAGGTATGTCCAACATGGCACCTGCTGTATCAGCTCGTATGCCTTTGTAAGGTGATCAGAGAGACAGAAATTTGTCCATACCTTCCTTTTTTTCCCTCTTCTCTAATTTGCTGGTACACTTTCCCCCACGGGGCTCTAAGCTTGATTCGCTCCTTGCTCTTCCTGCTGTTTTTTCACAGGTGGCTTGGGTTGCTGCAGTGTGGTCTCACCTCACTTTCCAGTTCTGGTGTGTAGGCTCCCAGCTATTGAGTCCTGAGCCGTGAGTGCCCATGCTCTCCACGTAGGTCCACTGTGTCCTTCTAGTTTTGGCTGAGTTTCTTCTGCCATATTTTCCCTAACTCTTCCCTGAGACTACACTATCTCCACTATTTTCAAGCTATCTTCTCATAGGCTAGAGCAGTAAGCTCCCTGCTTACTCTGCCATCTTGGAACCACCCCCCAACGATTTCTTTTTTATACTACATTATTGGCTAGAACCCCTGATTTACATTTAATGTCCTTGTTTTAAATTTTATCATTAAGAAAATGTTTATTATTCATTTATGATGAATATTTTAGTCAGTGTTAAAATATTTTCTTCTGTCTCTAGTTCTCAACATTTTTATTATTTTATATCAATTGTGCATATAGTTAACTATGGCTTATAATAAAATGATAATTCTCCGATTTTATCTATTACTTTGGAAATATCCTCTAACATATATCTAGCTGTTGAATCATTCTTGTATTTCTGATCGTGTTTACTTGTCAAAGATGTATAGTCTCTTAGTACATTGATTTACCATAATAAATACACTTTTATTGAGATTTTTACATTTATATTTAGAAATATCTTTTTTTCTACAGAGTAGCTCATCAAGCTTCATCTATCTAACACATGAATAGAATGATTTTATAATCACTTCTTGGGTTCTCATGTCTCCCAATTATAAATCATGTACTCTTGGACAAGACCCTTAAACTTTAGAGTCTGAAGTAATATAACTACTAAATATACTAATTCAGTATATTTCTCAATTATTATAAAGATGGACAATGATGCTATTTTAAGCTGTTCAAATAGCAATGACTGAAAATGAAAATTTTAAGCAAAAATATTTTTAATAGTTGCTAATTCTAGATTCAGTCAATTAGCTGAGAATCGCAAATTTTCTCAGGTCCAATGTACTTCCGGCTGGAGAGTATCCATCCTTTTGTACTTCTGAGACTAGAGTGACAAAGTAGACTTGAATGATCTTGAACACATAGCCAGTTTTAACATCAAATTCCAAAAATACAAAGGAATGAATGTTAAAAAGAAAAACTGTAAAATTTTGAAGGCTTGAGTAGAACTTTCATTATCTCACAAAATGATCTGAGTTCAAGACTCTTCAGGAGGATAACTGGAGAAATTCAGCTTAAGTAATTCTTTTCAAGAACAGTTTTATGCTATTAAATGTGTGTGGGCATTTGTATTTTTCAAATAATAAAATACAAATTTTCAACACACATGAAAAATGTCCAGGATTACTACCCATCACGGAAATGCAAATAAAACCCACAATGAGCTATTGCCTTACTCCAACTAGAATGACTATCATTCAAAAATTAAAAAAATGCTGAAGAGGATGTGGATAAAATGGTATAATAATACACTGTTGGTGGGAAGGAGCATTTTTGATATATCTTTGGCTATTTATGTTTTCATTTGAGAAATGTCCATTCAGGTTCTTTGCTTAGTATGTCTGTTGCTATGGAGTTGCAAGAGTTCCTCATGTATTTTGGGTATTAAACTTGTATCAAATACATGATCTTCACTGACTCGTTCTGGAACTTTACAAACCGATTTCAAAATTTAATGGTATATTCAAAGTGCAAAGAATAAAAAGAACCCTAAAGACTATACCTCCAAACAAATAGAATTGATAAATAAAGCTAATAAACACATAAAAATAAGTTGTAACAATTGTGTTTTCATATACTTATGTATTATGAAAAACGAAGTTAGAGAGGCAATCTCCTGTGTAACAGATTATGAAAGAACAAAATACTTAGGAATAAATTTAACCAAAGATTTGTAAAACCAGTACTCTGAAAACTGGAAAACATCTATGATGGAATTGAAGACACAAATAAATTGAGAAGTATCCCATGTTCTTTGATTAGAAAAACTAATATTATTAAAAATGTCCATGCTAACTACAAATTTGATGCAATCACCATCAAAATACCAGTGGTGTTTTTCACAAAGATAGGAAAACAATCCTTACATTTATATGGAATAACAAAAAGTCAAGTAGCCAAAGCAATCCTGACCTGAAAGAACAAACTTGGGGATATCACACTGCAAGAACTTCACATAATATTACAAAGTCATAGTGATCAAGATGCATAAAAACAGATATTTGTATCAATGGAACAGAATGGAGAGTCCAGAAATACATCTATGAACATAATGAGTTTCCCTTCCTTCCTGCCTCCTTTCCTCTCCCTCTCAAAAACAAAGAGATAAATAGAGAGTATGTGCTGCCATTTTCTGATTCACTCTCCAAATGCCTGCTATGGCCAGGTCACAGCCAAGACCTGGGAACTCAGTATAGGGCTCTTTAGTGGGTGATAGGAACACAATTATTTGAGCCATCACTGTTACCTCCCAGGGTGAGCATTGGAAGAAAACTTAGGGGTCAGGATCTAGAGCCTGGCAAATAATGGAGATACATTCCAATACCTGGTATGCAGGTATCTAAACCACTAGGCTAACAGATTTTTGAAAAAAAAAATTATTCAAATTTCAAGTTTTGTTTATTTAAACTAACAAATGGCAAAATGTATATATTTATGTTATATACCATGATGTTTTGATATATGTATGACTGTGTCATGATTAAATCAAAATAATTAATATATCAATCACCTCATAGTATCCTGCCTGCATTTCACCTCTCCAGATGCATGCATGGCAGAGAAAAATGTCTTGTGCAGGAAAAACTTTCTAAAAAGCAAACAAAAATGCTAAGAAGCAAGTGATAAATAAAACTGTAGAAATTATGGGTGTAGGAACAGTTAAACAGTTAAATTTTATTTTCTTCAAAGACGTAACAAAACAGATCATTAGTTAATTAAAGTAAGTAAAAAGGGATCAATTATATATTTTAAAAATATGAGATATAAAGGCTAATAAACTATTGACACACCAGCTGATAATTTATTGGCTTCCAAAGCTGAGCAGAGCAGGGCTGATAAATGCCACTTACTATCTCTACTGTCATCTGGTTTAGTAATCTCTCTCCCTACCTTTCAAATAAAGATATAGATCTGTTTTAAAAACAAAAGAACCCAAACATAATAACTTGGATCAATAACATTGACATTTTCTCCATTTCTTTGTAAAAAAAAAACTTATTTATGTATTTGAAATGAAGAGTGACAGAGAGAGGAAGAGCCAGAGAGGTCTTCCATCTGCTAATTCATTTCTTAAATGGCCATAAGAGCCAAGGATGAGCCTGGCTTAAATAAAGTGTGTAGAACACCATTCAGGTCTCCAATGTAGGTCACAGGACCCCATGTACTTGAATTTTCTTCTTTTGCCCTCCCAGCTGCATATTCAAGCAGCTGGGTCGGAAGGGGAGAGCCAGGACTCCAACCATCACTCCAACCATCACTGACCCCTTTCTTGTATTTTGTCTCACCTTCTCTTAATATTTAACTTCTGTTTTTTACAATCACCCCCAGGTAAAACATGGGCACCTAAGCACTTATTTCAGGTCCTGCTCTCAAGGAACCAAAATAAGGAAGAGAAAGATATAGAACAGAAAATATGGTGACCACCCCAAAATAGTGGAGAGGAAAGGAGAAGAAAATGGCAACTCATCAGACTTGGAAAGTAGTTTTTCCAGAGCAGAGGCCAAAATTACAAGACATTGTGAAATTAGGGAATATTTCATATGTATATATATAGAGAGAGTGAGAGAGGGAGAGAGAGAATTATTTTCATTATTTTGGATTTTCTTTGTTAACATCTAGAAAATTATTTTAGGATGAATTATAGACACATACATACATCAAGTAGGTGCTTTATTAATTATTAAATATTTTTATTAATAATAATTTTATATCTTATTGGCTAGAGTACGATAATTCAATATATATAATATGTACTACATAATAGTGTAATCAACATTTCTCCTTGTTTGACATAACTTTATGATTAGAGGCTTGGAGTTTCTTTCTTCTGTTTGTTCATACCTAATGTACGAGTTTGTTGTAAGCTATAGTCTCCCCACTATGCAGTTTAAGAGAAGGAAGTTATTCCTTCAGTCTGATTCTGATTTGATACCAATTATCCAAATTCTGTCTATAAAAAGAGACAATTACTAAATTTAGAAAAAACAATTAACTGTAGAATAAAATTTTAACCTTATTTTAAAAATGTTTATGTGGTAAATAACATTTATATGGTCATTTTAATATATAAAGTAAGAATTAATTTAACTGCCTGAAGTGGCATAAACTCATTAGGATGGCGGCTGATACATGTCCATATATGAAAATTGGGAGTTGAGGTGCCGGAGATCAAAAAAGACACATTTCTTCTTAATCAGTCAACTCCTTTTTCCAAATTAAAAAAATCTACTAAATATTAACAAATCGATATACAAACATAGCCTTCTGATTTCTTATTAATCTCTTAACTCCTTCTTCCAAATAAAAATCAGTCTAAAGTCTAAATGTTAACATATATATATATATATACACACACACACACACACACATACACACATATACACATACATAGTTTTCCTATTTGCTAGTTAAAAGACAAGCCTGAATTCTGCAAAGGGTAGAAAGAAAGAGTAAAGGTTAATGATTATAAGAGAACGAATAGTAGAGGAAATCGGCACTGACTCCCTGCTTTTATACCAAAGAGGAGGAAAAAAAAAATGAGAGGAGTAATGTCAGAGGGAAACTTTAGGGAAACTGATTGAGCAAAAAAGATAATAAACAATAGAGAGAGAGGTTAGAGGAGGTTAGAGAAGCTGTTTGGGGACTTAGAATCTCAGTAAACTAGTGTTGACAACTAAAGTCTTATCTGTGGTTTTTCAGAGAATATGATGTTAAGCCTCATTGACGACAGCCTAAGATTATTCTATTTGAGTAATGAAGTGAATGATAACATCTCTCTTTATCACTCTTTCTGTTTTTCAGATAATGTAATGGAAAATGGTGATTCCCATTTCACACTAAACATACAGCCATTTTGTTATGTGGTCAACTGTTTATTTTTCCTTGTTTTTCCACTGTTCTTGGAACAAATATGTTCCTAAGATGTTATTCTTTTCTATTTCTAAATTGCCTATATAAACTTTTCATTTGTATTTTAACTTCTCCAGTTATCAATGTCACAAAGTGTTCTTTAAATATTTCTAAATGTATGAATAATGACACTGGATTCCATCACTATAATAAAGCATAACTGGGATTTAATTATTAGATGTATGTCTGCGTGTTGACATGGAAGGCTAATGCCATTGAAAAGAGAAAATATTACTTACATTTTCTAAGAGATAGGGTATACCAAAACACTATAGTTCACATGGGTGGCACTAATGTCAAACAGGCAGCAGAAAGGTGTGAGTAAATGATGTAGACAATTGTTTTTACCGTGATATCCTCATGAAAAGCAAGGCAGAAAGAGTAAACAGGATAGGACTCGCAAGTTTAAATGATTCCAGTAAGCTTTACGATGTGGTCTCATATTGCTTGGTCTCAGGTTGCCTGGTACCTGGTCTTTGGATGATTTATGGAAAAGTAGATATTGGCTTGGTGTGTGCAGTTAGGTAAAATGTGGTTGGCTAGCATATGCACCCAAGTAAGTTATTTATCACCTGTAAGAATCATCTATCATTGAAGACTTAATCTCTCCCTAGTCAATGAGGTTACACAAGTCAGGAGGTTAACAATACAGACAATAAGAAAATACAGATAATATAATTGACACTGTGATGAGTATATGCCAAATATACAAACATAAACTAAGAAAATAAAGAACAATTATATACTTCTGAAGTTATGGACTATTTGTAGATGGAGGAAATATATACTTTGATAATTTATTTTAAAATATCCTGATATCATTTGCTTTATTCACCATACAAATTGCATACAGCTTATTTTCACTATTTAGAAATAATGAGCACTCCACTTTAAAATGTGTAATAATCTTTTGCTTTCATTTAGAATCATTAGTACTGCACAGCAAAAAAAAATGGAGGCATATAACAATTAGTAATAATAATTGATATATTAGTACCCAAACTGTTCTTTTACATTGATATTTTCCCTGTCTTTGTAGAACACACAGGTTGATAGTAGCAATGTTATTATCCTGATGAAAAAGGTTGGATGAAGTTACTTATAGTAAGAGATTTCTTTGTCTAACCATACCACCCGGAACATGCTCTATCTTGTCTGATCTCAGGAGCTAAACAGGGTTAGGCCTGTTACTACTTGGAAAATTTATGCTATAATTTTTTTTTAAACTTTTATTTAATGAATATAGATTTCCAAAGTACAGCTTATGGATTACAATGGCTTCCCCCCCATAAGATCCCTCCCACCCACAACCCTCCCCTTTCCAACTCCCTCTCCCCTTCCATTCACATCAAGATTCATTTTCATTTCTCTTTATATACAGAAGATCAGTTTAGCATACATTAAGTAAAGATTTCAACAGTTGGCTCCCACACAGAAACATAGAGTGAAAAATACTGTTTGAGTACTCGTTATAGCATTAAATCTCAATGTACAGCCACTAAGGACAAAGATCCTACATGAGGATTAAGTGCACAGTGACTCCTGTTGTTGACTTAACAAATTGACACTCTTGTTTATGGTATCAGTAATCACCCTAGGCTCTTGTCATGAGCTGCCAACGCTATGGAAGCCCCCTGAGTTCACTGACTCTGATAATTTTTAGACAAGGCCATGGTCAAAGTGGAAGTTCTTTCCTCCCTTCAGAGAAAGGTACCTCCTTCTTTGATGACCCGTTCTTTCCACTGGGATCTCACTCGCGGAGATCTTTCATTTAGTTTTTTTTTTTTTTCCAGAGTGTCTTGGATTTCCATGCCTGAAATACTCTCATGGGCTTTTCAGCCAGATCCACATGACTTAAGGGCTGATTCTGAGGCCAGAGTGCTGTTTAGGACATCTGCCATTCTATGGGTCTGCTGTGTATCTCACTTCCCATGTAGGATCGTTCTCTCCCTTTTTTATTCTATCAGCTAGAATGTGCAGACACTATTCTTGTTTATGTTATCCCTTTGACTCTTAGTCCTATCATTACGATCAATTGTGAACAGAAATTGATCACTGGGACTAGTGAGATGGCATTGGTACATGCCACCTTGATGGGATTGAATTGGAATCCCCTGGTATGTTTCTAACTCTACCGTTTGAGGTAAGTCAGCTTGAGCATGTCCTGAATTGCACATCTCTTCCCTCTCTTATTCCCACTCTTATATTTAACAGCGATCACTTTTCAGTTAAGTTTCAGCACTTAAGAAGAATTGTGTATTGATTACAGTATTCAACCAAAAGTATTAAGTAGAACAAACAAAAAAAAATACTAAGAGGAATAACATATGAAGTTGCTTAGCAACAGTCAGGGTGAGGGCTGATCAAGTTACCGTTTCTCATAATATTCATTTCACTTTAACAGGTTTCCTTTTTGGTGCTCAGGTAGTTGTCACCTATCAAGGAGAACAAGTGGTATTTGTCCCTTTGGGACTGGCTTATTTCACTCAGCATAATGTTTTCCAAATTCCTAACAGGGATCAGTTTTCAGTTAAATTTTTTATGCTATTATTTTTAGATTTTTCTTTGACTAGACCAAGCACAGTTATTTGTCTTGCTTACCTAACCAATAACAAGTTTTGGCATTTTCACTTATTTCCAAAATAAATAGGAATAAGCATTTTAAGGATAGCAATGATTGAGTCAATTCAGCCTTGTTAAGATATAGATGAACACTGGTCAAATTTAAACACCTAAGAATAATTGTGTGCTAATTACAGAGTTCAACCAATATTATTAAGTAGAACAAAAAAATACTAAAAGGGATAATGTATTAAATTGTACATCAATAGTCAGGGTAAGGGCTGATCAAGTCACTGTAGTAGTGTCCATTTCACTTCAACAGGTTTCCTTTTTGGTGCTCGGTTACTTGTCAAATATGAGGGAGAACATGATATTTGTCCCTTTGGGACTGGCTTAATTCACTCAGCATGATTTGTTACAGATTCCTACATTTTGTTGCAAATGACCGGATTTATTGTTTTTGATTGCTGTATAGTATTCTATAGAGCACATGCTGATAATTTCTTTATCCAGTCTATGGTTGATAGACATTTAGGTTGATTCCAGGTCTTAGCTATTGTGGATTGAGCTGCAATAAACATTGAGGTGCAGATAGCTCTTTTATTTGCCAAATTAGTTTCCTTTGGGTAAATTCCAAGGAGTGGGATGGCTGGGTTGTATGGTAGGGTTCTATTCATGTTTCTGAGGAATCTCCAGCCTGATTTCCATAGTGGCTTTACCTGATTGCATTCCCACCAACAGTGGGTTAGTGTCCCTTTTTCCCCACGTCCTCACCAGCATCAGTTGTTGGTAGATTTCTGAAAGTGAGCCATTCTAACTGGGGTGAGGTGAAACCTCGTTGTGGTTTTGATTTGCATTTCCTTGGTTGCTAGTGATCCTGAATATTTTTCCATGTGTCTGGTGGCCATTTGGATTTCCTCTTTTGAAAAATTGTTTCTAAAATGCTCTATGTATGTAACAGCTTTCACATTTATACACATGTAAAATGTGTTCCATTCAGAGTACCCTAAAAGACTCACAAAATTGTAATTAATTAAAAGATAAGCTTCATTTGCTGTCAAAAATAATCCCTCGGGAATTCATGTATACCAGACATCTATAAATGTTTATAGAAAATGCATACTTTGAAAACCTATGCATGGATTTCAAAATTTTTTGCACCAAAATAAACATTTATTCTGGTGTTTATTGATTGTATCTAAACAGCAAGCAAGCATTTGTATGCTGGTCCATGCCCCAAAAGTATCCAAGGGCTGGGCTGACTCAGGCAAAAGCCAGGAGCCAGGAACACAATTCAAATTTCCCATGTGAGTGACATGAATCCAATTACTTTGCTTCATCACATTTGTGGGGATTTGGAGACAGGAGTTCCATTAAATTTCTGAAGTACTCTCAGACTCAGCTGAATTTTACTTAACAACACAGTGCAGATGGTTGTTTGCCAAAAAAATTATACCTCTATACCATTTACTTGGTTTCATAGTACTCAAACATACTTTCATATCTCTCATTGAAGTTTATTTTGAATATCAGTTTCATATTTGTCTCCATTATGGTACTGCAAGTAACTAGGCACATAGACCCAGCCTGTAAAAAATATTTTCTATAGATTTGTCATGTTATACTTGGCATACTGTAAAGGCTCAATGAGTAATAATTAAACAAATTAATATGAAATTTTGCATCAAATTTAATATCCAAATAACTATATTATTCATTGCATCACTAAATTTTATTTATAATCCATTTTTTGCTTTATATATTTATGTGCTCATATTTGGACATCACAATTTGTTTTCAAGATATATTTATTTATCTGAAAGACAGAGTTACACAGAGAGAGAATATCCCATCTGCTTGTTCACTCCCTAAAATAGCTTCAATGGGTAGGGTGGGAACAGGCTGATGCCAGGCACATGGAGATCCACCTAAGTCTCCCATGTTTGTACAGGGACCCAAGAACTTGAGCCACGTTTTGTTGGTTGTGAGGCACATAAGTAGAACGCTGGACTGCAAACAGAGCAGCTAGGTCTTGAATGAGAACTCCAATATGGGCTGAAACTGCTGTCCCACAATGCTGGCCACTACAATCACACTATTTTATTTTATTTTATTTTTTCTATGACAAATTTTTTTAACTTTTATTTAATAAATATAAATTTCCGAAGCAGTGGCTTTCCCTCCCTAAACTTTCCTCCCACCCACAACCATCCCATCTCCCGCTCCTTCTCCCATTCCATTCACATCAGGATTCATTTTCAATTGTCTTTATATTCAGAAGGTGAACTTAGTATACATTAACTAAGCTTTCAACAGTTTGCACCCACACAGAAACACAAAGTGAAAAATACTGTTTCAGTACTAGTTATAAAAAAACCAGCTCTTCACTTGGCTGATTTTTTGTAATGTTTTTTTGGATTCAATCCTGTTAATTTCTTCTCTGATTTTAATTATTTCTCTTCTCCTACTAGATTTGGGTCTGGTTTGCTGCAAATTTTCTAGGTCCTTGAGATGCGCTGAAAGCTCATTTATTTGGTGCCTTTCCAATTTCTTGATATAGGCACCTATTGCTATAAACTTGCCTCTCAATACTGCTTTTGCCGTATCCCATAAGTTTTGATATGTTGTGTTGTTGTCCTCGTTTACTTCCAGAAAGTTTCTGATTTCTCTTTTGATTTCTTGAATGACCCAGTGTTCATTCAGGAGCATGTTGTTCAGTCTCCATGTGTTTGCATACTTTCTGGGGTTTCCTGAGTTGCTAATTTCCAGCTTCATTCCACTGTGGTCTGAGAAGCTGCATGGTATGATTCTAATTCTTTTAAATTTGCTGAGACTTGCTTTATGGCCTAGTATGTGGTCAATCCTAGAGAAGGTTCCATGCACTGCTGAGAAGAATGTGAAGTCTTTAGATGTAGGATTCAAAGTTCTGTAGATATCTGTTAGATCCATTTGTGCAATAGTGTCAATTAAATCTGCTGTTTCCTTGTTGATCTTCTGTCCGGATGATCTGTCTATTTCTGAGAGTGGAGTATTGAAGTCCCCCAGTACTATTGTATTGGAATCTAAGTCTCCCTTTAAGTCCCTTAAAATATCTTTTAAATAGACCGGTGCCCTGTAATTAGGTGCATATACAATTAAAATAGTTACATCTTCCTGTTGAATTGAACCCTTAATCATTATATAGTGTCCCTCTTTGTCTCTCTTAACAGTTTTTGTATTACAGTTTATTTTGTCTGATATTAATATGGCTACATCTGCATTTTTTTTGGTTTTTGTTGGCATGGAATATCTTTTTCCAACCTTTCACTTTCAGTCTGCATGCATCTTTGTTAGAGAGATGTGTTTCTTGTAGGCAACAAATAGTTGGGTGTTGTTCATTAAACCAGTCAGCCAGTCTGTGTCTTTTAACTGGACAGTTCAGGCCATTCACGTATAATATGACTATTGATACATAGTGACTTTGCATTGCCATTTTCCCGGAGATATTTTCTAGTATATGCTTTGAGCTTCCCATGCTCTTTTACTGGTAGGTGTTCTTCCTTTCCCTTCTTTCATATTGATGGCCGTGTTTCTGTGTTTCTGAGGGTAGCAAGGTCACTAGCAATCAGGGAAGTGCAAATCAAAACCACAATGAGGTTTCACCTCACCCCGGTTAGAATGGCTCACATGCAGAAATCTACCAACAACAGATGCTGGCGAGGATGTGGGGAAAAAGGGACACTAACCCACTGTTGGTGGGAATGCAAACTGGTCAAGCCACTATGGAAGTCAGTCTGGAGATTCCTCAGAAACCTGAATATAACCCTACCGTTCGATCCAGCCATCCCACTCCTTGGAATTTACCCAAAGCAGTTTAAATTGGCAAACAAAAAAGCGGTCTGCACCCTAATGTTTATCGCAGCACAATTCACAATAGCCAAGACCTGGAACCAACCTAAATGCCCATCAACGATAGACTGGATAAAGAAATTATGGGATATGTACTCTTTAGAATACTATACCGCAGTAAGAAACAACGAAATCCAGTCATTTGCAACAAAATGGAGGAATCTGGAACACATCATGCTGAGTGAAATAAGCCAATCCCAAAGGGACAAATACCATATGTTCTCCCTGATCGGTGACAACTGACTGAACACCAAAAAGGAAACCTGTTGAAGTGAAATGGACACTATGAGAAATGGTGACTTGATCAGCATAGCCTTGACTGTTAATGAACAACTTAATACATTATCCCTCTTAGTAGTTTTTTTTGTCTGTTCTACTTAATATGACTGGTTTAATTCTGTAATTAATACACAGTTATTCTTAAGTGTTGAAAATTAACTGAAATGTGATCCCTGTTAAACATAAGAGTAGGAATAAGAGAGGGAAGAGATGTACAATTTGGGACATGCTCAGGCTGACTTGCCCCAAATGGTAGAGTTAGAAACATACCAGGGGAATCCAATTTAATCCCATCAAGGTGGCATGTACCAATGCCATCTCACTAGTCCAAGTGATCAATTTCAGTTCACAATTGATCATAATGAAAGGACTAAGAGTCAAAGGGAGAACATAAACAAGTCTAGTACCTGCTAATACTAACTGATAGAATAAATAAAGGGGAGAGTGATCCAACATGGGAAGCAAGATACTCAGCAGACTCATAGAATGCCGGATGTCCTAAACAGCACTCTGGCCTCAGAATCAGCCCTAAAGGCATTCAGATCTGGCTGAAAAGCCCATGAGAGTATTTCAGGCATGGAAAGCCAAGACACTCTGGCAAACAAACAAACAAACAAAAAACAACAACCCTAAATGAAAGATCTCTGTGAGTGAGATCCCAGTGGAAAGAACAGGTCTTCAAAGAAGGAGGTATCTTTCTCTGAAGGGAGGAGAGAACCTCCACTTTGAATATGACCTTGTCTAAACAAGATAAGAGTCGGTGAACTCAAAAGGCTTCCATAGCCTTGGAAACTCATGACTGGTGCATAGGGTGATTACTGAGGCCATAAACAAGAGTGTCAATTTGTAAAGTCAACAACAGGAGTCACTGTGCACTTACTCCTCATGTAGGATCTCTGTCCTTAATGTGCTGTACATTGAGACTTAATGCTATAATGAGTACTCAAACAGTATATTTCGCTTTGTGTTTCTATGGGGGTGCAAACTGTTGAAATCTTTACTTAATGTATACTAAACTGATCTTCTTTAAAAAAGAAAAAAAGAAGAAATTATCAATTCCCAACTTGGCTCTCACTGGGATTAAACATGACAATAGGTCTGATCTGATTTCATCATCATTTAAAAAATCATCTATTATTTTTCACTTTATGTTTGTGTGGGAGCAAACTGTTGAAATCTTTACTTAATGTATGCTAAACTGATCTTCTGTATATAAAGAGAATCGAAAATGGATCCTCATGTGAATGGAAGGGGAGAGGGAGTGGGAAAGGGGAGGGATGCGGGTGGGAGGGACGATATGGGGGGGAAGCCATTGTAATCCATAAGCCGTACTTTGGAAATTTATATTCATTAAATAAAAGTTAAAAAAAATTCTGATGGATATCATATACAATATCTTTATTTGTTGTACGTTATTCGTGCTTTACTTTTTATGGTTCTTTGATACTGTTTTGATTCCCAGTAAACTTAAATATTGATTCTCATTCTCATGGTAGCAATGTTGTATGAAGTCACAGTCAACCCTGAGTTCATTACTCCTGATCCCCCGCTCCTGGAAAGAAATCTGAGTTCAGATGCCTCTAAGTCTCTGGCCACTTCCGCATTAAAAAATCACTAAGCTTTCCATGCTTGAGTGTCAAGTCTCTGGACACAGAAGAAATAGATATTTATGGGGAAGTAACACTATGGCTGAACGGAAAAGGGAGGTGAATGATAGAAAATGAAGGTAAAGAGAAATAAAGAGAACAGAATATGGGAGAAGTGCAGCAGTCACCATATAAGGGGAGAGAGTAGACATTCAGGATAAGGGTAAATCAAGGCATGTAATAATGGGAAGAGGGAATAAATGCAAAAGACAACAAGAGAATGATCATTTAAAGACACAAGGGAGTAAAGGTTGTTGGGGAAAATTTACCAAATATTGTCTGAAGTTCATCCAAAAATAAGATGGAGAAAACAAATATAAATATTCTCCTTTCAGAATGCAAGCTTAATAATTGTGTAAGCTTTTAATGGAATAAAGGAATGTCAGACAATATTTATCAAGATTTCCCTGAAGTTCATCTGAAAATAAGATGGATAAAATCAATATAAATATTCATTTTTTAAATGGGAAAAGAAAATTCCAACTTATGCAAAATGCAAAGCAAAACTTAAACTCAAGATATGGACTCACGGCCGGCGCCGCGGCTCACTAGGCTAATCCTCTGCCTTGTGGCACCGGCACACTGGGTTCTAGTCCTGGTTGGGGCGCCGGATTCTGTCCCAGTTGCCCTTCTTCCAGGCCAGCTCTCTGCTGTGGCCAGGGAGTGCAGTGGAGGATGGCCCAAGTGCTTGAGCCCTGCACCCGCATGGGAGACCAGGAGAAGCACCTGGCTCCTGCCATCGGATTAGTGTGGTTTGCTGGTCACAGCACGCTGGCCGCGGCGGCCATTGGAGGGTGAACCAACTGCAAAAGGAAGACCTTTCTCTCTCTCTCTCTCTCTCTCTCTCTCTCTCACTGTCCACTCTGCCTGTCAAAAAAGAAAAAAGATAAGGACTCACAAGCACACACACAGTCCCACGCATGCTGCTGGAAGACTTATTTTGTCTAAGCAACATGCTATACAGAATTAAAGAAGAGCAGAAATTTGCTTCACTGAGAAAAAATAGAAATATTAGTTCTGATGGTTAGCATATAAAATATGTGCAACAAACAAGACTAGTGTCTGCTAATACTAACTGACAGAATGAAAAAGGGAGAGAACATTCCAACATGGGAAGTGGGATACCCAGCAGACTCATAGAATGGCAGATTAACTAAATAGCACTCTGGTCTCAGAATCAGCCCTTAAGGCACTCGGCTCTGACTAAAGAGCCCATGAGATTATTTTAGGCATGGAAAGCCAAGACACTCTGAAAAAAAAAAGACCTAAATGAAAGATCTCTGCGAGTGAGATCCCAGTGGAAAGAATGGGGCCATCAAAGAAGCAGGTACCTTTCTCTGAAGGAAGGAGAGAACTTCCTCTTTGACTATGACCCTGTCGGAATAAGATCGAAATTGGCGAACTCAAAAGGCTTCCATAGCCTTGGCACCTCATCACAAGAGCCTAGGGAGGTTACTGATGCCATAAACAAGAGTGTCAATTGTTAAGTCAACAACAGGAATCACTGTGTACTTACTTGTCATGTGTTACCTGTCCTTAATGTGTTGTCCAATGTGAAGTAATGCTATAACTAGTACTGAAACAGTATTTTACACTTTGTGTTTCTGTATGGGTGAAAACTGATGAAATCTTTACTTCATATATACTCAATCGGTCTTATGCATATAAAGATAATTGAAAATGAATCTTGATGTGAATGGAATGGGAGAGGGAGCGGGAGATGGGAGGGGTGCGAGTGGGAGGGAAGTTATGGGGGGGAAGCCATTGTAATCCATGAACTGTACTTTGGAAATTTATATTTACTAAATAAAAAAAAGTCAGAATGTATTTACCATTACATCTCTTAAGTTATATGCAAATAAGACAAAAAGCAATAGAAATAATCTTGTTATAAAAATGGTTCACAAAATCCAAGTAGTGAAAACTGTGATGCATAATTTAATCTCAAAATATGGACACACACACACACACATGCACAAACACAAACACCCATGCATGCTGCTGGAAAACGAATTTTGTCTAAGCAACATGCCACACAGAATTAAAGAAGAAGAGGACAATTGCTTCACTGAGAAAAAAAATAGAAATATTATTTCTGATGGTTACCATATAAAAATCTTTTTTTTTTGTACTTTATTCCTGCTTTCATTTTATGGGTTCTTTGATAATGTCTATGATTCCCAGTAAACCTATGATATTGATTCCCATTTTCATGGTAGCAATGTTCTATTAAGTCGCAATCAACCCTGAATTCAGTGCCCCTAAGCCACTGCTCCTGGAAAAAAAATATGAGTCCAGATGCCTCTGAGTCTCCGGTCTCCAAAATCTCAATTATTACTAAGTTTTCCATGCTTGTGTGTAAATGATCTTGACACAGAGAATAGAGATGTTTATAGGGATTAAAGCCATGGCTGAACTAAAATGGGATGTGAATGATAGAAAATGAAGAAAAAGAGAAATAGAGAGAACTGAATATGGGAGATGCTCAGTATTCAACAAATATGGCGAGAGAGTAGACATTAAGGAGAACAGTAATTCAATGCTTGCAGTTAGGGAAGTAGGAATAAATGTAAAAGATAAAAAGAGAGAAATTGTTTTTAAAGTGGTAAGTGAGTAAATGCTGTCAGGGAATGCTTACTAAATATTCTCTGAAGTTTGTCTAAAAATAAAATGATAAAATAAATATAAATATTCTTGTTATGGAATGCAAGGTTAAGAAAAATTCTAACATTTCAGGAGAATAAAAGAATGTCAATGTAAAGTACTGTTTCAGTACTAGTTATAGCATTAATTCACACTGGACAACACATTAAGGACAGAGATCCTACATGAGCAGTTAGTACACAGTGACTCCTGTTGTTGATTTAACAATTTGAAACTCTTGTTCATGACATCAGTAATCACCCTAGGCTCTTGTCATGAGTTCCCAAGGCTATGGAAGCCTCTTGAGTTCACAAAATCCAATCTTATTTAGACAAGGTCATAGTCAAAGTGGAAGTTCTCTCATCCCTTCAGAGAAAGGTACCTACTTTGATGGCCCGTTCTTTCTGCTGTGATCTCATTCACAGAGATCGTTCTTTTAGGTCACTTTATTTTTGGCTACAGTGTCTTGGCATTCCATGCTTGAAGTACTCCTGTGGGCATTTTAGCCAGATCCGAATGCCTTAAGGGCTGATTCTGAGGCCAGAGTGCTATTAGGACATCTGCCATTCTATAAGTCTGCTGTGTATCCTGCTTCCCATGTTGGATTGTTCTCTCCCTTTTTGATTCTATCAGTATTAGCAGACACTAGTCTTGTTTGTGTGATCCTTTTGACACTTAATCCTATCATTATGATCAATTATGAACTGAAACTGAAAACTCTGACTAGTGAGATGGCATTGGTACATGCCACCTGGATGGGATTGTATTGGAATCCCCTGGCACATTTCTAACTCCACCATTAGGTGTAAGACTGGATGAGCATGTGTGAACTCTACATCTCCTCCCTCTCTTATTCCCACTCTTATATTTAACAGGGATCACTTTTCAGTTAAATATAAACAGCTAAGAATAATTGTGTGTTAATTAAAGAGTTCAACCAATGGTATTAAGTAGAACAAAAATACTAAATGAAATAAAATAGTAAGTTTTTCTTTGGAAGTCAGGACAAGGGCTGATGAAGTCATTGTTTCTCATAGTGTCCATTTCACTTTCACAGGTTTCCTTTTAGGTGCTCAGTTAGTTGTCGCTGATCAGGGAGAACATATGATATTTGTCCATTTGGGACTTGTTTATTTCACTCAGCACGATGTGTTCTTCTCGACTTTTAATTATTTCTCTTCTCCTACTAGTTTAGGGTCTGGTTTGCTGCAGTTTTTATAGATCCCTGATATGCATTGATAGCTGATTTTTTTGGTAACTTTCCAACATCGCATCATGCTGAACCGAAGCCAAGAGCCAGGTGCTTCTCCTGGTCTCCCATGCAAGTGAAGGTCCCAGGGACTTAGGCCATCCTCCACTGCACTCCCGGGCCATAGCAGAGAGCTGGCCTGGAAGGGTGCAACCAGGACAGAATCTGGTGCCCCGACCTGGACTAGAACCCGGTGTGCCATGCCACAGGTGGAGGATTAGCCTATTGAGCTGTGGCACCAGCCTCTGCTATTTCATAATTTAAGATTTTCTAATTCTCATCATAGAGTTATTTAACATCCTTGGTTAAGTTTATTCCAAGGTATTTCATTGTTTTTGTAGCGATTGTGAATGGGATTGATTTTAGCAGTTCTTTTGTGGCCGTTGCATTGTCTGTGTATAAAAAGGCTGTTGTATTTTTTTGTGTGCATTTATTTTATATCCTACTACTTTGCCAAAGTTATCTATGAGTTCCTATAGTCCTTAATAGAGTTCTTTGGATCCTCTAAAGAATCATATCATCTGCAAAGAGGGATAGTTTGACTTCCTCCTTCCCAATTTGTATCCCTTTAATTTCTTTTTCTTGCCTAATGGCTATGGCTAAAACTTCCAGTACTATATTGAATAGCAATGTTGAGTGTGAGCATCCCTGTCTGGTAGCAAATCTCATGAAAATGCTTCGAACTTTCCCCCTTCAATAGGTTTCTGGCCATGTGTTTTTCATAAATTGCTTTGATTGTATTGAGGAATGTTCCTTCCATACCCAGTTTGCTTTGAGTTTTCATCATGAAAGGGTGTTGAATTTTATCAAATACCATCTCTGCATCTATTGAGATAATCAGATGATTTTTCTTCTGCAGTTTGTTAATGTGGTGTATCACATTGATTGATTTTTGAACATTCAACTATCCCTGCATACCAAGGATAAATCCCACTTGGTCTGGGTGGAAGATCTTTCTGACATGTTGTTGCATTCCATTCGCCCAAATTTTATTGAGCGTTTTTGTGTCTATGTTCATCAGGCAAATTGGTCTGTAATTCTCTTTCTCTGCTGCATCTTTTTCAGGTTTAGGAATTAGGGTGATGCTGGCTTCATAGGAAGAATTTGGGAGGATTCCCTCTTTTTCGATTATTCTGAATAGTTTGAGAAGAATTAGAGTTAGTTCTTCTTTAAATGTCTTGTAGAATTCAGCAGTGAATCCATCCGGTCCTGGGCTTTTCTTTGTTGGGAGGGCCTTTATTCCTGATTCAATTTCTGACACCATTATGGGTCTGTTATGGTTTTCTATGTCTTCATGGTTAAATATAGGTAGGTAGGTTGTAGGTCTCCAGGAATCAATCCTTTTCTGATAGATTTCCCTGTTTGCTGGCATACAACTCTTTGTAGTAATTTCTGATGACTCTTTTTATTTCTGTGGTGTCTGCTGTTACATTCCCTTTTTGGTGATGTTCCAATTTCTTGATGTCGACACCTATTGCTATAAATTTCCTCTTAGCACTGCTTTTGCAGTTCCTTAACATATGTTTTAAATGACCCAATGCCCTGTAATTAGGTGCATATATATTTATCACAGTTACATCTTCCAGCTGAATTGATCCCTTAATCATTATATAGTGCCCCTCTTTGTCTCTCTCAGCAGTTTTTGTGTTAAAGTTTATTTTGTCTGATATTAAGATGGCTGTGCCCACTCTTTTTTGCTTTCTGTTGGTATGGAATATCTTTTTCCAACCTTTCACATTCAGTCTGCATGCACCTTTGTTGGAAAGATGTGTTTCTTGTAAGCAGCAAATAGATGGGTTTTGTTTTTTAATCCATTCATCCAGTCCGTGTCTTTTAATTGGAGGTCGATGCCATTTACATTCAATGTGACTATTGATAAGTAGTGACTTTGCTCTGCCCTTTTTCCAAAGATATTTCTAATATATGCTTTGAACTTCCTGTGATCTTTTACTGAGAGATTTTCTTACTTTACCTTCTTTCTTTTTGATGACCATGTTTCTCTATTTCTGTGTGTAACACATCTTTAAGCATCTTTTGCAGGGCTGTACCAGTGGTGACAAATTATTTCACTTTTTCTTTTTGCTATGAAAAGTCTTTATTTCACCTTCATTCACAAATGAGAGCTTTGCAGGATATAATATTCTGGGATGGCAGTTTTTTCTCTAATACTTGGGCTATAATTAAGCAATTCCTCCTAGCCTGTAGGGTTTCTGATGAGAAGCCTGCTGTGAGTCTAACTGGAGATCCTCTGGCAATAATCTGACGTTTCTCTCTTGCACATTTTAGAATTCTTTCTTTATGTTTCACTGTGGTTTGTGTGATACAGCCTGTCCTTGTGAGAATCTCATTTGGTCATGTTTATAAGGGGTTCTATGTGCTTCCTGTACTTGGATGTCTTTTTCCTTCTCCAAACCCAGGAAGTTTTCTGCTAGACTCTCAGTAAAAAGGCATTCTAGTCCTTCTCTCTCTCCATGCCTTCAGGAACTCCTAGAACCCCAATGTTGGGGTTTTTAATAGTATCCTGTAGATCCCCGCCAATATTTTTTAGATTTCTAATTTCCTCTTCTTTTCTTTGGTTTGACTGTATACTTTCCTGTGCTCTGTATTCTAAGTCCGGTATTGTCTCTTCTGCCTTACTGACTCTGTTTTTAAGGCTCTCAAATGTGTTTTTTATTTGTTCTATTGAATTGTTCATTTCATGTTTGTTTCTCTTCAATATCTCAAATTTATATTCTACTAAATTCCTCATTTCATTTTGATTCCTCCTTAAGATTTCATTTTCTTGAAGGTGATTTTCTGTCCTGCCCTGTGTGGATTTCTGTAGTTCATGCATTTGTTTTTGGTAAGTTCTAAATATTCTTATCATAAATTTTTTGAAATCCGTATCTTGCATTTCTTCTATCTCATTATCTTCATAATCTTGTATTGGAGTTTCATGTAATTTGGGAGCATCATGATGTTCCTTGTTCTTTTCTCCTCGGTTTTTGAGTTTGTTGTTTGGCATTGTGGAGATATTCTTTGGTTTCTTCTTTTTTTTTCACCGTGGTTTAGTGTGCTTTCTTATTATGCTTTGACTCTAGATTAAATGGACTGTCTTCTTTTGTTGAATCTCTAGAGGCTTGTGTTGGGTGCGGCCAGAGAACTCTATTAAGTTCTTCAGGGTTAAAATGTGCCAAAGGTGACACACCCAGGTTTTGTGTGGAAATCTCTCTCTCTCTCTCTTATTCAGAAGGGAAGTAATTCTGCTTAGCTGAGCTCTTCTCCTCAATGCAATCAGTGCCTCAGTGCCTCAGCACTAACTCTAGTGGGTATAATATTCATCTGCTCTGTCCTAAGGACCACACAAAGGTGTGCAGTCCTCAGTGTAAGCTCAGATACCCCTGCAATATCTCTCAGCCAAGGCTGCCTGAGTTTTTGGCATCTCCCTCGAAGACTACTCAAATCTAAGCCACACTATGAGTTCCCCACACACCCTCAGTTTTTTTTTCTCACATTCCCAGTTCATAAGCTCCACACATTCACTGGTTCCTAGTCTCCTGTTATTACTCCCAACCAGAGTCAGCTATTTCTGCTGGGCTGAGTCGGGTATAGCTTGAGCTGGAACAGTTATTACATATGTCCAAAATGGTGCCTGCTCTATTATCTCATATGCCTTTGTAAGGTGTGTAGAGAAAGAGAATCATGTCCATAGAAGGCCTTTGTAGTGAGATCCTAGCAGAAAACACCCTGGGTTTGGAGAAGGAAAGAGATATCCAAGTACAGGAAGCATATGGAATCCCCAATAAAAATGACCGAAAGAGATTATCACTATGACACATTGTAATCACACAAACCACAGTGAAAAATAAAGAAAAGATTTTAAAATTTGCAAGTAAGAAACATCAGATTACTCTTAGAGAATCTCCAGTTAGATTCACAACAGACTTCTCATTAGAAACCTTACAGGCTAGGAGGGATTGCTTAGATATAGCCCAAGAACTAAGAGAAAAAAAAAACTGCCATATTTTTTATATCATCTAGTTAGGCTTGTGTACTTTCCTCCACAGGGCTTCAAACCTAGTTCGCTCCAGGCTCTTCCTGCAGCTTTATTGCCAGTTTCTCAGGCTGCAGCAATTTTGCCTCACCTCTCTTTCCAGTGCTGATGTGGAGGAAATGACTCTCAGCAGCTAGGTTCCTCGGCAGTGGGCACGTGTGTCCTCCACGTAGATTCTCTGTGTCCCTGTAATTCCAAAAGAGTTTCCTCTGCAGTTGTTCCCTGATTTTTCACTGACTAAACTATCTCCACTTTTATTACACCATTTTTTTCCTGGACTATAGGTGAGCTCCCTCCATATTCCACTATCTTAGAGACAGGTCCTTATATTAATATTTCCATGCTATTTTCAGAGGAATGACAGAAAGGATGTAGTAAATATTCCATGACAGCCAATACTCCCTTGGCACTTTAAAATTATTACTCCCTTTTCTCTTTTGCATTGATTCCCTCTTCCCCTAATCGCATGCCTTGATTTACCTGCTCCCAAGTGTCGGCTCTCCCCAGATACGTTGACTACTGAACTTCTCCCATATTCAGTTCTCTCCATTTTTCTTTTCTTTCATTTTCTATCATTATATCAGTACAACATTTGAATTATAGCAGTATTTCCCTTCATGACCTCGCTCTGAGCCACAACCGTCCCATCTCCCACTCCCTCTCCATCCCCTACTTAATCATGATTATTTTTCAGTTATCTTTATATACAGAAGACAAACTGAGTATATACTAAGTGAAGATTTCAACAGATGGCACCCACAAGGACGAACAAAGTATAGAGCACTGTTTGAGTAAAAATTTCAACATTAATTCTCACAGTACAACACATTAAGGGCAAAGGAACTGCATGGGGGCAGGTGCATAGTGACTATGAGAAACAATGACTTAATCAGCCCTTGTCCTGACTTTTGAGGAACGATTCCATTGACATTTGAAAATGATTGCTCTCGTGTATTTTGCGTTTATTCCCCATTCTCCTAATTTCATGCCCTGATTTACTCTTCTCCTGAATCTCTACTCTCTCCCCATATGTGTTGACTATGGACTTCTCCCATATTCCGTTCTCTCCAGTTTTCTTTTCCTTCATTTTCTATCATTCACCTCCAGTTTTAGTTCAGGCAAGTCCTTACGTCCGTACAAACATCTATTTAATCTGCATCCAGATTTCTGGCACACAAGCATGTAAAACAAGCAGATGCTTTGGTACGGTGCGACAAGAGACTTAGAGGCAGATGAACTCAAAATTTTTCCAGGAGCAGTGGGCCAGAAGTCCCTAACTCAGGGTTGATTGTGACTTAATGCAACATTGCTACAATGGTATGAGAATCAACATCATAGATTTACTGGTAATCAAAGACAGTACCAAAGAACCATAATAATAAGTTAAAGCCCAAACAACATACAAAATTTAAGATATTTATATGGTTACCATCACAACTAATATTCCTATTTTTTCTCAGTACCAGTACCAAAGAACCATAATAATAAGTTAAAGCCCAAACAACATACAAACTTTAAGATATTTGTATGGTTACCATCACAACTAATATTCCTATTTTTTTCTCAGTGAAGCAAATTTCCTCCTTTGCTGTAATACTGCCTAGCATGTTACTTAGAAAACATTAGGTTTCCAGCAGCATGGTTGTGTGAGTGTGTGTGTGTGTGTGTGCGTGTCCATATCTTGAGTTTAAATTTTGCACTGCATTTTGAATAAGCTGGAATTTCTTATCGATGTTAAAACATGGTTATTTATATTTATTTTATCCATCTTTTTTTCAGATGAACTTCAGAGACTGAATGGTAAATACATGATGACATTCCTTTCTTCCCTTAAAATATAGGGATTTCTTAGCCTTGCATTCCGTAAAAAGAATATTTATATTGATTTTTCCTTTGGAATTTTACATGAACGTCAGAGAAGATGTGGTAAATATTCTCTGACAGATTTAATCCCTAACACTTTAAAAGGACGGCTCTGTTGCTGTCCTTTGCATTTATTCCCCCTTCCCCCATGCATGCCTTCATTAACCTTTCGCTTGAATGTCTGCTCTCTCCCTCAATATGTTGACTGTGGACTTCTCCCATATTCAGTTCTCTCCATTTCTCTTTTCTGTCATTCACCTCCAGTTTTAGTTCAGCCAAAGCTTCCCTACCCTATAAACATCTCTTAATTCTGTGTCCCGATTCCTGACACACAAGCATGTATAATTGAAGTGAAATTTTGGTCCTGTGATGGCAGAATCTTAGAGGCATGTGAACTCAGATTTATTCCAGGAGCAGTAGCTCAGGAGTCCCCAACTCATGGTTGATTGTGACTCGATGCACCCTTACTACAATGGTAATGAGAATCAATATCATAGATTTACTGGGAATCAAAGACAGTATCAAAGATCCATAATAATATATAAAAGCAAAAACATTGTATGATAAATACAGATATTTTATATGGTCACCTTCAAAACTAATAGTCCTATTTATTATCAGTAAAGCAATTTCTCCCCTTTTCTTTAATCTCCTTAACATGCTACTCCTACGTAATTAGTTTTCCAGCAGCATAGATGAGTGTGTGTGTGTGTTTGTGTGTTCCTCCATATCTTCAGCATAAATTTTGCATTGCATTTTTCACAAGTTGGAATTTTCTTCACATTCTTCTGAAAGAATATTTATATTGATTTTTTGTATCTTCTTTTCAGATGAACCGCAGAGACATAATGGTAAATACATTCTGACAGTCCTTTATTCCCTTAAAATATGGTAGAGGTCCTACAGGGGGGCAAGTGCATAGTGACTATGAGAACCAACGAATTGATAAGCCCTTGTCTTCACCGTCGAGGAACAACTCCATTGACACTTGAAAATGATTGCTCTCTTGTATTTTGTGTTTATTCCCCATTCTCCTAACTTCATGCCCTGATTTACCCTTCTCCTGAATCTCTACTCTCTCCCCATATGTGTTGACTATGCGCTTCTCCCATATTCAGTTCTCTCCAGTTTTCTTTTCCTTCATTTTCTATCATTCACCTCCAGTTTTAGTTCAGGCAAGTCCTTACGTCCATACAAACATCTATTTAATCTGCATCCAGATTTCTGGCACACAAGCATGTAAAACAAGCAGATGCTTTGGTACGGAGTGACAAGAGACTTAGAGGCAGATGAACTCAAATTTTTTCCAGGAGCAGTGGGCCAGAAGTCCCTAACTCAGGGTTGATTGTGACTTAATGCAACATTGCTACAATGGTATGAGAATCAACATCATAGATTTACTGGGAATCAAAGACAGTATCAAAGAACCATAATAATAAGTTAAAGCCCAAACAACATACAAAATTTAAGATATTTATATGGTTACCATCACAACTAATATTCCTATTTTTTCTCAGTGAAGCAAATTTCCTCCTTTGCTGTAATTCTGCCTAGCATGTTACTTAGAAAACATTAGGTTTCCAGCAGCATGGTTGTGTGAGTGTGTGTGTGTATGTGTGCGTGTCCATATCTTGAGTTTAAATTTTGCACTGCATTTTGAATAAGCTGGAATTTCTTATCGATGTTAAAACATGGTTATTTATATATATTTTATCCATCTTTTTTTCAGATGAACTTCCGAGACTGAATGGTAAATACATGAAGACATTCCTTTCTTCCCTTAAAATATAGGGATTTCTTAGCCTTGCATTCCGTAAAAAGAATGTTTATATTGATTTTTCCTTTGGAATTTTACATGAACGTCAGAGAAGATGTGGTAAATAGTCTCTGACAGATTTAATCCCTAACACTTTAAAAGGACGGCTCTGTTGCTGTTTTGCAGTTATTCCCCCTTCCCCCATGCATGCCTTCATTAACCTTTCGCTTGAATGTCTGCTCTCTCCCTCAATATGTTGACTGTGGACTTCTCCCATATTCAGTTCTCTCCATTTCTCTTTTCTGTCATTCACCTCCAGTTTTAGTTCAGCCAAAGCTTCCCTACCCTATAAACATCTCTTAATTCTGTGTCCCGATTCCTGACACACAAGCATGTATAATTGAAGTGAAATTTTGGTCCTGTGATGGCAGAATCTTAGAGGCATGTGAACTCAGATTTATTCCAGGAGCAGTAGCTCAGGAGTCCCAAACTCATGGTTGATTGTGACTCGATGCACCCTTACTACAATGGTAATGAGAATCAATATCATAGATTTACTGGGAATCAAAGACAGTATCAAAGATCCATAATAATATATAAAAGTGGCGGAGCCAAGATGGCGGAATAGTGAGGGCGCACACCGATAGTCCGGGAAAATTTAGTTTAATAAAAGGGGAGTTACGGTAGCCTCAGAAAAAAGAACCAGGAAAATATTGCAGAGGAAACCCTTCTGGATTGAGTGGACGTGAATCGGAGGACCTACTGGGAGAACAAGGTCGCCCACCGCGCAGAAGCCGAGCTGTGGGACCGAGCTGCGCAAGCTGCAGGCTCTGTGCGCCAGTGCTGGAAGGGGAGTGCGTGCCACACAGACAACAGCGGGGAGACTTGGGACGCCCAGGGCTCCGAGTCCACACATCGGCCCAGGAAGGGGAGCGGACCTGCGTGGAGAGCATGGGAGCCCACAGTTCGGGACACCAGCGGCAGACTCAACACACCAGCGCTGGAACGCGAGGTGAGCCGAACCTCAATAGCCCGAGACACTGGCAGGCAAGCAGAGAGAGGAGACTAGAGGGAACGACCCCCGGGAGGAGGGGAGAGGAAAAAAAAAAAGGTGACTGGTACGGACACGGGTTTCTCTCTCTCCGCTCACCTCTCAAGGGCGAGCAAGACAAAGAGCAGGCGCCATCTTGGACATACGTCATAAGCAGAGCGACCTCAGGTCTGCACCGGCCCTGAGCCTAGCAGAAAAACCTGACTCTGGGTGGGGCGAAATAACAGGAGATTAGGACCTAGTAAATTTGTGGTGCTACTGAACTGAGACTGTGAAAAAAGAGACGGTGGGGGAGAGAACTCACGGAATTCACGTGAGCACTCTCCAGAGACGCTACAATTCCGTAACTTTGGCAACCCAGTGGGAGACTGAAGGAGAATTTGAGCCCACTCTGAGGGCAGAACAGATTCCCTGTGTGGTCCTTGGGAAAGAGCTTCCGATCTCTGGCTCCTGTGGGTATATCATTTGCCTGCTAACTACCTCCAACTTCGTTCAGCTGTGCAGAATTACTTCCCTTTTGAATCAAAAAAAAAAAAAAAAAAGAAAGAGAGAGAGAGAGAGGTTTACCACGCCTAACCTGGGAGTGTCACCTTTGGCACACCAAACAGAGCTCTCAGGCCACACCCATGTCAAGCCCTAAGGCTCCATCAAAAACAGATAGTCCACTTAATCTAGAGTCATAGTATAACAAGAAAAAGCACCACAGTGAAGAAACCAAGTATCTCCAATATGCCAAATAACAAACACAAAAACCGAGATAATAAAAACAAGGAAGTCACCATGAAGCCCTCAAATGAAAAAGACACCCCAATTCAAGATTAGTATACAAATTCTTCTTGTTTTTAAATTTATTTCACAGAAAGGGTTAGACAGTGAGAGAGAGAGAGAGAGAGAGAGAGAGAGAGAGAGAAAAGCCTCCCTTCCTTTGGTTAACCCCAAATGGCCATCATGGTCAGCGCTGTGCCTATCTGAAACCTGGAGCCAGGCACTTCCCATTGGGCTCACATGTTTGTGCACAGGACCAAGCATTTGGGCCAAATCTCCACTGTCCTCCTGGGCTTCAGCAGAGAGCTGGACCAGAGAGGAGAAACAGTAGGCGCACTGCTGCCGGAACACTGCACTGATCGGAAGCCAGGAGCCAGGTGCTTCTCCTGGTCTGCCATGTGGCTGCAGGGCCCAAGCACTTGGGCCATCCTCCACTGCACTCCTGAGCCACAGCAGAGAGCTGGACTGGAAGAGGGGCAACCAAGACAGAATCCGGCGCCTGGACTGGGACTAGAAACCAGTGTGCCAGCGCAGCAGGTGGAGGATTAGCCTATTGAGACATGGCACTGGCCATGTATTTTGATTCTAGAAAAACAAGCGTGTATAATGAAGTGAAATATTGGTCCTGTGGTGACCATTCACTTACAGGCATCTGAACTCAGATTTTTTCCAGGAGCAGTGGCTCAGGAGTCCCTCGCTCAGGGTTGATTGTGACTTAATGCAACATTGCTACCATGATAATCAGAATCAATGTCATAGATGTACCGGGAATCAAAGACAGTATCAAAGAACCCTAAAAATAAAAGCTTGAATAGCATACAAAAATAAAGATATTTTACATGGTTACAATCAGACTACTATTTCTATTATTTCTCAGTAAACAAATTTACAATTCTTAAATTCTGTATAGCATGTTAATTAGACAAAATTAGTATTTCAGCATCATGCATATGTGTGTGTGTCTGTGTATGCTAATCCATATCTTCAGTTTAAATTTTGCACTGCATTTCACGTAAGTTGGAATTTTCTTAACAGTCTTCTGAAAAGAGTATTTATATTGATTTTTCCATCTTGTTTTCAGATGAACTTCAGAGAAAATGTGGTAAATATTCCCTGACAGCTTTTACTCTCTTGACACTTTAAAATGATTGCTCTCTTGTTGTCTTTTGCATTGATTCCCTCTTGCCCTAATTGCATGCCTAGATTTACCCTTCTCCTGACTATGTACTCTCTCCCCATGTATGTTCACTACTGGACTTCCCCCGTATTAAGTTCTCTCCATTTCTCTTTTCTCTCGTTTTCTGTCATTCGCCTCCCTTTGTTGTTCCGCCATCGCTTTACTTCCCCATAAACATCACTTTAATCTGTGTCCAGATTCTTGGCACACCAGCCTGTAAAACTAGTGGGAGCTTGGGTGCCGTGGTGACCACTGACTTAGAGGCATCCGAACTCAGATTTTATTCCGGGAGCAGTGGCTCCGGAGTCCCTAACTCAGGGTCGATTGTGACTTAATGCAACATTGCTACCATGATAATCAGAATCAATATCATAGATGTCCTGGGAATCAAAGACAGTATCGAGAAACCCTAAAAATAAAAGGCTGAATAACAAACAAAAAATAAAGGTATTTTATATGGTAACCCTCCAAACTAAGATTTCTATTTTGTAGTATAGCAAATGTCCTCCTTTTCTTTCATTCTGTATAGCATGTTACCTAGACAAAATTAGTTTTCCAGCAGCATACGTGGGAGTTTGTGTGTGTGTGTGTGTGTGTGTGTGTGTGTCTGTATCATGAGTTTAAATTTTGCATTGCATTCCTCATAATTTGCAATTTTTAAAACGTTTTATAACAGGAATATTGAGTTTGATTTTTTCATCATATTTTTACGTGAACTTCAGGGATGTAATGGTATATATTTTCTGGCAGCCCTTTATCCCCTTATATTTTTTCTTGATGGCTTTAACTCTCTCTCGTCTCATTAATGGCATCCTTTAGCTCTCCCTTCTCCACATATCTACTCTTCTTCCTCCTCATTTTATTTTTTGGTTTTCGGCCCTTTTTATACCAAGTTCTCATCATTTCTTTTTGCTTAACTTTTCTATCCATTATCATTCTTTTTTTGTTTTTTATTCTATGTCTTTGATTTTGTGTAAATGTTTCTTTCTTACTCAAAATCTTCTGAAGATTCAATATGATTGGTGAGGTGATGGGAGTTAAGCAAACAGTCACATAGTTTCCTTCAATATATTTACTTCCTGAATACTTCTCTTGATTTAGGACCTTTATCAGATATTCCAAAATATAAGTGTCCGTACTTTGCATATGTTATCTCCTCATCTTTAGGAAATGAGTTAAAAATTTACAAACTTGTTTGTGATTAATTTATACTTCATTTAAATTTTGATTTCAAATAATTTTGTTAAGGTAAAATGTGATTGTTCCTTCCTGAAATAGATATGAGTTAACAGCATCCCATTTTTTCCAAGAAGAAAATTATACCAAGAGTCATTTTATCTGGAAGACTATACTCTTCCCTATTTTTTCTCAGTGAAGCAAATTTCCTCCTTTGCTGTAATTCTGCCTAGCACGTTACTTAGAAAACATTAGGTTTCCAGCAGCATGGTTGTGTGAGTGTGTGTGTGTGTATGTGTGTGTGTCCATATCTTGAGTTTAAATTTTGCACTGCATTTTGAATAAGCTGGAATTTCTTATCGACGTTAAAACATGGTTATTTATATTTATTTTATCCATCTTATTTTCAGATGAACTTCAGAGACAGAATGGTAAATACATGATGACATTCCTTTATTCCCTTAAAATATAGGGATTTCTTAGCCTTGCATTCCATAAAAAGAATATTTATATTGATTTTTCCTTTGGATTTTTAGATGAACGTCAGAGAAGATGTGGTAAATATTCTCTGACAGATTTAATCCCTAACACTTTAAAAGGACGGCTCTGTTGCTGTCTTTTGCATTTATTCCCTCTTCCCCCATGCATGCCTTCATTTACCTTTCGCTTGAATGTCTGCTCTCTCCCTCAATATGTTGACTGTGGACTTCTCCCATATTCAGTTCTCTCCATTTCTCTTTTCTGTCATTCACCTCCAGTTTTAGTTCAGCCAAAGCTTTCCTACCCTATAAACATCTCTTAATTCTGTGTCCTGATTCCTGACACACAAGCATGTATAATTGAAGTGAAATTTTGGTCCTGTGATGGCAGAATCTTAGAGGCATGTGAACTCAGATTTATTCCAGGAGCAGTAGCTCAGGAGTCCCCAACTCATGGTTGATTGTGACTCGATGCACCCTTACTACAATGGTAATGAGAATCAATATCATAGATTTACTGGGAATCCAAAACCGTACCAAAGGAGCCAAAAAATAAAAGCCTGAATAACATACAAAATATAAAGTTATTTTATATGGTAACCATCAGAACTAATATTAATATTTTTTTTCTCGGTGAAGCGAATTTCCTCCTTTTCTTTAATTCTACATAGCATGTTATTTAGACAAAATTAGTTTTCCATCATCATTGATATGTGTGTGTGTGCGTGGGTGTGTGCATGTTTGTCAATATCTGTAGCTTAAATTTTGCATTGCATGTTTAATAAGTTGGAATTCCTTATCCACGTTTAAACAAGAATATTTATATTCATTTTATTTATCTTATTTTCAGATGAACTTCAGAGAAATAATGGTAAATATTGTTTGACATTCCTTTATTCCATTAAAATGTAGAAATTTATTAGCCTTGCCTTCAGTAAGAAGAATATTTATAGAGATCTTTTTCTTCTCATATTTAGATGAACGTCAGAAAAGATGTGGTAAATATTCTCTGTCAGCATTTATTCCCTTGACACTTTAAAATAATTGCTCTCTTTTGTTCGTTTGCATGTATTCCCTCTTCACCTACTTGCATGCTTTGATTTACCTTTCTTTTGAATGTATACTCTCTCCCCATAAATGTTGACTGCTGGACTTCTCCCATAGTAGGTCTCTCTATTTCTCTGTTCTTTCATTTCCTATCACTCAGTCTAGTTTTTGTTCAGCCAAGGCTTAACTTCCCTATATACATCTATTTATTTAGTATACAAATTCTTCTTGTTTTTAAATTTATTTCACAGAAAGGGTTAGACAGTGAGAGAGAGAGAGAGAGAGAGAGAGAGAGAGAGAGAGAGAAAAGCCTCCCTTCCTTTGGTTAACCCCAAATGGCCATCATGGTCAGCGCTGTGCCTATCTGAAACCTGGAGCCAGGCACTTCCCATTGGGCTCACATGTTTGTGCACAGGACCAAGCATTTGGGCCAAATCTCCACTGTCCTCCTGGGCTTCAGCAGAGAGCTGGACCAGAGAGGAGAAACAGTAGGCGCACTGCTGCCGGAACACTGCACTGATCGGAAGCCAGGAGCCAGGTGCTTCTCCTGGTCTGCCATGTGGCTGCAGGGCCCAAGCACTTGGGCCATCCTCCACTGCACTCCTGAGCCACAGCAGAGAGCTGGACTGGAAGAGGGGCAACCAAGACAGAATCCGGCGCCTGGACTGGGACTAGAAACCAGTGTGCCAGCGCAGCAGGTGGAGGATTAGCCTATTGAGACATGGCACTGGCCATGTATTTTGATTCTAGAAAAACAAGCGTGTATAATGAAGTGAAATATTGGTCCTGTGGTGACCATTCACTTACAGGCATCTGAACTCAGATTTTTTCCAGGAGCAGTGGCTCAGGAGTCCCTCGCTCAGGGTTGATTGTGACTTAATGCAACATTGCTACCATGATAATCAGAATCAATGTCATAGATGTACCGGGAATCAAAGACAGTATCAAAGAACCCTAAAAATAAAAGCTTGAATAGCATACAAAAATAAAGATATTTTACATGGTTACAATCAGACTACTATTTCTATTATTTCTCAGTAAACAAATTTACAATTCTTAAATTCTGTATAGCATGTTAATTAGACAAAATTAGTATTTCAGCATCATGCATATGTGTGTGTGTCTGTGTATGCTAATCCATATCTTCAGTTTAAATTTTGCACTGCATTTCACGTAAGTTGGAATTTTCTTAACAGTCTTCTGAAAAGAGTATTTATATTGATTTTTCCATCTTGTTTTCAGATGAACTTCAGAGAAAATGTGGTAAATATTCCCTGACAGCTTTTACTCTCTTGACACTTTAAAATGATTGCTCTCTTGTTGTCTTTTGCATTGATTCCCTCTTGCCCTAATTGCATGCCTAGATTTACCCTTCTCCTGACTATGTACTCTCTCCCCATGTATGTTCACTACTGGACTTCCCCCGTATTAAGTTCTCTCCATTTCTCTTTTCTCTCGTTTTCTGTCATTCGCCTCCCTTTGTTGTTCCGCCATCGCTTTACTTCCCCATAAACATCACTTTAATCTGTGTCCAGATTCTTGGCACACCAGCCTGTAAAACTAGTGGGAGCTTGGGTGCCGTGGTGACCACTGACTTAGAGGCATCCGAACTCAGATTTTATTCCGGGAGCAGTGGCTCCGGAGTCCCTAACTCAGGGTCGATTGTGACTTAATGCAACATTGCTACCATGATAATCAGAATCAATATCATAGATGTCCTGGGAATCAAAGACAGTATCGAGAAACCCTAAAAATAAAAGGCTGAATAACAAACAAAAAATAAAGGTATTTTATATGGTAACCCTCCAAACTAAGATTTCTATTTTGTAGTATAGCAAATGTCCTCCTTTTCTTTCATTCTGTATAGCATGTTACCTAGACAAAATTAGTTTTCCAGCAGCATACGTGGGAGTTTGTGTGTGTGTGTGTGTGTGTGTGTGTGTGTCTGTATCATGAGTTTAAATTTTGCATTGCATTCCTCATAATTTGCAATTTTTAAAACGTTTTATAACAGGAATATTGAGTTTGATTTTTTCATCATATTTTTACGTGAACTTCAGGGATGTAATGGTATATATTTTCTGGCAGCCCTTTATCCCCTTATATTTTTTCTTGATGGCTTTAACTCTCTCTCGTCTCATTAATGGCATCCTTTAGCTCTCCCTTCTCCACATATCTACTCTTCTTCCTCCTCATTTTATTTTTTGGTTTTCGGCCCTTTTTATACCAAGTTCTCATCATTTCTTTTTGCTTAACTTTTCTATCCATTATCATTCTTTTTTTGTTTTTTATTCTATGTCTTTGATTTTGTGTAAATGTTTCTTTCTTACTCAAAATCTTCTGAAGATTCAATATGATTGGTGAGGTGATGGGAGTTAAGCAAACAGTCACATAGTTTCCTTCAATATATTTACTTCCTGAATACTTCTCTTGATTTAGGACCTTTATCAGATATTCCAAAATATAAGTGTCCGTACTTTGCATATGTTATCTCCTCATCTTTAGGAAATGAGTTAAAAATTTACAAACTTGTTTGTGATTAATTTATACTTCATTTAAATTTTGATTTCAAATAATTTTGTTAAGGTAAAATGTGATTGTTCCTTCCTGAAATAGATATGAGTTAACAGCATCCCATTTTTTCCAAGAAGAAAATTATACCAAGAGTCATTTTATCTGGAAGACTATACTCTTCCCTCAAAGAGAGAATGTTTTGTTGAATACAGGAGAGATGGCAAAAGAACCAGAAAGAAATAAACAGCAAAATTAATTTCTTAAAGAGAGTGGGAAAAATAAATATGTAAATATCATATAAAATCTTGAAGCCTAATAAAGTGCAAAAATGGCCAAAGAACAGTCTAAAACATTACCTATGTATTCTAGACTATCATCTCATCTTTCCAAAAGTATATGAAAGCTTTTTATAAAATATCACTGAAGCCTGATGTCATGTGTTAGGAAAGAGAAAAATAAGAAAGTCTAAAGTACAATCTTCAAATATTTTGGTCATTTAATTCTTAAAATAATTATGGAAAACTAAATCGATCATAAACAATTTAAATACAGCCTCAAGTTTTCATCAAAAATTTGTCAGTGAATTATTCATGTTGATTCTTTAAATAAAACTATTCTTTTATTTTATGTACATAAAATGCATGTGTACATTGCCATTGTAATACAAATTTCATAGCAGCATTTTACCTTGATTCATTCATGTTTAATTTTTATATTTTCTTTATTTACATAGGTGAACAAATTTCATTTATTTCACATATATGTATTTAGGAGCATAGTGATACTTCCCACCCAAAACTCTCTCCTCCTTCCTTTCTTATTCTTTCTTGATTAATTTTACTTCTCTCAAATACCTGAGTCAGTAAAACATCAATTTTATTCCATTTCTTATTTTTTTACTTAAAGATTTATTTTTATTTGAAAGTCAGAGTTACATAGAGAGGGGAGAGGCAGAGAAAGAGAGAGAGAGAGGTCTTCCATCCACTGGTTCACTCTCCAGATGGTCACATGGCTGGAGCTGTGCTGATCCGAAGCCAGGAGCTTCTTCCAGGTCTCCCACGTGGGTGCAGGGGCCCAAGGACTTGGGCCATCTTGTACTTCTTTCCCAGGCCATAGCAGAGAGGTGGATCAGAAATGGAGCAGATGGTATTCAAACTGGCGCTCATATGGGATGACGGTGCTTCAGGCCAGGATGTTAACCCGCTGCGCCACAGCACCGGCCCCATCTTTTCTTAGTTTTAGTCAAAGATTTATAGACTGAGAAATTGCACCCTAATATGTAAGATAACAGGAATAGGAAGGACCTTAATTAAAGTGTAGTCACTTGATTGTTGGAACTTCTCTTGAGGCACATGATAAAAACCAAAAAATTACTCTTTATCAAAGATAATTTCAAAATTTCTGTCAATTGACAACTCAATTAAAACCTAATGAAAGTTCATTAAATATTAAGGATTACAGATCATGAAGCTTGCAAAAATATTGCCCTTCCCATCAAGGTGGCATGTACCAATGCTATCTCACTAGTCCCAGTGATCAATTTCTGTTCACAGTTGATCATAATGATAGGACTAAAAACCAAAGGGATCACATAAACAAGACTAGTGTCTGCTAATACTAGCTGATAGAATAAAAAAAGGAGAGAACGTTCCAACATGGGAAGCATGATGCACAGCAGACTCATAGAATGGCAGATGTCCTAAACAGCACTCTGGCCTCAGAATCAGCCCTTAAGGCATGCAGATCCAGCTGAAAAGCCCATGAGAGTATTTCAGACATGGAAAGCCAAGACACTCTGGGGAAAAAAAAAAAAAACTAAATGAAAGATCTCCGCTAGTGAGATCCCAGTGGAAAGAACGGGTCATCAAAGAAGGAGGTACCTTTCTCTGAAGGGAGGAGAGAACTTCCACTTTGACTATGGTCTTGTCTAAATATGATCAGAGTCAGTGAACTCAGGGGGCTTCCATAGCCTTGGCAAGTCATGACAAGAGCCTAGGGTGATTACTGATGCCATAAACAAGAGTGTCAATTTGTTAAGTCAACAACAGGAGTCACTGTGCACTTACTCCTCATGTGGGATCTCTGTCCTTAGTGTGCTGTACATTGAGATTTAATGCTATAACTAGTACTCAAACAGTATTTTCCACTTTATGTTTCTGTGTGGGAGCAAACTGTTGAAATCTTTACTTAATGTATGCTAAACTGATCTTCTGTATATAAAGAGAAACGAAAATGAATCTTGATGTGAATGGAAGGGGAGAGGGAGTGGGAAAGGGGAGGGTTGCGGGTGGGAGGGACGTTATGGGGGGGGGAAGCCATTGTAGTCCATAAGCTGTATTTTGGAAATTTATATTCATTAAATAAAAGTTAAAAAAATCCTAAAAAAAAATATTGCCCTACACGTGGCAGTAATTTGCTTTCTTCATGGCTCTTATATCTTCTTTTTTTTATTGGACAGATAGAGTTAGACAATTAGAGAGAAAGACAGAAAGTTCTTCCTTATGTTGCTTCACCCCCTAAATGGCTGCTACAGCTAGAGCTGTGTCGATCTGAAGCCAGGAGCCAGTGCTTCCTCCTGGTCTCCCATGAGGGTACAGGGGCCCAAGCAAATGGGCAATCCTCCACTGCCCTCCAGGACCACAGCAGAGTGCTGGACTGTAAGAGGAGATACTGGGGCTAGAACTCGGCGCCACAGGCAGAAGACCAACAAAGTGAGCCACGGCGCCGGCCCATGGCTCTCATATCTTCTAAGAAGCCTTTGAAGGTTATAAGAGGATGAGGAGAAACATGGGGAGGGAGAGATGGAAAAAGGTTTATTAATGTGTACAAAGTTATAGCTAGGTAGGAGTAAGCAGTGCTGGGATGCTTCTGTGCAGTAGGGTGATAACAGATAATATTAATGTACTGACTATTTCTCTAATTTAAAACACCCAGAAGATACGATTTTGGATGTTGTCAGTACAAAGAAATGCTAGATCTTTGAAGACATAGATATATTAACCTCCATCGGACATTGCACAATGTATACATGTATAAAGACATCACTAAGTGCCCCACAAAATGTATAATTTTATATGTTCATTAAAATTTTTAAGAAGTCTTGATCATACTATACTATTAAATACTAATTCTAAAAATTATGTTTTAGTTAAAGATATCTTGTTTATTCTGACATAGTAGAGAAATCTTGGAAAATTAAAATATCAATTTCAACACATTAATGCCAAGATAATATGTATTATAAAATATAATTACCTATAGAGGAAGGCAATGCACAGTCTCGTACAGGAGGCTTCAAACAGTTTATGGAAAATCTCCATAATCTATTTTTAAATTTTATTTATTCATTTAATTTAAAAGAGACAGACATACAGAGACAGAGAGATTTCCAATTCTCTGGTTCATTCCCTAAATCCTACAAAAGTCAGGCTGGGCCAGGTCAAAGCCAGGAGCCAGGAACTCTTCTGGATCTTCCATGTGATAGCAAGGATCCAGTAACTGAGTAATCACAGCTGCTTCCTCGGGAGTGCATTCGCAGGAAGCTGGTCTCAGAGGTGGAGCCAGGATTGGAACCCTTATAATATGAGATGCTGACGTTACAAGCAGTGGGTTAACCACTGCTCCAAACACCTAACCCATTTTTTTAACAAACGTATATGTATTTACTTATTTATATGAAAGGTAGAGACACAGAAAGACAAACAGAAGGTAACATCTAATAATTACATTTTCCACTTTTTAAAGCCCTTCCATTCACGTGTGTGTGTGTGCGCGCGCGCGTGCATTGGATTAGCTGTATTACTTGGATATTTTATTAAAAAAAATGTATGGCACATATCTTTGTCTTTCTTTCCAATCATTTACATTTTTTCATCCATTTTTAACTTTTATTTAGTAAATATAAATTTCCAAAGATAATTTCCCTCCCACTCGCACCCCCCCCCATCTCCCGCTCCCTCTCCCTTTCCATTCACATCAAGATTCATTTTTAATTATATACAGAAGATCGATTTAGTATATATTAAATAAAGATTTCATCAGTTTGCACCCACACAGAAACACAAAGTGTAAAATACTGTTTCAGCACTAGTTATAGCATTACTTCACATTGGACAACACATTAAGGACAGATCCCACGTGAGAAGTAAGTACACAGTGACTCCTTTTGTTGATTTAACAATTTGACACTCTTGTTTATGGCATCAGTAATCTCCCTAGGCTCTAGTCATGAGGTGCCAAGGCTATGGAAGCCTTTTGAGTTCACCGACTTCAATCTTATTCAGACAGGGTCGTAGTCAAAGTGGAAGTTCTCTCCTCCCTTCAGAGAAAGGTACCTCCTTCTTTGATGGCCCTTTTCTTTCCACTGGGATCTCACTCACAGAGATCTTTCATTTACGTCTTCTTTCTTTTTATTTATTTTTTTTTCCCAGCGTGTCTTGGCTTTCCATGCCTAAAATACTCTCATGGGCTTTTCAGCCAGGTCCAAATGCCTTAAGGGCTGATTCTGAGGCCAGAGTGCTGTTTAGGACATCTGCCATTCTATGAGTCTGCTGTGCATCACGCTTCCCATGTTGGATCGTTCTCTCCCTTTTTTATTCTATCAGTTAGTGTTAGCAGACACTAGTCTTGTTTGTGTGATCCCTTTGACTGTCTCTTAGACCTATCAGTGTGATCAATTGTGAACTGACATTGATCACTTGGACTAGTGAGATGGCATTGGTACATGCCACTTTGATGAGATTGTATTGGAATCCCCTGGCACATTTCTAACTCCACCATTTGGGGCAAGTCAGATTGAGCATGTCACAAACTGTACATCTCCTCCCTCTCTTATTCTCACTCTTATATTTAACAGGGATCACTTTTCAGTTAAATTTATACACCTAAGAATAATTGTGTGTCAACCACAGAGTTCAACAAATAGTATTAAGTGGAACAAAAAAAAATACTAAAAGGGATAAAGTATTACATTGTACATCAACAGTAGGACAAGGGCTGATCAAGTCACTGTTTTTCATAGTGTCCATTTCACTTCAACAAGTTTCCCCTTTGGTGCTCAGCTAGTTGTCACCAATCAGGGAGAATATATGATATGTGTCTCTTTGGGACCGACTTAATTCACTCAGCATAAAGTTTTCCAGATTCCTCCATTTTGTTGCAAATGACCTGATTTCATTGTTTTTGACTGCTGTATTCTATAGAGTACATGTCCCATAATTTCTTTATCCAGTCTACTGGTGATGGGCATTTGAGTTGGTTCCAGGTCTTAGCTATTGTGAATTGAGCTGCAATAAACATTAATGTGCAGACAGCTTTTTTGTTTGCCAATTTAATTTCCTTTGGGTAAATTCCAAGGAGTGGGATGGCTGGGTCGAACGGTAGGGTTATCTTCAGGTTTCTGAGGAATCTCCAGACTGACTTCCATAGTGGCTTGACCAGTTTGCATTCCCACCATTTTTAGATTTCTATATTTATATATTCCCTCTTTTTGATTTTCTGAGCTAGAAATGTGCTTCCTTGTCAAATTGGTTTTTTAACTTTTATTTAATAAATATAAATTTACAAAGTACAACTTTTTGATTATAGTGGTTTTTCCCTCCATAACCTCCCTTTCACCTGCAACCATCCAATCTCACACCACCTCTCCCAACCCATTCACATCAAGATTCATTTTCAATTCTCTTTATATAAAGAAGATCAATTTAATATATACTAAGTAAAGATTACAACAGTTTGCACCCACACAGAAACACAAAGTGAAAAATAATGTTTGAGTACTAGGTATAGCAGTAAATCACAATGTACAGCACATTAAGGACAGAGATCCTACATGGGGAGTAAATGCACAGTGACTCCTGTTGTTGACTTAACAACTGACACTCTTATTGATGGCGTCAGTAATCACTCGAGGCTCTTGTCATGACTTGCCAAGGCTATGGAAGCCTCTTGAGTTCACCAACTCCAATCTTATTTAGAAAAAGTCATAGCCAAAGTGGAAGTACTCTCTTCCCTTCAGAGAAAGGTACCTCCTTCTTTGATGGCCCATTCTTTCCACTGGGATCTCACTCGCAGAGATCTTTCATTTAGGTCAGGTTTTTGTTTGTTTGTTTGTTTTGTTTTGTTTTGTTTTGCCTCAGTGTCTTGTCGTCTCCTGCCTGAAATACTGTCATGGGCTTTTTAGCTGGATCCAAATGCATTAAGGGCAGATTCTGAAGCCAAAGTGCTGTTTAGGACATCTGCACTTGTATGAGTCTGCTGTGTATCCTGCTTCCCATGTTGGATCATTCTCTCCTTTTTAATTCTATCATTTGGTATTATCAGACACCAGTCTTGTGTATGTGAACTCTTTAATTAACATACAATTATTCTTAGGGGTTTAAATTTAACTGAAAATGATTCCTGTTAAATATAAGAGTGGGAATAAGAGAGAGGAGATGTAGAATTTGGCATATGCTCAATCGGACTTACCCCTAATAGTAGAGTTAGAAACGTGTCAGGGGCTTCCAATTCCATGCCATGTAGGTAGCATGTACCAATGCCATCTCACTAGTCAAAGTGATAAGTTTGTTGATTTTTAATAATTATATGTATCCTACCAATTATATTTATTCTACTAATTTATCTTTACAATAGAAGTTTAACTCATTTTCATATTCTTTGATAGTTTTCCCTAAAATTTTGAGATTTTATTTTAATTGACAAATATTATTATTAGATATTGGAGTATAATGTGATGTTTTGATTCATGTATATTTTGTAGAAGAATTCAATCAGGTCAATTAACACATTTGGCATCAATTTATAATTTTTGTGATAAGAATATTAAAAATCTGCTTTTTAAAGGGACTTAGAATTTTATATTGCTAAGAACTGTGGTCACGATATGGTCATAAACCTATTACTTCAGTTTAATGGAAACTTTGCACATTTTGATCAAACTCTTTCCTTTCTGTGTCCTTCCTCTTCCCCTTTAGCTTTTTCTTCTTTAATTTTATTTAAGGTATCCAAGATGCATGTATTTCATACATATATATCCAGGCCCCTTCAGCTTCTTGTAATAAACTTTCTAAACGGTTTCTATGCTATTCCTTTTTTAAGATTTCACATGTGGAAGCACATAATATTCGGCATTCTATATCTACTTATTACACTTAGCATAATATACTCTAACTATATCCATGTTGTCCCTTGACATTTATATGAATTTTCCATTTTATTTTTCAGAAGAACTTCAGGGAGAAATTGGTAATTTTTCTGATATTTTTACCTATCGATAGATTTCTCTCTTTTTTTTGCTGTCTTTTGACCTTTTACATCATTTCTATTCTTCTCTGCTTTTCCTACTTGTGGAGTTCACATTAAACATCTTCTGTGTCACTCCATGAACTTTTATCTTATTAAGTTTCCTTCTGATCCTCTCCCTCTCCTTCTCTTTATCCCTTTTCCTTTCTGTACTGTATGTTCTACCCCTTCTTATGACTTGCCGATAATTGTTGTATCTTCAATATAAGATTTTGAGATGAACACAGGAATATAGCTATTTCCACTGAATAGAAAATTTTCTTTAATTGTGTTCTACAGCGATCTTCTGTAACAGAGTGCTCATTATTTTTCACATGATGATATCATAGTTATTAACTGTGGATATAAGACTCCAAAGTTCCTGGGATATATAAATAACTCCTTTATTGGCCTTTATACACTTAGTATATACTAATATCAAGTATAGTCTGGAGACATGTTAATTTGCATTACTCAACTATATTTTAATAATCCTAGATATTAAATATATTCCCATGAGCTTACAATCTTGTCTTTACAGCCATAGCTACTACTACTCTTTCTTCTTTTTGTTCTATAAATTTTGATCTATGAATTTTTCTAGTTTCATAACCTTAGTATGATTTGTTAAGTAAATTCCATTGGAAATATATTTTTTAAAATCTAAGACCTTGTTCTAAGATATTTCTACAAATTTTAGTGCCACATTATAAGCATTAAAACTGGTCTTCAAAAAGTTTGTGGAAAATGTAAATTATGAAAAAGTAGATATAAATTTCTACATTTTTGTATGAAAATAAATCATACAATATTTCTGAAGCACCTTGTATTTAACTATTTACACCTCATATAATTTTCTTCCAATTGGAGTGAAGTTTTCAGTTAGAATGTACTCTAGAGTTTTCTTTTATTGCTAATGAAATGAACATGATCTCAATATTGCATGCTTGAACACTGACAGATATATGGTTTGAATTGTGTATTCTTTATGATATTAACAAAACCTATCTCATGAAGGTATGTTTTGTTATTTTTCTCTCAGATAGGAGGAAGGCTCAATATATGTTTGGTAAGTAATTATTATCTCTAGGAAACCTCCATTCCTACATCTTCAATGTGTTCAGTCCCTATCTGAGTCCTATAACAATTATAGGATGCATGTAGTCATTGCTTCCTTCAGATAGAGTAGGCTCAATTCAAATTCAGTGAGTAATCATTCTCTTGCAAAAAATTCCATTTTTCTGTCTCTTTTGGATTCAATCCCTATCTTTTTTTTTTTTTTTTTGACAGGCAGAGTTACACAGTGAGAGAGAGAGAGACAGAGAGAAAGGTCTTCCTTTTCCGTTGGTTCACCCTCCAAATGGCCGCTAGAGCCAGTGCATTGTGGCCTGTACACTGTGCTGATATGAAGTCAGGAGCCAGGTGTTTCCTCCTGGTCTCCCATGCGGGTGCAGGACCCAACGACCTGGGCCATCCTCCACTGCATGCCCAAGCCACAGCAGAGAGTTGGACTAGAAGAGGAGCAACCAGGACAGAACCAGTGCCCCAACCAGGACTAGAACCTGGAGTGCCCAGGCCGCAGGCAGAGGATTAGCCTATTGAGCCGCAGCACTGGTTCAACCCCTATCTTAACCTCTATAGTAAATGGTTATGATACAACAATGCAACACAAAAAAAGTCTATTTTGCAAAGTAGAATTTCAATAACTACCCCCCTTAAATAAAATTTAAAAGTGTTTCAACATTGGGGTGAATATTTTTTTAAAGATTTTATTTATTTATTTGAGAGGTAGAGTTACAGACAATGAGAGGGAGGGACATAGAGAAAAGTCTTCCTTCCATTCGTTCACTCCACAAATGGCCGGTAGGGCTGTAACTGTGCCATGCCGGAGCCAGGAGTCAAGTGCTTCCTCTAGGTCTCCCATGTGGGTGCAGGTGCCTATGCACTTGGACCATCTTCTACTGCTTTCTCAGGCAATAGCAGAGAACTGATTGGAAGAGGAGCAGCTGGGTCTAGAACCAGCAGCCATATGGGATGCTGGTGCTGCAGGGGGAGGATTAACCTACTGCGCTATGGCGCTGGCCCATGGGGTGAATATTATATTAGATTTTTATGATCTTATTTTTAAAAAATTTAAAATAAAGTTTTAATTTCAGAATTATTTCAAAGTTACAAAACAAAAATCATGTAGTACATAGTTCCCATATACTCCACACTTATTTCCACTTATTACCATCTTATATTAGTATATTTGTCACTCTTAAGAAACCACACTGAAGTTCACTATTACTAATATCTTTTATTAGTATTTGTGACAATTAATGAACCATAACCAACTGATCTTATTTTTTTAAATAAACTCCCTCTATCCTCCCCATCCCTTCCCTTGCAGCTTGTTTGCAGCCTGTGGTGGTTACTATTCTGTGTCCATATTGAGAATTTTGTTGTTGCTATTTTCTTCTTTTAGCCCCCATATAAGGTAGAGAACATGCAGTATTGTTCTTCTGTGTCTGGCTTATTTTGTTAACAAGATATAATCCAGTCCCATCTATTTTCCAGCAAATAATAAGATTCATTTTTTGTTGTTGAATAATATTCCATTGTTTCTGTATATGTGTATATGTACGTATACATACATACATTCATACATCTTCTTTATTCATACATCTGATGATGGATACCTTGGTTGATTCATTTATCACAGTTATTATGAATAGTGCCACAATAAACATAGTGGAACAAATATCTCCTTTCTGACATAAAATTAATATAAAAATATCTCAGGAACTCAAAAACTCAACAACAACAACAAAAATCCAGTTGAGAAATCGACAGAAGTCCAGAATAGACAGTTCTCAAAAGAATAAATACAAATTATCAATAATATATGAAAAAATGCTTAATATCACTAGCCTTCAAAGCTGCAATGAGATATCACCTCACTCCAGTTAGAATAGCTATTATCAAAAAGACAGAAATAAATATTAGTGAAGATATGGGAAAGAGCAACTCAGTTGATGGGAATAAAAACTAGTAAAACCACTATGGAAAATAGTATAAAGACCTCCTTTTTTCACTGTTTAAAGAATTTTCATTAAAGTAACACTGTTACAATCCAAATTATGTTTTCTTGCTCGGTCATCATTTGCTTAAAACAGAGCTAACATTTTGTGCTTTTTCACAGTAAAAGAATTACAAAATTAAAGGAAGGAATGTTATATATTTTGTACTTGCTAAAAATTCTTTTTTCCAGGATCTATAATACATTATTTTCTCTTTTTATTTTACTTTGTTGCTGCTGTTTTTAAATAAGTAAGTAACCTAGGACTACCATTATACTTGCTAGGCCTGGCATTAGCTCAGTACATAGGGTTTTACATTTCCTTTCCTCTTTTATTTATTTTATATGTTGCAATGTTTTCCCCATATTTCAGGTTTTGATGATTAGCTATTTTTTCTCTGGTGAGGTGTGAGTTTCTCTTAGTGGTCCCTGATCAATTATAAACAGCTGGAACAGCAGCGTCACTATTCCCTGTTTTCTGGGCAGCCTGTTTACCTTGGTGGATATGTAGTACAGCTAGAGCTTCATCAACTTTACAACACAGAGACTGCAGGCTCACGCATATGAAAAACTTCTGAATTACTAATCTCTGACAACATGCCAGAGATTTTACAAGCAAGAGTATAGTCTGGCCAGCTAATCCTCTGCCTCCTCACATGGCTCCTGGCTTCGGATCAGCGCGGTGCACCGGCCGCAGCACGCCAGCCTCAGCGCCCATTGAGGGGTGAACCAACAGCAAAAGGAAGACCTTTCTCTCTTGTCTCTCTCTCTCTCACTGTCCATTCTGCCTGTCAGAAAAAAAAATAAGAGTAAAGTCGAGTGCATTGCTTCAGAACAGCCATATGATCCAGCAATCACACTACTGGATATATATCCAAAAGCCATAAAATCATTGTGATTCTGCATTCTTCATGCCCTTTTTTACACCCTTTCCTCTTTCCACTTTCCTTTATTTCTTGCTCCCACCTTCGCACTCCTCCCTTTTATTGTTTAATTTTTTCTAAATTTCCTCCACTTGATCATTTTCAACATCATGTCTTTGAAATTTAGAATACAAGGATAGAGGTGAGAAAAAGAAAGCACAGAGGATGTAGAGAAGGAAGTGTGAGAAAAATGCAGGATGATATTTGAAGCATAATGAGAGAAGACACAGAAGGAGAAAAATAAAGGATTTCCTATTTTCTTCTCTTGCAGACTGGAGAAAAGCAGCATTATATGCTGGTAAGTGCCACGGTTTCTATTAATAACCTATTACTGAAGATATAATACATGAATATCTTCAATGTACAAAACATCATGAAGGAAAAGAAATCCAAAGCATATCTCCCATAAAAATGACATAAAACTACAAGATTTTAACACATTGGGATGAGTATTTTGACACAGAAGTTAAGCTACTGCTCAGGACACCTGCATCCAATACTGGAATGCTGATGAGTTCAAGTTCCTCTGCTTCCAATCCAGGTTCCTTCCTCACCTGGGAAGGGAGCAGATGATGGCCCAACTACTTGGTTCTCTACCACCGCAGGGAGACTTGGATGGAGTTCTGGGCTCCTGGCTTTAGGCTAGCCCAATCTTACTCATTGCGGTAGATGAAAGAGCTCTCATTCTCTTGGTTTCCGTCCTCAACCATCCATCACTTTACTGTTCAAATAAACCTAAAATTTTAGCATATATGGTATTGAAACATTACATTTTAATCTTTGTAAATCTGTGTATCACCTTATCTTTTGAGGGAAGGTAGAATGGTAATTATGTACTAAAATTTGAAGAAACAAAGCAAAACGTAAGTTGTCGAGTCAAGTTCACTATATTCCCTATTTCCTCTCCAACATCTAAATAGATGAAAGACTGTTATCTTGTAGAATTTTTGAAGGATGAAAGCATTGGCATGGGTCAGGTCTTCAAGTAGACATAATTTGGGAGGCTATAAAATGAAAGACAATGATATAAAAGAGAATTTTCTTTAGTTGTTGCTATATTTAACTAATCCTCAGAAATTGATATTCTGAATGGCCAGGCAACTGTCTTTCTCAGATGGTGGGTTCTCATGTTGATATGTTTCTTGCAGATTGGAGGAAAGAAAAGTTCCAGGCTGGTGAGTCTATGATGGTGTAGAAAGGACCATTTCCTTTGTGCATAGTCTCACACAAAGATGGACAGAAGTTAGCAGAATCACCTGGGGCCAGAGAAGCTCTCACAAAATAGTTTCTCTCAGGGCAGAACCCTGGATCACTTCCTTAATCCTCTGCCTGTGGCGCCAGCACCCCATATGGGTACTGGTTCTAATTCCAGTTGCTCCTCTTCCAGGCCTGCTTTCTGCTGTGGCCCAGGAGGGCAGTGCAGGATGGCCTGAGTGCTTGGGCCCCTGCACACATATGGGAGACCAGGAGGAAGCACCTGGCTCCTGGCTTCGGATCGGCACAGTGCTGGCCCTACTGGCCATTTGGGGAGTGAACCAACGGAAGGAAGACCTTTCTCTCTGTCTCTCACTCTCTCACTGTCTATAACTCTACCTGTCAAATAAATAAAAAAATTAATTAATTAATTAAAAAATAGTTTCTCTGGCCCAGGAATATTGATATCTTTCCTACAGAGATGATAGTCCTCTTGTCTTTGCAGTACACATGACCCTGGATGAAGACACTGCCCATCCTGCCCTCCGCCTCTCTGAACAGAGACATGTGACCTGGCATGAAGAGCGGCGAGATCTCCCTGACTGCCCACAGAGATTTGATTCCCTTCCCTGTGGGCTGGGTCAACTGAATATCACCTCTGGGAGATACTACTGGGAAGTAGATGTTGGGGACACAGTTTCTTATGATCTGGGAATCTGTAGGGACAATGTAACAAGGAAGGGGAGAGTAACAATATCCCCACAAAATGGTTTCTGGGCCATCAGGCTTTATGAGGGGGAGTACTGGGCTCTCACTTCCCCAGAAACTCATCTTACTCTGAGGGAGTCCCCCCGTAGGGTGGGGATATTCCTGGATTATGAAGATGGAGAAGTGTCATTCTATAACATGACAGATGGATCCCATATTTACACCTTTACCCAGATTTTGTTCAAAGGGTCCTTAAGACCTTTTTTCAGGCTTTGGAACTCTGACTCAGGCACCTTGACCATTGTCCACTGAAGGAGAGCAGAGTAATGCTGTAATTCAGAAGTGCACCCCATTTCACAAAAAAAATGACTTTGAATCCCAATGTTGATTGCCATTCCAGCTAACTATTGTGAAATTGCATTTTTCTTTCTCTTTATTGGTTCATTGTCAAAATGAAGCTGTGGGGCACAGATTTCTGATTGGTCCTTACTACTAATTTTCCTCAACCTTAATAATTGACTTCCTGACCTATGATAGTCCAGTTTAAACATTAGATTTCCTAGTCTTCTTTGCTGCATGTGACTAGATGACGGCCGGTATAACATATGCTGAATTATGTAGTCTGACTTATGAGACTTGTACTAAAGGGAAATGATATGTCTTTGTTATTTACTGTTTCTGTTTAATAGATATGACATTAAGGATGTAACTTGATGAATATTTTTGAGAATGTAATAAGACATGGATAACATAAAAGATATAATTAGTTTAAATTTCTGACAACTTATTGTAACTACTCTTGTTTAATACCAGATATCTTTTCTTCAGAAAATAAACCTTATATCTTTAAGCCATTTGTATATTCTTTGTGTTTCTTATGATGACATCTAATCCTACCTCATGCACACTCCTTTTCAGCGTGGCGGCAGACACCTTCAGTTGAATATTCAGGTGAAATAGGTGTCTTAATGTACTGAGCTGCAAACATAGCTCTTTCTACTCATCCAGTCTTCAGTTTCATCAGACTCATTTTTTCCTGGTCTGTCAGTCTCTTCTGACTTCAATTACCACCCTTTCCTACTTAAAATATGAATGCATAATAACTTCAAGTATTCCCTTACTAGTAAATGAAAGCCCTGCCCTCCTTATCCTTCTGTGACATCATCTTAGCAAGACCCTAAATATGGGGTTGCTCATACTAGCAGCTTAACATGTTATAAAAATTCAAACAAGTGAACACACTGGTACCTTATATACTTTTTGTACCTTTCACAACCTGGATGCCAACACTATTTTCCATGCTTTTTCCAGCCATCTACATTTCCTTGGATTTATCCATCAGCCTTTAAAATAATCCACTTATTTAAACTTTCAATTCTTTCAGTTCTATTCTCAATAAAGTACTGTGTTACCACTTAGAAAATCAAAGAGAACTGTCTCATCTTTATAACAACAAATAAAACAATTCTATCTAAATCAGGATGTCTCCATTACTCCTCCATCTCAGGTGTATTAATACAAACAACCTTTTCCTGTTTAGGGAGCAACATCTATTCTCTCCATCAATCCTACACTGACCTACCTTGTATGGGGAACTATCAGTTATTTCACCTAGCTTTCCTACTTAGTCCTTATAATTAATGTAAAAATCTCAAACACTGTTCATATTAAAATTGCAAGAATAAAATTCTCCATGAACTGTGTATCCTCCTGTATATGCATCTTTTTCCTTATATAATCAAAATTCTCAAAATAATTATCTGCAGCGTATAGGGCAAATCCGAAAGAATAACAAACACATGAATATCACAGAGATTTTCCCCTATTTTTCTTCTAGTAGCTCTGCAGTACCATATTTTTTTTCAAAGATTCATCTATTTATTTGAAAGGCAAAATTACAGACAGAGAGGGAGAAACAAAAACATCTGTCAACTGCTGCTTCACTCCCCAAATGATTGCAATGGCCAGGAGCTAGGCTGATCCAAAGCCAGGAGCCAGGAGCTTCTTCCAGGTGCCTCAAGGGGTCCAAAACTTTGGTCATCTTCCACTGCTTTCCCAGGCCATAGCACAGAGTTGGATTGGAAAAGGAGCACCACAACTGATGCCCATATGGAGGTCTCGGCACTACAGGTTGAGGCTTAGCCTACTGCACCACAGCACTGGCCCCAAGAGTTTCACATTTTACATTCAACCTTTTAACACCTTTTTAATTAAATTTTCTGTGAGGTGAGGGCCTAATTCCATTCTTATGCATTTTCTCGGCCATTTGAAATGATGAAGTGTCCTACCTTATTAGGGAGCAGGGCCAATAATGCATAGCTTTTCATCTTCCAGAAGTCACAAAACAAGTCTCAATAAATTTAAAACAGCAGAAGTCATATCTAGTATCATTTCTGAACACACTGCAATAAAACCAGAAAAAAAATAACTACAGAAGGATTGGAATCCACACAAGTACATAGAACTCCTGAACAAACAATGGATTCAGCTACACACAATCAGAAATGAAAATGGAGACATTATGACTGACACCACAGAAATACAAAAGATTGTAGGACAAATTTGATTACCTAAAAATGGACAAATTGTTAAGCATATATAATTAATTTAGCAATATGTAATCATGAACAGGATGTCTGAGCAGATCAATAAAGAGTAGAAATATTGAATTAATAATAAAAATCAGCCATCAAAGAAAAGCCCAGAACCAGATGGCTTCAGTGCTGAATCATACTAAACATTTAAAAAACAATTAACAAAAATCTCCTTAAACTATTTCAAAAAGTAGAAGAAGAGGAAAGGGACATTATTTTCTTACAACTCCATCTATGAAAAATATTAAATCTGTTCTCTCTATATTAATATCATAAAAATAAAATTTAAAAAGCAACCCCATTCCCAATAACTACAAAAAAAATTCCTGGGAATAAATTTAACCAAGTAAGTGAAGGTCTCTACAAATGAAAACTAAATCACTGATGAAAACACTGAAGAGGGCACAAAAAACAGGAAAGCATGACTATTGCCAAAGTTGATTTGCAGATTTAATACAATCCTTAATAGGATTCCAATGACATTTTTCAAAGAACTAAAAAAAAAAAAGTGTTAAAATCTGTATGGAATCACAAAAGACCCAAAAAGCCAAGGTAAGAGTGAGCAAAGAGAAAAGGCATAAGGTATTATACTACCTGACTTCTAAGCCTTGTGCTTGCTTAAAAGCCTCTGAAACAGACACTGTGCTGGACAGGAGAGATGCAAAGGTGTTCCAAGGAATCAAGGAGTTTTTAACAAAAACTCCAACATTAGAAATTCCTGAGCAAGCCATTCATAAGAAGATCCTCTTCAGATCAGTTTCAGCTTAAATAAAAGGGACCTGACCAGGTGCTAGTGAACACGACTACTTCCGTGAAATCAGAACTAAACTTCTACCTCTTAAGTCTTCACAGGTGAATGCGAAAGACATTCCTGACTGTTCCTATAAGCCAATCAGAAACCTTAGAACTCGACTTCTGGGAGTAACTGACTACGCAGGGACACAGACCTTGGCAATGATCGAGACTGCTCCAACCCACAAAGCAAATTTGTTAGACAGGACATACAGAGACTTACAGACACTGGATAGGCAGGGCCTGCACTACACCCCTCATGAACAGGAAGCAGTTACAGAAGATATGATTCAACAGCAATCAACTCCCCTTAGGATTAAGGGGATGGAGTCTCTGAGAGGGGAATGAATTAGGCAGATGTACTCTAGTAGGCCAGACCTATGAGATGAGACCCTGAAAAATCCAGATGCTGAATGTTTTACTGATGGCAGCAGCTATATGAAGGAAGGAGTTAGAAAGGCAGATGACATATATACAGATTACAGATATGCTTTCCTTGTGTTACACGCACACACAGCATCTGGCAAGAGAGGGGCTTACTGACTGCAAAGAGTTCCCCTGTTAAATATGGAAAAGAGATACTGCATGCTCATGGATTGGAAGAATCAATATCATCAAAATGTCCATTCTCCCAAAAGCAATTTACAAGTTCAATGCAATACCAATCAAAATACCAAAGTCATTCTTCAAAGACCTAGAAAAAATGATTCTGAAATTCATATGGAGAAACAGGAGACCCGGAATAGCCAAAGCAATCCTTAATAATAAAAACAAGACCGGAGGCATCACAATTCCAGACTTGAAGGCATACTGCAGGGCAGTTATAATCAAAACAGCCTGGTACTGGTACAAAAACAGATGGATAGACCAATGGAACAGAATAAAAACACCGGAGATCAATCCAAACATCTATAACCAACTCATATTCGACAAAGGACCTAAAACCAACCCCTGGAACAAGGACAGCCTCTTCAACAAATGGTGCTGGGAAAACTGGATGTCCACATGTCGCAGTATGAAGCAAGACCCCTACCTTACACCTTATACAAAAATCCACTCAACATGGATCAAAGAACTAGAGATGCGCCACGACACCATGAAACTAATTGAGAGCATAGGGGAAACCCATCAAGATATCGGAATAGGCGAAGAATTCCTGGAGAAGACCCCACAGGCACGGGTAATCAAAGATAAAATAAACAAATGGGATTACCTCAAATTGAAGAGTTTCTTAACAGCAAAGAAAACAGTCAGGAAAGCGAAGAGGCAACCAACAGAATGGGAGACGTTATTCACAAACCACACAACAGATAAAGGACTAACAACTAGAATCTACACAGTAATCAAAAAACACCACAGAATCAAAACAAGCAACCCAATAAAAAAATGGCCCAAGGACCTTAACAGACATTTTTCAAAAGAGGAAATCCAAATGGCCAACAGGCACATGAAAAAATGCTCAGGATCCTTACCCATCAGGGAAATGCAGATCAAAACCACAATGAGATACCACCTCACTCCAGTTAGATTGGCTTACATACAGAAATCAACCAACAACAGATGCTGGCGAGGATGTGGAGAAAAGGGGACACTAATCCACTGTTGGTGGGACTGCAAACTGGTAAAGCCACTATGGAAGACAGTCTGGAGAGTCCTCAGAAACCTGAATATAGCACTACCACAGCCATCCCACTCCTTGGAATATACCCAAATGGAATTAAAGGGGTGAAAAAAGCCATTTGCACCTCAATATTTGTTGAAGCTCAATTCACAATAGCTAAGACATGAAATCAACCTAAATGTCCATCAACAGATGACTGGATAAAGAAACTATGGGATATGTACTCCATGGAACACTATACAGCAGTAAAAACAATGAAATTTGGGCATTTACAACAAAATGGAGGAAGCTGGAAAACATCATGCTGAGTGAAATAAGCCAGTCCAAAAGGGATAAATATCACATGTTCTCCCTGATCGATGGCAACTAAACGAGCACCTAAAATGATACCCATTGAAGTGAGAGACAATGACATGAGCAGCCCTTGGCTAGACTATTGAGGAACAACTTACTATTTTGTTCCTTTAGTATTTTTGTTGTTGTTGTTGTTGCTCGATTTGCTCTACACAAGGCCACTGGTTGAACTCTGCAATCAATGCACAACCATTCTTAAGCGTTTAAAAATTAACAGAAAATTGATCTCTGTGGAACATGGGAGTGGGAATAAGAGAGGGAGGAGATATATAGGACGGCACATACTCACTCAGACCTACCTCCAATGGCGGAACTGGAAATGTGCCAGGGGATTTCAACTCAACCTTACCAAGGAGGCAGGTACCAATGTCAGCACACTTGGTAAAGTGACAAATATAAATACACAACTGATCAAAAAGATAGGGTAAGTGGCAAAGAGATTACACAAATAAGACCAGTGTAAGCAAATAATGAAAGATAGAATCAAAAGGGAGAGAATGATCCTGCGGGGGAAGCAGAACACACAGCAGACTCATAGAATGGCAGCACTCCTGCCTCAGAATCAACCCTTGGGACATTCGGATCTGACTAAAAGGTCCATGAGAGTCTCACAGGCATGGAAGGCCATGACACGGTGGCAAAAAATAATCTAAATGAAGGATCCTGGTGAACAACACCCCAGCAGAAGGATCAGGCCATCAAGGAGAGAGGCGCCTTTCTCTGAAGGGAGGAAGGAACCTCCACTGTGATATGGCCTTAACTAAACAAATTCAGAGTTGCTGAACTCAAGGGGCTTCCATAGCCTAGACAGCTCATAGCAAGAGTCTCGGGTGATTGCTGACATCATAAATAAGAGTGCCAATTGTTAAATCAACAAAGGGAGTCACTGGGTTCATGCTCCCCACACAGGATCTCTGTCCTTAATATGTTTAACTATGAAACTCAAAAACAACACTACTAGTCGAACAATACCCTATACCTGGTTCGGTTGTGTGAGTGCAACCTGTTGAAATCCCTGCTTAGTATATATTAAGTTGATCTTCTGTATATGAAGGTAATTGAAAATGAAACGTGATGAAGGGCGGGATGGGAGAGGGAGTGGGTGAAGGGAGGGCCATGGGAGGGAGGGAGGTCGGGGGGGGAACCACAACAATACAAAAGATGCATTTTATATTCTACTTAAAACTATTGGTTGAACTCTGTAATTAATACACAATTATTCTTAGGTGTTTAATGAATGCAATAACTAGTACACAAATAGTATTTTACACTTTGTGTTTCTGTGTGGGAGCAAAATGTGGAAATCTTTACTTAACATACGCTAAATTGATCTTCTGTATATAAAGATAATTGAAAATTAATCGTGATGTGAAGGGGAAGGGGAGAGAGAGTGGGAGAGGGGAGCGTTGTGGGTGGGAGGGAAGATACGGGGGGGGGGGGAGGAGGCTATTGTGGTCCTTAAGCTGTACTTTGGAAATTTATGCTCATTAAATAAAAATAAAAAAATAAAAAAGAGATACTGGCTCTACTTCAGGCAGTATTGGAGCCTTTAGAAGTGGCGGTCATCCACTGCAAGGGACATCAGAAAGGAGATAATTATGTTAACCAGAGAAATGAGATAGCAGATAGAGCAGCTACACAGGAGAGTTTGGAAATGGCCCTTATACATCAATCTGTGGAAGTAGCTAAGGAACCTCACTATACGGAGCCTGAAAATGAATGGACCCAACAGCAAGGCTATACTAAAAACACAAATGGATAGTGGATGCTAAATCACAGAATTATGCTACCAATGGCCACTTAATAGAAAATTACACAACTCTACCCACTTGGGAAGAGATGCCTTAGTACAACTGGTCTCCTGAGCTTTTGGAGGAAAGGGACCAAATATGGTCATAAAGGAAATGACTCACTCTTGGCCACTATGTTTACAGAATAACCCTCACCATTTAAGGCCACCTCCCCTGTTGACTCCTGTGCAGAGGAAGGGAACATAAGCAGGTGTAGATTGGCAGGTTTTTACCAATATGCCTCCAACAAGCAATTATAGGTACTTTCTAGTCTTTATTGATACTTTTACAGGATGGATAGAGGCCTTTCTGACCCAAATGGAGAAAGCACATGAGGTGTTTAAAGCCGTGTTGAAAGACATCTTGCCATGCTTTGGACTCCCACGATCACTCCAGAGTGACAATGGACCTTCATTTATATCTAAAATGACCCAGCAGAACCCAGCAGCTTCTGAGAATAATGATGACCACGCAGGAAACACTGAGAATGCTGGTGACTGAAAGAGATCCAGCTCATAAAGTGAACTCATTAGATGAGATAGGCAGAGACTTCCAGACCGAGAACAGGCAGGGTCTGTGCCCCTAATCAGCAGGAAGCAGCTACAGATTAAGGTCTGGAGTCTCTGAGGGGGGAACGAAGTAGGCACGCATACAGGCTAAAATTGATTAGATTTGTGAACTGGAAGACCACGCCTTTGCTACTCCCCTGTGTGGCCTCATCCCCCTACCTGGCCACACCTGGGTGCCCACCAGCCAATCAGGTTAATTAACCACTCCCCTTTGGAAGTGGGTTAAAAGCCAGGCCACAGTGTGTCCGGCCCTCTCTTCTTCCCTAGCCTCTTGCTAGGAAGGGGCTTGCTGTAACCCTCTACCTCTAGGGTGCATGGCCTTCGGGCCATGTGCTCTAGGCTTCCTGGCCTAGATGCTCATCCACGTGCCTGGTTCCTGGTGCTCGGTATGAATCCCCATTCACTTCTCTCTCCTAAATAAAGCTCTCACTCTCTTATGCACCTTTCTTACTAAATAAAAGATTAAAATGTACCATGCTGCCTCGTTTATCTATGCCGGCATTTAGAATTCTTCTCTAAATATTAGGCAAGAACCCTCTCAGGCTTATTAATATCAGGGATTTAGTAATAAGCCCGTGGTGAAATCGTAAGGCACCCCAAATTCTGGTAGCACATGTGGCACCCCGGATAGCATTTCTAGGGAACTTTAAGGAGCCACATTTCAGGGTAAATTTTAGGGGGTCTTCTCCGATTTCAAGTTCAAGACCTTTATACTGGGTATGTTTCTCAGCAAGATTCAATTTATAACCTGCCATTCTTTAAAATGAAACATAAGTTGAAATCAGGAACTCTGAATTTGCATGTACTAGATTCCAAGTTTTATATAAATATACAGCTAAAGCCTTGTTAAATAGAGTCTCATTACAGGCTTGCAAGGCCTTAATTCTGCACATGGTAAATATCAGGACAGAACTTGTGTAGGTTCATGTGCCACTGTGTTCCTCATACACTTCTCCATAGTCTTCAAAAAATAAAGTGTGCATGAGACAAAAACGATGTTTGGTTTGAATATGATCTGCAATACTGACTACAAGTGCTGATCTGAAATAATTACAATTGGGATCTCTGATAAGCTAGGCCCACTTTCAACACTGTGACCCTCATCTTCAAGGTTAATATTAAACAAGCATGGGGAGATAAGCACAAGAAGTAATTAAAGCAGTCAACATCTAAAATGGCCATATTGTTCCCTAACTCCAAGAGTTTGTACCTTTGTGCTATATCCTTCCATATTAGGCCAAGGTTGGTCTTTTATTCCAAGATTGAGTAATAAAAGACATTGATCTCTGTGATACTGTGAAATTTGCATTTGGTATTTGCATCTCATTTTCTGGGATCATGGCTCTGGAATAATGTGAATGTCTTTGGTGTGTTAATGAGATAACTAGAGCCTAAGGGCACCTAGCTGGCTTCAGAATGGGGGCAGGTCATCCGAAAAACCAAGGTATTATTAGAGCATTGGGATGTTCAGCCATATCTCCCAACCTCCAGGGAAGGGAGATGGGATAATGATTGAGTTTATCACCAAAAAAAATTGTGTTTTGAGAGTTTCCAAACAGCTGGACAGGTGGAAGATTCTGGAAGGCAGCACTACTGGAAAGCATGTACAAACTCCATACCCCCTCACATACTTTGCCCTATGTATCTCTTCCATCTGGCTATCCAGTACCCTTTGTAATGGCCTTTATAATAAATACTAAACAAATTCTCTGACACACTCTGGTAAGTTAGTTAAACCCAAGGAAGTGATCATGCGGAGCTCAGATTTACAGCTGATGCATCAGTAATGTTAACAACTTGCTACTTGAGACTGCCATCTGAAATAGAGGCAGTCATGGATCTGAGCCCTCCACTTGTATAATATGACATCATCTTTAGGTAGACAGTACCAGAATTGACACCCAGTTGTTATCTACTGGATAATTGCTTGAAGTGTGGGAAAACATCCCCATACATCCAGTTTTAGAAGTGTTAAATGCAGAGATACACAAAGCACACACTTCCCACCCTGGTTTCTCTTTTGTCACCCTCTCAGTTTCTTTCTTGCAACAGTCACTGCAGAAAGCAAGCCACCACTCATGAGCAGCCCTCTGAGGAAGCCTCCATGGCAAGGAACTCAGGCCTCTTAACAACTACATGAGTAAAACATCTTGGAAGCACATCTTCCATCCTTCATCAGTCCTTTGGATGACAGACACCAGAGCTGATCCTTAACAGCAATCTTGTGAAACTTTAAATCAGAACCACTCAGCTAAACAGCCTTAGATATGTTACCACATTAGTTTTGTGATGTTTGTCACCTTCAGCTGCTGAATTTTACAATAGTGTGTTATGCAGCAATAAGTACAGCCCATATTGACAGAGAGATTTTTTGTGATGAATGAAATCAACATCTAAGCAAACACTTGTAAAGCAGTGACTGGAGAGTTTTTACAAAGTATATGCAACTAAAACTCTTTACTGCCTGTGAATGTGTAAATTACATGTAGTTATTGCCATTACCCTCTAGCAAAAGCGGAGGCAATTATTCCACCCCATGTATTAACTATTTATCTTATTTTCTGTATTCTGATGCTTTGACAGATGGGACTTTTATGACCTTGGAGGGATTGCCCTTCCCAGAGTTAAACAACTAGCAGGAATAGTAAACAATTTTCCATAAAATATGCTTTCCAAATAAAAACCAACAGTCTAAAACCACACCTTGTATGGGCCCTGCACCTACTGAAATACTATCTACCTGGCCGGTGCGACAGCTCACTAGGCTAATCCTCCATCTGCGGCACTGGCACCCCGGGTTCTAGTCCTGATTGGGGCACCGGATTCTGTCCCGGTTGCTCCTCTTCCAGTCCAGCTCTCTGCCGTGGCCTGGGAAGGCAGTGGAGGATGGTCCAACTCCTTGGCCACTGCACCCGCATGGAAGACCAAGAGGAAGCACCTGGCTCCTGGCTTTGGATCGGCGCATCGCACAGGCCGTAGCGACCATTTTGGGGGTAAACCAACGGAAGGAAGACCTTTCTCTGTGTCTCTCTCTCACTGTCTAACTCTGCCTGTCAAAAATAAATAAATATATAAATAAAAAAAAAGAAATACTATCTATCTGTCCCAATCACCGCAGACCAAAAAATCAGAAAAGCAGAGATAATCCCTGTGTCCAAAATGGGCTGAATATTTTCAAACTCGTTAACTCAAAGCCTGTTTATTTACCTTACTCATTCGTTCTCATGGGCTCTCGCCCACGGTCCCTCTTCCCTCTGCCTCATGATCATACCCTGCACTTACCCATGTAGCCTTCCTAAAGCATGGGCTGCACTCTCCTCTGGAAACTGCTAACAACATGCTATACTTTCTTTTATTTCCTAAGCTCAATTTACCTATGATTGATAAATACAAATAATACAAGCTGCAAATAGTTAGAATGTATAAAATGGTGTCTTAACATTTTACACACACACACACACACATTGTGAAATAATTGCCACAATCAACCTAATTAACATATTCATTACTTCATATACTTTTGATTTTTGACTAAGCTCACTTCTCATTGCATCTTTCAGGTTTACTTACACCATTCCAAAAGGTAGGATTTTTTCTTCTTTTTTTAGATTTCATTTATTTATTTGAGGGGCAGAGTTACAGACATAGAGAGGGAAAGACAGAGAGAAAGGTCTCCCATCCACTGGTTAATTCCCAAGTTGGCCACCTCAGCCAGGGATGAGCCGATTCGAAGCCAAAAGTCTGGAGCGTTTCCAGGTCTCCCATGCAGGTGCAGTGGCCCAAGCACTTGGGTCATCTATTATTGCTTTCCCAAGCCATAGCAGAAAGATGGATCAGAAGAGGAGCAGCTGGGACATGAACTGGCAGCCACAATGGATTCTGGCACTGCAGGCAGAGGCTTAGCCCACTCCACCACAGCTCCTGTACAGGACTTCTTGGTTAAAGCTGAATAAGATTTCATTTTACAAGAGTACTCTAGGCCAGCGCCGCAGCTAAATAGGCTAATCCTCTGCCTAGCGGCGCCAGCACACGGGGTTCTAGTCCCAGTCGGGGTGCTGGATTCTGTCCCGGTTGCCCCTCTTCCAGGCCAGCTCTCTGCTATGGCCAGGTAATGCAGTGGAGGATGGCCCAAGTGCTTGGGCCCTGCACCCCATGAGAGACCAGGAGAAGCACCTGGTTCCTGCCTTCGGATCAGCGCGGCGGCCACTGGAGGGTGAACCAATAGCAAAGGAAGACCTTTCTCTCTGTCTCTCTCACTGTCCACTCTGCCTGTCAAAAAAAAAAGAAAAAGAAAAAGAAAAAAGAAAAAAATTTAAAAAAAGAGAGTACTCTAAAAGTGTCTTGGAAAAAATAGAATTAAAAGATGTTTATTTTCATGAAAAAATTAAAATACATACATAGCTTTTTTAATAACATACACCTTCTATGAACTTTTGGAAGACCCTCACATGCCAAATTTTCTTTTTTAAAAAATTTTATTAATATTAATAGAACAGATTTCATTATTCTATAGTTAGGTATGATTGTAAGGTAAATATTCCCCACACTTTTTCTTTCCCTCCCCCAATCCCCCTCCTTTTTCATTAATTTTTATGAAAACAAAACTTTCTCCACTCTATAATCACTGGCTTAGTGAAGCACTAACCATAATATCCAGCAAGTAAAAAGTAGAAAGAACATAGTTCCACAGTAGTATAAATTAGGGTTGAAAACAACAATCAAGTCACAAGATGTCTATTTTTTTCCTATAAATTTTTTGTATTCTATATTAGCAACCACATATCAGAGAAAATATATGATATTCATCTTTGGGGACTGGTTTATATCACTAAGTATAAGTGGTTTCTAGCTGCATTCTTTTTCTTAAAAAGACAGAATTTTATTCTTTTTTATGGTTGAGTTGTGTTCCAAAGTTTATATATACTACATTAAGTTGTGTGTCAGTGGACATTTAAGTTGTTCATATACCTCAACTGCTGTGAATAATGATGCAATGAACACAAGAATACATATATCTCTTCATGATAATGATATTTCCATTGGGTATACACATTGCTGAATCATATGCTTTTTAATTTTTTGGAAGAAGCATAATACTGTTTTTCATAATGGCTACATCAATTTACATCCCCAAAAACAGTGTACAAAAGTTCCCTTTTTCTTTATATCTACACTAAGGCTTATTATTTTTCACTTTTTGAATACACTGACTGGTGTGAGCTTATATTTCATTGTGATACAGGTTTACATTTTCCTGGTGATTAGTGTTATTGAGCACTTTTTATACACTAGGTGATCATTTTCATATCTTGTTTGAAAAGTATCTATTTGAATCATCTGCCCATTTTTGAATCAGTTCATTGTTTTCTTGCTATTGAGCTGTATGGATGTTTTGTGTATTTCAGATGCTAATCCTTTATATCAGATACATAGTTTGCAAACATTTTCTCCCATGTCATGGGTTTGCTTGTCATTTTATTGTTTTCTTTGATGCACAAGGACATTGATGAGGTCTCTCATTTTTGTTACCATTGTTATGGATTTGGGGGTTGTATCAAAAACTCATTTCCAAAAAAAATGTCATGAAGATTTTCTCCAAGTTTCAGATTTTGTTTTGGCTTTAATCTACTTCAAGTTGACTTTGTATGATTGTATAAAAAGGATCAGTTTAACTTTTTGTATATGGACATCCAAATGTCTCAAAGTATTTATTGAAGATATTTTATCTGCATCTATTGTGTCTTGTTGGCATATTTATTGAAAGTTAGGTGAACATATATGTCTGAGTTTATTTCTGGGCTTTCTATTCTGTTCCATTAATCTATGCATTTAATTTTATGCCAGTAACATACTGTCTTGATTACTAAAGCTTTATAGTATATTTAAAAATCTGGTAGTATGATGCTCCTAGTTTTATTCTGGCTCATAAACAACAAATTATTCCTTGAAATATCAGTGAATTCTTCTGTGGTTCCATATGAATTTCAGGACTTTTTTTCTATTTCAGTGAGAAATGTTATTAGATGAATTGGGGTACTCTGGACATTTTAGTTTTATTTTTAAATTATATTTAAGTTATATGAGTTTCATGTATTTCACATATACAGATTTCGGAACATACTGATACTTCTCACCCAACCCTCCCTCTTGTCCATGCTTCCTCCTCCCTCTCCCATTCAACCATTCTTCCTCCTCCCTCTCACATTCCCACTAGTAATTTTTACAAAGATCTACTTTCAGTTTACGTATTGATCATAAAGTAATCCCTACACTAAGTAAAAGAGTTCAACAAATAATATGAAGAAAGCAAAACACTATTCCTCAACAGAAGAGACAGGGCTATAAACAATCACTGAATCTCAAAATGTGCATTTCACTGCAATACATTACATTTTAGGTACTCTATTAGTTACTTGTGATCAGGGAAAACATATGATATCTCTCTTTCAGGGATTAGCTTATTTCACTAACTGTAATGGTTTCCAGTTATATCCATTTTGATACAAATGACAGGATTTCGTATTTTTTACAGTGAGTAGTGCTCCATAGTGCTACATACCATAATTTATCCAGTCAACAGTAATGGACATCTGGGTTGATTCCAGATTTTAGTTAATCAGGAATTGAGCTGCAATGGACATGGGTATACAGATCACTCTTACATGTGGCAATTTCATTTGGTTTGTATAAATTCCCAGTAGTGGGATGGCTGGATAAGAAGGTAGGTCTATATTCAGATTTCTGATATATCTCCATACTGTCTTTCACAGTGGCTGCACCAGCTTACATTCCCACCAACACTGGATTATGCTGTCTTTTCCCCTACATTTTGTCAGCATGTTGTTTGTTGATTTCTGTATGACAGCCATTCTAACTGGTGTGAGGTGAAACTTCACTGTGGTTTTAATTTACATTTCCATAGCTAGTGATCCTGAGCAATTTTTCAAGTGTCTATTGGCCATTTGAATTTCCTCTTTTGAAAAATGCCTATTCAAGTCCTTTTCCCATTTCTTAACTACATTATTTGTTTTGTTGTCATTGAATTTCTTAAGCTCTTTGTAGATTCTGGATATTAACACATTATCAGTTGCATAGTTTGCAAATATTGTCTTGTGTTCTGTGTGTTTCCTTAGTGTTTCATTTGCAGTGCAGAACCCTCTCAGCTTGAAGTAATCCCATTTGTCAATTATGGTTTTGATTGCCTGTGCTTCTGGAGTCTTTCCGAAGAAGTTTTTTCCTATACCAATGTCTTGCAGGATTTCCCCAATGTTATCCCAATGTTGTATGGTATGATTTTGTAGACTTAGATTCTTCATCTATTTTGAGTGGATATTTGTGTAAGGTGGGAACTTTTTCATATTTCTGAATGTGGAGATCCAGTTTTCCCAATATCATTTGTTGAAGAGACTATCCTTGCTCCAGGGACTGAAATTAACTCCTTTGTCAAAGATAAGTTGTTTATAGACATATAGAATATTTTCTGGAGTTTCTATTCTGTTCCTTTGGTCTACACATCTTTTTTTTATGCCAGTACCAGGCTGTTCAGATCATAACTGCCCTGTAGTATGTCCTGAAATCTGGTATTTTGATGCCTCTGTCTTTGTTTTTGTTGTATAAGAGTGGTTTAGCTATTCAGGGTCTCTTGTGTTTCCATATGAATTTTAGCATCAACTTTTTCCAGATCTGAGAAGAATGTCATTGGTATTTTGATTGGGATTGCATTGAATCTGTACATTTCTTTTGGTAGTATGGACATTTTGAAGATATTGATTCTTCCAATCAATGAACATGGATAAGTTTTTGAATTTTTATGTTGTCTTCTACTTATTTCTTTGTTTTGTAATTTTCATTGTAGAGATCTTTGACATCCTTGGTTAAATTTACTCCAAGGTATTTAATATTTTTGGTGGCTAATGTGAATGGGATTGGTCTCAAAAGTTCTTTCTCAGCCATGGCATTGTCTGTGTATAAAAAGGCTATTGATTTTTGTGTGTTTATTTTATATTCTGCCAATTTTCCAAACTCTTTTATGAGTTCCAAGAGTCACTTAAAGGAATCTTGTGGTTCCCTATATATAGAATCATGTCATCCGCAAATAGGGATACTTTGACTTCCTTCTTCACAATTTGTATCCCTTTGATTTCTTTTTCAGCCTAAAGGCTCTTGCTAAAACTTCCAGGACTGTATTATATAGCAATTGTGAGAGTGGGCATCTTTGTCTGGTTCTTGATCTTACAGGGGATGCTTCAGCTTTTCCCATTCAATAGGATTCTAGCCTTTGGTTTGTCATAAATTGCCTTGATTGTGTTGAACAATGTTCCTTCTAAACCCAATTTGCTTAAGGTTTTCCTCATTATAAGATGTTATTTTATAAAATAAAATTTCCTTAGTGTTTCTAAGGAAATTCTCTGCATGTACTGAAATAACCATATGGTTTTTGTTTTTCAGTTTGTTACTGTGATGCATCACATTTATTGATGGATGGGTAAATGTTGAACCATCCCTGCATACAAGTGATAAATCCTAGTTGATCTGTGTCAAAATATCTTTCTGACATGTTGTTGGATTTGATCAGCTAATATTTTGTTGAGGATTTTGCCATCTGTGTTCATCAGAGATATTTGTCTATACTTCTCTTTCTCTGTTGTATCTTTTTCTGGCTTAGGAATTAAGGTGATGTAGGGTTCATAGAAGGAGTTTGAAAGGATTACCTCCCTTTCATTTGTTTTGAATAACTTGAGAAGAATTAGAATTAGTTCTTCTTTAAATGCCTGGTAGAATTCAGCAGTGAAGCCATCAGTTCCTAGGCTTTTCTTTGTTGGGAGGGTCTTTATTACCAATTCAATCTCTTTTGGTTATTGATTTGTTTAGGTTTTATATGTCTTCATGACTCAATTTTGGTAGATTGTATGTGCCCAGGCATCTATCCATTTCTTCTAGATTTCCTAGTTTGTTGGCATACAGCTATTCATAGTAATTTCTGATGATTCTTTTTATTTCTGTGGTTTCTGTTGTTAATTTCTTTTTACCTCTAATTTTGGTTTTCTCCCTCCATTTTTGATTAGTTGGGCCAAGGGTGTGTCAATTTTCTTTATTTTTCAAAAAAACAACTCTTAATTTCAATCTTTTGTTATTTTTTGTTTCAATTTTATTTATTTCTTCTCTAATTTCTTTTTTTATTTGACAGGTAGAGTTACAGACAGTGTGAGAGAGAGAGACAGAGAAAAAGATCTTCCTTCTGTTGGTTCACTCCCCAAATGGTTGTTACGGCTGGCACTGCACCAATCCGAAGCCAGGAGCTAGGTGCATCTCGTGGTCTCCCATGCAGGTGCAGGGACCCAAGCACTCGGGCCATCCTCCACTGCCCTCCCGAGCCCACAGTAGAAAGCTGGACTGGAAGAGGAACAACTGGGACTAGAACCCGGTGCCCATATGGGATGCTGGCGCCACAGGCGGAGGATTAATCAAGTGCTCCATGGCACCGGCCCCTATTTCTTCTCTAATTTTAATTATTCTTTCTTTATTTTTTTTTTGAAAGGTAGAGTTAGACAGTGAGAGAGACAGACAGAGAGAAAGGCCTTCCTTCTATTGGTTCAACCCCCAAATGGCCGCTGTGGCTGGCGCTCTGCACTGATCCAAAGCCAGGAGCCAGGTGCTTCCCCTTGGTTTCCCATGCAGGTGCACTTGGGCCATCCTCCACTGCCTTCCCAGGCCACAGCAGAGAGCTGGACTGGAAGAGGAGCAAGCAAGACAGAATCAGGCACTCCAACCGGGACTAGAACCCAGGGTGCCAGCGCCCCAGGCAGAAGTTTAGCCAAGTGAGCCGTGGTGACAGCCCAGCCAATTATTCTTTCTTCTTACTAATTTTTTAGTATATATTTTCCAACTGCTTGGTCAAATTTATTTCTACCTTTTTGTAGCTATTGTAAATGTGATTGTTTTCTTGAGTTGTTTTTCAAATAGTGTATTAATATGTGTGGAAATGCCACTGGTTTCTATATGTTGATATTTTGTCCTGGAACTTCACTGATTTTGTTTATAGGCTCCAACAGTTTTGTACTGCAGTCGTCAAGGTTTTCTATATATAAGTTCATATCATCTGCAAACGATTGTGCTTCTTCCTTTCTACTTTTCTTTTTCTCGCCAAATGTCTCAGACAAGGACCATAATATTATGTTGACTAGAAAAAGTGAGTGTAGACATCTTTGTTTTATCCAGGATTATAAAGGAAAAGCTTTTAATATTTCATCATTGAATATAATGTTATCTGTGATGTTGTGGTATATGGTCTTCATTATTTGGAGGTACCTTCCTTCTATACATAATTTATTGACAATTTGCTCCAAGATAGCTGTGTTGAATTTTGCAAATGCATTTTGTATATCTGTTAAGATGGTATACGATTTTTCAATTCAATTTGCAAAACATTTATGGATTTTCATTTTTTTATTTTGCACCATTTAACTTCTTTAATTTTAATTTTTTAATTAGTTTTTAACATATTCAATGTGATGCATGTATATAATTCTAAGAATACAGTGATATTCTTTCTTCCTTTCCCCTCTCCCCCTCTCACCTTCCTGCCTTCTCTCATTCCTTTTTTTTTAGTTTTTTTAGATAACATATCTTAAACTTACATTACAGTAAAAAGGCTAAACACTTCACCAAATAAGAATTTTAAAAAGTAAAAAGCAGGGGTGGAGCCAAGATGGCGGAATAGTGAGGGCGCGCACCGATAGTCTGGGAAAATTTAGTTTAATAAAAGGGGAGTTACGGTAGCCGCAGAAAATAGAACCAAAAAAAAAATTGCAGGGGAAACCCTTCTAGATAGAGCAGGCGTGAATCGGAGGACCTACTGGGAGAACAAGGTCGCCCACCGCGTGGAAGCCAAGTCGCGGGACCCAGCCGCAGAAGCCCCAGGATCCCCGCGACAGTGCTCCAAGGGGAGTGCATGCCACACAGACAACAGCGGGGAGACTTGGGACGCTCAGGGCTCCGAGTCCACACATCGGCGCTGGAAGGGGAGGTGAGCTCAATAACCCGAGACATTGGCGGGGAAACGGGGGTCAGAATCTAGAGGGGGGCCGGAAAGTGCAGCAAACTCACTACCGGAAAGAAGGAAAAAAAAAGCTTTGGGGTCTCTCTTCCCCCTAACCTTGCAAAGGTTACAAGGCTGCAAGGCTTGAAGAATTCCCAAGAGACAAAGAGCAGGCCTCCTCTTTGGATTTACATATCAACAGGGGAGAGCTAAGGAACTGAGTCACTACAATTCAGTAGCCTAGGCAACCCAGTGGGAGTCCAGAGGAGCCAAAGACTGGAAGCTAAATACCATCAATTCTGCACAGCCCTGCCCTGCGGTGTTACTTACCCCCTGAATAAATAAAATAAATAAATAAATAAAAAGAGAGAGATTTACCACGCATAACCTGAGGGTGTCACCTTTGCACACCCTTAACCAGGAAGAACCAGGCAGAGCTCTCAGGCCGCACCCATCTCAAGCCTCCAAGGCTCCTCCAACAGCAGGCAGTCCACTTAACACGGACACAGTATAAAAAAAAAAAAAAAGAAAAGAAAAAAACGCACAGTGACGCAAGAAGAATTAACTATGCCGAGTAACAAACACAGAAATAGAGGGAGCAAGATCAACGATGACACTATGATGCCTCCAAATAAGCAAAACACCCCAAGCCAAGAGTATGAAGATGATGAGATAGAAGAAATGCAAGATACGGATTTCAAAAAATTTATGATAAGAACATTTAGAAGTTTTCAAAAGCAAATCCTTGAACTACAGAAATCCTTAATGGACAAGATTGAAAATCTCTCTCGTGAAAATGAAATTTTAAGGAAGAGTCAAAATGAAACTCAGAAACTAGTAGAACAGGAAAGTGTAATTGTCAAGAGAAATCAAAATGAAATGAAGAGCTCAATAGATCAAATGACAAACACATTAGAAAGCCTTAAAAACAGAATGGGTGAAGCAGAAGAGAGAATATCGGACTTAGAAGATAGAGCACAGGAAAACATACAGTCAAACCAAAGAAAAGAAGAGGAAATTAGAAACCTAAAAAATATTGTTGGGAATCTACAGGATACTATCAAAAAAACCAACATTCTAGTTCTAGGAGTTCCTGAAGGCATGGAGAGAGAGAAAGGATTGGAAGGCCTTTTTAGTGAGATACTAGCAGAGAACTTTCCAGGTTTGGAGAAGGACAGAGATATCCTAGTACAGGAAGCTCATAGAACCCCCAATAAACATGACCAAAAGAGATCCTCACCACGACACGTGGTAATTAAACTTACCACAGTGAAACATAAAGAAAAGATCCTAAAATGTGCAAGAGAGAAACGTCAGATTACTCTCAGAGGATCTCCAATCAGACTCACAGCTGAATTCTCATCAGAAACCCTACAAGCTAGGAGGGAATGGCGAGACATAGCACAGGTGCTAAGAGAGAAAAATTGCCAGCCCAGAATATTATATCCTGCTAAGCTCTCATTTGTGAATGAAGGTGAAATAAAGACCTTTCATAGCAAACAGAAATTGAAAGACTTTGTGGCCACTCGTCCGGCCCTGCAAAAGATACTTAAAGATGTGCTACACTCAGAAACACAGAAACACGGCCATCAATATGAAAGAAGGGAAAGGAAGAACACCTACCAGTAAAAGAGCATGGGAAGCTCAAAGCATATACTAGAAAATATTTCCGGGAAAACGGCAGGGCAAAGTCACTACGTATCAATTGTCACATTGAACATTAATGGTCTGAATTCTTCAGTTAAAAGACACCGTTTGGCTGACTGGCTCACAGAACACAACCCAACTATTTGTTGCCTACAAGAAACACATCTCTCTAACAAAGAGGCATGCAGACTGAAAGTGAAAGGTTGGAAAAAGATATTCCATGCCAACAGAAACCAAAAAAAAAGCAGGTGTAGCCATATTAATATCAGACAAAATAAACTTTAATACAAAAACTGTTAAGAGAGACAAAGAGGGACACTATATAATGATTAAGGGTTCAATTCAACAGGAAGATGTAACTATTATAAATGTATATGCACCTAATTACAGGGCACCGGTCTATTTAAAAGATATGTTAAGGGACTTAAAGGGAGACTTAGATTCCAATACAATAGTACTGGGGGACTTCAATACTCCACTCTCAGAAATAGACAGATCATCAGGACAGAAGATCAACAAGGAAACAGCAGATTTAATTGACACTATTGCCCAAATGGATCTAACAGATATCTACAGAACTTTCAACCCTACATCTACAGACTTCACATTCTTCTCAGCAGCGCATGGAACCTTCTCTAGGATTGATCACATACTAGGCCATAAAGCAAGTCTCAGCAAATTCAAAAGAATTAGAATCATACCATGCAGCTTCTCAGACCACAGCGGGATGAAGCTGGAAATTAGCAACTCAGGAAACCCCAGAAAGTATGCAAACACATGGAGATTGAACAACATGCTCCTGAATGAACACTGGGTCATTCAAGAAATCAAAAGAGAAATCAAAAACTTTCTGGAAGTAAATGAAGACAACAACACAACATATCAAAACTTATGGGATACAGCAAAAGCAGTATTGAGAGGCAAATTTATAGCAATAGGTGCCTATATCAAGAAATTGGAAAGGTACCAAATAAATGAGCTTTCAGCGCACCTCAAGGACCTAGAAAAACTGCAGCAAACCAAACCCAAATCTAGTAGGAGAAGAGAAATAATTAAAACCAGAGAAGAAATTAACAGGATTGAATCCAAAAAAACATTACAAAAAATCAGCCAAGCGAGAAGCTGGTTTTTTGAAAAAATAAACAAAATTGACACCCCATTGGCCCAACTAACTAAAAAAAGAAGAGAAAAGACCCAAATCAATAAAATCAGAGATGAAAAAGGAAACGTAACAACAGACACCACAGAAATAAAAAGAATCATCAGAAATTACTACAAGGACCTGTATGCCAGCAAACAGGAAAACCTATCAGAAATGGATAGATTCCTGGACACATGCAATCTACCAAAATTGAACCAGGAAGACATCGAAAACCTAAATAGACCCATAACTGAAACAGAAATTGAAACAGTAATAAAGGCCCTCCCAACAAAGAAAAGCCCAGGACCAGATGGATTCACTGCTGAATTCTACCAGACATTTAAAGAAGAACTAATCCCATTTCTTCTCAAACTATTCAGAACAATCGAAGAAGAGGGAATCCTCCCAAATTCTTTCTATGAAGCCAGCATCACCTTAATCCCTAAGCCAGAGAAAGATGCAGCACTGAAAGAAAATTACAGACCAATATCCCTGATGAACATAGATGTAAAAATCCTCAATAAAATTCTGGCCAATAGAATACAACAACACATCAGGAAATCATCCACCCAGACCAAGTGGGATTCATCCCTGGTATGCAGGGATGGTTCAACATTCGCAAATCAATCAATGTGATTCACCACATTAACAGACTGCAGAAGAAAAACCATATGGTTATCTCAATTGATGCAGAGAAAGCATTTGATAAAATTCAACACCCTTTCATGATGAAAACTCTAAGCAAATTGGGTATAGAAGGAACATTCCTCAATATAATCAAAGCAATTTATAAAAAACCCACAGCCAGCATCCTATTGAATGGGGAAAAGTTGGAAGCATTTCCACTGAAATCTGGCACCAGGCAGGGATGCCCACTCTCACCACTGCTATTTAACATAGTTCTGGAAGTTTTAGCCAGAGCCATCAGACAAGAAAAAGAAATCAAAGGAATACAAATCAAGAAGGAAGAAGTCAAACTATCCCTCTTTGCAGACGATATGATTCTGTACTTAGAGGATCCAAAGAACTCTACTAAGAGACTATTGGAACTCATAGAGGAGTTTGGCAAAGTGGCAGGATATAAAATCAATGCACAAAAATCAACAGCCTTTGTATACACAAGCAATGCCATGACTGAGAAAGAACTGCTAAGATCAATCCCATTCACAATAGCTACAAAAACAATCAAATACCTTGGAATAAACTTAACCAAGGACGTTAAAGATCTCTACAATGAAAATTACAAAACCTTAAAGAAAGAAATAGAAGAGGATACCAAAAAATGGAAAAATCTTCCATGCTCATGGATTGGAAGAATCAACATCATCAAAATGTCCATTCTCCCAAAAGCAATTTATAGATTCAATGCAATCCCAATCAAGATACCAAAGACATTCTTCGCAGATCTAGAAAAAATGATGCTGAAATTCATATGGAGGCACAAGAGACCTCGAATAGCTAAAGCAATCTTGTACAACAAAAACAAAGCCGGAGGCATCACAATACCAGACTTCAGGACATACTACAGGGCAGTTGTAATCAAAACAGCATGGTACTGGTACAGAAACAGATGGATAGACCAATGGAACAGAATTGAAACACCAGAAATCAATCCAAACATCTACAGCCAACTTATATTTGATCAAGGATCTAAAACTAATTCCTGGAGCAAGGACTGTCTATTCAATAAATGGTGCTGGGAAAACTGGATTTCCACGTGCAGAAGCATGAAGCAAGACCCCTACCTTACACCTTACACAAAAATCCACTCAACATGGATTAAAGACCTAAATCTACGACCAGACACCATCAAGTTATTAGAGAACATTGGAGAAACCCTTCAAGATATTGGCACAGGCAAAGAATTTCTGGAAAAGACCCGGGAGGCACAGGCAGTCAAAGCCAAAATCAACTACTGGGATTGCATCAAATTGAGAAGTTTCTGTACTGCAAAAGAAACAGTCAGGAGAGTGAAGAGACAACCTACAGAATGGGAAAAAATATTTGCAAACTATGCAACAGATAAAGGGTTAATAACCAGAATCTACAAAGAGATCAAGAAACTCCACAAAAACAAAACCAACAACCCACTTAAGAGATGGGCCAAGGACTTCAATAGACATTTTTCAAAAGAGGAAATCCAAATGGCCAACAGGCACATGAAAAAATGTTCAACGTCACTAGCAATCAGGGAAATGCAAATCAAAACCACAATGAGGTTTCTCCTCACCCCGGTTAGAATGGCTCACATGCAGAAATCTACCAACAACAGATGCTGGCGAGGATGTGGGGAAAAAGGGACACTAACCCACTGTTGGTGGGAATGCAAACTGGTGAAGCCACTGTGGAAGTCAGTCTGGAGATTCCTCAGAAACCTGAATATAACCCTACCGTTCGACCCAGCCATCCCACTCCTTGGAATTTACCCAAAGGAATTTAAATTGATAAAGAAAAAAGCGGTCTGCACCCTAATGTTTATTGCAGCACAATTCACAATAGCCAAGACCTGGAAGCAACCTAAATGCCCATCAATGGTAGACTGGATAAAAAAATTATGGGATATGTATTCTTTAGAATACTATACCGCAGTAAGAAACAACGAAATCCAGTCATTTGCAACAAAATGGAGGAATCTGGAACACATCATGCTGAGTGAAGTAAGCCAGTCCCAAAGGGACAAATACCATACGTTCTCCCTGATCAGTGACAACTGAATGAACACCAAAAAGGAAACCTGTTGAATTGAAATGGACACTATGAGAAATGCTGACTTGATCAGCATAGCCCTGACTGCTAATGGACAACTTAATACATTATCCCTCATAGTATTTTTTTTTTGTCTGTTCTACTTAATATGACTGGTTTAATTCTGTAATTATCACACAGTTATTCTTAAGTGTTGAAAATTAACTGAAATGTGATCCCTGTTAAACATAAAAGTGGGAATAAGAGAGGGAAGAGATGTATAATTTGGGGCATGCTCGGGCTGACTTGCCCCAATTGGTAGAGTTGGAAACATACCAGGGGATTCCAATTCAATCCCATCAAGGTGGCATGTGCCAATGCCATCTCACTAGTCCAAGTGATCAATTTCAGTTCACAATTGATCATAATGAAAGGACTAAGAGTCAAAGGGAGCACATAAACAAGTCTAGTATCTGCTAACACTAACCGATAGAATAAATAAAGGGGAGAGTGATCCAACATGGGAAGTGAGATACTCAGCAGACTCATAGAATGGCAGATGTCCTAAATAGCACTCTGGCCTCAGAATCAGCCCTAAAGGCACTCGGATCTGGCTGAAAAGCCCATGAGAGTATTTCAGGCATGGAAAGTCAAGACACTCTGGCAAAAAGATCTCTGTGAGTGAGATCCCAGTGGAAAGAACAGGTCTTCAAAGAGGGAGGTGCCTTTCTCTGAAGGGAGGAGAGAACCTCCACTTTGACTATGACCTTGTCTAAACAAGATAAGAGTCGGAGAACTCAAGGGGCTTCCATAGCCTTGGAAACTCATGACTGGTGCATAGGGAGATTACTGATGCCATAAACAGGAGTGTCAATTTGTAAAGTCAACAACAGGAGTCACTGTGCACTTACTCCTCATGTAGGATCTCTGTCCTTAATGTGCTGTACACTGAGGCTTAATGCTATAACGAGTACTCAAACAGTATATTTCACTTTGTGTTTCTATGGGGGTGCAAACGATTGAAATCTTTACTTAATGTACACTAAACTGATCTTCTGTAAAAAAAAAAAAAAAAAAAGAAATTATCAATTCCCCAACTTGACTCTCACTGGGATTAAACATGACAATAGGTCTGATCTGATTTCATCATCATTTAAAAAAAATCATCTATTATTTTTCACTTTATGTTTCTGTGTGGGAACAAACTGTTGAAATCCTTACTTAAATTATACTAAGCTGATCTTCTGTATATTAAGATAATCGAAAATGAATCTTGATGTGAATAGAAGGGGAGAGGGTGTGGGAAGGGGGAGGGTTGTGGGTGGGAGGGACGGTATGGGGGGGAAAGCCATTGTAACCCATGAGTCGTACTTTGGAAATTTATATTCATTTAATAAAAGATAAAAAAAAGTAAAAAGCAAAAAACTCTGATGGAAATATAGACAATGGCTATAAATAATTTTCAAATGGAAAAATGATCATTTCACGCATATAAAATAAATTTTAAAGTAATCAAAGATCATTAAAACTATAGTAGTATAACATTCTTAGCCATTGGTTTGACAAAAGTAAAAATCAAAGATTTACCAAACTAATTTGCAGCAATACTGATAAACATTTCTTTCTCTTTTCTTTCTTTTTGGTTTTTAAATTTTAGCTTCCACATATAAAGAAGAACATCTAGTATTTTTCTTTCTGGGTCTGGCTTTTTCACTCAATGTGATATCCTCAAATTGTGTTCATTTTACTGCAAATGGTAGAATTTAATTTTTGTTTACACCTAAATAATATTCCGTGTGTTTATACACCACTCTTCTTCATCCATTCATCTGATGTTGGACATCTTGGTTGATTCCAAATTTTGTTTATTGTGAACTATGCTACTATAAACATGGTGGGGCAAGTATCTCTTTGATACCTTGTGCTCAAGTTTTCTTAAAAAAAGATTTATTTATTTTCAAGTTAGAGTTACAGAGAGAAAGGCTGAGACAGAGAAAGAGAGATCTTCCATCTTCTGGTTCACTCCCCCAAATTGTCACAATAGCTGGAACTGGGACAGACTGAAGCCAGGAGTCAGGAGCCCCCTCAGGGTCTCCCACTTAGGTTCAGGGGCCCAAGCACTTACTCCAATCTCTGCTGCTTTCCCAGGCACATTAGCAGGGAGCTGGATTAAGTGTGAAGCATCCAGGGCTCAAACTGGCACCCACATGGGATGCTGGTACTGCAGGCAGCAGCTTAACCCACTACACCACAACACCAGCCCCCTGTTCAAGTCTTTTGGATATATACTTGGTTGTGGGATTGCTGGATCATCTGGCAAGTTTATTTCTAGTTTTTTTTAAAAAAAATCTCCACATTGTTTTCCACAGTAGCTGCCCTAATTTACATCCCCATAAAGAGTATATAAGGATTCCCTTATATACTTTGTCAATATTTGTTATTTTGTGTTTTGGATTTTTTCCATTCTGAGAGGGGTGTGGTAATATCTCATTGTGGTTTTGAATTGCATTTCCCTGCTAGCTAGTGATATTGAGCATTTTTCACATGTTTGATGGACATTTGTATTTCTACTTTTGAGAATTGTCTGTTGAACTCTTTCCCATTTCTCAACTGCACTGGTTATTTTTGTTGATGTTGAGCTTTTTAAGTTTCTGATATATTCAGAATATCAATCCTTTGTCAGATAGGTGGTTTGAAATTTTTCCCCATTATGTTGGAAGTCTCTTCACTCTGTTGATTGTTTTCTTTATTGCACAAAAGTTTCTGAGTTTGATATAACTCATTTCTTTAGTTTTGCTTGTGGTGCCTGTGCTTTGGGGGTCTTATCCAAGAAGTCATCCCCTACACCAATATCTTGGAGTGTTTGCCACATGTTTTCCCCCAGCAACATCATAATCTCAGGCCTTAAATTTATGTCTTTGATTAATCCTGATTTGGTTTTTGTGTATGGTGTGAGATATGGGTATAATTTCATATATACATATATTTACATAGTTATATATATACACACACAGCATACAGCACAATTTGTTCAAGAGATGATCTTTAATCCACTATATAATCTGAGCACTTTCATAAGAAATCAGTTACCTGTATGTATGTAGATTAATTTCTGGACTCTCTATTCTGTTCATTTATCTATGTATTGGTTTTTATGCCAATATATGCTGTTTTACTTACCATAGCTTTGTAGTATACTTTGAAGTTAGGTATTGTGATGTCTCCAGCTTGATTTTTCTTGTTCAGTATCAATTTGCCTGTTCTGGGTCTTTTGTGATTCCATATAAATTTTAGGATTGCTTTTTCTAATTCTGTAAATAGTGTCATTGGTATTTTGACTTTTCTCCTGGTCTTGGCTGGAATTTGTTTTATTCTCACTCTGTCTCTATACTACAATGTCTGTTCAAGTGCTTACAGCTGGTGACGGGGCAAACCAAGGCCTTCGGCAACTAGGCGGTCAACCGAATGCTACTACAGGAATGTGCTCGGCTCCCCACCCAGGAGACAGGTGCTTAAGACATCACCCCATGACAGCGAAGAGTGCCTTGTTGCCCCACGTCAGCAGGGGTGGCTCTGAAGATGGATCATCATCCCTCTGCCCCTCCTGGACTTTTGAAACTGATGTGGTGGGCTGTGTGCCACTCTGGAAAAGAATGCTGCTCTTATGCCAATCACTAGGGCCTAATAAAAGATAACATGGCTGGCTAAAGTCAGGAAAGGTCTGGACAAGCACCAAAGAGACCGGGAGGCCTCCCAGGGATGGTTTGCGTCTTGGTTTAATTCCTCTCCATGGCTCACCACCCTCCTATCAGGAGTCATAGGGCCCACTAGCCTTCTGATTTTAATTTTAACCTATGGCCCTTACATTATTAACAAACTTGTACAATTTAGGAAACAGAGACTGGGCACCATTCAATTAATGGTCCAACGGTCCCAGTAGACCAATAAATGTTTGTGAAACCTGTGAACTGTCAGTCCAAAACCCATGATTGGGTTTTTCAAACATGTACAAAAACAAGGGGGGAATGAAGAGCCAAAGTGACTCCATTCTAAAACAATAAAAAAAGCAGCCTCCGTTTCCCATAGCAGACCCGAGTCCCTGTAAAAGCAGGCATTCAGGCATTCCAGAGATATTAAAGCTTACCAGGGATAGCTAGCTCAGTAGACCAAGCACAGCACAGTAGAGATTGCTAAACAAAGTACTCCCTGTCCCCAAAACTCCCATGCTGTAAGCCCCTGCTGTAACTCCCTGTACCCAAAGCTTCCATGCTGTAAGCACCCACTGATGTAACTCTTTTTTCCTGCTGATGTAACTCTTCTTTCCTTTAAAAACTCTCCCAAAGACCAGGGCCTCACAGCTTCCTCTGTTGTACCAGTTGGTTGGATGGGGTCCCTGTTGCGGCTTGTACTTTAAAAATAAACCTTGCTTTTGCAGTTCAGTGTGATCGGGTCACTGATACCTTCTTGGGGATCTACTTATCTGGGCACAACAGTACCAATGCCATCTCACTAGTCAAAGTGATCAGTTTCAGTTCATAATTGATCACAAGGATAGAAATAAGTGTCAAAGGGATCACATAAACAAGACTAGTGTCTGCTAATACTATCTGATAGAATTAAAAAGGAGAGAACGATACAACATGGGAAGCAGGATACACAGCATACTCATAGAATGGCAGATGTCCTAAACAGCACTCTGGCCTTGGAATCAGCCCTTAAGGCATTTGGATCTGGATAAAAAGCTAATGATAGTATTTCAGGTATGGAAAGCCAAGACACCCTGGAAAAAAAAAAATGACCTAAATGAAAGATCTCTGTGAGTGAGATCCCAGCGGGAAAAAAGGGCCATCAAAGAAGGAGATACCTTTCTCTGAAGGGAGAAGAGAACTTCCACTTTGAGTATGAGCTGTCTGAATAAGTTCGGAGTTGGTGAACTCAAGAGGCTTCCATAGCCTTGGCAACTCATGACAAGAGCCTCAGGTGATTACTGACGCCATAAACAAGAGTGTCAATTGTTAAATCAACAACATGAGTCACTGTGCACTTACTCCCCATGTAGGATCTCTGTCCTTAATGTGTTGTACTATGTAAATTAATGCTATAACTAGTACTCAAACAGTACTTTATACTTTGTGTTTCTGTGTGGGTGCAAACGGTTGAAATCTTTACTTAGTATATACTAAATTGATCTTCTGTATATAAAGATAATTGAAAATGAATCTTGATGTGAATGGAATGGGAGAGGGAGTAGTAGATGGATGGTTGCAGGTGGGAGGGAAGTTATGGAGGGGAAAGCCACTATAATCCAAAAGTTGTTTTTTGGAAATTTATATTTATTAAATAAAAGTTAAAAAAGTTGTTAGGGATTTTTCCATTTCTTCAAGGTTTTCCCATTTGTTAGCACATAGTCATTATAGTAGTTTCTTATGCTGCTATCTGTAGTTTTGTGGTATATGGCCTGCATTATGTGGCGATACCTTCCTTTTATACATAATTTGTTGACAATTTTCTTTTGTTTCACAGTAATTTTTTAAAATATAGAAATTATTCTCATTTCTTAAACATCAAACATTTCTTAGTGCCTGTGAAAATCCTCTGCCTCAGTAGTTAATAAGATAAGTGAGGTATAGTCTCTGTCATCAAATTATGTAGAAAAGCAGAAATTACTTTAAGGAGGAGATAAAGAAAATTCCCGTCTAGTATCCTATGAAAGTTCAAGGTCCTCCAGCATGTTCTTAAACCTTGGTCTTGCTTTTCCATTTCTTCTGCCTCTCTAAAGTTCTAAATCTTTGTTATGACACATTCTAGAACTTTCATGACTACAGTACCATAGTTTGCTTCTGATTACTTGAGCTATAAAATTCTTTAGTAACCCTCCATATATTTGCCTGCAAGGGCCTGCCTGACACTACAGTTCAAACTGCTATGAAACAATTCTTTCGGTCTTGATCTGCCTCTGACTGAGAAATCCAGATGACACGGAACTCACTGAAGACAATACTTGGAAAATGTCAATTTTCGGTATGGATCATTTCCTTTCCTGGTTCTTCCTTAACCATATTGCCCAGGAATCTTCTCTTGGGATTTTAACATAAATATTTTACCTTCCTTGTTTGCTGTCTAGTCAAACTCAAGGTCCTTTCTTTCACTGTCATTTATTCCTATGTGAGCCTGGGAGAAATCAATCATAGTCAACTCAGCTCCAGAGTGACAGCACTATTTTCCCCCATGGTTCTGGAGTATTAATTGATCAAAAAAAATAACCTTCCTCCATAGCTCTAGGAAAATTCATTAGCTCATTATTTTTCTCTTTTTGTAGTACCGTTCACTCTTTGATCTGTTCCAACTCTGAGAAATAATATTTTCCTCATACTTAATGTGGATCAATATCTAACCACCCCAGGGTCAGAGCATTTCAGACACCACTCAGAGGGATTACTACTTTCCAGAGGTTTATCCTCCATTCACTACATAATTTTCCTTTTTTCCTGTAAAGATAATTTCACATTAGTCAAAATTTCTATTCTCAATATGTTTACTGAGTGGTATATTATTAGAAGTAAATGTTGATTTGATAGAATTTTTGGACATTACCAAATACCTAGAAGATTAAGTAGACATGTACCTAGTCTTGATTGGAAGTATGTTATTACACATTGAGGTAGATTCACTTATCGAATTTTTGTGTATAATACTTTTTATTAGTTTTTCAGAATTGTATATTCTTCAACATTTTCACTGTCTAAGGTATATTTATGATTAGTTTCATCCTTCCTCTTCTTTTTTCCTCTCTCTTGTTCTGTCCCCTCATCTTGCCTTTTCTCCCAAAACAATAATAGCCTGTTCCTAAAAAACATGGCACATTATTAAGATTTTTCTTTTCTATGACTACATATCTGTCTTATATCAACTGAAACACATAAACAGTGGTTGGGCATTTCCAGCATGACTTATCCTATCTCAGAGGCTCATGGATTCTTTGTAAATCACTGATTCCCTTTAACCTTCTAATGCCTAGGGAGTAAGGGATTCAATTCATGAGAAAATTTGTCAGATTGTCCACTCTAAACAAAAGAAATACAGTATCTGAGGTTCTTAATATTTAACCGAAAGAACAAACATAACAGATAAGAAATGAGCTGGGTTGGGAATGTGAAGACCGTAAGATGCAGAAGATAGAGGAATTAAGGAGTTGAAGTAGCAGCAAAGAGAAAGAAAGGAGACAATCCGGTGGACAGTTAAGAATTGACCAGAAATTGCTTTTGGTAATGACCTGCTCCATATAAGCAGTCCTACAGGTGAGTTTTTGTTTCAGAAATAACTTTGGCTGTCATCCTGACTCTACTGGGACTTGCCATTCTGGCTATTTTGTTAGCAAGATGGACACGACGAAAGCAAAATGGTAAGTAACAATGTATCAAAATGAAGATTTCCTATGAAAGTCACAGAGGGAGGGATGCCAAGAATCAGTCTGAGTTTATTTCTAATTTTCAGATAGAGACTGCCAATATTCTAAGACTGTTTCAATACATGAGTCAAAGAATATGACCTATTAGTGATATCCCTTGCATTTTTAAACTCAAAGCTTAAATGATCCATCTCAACAAATTTTAAAAAATCACAGAGTTCAGCAAATATAAGAAAAACATTTTAAAACTATCTGTTCTTCAACAGAAATTTACCTAAGTTTAAAAAATGAAGGTGATAAAATGGTATTCTAGTAGACACTAATATCTAGTATTTTATAGAAAGAATCAGAGACTTAGTGATTTCACATAGGTAAGATGAGACAAATACACAGTAGTACTTGTCAGTGAAATAGAGATGTGACACATGAAAGCAAAGACCTTTTCTACATCATAAGGTATGTCTAGGATTTTTCTTATTGTCTTTCCCACCCCCTTCTAATCAGCTATATTTCCCACTTATTTCCTATCTTTAATGCCTGTGAGAATAAGTAGTATGAAAAAATAGACAGAATAAGCCTGGTTGAAACTCATAAAAAGTGGTTCAACAATACATTATATCAGGAACAAGAATAAGCAGTATGAAAAAATATAATAAGGCTAGTTGAACCTCATGAAAAGTGGTTCAACAATTATATCAGGAACATCACCTTTGTTAAGGGAAGCAAAGCTTAAAGTGAGGAGAGTTGGATCAGGGGAAGAACACCTCTCAAAAGAAGCTAATAAAGATATTTTTGCCTAATTTTTCCACAGAAACTTATATGTCCAGATACAGTTCAGAACAAAGTAAGTATTTATACCCTTAAGAATATACTTAGAGAGAGAGAGGCATTCATGGACAGTTCATAATGCAAGAATGAAATCTGTCTTGTTTATTTCCTTCACTTGTATAGTTACCATTCTATGAACTGAACTCTAAGTTACTGGGAGAAATCAAAGATTAGGAGAAGTCAAAGACTTATGAGCAGTGCTAAATGTCAAAGTGGAGTTGGTCCAAATGAATTAGTAGTGAGAAGGACTGCTTAGTAGTGGGACAGCCTACATTATTCTGAAGCTGGACTGAGATGCTCCCTGTGGTCTGAAAGCAGAAAGGGAGCTACCAAACATAGAAATGGAAGCCTCAGGAACTGCAGAGGATCCAGCAGCAAATTTAAGTCTCATAGTGAAGAGGGCCTCTGTAGGGTAGCTCAATAGAATTTAAACTATTCAGGAATAATGTGAGCAAAGTTAAGTTAATTATCATTGAGATGAAGAGTACCAAGTTCAAGATATAAATAAGTAAAGCAGAATTTCATGGTAAGGGTTGGAAAGACACTCAGGTTGCTAAGAAAGGTAGTCCATTATTGGTAAGTGAGGAAAACCAGGAGCTAGGTGCTCAAATTCTAAGAGGTAAGAGCAACTTTGAAGCTCCTTCTGATTCTCATTTTATATTATAAAATTATTATTTTATAATCTCATTATTTTATTTTATTATTCATTATTATATTAGCCTGTCTAATATAATAAAATTTGTGACAGCAGCTTATCATTATCTGCTCCTATGACTTAACCATAATCTCTAGTTCCTGCAAAGTAAATTAATTCACATCATTATTCCTCATTGGGAGTTCATGTTTACACTAATTCACAGCCTGAAATAAAACCTCACTAATAATCAAGAAACAAAAACCTGGAGTTCTCTCTCCTTTCTTCTTTAGGTACTGGACTTCTGGATTCTGAGGATGATAAAGGTAAACAGATTAATAACTATTACAGAATTAAAGGAAGAATGCATTCATTAGAGAAGAAATGAGCTCATTTCTCTTCAAGCATAACTTGTTGTTAGCATGTCTTTTGCTATTACAATATATAATTATCTTCCAACCTTTCTAGGCATATATATCAGTGCTGCAATTGTTTATTAAAATAGATTTAAAAGGTAATCCACATGTGTCATGAACTTTTTGAGGTCCCTATATATTAAACACAGATATATACCCATAGATATAAACACAAAATAATTGTGCATTTTTTCTAGAAAAGGAAAATATTCCTCCTTTCTAGGGTCATTAAATAATTCATTTCCAGCTCTTACTTACTCCCAAAATCTCAAAAAGGTTAAGGGACCTCTCTGAAACATTTTTTCTAGATGTTTAAATGAGGATAAAAAATAGTTCACAGGTTGGCATAAAGATTAAATGGAATGGTATATTTGAAAACACACTTAGAAGACTATCCAGTATTACAGAAAAAAAACTTATTATTTCCATTTGAGAAGGTGAAATTGATGCTTAAAATGGTTGAAGCTTATCTGGATTTATTTAACTAAGGAAGGAATTAGATATTAAGCCTAGGTCTTGTGGCTCTGAATCAGTACCTAAAGTCTTATACCATAAAAGAACAGGTCTTCAAAGAAGGAGGTACCTGTCTCTGAAGGGAGGAGAGAACCTCCACTTTGACTATGACCTTGTCTAAACAAGATAAGAGTCGGAGAACTCAATGGGCTTCCATAGCCTTGGAAACTCATGACTGGTGCATAGGGAGATTACTGATGCCATAAACAGGAGTGTCAATTTGTAAAGTCAACAACAGGAGTCACTGTGCACTTACTCCTCATGTAGGATCTCTGTCCTTAATGTGCTGTACATTGAGGCTTAATGCTATAACGAGTACTCAAACAGTATATTTCACTTTGTGTTTCTATGGGGGTGCAAACTGTTGAAATCTTTACTTAATGTATACTAAACTGATCCTCTGTAAAAAAAAATAAAAATTATCAATTCCCAACTTGACTCTCACTGGGATTAAACATGACAATAGGTCTGATCTGATTTCATCATCATTAAAAAAAATCATCTATTATTTTTCACTTTATGTTTCTGTGTGGGAGCAAACTGTTGAAATCTTTACTTAATGTATACTAAGCTGATCTTCTGTATATTAAGATAATTGAAAATGAATCTTGATGTGAATGGAAGGGGAGAGGGAGTGGGAAAGGGGAGGGTTGTGGGTGGAAGGGACGGTATGGGGGGGAAGCCATTGTAATCCATAAGTCGTACTTTGGAAATTTATATTCATTAAATAAAAGTTAAAAAAAAAGTCTTATACCATACTACCCCCACTTTATTTATGACAAAAACAGGACTCATTTTATGCTGTAGAATTTTCAACATTTTCCATTATTAATAGAGAAATAAATTGCCATTTGAATCAGAACATGTGGTTTTACGTTAATGAAGAATAATGATAAAATATATTTGAAATAGAACTTCTTCAAAAATGTTATGATATTTTGGTATGTATGTATCTGCAAAAAGTAGGCAGTACCACCAATTTAAATGTACTATAGCTAACCTTGGTCCTTACACTCCAATACTTAGAATTCTCTCACAGTATGCACTCACCAGAATTGTCTGTAGATGTACCCTGCTCTCTCTCCTCCCCACCAGTTCTACCTCCAAAACTTATTAAAACTCACTCATTCCTTCAAGAAGCCAATAACTTGACTTTGACCTTACTATTCCCACCAAACAAACTAGAACAATGTAGTTGTGAATGTGTATACAATTACACACACACATACACACACGCACACACACACACAAACACCCCTCATGAACATATAGATCCCAAAGAGTTGAGTGATGAAAAGAGGAGGTAACTTGGTGACTTTCCTGGCTGTTCACATCATAAGCAACAAAAGCGAAGAGCAAAGAAACATGGAATTCTGTTTCTTCTCTGAAATGGAGCCCTCCCTCCCAAAAATGAGAGGATCTAGGAAAGCAGTAAATATTTTCTTAGTTGAATTTAGTCTAATGATAAACTTATTTTTTATAAGCTATAATAAGGCTGATCTGGCTTTTTTCTTTCCCAAAAGATTATTCCTCTAGAAGATCTAAAAGAGGAAGAGGTAAATAGATTTTCATCTAATAAGAAAATAATATGTACATATTTTCCAACAAAGAATCTCATTATATTTCACCTTCTCTTTTAGGATTCCGACATTCATATTCAACAGAAAGTGGTAAATAAATTAGATACTTTACTGCTAAGAAATTAATACAGAGTCTGTTTATAAGAAATTAATAATCCTTTTTTTAAATCCTTTAGATATTTCTTATGGTGATCAGGGTAAGTATATTTAGAGATTATGGTATTTTTTTAAAATCAATGTTTCTTCTTGCTACAACATGAGAGGCTATACATTAATCAAGGTAAAAAGACAAGATATGAAAATAGTGTGCAGAATATTCTGATATTCAAATGTTTACCTTCACACTGTAAGCTACCTTTCTCCAGTTCCTCATCTTTCTACCCCCTACTCAATTAACAAGAGCAAGCTGTGAATGATGACAGCAATGAAGTGAAATAGGGGATTTCTACTATTATCTTCTACATAAGCACAGATTTAGACAGCTGTCCATGAGTAAGAATACCTTTATGGCCATGCAAGAATTCAGTGTAAAAGTTCTAGCACATTATTGCATCATAAAGTCTTGAAATGGATGCATTAAGGAGAGTAAGAACAGCTTCACTTTATCCACATCACCTCTCCCTGGGGAATAAAATTTAATGACACAAGAGGCCTGCTTGAGCATCTCAAGGTCTCACAAGGAAAAGTGACAGTGGAGTAAGAGCTCACCTCATCCAATAATGTGGAATATTACCTAACAGGCCCACTTCTTTTTCAACCCATCCTGAACACTGAAGTGATCATCATAGCTGAATAGTTGGTGGAGGCTGGGAAGTAGAAATAGAGGTGACAGAACTCACTAACCACTCATCAGACTCCAGTGGGAATCCTGCCCATGACGCTACTTGAAATGCCTGAACAGCATCATGTAGACTGGTCCACAAGTACTCCAAATGTTCTGTGCATTTCATGTCTATGCCTAGGGTGGATCTCCGGGGGTACCTCCATGAACAGCCAAGTGGAATGTCTTATGCAGGCAGTTGATTCAACTCTATGGGATTCTAAAAAGTACACAAAGAAACATGAGAGCACCAAAAAGAAACCAGTAATAATTCAGTAATCAACCCCTTAAAATGGAGATTTTCCCAAAATTGTATTTATAATTGTCTGATCAATAATTCAAATAACTGTTCTAAGAAATATAGATAAATACATCAATGATATTTTACAATAGCAAAGTAAAAGTTTAAAAAATATCTAAACAGATGTTTTGAGCTGAAGAATACAATGACAGAATTTTAAAAAGCAATAGAAATCAACAACACAATGGATCAAGTACAAGGATGAATAAGCAAATCTGAATACAAATCATTTTAAAATATCGAGTCAGGGCAGCATTGTGGCACAGTGGGTTCAACTACTCCTGGTTATTCCTGCATCCCATATCAGAGTGCCAGTGAGTCCTGGCTCCTCTCCTTCAGATCCATTTTCCTGATAATGCATCCTTAGGAGGCTGCAGACGATAGCTCAAGTATTTTGATCTGTACCAGTCATGTGGAACTCCCTTTCAGGTTCCCGGCTTCAGCCTGGCCCAGCCCTGGCTACGATGAGCAATTGGACAGTAAACCAGACTAAAGAAGTTTGCTCTCGCTCACTCTCTCATTCTCTCTGTCTCTCTTGCTTGTGCTCTCTCCACTCTTCCCTTTAAGACAATAAAGATAACCAGAAAAATAAGAAATATCTAATCAGAAGAGAAAAAAAAAAACTGAAAAGGAACAAAGAAAAATTACAAGATTAAAAGGACTCAGAGAACTAAGTATTGCAGCATGGGGGTCATATTTAATGACAAAATGGCTAAAAATTTCCCAAATCTGGAGAGAGATACTAACATCCAGGTAAATGAAACCCAAAGTTCTCCAATCAGATATCAGATTCAAACCAAAGAACACTTCAGCAAGACATATTATCAAAAACAAAAGACATAAAGAAAATATGGAAGTAGCAGGAGAAAGAAAGTATATTACATACAAAGGAATGCTGAAAGGGCTATTAGTGTTTCTAAGTAGATGTTTACAGACAGGACACATGATGTGTGTCCTCAGAAAGCCTTATTTTTCTGTTTATCTATTTGGGAGTTCCATATGGGTGGTACAGATCGAAATATCTGAGGCAACATCTGCAGCCTCCCAGGGATGAATTATCAGGAAAATGGATCTGAAGGAGAACAGCCAGGACTCACACTGGCTTATTTCTCTAACATAATGATCTCCAGTTGCATCCATTTTGTTTTAAAGACAGGATTTCATTCTTTATGGCTGAGTAGTATTCCATCATTTGTATACACCACAATTGCTTCATGTAAACCTCATGGTAAACACAAAGTAAAACCTATTGCAGGTACACAAAACAGAAAAAGAAAGAAGTCAAAGTACACCCTTACAGAAAATCATCAAATCATAAATACAGTAAGACAAGTAAAAAGGAATTAAGGATTTATAAAACAACCAGAAAATAACAAAATGACTATAGTAAGATCTTATTTTTTAATACTTCAAATGTCAATGGATAAAAGTATCCATTCATAAGACATAGAAGGGGGAGGGAATTTAGTAGAGTGCATAATATGATTGCATCCCCTGCTCAGCTCCTTGCTCCAGCTTCTGACTTCAGCTTTCCATCAACGCAGGCCTTAGGAGACACTGATAATGGCTCAAGTAAGTGGGTTTCTGCTACCCATGTAGGAGGCCATAAGTGAATCTGAAGCATGTGCTTCTGGCTCTGGCCCAGCCCCAATCACTGAGATCTGTGTATCTGTCTCTCCGTTTCTCAAATTTGAAAAAAAAAAAAAGACATAGAACAGCAGAATGTGTAAAAGACTCGAACATATTCCATCTACAAGAGACTCACTTCAGCTTTAAAGATACACAGAGAAGGAAAGTATAGGGATAGAAAAAGATATTCCAGGCAAATGGGAAAAATGAGAGAAGCAATAGTTTTCTTATATCAACAAAATAGGTGTTAAACCAAAACTGAGAGCCAAAGAAGTTTATTATACACTAATAAAGGGTTACTCTGTCAAGAAGGCATGACAATTGTAAATACAATTGTAAATACATACATAATCATCAGAGCACTTAAAAATATAAATCAAATATTAACAGAATTAAGAAGAGAAACAGAAAAAACATTAAAATTAGAGAATACCAAAGCTCCATTTAAAATAATGCTTAGATCACCTATGCAGAAATTAAAATGAAGGGGCCAGCACTGTGGCACAAAAGGTAAAGCCATTGCCTGCAGCACCAGCATCCATGTGGGCGCTGGTTCAAGTCACATATGCTCCAATTCCCATCCAGCTGCCTGCTAATGAGCCTGGGAAGGCAGTAGATGGAAGATCTGTCTCTCCTTCTCTCTCAGTAACTCTGCCTTTCAAATAAATAAATCTTTTAAAACATTTTTAAAACATAAAATTAAAAAGGAAATATTGAGCTAGAACTAAATTTTACACAAAATTGACTTAACAGAAAGATAAGCAGTGAAACATACCATCTTCCACCAAATAGCAGCAGAATTTTTACAGTTATTTTTATTTTATTTAAGCTATAAAAATTTCATGTATTTCATATATACTGATTTAGGAACACAGTGATACTTCCCACCCTTCCTTACCTCCTGTCCATGTCCCCATCCTTTTTCCTCTGCCCTCTCCTATTCTTATTTTAATTTTTTAAAAGAAAAATATATTTTCAGTTTACTTTATACTCATAAGATTAACCTGATGCTAAGTAAACAGTTCAACAAATAGTATGAAGAAAAAAAAAGAGGTTCTTCAACAGTCCAAACAAAGACAAAGACTGTAAACGATCACTGAATCTCAAAATCTCAATTTCACTACATTTTAGGAGCTCTATTAGTTACCACAGACCAGGGAAAACATATGGTATCTGTCTTTTCTGATCCAAAGGATCTAGAATATTCTCCAGGATAGATAAAATGCTAGATCACAAAACATGCTTTAACAGGCTTATGATTAAAATCACACCAAGTATCTTTTTCTGACTATAATAGCATGAAACTAGAAGCCAAAACAGAAAATCCAGAAGTATATGGAAATTAACTACCAACCTCCAAAACAACCTATAGGTCAAAGAAGAAATCAAAATGGATATTTTGAAAGTCTTTCATGTACTTGCTGGTTTTTGTATACCCTCTTTTGAGAAAGGTCTGTTCAGATAATTTTCCTACTGTTTATTAATGATTTTCATCTACTTGAAAGGCACAGTGATAGAGAACAGGAAGAAGGTTAAAAAGAACTTCCATCTTCTGGTTTACTTCCCAAATGCCTGCAAAAGCCAGGGCTGGTCCAAGTCAAAGATAGATGCAGGGAGGAGACAAGATGGCAGAATAGGAAGGGAGCACACTGATAGTCCAGGGAGAGACAGTTTAATAAAAGTGGAGATACTGCAGGTTCAAGGAAGAGTAGGGGAGGAAACAGCAGAAGAAACTCTTCCGGAACGCGTGATTCACGGTGGACCTGCGTGGAGAGCGTGGGAGCCCACAGTTTGGGACACCAGCGGCAGCCTCAACATACCAGCGCTGGAACGCGAGGTGAGCCGAACCTCAATAGCCCGAGACACCGGCAGGCAAGTGGAGAGAGGAGACTAGAGGGAACGACCCCTGGGGGGGAAGAGTTCACCATGCTAACTGGAAGAGAGAGAGAGAGAAAAAAAAGGTGACTGGTACAGACACGGGTTTCTCTCTCTCCGCTCACCTCTCAAAGGCGAGCAAGACAAAGAGCAGGCGCCATCTTGGACATACGTCATAAGCAGAGCGACCTCAGGTCTGCACCGGCTCTGAGCCTAGCAGAAAAACCTGGCTCTGGGTGGGGCAAATTAACAGGAGGTTAGGACCTAGTAAATTTGTGGTGCTACTGAACTGAGACTGTGAAAAAAGAGACGGTGGGGGAGAGAACTCACGGAATTCACGTGAGTACTCTCCAGAGACGCTACAATTCCGTAACTTTGGCAACACAGTAGGAGATTGAAGGAGAATTTGAGCCCACTCTGAGGGCAGAACAGATTCCCTGTGTGGTCCTTGGGAAAGAGCTTCTGATCTCTGGCTCCTGTGGGTATATCATTTGCCTGCCAACTACCTCCAACTTCGTTCAGCTGAGTGGAATTACTTCCCTTTTGAATCAAAAAAAGAAAGAGAGAGAGAGAGATCTACCACGCCTAACCTGGGAGTGTCACCTTTGGCACACTAAACAGAGCTCTCAGGCCACACCCATCTCAAGCCTCTAAGGCTCCATCAAAAACAGACAGTCCACTTAATCTAGAGTCATAGTATAACAAGAAAAAGCACCACAGTGAAGAAACCAAATATCTCCAATATGCCAAATAACAAACGCAAAAACCGAGGTAATAAAAACAAGGAAGTCACCATGACGCCCCCAAATGAAAAAGACACCCCAATTCAAGATTATGAAGATGATGAGATAGAAGAAATGCAAGAAGCAGATCTCAAAAAATTGATAAGAACATTAAGAAGTTCTCAAAAACAAATTCTTGAACTACACAAATCCTTAATGGACAAGAAAGAAATTCTCTCTCATGAAAATGAAATATTAAGGAGGAATCAAAAAGAAATGAAACAACTAGTACAACAGGAAACTGTGATAGTGACGAGAAATCATAATGAAGTGAAGAATTCAATAGATCAAATGAAAAACACACTAGAGAGCCTTACAAACAGAATGGGTGAAGCAGAAGAGAGAATATCGGACTTAGAAGACAGAGAACAGGAAAGGATACAGTCAGACCAAAGAAAAGAAGAGGAAATTAGAAATCTAAAACATATTGTCAGGAATCTTCAGGATACTATTAAAAAAACCAACATTCGGATTCTAGGAGTTCCTGAAGGCATGGAGAGGGAGAAAGGATTAGAAGGCCTTTTTAGTGAGATATTAGCAGAAAATTTCCCAGGTTTGGAGAAGGACAGAGAAACCTACTACAGGAAGCTCACAGAACCCCTAATAAACACGACCAAAAGAGATCCTCACCACGATACGTTGTAATTAAACTCTCCACAGTGAAACATAAAGAAAAGATCCTAAAATGTGCAAGAGAGAAGCGTCAGATTACTCTCAGAGGATCTCCAATCAGACTCACAGCTGACTTCTCATCAGAAACCCTACAAGCTAGGAGGGAATGGCGAGACAGAGCCCAGGTCCTAAGAGAGAAAAACCGCCAGCCCAGAATATTATATCCTGCAAAGCTCTCCTTTGTGAATGAAGGTGAAATAAAGACTTTTCATAGCAAACAGAAATTGAAAGAATTTGTCGCCACTCCTCCAGCCCTGCAAAAGATGCTTAAAGATGTGTTACACACAGAAACACAGAAACACGGTCATCAATATGAAAGAAGGTAAAGGAAGGAAAGCTCACAGCAAAAGATCACAGGGAATTCAAAGCATATATTAGAACTTATCTTTGGCAAATGGCAGGGCAAAGTTACCACTTATCATTAGTCACATTGAACATTAATGGCCTGAACTGTCCAGTTAAAAGACACAGATTGGCTGATTGGGTCAAGGAACAAAACCCATCTATTTGCTGCTTACAAGAAACACATCTTTCCAACAAAGATCCATACAGACTGAAAGTGAAAGGCTGGAAAAAGATATACCATGCCACCAGAAATGAAAAAAGAGCGGGCGTAGCCATCTTAATATTGGACAACATAAACTTTACCACAAAAACTGTTAAGAGAGACAAAGAGGGACACTATATAATGATTAAGGGATCAATACAACAAGAAGATATAACAATTATCAATGTATATGCACCTAACTACAGGGCACCGGTTTATCTAAAAGATTTGTTAAGGGACTTAAAGGGAGACTTAGACCCCAATACAATAGTACTGGGGGACTTCAATACTCCACTCTCAGAAATAGACAGATCAACAGGACAGAAGATCAACAAGGAGACAGTAGATTTAAACGACACTATAGCCCAAATGGATCTAACAGATATATACAGAACTTTCAACCCTACAGCTAAAGATTTTACATTCTTCTCAGCAGTACATGGAACCTTCTCTAGGGTTGACCACATACTAGGCCATAAAGCAAGTCTCAGCAAATTCAAAAGAATTAGAATCATACCATGCAGCTTCTCAGACCATAAAGGAATGAAGTTGGAAATTAGCAACTAAGGAATCCCTGGAGCATAGACAAACACATGGAGATTGAACAACATGCTCCTGAATGAACAATGGGTCATAGAAGAAACTAAAAGAGAAATCAAAAATTTTCTGGAAGTAAATGAGGATAACAACACAACATACCAAAACTTATTGGACGCAGCAAAAGCAGTGTTAAGAGGAAAGTTCATACCAATAGGTGCCTGCATCAAGAAATTGGAAAGGCACCCAATAGATGAGCTTTCAGTGCCTCTCAATGATCTAGAAAGTCTGCAGCAAACCAGACCCAAATCTAGTAGGAGAGAAATAATTAAAATCAGAGAAGAAATCAACAGGATTGAATCCAAAAATCATTACAAAAAATCAGCCAAGTGAAGAGCTGGTTTTTTGAAAAAATAAACAAAATTGACACCCCATTGGCCCAATTAACTAAAAAAAGAAGAGCAAAGACCCAAATCAATAAAATCAGAGATGAAAAAGGAAACGTAACAACAGACACCACAGAAATAAAAAGAATCATCAGAAATTACTACAAGGACTTGTATGCCAGCGAACAGGGAAACCTATCAGAAATGGATAGATTCCTGGACACATGCAACCTACCTAAATTGAACCAGGAAGACATCGAAAACCTAAACAGACCCATAACTGAGACAGAAATTGAAACAGTAATAAAGGCCCTCCCAACAAAGAAAAGCCCAGGACCAGACGGATTCACTGCTGAATTCTACCAGACATTTAAAGAAGAACTGACGCCAATTCTTCTCAAACAATTCAGAACAATCGAAAAAGAGGGAGTCCTCCCAAATTCTTTCTATGAAGCCAGCATCACCTTAATCCCCAAGCCGGAAAAAGATGCAGCATTGAAAGAGAATTACAGACCAATATCCCTGATGAACATAGATGCAAAAATCCTCAATAAAATTCTGGCCAATAGAATGCAACAACACATCAGAAAGATCATCCACCCAGACCAAGTGGGATTTATCCCTGGTATGCAGGGATGGTTTAATGTGCACAAAACAATCAATGTGATACACCACATTAACAGACTGCAGAAGAAAAACCATATGATTATCTCAATAGATGCAGAGAAAGCATACGATAAAAATCAACACCCTTTCATGATGAAAACTCTAACCAAAGTGGGTTTGGAAGGAACATTCCTCAATATAATCAAAGCAATCTATAAAAAAAAAACCCACAGCCAACATCCTATTGAATGGGGAAAAGTTGAAAGCATTTCCACTGAGATCTGGTACCAGACAGGGATGCCCACTCTCACCACTGCTATTCAATATAGTTCTGGAAGTTCTAGCCAGAGCTATTAGGCAAGAAAAAGAAATTCAAGGGATACAAATTGGGAAGGAAGAACTCAAACTATCCCTCTTTGCAGATGATATGATTCTTTATTTAGGGGACCCAAAGAACTCTACTAAGAGATTATTGGAACTCATAGAAGAGTTTGGCAAAGTAGCAGGATATAAATCAATGCACAAAAATCAACAGCCTTTGTATACACAGACAATGCCATGGCTGAGGAAGAATTTCTAAGATCAATCCCATTCACAATAGCTACAAAAACAATCAAATACCTTGGAATGAACTTAACCAAGGACGTTAAAGATCTCTACGATGAGAATTTCAAAACCTTAAAGAAAGAAATAGAAGAGGATACTAAGAAATGGAAAAATCTTCCATGCTCATGGATTGGAAGAATCAATATCATCAAAATGTCCATTCTCCCAAAAGCAATTTATAGATTCAATGCAATACCAATCAAGATACCGAAGACCTTCTTCTCAGATCTGGAAAAAATGTTGCTGAAATTTATATGGAGGCACAAGAGACCTCGAATAGCTAAAGTAATCTTGTACAACAAAAACAAAACCGGAGGCATCTCAATACCAGATTTCAGGACATACTACAGGGCAGTTGTAATCAAAACAGCATGGTACTGGTACAGAAACAGATGGATAGACCAATGGAACAGAACTGAAACACCAGAAATCAACCCAAACATCTACAGCCAACTTATATTTGATCAAGGATCTAAAACCAATTCCTGGAGCAAGGACAGTCTATTCAATAAATGGTGCTGGGAAAATTGGATTTCCACGTGCAGAATCATGAAGCAAGACCCATACCTTACACCTTACACAAAGATCCACTCAACATGGATTAAAGACCTAAATCTACGACCTGACACCATCAAGTTACTAGAGAACATTGGAGAAACCCTTCAAGATATTGGCACAGGCAAAGAATTTCTGGAAAAGACCCGGGAGGCACAGGCAGTCAAAGCCAAAATTAACATTTGGGATTGCATCAAATTGAGAAGTTTCTGTACTGCAAAAGAAACAGTCAGGAGAGTGAAGAGACAACCGACAGAATGGGAAAAAATATTTGCAAACTATGCAACAGATAAAGGGTTAATAACCAGAATCTACAAAGAAATCAAGAAACTCCACAACATCAAAACAAACAACCCACTTAAGAGATGGGCCAAGGACCTCAATAGACATTTTTCAAAAGAGGAAATCCAAATGGCCAACAGGCACATGAAAAAATGTTCAAGATCACTAGCAATCAGGGAAATGCAAATCAAAACCACAATGAGGTTTCTCCTCACCCCGGTTAGAATGGCTCACATGCAGAAATCTACCAACAACAGATGCTGGCGAGGATGTGCGGAAAAAGGGACACTAACCCACTGTTGGTGGGAATGCAAACTGGTGAAGCCACTGTGGAAGTCAGTCTGGAGATTCCTCAGAAACCTGAAGATAACCCTACCGTTTGACCCAGCCATCCCACTCCTTGGAATTTACCCAAAGGAATTTAAATTGGCAAACAAAAAAGCAGTCTGCACCCTAATGTTTATTGCAGCACAGTTCACAATAGCCAATACCTGGAACCAACCTAAATGTACATCAACGGTAGACTGGATAAAGAAATTATGGGATATGTACTCTTTAGAATACTATACCGCAGTAAGAAACAACGAAATCCAGTCATTTGCAACAAAATGGAGGAATCTGGAACACATCATGCTGAGTGAAGTAAGCCAGTCCCAAAGGGACAAATACCATACGTTCTCCCTGATCGGTGACAACTGACTGAACACCAAAAAGGAAACCTGTTGAATTGAAATGGACACTATGAGAAATGGTGACTTGATCAGCATAGCCCTGACTGTTAATGAGCAACTTAATACATTATCCCTCTTAGTAGTTTTTTTTGTCTGTTCTACTTAATATGACTGGTTTAATTTTGTAATTAATATACCGTTATTCTTAAGTGTTGAAATTTAACTGAAATGTGATCCCTGTTAAACATAAGAGTGGGAATAAGAGAGGGAAGAGATGTACAATTTGGGACATGCTCAAGCTGACTTGCCCCAAATGGTAGAGTTAGAAACATACCAGGGGACTCCAATTCAATCCCATCAAGGTGGCATGTACCAATGCCATCTCACTAGTCCAAGTGATCAATTTCAGTTCACAATTGATCATAATGAAAGGACTAAGAGTCAAAGGGAGCACATAAACAAATCTAGTACCTGCTAATACTAACCGATAGAATAAATAAAGGGGACAGTGATCCAACATGGGAAGCGAGATACTCAGCAGACTCATAGAATGGCAGATGTCCTAAACAGCACTCTGGCCTCAGAATCAGCCCTAAAGCCATTCCGATCTGGCTGAAAAGCCCATGAGAGTATTTGAGGCATGGAAAGCCAAGACACTCTGGCAAAAAAAAAAAAAAAAAAAACACCAAATGAAAGATCTCTGTGAGTGAGATCCCAGTGGAAAGAACAGGTCTTCAAAGAAGGAGGTACCTTTCTCTGAAGGGAGGAGAGAACCTCCACTTTGACTATGACCTTGTCTAAACAAGATAAGAGTTAGAGAACTCAAGGGGCTTCCATAGCCTTGGAAACTCATGACTGGTGCATAGGGAGATTACTGATGCCATAGACAGGAGTGTCAATTTGTAAAGTCAACAACAGGAGTCACTGTGCACTTACTCCTCATGTAGGATCTCTGTCCTTAATGTGCTGTACATTGAGACATAATGCTATAATGAGTACTCAAACAATATATTTCACTTTGTGTTTCTATGGGGGTGCAAACTGTTGAAATCTTTACTTAAAGTATACTAAACTGATCTTCTGTTAAAAAAAAAGAAATTATCAATTCCCAACTTGACTCTCACTGGGATTAAACATGACAATAGGTCTGAAAAAAAAAAGATAGATGCAAATAACTCCACCCCATTCTCCCACATTGTGGCAGCCATCATCTGCTGCCTACCATTATCTGAAATCTGGATTAGAAGCAGAGTAGCAGGGATCTGAACCAGCACTCCAGTATGGGATGCAGGCATCCCAAGTGGTGGCTTAATTCACTGTACCACATGTTTACTCCTTATATTTAAATGGAATTTATTTTTTGTTATTATTGTTACTGCTGTGAGCTTTTTTGAATTCCATATTCTGAATATTAATCTCTTGTCAGGTATCAGTTTGAAAATTCTTTCTCTCATTCTGTATATCAGCTCTTCAGTTTGTTGACTATTTCCTTTAATGTACAGAAATTATTAGTTTGATTTAGGCATGTTTATCTACTTTTGCTAGTTGTCCTTTTGAGGTCATATCTACAAAAAATGCCTATACTTAAGTCTTGAAGTGTTTCTCCTAGTAATTTTTCAGTTTCAGGTTTTTGTCTTCAAGTCTTTGATTCATTTTGCGCTGATTTCTGTATGTGGTAAAAGATATGGGTCCAGTTTCTCTACTGCATATGAAGAGATCGTCCATCCACTGGTTCACTCCCCAGATGCTCACAATGGGGCTGGGCCAGGCTAAAGCCAAGAACCTGAAACAAACCTCCTCAGTTAATAATTAGAACATATTTGACCAGTGTAAGAAGTTACCTCAATGTGAGAAATTTAAGTGGTCATATACAGGCAAAATAAAACTACACAAAATATCAAAGGAAGAAAATTAACATATATTAGTACCAACCATGTGCTAGTCACTCCTGTAGGTATTTTTCATTATATTTTAACTTATATCTGCAAGCAACATTGTCAGCTCCATGAAGATGAACTACCCATAAATCCTGCCCTGGCTGCCCAAGGCCCTGACTAGCCTAGAGAGGAACATATTAGTAAAGTCTCATTCCAGGTGAATGCACCTCTGTATCTGGGACACTTGATGGTTTCAGTTATAATCCTTTGTGTACTGAACCAACTATAAAATCATAGTACACTGGCCCTGAAGCTATCTGAAGGCTTGCCACTCTTAAGATGTCCACAGACCAAGTCCTGATTATTCTACACACAGATACTGCCACCTTTATTCACCCAATTTCTCAACTCATCTAGCCTGGAGTCATCTTTAACTTTTATTTCTCACTCTCTTTATCTAATCCACCAGCAAATCCCATCACCAGTATTATAAATTATATTTGAAATTAGGTCATTTTCCACCACTGTGGACAGTCCAAGCACAATCACAACCATCTCTCACCTGAACAACTCCTACCGCCTCATCACCAACATCCCCACTTCTCCTCCTGCCTTCTTATGGTCTAGTCTTCTCACAGTTAGGGATGTTCTTAATAAGCAGTTCTTAAATAAATCAATTTATTATACATTGGTGTTCCTAATTTATGGAAGTGAATCTTCTGCATGAACTTCCATGATCAACTGTGATACAAGTGACTCAACCTGGATATGAACTTAGAATTGTGTGACTCCAAAGTTCAAGAAATTAGAAATTATTTTATACAATTTAGCAATATCTTAATTATTAATTCCTGGTTATAGATCTTTAGTGTACAGCCTAAATGAACTATAATTTAAAATGCATTAAGCCAAATAATTCCTTATTTTTCTGATTTCTCTGATGTCAAATGAAAAATAATTTAGTGAAACTATAGAGTGTTTATCAAAAATTACTATTCAGTTTTACAATTTTGTGACTAGATTTTAATGCAATTTGTCTTGTCTTCAGATCTTTTAGAAATGTTATTTCCATGAAATCACTAAGAAACCAGGTTTAGACCATTAGATACACATTAAATTATAATAAAGACATGCCTATATATTTATTATAATGACATATTTTCATTGGATTTGAATTTCCAATCAGCTAAGTACTTTTCTATTCCTTCTGAGGCCTCAACATATTTTAATTAATATATTCTTTTGTTTTAAAATGTCTCCATGCAGTGTATTTCTTTTCAATATAATTATTTACCTTATTTAGCCTTTGGCTGGTTTCTTATGCCATTCAATTCACAAATTAAGACATTAGGAGATTTTCCTTACATTCTTTTGCTGGCTTGGGTATTTGAGGGTATTGGCTGAGTAATCCTCTGTAATGATACCAAAACCAAGAAGTAGAAAACTCAAACTGAGTTTTCTTTGTTTTCAGGATCCAAAGGATACTGCAGTAAGTATTCTTTAATTTGTCAATAGTTTATTTCCCATTATTAACACCTTTCTAGATTGTTATTGCTTTGAGGAAAGACAATCTTTACCAATTCATATAAATACTAAGTAACAGTTAGAGAATCTAATAGTGTTGGTTTAGTATGGTCTGTCAGTTGATAAATTTCAAATTTATCAGGAAGAAAGGAAAAATATAGAGAATTGATGACTGAGATAAAAGAAGGGAAGAGAAAAGAGAAAGAAAGAAGGCAGAGAGATGAGGACAGGGATAAATGACAAGCGCATAAAGTGTTTAGGAATATTACACTATCTACTGAAAATTATCCTCTGGAGATTGAAAGAATAAATGATAGCTGGTGGGAATAGTTTCTAGTCACCATCACTAGTTCAGCAATAATTACCAAGGCCTGAATTTGAATTCTGGAGAAGGGGATAACAATGATTGAAGCTGTTATGAAAAACTAAAGGATCCATAATTCTGATTATTCACCCCATGTTTTACTGTGCATTTTTTAGCACCATCAAACAACTCTCTGGGTAAGTCCTTTTATGGATTTCTTTGTTTAACTGTCATCTGATTTGATTTCATATGAGGGGGCTTCAAAATGTTAGCAGAAAGTGCATATTATGAAAAACCTACGCATGAATTACAAAATTTTTGTATGAAAATAAACTCATAATAAACTTGTTATATTATGTCTGACTAGGATACAGTCTGAGGCACTAAGAAAAGATACTAGTTTTGAAGGAGTCTCTATAAGAGCAACACAAATTCTGCTAAAATTAAAGCAATAACAAACATTCAATTTATGGTGAGGCTTGGGAAGAAGAATGGTGAAATCATTGATGGTTTACAAAAACTTTACGGCAAGAATGTCTCAAAGAAGTCAACACTTTTCAAATTAATAGCTCACTTTAGGAAAGGCTTGGATAAAGTTGAAAATGAAGTCTGCAGTGGTAGACCACACGCATTAATTTACAAGGTAAAGATTAATTTTGTATATCCCTACTTGAAGAGGATTAACAAGAGCATACATAATAAACACTATAGATATCTGCTTCTAGTTTACTAACAAGTTATTCAAGAGTGAGCAAACAATAAATTTTAATTGATTTGTATTCATTGTTAAAATTATTTCATGACTTAAGAAATTAATTATCATATAGAAATAGGCTTTATTTTTTAAAATATCAATGGTTTATGCTTCCTTTCTGTGATGATTATGCCAAAGAGTATTATTATTATAATTGTTATTATTATTAATTTATTTAAAACCCTATTTGGCTTTGTTGAATATCTAATGGTTCATTATCTCTGATTTCATTCATATCCATGTTTTAGTATTTTTTTCTACTTTGGCTTTCTTTTTGCTCTTTTTTCTGGTCTGCTATATGAAACTCTTAATTCTCAGACTTTCTTATTTTCTAATTTAAGTAGCTTCTAAATGCTGCTGAAGCTGCATTACACAAGTATTGACAGTGTATTTCTTGAACTTCAGTTTAACTATTTCATATTTCCATCATGACTTAGTAAATTATAAAGAATATTCTTTAATGCTTTATTTTGGTGTGTTTATTGCTTATTTCAAATTTTGTTACATTATCATACATATGTGTGATATAGATTCTTTTTAAATGTGTTGGGACTTTTGAGACCTGGTAAGCAAATTTGAAAAGAACACTTTTATTGGCTGGGTACAGATTTTAGCCATAGATAATAATATCATCTTAAATTTGTTAACTGTATCATTCAAATGTTCTCTACTGTTATTAATGCTTTTTCATGATATAAAATTTTTAACTTTAAAGAAGAAACTTTAAATATGTAGTTATTAATTTCACTTTTCTATTTAATACTAATTTCCTTTGTATATTATCATTGCTATTAGACAGACACAAGCTCAAAACTGTTTAATATTTTTTTCATTTTTCTTTATACTGGCATAATGATATACCATCCATCAATATCCTTACAATAATTTCTGGCTTAATTTTTATATTATTTAATATTAATAGTGCTCTAACTCCTTTGCATTAATTGATATTTGCCTGTTATGTATTTTTCCTGCTTTCATTTGGAACTTTAAAATTTTGTTTTCATTAATATGTAAAAGATTTCTGACTCATAACAGATGAATTTATTATATTTTACATGTGTTGCTAATTGCTGATGAATTTTATCTTAATTTTACTACTTTATCTTACATTTTCTGCTTACTATACATTGTTCTTTCAGCTTTAGAAATACTTACCTGCATTGTGATGGATTATTGCACCTTGTTATTCATTTTCTTTTTCTTAACTGTTTTATTTTCTGGTGAATTTTGTTTTACTCATTTTACATTTTTGACCTGCATATTGTTTAATTTTTCTTTAAATAATCTAAATCAGTATCATATTCCAAAATTAGATAGTTATCCTTCATTATTTACCATCTTACCTACTATTCTTTCCACATCCTCTATTTTAATTTTTAGTAAAATAAAGAGAATAGATGTCGTGTATTTCATAGGTAAAATTCTAAGAAGATAACTCTATTTCCTGCCATGTCTCTCTCTACTATCAGATTTTATAAGTAGTTTTTATAAGTTTCTACACTTTTTATTTCCTACATTAGGTGTTTAAATATAAGCTCTATATCTGAATTTATCTTCCCTGAAGTTTCCACATTACTGAAGACTCAATTTCCAATGCTAACCTGATATAAACAGGTTACTTCCTGGCACACTCTGATCAACATGTAGAGAATAATGGTGCTTCTTTCACAGATATGGCTTTTATGAACCTTAGATTTACAAAGGAAGACTAGCCCTAAGTTTTTTTTTTAATGCATGAGGACTGTAGCCTGAATTTCTGCAGATGATCAAGTATTAAAACAGCAACAACAACAACAAAACAGCCTCTTAGAGTGTTTGCCTAGCGTAAAAATGCTTGTGTCTGACATGAGATTGCCTGGGTTTGACTTCCACTTCCCACTCATCAGTACAGATGCTAGGAGGCAAAAGTGATGCCTCAAATAATTGGATTTCTGCCACTCATATGGGAGACCTGGATTATACTTCTGGCTCTAAGCTGCAGTGCTAGCTTGGCCCCTACCATTGTGGGCATTTGGAGAGTGAATGAGCAGATGCGAATTTTTTCCTTTTTTCTCTCTCTCACTCTCAAAAATGTTGAGAGGAAGACTGCTCCCAATAAGAGATAGTAAATTTTCTCATTTATTATTAAAAATTCCCTCTTGATACATTATTCTTGAAGCTTTATCCTTCCAGTTTTCAAACTTGATTCTCTTCTCTTTTTTTTAAAGATTTATCTTATTTATTTGAAAGGCAGAGTGATAGAGAGAGGAAAGACAGAAACAGAGAGAGATCTTTCATCCATAGACTCATACAACAGATGGTTGCAACACCCACGAATGGGCTAAGCCAAAACAAGGAACCTCAGTTCCACCCACGTCTCCCACATAGGTGGCAGAAGCCCAAGCACTTGGGCCATTTTCTATTGCTTTCCTGGGCACATTAGCATTGAGCTGGATGGGAAGCAGAGCAGGCAGAACTCAAACCAGCATTCCTATATGGGATGCCGGCATTGCTGGCAATGGCTTAACCTGCTGTGCCACAATTTTAGCCCCATAAGTCAGCCCTATTCTAAAAAAAAGTTAATATTATGTACAACATTTCCAAGTGATAAGAGGAGACAGTGAAATATCTATCTTGACAGTAAGCTCCCTTTCTCTGTTTCGACTCTTTATCCTCTTATATTCAAGAACTTTATGGTCTTGCTGTCTTGGTATTCAGCATCTTCATAAAATACTAGTGATTTTTGGAAAGTTTAAACTCCCTCTTAAGCAGTTATAAAGTGAAAGTTTGGTTTACCAATGATTTTTTTAAAGAAAGAAAAAGTGAAAAAGGATATCAAGGAAAGAGGAAGAAGAGGAAAGGAAAAGAAGGTAAAAACAAAAACAGCAGAATCAGAAATGAGAAAAGACATGAAGATAGAAAATTTTCCAGGCACTGAGAAAATGGAAATCCCTCACAATATTGTTATTCTCTTACTTAAAGAAATGATAAGACAGGTTTCATATCTTGCAGCCCTATTTATCACTAGAGTAATACTTTTACAATTTTTATTAATATAAAGAGAACAGATTTTATCCATTTCATAGGTACAGTTCTCAGAAGATAACCATACTCCCTCCCACCCTCCCTCCCCCAATCCGCTTCCCTTCCTCCATTTTCATTAATTTTTGTAAAGACATAATTTTTAAGAAAGAAAATATTTTAAAAGTCTGAAATTTATGCCCCCAAACCAATAAATATAATAATATCCAGATGCTCATCATATTGCATTGTAATAAATAATAAAAAATCTAATGTTACTCATTTCTGTCCTCTTTCTCATAATATTTTATTGTAACAGAGTCTATGGAATCTACTCCTTTAGAATGCAGAATTCATTCATGTTTTGTCTTGTTTTGTCTTAGCACTGTCACAATCAAATGTAGGTAAGTTCCTTTAGTTATCTTCAATTCTGCTAGCACTTAGACTCATTTTGTTGTATTGACATTTTTTAAAATGCCCGGACTTCTTCCACTGAAGTACAGCATAATCTTGGGCTTCAGATTGCTCTAATTTCTTTGTACTACATAACCAAATACCTCAATATTACCCAAAAGCATGGAAAGTGAGTTTAAAGTTTCTAATGTCTTATTATAATGGCATATTGGCAAGAAACAGACCAATTTCCACACTTCAGAAAACAAAGAAAAGAAGCATGAGAGCAAGGAGTTAGAAAAATGAGATGAGAATAGAGATGATGCTTACAGTATGAGAAGTTAATGGAGATACGTCTCTCCTGCGAATTTCAAAGCTTTTATGCCTGCTAGTCTCTTACTGCCTCCAACTGCAGCTGATGCTCAGATTTTGGTTCCCCTAGAAGCTCCCCAACCAAAAGGAATGTGTAGACAACCACACAAACTTCTTTGTATTTTTTTTAGAACAAAGGGCTAAGCTCCTATTTCCAATGGCTAATTCTTTTTGATGTGTCAAAGAGCTGGAGACTATTTCCTCACCAAGCTGAGCTCTTGCTCCTTGCCTTCCCTCCCCTCCTCATCACTGAACATTTTATCTGAAAATAAAGATCTTTGAAAAATGAGAAACGCACTGATCAACAGAAGAAAAAAAAAGATTAAGATGGTTTCAGCTGGCAATAATAGCTTCTTTAACATAAAAAATATGAGGGAAAAGAAAAGGTGTAAAAGAGTGGCAGTAGGAGTGAAGAACAAGGAGGGGTTATAATTAAAGAACAACAAGTTTATTTGACTTAATATTTAGGGATACTGCAGATAAGAAAATTAAAGTTCAAGGACCTTGTTTAACCTGGTCAAGGGATAATTAGTAAAAATATGATAAAGCTGTGCTAGTCTTCAACTCCAAGTCCTATGTTTTTCACTACCTCCAGTGAATTCAAAGTATTTTTTAAAACAAAAGTTTTCATTTCAAGGAATTTAAGAAATCATATGAATTTTAAAACACATTACTTCAATTTTTAAATGCAATTTGAAAATCCTAAAATAAATGAATCTAAGTCTCAAAATTATTATGTTAGTCCAAAACTAAGCTTATCTCATGAATCAGGATATTTATTATATACAAATATACTAATCTTTTTTTTTTAATTTTTGACAGGCAGAGTGGACAGTGAGAGAGAGAGAGAGACAGAGAGAGAAAGGTCTTCCTTTACCGTAGGTTCACCCTCCAATGGCCACTGCCGCCAGCACACTGCGCTGATCCGAAGCTGGGAGCCAGGTGCTTCTCCCAGTCTCCCATGCAGGTGCAGGGCCCAAGGACTTGGGCCATCCTCCACTGCACTCCCAGGCCACAGCAGAGAGCTGGACTGGAAGAGGGGCAACCGGGATAGAATCTGGTGCCCCAACAGGGACTAGAACGTGGTGTGCCGGCACCACAAGGTGGAGGATTAGCCTATTGAGCTGTGGCGCCGGCCACAAATATATTAATCTTAAAGTGTGCCCTTAAAACTACAATGCTCGATATTTTATTATTATTATTATTTTTATTTTTGACAGGCAGAGTGGACAGTGAGAGAGAGACAGAGAGAAAGGTCTTTTTTTGCCATTGGTTCACCCTCCAATGGCCACCACGGCCGGCGCGCTGCACTGATCCGAAGCCAGGAGCCAGGTGCTTTTCCTGGTCTCCCATGGGTTGCAGGGCCCAAGCACTTGGGCCATCCTCCACTGCCCTCCCTGGCCACAGCAGAGAGCTGGCTTGGAAGAGAAGCAACCGGGACAGAATCCGGTGCCCCAAGCGGGACTAGAACCCGGTGTGCCGGCACTGCAAGATGGAGGATTAGCTTATTGAGCCACGGCGCTGGCTCGATATTTTATTATTTTTAGTTAAAACAGATTTTTATTGAGCTTTGCCGTATTTTCTTATAATTAAGTCATAGAAAAGATAATGTACTAAAAGAACAAAATGAAACATATTTAGGTTGCAATGTACTAGACAACAAACTCAGATCTTCATTTTCTCTTGTAAAATTTGTAGGGGACCCAAATGGGACAGCTTTGTAGTAAAAGTCATTTAGGGGCCGGCGCTGTGGCTCACTAGGCTAACCCTCCGCCTTGTGGCGCCGGCACACAGGGTTCTAGTCCTGGTCGGGGCACCAGATTCTGTCCCGGTTGCCCCTCTTCCAGGCCAGCTCTCTGCTGTGGCCCGGGAAGGCAGTGGAGGATGGGCCAAGTGCTTGAGCCCTGCACCCCATGGGAGACCAGGATAAGCACCTGGCTCCTGCCTTCGGATCAGCACGGTGCGCCGGCCGCAGCGCACTGGCCACGGCGACCATTGGAGGGTGAACCAAGGACAAAAGGAAGACCTCTTTCTCTGTGTCTCTCTCTTTGTCCACTCTGCCTGTCAAAAAAAAAAAAAATTCATTTAGAAGGAAAATAGCTCAATGAATTGCAACTGATATGGCTAAGCCAATAGCAAGTAATTTAAGGTTTACCTGGAAATTAAATTTATCCCCCATTTATACCATAAGACTTAACAACAATGTGAATGTATATAATGCCACTGTACACTGTACAATAGTTAGATGATAAATATTATTTATCACAACAAAAAACATAAACTGAAAACTAGAGGGATATTAAAAATAATAAGGATAAGGCCGGCGCCGCGGCTCACTAGGCTAATCCTCCGCCTAGCGGCGCCGGCACACCGGGTTCTAGTCCCGGTCGGGGCGCCGGATTCTGTCCCGGTTGCCCTTCTTCCAGGCCAGCCCTCTGCTGTGGCCAGGGAGTGCAGTGGAGGATGGCCCAGGTGCTTGGGCCCTGCACCCCATGGGAGACCAGGAAAAGCACCTGGCTCCTGGCTCCTGCCATCGGATCAGCGCGGTGCGCCGGCCGCAGCGCGCCGGCCGCGGCGGCCATTGGAGGGTGAACCAACGGCAAAGGAAGACCTTTCTCTCTGTCTCTCTCTCTCACTGTCCACTCTGCCTGTCAAAAATAAAAATTAAAAAAAAAATAATAAGGATAAGAAATTTTGTAGCAGAAGAAAAAGTTAACTCTACTACTAAACAGATGACAGAAATAGTCCCAGGTCTGCTTCTGACTTATTTTGTACTTAGACAAGACATGTGTTTAGTTTTTTCATATGTAACATTTAAAAATTAAGCATACTCATTTCATAAATTCCTTAAAACTCTGATACTTCCTAGTTCTGGCTACAATAATTATGCATGTTTTCATTTATCAGAAAAAGAGATGAGGTTTCCAAGCTGATAGGGAAAAAACAAGTAGGAGAAAATATATAAAAGTCGGAAGGAAGGAAGAAAATATTGGCAAAACCAGTTATCTAACAAATATATTGAGGCTTACACTATTCTATTTGTTGTGTGAACAAGATATTGTCCCTGCTTCATAAACAGCATAGATTCTTGTGAGGTAAGACAGAAAAAAAGCTGTAAACAAACAACAAAATAATGTCCAAAATAAATTCTATAGAAAAGATAAATTAGGATAATGTGATAGAGCAAGATCTTGACGTGGGACTCTATAGGAGTCTTAGATTAGTCTTTAGGAGTCTTTTCTTTTATAAGAGATGAGAAGAAATCTCTCTGAGGAGATATTTCAACTGACATTTGACTGATAAAAAGGTGGCAGCCCCATGAGAGTCTCAGGGACGTGCATAAGATACTTATGTAATATATGACCAACCCACACTGCAGCTGGCACAGAGGATTTGATGACCCATGGGGGGAGGAGTGCGAGGGCTTCTCTCTGATGTTTCTCATCAAAAGGGGATTAACCTGGATGCTTTTAAGCAGCTGACTTTAATGAATCTTGAGTGTGTGAGTGTGCCCAGTTAGCACAGTTCACAAGGGAACTAAAGAAATTTCCAGTTGTTTCTCCACCATGAACCCTTGGTGCGTAGAGACTTTGTCTTCTCTGGTTGCCTCTTTCTACACAGGCCTTAATTCTAGAATGTCAGTTTTTTGCCTTCTTAGCAAACCTTATCCTACTTTTTGTGACTTCAAGCTGAAAGAACCAAGAACACAGGCATCAGTTTTTAATTTATACTCATTGTGTCATTAAAACTTGAGCTAAAAAATTATTAAATTCTATCCCTTTTGGACATTAAAGATAATCCCAATGGAGGATGAGAATGAATGAACTTCATGTAGCCATTTAGGAGCCAATGTAAGTAACACAAATGCTCAAACATTCTCCACTGAAAATAGTGGGGAGTTGCAACTATGTTAGTTCGTACAATTACTGTTACTATTGAAATTAGTACCACTGAAATTAAATCACTTTTTAGTGAAACATTACAGAAAGAGGAGAAAATGTGATGAGTATGGAGCAAAGTTCACTGAATTTATAGTCAGGAAGATTTGAGCCAAAAATTGTATACCTTTTTACATATGCAGGCACAGCCATTTTCTCTCTCGGTCTTTCTTATATTGCCTTTCTTTGGGTTGTGAAGCTATTATGGAGAGCAGACTCTCCAAACTGGAAAGATAAAGAAAGAAATGAGAGAGAAATAGAGGAGAAAAGGAAAAGGTGATGAATGAAGTGGGAATATCTAGTAAACCTGGACTCGTAGAAGCCTTCACTCCTGGATAATGTCCAAAGAGGAAGAAGATGATCTCATTTGTAAATGTGGAAAGGTCATGTGCCTACTGGAGGATGGAGAATCTAATATATTCTGAATACACAATTTCTGGAAAAAATATAGAAAATGGATAGATTATTTAAACCACCAAATATAGACTGATTTGAATGTCTGTTATTATTCTTTAGCTTTACCTCAAGGATCCGTGAGTAAGTTTTTATTCTTGTTTCAAAATATGGAATTGTTGGGCTCCTACCCAAGGCAGAAGACCTCTGCCTGTCATATCTGTTTCTTGCTATGTATAAGTGACAGAACTTGAGGCTCCTGACTCCCTTATCTTGTTCTTCATTAGTCATCTTCTACACTTTTCCCAACTTTATCATTTTCTTCCTCTATAAGTCTGTTAGACACCCTTCCTTGCTTAAGGAAATTCTTCTACTCGCCTTTGGCTACATAATCTCACCCTACCTTACATCTTCAGCAGTCATAGCATCTCTCTTTTCTATCTTTACATTTTTTCCATCCTTTAACTTGTTTTCCTTAAGGTATGGAACAGGTCTGATTCTCTTCCATCCCAAAAGGATCCTATCTGTACTAGTTCTTCCAAGCTATGGGCTTGGAAAAAAAGTTATTGCTCACCTCTTAGCTGAACTACACACTATTCTTCCATGAACTAAGGGTAGTATAAGAAGGAATAAGGCCTCCTAGCACTTTTAAAATAAATTCAGTTGCTGATTAAAGTATTTTAAAAATACAGATAACCATTTCCTAGCAGTAAAGCATGCAAGCTCTAGAGCCAGGATGCCACTCTGTACTTAGAAGTTATTTAAACATATGCTAGTTACTCAATCTTTCATAAATTTTTAAGTGGTTACATAACTATGGATAATCTCATCAGCCAGTTGAAAACTAATAAAAAAGATAGAAGAACAAAGAAATGAGGAAACTGGAAGAAACTAATGGAAAAGGAGAAAAAACTAGGATTGTAAAGTTCAAATAAATCTCCTGGAATTGATTTCAACTGACTGTCAAACAAACAATACATTTTCTAAATGAAGGAAAGATCTAAAGATAGTACAGTAAAATGAGGAAATCAGGGATAAACCAGAAACAGATAATCTTGGTTGGACAGTCCTTTTTTTCCCAGAGCTACTGCTTTTGGGAAATTTTTTCATATTGAATATTACATTTTTGGTTACAAACTATGGTCATATTTCCTTCTAATAAAACTGTTTCTTGTTAAAGATGGAACAAATTAGATCATAATTCTCTCTCAAATGTATCATAACTTCAAAGTGTTGAATAAGTTTATTAATCATAGTATTTTATTTTTATTAATATAAAAAGAACAGATTTCATGCAGTCCATAAGTACAGTTCCAAGAAGACAACCATACTTCCTTCCTACTCCTCTCCTCCCAACCCCCCTCCCTCTCTCCACTCTCTTCCTTTCATCAGCTGTTGTAAAGACATAATTTTAATCCACTCTATGTTTACAGTCTCAATTCACCACTAACCATAATATTCAACAAGCAAAAGGTAGTAAGAACACAGTTCCACAGGAATATAAACAAGGGATAAAATCAATAATTATATTACAAAATGTCCATTTCATTCCTATACATTTTTGTATTCTATATTAACGGCCACATATCAGAGAAAACATGATATTTGTCCTTTTAAGACTGGCTAAATTATTGTTTTTAATTAGATGTGATCCAACCAAATGTGTCTAACTCAGGCCACAGTCCATCTGATGCTGATCTCACATGGCACTGTTGTACTTTAAAGTATATATGATATCCACTTAGAATCCTTCCTCTCTCAAAGTACATAGAGCTACCAAATTAGTCATTGTTGCCCCAATGTCACCTGCAGATGTAGTTTATTTTTGGCTAAGTCTTTTAATTTTGGTTTTTATTTGCCTCTCCACTCTGAAAGTTAAAAAATGAATACTTTCATAAAGTTTTTAGTTATAATCACTGAATATTTCTCCATATAACATTTCTAACAGAATTTTTCAACTTTTCCATCTGTTATTACTGCTGATTTTTTACTGTACCGTATAGTGTGACAAATGATACAATTTCCATGATAAAAATGAGGAAATTCCTGTTCAGAAGATTTAGTGACTTGCCCAAAGTTATATAATTTCAGAAGAGCAAACAGGAAGTTATTTGTACCTCACAGCTGGGAGGAGGGAATAGGATTATGTACATTTCATGGCTTCTCAAAGTCTAAATCATAAGATGATAACTGCCAAATTTTTATTATAGGTCATACAAAGTGTATTAGAGCAGCTCAAGAACCTCTGTGTAAGTTTCCCATATTTACAACTCAGTTCTTCTCTTTGACTTTTCTACACAGTGGCCACTGTTAGAGCATTGGGGAAGGTGATGAAGAGGAAATGAAAATGAATTAAGGAAAGGAGAACAACTGGCTGCTTTAATGTTCTCCCTTTATCAGTGTAATGTATTAAAATAGGTTTCCAGATCCTCTAAAGTAACTCATTTTTTTATTTAACAAAGTGGAAACTCTGCTAATAAGAACTGAATTAACTTAAAGGTATAAGAAAAGTCCTGGGGATCAATGGAGTGATTTATCAGAACTAAACTTGTAGAAGGATTTGATAGAATGAAGGTAGCAAAACTTGAGAAACAGAAAAACACTGAAAGGCATACGACCTTATCAGTCTCTTAAGCAAAAATAAGAATACAGACTTAACTTTTTTTTGCCTTTCCATGAAAATATAATATGCAGTAAATACTTTTTCTGAAATTACCTAAAAATGAACATCCTTGAATTACGCTCTCTCAGTTCTTACTTTTGTCTTTGTATTTTAGCTGGTGCTGTGGGACCCATCAGTAAGTTTTTTCCACTATATTTTAATTCCATGTGCTTTGCTTTGTTACACTGTAAGAGTATGTAAGACACTTATATTCCTAGATGTTTGTATTTCCATCTGTACAAATGGTAAATTTTTCCCCTACATCATTCTCCACACCTTTTTTACTGTACATTTTTATGGGTTACATGTGATACTATATGCATTCAATGTGTAATGAACAAATGGGGTTTGTTAGCTTTTCAACTTCCTTAAATATTTTCAAGTTTTTTCATAAACACATGATAGTGGCACATACTGTGGGTGTGGATGTAGAATATGATGTTTTAATAGATATACATTCTCTATTCTTACATTAATGAACTGGGGTACCTCTGTAAGAAAGTACCATCACTTATAATTTTTCCAGAATCTTGAGAATCAGCAGTAAAGAGAAAAGTGTTAAAAACAAGAGTTGTTGAGAGAAAGGTCAGAAGGTTCAGCTGCTTGAAAAGCCAGTAACACTCAGAGGAAGAAGCTCAATAGTAATCACTACTCAAGACTCACAGAGTATCAGTGACACACAGTGAGCTGAGCTGAGTCCCAGCTCACTGAGTGAGGGCCTCCAAGTTATCACTGATGGTTATATGGGATCTATATGCCCTGTTATGAAAAAGTATAAATCGGGAAGAAGTGTTCATCCAGATAAATTTGAGGTAATAATACTAAATATATCAGGCAGAAGCACTAGGAGGAAATAGAAAGTGAGGGGTAAGGGAGATGCAGTTGGTTGAGAAAGAAGAAAATATAAATGGAAACAGTGACGCACAAGCGATGTGATACTTCACTAGCCCTGTATGGCCTAGTCTCTTAGAGTCCAATGGCCTGCATTAGCATATCCTTAGAATGTGTGAGATGCAAGATCTCAGCCTAACTCTTATCACTGACCTACTAAATCTAACTCTGCACTCTATCAAGATCCCCAGGTGATTTGTGTGTGCCTTAGAGCTTTATAACAAAGTGCAGAGATTTTAATCCTCTGCATTTACAAAGAAAGTAAAAAAAAAAAAAAAAAAAAAAAAAAAAAAAAACTGAGTGAGCCTGGTTCAAGTTAACCAATGTTTTTATTGCTATGCAAAATTCCTTTTCATCCTCCATGCAAAAGTAACATTAAAATCAGTAACAAGAGCTGGCGCCATGGCTCAATAGGCTAATCCTCCACCTGCAGCGCCGGCACATTGGATTCTAGTCCTGGTCGGGGCGCTGGATTCTGTCCCAGTTGCCCCTCTTCCAGGCCAGCTCTCTGCTGTGGCCCGAGAGTGCAGTGGAGGATGGCCCAAGTCCTTGGGCCCTGCACCCACATGGGAGACCAGGAGAAGCACCTGGCTCCTGGCTTCTGATCAGCGTGATGTGCCGGCCACAGCGTGCCAGCCGTGGCGACCATTGGAGGGTGAACCAATGGCAAAAGGAAGACCTTTCTCTCTGTATCTCTCTCTCACTGTCCACTCTGCCTGTCAAATAAATTAATTAATTAAATAAATAAAATAAATTAAAAAAAAATCAGTAACAAGAATGATGAAACTTACCAGGGCTTAATTCATTTCTTAATGCATTTCTATCCATCACTTCTGAGGATACTCAGAGCATGAGCCCCTGGAACATGGCTAGCCCTAAAGGGAAGAATAAACAGAATGATTTGCGGGTTGGAAATCATATACCACACCTGTGTCTACTCTTCTATGAGTACTTATACACATGAAACAGGATCAAAATAATCAGAATTCAAACTTCAAAAGCAAATACTGACAAGACATCACAAATAATAGAGTTCACCAAGTGTATAGAGGTGACATTGTGTGTGTGAGTGTGTGCACAAGCATGTGTGTAAAAGAGAAGACTATTATTTCCAGGCATGTGATTCTAACGTCTCATCCCTTAACCCACTAACTTTACCAATGAAAGTCTTGAAAATTTAAGTAGTAGTTTCTATAACCTCATATACTAAGATATTCCAAGCCAAGTTACTCTGTTGAATAAGTGCCAAAATCACCACAAAGACAGGAATTTCCACTGCCCCCTTTAGAAGATGGGTCTATAGCTTCTAGCCAACAATTTCAAATTAGCCCAGGTAGAAGAAAAACTGTAATTGACTTGTTACCGGAGAAATTGGAGGGTTCTTGTCTTCGTGCAAGAAAGAATTCAGGTGTGAGACAGAGAGTAGTAGGAGGTAAAATAGCAAGGTTTATTAGGGAAGGGACATCCGTAAGGATGGATGGGCACCTGTACAGACAAAGCCTGAGAGACTGGGGCGGGGGGGTGGATGTTACATGGTTGAGTGGAGAGATTACACCTGGCCAGAACAGGCAGGCGGCTCAGCAGAGAGGCATAGGGCTGAGCGCACAGTCCAGTTGAGGCCGGGGGTTTTTAAGGAGATGGGTCTTTGTCTTCACACATCTCCTCCTGAAACAAAGGATTTTATGGCTGTAAATATTTAAAAAAAAAAAAAAAAAAAAAAAAAAAGAAGCTCCTATCTGAGTTTTCCCTTGAAGGTATCAGACAGGAGGAAGCCTAGCTGGCGCCATCCTGGGTTCAGAGGAAGGGTGAGCAGGACCCTCTAGAGAATGGGGATCCGGAGCAGGGTGTTCAAAATGCAGATACTGGGCTGCACCTGGGAGATTGTGGAAGATCTGTCAGGCAGAAGGGGCGGGGACCTCCACCTGGCAGGTTATCAGTTAGAAGGGGGCAGGGCAGGATGCGAAGGCTGTGCTGCCCCTGAAACATTGTCAGGCTGACTTTGAGATGCAGATGCATATGCTGGACATAGCTGTCTTCTCTTTAGGCCTTTATGTTACACACACATAAACTCATAACTGACTTTCTACCTAACAGACTGATATACAGATAAGGTTTCTTCCCCATCCACCAGGGAAGGAAACTTGATCACTGCATACCAGCAGTTCCAGGTATAAGATCCAAACAGTAACTGGGGTCCCCCAAGGTGAGGAATGAAACATTTATAATATTTGTTCAAGTAATGTAGAAATGTTCCTGCTGATTTCTGATGTTTCTCCCGAAAAAAAAAAAAAAAAAAAAAAACTATATTTACCTGTACCAAAGAACCATTCTAATTCTGTTTTGTTTTCTTGTATTTTAGGTGGAACTATTGGACCTATAAGTGAGTTCTACACTCTGTCTGCTTCCATTTCTACACTGAAGGATTTCCCACTCATGCTTCTTGACTGAATTTAAATCTCTTGACAACTTGAGATGCCCAAGACATTAGACAAAATGCCCTGAGATGTCACTGAGTTTAAGACAAAGGAAGGCCAAATAATTCATACTTTAAATTATTTTATTATTTTTTTAAGATTTATTTGTTTATTTTAGAGGTAGAGTTACAGACAGAGAGAAGGGGAGATAGAGAAAGGTCTTCCATCCTCTGGTTAACTCTCCAAATAGCTGCAACAGCCAAAGCTGAGCTGATCTGAAGCCAGAAGGCAGGAGCTTCTTCCAGGTCTGTCAAATGAGTTAAGGGGCCCAAGAACTTTGGCCATCTTCCACTGTATTCCCAGGCCATAGCAGAGAGCTGAATCAGAGGAGTAGCAGCCAGAATACAAACCAGCACCCATTTAGGGTGCTGGCGCTATAGGAAGAGGTTTAGCCTACTGCATCACAGCGCCAGCACCTTATTCTAGTTTTAAAAATTATTTATATTCCTCCTTTAAGATGGATACTGTCGCTCCCCCTCTTCATGGAGGAACGACACAGGACCCTGCGCTGTTCTTTCGTCTGCTCGGCCCTCCCCGGGTTTGCTGCTGGTTCTTCCCGGGTTGGCTACTATCCCTTCCACCTCCGTGGAAGGGCAGTTCCCCCTGGCTGCATTCCCCACTTCCGCAGGGGAGCGGCACACCGCCGGCCGGCTCTTCTCGGGGGCTGCACAGGTGTTCCTTCAGCTAGATGTTCCCCATAGATGTTCCTGGTGCATGCCGTCTCTCTCCTCCTTTATAGTCCTCCTCCGCCAATCCTAACTCGGCTGCCCACACGCTGAGTACGCTGCTCTCCAATCAGGAGCAAGTCCTACAGTTTATTGGTTGAACTGGAGGCAGCTGGGTAGAAGCTGTTTTCTCCTCTCCCAGCGCCATATTGTAGGAGAGCAGATGCATAGAATAAGTCTTAATTCCAGTAACAGTCTAGTCCGAGCTGCTCCCCACAGAGGAGAGCAGATGCATAGAATAAGTCTTAATTCCAGTAACTTAGTCTAGTCCGAGCTGCTCCCCACAGATCCCCCTTTCTTTTTATTTTTGGCGTTGATACGCGCCTGTCTTCGGTGCCCCGTGGCACACACTCTGCTCTACTTGCTAGAGTTGCCACAGGTTCTTACAAGTCCTATCAATCAGGAAAACCGAATCCGGGTCCTCTCTTCGCCATTGTGAGGAGGTTTTTAGGCACTGATGCATGCCTGTGTTCGGTGCCCTGCAGCGCATGCTCTACTCTGCTAGAACTGCCTGCAGGTGCTTACAAAACCTATCAGGCAAACCGAATCCAAGCCTTCTCATTGCCTTATTGTGGGGGAGACTTATTAATGTTGGTTCGTGCCTATCTTCGGTGACCTGCAGCTCATACTCTGGTCGAGCTGCCTGCTGGTGCTTATCGCCTAATCAGGCAGACCGAATCCAAGCCTCCTAATTGTTACATTGTGGGGAAGCCTTACTGATGTTAATTCGTGCCTGTCTTCGGTGACCTGCGGCGCATAAGCTGCTAGCTGCCCGCAGGTGCTCATCGCCTCACTTGATTAGGCAGACCGAATCCAAGCTCTCACATTGCAGTGTTGTAGGGAGGCCTTTTTATTTCTCTATTTCTCTATCTCCGGGCATTCCTATTTCTCCCATTTTACTTCTATCTTCCAGCATTCCTATTTTTCTCACTTTACTTCTAAACTTCTGTTTCTCTTATCCCTGCGGCTTCCCGCTCTCATTCTTATCCCCGCGGCTTCCCGGCTGCGCCCGCCCCGAGGCTGCTTCTCGGCGGCTTCCCGGCTGAGCCGCTTCAGCCCGCGCCTCTCTCATCTGCGCAGCTTCCCGGCTTTGCGCGGCTTCCCGGCGCCTCGCCCCGCCGGCGGGTCCCCGGCTCTGCGCCGCTTCAGCCCGCGCGCCTCTCTCATCTGCGCAGCTTCCCGGCTTCGCGCGATCCGCGGTCTCCACGCTTAACCCTTTCGCGTCTGAACCACGGCCTACGCCAGCGTTCCCTATCTATTCACGCCCCGTGCTCTCTCTGCACGCGGCGGCTTCCGCGAGTAACACAGCGTAGCTTGCGTCTCCGCCACTAGGATTCAATCTAAGTTCCCCGGGCTAGCCTGGCGAATTCAACCCAGCGTACGTCTCCGCCCCACGATTTGGCTTCCCGTCCTTTGCTCCCCGGGCTAATCAGACGGATCCCAATCTGGCTTACGTCTCAGCTTCTGGTTTCAACTTTTCGCCCCCTATTCCCGGGCTAACTTGAGAACCCCAAAGTGGCTTTCGTTTCCGCCTTGGCCTGCCCCCCGCGGCTTCAATTTCCCTAACACTTTTCTCTACCCGGTATATTTCCCTAAGTTTTCTTCCAACAATGTTCCTCCCTCATTTCTCCTGGCCTCTCCCCACAGTCCGCGTCCGAGTCTGTTTGTTCTAGCTTTCACTTTCGCTTTCGACCTTAGAGATTTCTCCCAGCTTCCCCCCGTAGTCCGTATCCCAGTCTATGCCTAGGCTTTCAATAGCTTCTTCCGGCTCCTTTTTCGTCCGGCTTTTCCCTAGGCTGTTTGCTAGTCTCTCTCTCCGATATTTTCCCTAGACTGTTTGCTAGTTTCTCTCTCCGATATTTTCCCAATTCTTCCCGTTTCTTCCCTCCTAAGTTTGCTATCCGTCCTAGGTTTCCTATCCGAGTCATTTCTTCCCTCCTAAGTTTCATATCCGAGCTAGGTTTCCTATCCGAGCTAGGTTTCCTATCCGAGTCAGGTTTCCTATCCGAGTCACGGCACCATTATGTCGCTCCCCCTCTTCATGGAGGAACGACACAGGACCCTGCGCTGTTCTTTCGTCTGCTCGGCCCTCCCCGGGTTTGCTGCTGGTTCTTCCCGGGTTGGCTACTATCCCTTCCACCTCCGTGGAAGGGCAGTTCCCCCTGGCTGCATTCCCCACTTCCGCAGGGGAGCGGCACACCGCCGGCCGGCTCTTCTCGGGGGCTGCACAGGTGTTCCTTCAGCTAGATGTTCCCCATAGATGTTCCTGGTGCATGCCGTCTCTCTCCTCCTTTATAGTCCTCCTCCGCCAATCCTAACTCGGCTGCCCACACGCTGAGTACGCTGCTCTCCAATCAGGAGCAAGTCCTACAGTTTATTGGTTGAACTGGAGGCAGCTGGGTAGAAGCTGTTTTCTCCTCTCCCAGCGCCATATTGTAGGAGAGCAGATGCATAGAATAAGTCTTAATTCCAGTAACAGTCTAGTCCGAGCTGCTCCCCACAGAGGAGAGCAGATGCATAGAATAAGTCTTAATTCCAGTAACTTAGTCTAGTCCGAGCTGCTCCCCACAGATACTGCATGATTTTATATATAGGAAGATTATGGGACTTCCATGCTAAAATTATATCCAGTCCTGTTTCAGTTATTCTCTGGGCTGAGTTGCTTCATAGAGAGAATATTTGTGACAGGAAACCTGTTAATATACTACACTAATTTTCCCTATTTTCTGTATTTCAGTGCAATTCACAGCACCTGTCCGTAAGTATCATGTTTGTTTCTTCTTTGTGAAAATTTTAACATTTGTCCTATGAGGTTTTAGGGCCTAATCTTCCCTGATTTCTTGAAACCAACTTTCTTGACCCCCTTAACATTCCCTTATAGCTTTCAAAGAGGCAATGCATAAAATCAAGAAACCACAAACTTCACAGTCTGATTAAAAAAAAGAAAGAAAGAAAACTAAAGAGGCAGTTTTAATGACATATCATCAAGGGAAAAAGGTATACTACTCTCCAAGGAAATGAGAAAATATGCAGCAAGTAACATAGAAGCATTACAAATTAATAGAGAATAAGTCTTTCCCAATCCTCTGAAAGATTTCAAACATCATTAAAAAAGGAGGGAGGCCTTGATTTTTGTGTCTCCTATACTGTGCAACAGGTAGCCTGCTTGAGGATTGTTAGACAAGCAACCCTTGATCTTCTCAGGGTTCTAAGACTTCCTCTAAAGTGAGTGTTGGGGAATGGGTATTTCCTTCACATTGGCGAAGCATACTGAGTTCTCTCTTGCTTTCTTCTCAGCTGGAGCTACAGGACCAATCAGTAAGTTTGCCGATTCTCAATTGTGGAACACTTTTCTACATTGTGTTAAGGATCTTCCCCTGGCTTCCACAGTGGGATTTCAAGGGTTTAGAGTTTCATTTTTCTTGGCCTTTTTGTTTTCCTCTACCAGGGACTTCAGTAAGTAAATGATTTGTGAACATGCATTTCACTGATAATACACAAACTATGAGATAAGCCCTTGGAGAAGGTTCCCAATCACACATAGGATTTTTAAAAAAACAGTGACATGGGAAAAAGTTAAGTAATCAGAGAAAGGAATGAAATTTAAATTTATGAGGATTTTCTAATCCTCTACAGGGGTTTAAATGGACAAAAGTTCTGAATTCTCCTTGGAACTTTTGCTACTCATCCTCTCAGTGGATCCACTAGATGGATCTATGTATTTGCTTGCCATAGCATCCCACCAAGAAAATCAACTGCCCAGCTACAGCTGATCTGTACTTTACTGGTACAGATTCTTACAAGGAAAACCACATAAATAAGAATGTTGGTCTCCAGAGCCTGAAGCACCTACTGATTTTACTTACCTCTTTTCTCTTTTATTTTCTTTTCCCAGAGTTAACTCAAAAAACCATTGGTAAGTCATCTAAATTTCAAATTGCCACTTTGTTTTTAGTACTTAGAACATCAATCTTTTTTCACCTCAATGATTTATGCCCACAGACTCAAGGATCCAGCGCTTCCATCGTGTTATTATCCCACCCACAACTCCTCTAGGTTGGACTCACCCAGGTTCTGCCATAAAAATTGTGAAGCTGAAATACAAAGTGAAAAAATTGGACTCACCCAGGTTCTGCCATAAAAATTGTGAAGCTGAAATACAAAGTGAAAAAATAACTTTCAGGGATGATCCTGCCTGAGCTATTCCCACTTATGTGTAGCACTTAGCTCTTCAGAGCCAATGTATAATAAAAATTTAAAAAACAGCATTCAACTTCTTGCTTTTCATGCAAATAACATTTTAATTATTAGATTATTTAGATTATTTTAATTTTATAAAATAATGTAAATTTTAAGTTTCTTGTCATGTCTTCTTGTTCTGAAAAGTTCCTTACAAGACAATTAGTTTCCATTTTCACCAACTTGTAGCAATTTTCTCTAATACATTTTTTCATAAAAACATTGTAAATAATGGTTATATTCCGAGGTATAACTGTTCACAACTACATGTTTGCAAACTGGAATGTGTATTTATATAAATGATTACAGTTTAATTCACAAATGGATTATAATTAACAAAAATAAAATTTAATAAATTATAAAACCAAAAAACATGATTTGTAGTTTCTCTATATTCATTTGATAGAATGAATGAGTCCTATATCCTGCTGCACCACAATGCTGGCCCCAGGAATGTCTTCTTAATAGGTATTTATAGGTGTCCCAGTTCAGATGCAATTTACAAATCAAAGCCCATTCTTACATAAACAATGCTGTCAAGTAATATAGTTGGCTTTCAATCTTTATCAGATTGCCAGGGGATCACAGCTGGAAAATCAACCTAACAGTCAGACCTCATTAAAAACAGGGTTTTGTTAATCCTCTGCTGACAGATTATAAAGCTAATCAAAACAGCAGTCACCCAATAAGTTAGAAGTGGTGATAAAGAAGGGCTGAGTCCTTACCTCCTATACTAAAGCCTACCTCTAGAACAGAAAGATTTTAGTGCAAGTATTATCCCTGAGAAAGCATGATCTTCTATTTTTACTGACAGGAAGGGAAAGTACAAAGTTTTCACTTTAATATTGCTTCAGTTGACATGGATCATACAATAATCCTCACTTCAGGCTGACGTATTTCTTTTATGCCATAAAATATGTCTTTTATGCCATACTTAACACAGCTGGGTTAGTTCTCCAAAATAATCTCAAACCTGGTATCACTTCTGCCCTAGTCTACTTCCCAAAGGCCTACCCTTAGAATAAACATAATATGCAATATATTCTTCAGATGAAAGCCCTACTAACATGCCAATTTGAATTCCTTTATAGTGCAAACTCCAGGACCTATTGGTAAGTTGCCAGTATCTACTCATCTCTAGTGGCTTCGTATTATGTATGAAGGACTTTGGCTCGAACTGATTTGTTTCAGGGTTAAAGATACAGTCACATTTCTCAAACTCTGAACAATCAATCATATTTTAGAAAACAGAAATTCCACTGCCCTAAAATGCATACTAGGCAGTTTAACTTTTTAAAATATTAATGATTCAAAGCAAGAATGCCACAGAAAGAATCAGAAGGATGTAAGAAGTGAGCAAGAAGAAAAAATAGGGATGGCTGAAGGAGATAAATATGAGTGCTATGAAGGAAAAAGCATTGACTAAGATGAGTAAAGGAGTAAAATCAAGAACTTCACCTGCAACACCTGTAATGAAAAGCAATAATGAAGTAGTTATCTTTCCAACTAAAACATGGATACAATCTCCTAGAGGAAGATCTGGTTCTTATAGAGAGGCTATAATATAGAAACAATACAATTTAAAAAGTTAATCTTGAATATTCAGGTTTAGTAATTCTTGTGTAAATAATTTTCACAACTTTACTTTAAAAAGCATCATATGTGTTTTTATATTCAACCACAATAATCTGTTTCTATTTTTAGTACAATATACTGGATCCAGTAGTGGTAAGTCCCATAAATCCTCCCTTGTGTTTCCTCATCTTCTTCAGTGTCTACAAGGTCCATTCCCCATCCTACCTGTGTCTATTTGTGGTAAGAACAGCAGTTAAAGACGTGTTTCCATGTGTCCCCCTTTCCACCTGCTGAGTTCTCCAGAATTTTTTCAGAAAAAAACTAACTAAGGATGGTCTCTATAACAAATCTAGAGAATTCTCTAAATAGAGAAAGAATAATAATGCATTTTGCTAGTTCTTGACTGCTTTGTACTTTATAAAAGGCTTACCCAGAGATAGTTGAGACAATGTAGAGAAAATGAGAAAGCAGTTAATGTGATGCCTCTGGCTTTGGTAGTTTTGTTCAAGATTACATTGGCTATTCAAAAGTTCTTATAATGTCATAGACATTTGGGGATTTTTTTCTAGTTTTTGTGAAGAATCTCATGGTATTTTGTTGAAGTCTTCACTGAATCTGTAAATCACATTGAATAATATGAACATTTAATAATATTAATTCTTCCAATTCATAAACATGAGTGATTCTTCTATTCTTTTTTGTGTCATTTTCTACATCATCCACTATAGAAATCTTTTACCAAAAAATTGTTAAATTTATTTCAAGGCATTTAAAAAATTTTTTGTGAATTTTGTGAATAAGTTTGCTGTTACAGCTTTTTTTTAGTGAGTTCATTACTGGGGTAACAAAAAGCTAACTAATTTTGTGTCTTGAGACTTGACCAGATTAGTTATTAATTCTAAAAGTCTTTCAGTTAAGTATAAATGTTTTTCTATATACAGGCTCATATCATCTTTACATAAATGGACTTCCTGCTTTATTATCTGCATGTGTTTTATTTCTTTGTGTTGCTTAATTGCTCTGATAAAACTTTCAGAACTATATTTAATAAGAGCACTGAGAGTGAACAACCTTGTCTAGTTCCATATATTAGAAGAAATGTTTTAATGCTGATATTTCTTTGGTGAATTTTTGCCTGATGATCTGACTGCTGATGAAAGTGGGATGTTGAAGTCCCCCACTATTATTTTATTAAAGCCTGTTTTTCCCTTCAGATCTAATATATGCTTTATAAAGTTTGGTGCTTCCAGTATCAGCTTGATATACATTGACTATCATTATATCTTCTTGTTGAATTGCTACTTTCATCATTATATACTGACCTTCATTATACCTTTTTAGAGTATCTGTCTCAAAGTATATTTTGTCTGCTATAGGTACAGGTTTGTATGGAGTACATTTTCCATTCTTTCAGTCTGTGTGACCGTTTATTTGGAAGTAAGTTTCTTGTAAGCAGCATATCATTAGGTTTTGCTTTTTTATTCATTCAGCCAGTCTGTATCCATTCACGTTTAAGGTTATTATTGGTAAGCAAAGACTTACACCTATGACTTTTTAAAAATTTCTTCAATTTGTTTGGAATATATCCTTTTTTCTTCCCTTCCTCTTTTCTTGCGAATTTTGTGATTTGGTGACTTTCTGTATTGATAAGGTTTAATTCTTTACTACTTATCTTTTGTGTATATGTTCTTCTAACAGCTTTTACATTCTCACATTTTCAATATGATAGTTCTCTTTCTTTTCTTTTTGATGTAAGGCTTCCATGATCATCTTTTGTAAGGCTGGTGAGATGTTGATGAGTTCCTTAGGTTTTTACTTATCAAAAATGTCTCTTATTTTTCCGAAGAAATTCCTGAAATATGAAGATATGTTTATTTAACAACATCTCAATGGTTCTGAAGTTTGTTTGTTTGTTTCTTTTTGACAGACAGAGTGGACAGACCAGAGAGAGACAGACAGAGAGAAAGGTCTTCCTTTTGCCATTGGTTCAACCTCCAATGGTCGCCATGGCCGGCGCATTGCAGCAGGCACATTGCGCTGATCCGAAGGCAGGAGCCAGGTGCTTATCCTGGTCTCCCATAGGATGCAGGGCCCAAGCACTTGGGCCATCCTCCACTGCACTCCTGGGCCACAGCAGAGAGCTGGCCTGGAAGAGGGGCAACTGGGACAGAATCCAGTGCCCCGACCGGGACTAGAACCTCGTGTGCAGGTGCTGCAGGCGGAGGATTAGCTTGTTGAGCCACGGCGCCGGCCCAGAAGTTATTTCTTTTGTTTTATCTTTTGTCTTTTGTCTAATTGAAATATGTCATAAGATCTGTGTTAAAGTTCAGATAATATTTATTATAATTAATCTAGCCTTAGTGAGGCTTTCAACTCTAATTTTTGTTATCTTTTTACTAAATTCCTTATTCATATAATGCATTTTTCCTAATTTAATTAAACTATTTGCAGTCTACGGATCTCTTTGAGTATCCTTATAATCATTCCTTTGAATTCTCTGTCAAATATCCTATCTCCATTTTTTTGGAGTCTGTTACTAAAGCATTATTGTGTACTGCCTTCTTTTTTTAAAGATTTTATTTATTTATTTGAGAGGCATAGTTACAGACAGTGAGAGAGAGAGACAGAGAGAAAGGTCTTCCCTCTGTGGGTTCGCTCCCCAAATGGCTGGAGCTATGCTGATCTGAAGCCAGGAGCCAGGTGCTTCTTCCCAGTCTCCCCTGTGGGTGCAGGGGCCCAAGGACTTGGACCATCTTCTACTGCTTACCCAGGCCACAGCAGAGAGCTGCATTGGAAGAGGAACAGCCAGGACTAGAACTGGCGCCCATATGGGATGCCAGCGCCACAGGCAGAGGATAAACCTACTGCGCCAAGGTACCAGCTCCCTGTGTATTACCTTTTTATTATATACTTCTTGTTTTATTTCATGATAGTTGTGCATAGGGCCAGCATTGTGACATACTGGGTTAAGCCACAACCTGCAGTGCTGGCATCCCATATGGGCAGCAGTTTGAACCCCAGATGCCCCACTTCCAATCCAGCCCCCTGCTAATGCACCTGGGAATGGCATAGAGGACATCCCAAGTGTTGAGCCCCTGCTCCCACGCTGGAGACCCAGAAAAGCTCCTGGCTCCTGACTCCTGGCTTCAGCCTGGCCTAGCTTCAGCCATTGCAGCCATTTGGGGAGTGAAACAGCAGATGGAAGACCTCTCTCTCACTCGCTCTCTCTTTCTCTCTCTCTCTAACTCTGCCTTTTGAATAAAGAAAAAAAATCTTAAAAAAAAATATTTGTGCATCTAGCTGATAGAGATCAGTTGTTTCTATCATTTGTAAAGGGTGGATTTGTGGTAAAAGGCTTTTTCCTCCAAAGATATGTCTTCAAATATTGTTTTGGTAGACTACTTTGGCTCTACTTCCAGTAGTATTGTCTCCTCATGTCTTCTACTACTGTATTCAATGACAGCACTAGTGGGAGTCTGGGCAAGCTGTTCAGTCTCAGTAAGAGTGTGTAGTTCCCAGTAGTGACCTCCAGGTTGGGGCTGTGATCATTGAAATACCAGCCCTCATTCCACTGTTGCTGGGTTCCCAGTAGCAAAATACAGCAGAGACAAATGGCTCTCCATGGTGCTAGAAGGAATTGTTCCAAAGGTGCAGTAGTACTAGCCTGAATTCCACTGAGGGCGTGTATGACCCATAATTCCCTAGGGAGACATAGAGTCACAAAGGATGGACTGCCAGTTCACAGGAGCAAGCACACCAAGTCTAAGGTTCCCAGAGAAGAGACTTCCTGCTGTGGTGAACCAGCTCTCCTCAGTATTGCAGGGCACTGCTAGGGCTAGTGTTGAGGTCACAGTTGCACTGTTGGATCTTGCTGAGTTTGTAGGGTTGCAATACTTATTTCAATATATCAGGATGTCTATGCGGTCACAGGGTTTGGGATATGCCAGGGTCTCTGTACCTAAGGTAGTGTGGATTCTAATAGTGGCCCCTTTCTCAAGATTATGTCATACTGCCACAACCTACACTTCAGATTTTAGGGGAGACAATCTGAGTTCCTTCTATGAAGCAAAGCTCAGGTAGCTCCCATTACTGGGCTTCAAGCTTGCAACTACTACACATCCCACATGTACCTGAAACTATCAGCATCTAGCATCCCTGGAGATGGAATCTGCTCCTTATCTTCTCCCCTGCCAATGGATTCCTCTGCCTGTGGAGTTAAGGTTGTGGTTGCAGGTGTATCTTGTTCCTCTCTTTATGCTGCCAGCCAAGGTTACTGTGTTCCACATGATTCCTTTGCTGAGTTCCAGTGTTCTCCCTCAGGCACTATTCTTGAAAAGCAGTTATTTACTCAGTATTTTGGTTTTTCTCTGCGGAGGATTAGGCTAGTGTTGGACACCTCTATTCATCTGTCTTGGAGTCTCAGTAGTTGTAAATTTTAAAAGTAGAGAACTTCCACTCTGACTATGACCTTGCCTAAATATGATCAGAGTCGGTGAACTCAAAAGACCTCCATAGCCTTGGCAACTCATGACAAGAGCCTAGGGTGATTACTGATGCCATAAACAAGAGTGTCAATTTGTTAAGTCAACAACAGAAGTCACGTGCACTTACTCCTCATGTAGGATCTCTGTCCTCAATGTGCTGTACATTGTGATTTAATGCTATAACTAGTACTCAAACAGTATTTTTCACTTTGTGTTTCTATGTGGGTGCAAACTGTTGAAATCTTTACTTAATATATGCTAAACTGATCTTCTATATAAAGAGAATCGAAAATGAATCTTGATGTGAATGGAAGGGGAGAAGGAGTGGGAAAGGGGAAGGTTGCAGGTGGGAGGGAAGTTATGGGGGCGGGGAGCCACTGTAATCCATAAGCTGAACTTTGGAAATTTATATTCAGTAAATAAAAGTTAAAAAAAATAAAATGATGGACATACATTATAAAAAAGTAGGTGTAAATGAGAGGAAAGATAACAAAAATTAAGTAAATTGAGGTATTAATCTACTGATGCATAAAGGCATGAACAATACAGGAAAAGATGTGGTTTGTCCCTGATATCATGGAGTATACAATCCTACAAGATATCTTAGAAATTAAATTCAAAAAATGGAAAGGGTGGGCAACCACCCACACAATCATACCATGACCACTAAAACTACAAGTTTCTTGTTCTAGATGCTGGTTCTATCTATAGTTCTTATATATGCATAAAAGACATCACTTATTTGCTATTCACTTAAATTAATGCTACCTCTCCAATATTCTTAATTATCTACAAGACCTACAGCCTTGGAAGTTCTCACAATTCCTGTAGAGAGAAAATACAAGCCAGCCTGTGTCAGCGGATCTCACTGGAGCAAAGGATGCAACTACCTGACACAGAGTTCCCTAGTAGCCCACATGCTAGAAAACTTATATGAGTATATAAAATCGTTGCTCTTACATTCTCCCCACTTGACTCTCTCTCCCCATGTGTAAACACTTTAAAAATAATAATGTATAAATTAAAATTATTAATACTTGTTTTCCTTTCTAGTTTATTCCTAAATTACAAGTGACTTGGATAAAGTTCAAAATGCACTGACTAATATTAAAATAACTATAACAAGAACTAGTGGCTCCCAAAAAGGATTGAGAAGAAAACTTTTCAGATCAATTAAAAGATTAGGTAGGAAAGAGAGATTAAATAAAATGAAAAAGATGAAAGTATTTAGAAGTACAAGTTTAAGATATTATGACTCTGGAAGTGGTATGGAAATGACGAATGAAGCCTTATTTTATCATTTTATAGCCACTCTCTTGCCACTGATCAGCACCAAGCCTAAAACCACATAACACAAAGGTGGGCAACTTGAAGCCAGACACTGACTGAAAACTAAGCTAATATGCAGGATTTAGAACTCCCTGATTCCTCTCTGAAGTTACTCTTAAAAGGCCTCTCTTGGAGAGGGAGGAGATCTATAGTTCGGCATACACTCCCTCGGACTTACCCATAAGGGTAAAGCTCAAAACTTGCCATGGGACTCCAAATCCCATTAAGTCGGCAGGTACGAATGCTATCTTACTAGTTAAAGTAATCAGTTCAAGTTCATAGCTGATCATGAAGAGAGATTGTCAGAGGGATCACATAAATAAGACCAAGTGTCTGCTAATAATAATTGATAGAATTAAAAAGGAGAGAATGATCCAACATGGGAAGCATGCCACACAGCAGACTCATAGAATGAACAATGCCCTAAACAACACTCTGGCCTCAGAATCAGCCCTTAAAACATTCAAATCTGGATAAAAAGCCCATGAGAGCATTTCAGGCATGGAAAGCCAAGACACTGTGGCAAAAAATGACCTGCATGAAAGATCTCTTTTAGTGATTTCCTAGTGGAAAGAAGGGACCATCAAAGAAGGAGGTTCCTTTCTCTGAAGGGAGGAGATAACTTCCACTTTGATTATGGCCTTGTCTAAATAAGATCAGAGTTAGTGAACTCAAGAGGTTTCCATAGCCTTGGCAGTTCATGACAAGAGCCTCAGGTGATTACTGATGTCATGAATAAGAGTGTCAATTGTTAAATCAAGAGGAGTCACTGTGCACTTGCTCCTCTTATAGGATCTATGTTCTTAATGTGTTTTACTATGAGAATTAACAGTAAAACTAGTCTTCAAACAGTACTTTATACTTGGTGTCTTTGTGGGTGCAAACTGTTGAAATCTTTACTCAGTATAGAGATCTTCTGTATATAGATAATTAAAATGAATCTTAATGAAGAATGGGATGGGAGAAGGAGTAGATGGGATGGTTTCTGGGTAGGGGGGTGGTTATAGGGGGAAGAAATGCTACAATCCAAAAGTTGTACTTTTGAAATTTATATTTATTAAATAAAAGTTTTCTATAAAAAAAGAAAAAGCTGAACTGTTTCCTTCCATGTTAAAAAGTCTTCGGTTAAATTGCAGGGTTATTTTTCTGCCCTTTGGGAACTGAAGTAAAGAAAAGGCAGGGCAACATGCAGAGATCTTCAAAAAGTACAGGGGAAATATATATTATGAAGATAATTTTACATGGATTTCAAAAATTTTTTGCACTGAAATAAACTTACATTTTAATTACATTTAAAAAATAAGGCCTCTCTTGGGAAAACTGATTTTTCTCTTATTCTAAACATGCTGATTTTTCCCTTTTCTTCCCTTTCATTTTTCACCAGCTGAACCTTCAGAAATGAACAGTAAGTTCCATGCCTGTTCTCATTTGATAGCTGCCTTTGGCTTCCTACAAGGATCCTTTCCCTTCACTTGCATCCCTCTTGTGGGTATAAAAACACATGTTCCTCCATCTCTTTATCTTAACCCACTATCTAGTTGCTGTCTCGCCCCCTACAGAAATGAATGAATTGAAAATACAAACCACACTGATCAAAAAAATATGGTAATCAAAGGAAGCTATCCGAAGTGTATAGTCATCTGTCAACAAGGGAGGGATAATGTTTTATCAGTAACTGAAAGCCTGCACATGATAACAGCAATAGAAGAATAAAGGTTAAAGCAGCACCTTTATTTAAAGAATTTAAAATTAAAGACATTTCCAATCCCACGCAGGATTTCAGGCAGTTTTAGCAGTTACTGAAAAAAAAAAAAAAAGAAAAGACAGTCATCTCCCTTTCCTGCAGCCTCTCAGACTGAGCAGGAGATAGATGGCCCTAGGTATAATGGCAAGTTTTCTGTGCTCTTTCATTGAGGAGAATGGTCATTCCATGGGCATTTCTGAGACTCTCAGAATAAAAGAAAAATTATGTCCTCTTTCACCAGCCTCTCCATACTAATTTTTCTGTTTGTTTTTCAGCTGCAGGATCCACTTGTAAGTTTGAGCGTCACCTTCATTATGGAAATCCTTTGTCTCTGGCAGCAGTTAAAGATCTTAATCGAAAATGTATCCACCCTTGTTAGGATAAACTAGCTTAAACGTCCAATTTCCTTCACCCCTTATTTTTCCATTACCCAGAAATCCACTAGGTCGTTAATAAGTTTCTTGGACAATCACTGACTCACATAAAAGTTAAAGATCATAGGAAAACCAAGTTTCTCCATAGCTCTAAAGACTGTCATTCAGGGACTTTCTATGTAGAAAAAAATAAGAGAATTATGAAGATTACATTTTTTGTTCTCCAGCTGTCACATACACAGGAAATCAGTCAGTTGTTTACTTGCTTCTCTGCTGTGAATTTGCCAAAGTCTAGCAATGTATACTGTTACCAGCGTTTTAACACATGAACTTGAAATGCCTATTTTTCGAGCCTTTTTGCTTTTTCATTATCCAGAATTCTACCAGTTTTCTAGAAATTTCAAATGCCTTTAATCAGAAAAATATTTCAAGCAATTATACAAAGTATCTTTAAAGAGTTAATGGGGAAAGTTCATGGAAAAACTATGCATGTATCACAATTTTTGTACTAAAATGAGCTTATGTTTTAATTCCACTTTCCACAAAACTTTTTGGTGTATCCTCATATTACCAGGAGATTTTATGATTAGTATAAAAATGAGTAGGATAAGAAACAAGGGGGTAATAGGAAATCTCCTTGTTGTGCTGTAAAATTATCTCCTCATTTAATCAATAAATCTGTGCTCATTTAATTCTCTTGCACAGGACTCATTTGGTCTCTACATGTCCAAAAGTCTTTATCTGGCCAGATTGAGATACAAAGGGCTTAAAGTACAACTTGACTTCTTGCTATCTCATTATTACCAAAACTTTTCTGGGATATTAATGATATACTGAAAGTCATAACTATGGATTTACAGAAATATGAAGAGCAGAGAAAAAATATATAGTCATAAAGCTATCAAAAAGAAATTAACTAAAAACATATAGAAAATAAAAATTGGTAACAGAGAAAGGAGAGGATAAGGAGTTTTTTATAACCATTTTCAATTTGGTGCTATTTTTTCACATTTGAGTTCCGAGATACCTAAAGAAAATTTTCCTCACAATACAGAGGTTTTAGAAGCTTGATATTGCTATTTTCTCAATGTCTTGCTTTTATATTACCCATTATTGTCTCAGCTTACTGTTAATGTTATGGAAAAATCAAACTTCACTCACTTATATAAAAAAGAATGGGGGAGTTAAAATTGAACAAAAAAGAAAGGAAAAGGAGATACCTTTTTCTGTTTTACTTTAATTTCATTTGCCTGGAATATCTTTTTCCTCTGGCAGAGCTGGGATGCTGAGCTTGAAAAGCATATTACTTTACCAACTTACCTTCCATTACCAAAATTCCAAGTTGTTATTAATGATTCTTTGGAAAATTCACACTCTACTGATTGACACTAAAAGTAAATAAATACCAATAGGGAAAGTTTTTCCTACTGTTAATGACCTTACAAAGAGAGAATTCTCTAAATAGAAGGGGAAAAAGCTGTGGGAGAAAAAAAGGTTGCTAAGATACATCTGTTTTTCAGCGGGTCCATCTCCAGCGCCCCATGGTAAGTTGAATTTGTCTGTCTACTGTTTTCTGTTGTTGCCATTTTCTACAAGGCCTGGGGACCTCTGTCCTGTCATTTCTAACTCTATGTGCAGAAACCTGAGATTCATGGCTTCCAGTTTCCTATGCCCTTGCACATCTAGCCTTTCCTGTAAGGGAAGCTTCCATTCACTTAATTTCTTCAATTTTAATTTGTACCTCCTATGTGCTTTAATTACATTATCTCATTTGATCCTAAAGAAAACCTATTAATCCCTTTAGTAAGGAATATGAAACTGAGATGAAACACATAGCCAAGAATACATAGTCATAGAACCATAATTTGAACGCACAACTGGTGTTACTAGTAAGCCTCTACATTACACAAATAGGCCTTCTTAGGAGGAAACTTATTCCTTTCCAACAAATCTCTGCCAAGGCCTAATTTGTTGTTTTATGTTTATGTTTGTTTAGGTATGCCTTTAGCACCCCTGAGTAAGTACTCATTTATTTCTCTGCTTTGGTTCTTTTTGGTCCCCTTTACTGAACTTTTGTTACATTTGAGTTTCTTTTTCTTCTGTTGCTTCCTTATTATCCACCCTCCTTTATGTTACAGATAATTAAAAAAAATACTGATTAATGGGGCAAGTGTTTGACACAGTGTTTAAGACAATACTTAGGGTGTTCACATCCCATATCAGAGTGTCTGGGTTCAAATCCTAGCCCCTCTGCTTCCAATCTACCTATATGCTAATGCGCACCCTGGAAAGCAACCGATAATGGTTCAAAAATGTGGGTCCCTTCTATCCATGTGGAAGACTGTCGCTCCCCCTCTTCGTGGAGGAACGACACAGGACCCTGCGCTGTTCTTTTGTCTGCTCGGCCCTCCCCGGGTTCGCTGCTGGTTCTTCCCGGGTTGGCTACTATCCCTTCCACCTCCGTGGAAGGGCAGTTCCCCCTGGCCACATTCCCCACTTCCGCAGGGGAGCGGCACACGGCCGGCCGGCTCTCTTCGGGGGCTGCACAGGTGTTCCCCTTAGATGTTCCCCTTAGATGTTCCTGGTGCATGCCGTCTCTCTCCTCCTTTATAGTCCTCCTCTGCCAATCCCAACTCAGCTGCCCACACGCCGAGTACGCTGCTCTCCACCAATCAGGAGCAAGTCCTACAGTTTATTGACTGAACTGGAGGCAGCTGGGTAGAAGCTGTTTTCTTCTCTCCCAGCGCCATATTGTGGGAGAGCAGATGCATAGAATAAGTCTTAATTCCAGTAACCTAGTCCAGTCCGGATTGCTCCCCACAGAAGACCAGGATTGAGTTCCAGACTCCTGGGTTCTGCCTGCCACAGTGTGTGTGTGTGTGTGTGTGTGTGTGTGTGTACACGCACATGCACGTACATGTGTATGTGTGTATTTGCCTTTCAATAAAAGTGAAAAAAAAACAATAATTTTTTAAAAAAGAAAACATAGATTGAAAGAAATCAAAACTCAAGAATATTAGAGGGCAGAGTGGTGGCACTGTAGGCTAAGCTGATTCACAGCACCAGCATCTCATATGAACACTGGCTCAAGTCCCACCTGCCTATTTTGCTCCAGCTCCTTGCTCATGTGACTGGGAAAGCAGAAGGTTTTCCAACTACTTGGGCCCATGTCACCCACAGGGGAAATCTGGATAGAGTTCCAGACTCCTGATCTGCAAGGTCTAGCCCTGCCCATTGCAGCCAATTCAGCCATTTGGAGAGTGAACAGCAGCTGGAAGATTTCACTGTTTGTGTGTGTGTGTGTGTGTGTGTGTTTCTCTTTGTATGTATTTAAAATAAATAAATAAATCTTTTTAAGGAATGTTATTAAATAATAGTGATAGGCGGAATTTTTGAGAGCAAGTGAGCAAGAGAGTGCATAATTATGTTTAAATGGAAAGAGACTGTGGGTGTTCCCTCCAAGATTGTAATGCTATTCAAAGGAGCCAGAAATATCTATTGATCTATAAGATTTTTAAGATTATTCCAAAAGTTGCTTAGGTCCAAGAAGAAAAGAGGTCATTTAAGGAAATCCTACTTTTGACTTCATCACTCCATCGCTGCTTAATCTTCATTCTAAGTTTGCACTGCAACTATTCTATAATATTGTATGGGATGCTTCCTTCTTTTGCCTACTCATATCTTCCTCTCACATATACCAGTTAAATATATTAGATATTATCATGTGTTTTCTGTTTGAGAAAATTCAATGGATTTGTTTTTTCCTTATATTTTAGTGATTTCACAGAGAACAACAAGTAAGTTCTTTATTTCTCAGCTGTTCGTATATGGAGATTTTTCTTAATTTTTGATTTTACTAAGTGCCCAAAAGATTGAGAACCTATATTTTCATATTTATATTTCCACATTACCCTCCAGATTGACTGCAAGAAAAGTTTTAAAATTCATTCTGTAGAGTTTTCCATTTCTGAAGTAATGGATGCTAACAATGACTCAATATTTAATCCAGAGCAAGCACTAGAAATGGCAATATTTAATATATTTACTAAGCAATTTTTTTTCATTCAAAAATGTTTATTGGTAAGATGCTATGGGTGATACAAAGATGACAGACATAGATCCTGCCCATAAGGAGCTTACAGTCTAGTAGGGGAGATAGAACACATGTGGGATACATGGTCAGAGCTTATGTTTCCATAAGATGAATCTAGTATTGTATATATAAAGTAGTATGGAGTAAGAAGAGGTTAAGTGAAGCTGAGAGCCTACTGAAATTGCCTAGGTTAAGAGGAGGGATGGGAAGACTGTTGAGGTAGAATGGACAGGACTTAGCTGGGAGAGTGGATATGGGAGTCACAAAAAGGAAGCAGGTGACTTGGACTTGTAGCATGAGTGATGTTATGAACTCTTAAGAGTAATGAAGATACAAGTTTGAGAAAAGAAAAATCCCACAGAAAATTATGCAAAGTGCCTGGGACATACATAACAGCTGCAACAGTTTGTGTCCGCACACCAAGCAATCAGCTGATAGGAGATGAGATGCCTGAGTCTGGTTGGGAGAATTGACAGGGGGCTGGGTGCTCCTGACTATGAGAGCCTTGTGTGTTAGGACTGTGAAAACGCTGTGTCTGCGTATGAGGGCACAGGGTGTGACTGGGCCCTTGAGTAGTCACTGTGCTCAGCTCCACATGCTCAGGGCACCCAGAATTCCTAGTGAGGGTCATTGCTGTAGGATCTATGCTCACACCTAGGACTGCATGGCTCCTTTGTGTGGTTCTTGTGGCAGTTTTGAACAAATACCCACTGGGGCTGGTGACCAAGTATTGGTCTCCTTGGAAGAGAGGAAGTGAGCATGAGACTACACCAACAGAGCAGATTAATGCTCCCCTCTGATTGAAAAAAAGAAGAAGAAGAAGATATTTACCATGCCCAACTTCAGTGTCACTTTGGACACTCCCCTCACACTGGAGCACTGAACAGAGCTCCCTAGCTACACCCAGCACATGCCTCAAGATACTCACTGAGACACAATGGGAGAGGGGCTGAAGATGGCAGTATAGCAGCAAGGTGTGCTGAGTCATGCAGAGAGAAATTGATGAATAGAGGGGACAGTCAGGTGACAGAACCATGAAAGGTTGGCGCAGAGTGACATGGGAGCACGCCAGAGAATGCATGCCCAGGTAAAGGTGCGCAGAACTTCAGAAAGAGAACGGAACAAAGAACCAGTGGGAGGATGACTGCTGCTGCCTCTAATGCCACTGCTGCCGCCACTGCTGCTGCCACCTCTGACCTACCCTGGGATGGGCAGGTGAGACACACGCATGGTTGAGTGGGGAAGGAAATCAAAACATAGTGAATAGCACCTGCAGGAAGAGGGTGCGATCCAGGGGGATGAACTGAGAGACTGAACATGCCACGATCCCTCAGTGTCTCTCCCCACCCACCACAACCAGAGCTGCAGCAGGCAGAGAGCAGCCATCTTGTTTGCTTACATTCGTGTGTGAAAGAAAGCAGACTCTGCTTTTGCCTCCCAAACATGTGAACTTCGTGGTGGGGACCACACCATCCAGGGAACAAGGACCACAGCAGTTTGGAGCGAATCCCCACTCTTCGTGCAGGGGACACTGTTACAGGGAGCTGAATAAAGGAGGCCCAGGCACTTTAGGGAAAACAAAGGAACAGGGAGACCAGCCCCAGGGGGCGGAGCTTGGTACCTCAAAGCCCCGGTACCAGCCTACTCAAGTTACCAGAAATCAACAAACACTAGAAGGAGGAGCTGCCTGCTTATGCTGGCTATTGGTACAGACCCATAGCAGAAGGAAATCAACCTGAAAATTAAACCAAATAAAAATCTGAAGAACAAAGGAAAAATCCTGAATAAGAATACAGAAGAACCTATGAACTCACCAATGGAGCAGGCTAAACCGTCCATAATAGACTTTGAATTTGAAATCATGCCCGAAAAGGAATTCAGAAAATTAATAAACAGATTACTTAGAAGTAATGAGAAACAGATTCAAGATTTGAATGAAAAGCATGCCCAAGGATTAGAGATCCTAAAGAGAAGCCAGAATGAAATACTGGAAATGAAAAACTCAATTGACCATATAAAAAACACTGTGGAATCCCTCAGAAATCGAACAGATGAAATAGAAGAGTGAATATCAGAACTTGAAGACAAAATTCCAAAAATAATACAATCAGTTCAAACACAGGAAGAAGAAATTAGAAAATCAAAAAATACAGTTGGAGACCTATAAGATTCAATCAAGCATTGTAATGTCCCGATAACAGGAGTCCCTGAAGGTGTGGAAAGAGAGAATAGATTGGAAAGCATTTTCAATGAAATAATATCAGAAAACTTCCAACATAGGCAAATTGAAAGAAACAACCAAATTCAACAAATACGCAGGAACCCCAACAAAATAGACCAGAAGAGAAATTCACTGCAACACATTGTGGCAACATTCAGCTCAGTGAAACACAAAGAACAAATCCTAAAATATGCCAGAGAGAAACGGCAAATCACATCCAGAGATAATTCAATCAGACTCACCCCAGACTTCTCACCACAAACACCACAGGCAAGGAGACAATGGCATGATATATTCCAAGTTTTAAAAGATAAACACTGCCAACCTAGAATACTGTACCCTGCAAAGCTGTCATTTATGAATTAAGGGGAAATAAAGATCTTCCACGACAGAAACTGAAAGAAATTGTATCCTTGCGTCCAGCTCAACAACACTGGCTCAAAGACGTGCTGCAACAGAAATACAGAAACACGAACTTCACTACAAAAAAAGACTAAAGTAGAAAATAACCCAACTAAACTACAAACAAATCTCAAAATACATGAACAGCTCTTTTAAAGAAACCTGACTGAAAAAATACAGTATTTAACAATAGTCATACTGAATGTAAATGGCCTCAACTCTACAACAAAGAGACACAGACTAGCTGATTGGATTAAAAAAGAAATTCCATCTATTTGCTGCTTTCAGGAAACACACCTTATCAGCAAATATGCATGCAGACTAAAAGTGAAAGGATGGAAAAAGATATTCCAAGCTAACAGAAACAAAACAGAGATAGTGTGGCCATCCTAATATCAGACAAAATAGACCTTAACACAAAAACTATTAAAAGAGACAAAGAAGGACATTATATAATGATTAAAGGATCAATCCGACATGAACACATTACTATTATAAATGTATATGCACCTAATTACAGGGCGCCTGGTTACTTACTTTATAATTACTAAAGGAATTAAAGGGCGATATAGACTCAAATTCAATAGTAACATTGGACTTCAACACCCTACTTTCACCAATGGACAGATCAACCAGACAGAAAGCCGACAAGGAAACAACAGAGTTAATTGATGCTATAGACCAAATAAACCTAGTAGATATCTTCAGAGCCTTCAACCCCACAGCCAGAGTTCACGAATTTATCCCCAGTACATGGAACATACTTTAGGATTGACCATATGTTAGGCTATAAAGGGAGCCTCAGCAAATTCAAAAAAAATTAAAATTATACCATGCATCTTCTCAGATCATAACGCAATGAAACTCAAAATCAACAACTCAAGAATCTTTGCATCATATGCAAACACATGGAGAATGAACAACATGATTCTGAATGAATAGTGGTTCATAGAAGAAATCAAAAGTGAAATCAAAAAATTTCTAGAAACAAATGAAAATGACAATACAACTTATCAAAACTTGTGGAATACAGCAAAAGCAGTGCTAAGCGGAAAGTTTATGGAAATTGATGCCTACATCAAGAAACTGGAAAAGAACCAAACAAATGACCTGTACATGTACCTCAATGATTTGGAAAAACAGCAGCAAACCAAACCCAAACCCAGCAGAAGAAAAAAAAAATACTAAAGATTAGAGAAAAAATAAACAGAATTGAAACCAAAAAAAAAAAAAATTCAAAACATCAGCAAAACCAAGAGCTGCTTCTTTGAAAAAATAAACAAAATTGACTCACCATTGGCCCAACTAACCAAAAAAAGGAGAGAGAAGACCCAAATCTATAAAATTAAAGATGGTAATGGAAATTTAACAACAGACCCAACAGAAATAAAAAGAATCATCAGATACCACTACAAAGAGATGTATGCCAACAAATTGGGGATCCTGAAAAAATTGGTAGATTCCTGGAAATATACAACCTTCCTAAACTGAGCCATGAAGATATAGAAAACATAAATACACCCATAACCATGAAACAAATTGAATCAGTAATAAATGCTCTACCAAAACAAAGAGCCCAGGACCGGATGGCTTCACCACTGAATTCTACCAGACATTTAAAGAAAAACTAACCCCAGTTCTTCTCAAATTATTCAAAACAATTGGAAGGGAGGGAATCCTCCCAAATTCTTTCTATGAGCTGATATCACCTTAATTCCTAAGCCTGGAAAAGATGCAATAGAGAAAGAAAATTATAGACCTATCTCCCTGATGAACATAGATACAAAACTATCAACAAAATCTTGGCAAACCGAATCTAACTACACATCAGAAAGTTCATTCACCCAGACCAAGTGGGATTTATCCCTGGTATGCAGGGGTGGTTCAATATTCAAAAATCAATCGATGTGATACATCACAAATTGAGCAACAAAAATCATATGATTATCTTAATAGATACAGAGAAAGCATTTGACAAAATACAACACCCTTTCATGATGAAAACTCTAAGCAAATTGGGGTTAGAAGGAACAATCCTCAACACAATTAAGGCAATTTATGATAAACCCATGGCCAACATTATATTGAATGGGGAAAAGTTGGAGGCATTTCCACTGGCACTAGACAAGGATGCCCACTCTCACCATTGCTATTCAATATAGTCCTAGAAGTTTTAGACAGAGCCATCAGGCAAGAAAAAGAAATTGAAGGGATAAAAAGAGGAAAGGAGGAAGTCAAACTATCCCTATTTGAGATGACATGATCCTATATGTAGGGGATCCAAAAAATTCCTCTAAGAGACTATTGGAACTCATAGAAGAGTTTGGTAAAGTAGCAGGATACAAAGAAGGAAAAACTTCTAAGATCAATCCCATTCACAATAGCCAAAAAACAATCAAGTACCTTGGGCTAAATTTAACCAAGGATATCAAAGATCTCTATGATGAAAATTTGATCTTGTGGATTTTCTTGATTTCTTTGTAGATTCTGGTTATCAACCCTTTATCAGTTGCATAGTTTGCAAATATATTTTCCCATTCTGTCGGTTGTCTCTTCACTTTCCTGACTGTTTCTTTTGCAGTACAGAAACTTCTCAATTTGATGCAATCCCAAACGTTAATTTTGGCTTTGACTGCCTGTGCTTCTGGGGTGTTTTCCAAGAAGTCATTGCCGGTACCTATATCTTGCAGGGTTTTTCCAATGCTCTCTAATAATTTGATGTTGTCAGGTCATAGATTTAAGTCTTTAATCCATGTTGAGTGGATTTTTGTGTAAGATGAAAGGTAGGGGTCTTGCTTCATGATTCTGCACGTGGAAATCCAATTTTCCCAGCACCATTTATTGTGTCGCTCCCCCTCTTCGTGGAGGAGCAACACAGGACCCTGCGCTGTTCTTTCGTCTGCTCGGCCCTCCCCGGGTTTGCTGCTGGTTCTTCCCGGGTTGGCTACTATCCCTTCCACCTCCGTGGAAGGGCAGTTCCCCCTGGCCACATTCCCCACTTCCGCAGGGGAGCGGCACACCGCCGGCCGGCTTTCTGGGGGGCTGCACAGGTGTTCCTTCAGCTAGATGTTCCCCATAGATGTTCCTGGTGCATGCCGTCTCTCTCCTCCTTTATAGTCCTTCTCCGCCAATCCCAACTCGGCTGCCCACACGCCGAGTACGCTGCTCTCCAATCAGGAGCAAGTCCTACAGTTAATTGGTTGAACTGGAGGCAGCTGTGCGGAAGCTGTTTACTTCTCTCCCAGCGCCATATTGTGGGAGAGCAGATGCATAGAATAAGTCCTAATTCGAGTAACTTAGTCTAGTCCGGATTGCTCCCCACAGATCCCCCTTTCTTTTTATTTTTTAGCGTTGATACACGCCTGTCTTCGGTGTCCCGCGGTACACACTCTGCTCTACTTGCTAGAGTTGCCACAGGCTCTTACAAGTCCTATCAATCAGGAAAACCGAATCCGGGTCCTCTCTTCGCCATTGTGAGGAGGTTTTTAGGCGCTGATAGGTGCCTGTGTTCGGTGCCCTGCAGCGCATGCTCTGGTCGAGCCTGCAGGGGGCTTACAAGCCCTATCTGGCAAACCGAATCCAAGCCTTCTCATTGCCTTATTGTGGGGGAGACTTATTAGTGTTGGTTCGTGCCTATCTTCGGTGACCTGCAGCTCATACTCTGGTCCGAGCTTTGCTGGCGCTTACCGCCTTAAATCAGGCAGACCGAATCCAAGCCTCCTAATTGCGGTATTGTGGGGAAGCTTTACTGATGTTAATTCGTGCCTGTCTTCGGTGACCTGCGGCTAGCCGCCCAGGTGCTCATCGCCTCACTAATGGGGCAGACCGAATCCAAGCCTCCTAATTGGCATGTTGAGGGGAGGCCTTATTTTTCTCTGTTTCTCTATCTCCGGGCATTCCTACCTCTCCCATTTCACTTCTATCTTCCAGCATTCCCATTTCTCTTTTACTTCACTTCCAAACTTCTGTTTCTCTTATCCCCGCAGCTTCCCGCTCTCATTCCATTTCTAAACTTCTGTTTTCTCTTATCCCCGCGGCTTCCCGGCGCCTCGCCCTGCCGGCAGCTTCACGGCTCCGCGCAGCTTCCCGGCGCCTCGCCCCGCCAGCGGGCTCCGCCCCGAGGCTGCTTCTCCGCGCCTCGCCGGCTCTGAGCCGCTTCAGCCCGCGCCTCATCTGCGCGGCTTCCCGGCTTTGCGCGACTTGGCTTCGCGCGCTCCGCGGTCTCCACGCCCTTCGCGTCTGCACCACGGCCTACGCCAGCCCCGTTCCCTATCTACTCACGCCCCGTGCTCTCTCTGCACGCGGCGGCTTCCGCGAGTAACACAGCGTAGCTTGCGTCTCCACCACTAGCATTCAATCCAAGTTCCCCGGGCTAGCCTGGCGAATTCAACCCAGCGTACGTCTCCGCCCCACGATTTGGCTTCCAGTCCTTTGCTCCCCGGACTAATCAGACGGATCCCAATCTGGCTTACGTCTCAGCTTCTGGTTTCAACTTTTCGCCCCCTATTCCCGGGCTAACCTGAGAACCCCAAAGTGGCTTTCGTTTCCGCCTTGGCCTGCCCCCCGCGGCTTCAATTTCCCTAACACTTTTCTCTACCCGGTATGTTTCCCCAAGCTTTCCTCCAACAATACTCCTCCCTCATTTCTCCTGGCCTCTCCCCACAGTCCGCGTCCGAGTCTGTTTGTTCTAACTTTCACTTTCGCTTTCGACCTTAGAGATTTCTCCCAGCTTCCCCCCGTAGTCCGTATCTGAGTCTATGCCTAGGCTTTCAACAGCTTCCTCCGGCTCCTTTTTCGTCCGGCTTTTCCCTAGGCTGTTTGCTAGTCTCTCTCTCCGATATTTTCCCAATTCTTCCCGTTTCTTCCCGTTTCTTCCCTCCTAAGTTTGCTATCCGTCCTAGGTTTCCTATCCGAGCTAGGTTTCCTATCCGAGTCACGGCACCATTATGTCGCTCCCCGTCTTCGTGGGGGAACGACACAGGACCCTGCGCTGTTCTTTTCGTCTGCTCGGCCCTCCCCGGGTTTGCTGCTGGTTCTTCCCGGGTTGGCTACTATCCCTTCCACCTCCGTGGAAGGGCAGTTCCCCCTGGCCACATTCCCCACTTCCGCAGGGGAGCGGCACACCGCCGGCCGGCTTTCTGGGGGGCTGCACAGGTGTTCCTTCAGCTAGATGTTCCCCATAGATGTTCCTGGTGCATGCCGTCTCTCTCCTCCTTTATAGTCCTTCTCCGCCAATCCCAACTCGGCTGCCCACACGCCGAGTACGCTGCTCTCCAATCAGGAGCAAGTCCTACAGTTAATTGGTTGAACTGGAGGCAGCTGTGCGGAAGCTGTTTACTTCTCTCCCAGCGCCATATTGTGGGAGAGCAGATGCATAGAATAAGTCCTAATTCGAGTAACTTAATCTAGTCCGGATTGCTCCCCACATATTGAATAGACTGTCCTTACTCCAGGGATTGGTTTTGGACCCTTGATCAAATATGAGTTGGCTGTAGATGTTTGGATTGATTTCTGGTGTTTCTATTCTGTTCCATTGGTCTATCCATCTGTTTCTGTACCAGTACCATGCTGTTTTGATTACAACTGCCCTGTAGTATGTCCTGAAATCTGGTATTGTGATGCCTCCAGCTTCGTTTTTGTTGTACAAGATTGCTTTAGCTATTCGAGGTCTCCTGTGTCTCCATATAAATTTCAGCATCATTTTTTCTAGATCTGAGACAAAGGTCTTCAGTATCTTGATTGGTATTGCATTGAATCTATAAATTGCTTTTGGGAGAATGGACATTTTGATGATATTGATTCTTCCAATCAATGAGCATGCAAGATTTTTCCATTTCTTGGTATCCTCTTCTATTTCTTTCTTTAAGGTTTTGTAATTTTCATCATAGAGATCTTTAACGTCCTTGGTTAAGTTTATTCCAAGGTATTTGATTGTTTTTGTAGCTATTGTGAATGGGATTGATCTTAGAAGTTCTTTCTCAGCCATGGCATTGTCTGTGTATACAAAGGCTGTTGATTTTTGTGCATTGATTTTATACCCTGCTACTTTGCCAAACTCTTCTGTGAGTTCCAATAGTCTCTTAGTAGAGTTCTTTGGGTCCCCTAAATAAAGAATCATATCATCTGCAAAGAGGGATAGTTTGAGTTCTTCCTTCCCAATTTGTATCCCTTGAATTTCTTTTTCTTGCCTAATAGCTCTGGCTAGAACCTCCAGAACTATATTGAATAGCAGTGGTGAGAGTGGGCATCCCTGTCTGGTACCAGATCTCAGTGGAAATGCTTCCAGCTTTTCCCCATTCAATAGGATGTTGGCTGTGGGTTTTTCAAAGATTGCTTTGATTGTATTGAGGAATGTTCCTTCCAAACCCAGTTTGCTTAGAGTTTTCATCATGAACGGGTGTTGTATTTTATCAAATGCTTTCTTGGTGTCTATTGAGAGAATCATATGGTTTTTCTTCTGCAGTCTGTTAATGTGGTGAATCACATTGTGGATGATCTTTCTGATGTGTTGTTGTATTCTATTGGCAAGAATTTTATTGAGGATTTTTGCATCTATGTTCATCTGGGATATTGGTCTGTAATTCTCTTTTAGTGCTGCATCTTTTTTCGGCTTAGGAATTAAGGTGATGCTGGCTTCATAGAAAGAATTTGGGAGGATTCACTCTTTTTCCATTGTTCTGAATAGTTTGAGAAGAATTGGAGTTAGTTCTTCTTTAAATGTCTGGTAGAATTCAGCAGTGAATCCATCTGGTCCTGGGCTTTTCTTTGTTGGGAGAGCCTTTATTACTGTTTCAATTTCTGTCTCAGTTATGGGTCTGTTTAGGTTTTCGATGTCTTCCTGGTTCAATTTAGGTAGGTTGAGTGTGTCCAGGAATCTATCCATTTCTGATAGGTTTCCCTGTTTGCTGGCATACAGGTCCTTGTAGTAATTTCTGATGATTCTTTTTATTTCTGTGGTGTCTGTTGTTACATTTCCTTTTTCATCTCTGATTTTATTGATTTGGGTCTTTTCTTTTTTTAGTTAGTTGGGCCAATGGGGTCTCTTTTTTGTTTATTTTTTCAAAAAACCAGCTCCTCGTTTGGCTGATTTTTTGTAATGTTTTTCTTGATTCAATCCTGTTGATTTCTTCTCTGATTTTAATTATTTCTCTTTTCCTACAACATCAGGGTCTGGTTTGCTGCAGTTTTTCTAGATCCTTGAGATGTGTTGAAAGCTCATCTATTTGGTGCCTTTCCAACTTCTTGATGTGGGCACCTATTGATATAAACTTTCCTCTTAACACTGCTTTTGCTGCGTCCCATAAGTTTTGGTATGCTGTGCTGTTATCTTCATTTACTTCCAGAAAATTTTTGATTTCTCTTTAAATTTTTATGACCCATTGTTCATTCAGGAGCATGTTGTTCAATCTCCAAACAACCCACTTAAGAGATGGGCCAAGGACCTCAATAGACATTTTTCAAAAGAGGAAAGCCAAATGGCCAACAGACACGTGAAAAAATGTTCAAGATCACTAGCAATCAGGGAAATGCAAATCAAAACCACAATGAGGTTCCACCTCACCCCAGTTAGAATGGCTCACATTCAGAAATCTACCAACAATAGATGCTAGAGAGGATGTGGGGAAAAAGGGACACTAACCCACTGTTGGTGGGAATGCAAACTGGTGAAGCCACTATGGAAGTCAGTCTGGAGATTCCTCAGAAACCTGAATATAACCCTACCATACAACCCAGCCATCCCACTCCTTGGAATTTACCCAAAGGAAATGAAATTGGCAAACAAACAAGCTGTCTGCACATTAATGTTTATTGCAGCTCAATTCACAATAGCTAGGACCTGGAACCAACCCAAATGCCCACCAACAGTAGACTGGATAAAGAAATTATGGGACATGTACTCTATAGAATAATATCCAGCAGTCAAAAACAACGAAACCCAGTCATTTGCAACAAGATGGAGGAATTTGGAAAACATCATGCTGAGTGAATTCAGCCAGTCCCGAAGGGACAAATATCATATGTTCTCCCTGATTGGCGACAACGAACTGAGCACCAAAGGGGAAACTTGTTGAAGTGAAATGGACACTATGAGAAACAGTGACTTGATCAGCTCTTGTCCTGACGGTTGATGTACAATGTAATACTTTATCTATTTTAGTATTTTTTTTGTTCTAGTACCATTGGTTGAACTCTGTAATTAACACACAATTATTCTTAGGTGTTTAAATTTTAACTGAAAAGTTATCCCTGTTAGGAATTTGGAAAACATTATGTTGAGTGAAATAAGCCAATCCCAAAGGGACAAATACCACTTGTTCTCCTTGATAGGGGACAACTAACTGAGCACCAAAAAGGAAACCTGTTAAAGTGAAATGAACACTATGAGAAATGGTGACTTGATCAGCCCTCACCCTGACTGTTGATGAGCAGCTTAATATGTTATCCCTCTTAGTATTTTTTTTGTTTGTTCTACTTAATACTTTTGGTTGAATACTGCAATCAATACACAATTCCTCTTAAGTGCTGAAACTTAACTGAAAAGCGATCGCTGTTAAATATAAGAGTGGGAATAAGAGAGAGAAGAGATGTGCAATTCGGGACATGCTCAAGCTGACTTACCTCAAACAGTAGAGTTAGAAACATACCAGGGGATTCGAATTCAATCCCATCGAGGTGGCATGTACCAATGCCATCTCACTAGTCCCAGTGATCAATTTCTGTTTATAATTGATCGTAATCATAGGACTAAGAACCAAAGGGATCACATAAACAAGAATAGTGTCTGCAAATACTAGCTGATAGAATCAAAAAGGGAGAGAATGATCCAACATGGGAAGTGAGATACACAGCAGACCCATAGAATGGCAAATGTCCTAACAGCACTCTGGCCTCATAATCAGCCCTTAAGGCATGCGGATCCGGCTGAAATGCCCATGAGAGTATTTCAGGCATGGAAAGCCAAGACACTCTGGGGGAAAGAAAAACCTAAATGAAAGATCTCCACGAGTGAGATCCCAGTGGAAAGAATGGGTTATCAAAGAAGGCGGTACCTCTCTCTGAAGGGAGGAGAGAACTTCCACTTTGACCACAGCCTTGTCTAAAAATGATCAGAGTCAGTGAACTCAGGTGGCTTCCATAGCCTTGGCAGCTCATGGCAGAGCCTAGGGTGATTACTGATGCCATAAACAAGAGTGTCAATTTGTTAAGTTAACAACAGGAGTCACTGTGCACTTACTCCTCATGTAGGATCTTTGTCCTTAGTGTGCTGTACATTGAGATCTAATGCTATAACTAGTACTCAAACAGTATTTTTCACTTTATGTTTCTGTGTGGGAGCAAACTGTTGAAATCTTTACTTAATGTATGCTAAACTGATCTTCTGTATATAAAGAGAATTGAAAATGAATCTTGATGTGAATGGAAGGGGAGAGGGAGTGGATAAGGGGAGGGTTGTGGGTGGGAGGGACATTATGGGGGGGAAGCCATTGTAATCCATATTCTGTACTTTGGAAATTTATATTCATTAAATAAAAGTTAAAAAAAGATCTCTATGATGAAAATTACAAAACATTATAGAAAGAAATAGAAGAGACAAAAATATGGAAAAATCTGCCATGTTCATGGATTGGAAGAATCAATATCATCAAAATGTCCATTCTCCTGAAAGCAATTTATAGGTAACTGAAAAGTGATCCCTGTTAGGGATTTGGAAAATATTATGCTGAGTGAAATAAGCCAATCCCAAAGGTTCAATGTGATAGCAATCAAAATACCAAAGACATTCTTCACAGACCTACAAAGAATGAAGCTTAAATTCATATGGAGAAACAGGAGAGCATGAATAGCTAAAGCAATCTTTTACAATAAAAACAAAACCAGAGGCATCACAATTGCAGACTTCAAGACATACTACTGGGCAGTTATAATAAAAACAGCCTGGTACTGGTACAAGGACAGATGGATAGACCAATGGAACAGAATAGAAACACCAGAGATCAATCCAAACGTCTATAACCAAATCATATACGACAAAGGAGCTAAAATCAATGCCTGGAACAGGGACAGCACTCCTAAACAGCACTCCAGCCTCAAAATCAACCCTTAAGGCATTTGGATCTGGCTAAAAGGCCCAAGAGTTTCGCAGGCATGGAAAGCCAAGACACTGTGGCAAAAAAAAAAAAAAAAAATGAACTGAATGAAAGATCTCAGTGAATGAGATTCCAGTGGAAAGAATAAGCCATTGGAGAAGGAGGTACCCTGTTCTCTGATGGGAGGAAGGAACTTCCAGTTTGATATGGCCTTGTCTAAATAAGATGGGGGTTGGTGAACTCAAGAGGCTTCCATAGCCTTGGCAGCTCATGACAAGAGCCTCAGATGATTACTGACGTCATAAATTAGAGTGTCAACAAGAGTGTCAATTGTTGAATCAACAACGGGTGTCACTGTACACCTACTCCCCATGTAGGATCTCTGTCCTTAATGTGTTGTACTATGAGAATTAATGGTAAAACTACTACTCAAACAGTACTCTATATTTTGTGTGTCTGTGTGGGTGCAGTCTGTTGAAATCTTTGCTTAGTATATACTAAGTTGATCTTCTATATATAAAGATAATTGAAAATGAATATTGATGAAGAATGGGATGAGAGAGGGAGTGGGAGATTGGATGTTTGCGGGTGGGAGGGAGGTTATGGGGGGGAGCTGCAACAATTCAAAAGCTGTACTTTGGAAATTTATATTTATTAAATAAAAAAATTATAAAAGATACTCACTGAAAGAGCAGATACTCCATTAATCTACAGTTAAAAGCCATCACAGGGGGAAAAAAAAAAGTGTCTCCAGAAATACCAAAAAATGAATGCAGCAACTGAAGAAACAAGAATAAGGATGACAACATGATGCTTTCAAAGGAACACAATACTTTAATACTAGAATGTGAAAATAAAGAGATTGAAGAAATGCCAGAAACTGAATTCAAAAGAATCGATCATAGGATTACTTAAAGATAACTGAAAATGAATCTTGACGAATGGGATGGGAGAGGGTGTGGGAGATGGGATGGATGAGGGTGGGAGGGAAGTTATGGGGGGAAAAGCTGCTATAATTCAAAAGTTGTACTTTGGAAATTTATATGTATTAAATAAAAGTTCAAAAAAGAAGTAATCAGAAGCAAATCCATGAATTAAAGAAATCCACGGGTTGGTGCTGTAGCATAGCAGGTAAGCAACAGTCTGCAGTGCTGGCATCCCATATGGGCATTGATTTGAGACCCAGGAGATCTATTTCCAATATAGCTCTCTGCTATGACTTGGGAAAGCAGTAGAAGATGACCCAAATTCTTGGGCCCTGTACCTGCATGGGAGACCCAGAAGAAGCTCCTGGCTCCTGGCTCCTGGCTCCAAATGGGCCAGCTCTGGCTATTGCGGCCATTTGGGGAGTGAACCAGCAGATGGAAGATCTCTCTCTCTCTCTCTCCCTCCCTCCTTCCCTCCCCACCTCTGCTTCTCTGTAGCTCTTCCTTTCAAATAAATGAATCTTTAAAAAAAAAAAGAAATCCATACATGACTTAAAGGAATATTTTCCCATGAAATTGAGATTTTAAAGAGAAATAAAAATTAAATATTGAAGTATTCAAAAGATCAAATAAAAAATGTAATGGAAAGCCTTGGGCCATCCTCCACTGCCTTCCTGGGCCACAGCAGAGAGCCGGACCGGAAGAGGAGCAACCGGGACAGAATCCAGCACCCCGACCGGGACTAGAACCCTGGGATGCCAGCGCCACAGGCAGAGGATTAGCCTAGTGACCCGTGGCGCCTTCCCCACTGGCTGTTGTCTTATGCCCTAATACAGGTTTCACTGGTAAATCACAAACTCTTCTGATTAAAGGTGACTGAAAACAGAGATCAAGTAGGAAGATATCCTGAAGCTAGGCACATAAGGGAGAAAATTTTACTTCATTCATCAAATATTTATTAAGTGCTTGTTCTCACGGAGCCCATGCAAAGTGTGGGCCTGATAAAGAGAATACAGTACTTGCTCTCAGAGAAGTGACAACTTGTGTATATCAAAGGTGAGCAATGGTTGAGGATGGCAGAGATATACTTCTCAAACTATTCAAAACAATTGAAATGGAGAGAATCCTCCCAAACTCCTCTATGAGGAGTTAGTTCAAAATCACCTTAATTCAAAATCAGAAAAAGATACAACAGAGAAAGAGGATTCTAGACAAATATTCTTGAGGAACATCGATGCAAAAATGCTCAATAAAATGCTAGCTAATCGAATCCAACAACACATAGGAATTATTCACCCATACCAAGTGGGTGCAAATCAATAAATGTGATGCATCGCCTTAACAAACTGAAGAATAAAAAAATATGACTATCTCAATATGTGCAGAGAAAGCATTTGATAAAATACATCACCTAATAATGAAAACCTTAAAAAAACTTATTATAGAAGGAACATTCCTCAACACAATCAACACAATATATGACAAATCCACAGCCAGCATCATACTGAATGGGGAAAACTTGGAAGCATTTCCAATTAAGATCCAGAACCAGACAAGGGTGACAGCTATCACCACTTCTATTCAATATGATCCTGGAAGTTTTAGCGAGAGCCAATGGGCAAGAAAAAGAAAGCAAAGGGATACAAATTGGAAAAGAGGAAGTCAAATTATCCCTGTTTGCAGATTATGTGATCCTATATAGAGAGGAATCAAAATATTTCACTGGGGACCATTGGATTTGTAAGAGAGTTTTGTACACTTGTGGGCTATAAAATTAACACTAAGAAACCAATAGTCTTTAATTCCGAAACTAGAAAAAGACATTCTTTGCACATCAAAAAAAAGATGCTAAAATTCATACAGAAACACAAGAGACCTCTTATGAACCAAAATCAAAGCCAGAAGCATCACAATATCTAATTTAAAGACATACTAAATGGCAGTTATAATCAAAACAGTCTGGTACTGGCACAAAAACAGTCTTGTAGATGAATGTAACAGAATAGAAACTCCAGAAATCAACCCATGCATCTACAATCCTCTTACCTTTGATATAGGAGTTAAAATCAATCCCTGGAGCAAGAACAGTCCCTTTAACAAACAGTGCAGGGAAAACTTGATCTCCACGCATAAAACTATGAAACTATACCCCTACTTTAAACTGTACACAAAAATCCACTCAAAATGAATCAAAGCAGGCTGGTGCTGTGGCACAGCAGGTAAACTGTAGCCTGGGGTGCCAGCATCCCATATGGGTGCTGGTTCGAGTCCCAGCTGCTCCACTTCCAATCCAGCTCCCTACCAATAGCCTGGGAAACCAGTATAGAATGGCCTGAGTAGGTCCCTGCACCTGCATGAGAAACCCAGAAGAAACACCTGGCTCCTGGCTTCAGATCAGCCCACTCCAGCTGTTGCAGCCACTTGGGCAGTGAGTGAACCAGTGGATGGAAGACCTCTTTCTCTCTTTGTCTCTGTCTCACCTCTGTAACTGACTTTCAAGTAAATAAATAAATCTTAAAAAATGAATCAAAGACCTAAATTCATCACCTGACACCATCAAATATTAGAGAACATTGGGAAAACTCTGCAACAGAATCGCATATGCCGTCTTGGAAAAAAATCTCAAAAAAGATCCCAGAAGCATAGGCCATGAAATCAAAGCCAAAATTGACAAATGGGATTACATCAATCTGAGAAGCTTCTGCACTACAAAAGAAACATTCAGCAAAATAAAGAGGTGACTGACAGAATGGGAGAAATCATTCACAAACTACACAACTTTGATAAAGGGTTAAAACATCCAGAATCTATAAATAGCTCAAGAAATTTAACAATAAAACAAACAATCCAGTTAAGGAATGAGCAAAGGTCTTGAACAAGAATATCTCAAAGAAATTCAAATGACCAACAGACACATGAAAAAATGTTCAAGATCACTAGCCATTAGGGAAATGCAAATCAAAACCACAATGAGGTTTCACCTTTCTCCAGTTAGAATGGCCCTCATATAGAAATCAGCAAATGACAAATGTTGGTGAGGATGTGGAGAAAAAGGTACCCTAAACCACTGTTGGTGGGAATATAAACTGGCACGGCCACTGTGGAAGTCAGTATGGAGATACCTCAGAAATCTGAATATAGACCTACCATATGACCCTGCCATCCCGCTCCTGGGAATTTACCCAAACCCAAAGACATCAGCATATGAGAGTTATTTGTACTTCTGTGTTCACTGCAGTACAATTCACAATAGCTAAGATATGGAATCAATCAAGATGTCCATCAACTGATGACTGGAAAAAAATATTATGGTATATATAAGCTGTAAAAAAAAAATGAAATCCTGTCTTTTGTAACAAGATGGCCACAACTCGAAACTATTATACTCAGTGAAATAAGCAAGCCTAAAAAAGACAGATATCATATATTTTCCCTGATCTGAGGTAACTAATAGAGTACCTGAAATGTAATGTATTGGCGTGAAACAGACATTTTGAGAACTTATTTTTTTTTATAGCCCTTGTCTCTTCCGTTGAGAAACAGTGTTTGCTTTATTTTGTTTTTCTCTTCATACTATTGCTGAACTCCTTTACTTAGAATAGGGTTAACTATATGATCGTTAAGTATACTGAAAATCAAGAGTGGGAATCTGAGAGGGAGTGGGAGGAAGCATTGGAGCACGGGAGGGAGGGAGGTTTGGGGCAGCAGGGAAGTGCCACTATGTTCCCAAATCTGTATATATGAAATATATTAAAGTTGTATAACTTAAAATTTTAAAAAATACAGAGTACAAAACATTAATGTATATGAGTGAAATAGACATTCTGAGATTTGAGTATTGTTTATATTATTGAGGAATAGTGGTTTTCCTACTTACTATTTGCTGAATTCTATATTTGGTGTAGGGTTAAGCTTTAGGTTATAAAATACATTGAAAGTATGTAATTGTAAAAATTAATAGAAAAAAAGAATAGAAGAAAGAAGGAGGATGGGAGTGTGGGAAGTATCATTATGCCTTTAAATTTGTATATATGAAATACATGAAATTTTTTCACCTTAAAAAAATAAAGGTATCTAATTCTCTGTCTCTCTCTTTCTGTTTCTCTCTCTCTCTCTCTCTCTCTCTGTGTGTGTGTGTGTGTGTGTGAGAGAGAGAGAGAGAGAGAGAGAGAGAGAGAAAGCGAGTAGGGACTGTAAGAGGAAAATGAGGAAGGAAGGGAAGGCTACAAAAGTATCTCAATAGGCTAGGGCATGACACATTTCTCAATTTCTTTTTTTTAACTTTTATTTAATGAATATAAATTTCCAAAGTACAGAATATGGATTACAATGGCTTCCCCCCCATAATGTCCCTCCCACCCACAACCCTCCCCTTATCCACTCCCTCTCCCCTTCCATTCACATCAAGATTCATTTTCAATTCTCTTTATATACAGAAGATCAGTTTAGCATACATTAAGTAAAGATTTCAACAGTTTGCTCCCACACAGAAACATAAAGTGAAAAATACTGTTTGAGTACTAGTTATAGCATTAGATCTCAATGTACAGCACACTAAGGACAAAGATCCTACATGAGGAGTAAGTGCACAGTGACTCCTGTTGTTAACTTAACAAATTGACACTCTTGCTTATGGCATCAGTAATCACCCTAGGCTCTTGTCATGAGCTGCCAAGGCTATGGAAGCCACCTGAGTTCACTGACTCTGATCATTTTTAGACAAGGCTGTGGTCAAAGTGGAAGTTCTCTCCTCCCTTCAGAGAAAGGTACCGCCTTCTTTGATAACCCATTCTTTCCACTGGGATCTCACTCACGGAGATCTTTCATTTAGGTTTTTTTTTTCCCCCCAGAGTGTCTTGGCTTTCCATGCCTGAAATACTCTCATGGGCATTTCAGCCGGATCCGCATGCCTTAAGGGCTGATTATGAGGCCAGAGTGCTGTTAGGACATTTGCCATTCTATGGGTCTGCTGTGTATCTCACTTCCCATGTTGGATCATTCTCTCCCTTTTTGATTCTATCAGCTAGTATTTGCAGACACTATTCTTGTTTATGTGATCCCTTTGGTTCTTAGTCCTATCATTACGATCAATTGTTGTGGGGAGCAACCCTGACTAGACTAAGTTACTGGAATTAAGACTTATTCTATGCATCTGCTCTCCCACAATATGGCGCTGGGAGAGAAGAAAACAGCTTCTACACAGCTGCCTCCAGTTCAGCCAATAAACTGTAGGACTTGCTCCTGATTGGAGGAGAGCAGCGTACTCAGCGTGTGGGCAGCTGAGTTAGGATTGGCGGAGGAGGACTATAAAGGAGGAGAGAGACGGCATGCACCAGGAACATCTAAGGGGAACATCTAAGGGGAACACCTGTGCAGCCCCCGAGAGAGCTGGCTGGCGGTGTGCCGCTCCCCTGCGGAAGTGGGGAATGTGGCCAGGAGGAACTGCCCTTCCACGGAGGTGGAAGGGTCGGTAGCCAACCCGGGAAGAACCAGCAGCAAACCCGGGGAGGGCCGAGCAGACAAAAGAACAGCGCAGGGTTCAGTGTTGCTCCTCCACGAAGAGGGGGAGCGACAATTCTGAACAGAAATTGATCACTGGGACTAGTGAGATGGCATTGGTACATTGAAAAGGGTGCTCCATCACTAGCTGTGGACCCATCCTTGAATAACATTCCCAAAACAAAGGGGTCTCTCTTTAATCTCCCTGTTTCTACTATTATTCAGTATAAGGCACAAGTGACATAAGTGAAATTTGTTTCATCACACAACCACACTAATTTGTTTGTTTGTTTTTATTGAAGCAAGACCTGGGCAGCCTACAAGTAAGTCTCCTTTCAATCTTATTATTACATTTATTTCTTATGAAATCTATTTAGAGGCTGATTTGTACCCTGTTGTGACTTAAGATTTGTATTTCTGATTCTATTTGCTAACTTTTTTCAGCATTAATCACCTTTTAGTTTGTTTTCCCTATTACTATTTCTACGTACTTATTCCATTTTCAACTATCGATGTCTATTTGGAGACTCCAATTGAAACTGATACCTGATTACTTGATGTGATGCTGTGATAATGTTTATCTGGTACTAATAATGTGCCTGGCACTGTACTCAAGGCTTTACGTGTGTGTGTGTGTGTGTGTGTGTGTGTGTGTAAGTATGTATGAGTGTCTATATGTACTTATGATAAATATTTCTATTCCCATTATATAAAGAAGAAAATTGTTGGACTCGGTAACTTGCCCATGATCACACATCTAAGCGCCAAGTCTACCTAACTGACTTTAAAGTCAAACAGTGCCTACATTCATCCAAATGGTCACCCAGCCATAATATATTTATGCTAATGGATCAAAAAGAAAAGTATTTCTATACTTAGCCTAAAAACACAATTATTAACAAAAAAAGAATTGTAGTATAATGATGATGATGAATCAACACAATCATTCCAAAGAAGTAAAAGGAAAGGACAGCATAAGAAGAAGGTAATAAACTCTTGGTGGTATAAAATGCTTTAGGAAAGTTTGAATTAACAAAAAGAAATCAGAAGAAAATAGCCTCTATCAATAATTCCACTCCTAATCTTTCTTTCCAAAAAGATACCCAAATTAAGAGGGGTTTTAATAGAATAATCTGAAGATATTTATCTTCCCACTATATTTGATTTTTTAAAAAAGTTATTCATTTATTTATTTGTTTATTTGAAGTCAGAATTACAGAGAGATAGAGCCAGAGACAAGAGAAGACAGAAAAAGAGATCTTCCATCCTTTGGTTCACTGCCCAGATAGCCACAACAGTCATTTTAGGTCACCCCACAAAGCTGGCAGGGGACCATATACTTGAGCCGTCTGCCACTGCTTTTCCCAGGCCATTAGCAGGAAGCTAGATCGAAGATGGAGCAGGTGGACACGAATTGGAGCCCATATGGGATGCCAGCATCACAGGTGGCAGCCATACCTATTATGCCATAATGTTGGCCCCTGATTGATTCTAGAAAGTTTGGTAGTCTCTCAAAGTTTTGTTTTTAAAATTTCAGCAGAAAGAGTTTGAGAATAATGTCTTCACATTCAAGAAACCTCTCATTTATTTGATTTCTTTTTCACACTAAAACAAGAGCCAAGTAAGTTTACTTTGTTTATATCAGTTCTGGGGTTGGCTCTTATTCTGATCATACAGTTCTCCAAACATTTAAGACCTTAACATTCAAGCTTTTCAATCTCTTTTGTTTTATATTGAATAGTTTCCTCTAAAGTTACCGATGAATATCTTAAAAAATAAAAGATCCACTGATGGCAAGTCAAATAATGAGCTAGCAAAAGGTGACCTGAAATTAGAGATACTTTTGAACATATTTTAAATCAGATTATTTAACTGACACATAACTGTACATGTTTTACAGGATACAGTATAATAATTCAATACACTTACATAATGTATAATAATAAAATCAGGATAATTAGCATTTCCATATCCTTAAATATAATCTCTTTGTATTGAAACCTACAAATTCTTCTCTTCTAGTTCTTTATAAAATATATAAAACATTGTTGTTAACTATAGTCATTTCACTGCTACAGAACATTTGAAATTATTCCTCCTATACAAAAATTTTAAAAAATTGTCACATGAGAAGTTATGTTATTTTATACTATATAAATGATTTTGGCAGAAAAATAAAACAGATGAAAGAAATGTAATTGAATTGGCAAAATTAAACTAATTCATATTTTACTCATTTAAAATGTAACAAAAGCCTACTCTATGCCAAAGAGTAGGATATAGCAAGAATCAAGACAGGAAAAGATACTGCTTTCCCAGAGTTTATATATAAATTTAAATATTCCTGATACGTTTCACATCAAGAGAGATTGAAGAGAACAGGAAGAAAAAGTGTTCCTCTCTCCCATTTCTGGAAATGGAATTCTTACATTTGACAGATAATGTTTAAGTAGCACATAAGAGTATATTTCTGTCCTCATTCACTGAAGATTATCGGTGTTCTGAAACACTGGAGATTTTCATGTTCTGAAAACTTAACATTATTGATATCTGCAATTGTAAGGAGACCTCTTTCTGTTTGTCATGTACATTATACATTTACTATGGGATTTCCCTTAAATGTAGTTGTTTCCATTTTTTTAAAGATTTTTTTTTTTTTTATTTGAAAGAGCTACAGAGAGGCAGAGACAGAGAGAGAGGTCTTCCATCCGCTGGTTCACTCCCCAGATGGCCGCAACAGCCGGAGCTGCTCCAATCCGAAGCCAGGAGCCAGGAGCTTCCTCAGCGTCTCCCATGTGGGCACAAGGGCCCAAGCACCTGAGCCATCCTCCGCTGTTATCCCAGGCCACAACAGAGAGCTGGATCAGAACCTGCGCCCATATGGGAGGCCAGGCCTTAACCCACTGCGCCACAGCGCCAGCCCCATTGTTTCCATTTTAAAAGAAATGTTGGCATTTATATTTCTTCATGCCTTCCTCCAATTACCAGAATTTCATTGCACTATTAAAAGAACTGCTAATAAAGATTAATGGAAAAATAAATGTTAGTTTTTTCTAGATAAATTGCCTATCTAAAAACAAACAAGACTTTGCACACTAAAAAAAAATCAGCAAAAATTCTATTATTGTTGTCAATACTGTTGTGTCAACTCACCCTAATACTTTGTATTTGAATTTTAGCACATGCAGCAATACCTATCAGTAAGTTACTTTTTTTTCATTAATGTGGTACAGTTGATGCCCCAAAACATGGAGAAAAATTTTCTTAATTCTGACCCAAATCCCATTTAATGCTTGTATTTTTAAATTCCCTCCCCACCATCACTCAGCAATTTGCTGGGTTATTAATTACTCATTAAAAAATAATCATTTGACTAAGAGACTAAAAAGGAAGCATTTTGTCTTCTTTAAAAAATTTAAACAGCTTTTAATAACAAATGAAAATTTTCCTTGCTACAAGAAGGAAAGCTACACAGAATGAGATATAACAAATGTGGAGATACCAAGAAGGAACAGAGATAAAATAGGAAAGAGAATAAGTGCAATTAGCATTTAAATTGGCAATTGTATAAAAGTTCTATATAGTACTTAAACTCTCCTTAACCGGACCAGATAGAAAAAAAAAAAAAAATGATCTAAGCATGTATGTATTAGTTGCCTTTTGTCTTTGCAAAATTGAAATATACTATATAGAGCCACTCAAACCAGACTAGGACTATTCCTTTACCACAAAAGCATTAAGGTTAATCCCTCTTTTTCTATTATACATATCTGTCCGGGGGAGGTTTAGAGTCTTCCAAAAATCTCTTTGTTAATCCCTTGGAAATAACAAGGAAAGAAACTATATTCTTAACCCAAAAATTCTGCTAATGTATTTTTGTTTCATATTGTCCTACCAGTTACACCAATACCTATCGGTAAGTCATTAATCATGTATTTCTTAGTTCTAGTGTCTTAAAAAATTTTTCCTGAAGTATTCTCATACATACTTCTGATCCCCTACCACCTCTAATTTTGTAGTATCCTTTTAAGTACTGACGAATTTAGAAACTACAATATATCCAAGGAGTCACATAAAATAATAATGAAATAAGGAATAAAGTATAAAATATTAAGAACCTGAGGTAGTATTTACAAACATAATAAGTGCTGGCCTTGTTCTGGTGAAATTTACATATTCATATATTACTGATCCCATTTAAATTAACCTGATTCTTTTAGAAAGCAAATTTTTGTTTAAGCTCATAATTTCATTTCTAGAGATAAGTTTTAGGGAAGAATTCTAAATATATAATAAAACTGCTTGCATGATGCTAATGGGTTATATAATGCAAAGGTAATAGATAATGGTAGTTGAGAAAGAAATCAGATGGATCAAAGTACAAATTCCAGCTAAAACAGCAACTATGTGACTTTGTAATTTATTTTTTAGTTTGTATTATCTCTATTCAGCATAATTTCTAATTACTTCCAAGCAAACAATTTATCATTTTCCTTCTTCTACATTATTGGAACAATGAATAATAACTTAATTATAAATTGACATAAAGCAGAAATCACTACTAAAAACAATGGTGAGGATTGGGCCAGGTAGAAGCCAGGAGCCAGGAGCTTCTTTCATGGTGAGGATTGGGCCAGGTAGAAGCCAGGAGCCAGGAGCTTCTTTCATGTCTTCCATGTGAGTGGCAGGAGTCCAAGCACCTGGGTCATCTTCTGCTTTTTCCAGGCCATTAGCAGGGAGGAAGATGGATTAAAAGTGAAGCAGCTGGGATGGGAACCAGTGTGGATATGGGGTGTTGGCATCACAGGTAGTGGCTTTACCAGCTATGCCACAGCACAAACCCCTGCTGACACTTTGACATATGAAAACCCTGAACCCTGAGAGTCAAATTGTTTTCCATCTCTTTTCTTCTGTATTTTCTAATATTCCTATAAGTTAAAAATAGTTTTATTTTTAAGTTTGTTGTTGTTGCCATTACCATTATTATTGTTTTGGTTTTTTGTTTCATTTGGTTTGGAGTTTCTTAGTCAACATTCACAGAAATAAAATAAATCACATGGAAAGGACTAAAAAATGTTCTTCTTGCTAGAGAATTACATTAGAAAAGAAAAACAAAGGGAAATCATGCGAGCAAAAGATATTGGAGTCAGATCACAGGAAAGACCACGGGAAAGAATACACTTAAGAATTTCATATTCCATTCTGAAACTATAGGGTCACAAAACAAAATAAAAGGCAGAAATAACAAAATTAAAGATGTATCAAGTGAGAGTATAAAGAGGGACATAATCCAAAGAATAGAAAAAGAAAGGAATAGAGTTGTCAAAAGTAGTGTTAAGTGATTAGGTATTTAGCCTAGTGGTAAAGATTCCTGCAAACTGCAGTCCCAGCTCTGGCTCCTGACTCCAGCTTTCCACCAACGCAGACTCTGGGATGCAGCAGTGATGGTTCAAATAACAGGGCTCCTGCCATCCATGTGGGAGACCTAAATTGCATTTCTGGCTCCCAGCACTGGTCCGGCCCAGCCCTGGCCTTTGTATGCATTTGGGAATGAAGCAGAAGGTAGAATTTCTCTCTTTTTCTCTCCTCTGTGTGGGAAGGAGGGGTCCCTCTCTCATTCTCTCTACTCTCAAATTAAAAAACAGAGTTGACAATAAAAGGGAAAGGCTTGTGTTTGTCCTCCTTCATAAAATTTATCATATTTAATCTTGGACCACCCATGCTGAAAAATAAAAGCCTTTTCTGACTTCCCCTCCTTGAAAGAACTGAATTGAGACTTGCCTTTCATGATATTGGTGCAAATTTCATAAATATATGTTTTCATTTAAGAAAAAAAAGTAGGTCTAAAAATACCAATTAATAAACTTATACTAACAGATCAATAAAAAGCATGACCCAACTAAATGCTATCTATAAGAACTTACCTCAAATATTTTTATATAGACAACTTTAATTGTACTTCAATCCCCTCAAGATAGTTTTTTTAGCATAAAAAGAATAGTCTTAACATATTTCATAGATAAAATTCTAAGAAAACTGTAGTTCCCTACCTCTTTTCCTTCCTCCCTCCCTGAATCCAATCCCCATCCTGTCTTTTTTCCTTTAATTATTACAATAACATACTAACAATAACAAATATGATATATAAGCTGAGACAACATTATTTTTTAAAACAGCAGCAAAGGTATCAGTATCAATATAATATAAAATAGGGCTCAGTGCAAAGAAAATTACTAATGACAAAGATAACAATATACATCAATGCATCAAGAAGACAGAAATCTTAAATATGCATGCACATAAAAGTGCTTAAAATACATAAGAAAAAATCTTATAGAGCTGAAAACAGTAAACATAAACATTCACAATTATAGTTAATAAATTTAATACCCATACTCAGCATTTGATAGAACTACTAGATGGAACATGAAAGACATGAAAGAATTAGCCATGCAGATATCTAAGAGGAAATATTTCAACCAAAGGAGACCACAAGTAAACCAAACTGGGTAGAAAGACGTTGGGAAAAACAATAAAGCCTGTATAACTGGAGAAGAATGGAAAAGACACAAAGAGAATCTACCACACAGCTATGAGGAAATAGGTTTTCTAAGCCCTTCTTGCAAGAGACGCAATGACCAGCTTTGGCTCAAGCAACTTAGGGAGCATTTGGTAGCTCCTAGCACAGGGGTCTGACAGTTTAAAAGGCTCCTTCTGGTTGCTCTATTGAGAACAGTCTAGGAGGCAAAGGTGAAAGCAGAGAGAGCAATCAGAGAGATGACAGTAACTTGGAACACAAGGAGCCTTACAAAGGCAGGTAAAAGTACAAAATTCTTGTAACACACTAGTAGATTGTTATGCCACCACAGTTCATTTCCTACTAGAGGTCTTGGTGGTATCTAGAAGAATTAGAGAAATGAGAGTGGGGAGAAAAATTGTATTTCTTATTTAAAAATTCTACAATTAACCTATCTTCTTGTTTTGATTTTTCAGGAATAGCTCACATACCCACTGGTATGTTTCTTTTTTATTTTTTAAGATTTATTTATTTTAAAAGTGGACAGAGAAAGAGAAAGGGAGAGAGATTGAGATCTTCTGTCTATTGATTAAGTCTCCAAATTTACACAATAGCCAGGACTGGCCCCAGAACAAAATCAGAAACCAGGCACTCCATCCAAGTTTCCTGCAAAAGTGGAAAAAAAAAAAAAAAAACACCAAGTACTTAGGCCATCTTCTGCTACCATCTTCAGTGCGTTAGTAGGAAGCTGTATCAGAAGCAGAGGAGCCCAGTGTTAAGAATCAGCATTCTGATATGAGTTGCAGGCATCCTATGCAGCGGCTTAACCCACTGTGCCACAATGCACACTCTCTAAGGTTTTTACCTGTTTCTAGTACTTTAGTTTCCTCTAAGGGCTGGAGGGAGGGGAAGAGGAGGACAAACATTTTCTATAAAGGCTAGATAATAAATATTTTAGATTTTACAAGCCATAAAGTCTCTGTCACAAGTACTTAAATCTGTTGTAGTACAAAAGCAATCATTGGCAATACATACAAGAATAAGCATGTTTTTGTCCCAATAAAACACTCTTTGTAGACTTCTTGAAATTTGAATTTATGTAATTTCAGTGTGTCACTAAGTATTATGACTGCTGTTTTCAACCATTTAGAAATGTAAAATCCATTCTTACCTCAAAAAGCTAAAACAGGCAGCAAACTAGATTTGTCCCATAGGCTATAATTTACCAACCCCTGCCATAGAGTTTACATAACTACATTTTCATCTCTGGTTATCGTATTGTCTCTCTCACAATTTCATGTTTTCCTATTATTTGTGCTTTTTGTACTAAATATATCAAGGAAATCATCCTGAGAGATATATCTTTATTTCAGTACCATAAATACTTCACAACAAACATCATTAGTAAATAGTGCTAGCATGTATCTTCAAAACAAGACCATAATGCATCTATATTTTGCAAACTGTAGTCTTAAAACCATGGGCAAAACTGATAAGGATTAATGAAAAGTAAAGTTCATTTAATTTTCTTATCACAAGTTCTTTCCAAACTAAAACAAACCAAATAGTCAAGAAATAGGGAAGGGAAATGAAGGCTTCTCACTTTTAAATAAACAGAATTTAGTTGTTAATGGCTAGTCCATCCAAAGTAGAGGCTTGGGAATTGAAAGGAGGGGAACCCCAATATCTACTAATGCGTTCATCTTTGCTTCCTTCAGTGGACAGTTCTGGAAAAATCAGTAAGTTCATATCATTTGCTTTCTTACCAATCTCTGATCTAGAACCTATGGGTTTTGTTCCCATATTGCTTACATGACAAGGTCTTCTACCTCAGAGTAGGCGTTGTTCCTTAAGTCAGTGGTTCCCTTGATTTTCAATTTTATTTATTCTTACCTATTTTACTTTTGCAAGAAAATTTGATAGCCTTGTATTGGAGTCTAATTATCTATTACCAAAATTATTGATTGCATGTATTTCCATTTAGTCTATCACAACAGAGCCTATTTTCTCTGTGCTATACTCTGGCAGATAATGATTGTTGATTAAAAAAAATCTCCTAAAATAGATATAAAATAGACGTACAGACAAATGATGATATTGATAACTGACGAACAATATACATTTTCCAAACTGATCATGATAGTGGATAACAAACTGACTTACGAAAGAACAAAACTATATGGTTTGGATTTGTTGGGACTGATATTAGTTACCCAAGGATTCAATGGCACCAGCTAAATGACATCCCAAATATAACAGTCTCTGTGGAAGGGGATATAGAGTTTTGGTGAGCAGTACTCCTGATGACGAAGCAGAAAGTTTTATACTCTCTAGAGGTCCTGTTTCTGCATTGACTTAGAAAATATATCATGGGAAAGTAAGTTCTCCATAAGTTAAAGAATCCCTACTGATCTTTCTTTTGGGTTTTGTTTTTAGCACTTTCTCCTATGGGTAAGTTCCTTATCTATCTTCAACTCTGATATTTCACATTGCTTCTATTTTATTTTCTGGCCTGGCTATTTTTATCCCAAATTAGAGAATTCTTCTTCAAAGGTTACTTAAATGTCTCTATTATCTGTCAGTATTTTAAATAACTACTTTCAGAAGGATTGCTGCTAAAAATCCTCATGATTCCAGCAAAATATAATGAAAGAAAGATTGATTTCTGAGTTTTATTAATTCTTTGCTGAGAATTAAAAACTTTTTTGTTATAGCAATAGTAAGAAGTTGATACAGTGTGAGAACATCACTTATATACAATCTTTACATGGCTGTTAAGTGTTTTATTTATTTATTTATTTATTTATTTTATTTATTTATTTATTTATTTATTTTTGACTGACAGAGTTAGACAGTGAGAGAGAGAGAGAGAAAGGTCTTCCTTCCGCTGGTTCACCCCCCAAATGGCCGCTACGGCCAGTGCGCTGCGCCAATCTGAAGCCAGGGGTCTGGTGCTTCCTCCTGTTCTCCCACGCAGGTGCAGGGCCCAAGCACTTGGGCCATCCTCCACTGCCTTCCCAGGCCACAGCAGAGAGCTGGACTGGAAGAGAAGCAACCGGGACAGAACTGGTGCCCCAACCAGGACTAGAAACCGGGGTGCCAGTGCTGCAGGCGGAGGATCAGCCTAGTGAACCACGGCACCGGCCTGTTAAGTGTTTTTAAAGCTAGATAAATAAAAAAGAATATTGACAACCTAAAAATATAAGTAAAAAAAATTAAAAATAAAAGAAAGAAAACTCTTTTTTAGTTGTAAGTAAAGGCCACCTGAGTATTTATTAATAGAAAATAAGACTATTTAAGAACAAAATTTCATCTACTTGCTGTCATCTTCTAAATACCTTAGTTTTGAGGAACAGTAAGTATTAAGCACCTGCTACACACTGTGTACTTTCAGAAGCAGTAGCTCCCTCTCTTGCCTGCTAGTTGTTACTATCTCCTTCTTTACAGATCAGGAAAGTCACTCAGATATTTTCCTGAAATTGGAAAACAGCCATGTCAGGATTTAAATCTAGGTCTCTAAAGTACATACTCTTTCCACAAATGCCTTTTTAATGATTAGTCACGAAAACATATATATTAATCAAATGTTTATAAATAAAAAAATACATGTACTACAGAGTTGAATAATTAAATGCACACAAAAGTTCCTTTTAAAAATAGGAGACTTCCCATTTAATATTTTAAATTTAGTGTGACACATTTCAAGCATTCTAAACACCAACAGATATAAAATGTTTTTATATATAATTTTAACTTTATTCTTTATATATAATTTATATATAATAACTTTATATATAATTTAACTTTATTCTTTCAAGAAACAATATGCATTCAAGCAGTCATTATGTGCCAACATTCTGCAAATACCCACCCCACTTAGAGAAGATGGTAGGAATGTGACCTAATAGGTTTTCCTTACAAAAAGAGGGATATCTGTGATAGTTAAATTTATGTGTCAACTTAAGTCAGAAGAACTCTCAAAAATACAAAGGCTCTAAGAACAGGTAGCAGGCTGTCTCTTCCAGGATGTAAATTGGTTTTTAGTGAATTTTTATGTTTATTTATTTATATAGTTAGTGTTTTGTTAAGGATATTTGCATCTATTCTCATTGGGGATACTTGTCTATTTTTCTTTGTTGCATCTTTTTCTGGTTTTGGAATTAAGGTGATATCGGCCTCATAGAAGGAGTTTGGGAGAATTCCCTCCTTTTCAACTGTCTTGAATAGTTTAAGAAGAATTGGGATTAGTTCTTTAAAAGTTTGCTTGAATTCAGCAGTAAAGCCATCTGTACTGGGCTTTTGTTGTTGTTATTGTTGGGTCTTTAATACTAATTACATCTTCATTTTGGTTATTGGTCTATTCAGGTTTTCTATGTCTTGATGTGTCAGTGTGGTAAATTGTATGTGTCTAGAAATCTATTTCTTTCTATTTCTTCTATATTTTCCAATTTGTTGGCACATAGCTATTTGTAGTAATCCCTGACGACTCTATTTCTGTGGTATCTGTTGTAACATCTCTTTTTTTCATATCTGATTTTAACTTGGGCCTTCTCCCTTTTCTTTTTTGGTTAGTTGGGCCAAAGGTTTACCAATTTTGTTTATATTTTCATGAAAACAACTTTTCATTTCACTGGTCTTTTGTATTTTTTATTTGTTTTTTTATTTATTTTATTTTATTTTATTTTATTTTTTATTTTTTTGGTTTCAAACATTTATTTAATGAATATAAATTTCCAAAGTACAGCTTAGGATTACAATGGCTTCCCCCCCCTCATAACGTCCCTCCCACCCACAACCCTCCCCTTTCCCACTCCCTCTCCCCTTCCATTCACATCAAGATTCATTTTCGTTTCTCTTTATATACAGAAGATCAGTTTAGCATATATTAAGTAAAGATTTCAGCAGTTTGCTCCCACACAGAAACATAAAGTGAAAAATACTGTTTGAGTACTAGTTATAGCATTGAATCTCAATGTACAGCACACTAAGGACAAAGATCCTACATGAGGAGTAAGTGCACAGTGACTCCTGTTGTTGACTTAACAAATTGACACTCCTGTTTATGGCAACAGTAATCACTCTAGGCTCTTCTCCTGAGCTGCCAAGGCTATGGAAGCCCCCTGAGTTCACTGACTCTGATAATATTTAGTCAGGGCCATGGTCAAAGTGGAAGTTCTCTCCTCCCTTCATGTCTTTGAAATTTGGAATACAAGGATAGAAGTAAGAAAAAGCACAGAAGATGTAGAGAAGGAAATGTGAAAAATGCAGGATGATATTTGAAGCATAATGAGAGAAGACACAGAAGAAAAAAATAAAGGATTTCCTATTTTCTTCTCTTGCAGACTGGAGGAAAGCAGCATTATATCCTGGTAAGTGACACGGTTTCCAATAATGACCTATTACTGAAGATATTATACATGGACATCTTCAATGTACAAAACATCATGAAGGAAACGAAATCCAAAGCCTATCTCCCATAAAAATGACATAATACTACAACATTTTAACACATTGGGATGAGTATTTTGACATAGAAGTTAAGCTACTGATCAGGACACCTGTATCTGATACTGCAGTGCTGATGAGTTCAAGTTCCTCTGCTTCCAATCCCGCTTCCTACTAATGCACCTGGGAAGGGAGCAGATGATGGTCCAAGTACTTGGTTCTCTACGACCGCATGGAGACTTGAATGGAGTTCTGGGCTCCTGGCTTTAGGCTAGCCCATTCTTACTCATTGCAGTAGATGAAAGAGCTCTCATTCTCTCTGTTTCTCTCCTCAACCCTCCATCACTTTATTGTTCAAATATACTTAGAATTTTAACATATGATATTGAAACATTAAATTTTAATCTTTGTTTTTTTAAAATTTTAATCTTTGTAAATCTGTGTATCACCTTATATTTTGAGGGAAGGTAGAATGGTAATTATGTATTAAAACTTAAAGAAACAAAGCAAAATGTAAGTTGTTGAGTCAAGTTCACCATATTCCCTATTTCCTCTCCAACATCTAAATAGATGAAAGACTGTTATCTTGTAGAATTTTTGAAGGATGAAAGCATTGGCATGGGTCAGGTCTTCAAGTCAAACATAATTTGGGAGTCTATAAAATGAAAGACAAGGACATAAAGGAGAATTTTCTTTATTTGCTCTTATATTTAACTAATCATAAATTGATATTCTGAATGATACTCATAAATTGATACTCGAGTGGCCAGGCAAATGTCTTTCTCAGATGGTGGTTCTCATGTTGATATATTTCTTGCAGATTGGAGGAAAGAAGAGTTCCAGGCTGGTGAGTCTATGATGGTGTAGAAGGGACCATGTTCTTTGTGTGTGGTCTCACACAAAATGGACAGAAGTTAGCAGAATCACCTAGGTCCAGAGAAGCTCTCACAAAATCATTTCTCTGGGGTCAGCACCCTGGCTCACTTTGTTAATCCTCCACCTGAGGATTAACCTGCATCCCATATGGGCGCAGGTTCTAGTCCAGGTTGCTCCTCCTCCAGTCCAGCTCTCTGCTGTGGCCCAGGAAGGCAGTGGAAGATGTCCCGATTGCTTGGGCACCTGCATCCATGTAGGAGACCGGAGGAGGTATCTGGCTCCTGGCTTTGGATCAACGCAGTGCCAGCCCTACTGGCCAGTTGGGGAGTGAACCAATGGAAGGAAGACCTTTCTCTCTGTCTCTCTCTCTCTCACTGTCTATAACTCTACCTGTCAAATAAATTTTAAAAATAATTAATTAATTAAAAAATAGCTTCTCTGTTCCAGGAATATTGGGATCTTCCCTAGAGAGATGATAGTCCTCTTGTCTTTGTAGTACACATGACCCTGGATGAAGACACTGCCCATCCTGCCCTCTTACTGTCTGAACAGAGACGTGTAACCTGGCATGAAGAGAGGCAAGATCTCCCTGACTGCCCACAGAGATTTGATTCCCTTCCCTGTGGGCTGGGTCAGCTGAATATCACCTCTGGGAGATACTACTGGGAAGTAGATGTTGGGGACACAGTTTCCTGTGATCTAGGAATCTGTAGGGACAATGTAACAAGGAAGGGGAGAGTAACAATATCCCCACAAAATGGTTTCTGGCCATCAGGCTTTATGAGGGGGAGTACTGGGCTCTCACTTCCCCAGAAACTCATCTTACTCTGAGGGAGTCCCCCTGTAGGGTGGGGATATTCCTGGATTATGAAGATGGAGACGTGTCATTCTATAATATGACAGATGGATCCCATATTTACACCTTTACCTGGATTTTGTTCCAAGGGTCCTTAAGACCTTTTTTCAGGCTTTGGAACTCTGACTCAGGCACCTTGACCATTGTCCACTGAAGGAGAGTAGAGTAATGCTGTAATTCAGAAGTGCACCCCATTTCACAAAATAATGACTTTGAGTCCCAATGTTGATTGCCATTCCAGCTAACTATTGTGAAATTGCATTTTTCTTTCTCTTTACTGGTTCATTGTCAAAATGAAGCTGTGGGGCACAGATTTCTGATTGGTCCTTACTACTAATTTTCCTCAACCTTAATAATTGACTTCCTGACCTATGATAGTCCAGTTTAAACATTAGATTTCCTAGTCTTCTTTGCTGCATGTGACTAGATGATGGCTGGTATAACACATGCTGAATTATGTAGTCTGACTTATGAGACTTGTACTAAAGGGAAATTATATGTCTTTGTTATTTACTGTTTCTGTTTAATAGATATGACATTAAGGATGTAACTTGATGAATATTTTTGAGAATGTAATAAGACATGGATAACATAAAAGACATAATTAGTTTAAATTTCTGACAACTTATTGTTACTACTCTTGTTTAACACCAGATATCTTTTCTTTGGAAAATAAACCTTATATCTTTAAGCCATTTGTATATTCTTTGTGTTTCTTATGATGACATCTAATCCTCCCTCATGCACACTCCTTTTCAGCATGGCGGCAGACACCTTCAGTTGAATATTCAGGTGAAATAGGAGGCTTAATGTACTGACCTGCAAACAGAGCTCTTTCTACTCATCCAGTCTTCAGTTTCATCAGACTCATTTTTCCTGGTCTGTCAGTCTCTCCTGACTTCAATTACCACCCTTTCCTACTTAAAATATGAATGCATAATAACTTCAAGTATTCCCCTACTAGTAAATGAAAGCCCTGCCCTTCTTATCCTTCTGTGACATCATCTTAGCAAGACCCTAAATATGGGGTTGCTCATACTAGCAGCTTAACATGTTATAAAAATTCAAACAAGTGAACACACTGGTACCTTATATACTTTTTGTACCTTTCACAACCTGGATGCCAACACTATTTTCCATGCTTTTTCCAGCCATCTACATTTCCTTGGATTTATCCATCAGCCTTTAAAATAATCCACTTATTTAAACTTTCAATTCTTTCAGTTCTATTCTCAATAAAGTACTGTGTTACCACTTAGAAAATCAAAGAGAACTGTCTCATCTTTATAACAACAAATAAAACAATTCTATCTAAATCAGGATGTCTCTATTACCCCTCCTTCTCAGGTTTATTAATACAAACAACATCTTCCTGTTTAGGGAACATCTATTCTCTCCATCAATCCTACACTGACCTACCTTGTATGGGGAACTATCAGTTATTTCACCTAGCTTTCCTACTTAGTCCTTATAATTAATGTAAAAATCTCAAACACTGTTCATATTAAAATTGCAAGAATAAAATTCTCCATGAACTGTGTATCCTCCTGTATATGCATCTTTTTCCTTATATAATCAAAATTCTCAAAATAATTATCTGCAGCATAGAGGGCAAATCCAAAAGAATAACAAACACATGAATATCACAGAGATTTTCCCCTATTTTCCTTCTAGTAGCTCTGCAGTACCATATTTTTTTCAAAGATTCATCTATTTATTTGAAAGGCAAAATTACAGATAGAGAGGGAGAAACAAAAACATCTGTCCACTGCTGCTTCACTCCCCAAATGATTGCAATGGCCAGGAGCTAGGCTGATCCAAAGCCAGGAGCCAGGAGCTTCTTCCAGGTGCCTCAAGGGGTCCAAAACTTTGGCCATCTTCCACTGCTTTCCCAGGACATAGCACAGAGTTGGATTGGAAAAGGAGCACCACAACTGATGCCCATATGGAGGTCTCAGCACTACAGGTTGAGGCTTAGCCTACTGCACCACAGCACTGGCCCCAAGAGTTTCACATTTTACATTCAACCTTTTAACACCTTTTTAATTAAATTTTCTGTGAGGTGAGGGCCTAATTCCATTCTTATGCATTTTCTCGGCCATTTGAAATGATGAAGTGTCCTACCTTATTAGGGAGCAGGGCCAATAATGCATAGCTTTTCATCTTCCAGAAGTCACAAAACAAGTCTCAATAAATTTAAAACAGCAGAAGTCATATCTAGTATCATTTCTGAACACACTGCAATAAACCAGAAAAAAAAATAACTACAGAAGGATTGGAATCCACACAAATACATAGAACTCCTGAACAAACAATGGATTCAGCTACACACAATCAGAAATGAAAATGGAGACATTATGACTGACACCACAGAAATACAAAAGATTGTAGGACAAATTTGATTACCTAAAAATGGACAAATTCTTAAGCATATATAATTAATTTAGCAATATATAATCATGAACAGGATGTCTGAGCAGATCAATAAAGAGTAGAAATATTGAATTAATAATAAAAATCAGCCATCAAAGAAAAGCCCAGAACCAGATGGCTTCAGTGCTGAATCATACTAAACATTTAAAAGACAATTAACAAAAATCTCCTTAAACTATTTCAAAAAGTAGAAGAAGAGGAAAGGGACATTATTTTCTTACAACTCCATCTATGAAAAATATTAAATCTGTTCTCTCTATATTAATATCATAAAAATAAAATTAAAAAAGCAACCCCATTCCCAATAACTACAAAAAAAATTCCTGGGAATAAATTTAACCAAGTAAGTGAAGGTCTCTACAAATGAAAACTAAATCACTGGTGAAAACACTGAAGAGGGCATAAAAAACAGGAAAGCATGACTATTGCCAAAGTCGATTTGCAGATTTAATACAATCCTTAATAGGATTCCAATGACATTTTTCAAAGAACTAGAAAAAAAAACAGTGTTAAAATCTGTATGGAATCACAAAAGACCCAAAAAGCCAAGGTAAGAGTGAGCAAAGAGAAAAGGCATAAGGACTTCTAAGCCTTGTGCTTGCTTAAAAGCCTCTGAAACAGACACTGTGCTGGACAGGAGAGATGCAAAGGTGTTCCAAGGAATCAAGGAGTTTTTAACAAAAACTCCAACATTAGAAATTCCTGAGCAAGCCATTCATAAGAAGATCCTCTTCAGATCAGTTTCAGCTTAAATAAAAGGGACCTGACCAGGTGCTAGTGAACACGACTACTTCCGTGAAATCAGAACTAAACTTCTACCTCTTAAGTCTTCACAGATGAATGCGAAAGACATTCCTGACTGTTCCTATAAGCCAATCAGAAACCTTAGAACTCGACTTCTGGGAGTAACTGACTACGCAGGGACACAGACCTTGGCAATGACCGAGACTGCTCCAACCCACAAAGCAAATTTGTTAGACAGGACATACAGAGACTTACAGACACTGGATAGGCAGGGCCTGCACTACACCCCTCATGAACAGGAAGCAGTTACAGAAGATATGATTCAACAGCCATCAACTCCCCTTAGGATTAAGGGGATGGAGTCTCTGAGGGGGGAATGAATTAGGCAGGTGTACCCTAGTAGGCCAGATCTATGAGATGAGACCCTGAAAAATCCAGATGCTGAATGTTTTACTGATGGCAGCAGCTATATGAAGGAAGGAGTTAGAAAGGCAGATGACATATATACAGATTACAGATATGCTTTCCTTGTGTTACACGCACACACAGCATCTGCCAAGAGAGGGGCTTACTGACTGCAAAGAGTTCCCCTGTTAAATATGGAAAAGAGATACTGGCTCTACTTCAGGCAGTACTGGAGCCTTTAGAAGTAGCGGTCATCCACTGCGAGGGACATCAGAAAGGAGATAATTATGTTAACCAGAGAAATGAGATAGCAGATAGAGCAGCTACACAGGAGAGTTTGGAAATGGCCCTTATACATCAATCTGTGGAAGTAGCTAAGGAACCTCACTATACGGAGCCTGAAAATGAATGGACCCAACAGTGAGGCTATACTAAAAACACAAATGGATAGTGGATGCTAAATCACATTATGCTACCAATGGCCACTTAATAGAAAATTACACAACTCTACCCACTTGGGAAGAGATGCCTTAGTACAACTGGTCTCCTGAGCTTTTGGAGGAAAGGGACCAAATATGGTCATAAAGGAAATGACTCACTCTTGGCCTCTATGTTTACAGAATAACCCTCACCATTTAAGGCCACCTCCCCTGTTGACTCCTGTGCAGAGGAAGGGAACATAAGCAGGTGTAGATTGGCAGGTTGATTTTACCAGTATGCCTCCAACAAGCAATTATAGGTACCTTCTAGTCTTTATTGATACTTTTACAGGATGGATAGAGGCCTTTCTGACCCAAATGGAGAAAGCACATGAGGTGTTTAAAGCCGTGTTGAAAGACATCTTGCCATGCTTTGGACTCCCACGATCACTCCAGAGTGACAATGGACCTTCATTTATATCTAAAATGACCCAGCAGAACCCAGCAGCTTCTGAGAATAATGATGACCACGCAGGAAACACTGAGAATGCTGGTGACTGAAAGAGATCCAGCTCATAAAGTGAACTCATTAGATGAGATAGGCAGAGACTTCCAGACCGAGAACAGGCAGGGTCTGTGCCCCTAATCAGCAGGAAGCAGCTACAGATTAAGGTCTGGAGTCTCTGAGGGGGGAACGAAGTAGGCACGCATACAGGCTAAAATTGATTAGATTTGTGAACTGGAAGACCACGCCTTTGCTACTCCCCTGTGTGGCCTCATCCCCCTACCTGGCCACACCTGGGTGCCCACCAGCCAATCAGGTTAATTAACCACTCCCCTTTGGAAGTGGGTTAAAAGCCAGGCCACAGTGTGTCCGGCCCTCTCTTCTTCCCTGGCCTCTTGCTAGGAAGGGGCTTGCTGTAACCCTCTACCTCTAGGGTGCATGGCCTTCGGGCCATGTGCTCTAGGCTTCCTGGCCTAGATGCTCATCCATGTGCCTGGTTCCTGGTGCTCGGTATGAATCCCCATTCACTTCTCTCTCCTAAATAAAGCTCTCACTCTCTTATGCACCTTTCTTACTAAATAAAAGATTAAAATGTACCATGCTGCCTCGTTTATCTATGCCGGCATTTAGAATTCTTCTCTAAATATTAGGCAAGAACCCTCTCAGGCTTATTAATATCAGGGATTTAGTAATAAGCCCGTGGTGAAATCGTAAGGCACCCCAAATTCTGGTAGCACATGTGGCACCCCGGATAGCATTTCTAGGGAACTTTAAGGAGCCACATTTCAGGGTAAATTTTAGGGGGTCTTCTCCGATTTCAAGTTCAAGACCTTTATACTGGGTATGTTTCTCAGCAAGATTCAATTTATAACCTGCCATTCTTTAAAATGAAACATAGGTTGAAATCAGGAACTCTGAATTTGCATGTACTAGATTCCAAGTTTTATATAAATATACAGCTAAAGCCTTGTTAAATAGAGTCTCATTACAGGCTTGCAAGGCCTTAATTCTGCACATGGTAAATATCAGGACAGAACTTGTGTAGGTTCATGTGCCACTGTGTTCCTCATACACTTCTCCATAGTCTTCAAAAAATAAAGTGTGCATGAGACAAAAACGATGTTTGGTTTGAATATGATCTGCAATACTGACTACAAGTGCTGATCTGAAATAATTACAATTGGGATCTCTGATAAGCTAGGCCCACTTTCAACACTGTGACCCTCATCTTCAAGGTTAATATTAAACAAGCATGGGGAGATAAGCACAAGAAGTAATTAAAGCAGTCAACATCTAAAATGGCCATATTGTTCCCTAACTCCAAGAGTTTGTACCTTTGTGTGGTATCCTTCCATATTATGCCAAGGTTGGTCTTTTATTCCAAGATTGAGTAATAAAAGACATTGAGCTCTGTGATACTGTGAAATTTGCATTTGGTATTTGCATCTCATTTTCTGGGATCATGGCTCTGGAATGATGTGAATGTCTTTGGTGTGTTAATGAGATAACTAGAGCCTAAGGGCACCTAGCTGGCTTCAGAATGGGAGCAGGTCATCTGAAAAACTAAGGTATTATTAGAGCATTGGGATGTTCAGCCATATCTCCCAACCTTCAGGGAAGGGAGATGGGATAATGATTGAGTCTATCACCAAAAAAAATTGTGTTTTGAGAGTTTCCAAACAGCTGGACAAGTGGAAGTTTCTGGAAGGCAGCACTACTGGAAAGCATGTACAAACTCCATACCCCCTCACATACTTTGCCCTATGTATCTCTTCCATCTGGCTATCCAGTACCCTTTGTAATGGCCTTTATAATAAATACTAAACAAATTCTCTGACACACTCTGGTAAGTTAGTTAAACCCAAGGAAGTGATCATGCGGAGCTCAGATTTACAGCTGATGCATCAGTAATGTTAACAACTTGCTACTTGAGACTGCCATCTGAAATAGAGGCAGTCATGGATCTGAGCCCTCCACTTGTATAATATGACATCATCTTTAGGTAGACAGTACCAGAATTGACACCCAGTTGTTATCTACTGGATAATTGCTTGAAGTGTGGGAAAACATCCCCATACATCCAGTTTTAGAAGTGTTAAATGCAGAGATACACAAAGCACACACTTCCCACCCTGGTTTCTCTTTTGTCACCCTCTCAGTTTCTTTCTTGCAACAGTCACTGCAGAAAGCAAGCCACCACTCATGAGCAGCCCTCTGAGGAAGCCTCCATGGCAAGGAACTCAGGCCTCTTAACAACTACATGAGTAAAACATCTTGGAAGCACATCTTCCATCCTTCATCAGTCCTTTGGATGACAGACACCAGAGCTGATCCTTAACAGCAGTCTTGTGAAACTTTAAATCAGAACCACTCAGCTAAACAGCCTTAGATATGTTACCACATTAGTTTTGTGATGTTTGTCACCTTCAGCTGCTGAATTTTACAATAGTGTGTTATGCAGCAATAAGTACAGCCCATATTGACAGAGAGATTTTTTGTGATGAATGAAATCAACATCTAAGCAAACACTTGTAAAGCAGTGACTGGAGAGTTTTTACAAAGTATATGCAACTAAAACTATGTACTGCCTGTGAATGTGTAAATTACATGTAGTTATTGCCATTACCCTCTAGCAAAAGCTGAGGCAATTATTCCACCCCATGTATTAACTATTTATCTTATTTTCTGTATTCTGATGCTTTGACAGATGGGGCTTTTATGACCTTGGAGGGATTGCCCTTCCCAGAGTTAAACAACTAGCAGGAATAGTAAACAATTTTCCATAAAATATGCTTTCCAAATAAAAACCAACAGTCTAAAACCACACCTTGTATGGGCCCTGCACCTACTGAAATACTATCTACCTGGCCGGTGCGACAGCTCACTAGGCTAATCCTCCATCTGCGGCACTGGCACCCCGGGTTCTAGTCCTGATTGGGGCACCGGATTCTGTCCCGGTTGCTCCTCTTCCAGTCCAGCTCTCTGCCGTGGCCTGGGAAGGCAGTGGAGGATGGCCCAACTCCTTGGCCACTGCACCCGCATGGAAGACCAAGAGGAAGCACCTGGCTCCTGGCTTTGGATCGGCGCATCGCACAGGCCGTAGCGACCATTTTGGGGGTAAACCAACGGAAGGAAGACTTTTCTCTGTGTCTCTCTCTCACTGTCTAACTCTGCCTGTCAAAAATAAATAAATATATAAATAAAAAAAAGAAATACTATCTATCTGTCCCAATCACCGCAGACCAAAAAATCAGACAAGCAGAGATAATCCCTGTGTCCAAAATGGGCTGAATATTTTCAAACTCGTTAACTCAAAGCCTGTTTATTTACCTTACTCATTCGTTCTCATGGGCTCTCGCCCACGGTCCCTCTTCCCTCTGCCTCATGATCATACCCTGCACTTACCCATGTAGCCTTCCTAAAGCATGGGCTGCACTCTCCTCTGGAAACTGCTAACAACATGCTATACTTTCTTTTATTTCCTAAGCTCAATTTACCTATGATTGATAAATACAAATAATACAAGCTGCAAATAGTTAGAATGTATAAAATGGTGTCTTAACATTTTACACACACACACACACACACACACATTGTGAAATAATTGCCACAATCAACCTAATTAACATATTCATTACTTCATATACTTTTGATTTTTGACTAAGCTCACTTCTCATTGCATCTTTCAGGTTTACTTACACCATTCCAAAAGGTAGGATTTTTTCTTCTTTTTTTAGATTTCATTTATTTATTTGAGGGGCAGAGTTACAGACATAGAGAGGGAAAGACAGAGAGAAAGGTCTCCCATCCACTGGTTAATTCCCAAGTTGGCCACCTCAGCCAGGGATGAGCCGATCCGAAGCCAAAAGTCTGGAGCGTTTCCAGGTCTCCCATGCAGGTGCAGTGGCCCAAGCACTTGGGTCATCTATTATTGCTTTCCCAAGCCATAGCAGAAAGATGGATCAGAAGAGGAGCAGCTGGGACATGAACTGGCAGCCACAATGGATTCTGGCACTGCAGGCAGAGGCTTAGCCCACTCCACCACAGCTCCTGTACAGGACTTCTTGGTTAAAGCTGAATAAGATTTAATTTTACAAGAGTACTCTAGGCCAGCGCCGCAGCTAAATAGGCTAATCCTCTGCCTAGTGGCACCAGCACACGGGGTTCTAGTCCCAGTCGGGGTGCCGGATTCTGTCCCGGTTGCCCCTCTTCCAGGCCAGCTCTCTGCTATGGCCAGGTAGTGCAGTGGAGGATGGCCCAAGTGCTTGGGCCCTGCACCTCATGAGAGACCAGGAGAAGCACCTGGTTCCTGCCTTCGGATCAGCGCGGCGGCCATTGGAGGGTGAACCAATAGCAAAGGAAGACCTTTCTCTCTGTCTCTCTCACTGTCCACTCTGCCTGTCAAAAAAAAAAAGAAAAAGAAAAAGAAAAAAGAAAAAAAATTAAAAAAAAAGAGTACTCTAAAAGTGTCTTGGAAAAAATAGAATTAAAAGATGTTTATTTTCATGAAAAAATTAAAATACATACATAGCTTTTTTTTTTTTAGAGGTTTAAATTTTTATTATTTCCAAAGCAATGTGTGAGTTCATGATCAGCCTTTATCATTGAAAGCAATGTATCTGATACCACAGAAATATTCAGATTTCCATAAAAATTGGATGTGCAGTGTAACACTGACTTCATGGAGTCCTCTAAAATTTTCATTCCCAATGATAATAGGTTTCCATTCTCTTTCAGAGTTGAAACAGCTCAAAAACTTTCCTTCATGCCCTGATCTAATTACTCAAAACTGTTCCTTAACTTCCCATTATCATCAGAATAAAGTCCTAATTCTCAGTTCTCCCTATACAATCTGCGCTGAACCTGCTTCCCCGATACATCTTCCATTAATGCTTTCTCTGTCTACTAATTTGAACTAACCCTTGTTAGTTCGACTTGTCCCTAACTATGCAGATATTTAGATGATATGAAATATATGCCTGTCTTTAGCACAGTTCCTGGGCTAACATAACATGCTCTCAATAAATGATGGACCTCAATTCACTCCCCTTTTGTTCGTTCATTTGTGGATCTCACACTCTGCTGTCTAGGCTTACTCTGGTTATACTTAGGGTAAGTAAAACAGGACAACTACATAATCTGCAGCTTTCTTTTTTGACAGGCAGAGTGGACAGTGAGAGAGAGAGACAGAGAGGAAGGTCTTCCTTTGTCGTTGGTTCACCCTCCAATGGCCGTCGCGCTGCGGCCCGCGCACCGTGCTGATCTGATGGCAGGAGCCAGGTACTTCTCCTGGTCTCCCATGGGGTGCAGGGCCCAAGCACTTGGGCCATCCTCCACTGCCTTCCCAGGCCACAGCAGAGAGCTGGCCTGGAAGAGGAGCAACCGGGAAAGAATCCGGTGCCCTGACCAGGACTAGAACCCGGTGTGCCGGCGCCGCAAGGCAGAGGATTAGCCTAGTGAGCCGTGGCGCCGGCCTTGGGGAGGTTTTCCATGCAGGTGACCTGTGAGATCGTCCTTACAGAAAGATTCTCTCATTGTAGATTGCAAATTTTTTTTTAAGACTATGAGAAGGAAGAGAAACTGTATAGAGTATGAATAAATATTGCTCTTGGACATTTTTGCTTTGGTATGAGTATGGAGTCAAAAATGAGAATTTCTTGCTGTGATTCATAGTTGCACAAATTTGAGAGTCATTGCCTTAAAGAAGGAGTGTGATTTGTTTGCTGTCAGCTTCTGGTTTTTGCATAGCCAGTTTCTTTCCCTGAACTACCCTTCTGTAACCTTTCTTTCTTGTCTTCGACTACTGACTTGAACTGCAAAACTGAGTTTAGACACTACCTCTTCTCTTAGGATTTCCTCCCTCCATCCTAGTCTCTATCTCCATCCTATGGTGAATTGAGTGCTCCTCCACTATGCTCCACAGCATCCTATAGTTACACATGTCACAGCACTTACATTACACAGTAATCGTATTTACTTACTTGTTTGACCCACATCAACAATGAACTTTCTTGAGTCAGGGAAGCTCATAAAGTTTGTATCTTAGTCAGGGCTAGTCTGGGTTGGAGATCAGCCACTTAGGGCTCTGTACTTAAAAGGACCTTGTACTTACTTTGCATACATAGCTTTTTTAATAACATACACCTTCTATGAACTTTTGGAAGACCCTCACATGCCAAATTTTCTTTTTTAAAAAATTTTATTAATATTAATAGAACAGATTTCATTATTCTATAGTTAGGTATGATTGTAAGGTTAATATTCCCCACACTTTTTCTTTCCCTCCCCCAATCCCCCTCCTTTTTCATTAATTTTTATGAAAACAAAACTTTCTCCACTCTATAATCACTGGCTTAGTGAAGCACTAACCATAATATCCAGCAAGTAAAAAGTAGAAAGAACATAGTTCCACAGTAGTATAAATTAGGGTTAAAAACAACAATCAAGTCACAAGATGTCTATTTTTTTCCTATAAATTTTTTGTATTCTATATTAGCAACCACATATCAGAGAAAATATATGATATTCATCTTTGGGGACTGGTTTATATCACTAAGTATAAGTGGTTTCTAGCTGCATCCTTTTTCTTAAAAAGACAGAATTTTATTCTTTTTTATGGTTGAGTTGTGTTCCAAAGTTTATATATACTACATTAAGTTGTGTGTCAGTGGACATTTAAGTTGTTCATATACCTCAACTGCTGTGAATAATGATGCAATGAACACAAGAATACATATATCTCTTCATGATAATGATATTTCCATTGGGTATACACATTGCTGAATCATATGCTTTTTAATTTTTTGGAAGAAGCATAATACTGTTTTTCATAATGGCTACATCAATTTACATCCCCAAAAACAGTGTACAAAAGTTCCCTTTTTCTTTATATCTACACTAAGGCTTATTATTTTTCACTTTTTGAATACACTGACTGGTGTGAGCTTATATTTCATTGTGATACAGGTTTACATTTTCCTGGTGATTAGTGTTATTGAGCACTTTTTATACACTAGGTGATCATTTTCATATCTTGTTTGAAAAGTATCTATTTGAATCATCTGCCCATTTTTGAATCAGTTCATTGTTTTCTTGCTATTGAGCTGTATGGATGTTTTGTGTATTTCAGATGCTAATCCTTTATATCAGATACATAGTTTGCAAACATTTTCTCCCATGTCATGGGTTTGCTTGTCATTTTATTGTTTTCTTTGATGCACAAGGACATTGATGAGGTCTCTCATTTTTGTTACCATTGTTATGGATTTGGGGGTTGTATCAAAAACTCATTTCCAAAAAAAATGTCATGAAGATTTTCTCCAAGTTTCAGATTTTGTTTTGGCTTTAATCTACTTCAAGTTGACTTTGTATGATTGTATAAAAAGGATCAGTTTAACTTTTTGTATATGGACATCCAAATGTCTCAAAGTATTTATTGAAGATATTTTATCTGCATCTATTGTGTCTTGTTGGCATATTTATTGAAAGTTAGGTGAACATATATGTCTGAGTTTATTTCTGGGCTTTCTATTCTGTTCCATTAATCTATGCATTTAATTTTATGCCAGTAACATACTGTCTTGATTACTAAAGCTTTATAGTATATTTAAAAATCTGGTAGTATGATGCTCCTAGTTTTATTCTGGCTCATAAACAACAAATTATTCCTTGAAATATCAGTGAATTCTTCTGTGGTTCCATATGAATTTCAGGACTTTTTTTCTATTTCAGTGAGAAATGTTATTAGATGAATTGGGGTACTCTGGACATTTTAGTTTTATTTTTAAATTATATTTAAGTTATATGAGTTTCATGTATTTCATATATACAGATTTCGGAACATACTGATACTTCTCACTCAACCCTTCCTCTTGTCCACGCTTCCTCCTCCCTCTCCCATTCAACCATTCTTCCTCCTCCCTCTCACATTCCCACTAGTAATTTTTACAAAGATCTACTTTCAGTTTACGTATTGATCATAAAGTAATCCCTACACTAAGTAAAAGAGTTCAACAAATAATATGAAGAAAGCAAAACACTATTCCTCAACAGAAGAGACAGGGCTATAAACAATCACTGAATCTCAAAATGTGCATTTCACTCCAATACATTACATTTTAGGTACTCTATTAGTTACTTGTGATCAGGGAAAACATATGATATCTCTCTTTCAGGGATTGGCTTATTTCACTAAGTATAATGGTTTCCAGTTATATCCATTTTGATACAAATGACAGGATTTCGTATTTTTTACAGTGAGTAGTGCTCCATAGTGCTACATACCATAATTTATCCAGTCAACAGTAATGGACATCTGGGTTGATTCCAGATTTTAGTTAATCAGGAATTGAGCTGCAATGGACATGGGTATACAGATCACTCTTACATGTGGCAATTTCATTTGGTTTGTATAAATTCCCAGTAGTGGGATGGCTGGATAAGAAGGTAGGTCTATATTCAGATTTCTGATATATCTCCATACTGTCTTTCACAGTGGCTGCACCAGCTTACATTCCCACCAACACTGGATTATGCTGTCTTTTCCCCTACATTTTGTCAGCATGTTGTTTGTTGATTTCTGTATGACAGCCATTCTAACTGGTGTGAGGTGAAACTTCACTGTGGTTTTAATTTACATTTCCATAGCTAGTGATCCTGAGCAATTTTTCAAGTGTCTATTGGCCATTTGAATTTCCTCTTTTGAAAAATGCCTATTCAAGTCCTTTTCCCATTTCTTAACTACATTATTTGTTTTGTTGTCATTGAATTTCTTAAGCTCTTTGTAGATTCTGGATATTAACACATTATCAGTTGCATAGTTTGCAAATATTGTCTTGTGTTCTGTGTGTTTCCTTAGTGTTTCATTTGCAGTGCAGAACCCTCTCAGCTTGAAGTAATCCCATTTGTCAATTATGGTTTTGATTGCCTGTGCTTCTGGAGTCTTTCCGAAGAAGTTTTTTCCTATACCAATGTCTTGCAGGATTTCCCCAATGTTATCCCAATGTTGTATGGTATGATTTTGTAGACTTAGATTCTTCATCTATTTTGAGTGGATATTTGTGTAAGGTGGGAACTTTTTCATATTTCTGAATGTGGAGATCCAGTTTTCCCAATATCATTTGTTGAAGAGACTATCCTTGCTCCAGGGACTGAAATTAACTCCTTTGTCAAAGATAAGTTGTTTATAGACATATAGAATATTTTCTGGAGTTTCTATTCTGTTCCTTTGGTCTACACATCTTTTTTTTATGCCAGTACCAGGCTGTTCAGATCATAACTGCCCTGTAGTATGTCCTGAAATCTGGTATTTTGATGCCTCTGTCTTTGTTTTTGTTGTATAAGAGTGGTTTAGCTATTCAGGGTCTCTTGTGTTTCCATATGAATTTTAGCATCAACTTTTTCCAGATCTGAGAAGAATGTCATTGGTATTTTGATTGGGATTGCATTGAATCTGTAAATTTCTTTTGGTAGTATGGACATTTTGAAGATATTGATTCTTCCAATCAATGAACATGGATAAGTTTTTGAATTTTTATGTTGTCTTCTACTTATTTCTTTGTTTTGTAATTTTCATTGTAGAGATCTTTGACATCCTTGGTTAAATTTACTCCAAGGTATTTAATATTTTTGGTGGCTAGTGTGAATGGGATTGGTCTCAAAAGTTCTTTCTCAGCCATGGCATTGTCTGTGTATAAAAAGGCTATTGATTTTTGTGTGTTTATTTTATATTCTGCCAATTTTCCAAACTCTTTTATGAGTTCCAAGAGTCACTTAAAGGAATCTTGTGGTTCCCTATATATAGAATCATGTCATCCGCAAATAGGGATACTTTGACTTCCTTCTTCACAATTTGTATCCCTTTGATTTCTTTTTCAGCCTAAAGGCTCTTGCTAAAACTTCCAGGACTGTATTATATAGCAATTGTGAGAGTGGGCATCTTTGTCTGGTTCTTGATCTTACAGGGGATGCTTCAGCTTTTCCCATTCAATAGGATTCTAGCCTTTGGTTTGTCATAAATTGCCTTGATTGTGTTGAACAATGTTCCTTCTAAACCCAATTTGCTTAAGGTTTTCCTCATTATAAGATGTTATTTTATAAAATAAAATTTCCTTAGTGTTTCTAAGGAAATTCTCTGCATGTACTGAAATAACCATATGGTTTTTGTTTTTCAGTTTGTTACTGTGATGCATCACATTTATTGATGGATGGGTAAATGTTGAACCATCCCTGCATACAAGTGATAAATCCTAGTTGATCTGTGTCAAAATATCTTTCTGACATGTTGTTGGATTTGATCAGCTAATATTTTGTTGAGGATTTTGCCATCTGTGTTCATCAGAGATATTTGTCTATACTTCTCTTTCTCTGTTGTATCTTTTTCTGGCTTAGGAATTAAGGTGATGTAGGGTTCATAGAAGGAGTTTGAAAGGATTACCTCCCTTTCATTTGTTTTGAATAACTTGAGAAGAATTAGAATTAGTTCTTCTTTAAATGCCTGGTAGAATTCAGCAGTGAAGCCATCAGTTCCTAGGCTTTTCTTTGTTGGGAGGGTCTTTATTACCAATTCAATCTCTTTTGGTTATTGATTTGTTTAGGTTTTATATGTCTTCATGACTCAATTTTGGTAGATTGTATGTGCCCAGGCATCTATCCATTTCTTCTAGATTTCCTAGTTTGTTGGCATACAGCTATTCATAGTAATTTCTGATGATTCTTTTTATTTCTGTGGTTTCTGTTGTTAATTTCTTTTTACCTCTAATTTTGGTTTTCTCCCTCCATTTTTGATTAGTTGGGCCAAGGGTGTGTCAATTTTCTTTATTTTTCAAAAAAACAGCTCTTAATTTCAATCTTTTGTTATTTTTTGTTTCAATTTTATTTATTTCTTCTCTAATTTCTTTTTTTATTTGACAGGTAGAGTTACAGACAGTGTGAGAGAGAGAGACAGAGAAAAAGATCTTCCTTCTGTTGGTTCACTCCCCAAATGGTTGTTACGGCTGGCACTGCACCAATCCGAAGCCAGGAGCTAGGTGCATCTCGTGGTCTCCCATGCAGGTGCAGGGACCCAAGCACTCGGGCCATCCTCCACTGCCCTCCCGAGCCCACAGTAGAAAGCTGGACTGGAAGAGGAACAACTGGGACTAGAACCCGGTGCCCATATGGGATGCTGGCGCCACAGGCGGAGGATTAATCAAGTGCTCCATGGCACCGGCCCCTATTTCTTCTCTAATTTTAATTATTCTTTCTTTATTTTTTTTTTGAAAGGTAGAGTTAGACAGTGAGAGAGACAGACAGAGAGAAAGGCCTTCCTTCTATTGGTTCAACCCCCAAATGGCCGCTGTGGCTGGCGCTCTGCACTGATCCAAAGCCAGGAGCCAGGTGCTTCCCCTTGGTTTCCCATGCAGGTGCACTTGGGCCATCCTCCACTGCCTTCCCAGGCCACAGCAGAGAGCTGGACTGGAAGAGGAGCAACCAAGACAGAATCAGGCACTCCAACCGGGACTAGAACCCAGGGTGCCAGCGCCCCAGGCAGAAGTTTAGCCAAGTGAGCCGTGGTGACAGCCCAGCCAATTATTCTTTCTTCTTACTAATTTTTTAGTATATATTTTCCAACTGCTTGCTCAAATTTATTTCTACCTTTTTGTAGCTATTGTAAATGTGATTGTTTTCTTGAGTTATTTTTCAAATAGTGTATTAATATGTGTGGAAATGCCACTGGTTTCTATATGTTGATATTTTGTCCTGGAACTTCACTGATTTTGTTTATAGGCTCCAACAGTTTTGTACTGCAGTCGTCAAGGTTTTCTATATATAAGTTCATATCATCTGCAAACGATTGTGCTTCTTCCTTTCTACTTTTCTTTTTCTCGCCAAATGTCTCAGACAAGGACCATAATATTATGTTGACTAGAAAAAGTGAGTGTAGACATCTTTGTTTTATCCAGGATTATAAAGGAAAAGCTTTTAATATTTCATCATTGAATATAATGTTATCTGTGATGTTGTGGTATATGGTCTTCATTATTTGGAGGTACCTTCCTTCTATACATAATTTATTGACAATTTGCTCCAAGATAGCTGTGTTGAATTTTGCAAATGCATTTTGTATATCTGTTAAGATGGTATACAATTTTTCAATTCAATTTGCAAAACATTTATGGATTTTCATTTTTTTTATTTTGCACCATTTAACTTCTTTAATTTTAATTTTTTAATTAGTTTTTAACATATTCAATGTGATGCATGTATATAATTCTAAGAATACAGTGATATTCTTTCTTCCTTTCCCCTCTCCCCCTCTCACCTTCCTGCCTTCTCTCATTCCTTTTTTTTTAGTTTTTTTAGATAACATATCTTAAACTTACATTACAGTAAAAAGGCTAAACACTTCACCAAATAAGAATTTTAAAAAGTAAAAAGCAGGGGCGGAGCCAAGATGGCGGAATAGTGAGGGCGCGCACTGATATTCCGGGAAAATTTAGTTTAATAAAAGGGGAGTTACGGTAGCCGCAGAAAATAGAACCAAAAAAAAATTGCAGGGGAAACCCTTCTAGACAGAGCAGGCGTGAATCGGAGGACCTACTGGGAGAACAAGGAAGCCAAGTCGCGGGACCCAGCCGCAGAAGCCCCAGGATCCCCGCGACAGTGCTCCAAGGGGAGTGCATGCCACACAGACAACAGTGGGGAGACTTGGGACGCTCAGGGCTCCGAGACCACACATCGGCGCTGGAAGGGGAGGTGAGCTCAATAACCCGAGACATTGGTGGGGAAACGGGGGTCAGAATCTAGAGGGGGGCCGGAAAGTGCAGCAAACTCACTACCGGAAAGAAGGAAAAAAAAAGCTTCGGGGTCTCTCTTCCCCCTAACCTTGCAAAGGTTACAAGGCTGCAAGGCTTGAAGAATTCCCAAGAGACAAAGAGCAGGCCTCCTCTTTGGATTTACATATCAATGGGGGAGAGTTAAGGAACTGAGTCACTACAATTCAGTAGCCTAGGCAACCCAGTGGGAGTCCAGAGGAGCCAAAGACTGGAAGCTAAATACCATCAATTCTGCACAGCCCTGCCCTGCGGTGTTACTTACCCCCTGAATAAATAAAATACATAAATAAATAAAAAGAGAGAGATTTACCACGCATAACCTGAGGGTGTCACCTTTGCACACCCTTAACCAGGAAGAACCAGGCAGAGCTCTCAGGCCGCACCCATCTCAAGCCTCCAAGGCTCCTCCAACAGCAGGCAGTCCACTTAACACGGACACAGTATAAAAAAAAAAAAAAAGAAAAGAAAAAAACGCACAGTGACGCAAGAAGAATTAACTATGCCGAGTAACAAACACAGAAATAGAGGGAGCAAGATCAATGATGACACTATGATGCCTCCAAATAAGCAAAACACCCCAAGCCAAGAGTATGAAGATGATGACATAGAAGAAATGCAAGATACGGATTTCAAAAAATTTATGATAAGAACATTTAGAAGTTTTCAAAAGCAAATCCTTGAACTACAGAAATCCTTAATGGACAAGATTGAAAATCTCTCTCGTGAAAACGAAATTTTAAGGAAGAGTCAAAATGAAACTCAGAAACTAGTAGAACAGGAAAGTGTAATAGTCAAGAGAAATCAAAATGAAATGAAGAGCTCAATAGATCAAATGACAAACACATTAGAAAGCCTTAAAAACAGAATGGGTGAAGCAGAAGAGAGAATATCGGACTTAGAAGATAGAGCACAGGAAAACATACAGTCAAACCAAAGAAAAGAAGAGGAAATTAGAAACCTAAAAAATATTGTTGGGAATCTACAGGATACTATTAAAAAAACCAACATTCGAGTTCTAGGAGTTCCTGAAGGCCTGGAGAGAGAGAAAGGATTGGAAGGCCTTTTCAGTGAGATACTAGCAGAGAACTTTCCAGGTTTGGAGAAGGACAGAGATATCCTAGTACAGGAAGCTCATAGAACCCCCAATAAACATGACCAAAAGAGATCCTCACCACGACACGTGGTAATTAAACTTACCACAGTGAAACATAAAGAAAAGATCCTAAAATGTGCAAGAGAGAAACGTCAGATTACTCTCAGAGGATCTCCAATCAGACTCACAGCTGACTTCTCATCAGAAACCCTACAAGCTAGGAGGGAATGGCGAGACATAGCACAGGTGCTAAGAGAGAAAAATTGCCAGACCAGAATATTATATCCTGCCAAGCTCTCATTTGTGAATGAAGGTGAAATAAAGACCTTTCATAGCAAACAGAAATTGAAAGACTTTGTGGCCACTCGTCCGGCCCTGCAAAAGATACTTAAAGATGTGCTACACTCAGAAACACAGAAACACGGCCATCAATATGAAAGAAGGGAAAGGAAGAACACCTACCAGTAAAAGAGCATGGGAAGCTCAAAGCATATACTAGAAAATATTTCCGGGAAAATGGCAGGGCAAAGTCACTACGTATCAATTGTCACATTGAACATTAATGGTCTGAATTCTTCAGTTAAAAGACACCGTTTGGCTGACTGGCTCACAGAACACAACCCAACTATTTGTTGCCTACAAGAAACACATCTCTCTAACAAAGAGGCATGCAAACTGAAAGTGAAAGGTTGGAAAAAGATATTCCATGCCAACAGAAACCAAAAAAAAGCAGGTGTAGCCATATTAATATCAGACAAAATAAACTTTAAGACAAAAACTGTTAAGAGAGACAAAGAGGGACACTATATAATGATTAAGGGTTCAATTCAACAGGAAGATGTAACTATTATAAATGTATATGCACCTAATTACAGGGCACCGGTCTATTTAAAAGATATGTTAAGGGACTTAAAGGGAGATTTAGATTCCAATACAATAGTACTGGGGGACTTCAATACTCCACTCTCAGAAATAGACAGATCATCAGGACAGAAGATCAACAAGGAAACAGCAGATTTAATTGACACTATTGCCCAAATGGATCTAACAGATATCTACAGAACTTTCAACCCTACATCTACAGATTTCACATTCTTCTCAGCAGCGCATGGAACCTTCTCTAGGATTGATCACATACTAGGCCATAAAGCAAGTCTCAGAAAATTCAAAAGAATTAGAATCATACCATGCAGCTTCTCAGACCACAGCGGGATGAAGCTGGAAATTAGCAACTCAGGAAACCCCAGAAAGTATGCAAACACATGGAGACTGAACAACATGCTCCTGAATGAACAATGGGTCATAGAAGAAATCAAAAGAGAAATCAAAAACTTTCTGGAAGTAAATGAAGACAACAACACAACATATCAAAACTTATGGGATACAGCAAAAGCAGTATTGAGAGGCAAATTTATAGCAATAGGTGCCTATATCAAGAAATTGGAAAGGTACCAAATAAATGAGCTTTCAGCGCACCTCAAGGACCTAGAAAAACTGCAGCAAACCAAACCCAAATCTAGTAGGAGAAGAGAAATAATTAAAACCAGAGAAGAAATTAACAGGATTGAATCCAAAAAAACATCACAAAAAATCAGCCAAGCGAGAAGCTGGTTTTTTGAAAAAATAAACAAAATTGACACCCCATTGGCCCAACTAACTAAAAAAAGAAGAGAAAAGACCCAAATCAATAAAATCAGAGATGAAAAAGGAAACGTAACAACAGACACCACAGAAATAAAAAGAATTATCAGAAATTACTACAAGGACCTGTATGCCAGCAAACAGGAAAACCTATCAGAAATGGATAGATTCCTGGACACATGCAATCTACCAAAATTGAACCATGAAGACATAGAAAACCTAAATAGACCCATAACTGAAACAGAAATTGAAACAGTAATAAAGGCCCTCCCAACAAAGAAAAGCCCAGGACCAGATGGATTCACTGCTGAATTCTACCAGACATTTAAAGAAGAACTAATCCCATTTCTTCTCAAACTATTCAGAACAATCGAAGAAGAGGGAATCCTCCCAAATTCTTTCTATGAAGCCAGCATCACCTTAATCCCTAAGCCAGAGAAAGATGCAGCACTGAAAGAAAATTACAGACCAATATCCCTGATGAACATAGATGCAAAAATCCTCAATAAAATTCTGGCCAATAGAATACAACAACACATCAGGAAAATCATCCACCCAGACCAAGTGGGATTCATCCCTGGTATGCAGGGATGGTTCAACATTCGCAAATCAATCAATGTGATTCACCACATTAACAGACTGCAGAAGAAAAACCATATGGTTATCACAATTGATGCAGAGAAAGCATTTGATAAAATTCAACACCCTTTTATGATGAAAACTCTAAGCAAATTGGGTATAGAAGGAACATTCCTCAATATAATCAAAGCAATTTATAAAAAACCCACAGCCAGCATCCTATTGAATGGGGAAAAGTTGGAAGCATTTCCACTGAAATCTGGCACCAGGCAGGGATGCCCACTCTCACCACTGCTATTTAACATAGTTCTGGAAGTTTTAGCCAGAGCCATCAGACAAGAAAAAGAAATCAAAGGAATACAAATCAAGAAGGAAGAAGTCAAACTATCCCTCTTTGCAGACGATATGATTCTGTACTTAGAGGATCCAAAGAACTCTACTAAGAGACTATTGGAACTCATAGAGGAGTTTGGCAAAGTGGCAGGATATAAAATCAATGCACAAAAATCAACAGCCTTTGTATACACACGTAATGCCATGACTGAGAAAGAACTGCTAAGATCAATCCCATTCACAATAGCTACAAAAACAATCAAATACCTTGGAATAAACTTAACCAAGGACGTTAAAGATCTCTACGATGAAAATTACAAAACCTTAAAGAAAGAAATAGAAGAGGATACCAAGAAATGGAAAAATCTTCCATGCTCATGGATTGGAAGAATCAATATCATCAAAATGTCCATTCTCCCAAAAGCAATTTATAGATTCAATGCAATCCCAATCAAGATACCAAAGACATTCTTCGCAGATCTAGAAAAAATGATGCTGAAATTCATATGGAGGCAAAAGAGACCTCGAATAGCTAAAGCAATCTTGTACAACAAAAACAAAGCCGGAGGCATCACAATACCAGACTTCAGGACATACTACAGGGCAGTTGTAATCAAAACAGCATGGTACTGGTACAGAAACAGATGGATAGACCAATGGAACAGAATTGAAACACCAGAAATCAATCCAAACATCTACAGCCAACTTATATTTGATCAAGGATCTAAAACTAATTCCTGGAGCAAGGACAGTCTATTCAATAAATGGTGCTGGGAAAACTGGATTTCCACGTGCAGAAGCATGAAGCAAGACCCCTACCTTACACCTTACACAAAAATCCACTCAACGTGGATTAAAGACCTAAATCTACGTCCTGACACCATGAAGTTATTAGAGAACATTGGAGAAACCCTTCAAGATATTGGCACAGGCAAAGAATTTCTGGAAAAGACCCGGGAGGCACAGACAGTCAAAGCCAAAATCAACTATTGGGATTGCATCAAATTGAGAAGTTTCTGTACTGCAAAAGAAACAGTCAGGAGAGTGAAGAGACAACCAACAGAATGGGAAAAAATATTTGCAAACTATGCAACAGATAAAGGGTTAATAACCAGAATCTACAAAGAGATCAAGAAACTCCACAAAAACAAAACCAACAACCCACTTAAGAGATGGGCCAAGGACTTCAATAGACATTTTTCAAAAGAGGAAATCCAAATGGCCAACAGACACATGAAAAAATGTTCAAGGTCACTAGCAATCAGGGAAATGCAAATCAAAAGCACAATGAGGTTTCACCTCACCCCGGTTAGAATGGCTCACATACAGAAATCTACCAACAACAGATGCTGGCGAGGATGTGGGGAAAAAGGGACACTTACCCACTGTTGGTGGGAATGCAAACTGGTCAAGCCACTGTGGAAATCAGTCTGGAGATTCCTCAGAAACCTGAATATAACCCTACCATTCGACCCAGCCATCCCACTCCTTGGAATTTACCCAAAGGAGTTTAAATTGATAAACAAAAAAGCGGTCTGCACCCTAAAGTTTATTGCAGCACAATTCACAATAGCCAAGACCTGGAACCAACCTAAATGCCCATCAATGGTAGACTGGATAAAGAAATTATGGGATATGTATTCTTTAGAGTACTATACCGCAGTAAGAAACAACGAAATCCAGTCATTTGCAACAAAATGGAGGAATCTGGAACACATCATGCTGAGTGAAGTAAGCCAGTCCCAAAGGGACAAATACCATATGTTCTCCCTGATCGGTGACAACTGACTCAACACCAAAAAGGAAACCTCCTGAAGTGAAATGGACACTATGAGAAATGGTGACTTGATCAGCATAGCCCTGACTGCTAATGGACAACTTAATACATTATCCCTCATAGTATTTTTTTTTTGTCTGTTCTACTTAATATGACTGGTTTAATTCTGTAATTATCACACAGTTATTCTTAAGTGTTGAAATTTAACTGAAATGTGATCCCTGTTAAACATAAAAGTGGGAATAAGAGAGGGAAGAGATGTATAATTTGGGGCATGCTCGGGCTGACTTGCCCCAATTGGTAGAGTTGGAAACATACCAGGGGATTCCAATTCAATCCCATCAAGGTGGCATGTGCCAATGCCATCTCACTATTCCAAGTGATCAATTTCAGTTCACAATTGATCATAATGAAAGGACTAAGAGTCAAAGGGAGCACATAAAGAAGTCTAGTATCTGCTAACACTAACCGATAGAATAAATAAAGGGGAGAGTGATCCAACATGGGAAGTGAGATACTCAGCAGACTCATAGAATGGCGGATGTCCTAAATAGCACTCTGGCCTCAGAATCAGCCCGAAAGGCACTCGGATCTGGCTTAAAAACCCATGAGAGTATTTCAGGCATGTAAAGCCAAGACACTCTGGCAAAAAGATCTCTGTGAGTGAGATCCCAGTGGAAAGAACAGGTTTTCAAAGAGGGAGGTGCCTTTCTCTGAAGGGAGGAGAGAACCTCCACTTTGACTATGACCTTGTCTAAACAAGATAAGAGTCGGAGAACTCAAGGGGCTTCCATAGCCTTGGAAACTCATGACTGGTGCATAGGGAGATTACTGATGCCATAGACAGGAGTGTCAATTTGTAAAGTCAACAACAGGAGTCACTGTGCACTTACTCCTCATGTAGGATCTCTGTCCTTAATGTGCTGTACACTGAGGCTTAATGCTATAACGAGTACTCAAACAGTATATTTCACTTTGTGTTTCTATGGGGGTGCAAACGATTGAAATCTTTACTTAATGTGCACTAAACTGATCTTCTGTAAAAAAAAAAAAAAAGAAAAAAAGAAATTATCAATTCCCAACTTGACTCTCACTGGGATTAAACATGACAATAGGTCTGATCTGATTTCATCATCATTTAAAAAAAATCATCTATTATTTTTCACTTTATGTTTCTGTATGGGAACAAACTGTTGAAATCCTTACTTAAGGTATACTAAGATGATCTTCTGTATATTAAGATAATTGAAAATGAATCTTGATGTGAATGGAAGGGGAGAGGGAGTGGGAAGTGGTAGGGTTGTGGGTGGGAGGGACGGTATGGGGGGGAAAGCCATTGTAACCCATGAGTCGTACTTTGGAAATTTATATTCATTTAATAAAAGATAAAAAAAAAGTAAAAAGCAAAAAACTCTGATGGAAATATAGACAATGGCTATAAATAATTATCAAATGGAAAAATGATCATTTCACCCATATACAATAAATTTTAAAGTAATCAAAGATCATTAAAACTATAGTAGTATAACATTCTTAGCCATTGGTTTGACAAAAGTAAAAATCAAAGATTTACCAAACTAATTTGCAGCAATACTGATAAACATTTCTTTCTCTTTTCTTTCTTTTTGGTTTTAAATTTTAGCTTCCACATATAAAGAAGAACATCTAGTATTTTTCTTTCTGGGTCTGGCTTTTTCACTCAATGTGATATCCTCAAATTGTGTTCATTTTACTGCAAATGGTAGAATTTAATTTTTGTTTACACCTAAATAATATTCCATGTGTTTATACACCACTCTTCTTCATCCATTAATCTGATGTTGGACATCTTGGTTGATTCCAAATTTTGTTTATTGTGAACTATGCTACTATAAACATGGTGGGGCAAGTATCTCTTTGATACCTTGTGCTCAAGTCTTCTTAAAAAAAAGATTTATTTATTTTCAAGTTAGAGTTACAGAGAGAAAGGCTGAGACAGAGAAAGAGAGATCTTCCATCTTCTGGTTCACTCCCCCAAATTGTCACAATAGCTGGAACTGGGACAGACTGAAGCCAGGAGTCAGGAGCCCCCTCAGGGTCTCCCACTTAGGTTCAGGGGCCCAAGCACTTACTCCAATCTCTGCTGCTTTCCCAGGCACATTAGCAGGGAGCTGGATTAAGTGTGAAGCATCCAGGGCTCAAACTGGCACCCACATGGGATGCTGGTACTGCAGGCAGCAGCTTAACCCACTACACCACAACGCCAGCCCCCTGTTCAAGTCTTTTGGATATATACTTGGTTGTGGGATTGCTGGATCATCTGGCAAGTTTATTTCTAGTTTTTTTAAAAAAAAATCTCCACATTGTTTTCCACAGTAGCTGCCCTAATTTACATTCCCATAAAGAGTATATAAGGATTCCCTTATATACTTTGTCAATATTTGTTATTTTGTGTTTTGGATTTTTTCCATTCTGAGAGGGGTGTGGTAATATCTCATTGTGGTTTTGAATTGCATTTCCCTGCTAGCTAGTGATATTGAGCATTTTTCACATGTTTGATGGACATTTGTATTTCTACTTTTGAGAATTGTCTGTTGAACTCTTTCCCATTTCTCAACTGCACTGGTTATTTTTGTTGATGTTGAGCTTTTTAAGTTTCTGATATATTCAGAATATCAATCCTTTGTCAGATAGGTGGTTTGAAATTTTTCCCCATTATGTTGGAAGTCTCTTCACTCTGTTGATTGTTTTCTTTATTGCACAAAAGTTTCTGAGTTTGATATAACTCATTTCTTTAGTTTTGCTTGTGGTGCCTGTGCTTTGGGGGTCTTATCCAAGAAGTCATCCCCTACACCAATGTCTTGGAGTGTTTGCCACATGTTTTCCCCCAGCAACATCATAATCTCAGGCCTTAAATTTATGTCTTTGATTAATCCTGATTTGGTTTTTGTGTATGGTGTGAGATATGGGTATAATTTCATATATACATATATTTACATAGTCATATATATACACACACAGCATACAGCACAATTTGTTCAAGAGATGATCTTTAATCCACTATATAATCTGAGCACTTTCATAAGAAATCAGTTACCTGTATGTATGTAGATTAATTTCTGGACTCTCTATTCTGTTCATTTATCTATGTATTGGTTTTTATGCCAATATATGCTGTTTTACTTACCATAGCTTTGTAGTATACTTTGAAGTTAGGTATTGTGATGTCTCCAGCTTGATTTTTCTTGTTCAGTATCAATTTGCCTGTTCTGGGTCTTTTGTGATTCCATATAAATTTTAGGATTGCTTTTTCTAATTCTGTAAATAGTGTCATTGGTATTTTGACTTTTCTCCTGGTCTTGGCTGGAATTTGTTTTATTCTCACTCTGTCTCTATACTACAATGTCTGTTCAAGTGCTTACAGCTGGTGACGGGGCAAACCAAGGCCTTCGGCAACTAGGCGGTCAACCGAATGCTACTACAGGAATGTGCTCGGCTCCCCACCCAGGAGACAGGTGCTTAAGACATCACCCCATGACAGCGAAGAGTGCCTTGTTGCCCCACGTCAGCAGGGGTGGCTCTGAAGATGGATCGTCATCCCTCTGCCCCTCCTAGACTTTTGAAACTGATGTGGTGGGCTGTGTGCACTCTAGAAAAGAATGCTGCTCTTATGCCAATCACTAGGGCCTAATAAAAGATAACATGGCTGGCTAAAGTCAGGAAAGGTCTGGACAAGCACCAAAGAGACCGGGAGGCCTCCCAGGGATGGTTTGCGTCTTGGTTTAATTCCTCTCCATGGCTCACCACCCTCCTATCAGGAGTCATAGGGCCCACTAGCCTTCTGATTTTAATTTTAACCTATGGCCCTTACATTATTAACAAACTTGTACAATTTAGGAAACAGAGACTGGGCACCATTCAATTAATGGTTCATCGGTCCCAGTAGACCAATAAATGTTTGTGAAACCTGTGAACTGTCAGTCCAAAACCCATGATTGAGTTTTTCAAACATGTACAAAAACAAGGGGGGAATGAAGAGCCAAAGTGACTCCATTCTAAAACAATAAAAAAAGCAGCCTCCGTTTCCCATAGCAGACCCGAGTCCCTGTAAAAGCAGGCATTCAGGCATTCCAGAGATATTAAAGCTTACCAGGGACAGCTAGCTCAGTAGACCAAGCACAGCACAGTAGAGATTGCTAAACAAAGTACTCCCTGTCCCCAAAACTCCCATGCTGTAAGCCCCTGCTGTAACTCCCTGTACCCAAAGCTTCCATGCTGTAAGCACCCACTGATGTAACTCTTTTTTCCTGCTGATGTAACTCTTCTTTCCTTTAAAAACTCTCCCAAAGACCAGGGCCTCACAGCTTCCTCTGTTGTACCAGTTGGTTGGATGGGGTCCCTGTTGCGGCTTGTACTTTAAAAATAAACCTTGCTTTTGCAGTTCAGTGTGATCGGGTCACTGATACCTTCTTGGGGATCTACTTATCTGGGCACAACAGTACCAATGCCATCTCACTAGTCAAAGTGATCAGTTTCAGTTCATAATTGATCACAAGGATAGAAATAAGTGTCAAAGGGATCACATAAACAAGACTAGTGTCTGCTAATACTATCTGATAGAATTAAAAAGGAGAGAACGATACAACATGGGAAGCAGGATACACAGCATACTCATAGAATGGCAGATGTCCTAAACAGCACTCTGGCCTTAGAATCAGCCCTTAAGGCATTTGGATCTGGATAAAAAGCTAATGATAGTATTTCAGGTATGGAAAGCCAAGACACCCTGGAAAAAAAAAAATGACCTAAATGAAAGATCTCTGTGAGTGAGATCCCAGCGGAAAAAAAGGGCCATCAAAGAAGGAGATACCTTTCTCTGAAGGGAGAAGAGAACTTCCACTTTGAGTATGAGCTGTCTGAATAAGTTCGGAGTTGGTGAACTCAAGAGGCTTCCATAGCCTTGGCAACTCATGACAAGAGCCTCAGGTGATTACTGACGCCATAAACAAGAGTGTCAATTGTTAAATCAACAACATGAGTCACTGTGCACTTACTCCCCATGTAGGATCTCTGTCCTTAATGTGTTGTACTATGTAAATTAATGCTATAACTAGTACTCAAACAGTACTTTATACTTTGTGTTTCTGTGTGGGTGCAAACGGTTGAAATCTTTACTTAGTATATACTAAATTGATCTTCTGTATATAAAGATAATTGAAAATGAATCTTGATGTGAATGGAATGGGAGAGGGAGTAGTAGATGGATGGTTGCAGGTGGGAGGGAAGTTATGGAGGGGAAAGCCACTATAATCCAAAAGTTGTTTTTTTGGAAATTTATATTTATTAAATAAAAGTTAAAAAAGTTGTTAGGGATTTTTCCATTTCTTCAAGGTTTTCCCATTTGTTAGCACATAGTCATTATAGTAGTTTCTTATGCTGCTATCTGTAGTTTTGTGGTATATGGCCTGCATTATGTGGCGATACCTTCCTTTTATACATAATTTGTTGACAATTTTCTTTTGTTTCACAGTAATTTTTTAAAATATAGAAATTATTCTCATTTCTTAAACATCAAACATTTCTTAGTGCCTGTGAAAATCCTCTGCCTCAGTAGTTAATAAGATAAGTGAGGTATAGTCTCTGTCATCAAATTATGTAGAAAAGCAGAAATTACTTTAAGGAGGAGATAAAGAAAATTCCCGTCTAGTATCCTATGAAAGTTCAAGGTCCTCCAGCATGTTCTTAAACCTTGGTCTTTCTTTTCCATTTCTTCTGCCTCTCTAAAGTTCTAAATCTTTGTTATGACACATTCTAGAACTTTCATGACTACAGTACCATAGTTTGCTTAGATCTGATTACTTGAGCTATAAAATTCTTTAGTAACCCTCCATATATTTGCCTGCAGGAGCCTGCCTGACACTCCAGTTCATACTGCTATGAAACAATTCTTTCGGTCTTGATCTGCCTCTGACTGAGAAATCCAGATGACACGGAACTCACTGAAGACAATACTTGGAAAATGTCAATTTTCGGTATGGATCATTTCCTTTCCTGGTTCTTCCTTAACCATATTGCCCAGGAATCTTCTCTTGGGATTTTAACATAAATATTTTACCTTCCTTGTTTGCTGTCTAGTCAAACTCAAGGTCCTTTCTTTCACTGTCATTTATTCCTATGTGAGCCTGGGAGAAATCAATCATAGTCAACTCAGCTCCAGAGTGACAGCACTATTTTCCCCCATGGTTCTGGAGTATTAATTGATCAAAAAAAATAACCTTCCTCCATAGCTCTAGGAAAATTCATGAGCTCATTATTTTTCTCTTTTTTTAGTACCGTTCACTCTTTGATCTGTTCCAACTCTGAGAAATAATATTTTCCTCATACTTAATGTGGATCAATATCTAACCACCCCAGGGTCAGAGCATTTCAGACACCACTCAGAGGGATTACTACTTTCCAGAGGTTTATCCTCCATTCACTACATAATTTTCCTTTTTTCCTGTAAAGATAATTTCACATTAGTCAAAATTTCTATTCTCAATATGTTTACTGAGTGGTATATTATTAGAAGTAAATGTTGATTTGATAGAATTTTTGGACATTACCAAATACCTAGAAGATTAAGTAGACATGTACCTAGTCTTGATTGGAAGTATGTTATTACACATTGAGGTAGATTCACTTATCGAATTTTTGTGTATAATACTTTTTATTAGTTTTTCAGAATTGTATATTCTTCAACATTTTCACTGTCTAAGGTATATTTATGATTACTTTCATCCTTCCTCTTCTTTTTTCCTCTCTCTTGTTCTGTCCCCTCATCTTGCCTTTTCTCCCAAAACAATAATAGCCTGTTCCTAAAAAACATGGCACATTATTAAGATTTTTCTTTTCTATGACTACATATCTGTCTTATATCAACTGAAACACATAAACAGTGGTTGGGCATTTCCAGCATGACTTATCCTATCTCATAGGCTCATGGATTCTTTGTAAATCACTGATTCCCTTTAACCTTCTAATGCCTAGGAAGTAAGGGATTCAATTCATGAAAAAAATTGTCAGATTGTCCACTCTAAACAAAAGAAATACAGTATCTGAGGTTCTTAATATTTAACCGAAAGAACAAACATAACAGATAAGAAATGAGCTGGGTTGGGAATGTGAAGACCGTAAGATGCAGAAGATAGAGGAATTAAGGAGTTGAAGTAGCAGCAAAGAGAAAGAAAGGAGACAATCTGGTGGACAGTTAAGAATTGAACAGAAATTGCTTTTGGTAATGACCTGCTCCATATAAGCAGTCCTACAGGTGAGTTTTTGTTTCAGAAATAACTTTGGCTGTCATCCTGACTCTACTGGGACTTGCCATTCTGGCTATTTTGTTAGCAAGATGGACACGACGAAAGCAAAATGGTAAGTAACAATGTATCAAAATGAAGATTTCCTATGAAAGTCACAGAGGGAGGGATGCCAAGAATCAGTCTGAGTTTATTTCTAATTTTCAGATAGAGAGAGACTACCAATATTCTAAGAATGCTTCAATACATGAGTCAAAGAATATGACCTATTAGTGATATCCCTTGCATTTTTAAACTCAAAGCTTAAATGATCCATCTCAACAAATTTTAAAAAATCACAGAGTTCAGCAAATATAAGAAAAACATTTTAAAACTATCTGTTCTTCAACAGAAATTTACCTAAGTTTAAAAAATGAAGGTGATAAAATGGTATTCTAGTAGACACTAATATCTAGTATTTTATAGAAAGAATCAGAGACTTAGTGATTTCACATAGGTAAGATGAGACAAATACACAGTAGTACTTGTCAGTGAAATAGAGATGTGACACATGAAAGCAAAGACCTTTTCTACATCATAAGGTATGTCTAGGATTTTTCTTATTGTCTTTCCCACCCACTTCTAATCAGCTATATTTCCCACTTATTTCCTATCTTTAATGCCTGTGAGAATAAGTAGTATGAAAAAATAGACAGAATAAGCCTGGTTGAAACTCATAAAAAGTGGTTCAACAATACATTATATCAGGAACAAGAATAAGCAGTATGAAAAAATATAATAAGGCTAGTTGAACCTCATGAAAAGTGGTTCAACAATTATATCAGGAACATCACCTTTGTTAAGGGAAGCAAAGCTTAAAGTGAAGAGAGTTGGATCAGGGGAAGAACACCTCTAAAAAGAAGCTAATAAAGATATTTTTGCCTAATTTTTCCACAGAAACTTATATGTCCAGATACAGTTCAGAACAAAGTAAGTATTTATACCCTTAAGAATATACTTAGAGAGAGAGAGGCATTCATGGACAGTTCATAATGCAAGAATGAAATCTGTCTTGTTTATTTCCTTCACTTGTATAGTTACCATTCTATGAACTGAACTCTAAGTTACTGGGAGAAATCAAAGATTAGGAGAAGTCAAAGACTTATGAGCAGTGCTAAATGTCAAAGTGGAGTTGGTCCAAATGAATTAGTAGTGAGAAGGACTGCTTAGTAGTGGGACAGCCTACATTATTCTGAAGCTGGACTGAGATGCTCCCTGTGGTCTGAAAGCAGAAAGGGAGATACCAAACCATGGAAATGGAAGCCTCAGGAACTGCAGAGGATCCAGCAGCAAATTTAAGTCTCATAGTGAAGAGGGCTTCTGTAGGGTAGCTCAATAGAATTTAAACTATTCAGGTCTAATGTGAGCAAAGTTAAGTTAATTATCATTGAGATGAAGAGTACCAAGTTCAAGATATAAATAAGTAAAGCAGAATTTCATGGTAAGGGTTGGAAAGACACTCAGGTTGCTAAGAAAGGTAGTCCATTATTGGTAAGTGAGGAAAACCAGGAGCTAGGTGCTCAAATTCTAAGAGGTAAGAGCAACTTTGAAGCTCCTTCTGATTCTCATTTTATATTATAAAATTATTATTTTATAATCTCATTATTTTATTTTATTATTCATTATTATATTAGCCTGTCTAATATAATAAAATTTGTGACAGCAGCTTATCATTATCTGCTCCTATGACTTAACCATAATCTCTAGTTCCTGCAAAGTAAATTAATTCACATCATTATTCCTCATTGGGAGTTCATGTTTACACTAATTCACAGCCTGAAATAAAACCTCACTAATAATCAAGAAACAAAAACCTGGAGTTCTCTCTCCTTTCTTCTTTAGGTACTGGACTTCTGGATTCTGAGGATGATAAAGGTAAACAGATTAATAACTATTACAGAATTAAAGGAAGAATGCATTCATTAGAGAAGAAATGAGCTCATTTCTCTTCAAGCATAACTTGTTGTTAGCATGTCTTTTGCTATTACAATATATAATTATCTTCCAACCTTTCTAGGCATATATATCAGTGCTGCAATTGTTTATTAAAATATATTTAAAAGGTAATCCACATGTGTCATGAACTTTTTGAGGTCCCTATATATTAAACACAGATATATACCCATAGATATAAACACAAAATAATTGTGCATTTTTTCTAGAAAAGGAAAATATTCCTCCTTTCTAGGGTCATTAAATAATTCATTTCCAGCTCTTACTTACTCCCAAAATCTCAAAAAGGTTAAGGGACCTCTCTGAAACATTTTTTCTAGATGTTTAAATGAGGATAAAAAATAGTTCACAGGTTGGCATAAAGATTAAATGGAATGGTATATTTGAAAACACACTTAGAAGACTATCCAGTATTACAGAAAAAAAACTTATTATTTCCATTTGAGAAGGTGAAATTGATGCTTAAAATGGTTGAAGCTTATCTGGATTTATTTAACTAAGGAAGGAATTAGATATTAAGCCTAGGTCTTGTGGCTCTTAATCAGTACCTAAAGTCTTATACCATAAAAGAACAGGTCTTCAAAGAAGGAGGTACCTGTCTCTGAAGGGAGGAGAGAACCTCCACTTTGACTATGACCTTGTCTAAACAAGAGAAGAGTCGGAGAACTCAATGGGCTTCCATAGCCTTGGAAACTCATGACTGGTGCATAGGGAGATTACTGATGCCATAAACAGGAGTGTCAATTTGTAAAGTCAACAACAGGAGTCACTGTGCACTTACTCCTCATGTAGGATCTCTGTCCTTAATGTGCTGTACATTGAGGCTTAATGCTATAACGAGTACTCAAACAGTATATTTCACTTTGTGTTTCTATGGGGGTGCAAACTGTTGAAATCTTTACTTAATGTATACTAAACTGATCATCTGTAAAAAAAAATAAAAATTATCAATTCCCAACTTGACTCTCACTGGGATTAAACATGACAATAGGTCTGATCTGATTTCATCATCATTTAAAAAAATCATCTATTATTTTTCACTTTATGTTTCTGTGTGGGAGCAAACTGTTGAAATCTTTACTTAATGTATACTAAGCTGATCTTCTGTATATTAAGATAATTGAAAATGAATCTTGATGTGAATGGAAGGGGAGAGGGAGTGGGAAAGGGGAGGGTTGTGGGTGGAAGGGACAGTATGGGGGGGAAGCCATTGTAATCCATAAGTCGTACTTTGGAAATTTATATTCATTAAATAAAAGTTAAAAAAAAAGTCTTATACCATACTACCCCCACTTTATTTATGACAAAAACAGGACTCATTTTATGCTGTAGAATTTTCAACATTTTCCATTATTAATAGAGAAATAAATTGCCATTTGAATCAGAACATGTGGTTTTACGTTAATGAAGAATAATGATAAAATATATTTGAAATAGAACTTCTTCAAAAATGTTATATTTTGGTATGTATGTATCTGCAAAAAGTAGGCAGTACCACCAATTTAAATGTACTATAGCTAACCTTGGTCCTTACACTCCAATACTTAGAATTCTCTCACAGTATGCACTCACCAGAATTGTCTGTAGATGTACCCTGCTCTCTCTCCTCCCCACCAGTTCTACCTCCAAAACTTATTAAAACTCACTCATTCCTTCAAGAAGCCAATAACTTGACTTTGACCTTACTATTCCCACCAAACAAACTAGAACAATGAAGTTGTGAATGTGTATACAATTACACACACACATACACACACGCACACACACACACAAACACCCCTCATGAACATATAGATCCCAAAGAGTTGAGTGATGAAAAGAGGAGGTAACTTGGTGACTTTCCTGGCTGTTCACATCATAAGCAACAAAAGCGAAGAGCAAAGAAACATGGAATTCTGTTTCTTCTCTGAAATGGAGTCCTCCCTCCCAAAAATGAGAGGATCTAGGAAAGCAGTAAATATTTTCTTAGTTGAATTTAGTCTAATGATAAACTTATTTTTATAAGCTATAATAAGGCCGATCTGGCTTTTTTCTTTCCCAAAAGATTATTCCTCTAGAAGATCTAAAAGAGGAAGAGGTAAATAGATTTTCATCTAATAAGAAAATAATATGTACATATTTTCCAACAAAGAATCTCATTATATTTCACCTTCTCTTTTAGGATTCCGACATTCATATTCAACAGAAAGTGGTAAATAAATTAGATACTTTACTGCTAAGAAATTAATACAGAGTCTGTTTATAAAAAATTAATAATCCTTTTTTCTTAAATCCTTTAGATATTTCTTATGGTGATCAGGGTAAGTATATTTAAAGATTATGGTATTTTTTTAAAATCAATGTTTCTTCTTGCTATAACATGAGAGGCTATATATTAAGGTAAAAAGACAAGATATGAAAATAGTGTACAGAATATTCTGAGAGATATTCAAATGTTTACCTTCACACTGTAAGCCACCTTTCTCCAGTTCCTCATCTTTCTACCCCCTACTCAGTTAACAAGAGCAAGCTGTGAGTGATGACAGCAATGAAGTGAAATAGGGGATTTCTACTATTATCTTCTACATAAGCACGGATCTAGACAGCTGTCCATGAGTAAGAATACCTTTATGGCCATGCAAGAATTCAGTGAAAAAGTTCTAGCACATTATTGTATCATAAAGTCTTGAAATGGATGCATTAAGGAGAGAAAGAACAACTTCACTTTATCCACATCACCTCTCCCTGGGGAATAAAATTTAATGACACAAGAGGCCTGCCTGAGCATCTCAAGGTCTCACAAGGAAAAGTGACAGTGGAGTAAGAGCTCACCTCATCCAATAATGTGGAATATTACCTAACAGGCCCACTTCTTTTTCAACCCATCCTGAACACTGAAGTGATCATCATAGCTGAATAGTTGGTGGAGGCTGGGAACTAGAAATAGAGGTGACAGAACTCACTAACCACTCATCAGACTCCAGTGGGAATCCTGCCCATGACGCTACTTGAAATGCCTGAACAGCATCATGTAGACTGGTCCACAAGTACTCCAAATGTTCTGTGCATTTCATGTCTATGCCTAGGGTGGATCTCCGGGGGTACCCCCATGAACAGCCAAGTGGAATGTCTTATGCAGGCAGTTGATTCAACTCCATGGGATTCTAAAAAGTACACAAAGAAACATAAGAGCACCAAAAAGAAACCAGTAATAATTCAGTAATCAACCCCTTAAAATGGAGATTTTCCCAAAATTGTATTTATAATTGTCTGATCAATCATTCAAATAACTGTTCTAAGAAATACAGATAAATACATCAATGATATTTTACAATAGCAAAGTAAAAGTTTAAAAAATATCTAAACAGATGGTTTGGAGCTGAAGAATACAATGACAGAATTTTAAAAAGCAATAGAAATCAACAACACAATGGATCAAGTACAAGGATGAATAAGCAAATCTGAATACAAATCATTTTAAAATATCGAGTCAGGGCAGCATTGTGGCACAGTGGGTTCAACTACTGCTGGTTATTCCTACATCCCATATCAGAGTGCCAGTGAGTCCTGGCTCCTCTCCTTCAGATCCATTTTCCTGATAATGCATCCTTAGGAGGCTGCAGACGATAGCTCAAGTATTTTGATCTGTACCAGTCATGTGGAACTCCCTTTCAGGTTCCCGGCTTCAGCCTGGCCCAGCCCTGGCTACGATGAGCAACTGGACAGTAAACCAGACTAAAGAAGTTTGCTCTCACTCACTCTCTCATTCTCTCTGTCTCTCTTGCTTGTGCTCTCTCGACTCTTCCCTTTAAGACAATAAAGATAACCAGAAAAATAAGAAATATCTAGTCAGAAGAGAAAAAAAAAACTGAAAAGGAACAAAGAAAAATTACAAGATTAAAAGGACTCAGAGAACTAAGTATTGAAGCATGGGGGTCACATTTAATGACAAAATGGCTAAAAATTTCCCAAATCTGGAGAGAGATACTAACATCCAGGTAAATGAAACCCAAAGTTCTCCAATCAGATATCAGATTCAAACCAAAGAACACTTCAGCAAGACATATTATCAAAAACAAAAGACATAAAGAAAATATGGAAGTAGCAGGAGAAAGAAAGTATATTACATACAAAGGAATGCTGAAAGGGCTATTAGTGTTTCTAAGTAGATGTTTACAGACAGGACACATGATGTGTGTCCTCAGAAACCCTTATTTTTCTGTTTATCTATTTGGGAGTTCCATATGGGTGGTACAGATCGAAATATCTGAGGCAACATCTGCAGCCTCCCAGGGATGAATTATCAGGAAAATGGATCTGAAGGAGAACAGCCAGGACTCACACTGGCTTATTTCTCTAACATAATGATCTCCAGTTGCATCCATTTTGTTTTAAAGACAGGATTTCATTCTTTATGGCTGAGTAGTATTCCATCGTTTGTATACACCACAATTGCTTCATGTAAACCTCATGGTAAACACAAAGTAAAACCTATTGCAGGTACACAAAACAGAAAAAGAAAGAAGTCAAAGTATACCCTTACAGAAAATCATCAAATCATAAATACAGTAAGACGAGTAAAAAGGAACAAAGGATTTATAAAACAACCAGAAAATAACAAAATGATTATAGTAAGTTCTTATTTTTTAATACTTCAAATGTCAATGGATAAAAGTATCCATTCATAAGACATAGAAGGGGGAGGGAATTTAGTAGAGTGCATAATATGATTGCATCCCCTGCTCAGCTCCTTGCTCCAGCTTCTGACTTCAGCTTTCCACCAATGCAGGCCTTAGGAGACACTGATAATGGTTCAAGTAATTGGGTTTCTGCTACCCATATAGAAAGCCATAAGTGAATCTGAAGCATGTGTTTCTGGCTCTGGCCCAGCCCCAATCACTGAGATCTGTGTATCTGTCTCTGTTTCTCAAATTTGAAAAAAAAAAAAGACATAGAATAGCAGAATGTGTAAAAGACTTGAACATATTCCATCTACAAGAGACTCACTTCAGCTTTAAAGATACACAGAGAAGGAAAGTATAGGGATAGAAAAAGATATTCCAGGCAAATGGGAAAAATGAGAGAAGCAATAGTTTTCTTATATCAACAAAATAGGTGTTAAACCAAAAACGAGAGCCAAAGAAGTTTACTATATACTAATAAAGGGTTACTCTGTCAAGAAGGCATGACAATTGTAAATACGATTGTAAATACATACATAACCATCAGAGCACTTAAAAATATAAATCAAATATTAACAGAATTAAGAAGAGAAACAGAAAAAAACATTAAAATTAGAGAATACCAAGGCGCCATTTAAAATAATGCTTAGATCACCTATGCAGAAATTAAAATGAAGGGGCCAGCACTGTGGCACAAAAGGTAAAGCCATTGCCTGCGGCACCAGCATCCATGTGGACGCTGGTTCAAGTCACATATGCTCCAGTTCCCATCCAGCTGCCTGCTAATGAGCCTGGGAAGGCAGTAGATGGAAGATCTGTCTCTCCTTCTCTCTCAGTAACTCTGCCTTTCAAATGAATAAATCTTTTAAAACATTTTTAAAACATAAAATTTTTTTAACTTTATTTAATGAATATAAATTTCCAAAGTACAGAATATGGATTACAATGGCTTCCCCCCCATAACGTCCCTCCAACCCGCAACCCTCCCCTTATCCACTCCCTCTCCCCTTCCATTCACATCAAGATTCATTTTCGATTCTCTCTATATACAGAAGATCAGTTTAGCATACATTAAGTAAAGATTTCAACAGTTTGCTCCCACATAGAAACACAAAGTGAAATATACTGTTTGAGTACTAGTTATAGCATTAAATCTCAATGTACAGCACACTAAGGACAGAGATCCTACATGAGGAGTAAGTGCACAGTGACTCCTGTTGTTGGCTTAACAAATTGACACTGTTGTTTATGGCATCAGTACTCACCCTAGGCTCTTGTCATGAGCTGCCAAGGCTATGGAAGCCCCCTGAGTTCACTGACTTTGAACATATTTAGACAAGGCCATGGTCAAAGTGGAAGTTCTCTCCTCCCTTCAGAGAAAGGTACCTCCTTCTTTGATGACCCATTCTTTCTTTCCACTGGGATCTCACTCGCAGAGATCTTTCATTTAGGTTTTTTGTTTTTTTGTTTTTTTGTTTTTTTGGTTTTTTTTGCCAGACCAGAGTGCCTTGGCTTTCCATGCCTGAAATACTCTCATGGGCTTTTCAGCCGGATCCGCATGCCTTAAGGGCTGATTATGAGGCCAGAGTGCTGTAAAACATAAAATTAAAAAGGAAAGATTGAACTAGAACTAAATTTTATACAAAATTGACTTAACAGAAAGATAAGTAGTGAAACATTCCATCTTCCACCAAATAGCAGCAGAATTTTTACAGGTTTTTTTTATTTTATTTAAGCTATAAAAATTTCATGTATTTCATATATACTGATTTAGGAACACAGTGATACTTCCCACCCTTCCTTACCTCCTGTCCATGTCCCCATCCTTTTTCCTCTGCCCTCTCCTATTCTTACTTTAATTTTTTAAAAGAAAAATATATTTTCAGTTTACTTTATACTCATAAGATTAACCTGATGCTCAGTAAACAGTTCAACAAATAGTATGAAGAAAAAAAAGTGGTTCTTCAACAGTCCAAACAAAGACAAAGACTGTAAACGATCATTGAATCTCAAAATCTCAATTTCACTCCAATATATTACATTTTAGGAGCTCTATTAGTTACCACAGACCAGGGAAACCATATGGCATCTGTCTTTTCTGACCCAAAGGATCTAGATTATTCTCCAGGATAGATAAAATGCTAGATCACAAAACATGCTTTAACAGGCTTATGATTAAAATCACACCAAGTATCTTTTTCTGACTATAATAGCATGAAACTAAAAGCCAAAACAGAAAATCCAGAAGTATATGGAAATTAACTACCAACCTCCAAAACAACCTATAGGTCAAAGAAGAAATCAAAATGGATATTTTGAAAGTCTTTCATGTACTTGCTGGTTTTTGTATACCCTCTTTTGAGAAAGGTCTGTTCAGATAATTTTCCTACTGTTCATTAATGATTTTCATCTACTTGAAAGGCACAGTGATAGAGAAGAGGAAGAAGGTTAAAAAGATCTTCCATCTTCTGGTTTACTTCCCAAATGCCTGCAAAAGCCAGGGCTGGTCCAAGTCAAAGATAGATGCAAATAACTCCACCCCATTCTCCCACATTGTGGCAGCCATCATCTGCTGCCTACCAGGATACATTATCTGAAATCTGGATTAGAAGCAGAGTAGCAGGGATCTGAACCAGCACTCCAATATGGGATGCAGGCATCCCAAGTGGTGGCTTAATTCACTGTACCACATGTTTACTCCTTATTTTTAAATGGAATTTATTTTTTGTTATTATTGTTACTGCTGTGAGCTTTTTTGAATTCCATATTCTGAATATTAATCTCTTGTCAGGTATTCAGTTTGAAAATTCTTTCTCTCATTCTGTAGATCAGCTCTTCAGTTTGTTGACTATTTCCTTTAATGTACAGAAATATATTAGTTTGATTTAGGCATGTTTATCTAATTCTGCTAGTTGTCCTTTTGAGGTCATATCTACAAAAAATGCCTATACTTAAGTCTTGAAGTGTTTCTCCTAGTAATTTTTCAGTTTCAGGTTTTTGCCTTTGAGTCTTTGATTCATTTTGCACTGATTTCTGTATGTGGTAAAAGATATGGGTCCAGTTTCTCTTCTGCATATGAAGAGATCGTCCATCCACTGGTTCACTCCCCAGATGGCCACAATGGGGCTGGGCCAGGCTAAAGCCAAGAACCTGAAACAAACCTCCTCAGTTAATAATTAGAACATATTTGACCAGTGTAAGAAGTTACCTCAATGTGAGAAATTTAAGTGGTCATATACAGGCAAAATAAAACTATACAAAATATCAAAGGAAGAAAATTAACATATACTTAGTACCGACCATGTGCTAGTCACTCTGGTAGGCATTTTTCATTATATTTTAACTTATATCTGCAAGCAACATTGTCAGCTCCATGAAGATGAACTACCCATAAATCCTGCCCTGACTGCCCAAGGCCCTGACTAGCCTAGAGAGGAACATATTATTAAGTCTCATTCCAGGTGAACGCAGCTCTGTATCTGGGACACTTGATGGTTTCAGTTATAATCCTTTGTGTACTGAACCAACTATAAAATCATAATACACTGGCCCTGAAGCTATCTGAAGGCTTGCCACTCTTAAGATGTCCACAGACCAAGTCCTGATTATTCTACACACAGATACTGCCACCTTTATTCACCCAATTTCTCAACTCATCTAGCCTGGAGTCATCTTTAACTTTTATCTCTTACTCTCTTTATCTAATCCATCAGCAAATCCCATCACCAGTATTATAAATTATATTTGAAATTAGGCCATTTTCCACCACTGTGGACAGTCCAAGCACAATCACAACCATCTCTGACCTGAACTTCTCCTACCGCCTCATCACCAACATCCCCACTTCTCCTCCTGCCTTCTTATGGTCTAGTCTTCTCACAGTTAGGGATGTTCTTAATAAGCAGTTCTTAAATAAATCAATTTATTATACACTGGTGTTCCTAATTTATGGAAGTGAATCTTCTGCATGAATTTCCACGATCAACTGTGATTACAAGTGACTCAACCTGGATATGAATTTAGAATTGTGTGACTCCAAATTTCAAGAAATTAGAAATTATTTTATACAATTTAGCAATATCTTAATTATTAATTCCTGGTTATAGATCTTTAGTGTACAATCTAAATGAACTATAATTTAAAATGCATTAAGCCAAATAATTACTTATTTTTCTGATTTCTCTGATGTCAAATGAAAAATAATTTAGTGAAACTGTAGAGTGTTTATCAAAAATTACTATTCAGTTTTACAATTTTGTGACTAGATTTTAATGCAATTTGTCTTGTCTTCAGATCTCTTAGAAATGTTATTTCCATGAAATCACTAAGAAACCAGGTTTAGACCATTAGATACACATTAAATTATAATAAATACATGCCTATATATTTATTATAATGACATATTTTCATTGGATTTGAATTTACAATCAGCTAAGTACTTTTCTATTCCTTCTGAGGCCTCAACATATTTTAACTAATATATTCTTTTGTTTTAAAATGTCTCCATGCAGTGTATTTCTTTTCAATATAATTATTTACATTATTTAGCCTTTGGCTGGTTTCTTAGGCCATTCAATTCACAAATTAAGACATTAGGAGATTTTGCTTACAGTCTTTTGCTGGCTTGGGTGTTTGAGGGTATTGAGTGAGTAATCCTCTGTAATGATACCAAAACCATAGAAGTAGAAAACTCAAAGTGAGTTTTCTTTGTTTTCAGGATCCAAAGGATACTGCAGTAAGTATTCTTTAGTTTGTCAATAGTTTATTTCCCATTATTAACACCTTTCTAGATTGTTATTGCTTTGAGGAAAGACAATCTTTACCAATTCATATAAATACTAAGTAACAGAGAATCTAATAGTGTTGGTTTAGTAAGGTCTGTCAGTTGATAAATTTCAAATTTATCAGGAAGAAAGAAAAAATATAGAGAATTGATGACTGAGATAAAAGAAGGGAAGAGAAAAGAGAAAGAAAGAAGGCAGAGAGATGAGGACAGGGATAAATGACAAGCGCATAAAGTGTTTAGGAATATTACACTATCTACTGAAAATTATCCTCTGGAGATTGAAAGAATAAATGATAGCTGGTGGGAATAGTTTCTAGTCACCATCACTAGTTCAGCAATAATTACCAAGGCCTGAATTTGAATTCTGGAGAAGGGGATAACAATGATTGAAGCTGTTATGAAAAACTAAAGGATCCATAATTCTGATTATTCACCCCATGTTTTACTGTGCATTTTTTTAGCACCATCAAACAACTCTCTGGGTAAGTCCTTTTATGGATTTCTTTGTTTAACTGTCATCTGATTTGATTTCATATGAGGGGGCTTCAAAATGTTAGCAGAAAGTGCATATTATGAAAAACCTATGCATGAATTACAAAATTTTTGTATGAAAATAAACTCGTAATAAATTTGTTATATTATGTCTGACTAGGATACAGTCTGAGGCACTAAGAAAAGATACTAGTTTTGAAGGAGTCTCTATAAGAGCAACATAAATTCTGCTAAAATTAAAGCAATAACAAACATTCAATTTATGGTGAGGCTTGGGTGGAAGAATGGTGAAATCACCGATGGTTTACAAAGACTTTATGGCAAGAATGTCTCAAAGAAGTCAACAGTTTTCAAATTAATAACTCACTTTAGGAAAGGCTAGGATAAAGTTGAAAATGAAGTCTGCAGTGGTAGACCACACACATTAATTTACAAGGTAAAAATTAATTTTGTATATCCCTACTTGAAGAGGATTAACAAGAGCATACACAATAAACACTATAGATATCTGCTTCTAGTTTACTAACAAGTTATTCACGAGTGAGCAAATAATAAATTTTAATTGATTTTTATTAATTGTTAAAAATTATTTCATGACTTAAATTAATTATCATATATAGAAATAGGCTTTATTTTTTAAAATATCAATGATTTATGCTTCCTTTCTGTGATGATTATGCCAAAGAGTATTATTATTATAATTACTGTTATTATTAATTTATTTAAAACCCTATTTGGCTTTGTTGAATATCTAATGGTTCATTATCTCTGATTTCATTCATTTCCATGTTTTAGTATTTTTTTCTACTTTGGCTTTCTTTTTGCTCTTTTTTCTAGTCTGCTATATGAAACTCTTAATTCTCAGACTTTCTTATTTTCAAATTTAAGTAGCTTCTAAATGCTGCTGAAGCCGCATCACACAAGTATTGACAGTGTATTTCTTGAACTTCAGTTTAACTATTTCATATTTCCATCATGATTTAGTAAATTACAAAGAATATTCTTTAATGCTTTATTTTGGTGTGTTTATTGCTTATTTCAAATGTTGTTACATTATCATACATATGTGTGATATGTGTGATATAGATTCTTTTAAATGTGTTAGGACTTTTGAGACCTAGTAAGCAAATTTGAAAAGAACACTTTTATTGGCTGGGTACAGATTTTAGCCATAGATAATACATATCATCTTAAATTTGTGAACTATCATTCAAATGTTCTCTACTGTTATTAATGCTTTTTCATGATATACAATTTTTAACTTTAAAGAAGAAACTTTAAATATGTAGTTATTAATTTCACTTTTCTATTTAATACTAATTTCCTTTGTATATTATCATTGCTATTAGACAGACACAAGCTCAACACTGTTTAATCTTTTTTTCATTTTTTTATACTGGCATAATGAATGATATACCATCCATCAATATCCTCACAATAATTTCTGGCTTAATTTTTATATTATTTAATATTAATAGTGCTCTAACTCCTTTGCATTAATTGATATTTGCTTGTTATGTATTTTTCCTGCTTTCATTTGGAACTTTAAAATTTTGTTTTCATTAATATGTAAAAGATTTCTGACTCATAACAGATGAATTTATTATATTTTACATGTATTGTTAATTGCTGATGAATTTTACCTTAATTTTACTACTTTATATTATATTTTCTGTTTACTATACATTGTTCTTTCAGCTTTAGAAATACTTACTTGCATTGTGATGGATTATTGCACCTTCTTATTCATTTTCTTTTTCTTGACTGTTTTTGGTGAATTTTGTTTTATTCATTTTACATTTTTGACATGCATATTGTTTAATTTTTCTTTAAATAATCTAAATCAGTATCATATTCCAAAATTAGTTATCCTTCATTATTTACCATCTTACCTACTATTCTTTCCACATCCTCCATTTTAATTTTTAGTAAAATAAAGAGAATAGATGTCGTGTATTTCATAGGTAAAATTCTAAGAAGATAACTCTATTTCCTGCCATGTCTCTCTCTACTATACAGATTTTATAAGTAGTTTTTCTAAGTTTCTACACTTTTTATTTCCTACATGAGGTGTTTAAATATAAGCTCTATATCTGAATTTATCTTCACTAAGGGTTCCACATTACTGAAGACTCAATTTCCAATGCTAACCTGATATAAACAGGTTACTTCCTGGCACACTCTGATCAACATGTAGAGAATAATGGTGCTTCTTTCACAGATATGGCTTTTATGAACCTTAGATTTACAAAGGAAGACTAGCCCTAAGTTTTTTTTTTAATGCATGAGGACTGTAGCCTGAATTTCTGCAGATGATGAAGTATTAAAACAGCAACAACAACAACAAAACAGCCTCTTAAAGTGTTTGCCTAGCGTAAAAATGCTTGTGTTTGACATGAGATTGCCTGGGTTTGACTTCCACTTCCCACTCATCAGTACAGATGCTAGGAGGCAAAAGTGATGCCTCAAATAATTGGATTTCTGCCACTCATATGGGAGACCTGGATTATACTTCTGGCTCTAAGCTGCAGTGCTAGCTTGGCCCCTACCATTGTGGGCATTTGGAGAGTGAACGAGCAGATGCGAATTTTTTCCTTTTTTCTCTCTCTCTTTCTCAAAAATGTTGAGAGGAAGACTGCTCCCAATAAGAGATAGTAAATTTTCTCATTTATTAATAAAATTCCCTCTTGATACATTATTCTTGAAGCTTTATCCTTCCAGTTTTCAAACTTGATTCTCTTCTCTTTTTTTAAGATTTATCTTATTTATTTGAAAGGCAGAGTGACAGAGAGAGGAAAGACAGAAACAGAGAGAGATCTTCCATCCATAGGCTCATACAACAGATGGTTGCAACACCCACGAATGGGCTAAGCCAAAACAAGGAACCTCAGTTCCACCCACGTCTCCCACATAGGTGGCAGAAGCCCAAGCACTTGGGCCATTTTCTATTGCTTTCCTGGGCACATTAGCATTGAGCTGGATGGGAAACAGAGCCGGCAGAACGCAAACCAGCATTCCTATATGGGATGCCGGCATTGCTGGCAGTGGCTTAACCTGCTGTGCCACAATTTCAGCCCCCTAAGTCAGCCCTATTGTAAAAAAAAGTTAATATTATGTACAACATTTCCAAGTGATAAGAGGAGACAGTGAAATATCTATCTTGACAGTAGGCTCCCTTTCTCTGCTTTGACTCTTTATCCTCTTATATTCAAGAACTTTATGGTCTTGCTGTCTTGGTATTCAGCATCTTCATAAAATACTAGTGATTTTTGGAAAGTTTAAACTCCCTCTTAAGCAGTTATAAAGTGAAAGTTTGGTTTAACAATGATTTTTTTAAAGAAAGAAAAAGTGAAAAAAGATATCAAGGAAAGAGGAAGAAGAGGAAAGGAAAAGAAGGAAAAAACAAAAGCAGCAGAATCAGAAATGAGAAAAGACATGGAGACAGAAAATTTTCCAAGCACTGAGAAAATGGAAATCCCTCATAATATTGTTATTCTCTTACTTAAAGAAATGATAAGACAGGTTTCATATCTTGCAGCCCTATTTATCACAAGAGTAATACTTTTACAATTTTTATTAATATAAAGAGAACAGATTTTATCCATTTCATAGGTACAGTTCTCAGAAGATAATCATACTCCCTCCCAACCTCCCTCCCCGAATCTGCTTCCCTTCCTCCATTTTCATTAATTTTGTAAAGACATAATTTTTAAGAAAGAAAATATTTTAAAAGTCTGAAATTTATGCCCCCAAACCAATAAATATATCAATATCCAGATGCTCATCATATTGCATTGTAATAAATAATAAAAAATCTAATGTTACTCATTTCTGCCCTCTTTCTCATAATATTTTATTGTAACAGAGTCTATGGAATCTACTCCTTTAGAATGCAGAATTCATTCATGTTTTATCTTGTTTTGTCTTAGCACTGTCACAATCAAATGTAGGTAAGTTCCTTTAGTTATCTTCAATTCTGCTAGCACTTAGACTCATTCTGTTGTATTGACATTTTTTAAAATGCCCGGACTTCTTCCACTGAAGCACAGTATAATCTTGGGCTTCAGATTGCTCTAATTTCTTTGTACTATATAACCAAATACCTCAATATTACCCAAAAGCATGGAAAGTGAGTTTAAAGTTTCTAATGTATTATTATAATGGCACATTGGCAAGAAACAGACCAATTTCCACACTTCAGAAAACAAAGAAAAGAAGCATGAGAGCAAGGAGTTAGAAAAATGAGATGAGAATAGAGATGATCCTTACAGTGTGATAAGTAAATGGAGATACGTCTCTCCTGCGAATTTCAAAGCTTTTATGCCTGCTAGTCTCTTACTGCCTCCAACTGCAGCTGATGCTCAGATTTTGGTTCCCCTTGGAGCTCCCCAACCAAAAGGAATGTGTAGACAACCACACAAACTTCTTTGTATTTTTTTTAGAACAAAGGGCTAAGCTCCTATTTCCAATGGCTAATTCTTTTTGATGTGTCAAAGAGCTGGAGACTATTTCCTCACCAAGCTGAGCTCTTGCTCCTTGCCTTCCCTCCCCTCCTCATCACTGAACATTTTATCTGAAAATAAAGATCTTTGAAAAATGAGAAACGCACTGATCAACAGAAGAAAAAAAAGATTAAGATGGTTTCAGCTGGCAATAATAGCTTCTTTAACATAAAAAATATGAGGGAAAAGAAAAGGTGTAAAAGAGTGGCAGTAGGAGTGAAGAACAAGGAGGGGTTATAATTAAAGAACAACAAGTTTATTTGACTTAATATTTAGGGATACTGCAGATAAGAAAATTAAAATTCAAGGACCTTGTTTAACCTGGTCAAGGGGATATAATTAGTAAAAATATGATAAAGCTGTACTAGTCTTCAACTCCAAGTCCTATGTTTTTCACTACCTCCAGTGAATTCAAAGTATTTTTTTAAAACAAAAGTTTTCATTTCGAGGAATTTAGGAAATCATATGAATTTTAAAACACATTACTTCAATTTTTAAATGCAATTTGAAAATCCTAAAATAAATGAATCTAAGTCTCAAAATTATTATGTTAGTCCAAAACTAAGCTTATCTCATGAATCAGGATATTTATTATATACAAATATACTAATCTTTTTTTTTTTAATTTTTGACAGGCAGAGTGGACAGTGAGAGAGACAGAGAGACAGAGAGAGAAAGGTCTTCCTTTACCGTAGGTTCACCCTCCAATGGCCACTGCCGCCAGCGCACTGCGCTGATCCGAAGCTGGGAGCCAGGTGCTTCTCCCAGTCTCCCATGCAGGTGCAGGGCCCAAGCACTTGGGCCATCCTCCACTGCACTCCCAGGCCACAGCAGAGAGCTGGACTGGAAGAGGGGCAACCGGGATAGAATCTGGTGCCCCAACAGGGACTAGAACGTGGTGTGCCGGCACCACAAGGTGGAGGATTAGCCTATTGAGCCGTGGCGCTGGCCACAAATATATTAATCTTAAAGTGTGCCCTTAAAACTACAATGCTCGATATTTTATTATTATTATTTTTTATTTTTGACAGGCAGAGTGGACAGTGAGAGAGAGAGAGACAGAGAGAAAGGTCTTTTTTTGCCATTGGTTCACCCTCCAATGGCCACCACGGCCGGCGCGTTGTGCTGATCCGAAGCCAGGAGCCAGGTGCTTTTCCTGGTCTCCCATGGGGTGCAGGGCCCAAGCACTTGGGCCATCCTCCACTGCACTCCCTGGCCACAGCAGAGAGCTGGCTTGGAAGAGAAGCAACCGGGACAGAATCCGGCGCCCCAAGCGGGACTAGAACCCCGTGTGCCGGTGCTGCAAGGCGGAGGATTAGCCTATTGAGCCACGGCGCTGGCTCGATATTTTATTATTTTTAATTAAAACAGATTTTTATTGAGCTTTGCCGTATTTTCTTATAATTAAGTCATAGAAAAGATAATGTACTATAAGAACAAAATGAAACATATTTAGGTTGCAATGTACTAGACAACAAACTCAGATCTTCATTTTCTCTTGTAAAATTTGTAGGGGACCCAAATGGGACAGCTTTGTAGTAAAAGTCATTTAGGGGCCGGTGCTGCGGCTCACTAGGCTAATCCTCCGCCTTGTGGCGCTGGCACACCGGGTTCTAGTCCCGGTCGGGGCACTGGATTCTGTCCCGGTTGCCCCTCTTCCAGGCCAGCTCTCTGCTGTGGCCCGGGAAGGCAGTGGAGGATGGGCCAAGTGCTTGAGCCCTGCACCCCATGGGAGACCAGGATAAGCACCTGGCTCCTGCCTTCGGATCAGCACGGTGCGCCAGCCGCAGCGCACCGGCCACGGTGACCATTGGAGGGTGAACCAAGGACAAAAGGAAGACCTTTCTCTCTGTCTCTCTCTCTCTGTCCACTCTGCCTGTCAAAAAAAAAAATTCATTTAGAAGGAAAAGAGCTCAATGAATTGCAACTGATATGGCTAAGCCAATAGCAAGCAATTTAAGGTTTACCTGGAAATTAAATTTATCCCCCATTTATACCATAAGACTTAACAACAATGTGAATGTATATAATGCCACTGTACACTGTACAATAGTTAGATGATAAATATTATTTATCACAACAAAAAACATAAACTGAAAACTAGAGGGATATTAAAAATAATAAGGATAAGAAATTTTGTAGCAGAAGAAAAAGTTAACTGTACTACTAAACAGATGACAGAGATAGTCCCAGGTCTGCTTCTGACTTATTTTGTACTTAGACAAGACATGTGTTTAGTTTTTTCATATGTAAAATTTAAAAATTAAGCATAGTCATTTCATAAATTCCTTAAAACTCTGATACTTCCTAGTTCTGGCTACAATAATTATGCATGTTTTCATTTATCAGAAAAAGAGATGAGGTTTCCAAGCTGATAGGGAAAAAACAAGCAGGAGAAAATATATAAAAGTCAGAAGGAAGGAAGAAAATATTGGCAAAACTAGTTATCTAACAAATATATTGAGGCTTACACTATTCTATTTGTTGTGTGAACAAGATATTGTCCCTGCTTCATAAACAGCATAGATTCTTGTGAGGTAAGACAGAAAAAAAGCTGTAAACAAACAACAAAATAATGTCCAAAATAAATTCTATGGAAAAGATAAATTAGGATAATGTGATAGAGCAAGACCTTGGCATGGGACTCTATAGGAGTCTTAGATTAGTCTTTAGGAGTCTTTTCTTTTATAAGAGATGAGAAGAAATCTCTCTGAGGAGATATTTCAACTGACATTTGACTGATAAAAAGGTGGCAGCCCCATGAGAGTCTCAGGGACGTGCATAAGATACTTATGTAATATATGACCAACCCACACTGCAGCTGGCACAGAGGATTTGATGACCCATGGGGGGAGGAGTGCGAGGGCTTCTCTCTGATGTTTCTCTGCAAAAGGGGATTAACCTGGATGCTTTTAAGCAGCTGACTTTAATGAATCTTGAGTGTGTGAGTGTGCCCAGTTAGCACAGTTCACAAGGGAACTAAAGAAATTTCCAGTTGTTTCTCCACCATGAACCCTTGGTGCGTAGAGACTTTGTCTTCTCTGGTTGCCTCTTTCTACACAGGCCTTAATTCTAGAATGTCAGTTTTTTGCCTTCTTAGCAAACCTTATCCTACTTTTTGTGACTTCAAGCTGAAAGAACCAAGAACACAGGCATCAGTTTTTAATTTATACTCATTGTGTCATTAAAACTTGAGCTAAAATTATTAAATTCTATCCCTTTTGGACATTAAAGATAATCCCAATGGAGGATGAGAATGAATGAACTTCATGTAGCCATTTAGGAGCCAATGTAAGTAACACAAATGCTCAAACTTTCTCCACTGAAAATAGTGGGGAGTTGCAACTATGTTAGTTCGTACAATTGCTGTTACTATTGAAATTAGTACCACTGAAATTAAATCACTTTTTAGTGAAACATTCCAGAAAGAGGAGAAAATGTGATGAGTATGGAGCAAAGTTCACTGAATTTATAGTCAGGAAGATTTGAGCCAAAAATTGTATACCTTTTTACATATGCAGGCACAGCCATTTTCTCTCTCAGTCTTTCTTATATTGCCTTTCTTTGGGTTGTGAAGCTATTATGGAGAGCAGACTCTCCAAACTGGAAAGATAAAGAAAGAAATGAGAGAGAAATAGAGGAGAAAAGGAAAAGGTGATGAATGAAGTGGGAATATCTAGTAAACCTGGACTCGTAGAAGCCTTCACTCCTGGATAATGTCCAAAGAGGAAGAAGATGATCTCATTTGTAAATGTGGAAAGGTCATGTGCCTACTGGAGGATGGAGAATCTAATATATTCTGAATACACAATTTCTGGAAAAAATATAGAAAATGGATATATTATTTAAACCACCAAATATAGACTGATTTGAATGTCTGTTATTGTTCTTTAGCTTTACCTCAAGGATCCGTGAGTAAGTTTTTATTCTTGTTTCAAAATATGGAATTGTTGGGCTCCTACCCAAGGCAGAAGACCTCTGCCTGTCATATCTGTTTCTTGCTATGTATAAGTGACAGAACTTGAGGCTCCTGACTCCCTTATCTTGTTCTTCATTAGTCATCTTCTACACTTTTCCCAACTTTATCATTTTCTTCCTCTATAAGTCTGTTAGACACCCTTCCGTGCTTAAGGAAATTCTTCTACTCGCCTTTGGCTACATATTCTCACCCTACCTTACATCTTCAGCAGTCATAGCATCTCTCTTTTCTATCTTTACATTTTTTCCATCCTTTAACTTGTTTTCCTTAAGGTATGGAACAGGTCTGATTCTCTTCATCCCAAAAGGATCCTATCTGTACTAGTTCTTCCAAGCTATGGGCTTGGAAAAAAAGTTATTGCTCACCTCTTAGCTGAACTACACACTATTCTTCCATGAACTAAGGGTAGTATAAGAAGGAATAAGGCCTCCTAGCACTTTTAAAATAAATTCAGTTGCTGATTAAAGTATTTTAAAAATACAGATAACCATTTCCTAGCAGTAAAGCATGCAAGCTCTAAAGCCAGGATGCCACTCTGTACTTAAAGTTATTTAAACATATGCTAGTTACTCAATATTTCATGAATTTTTAAGTGGTTACATAACTATGGATAATCTCATCAGCCAGTTGAAAACTAATAAAAAAGATAGAAGAACAAAGAAATGAGGAAACTGGAAGAAACTAATGGAAAAGGAGAAAAAACTAGGATTGTAAAGTTCAAATAAATCTCCTGGAATTGATTTCAACTGACTGTCAAACAAACAATACATTTTCTAAATGAAGGAAAGATCTAAAGATAGTACAGTAAAATGAGGAAATCAGGGATAAACCAGAAACAGATAATCTTGGTTGGACAGTCCTTTTTTTCCTAGAGCTACTGCTTTTGGGAAATTTTTTCATATTGAATATTACATTTTTGGTTACAAACTATGGTCATATTTCCTTCTAATAAAACTGTTTCTTGTTAAAGATGGAACAAATTAGATCATAATTCTCTCTCAAATGTATCATAACTTCAAAGTGTTGAATAAGTTTATTAATCATAGTATTTTATTTTTATTAATATAAAAAGAACAGATTTCATGCAGTCCATAAGTACAGTTCCAAGAAGACAACCATACTTCCCTCCTACTCCTCTCCTCCCAATCCCCCTCCCTCTCTCCACTCTCTTCCTTTCATCAGTTGTTGTAAAGACATAATTTTAATCCACTCTATGTTTACAGTCTCAATTCACCACTAACCATAATATTCAACAAGCAAAAGGTAGTAAGAACACAGTTCCACAGGAATATAAACAAGGGATAAAATCAATAATTATATTACAAAATGTCCATTTCATTCCTATACATTTTTGTATTCTATATTAACTGCCACATATCAGAGAAAACATGATATTTGTCCTTTTAAGACTGGCCAAATTATTGTTTTTAATTAGATGTGATCCAACCAAATGTGTCTAACTCAGGCCACAGTCCATATGATGCTGATCTCACATGGCACTGTTGTACTTTAAAGTATATATGGTATCCACTTAGAATCCTTCCTCTCTCAAAGTACATAGAGCTACCAAATTAGTCATTGTTGCCCCAATGTCACCTGCAGATGTAGTTTATTTTTGACTAAGTCTTTTAATTTTGGTTTTTATTTGCCTCTCCACTCTGAAAGTTAAAAAATGAATACTTTCATAAAGTTTTTAATTATAATCACTGAATATTTCTCCATATAACATTTCTAACAGAATTTTTCAACTTTTCCATCTGTTATTACTGCTGATTTTTTACTGTACCGTATAGTGTGACAAATGATACAATTTCCATGATAAAAATGAGGAAATTCCTGTTCAGAAGATTTAGTGACTTGCCCAAAGTTATATAATTTCAGAAGAGCAAACAGGAAGTTATTTGCACCTCACAGCTGGGAGGAGGGAATAGGATTATGTACATTTCCTGGCTTCTCAAAGTCTAAATCATAAGATGATAACTGCCAATTTTTTATTATAGGTCATACAAAGTGTATAAGAGCAGCTCAAGAACCTCTGTGTAAGTTTCCCATATTTACAACTCAGTTCTTCTCTTCGACTTTTCTACACAGTGGCCACTATTAGAGTATTGGGGAAGGTGATGAAGAGGAAATGAAAATGAATTAAGGAAAGGAGAACAACTGGCTGCTTTAATGTTCTCCCTTTATCAGTGTAATGTATTAAAATAGGTTTCCAGATCCTCTAAAGTAACTCATTTTTTTATTTAACAAAGTGGAAACTCTGCTAATAAGAACTGAATTAACTTAAAGGTATAAGAAAAGTCCTGGGGATCAATGGAGTGATTTATCAGAACTAAACTTGTAGAAGGATTTGATAGAATGAAGGTAGCAAAACTTGAGAAACAGAAAAACACTGAAAGGCATACGACCTTATCAGTCTCTTAAGCAAAAATAAGAATACAGACTTAACTTTTTTTTGCCTTTCCATGAAAATATAATATGCAGTAAATACTTTTTCTGAAATTACCTAAAAATGAACATCCTTGAATTATGCTCTCTCAGTTCTTACTTTTGTCTTTGTATTTTAGCTGGTGCTGTGGGACCCATCAGTAAGTTTTTTCCACTATATTTTAATTCCATGTGCTTTGCTTTGTTACACTGTAAGAGTATGTAAGACACTTATATTCCTAGATGTTTGTATTTCCATCTGTACAAATGGTAAATTTTTCCCCTACATCATTCTCCACACCTTTTTTACTGTACATTTTTATGGGTTCCATGTGATACTATATGCATTCAATGTGTAATGAACAAATGGGGTTTGTTAGCTTTTCAACTTCCTTAAATATTTTCAAGTTTTTTCATAAACGCATGATAGTGGCACATACTGTGGGTGTGGATGTAGAATATGATTTTTTTTTTTTTTTTTTTTTTTTTGACAGGCAGAGTGGACAGTGAGAGAGAGAGACAGAGAGAGAAAGGTCTTCCTTTGCCGTTGGTTCACCCTCCAATGGCCGCCGCTGCAGCCGGCGCACCGCGCTGATCCTGGCAGGAGCCAGGAGCCAGGTGCTTTTTCCTGGTCTCCCATGGGGTGCAGGGCCCAAGCACCTGGGCCATCCTCCACTGCACTCCCTGGCCATAGCAGAGAGCTGGCCTGGAAGAGGGGCAACCGGGACAGAATCCGGCGCCCCAACCGGGACTAGAACCCGGTGTGCCGGCGCCGCAAGGTGGAGGATTAGCCTATTGAGCCACGGCGCCGGCTGAATATGATGTTTTAATAGATATACATTCTCTATTCTTACATTAATGAACTGGGGTACCTCTGTAAGAAAGTACCATCACTTATAATTTTTCCAGAATCTTGAGAATCAGCAGTAAAGAGAAAAGTGTTAAAAACAAGAGTTGTTGAGAGAAAGGTCAGAAGGTTCAGCTGCTTGAAAAACCAGTAACACTCAGAGGAAGAAGCTCAATAGTAATCACTACTCAAGACCCACAGAGTATCAGTGACACACAGTGAGCTGAGCTGAGTCCCAGCTCACTGAGTGAGGGTCTCCAAGTTATCACTGATGGTTATATGGGATCTATATGCCCTGTTATGAAAAAGTATAAATCGGGAAGAAGTGTTCATCCAGATAAATTTGAGGTAATAATACTAAATATATCAGGCAGAAGCACTAGGAGGAAATAGAAAGTGAGGGGTAAGGGAGATGCAGTTGGTTGAGAAAGAAGAAAATATAAATGGGGACAGTGATGCACAAGCCATGTGATACTTCACTAGCCCTGTATGGCCTAGTCTCTTAGAGTCCAATGGCCTGCATTAGCATATCCTTAGAATGTGTGAGATGCAAGATCTCAGCCTAACTCTTATCACTGACCTACTAAATTTAACTCTGCACTCTATCAAGATCCCCAGGTGATTTGTGTGTGCCTTAGAGCTTTATAACAAAGTGCAGAGATTTTAATCCTCTGCATTTACAAAGAAAGTAAAAAAAAAAAAAAAAAAAAAAAAAAAAACAACTGAGTGAGCCTGGTTCAAGTTAACCAATCTTTTTATTGCTATGCAAAATTCCTTTTCATCCTCCATGCAAAAGTAACATTAAAATCAGTAAGAAGAGCTGGCGCCATGGCTCAATAGGCTAATCCTCCACCTGCGGCGCCGGCACATTGGATTCTAGTACTGGTCGGGGCGCTGGATTCTGTCCCAGTTGCCCCTCTTACAGGCCAGCTCTCTGCTGTGGCCCAAGAGTGCAGTGGAGAATGGCCCAAGTCCTTGGGCCCTGCACCCACATGGGAGACCAGGAGAAGCACCTGGCTCCTGGCTCCTGGCTTCTGATCAGCGTGATGTGCCGGCCACAGCGTGCCAGCCGTGGAGGCCATTGGAGGGTGAACCAATGGCAAAAGGAAGACCTTTCTCTCTGTATCTCTCTCTCACTGTCCACTCTGCCTGTCAAATAAATAAATTAATTAAATAAATAAAATAAATTAAAAAAAATCAGTAACAAGAATGATGAAACTTACCAGGGCTTAATTCATTTCTTAATGCATTTCTATCCATCACTTCTGAGGATACTCAGAGCATGAGCCCCTGGAACAGGGCTAGCCCTAAAGGGAAGAATAAACAGAATGATTTGCAGGTTGGAAATCATATACCACACCTGTGTCTACTCTTCTACGAGTACTTATACACATGAAACAGGATCAAAATAATCAGAATTCAAACTTCAAAAGCAAATACTGACAAGACATCACAAATAATGGAGTTCACCAAGTGTATAGAGGTGACATTGTGTGTGTGAGTGTGTGCACAAGCATGTGTGTAAAAGAGAAGACTATTATTTCCAGGCATGTGATTCTAACGTCTCATCCCTTAACCCACTAACCTTACCAATGAAAGTCTTGAAAATTTAAGTAGTAGTTTCTATAACCTCATATAATAAGATATTCCAAGCCAAGTTACTCTGTTGAATAAGTGCCAAAATCACCACAAAGACAGGAATTTCCACTGCCCCCTTTAGAAGATGGGTCTATAGCTTCTAGCCAACAATTTCAAATTAGCCCAGGTAGAAGAAACACTGTAATTGACTTGTTACCGGAGAAATTGGAGGGTTCTTGTCTTCGTGCAAGAAAGAATTCAGGTGTGAGACAGAGAGTACTAGGAGGTAAAATAGCAAGGTTTGTTAGGGAAGGGACATCCATAAGGATGGATGGGCACCTGTACAGACAGAGCCTGAGAGACTGGGCGGGGAGGGACGGGTGGAGGTTACATGGTTGAGTGGAAAGATTACACCTGGCCAGACCAGGCAGGTGGCTCAACAGAGAGGCAGAGGGCTGAGCGCGCAGTCCGGTTGAGGCCGGGGGTTTTTAAGGAGATGGGTCTTTGTCTTCACACATCTCCTCCTGAAACAAAGGATTTTATGACTTTAAATATTAAGAAGCTCCTATCTGAGTTTTGCCTTGAAGGTATCAGACAGGAGGAAGCCTAGCTGGTGCCATCCTGGGTTCAGAGGAAGGGTGAGCAGGACCCTCTAGAGAATGGGGATCCGGAGCAGGGTGTTCGAAATGCAGATACTGGGCTGCACCTGGGAGATTGTGGAAGATCTGTCAGGCAGAAGGGGCGGAGACCTCCACCTGGCAGGTTATCAGGTAGAAGGGGGCAGGGCAGGATGCGAAGGCTGGGCTGCCCCTGAAACATTGTCAGGCTGACTTTGAGATGCAGATGCATATGATGGACATAGATGTCTTCTCTTTAGGCCTTTATGTTACACACACATAAACTCATAACTGACTTTCTACCTAACAGACTGATAAGGTTTCTTCCCCATCCACCAGGGAAGGAAACTTGATCACTGCATACCAGCAGTTCCAGGTATAAGATCCAAACAGTAACTGGGGTCCCCCAAGGTGAGGAATGAAACATTTATAATATTTGTTCTAGTAAAGTAGAAATGTTCCTGCTGATTTCTGATGTTTCTCCCGAAAAAAAAAAAAAAAAAACGAACTATATTTACCTGTACCAAAGAACCATTCTAATTCTGTTTTGTTTTCTTGTATTTTAGGTGGAATTATTGGACCTATAAGTGAGTTCCTCTTCTACTCCCTAATTCTAATGTTCCTGGGCCTTCTGTGGCATTGGAGGCCCTTTCTACACTCTGTCTGCTTCCATTTCTACACTGAAGGATTTCCCACTCATGCTTCTTGACTGAATTTAAATCTCTTGACAACTTGAAATGCCCAAGACATTAGACAAAATGCCCTGAGATGTCACTGAGTTTAAGACAAAGGAAGGCCAAATAATTCATACTTTAAATTATTTTATTATTTTTTTAAGATTTATTTGTTTATTTTAGAGGTAGAGTTACAGACAGAGAGAAGGGGAGATAGAGAAAGGTCTTCCATCCTCTGGTTAACTCTCCAAATAGCTGCAACAGCCAGAGCTGAGCTGATCTGAAGCCAGGAGGCAGGAGCTTCTTCCAGGTCTGTCAAATGAGTTAAGGGGCCCAAGAACTTTGGCCATCTTCCACTGTATTCCCAGGCCATAGCAGAGAGCTGAATCAGAGGAGTAGCAGCCAGGATACAAACCAGCACCCATTTAGGGTGCTGGCGCTATAGGAAGAGGTTTAGCCTACTGCATCACAGCGCCAGCACCTTATTCTAGTTTTAAAAATTATTTATATTCCTCCTTTAAGATGGATACTGCATGATTTTATATATAGGAAGATTATGGGACTTCCATGCTAAAATTATATCCAGTCCTGTTTCAGTTATTCTCTGGGCTGAGTTGCTTCATAGAGAGAATATTTGTGACAGGAAACCTGTTAATGTCATACTACACTAATTTTCCCTATTTTCTGTATTTCAGTGCAATTCACAGCACCTGTCCGTAAGCATCATATTTGTTTCTTCTTTGTGAAAATTTTAACATTTGTCCTATGAGGTTTTAGGGCCTAATCTTCCCTGATTTCTTGAAACCAACTTTCTTAACTCCCTTAACATTCCCTTATAGCTTTCAAAGAGGCAATGCATAAAATCAAGAAACCACAAACTTCACAGTCTGATTAAAAAAAAAAAGAAAGAAACTAAAGAGGCAGTTTTAATGACAAATCATCAAGGGAAAAAGGTATACTACTCTCCAAGGAAATGAGAAAATATGCAGCAAGTAACATAGAAGCATTACAAATTAATAGAGAATAAGTCTTTCCCAATCCTCTGAAAGATTTCAAACATCATTAAAAAAGGAGGGAGGCCTTGATTTTTGTATGTCTCCTATACTGTGCAACAGGTAGCCTGCTTGAGGATTGTTAGACAAGCAACCCTTGATCTTCTCAGGGTTCTAAGACTTCCTCTAAAGTGAGTGTTGGGGAATGGCTATTTCCTTCACATTGGCGAAGCATACTGAGTTCTCTCTTGCTTTCTTCTCAGCTGGAGCTACAGGACCAATCAGTAAGTTTGCCGATTCTCAATTGTGGAACACTTTTCTACATTGTGTTAAGGATCTTCCCCTGGCTTCCACAGTGGGATTTCAAGGGTTTAGAGTTTCATTTTCTTGGCCTTTTTGTTTTCCTCTACCAGGGACTTCAGTAAGTAAATGGTTTGTGAACATGCATTTCACTGATAATACACAAACTATGAGATAAGCCCTTGGAGAAGGTTCCCAATTACACATAGGATTTTTAAAAGCACAGTGACATGGGAAAAAGTTAAGTAATCAGAGAAAGGAATGAAATTTAAATTTATGAGGATTTTCTAATCCTCTACAGGGGTTTAAATGGACAAAAGTGCTGAATTCTTGAACTTTTGCTACTCATCCTCTCAGTGGATCCACTAGATGGGTCTATGTATTTGCTTGCCATAGCATCCCACCAATAAAATCAGCTGCCCAGCTACAGCTGATCTGTACTTTACTGGTACAGATTCTTACAAGGAAAACCACATAAATAAGAATGTTGGTCTCCAGAGCCTGAAGCACCTACTGATTTTACTTACCTCTTTTCTCTTTTATTTTCTTTTCCCAGAGTTAACTCAAAAAACCATTGGTAAGTCATCTAAATTTCAAATTGCCACTTTGTTTTTAGTACTTAGAACATCAACTTTTTTCACCTCAACGATTTATGCCCACAGACTCAAGGATCCAGCGCTTCCATCGTGTTATTATCCCACCCACAACTCCTCTAGGTTGGACTCACCCAGGTTCTGCCATAAAAATTGTGAAGCTGAAATACAAAGTGAAAAAATTGGACTCACCCAGGTTCTGCCATAAAAATTGTGAAGCTGAAATACAAAGTGAAAAAATAACTTTCAGGAATGATCCTGCCTGAGCTACTTAGCTCTTCAGAGCCAATGTATAATAAAAATTTTAAAAACAGCATTCAACTTCTTGCTTTTCATGCAAATAACATTTTAATTATTAGATTATTTAGATTATTTTAATTTTATAAAATAATGTAAATTTTAAGTTTCTTGTCATGTCTTCTTGTTCTGAAAAGTTCCTTACAAGACAATTAGGTTCCATTTTCACCAACTTTTAGCAATTTTCTCTAATACATTTTTTCAGAAAAACATTGTAAATAATGGTTATGTTCCAAGGTATAACTGTTCACAACTACATGTTTGCAAACTGGAATGTGTATTTATATAAATGATTACAGTTTAATTCACAAAATGGATTATAATTAACAAAAATAAAATGTAATAAATTATAAAATCAAAAAGCATGATTTGTAGTTTCTCTATATTCATTTGATAGAATGAATGAGTCCTATATCCTGCTGCACCACAATGCTGGCCCCAGGAATATCTTCTTAATAGGTATTTATAGGTCTCCCAGTTCAGATGCAATCTACAAATCAAAGCCCATTCTTACATAAACAATGCTGCCAAGTAATATAGTTGGCTTTCAATCTTTATCAGATTGCCAGGGGATCACAGCTGGAAAATCAACCTAACAGTCAGACCTCATTAAAAACAGGGTTTTGTTAATCCTCTGCTGACAGATTATAAAGCTAATCAAAACAGCAGTCACCCAATAAGTTAGAAGCGGTGATAAAGAGGGGCTGAGTCCTTACCGCCTATACTAAAGCCTACCTCTGGAACAGAAAGATTTTAGTGCAAGTATTATCCCTGAGAAAGCATGATCTTCTATTTTTACTGACAGGAAGGGAAAGTACAAAGTTTTCACTTTAATATTGCTTCAGTTGACATGGATCATACAATAATCCTCACTTCAGGCTGAAGTATTTCTTTTATGGTATAAAATATGTATTTTATGCCATACTTAACACAGCTGGGTTAGTTCTCCATAATAATCTCAAACCTGGTATCACTTCTGCCCTAGTCTACTTCCCAAAGGCCTACCCTTAGAATAAACATAATATGCAATATATTCTTCAGATGAAAGCCCTACTAACATGCCAATTTGAATTCCTTTATAGTGCAAACTCCAGGACCTATTGGTAAGTTGCCAGTATCTACTCATCTCTAGTGGCTTCGTATTATGTATTAACGACTTTGGCTCGAACTGATTTGTTTCAGGGTTAAAGATACAGTCACATTTCTCAAACTCTGAACAATCAATCATATTTTAGAAAACAGAAATTCCACTGCTCTAAAGTGCATACTAGGCAGTTTAACTTTTTAAAATATTAATGATTCAAAGCAAGAATGTCACAGAAAGAATCAGAAGGATTTAAGAAATGAGCAAGAAGAAAAAATAGGGATGGCTGAAGGAGATAAATATGAGTGCTATGAAGGAAAAAGCATTGACTAAGATGAGTAAAGGAGTAAAATTAAGAACTTCACCTGTAATGAAAAGCAATAATGAGGTAGTTATCCTTCCAACTAAAACATGGATGCAATCTCCTAGAGGAAGATCTGGTTCTTATGGAGAGGCTATAATATAGAAACAATACAATTAAAAAAGTTAATCTTGAATATTCAGGTTTAGTAATTTTTGTGTAAATAATTTTCACAACTTTACTTTGAAAAGCATCATATGTGTTTTTATATTCAACCACAATAATTTGTTTCTATTTTTAGTACAATATACTGGATCCAGTAGTGGTAAGTCCCATAAATCCTCCCTTGTGTTTCCTCATCTTCTTCAGTGTCTACAAGGTCCATTCCCCATCCTACCTGTGTCTATTTGTGGTAAGAACAGCAGTTAAAGACGTGTTTCCATGTGTCCCCCTTTCCACCTGCTGAGTTCTCCAGAAATTTTTAAGAAAAAAACTAATGATGGTCTCTATAACAAATCTAGAAAATTCTCTAAATAGAGAAGGAATAATAATGCATTTTTCTAGTTCTTGACTGCTTTGTACTTTATAAAAGGCTTACCCAGAGATAGTTGAGACAATGTAGAGAAAATGAGAAAGCAGTTAATGTGATGCCTCTGGCTTTGGTATTTTTGTTCAAGATTACTTTGGCTATTCAAGAGTTCTTATAATGTCATAGACATGTGGGGATTTTTTCTAGTTTTTGTGAAGAATCTCATAGTATTTTGTTGAAGACTGCACTGAATCTGTAAATCACTTTGAATAATATGAACATTTAATAATATTAATTCTTCCAATTCATAAACATGGGTGATTCTTCTATTCTTTTTTGTGTCATTGGTTCAGAAGTTTTTTTTTTTTTTTTTTTTTTGAGAGTGGACAGAGAGAGAGACAGAGAGAAAGGTCTTCCTTTTGCCATTGGTTCACCCTCCAATGGTCGCCGTAGCCAGCGCATTGCAGCAGGCACATTGTGCTGATCCAAAGGCAGGAGCCAGGTGCTTATCCTGGTCTCCCATGCGGGTGCAGGGCCCAAGCACTTGGGCCATCCTCCACTGCACTCCCTGGCCACAGCAGAGAGCTGGCCTGGAAGAGGGGCAACTGGGACAGAATCTGGCACCCCGACCGGAACTAGAACCCGGTGTGCAGGTGCCGCAGGCTGAGGATTAGCTTATTGAGCCACGGTGCCAGCCCAGAAGTTATTTCTTTTGTTTTGTTTTTGTTTTTTTTTAACTTTTCTTTAATGAATATAAATTTCCAAAGTACGACTTATGGATTACAATGGCTTCCCCCCCATACCGTCCCTCCCACCCACAACCCTCCCCTTTCCCACTCCCTCTCCCCTTCCATTCACATCAAGATTCATTTTCGATTATCTTAATATACAGAAGATCAGCTTAGTATACATTAAGTATGGATTTCAACAGTTTGCTCCCACACAGAAACATAAAGTGAAAAATAATAGATGATTTTTTTTAAATGATGATGAAATCAGAGCAGACCTATTGTCATGTTTAATCCCAGTGAGAGTCAAGTTGGGAGTTGATAATTTCTTTTTTTTTTTTTTTTACAGAGGATCAGTTTAGTATGCATTAAGTAAGGATTTCAACAGTTTGCACCCCATAGAAACACAAAGTGAAATATATTGTTTGAGTACTCGTTATAGCATTAAATCTCAATGTACAGCACATTAAGGATAGAGATCCTACATGAGGAGTAAGTGCACAGTGACTACTGTTGTTGACTTTACCAATTGACACTCCTGTCTATGGCATCAGTAATCTCCCTATGCACCAGTCATGAGTTTCCAAGGCTATGGAAGCCCTCTGAGTTCTCCGACTCTTCTCTTGTTTAGACAAGGTCATAGTCAAAGTGGAGGTTCTCTCCTCCCTTCAGAGAAAGGTACCTCCTTCTTTGATGGCCTGTTCTTTCCACTGGGATCTCACTCACAGAGATCTTTTGCCAGAGTGTCTTGGCTTTCCATGCCTGAAATACTCTCATGGGCTTTTCAGCCAGATCCGAATGCCTTTAGGGCTGATTCTGAGGACAGAGTGCTATTTAGGACATCTGCCATTCTATGAGTCTGCTGAGTATCTCACTTCCCATGTTGGATCACTCTCCCCTTTATTTACTCCATCGGTTAGCGTTAGCAGGTACTAGACTTGTCTATGTGTTCCCTTTGACTCCCAGTCCCTCCACCATGACCAACTGTGAACTGAAATTGATCACCTGGAACAGTGAGATGGCATTGGTACATGCCACCTCGATGGGATTGAATTGGAATCCCCTGGTATGCTTCCAACTCCACCACTTGGGGCAAGTCAGCCTGAGCATGTCCCAAATTATACATCTCTTCCCTCTCTTATTCCCACTCCCATGTTCAACAGGGATCACATTTCAGTTAATTTTCAACACTTAAGAATAACTGTGCATCAATTACAGAACTAAACCAGTCATATTAAGTAGAACAGATAAAAAAACTACTAAGAGGGATAATGTATTAAGTTGTTCATTAACAGTCAGGGCTATGCTGATCAAGCCACCGTTTCCCATAGTGTCCACCTCACTTCAACAGGTTTCCTTTTTGGTGTTCAGTCAGTTGTCACCGATCAAGGAGAACGTATGGTATTTGTCCCTTTGGGACTGGCTTATTTCACTCAGCATGATGTGTTCCAGATTCCTCCATTTTGTTACAAATGATTGGATTTCGTTGTTTCTTACTGCGGTATAGTATTCTAAAGAGTACATATCCCATAATTTCTTTATCCAGTCTATCGTTGATGGGCATTTAGGTTGGTTCCAGGTCTTGGCTATTGTGAATTGAGCTGCAATAAACATTAGGGTGCAGACCGCTTTTTTGTTTGCCAATTTAAATTCCTTTGGGTAAATTCCAAGGAGTGGGATGGCTGGGTCGAACGGTAGGGTTATCTTCAGGTTTCTGAGGAATCTCCAGACTGACTTCCATAGTGGCTTGACCAGTTTGCATTCCCACCAACAGTGGGTTAGTGTCCCTTTTTCCCCACATCCTCGCCAGCATCTGTTGTTGGTAGATTTCTGCATGTGAGCCATTCTAACCGGGGTGAGGTGAAACCTCATTGTGCTTTTGATTTGCATTTCCCTGATTGCTAATGACCTTGAACATTTTTTCATGTGCCTGTTGGCCATTTGGATTTCCTCTTTTGAAAAATGTCTATTGAGGTCCTTGGCCCATCTCTTAAGTGGGTTGTTGGTTTTGTTTTTGTGGAGTTTATTGATCTCTATCTAGATTCTGGTTATTAACCCTTTATCTGTTGTTGCATAGTTTGCAAATATTTTTTCCCATTCTGTCGGTTGTCTCTTCACTCTCCTGACTGTTTCTTTTGCAGTACAGAAACTTCTCAATTTGATGCAATCCCAATAGTTGATTTTGGCTTTGACTGCCTATGCCTCCCGGGTCTTTTCCAGAAATTTTTTGCCTGTGCCAATATCTTGAAGGGTTTCTCCAATGTTCTCTAGTAACTTGATGGTGTCAGGTCGTAGATTTAGGTCTTTTATCCATGTTGAGTGGATTTTTGTGTAAGGTGTAAGGTAGGGGTCTTGCTTCATGATTCTGCACGTGGAAATCCAGTTTTCCCAGCACCATTTATTGAATAGACTGTCCTTGCTCCAGGAATTGGTTTTAGATCCTTGATCAAATCTAAGTTGGCTGTAGATGTTTGGGTTAATTTCTGGTGTTTCAATTCTGTTCCATTGGTCTATCCATCTGTTTCTGTACCAGTACCATGCTGTTTTGATTACAACTGCCCTGTAGTATGTCCTGAAATCTGGTATTGTGATGCCTCCGGCTTTGTTTTTGTTGTACAAGATTGCTTTAGCTATTCGAGGTCTCTTGTGCCTCCATATAAATTTCAGCACCATTTTTTCCAGATCTGAGAAGAAGGTCTTCGGTATCTTGATTGGTATTGCATTGAATCTATAAATTGCTTTTGGGAGAATGGACATTTTGATGATATTGATTCTTCCAATCCATGAGCATGGAAGATTTTTCCATTTCTTGGTATCCTCTTCTATTTCTTTCTTTAAGGTTTTGTAATTCTCATCATAGAGATCTTTAACGTCCTTGGTTAAGTTTATTCCAAGGTATTTGATTGTTTTTGTAGCTATTGTGAATGGGATTGATCTTAGAAGTTCTTCCTCAGCCATGGCATTGTCTGTGTATACAAAGGCTGTTGATTTTTGTGCATTGATTTTATACCCTGCTACTTTGCCAAACTCTTCTATGAGTTCCAATAGTCTCTTAGTAGAGTTCTTTGGTTCCCCTAAATACAGAATCATGTCATCTGCAAAGAGGGATAGTTTGAGTTCTTCCTTCCCAATTTGTATCCCTTTAATTTTTTTTTCTTGCCTGATAGCTCTGGCTAGAACCTCCAGAACTATATTGAATAGCAGTGGTGAGAGTGGGCATCCCTGTCTGGTACCAGATCTCAGTGGAAATGCTTCCAACTTTTCCCCATTCAATAGGATGTTGGCTGTGGGTTTTTCATAGATTGCTTTGATTGTATTGAGGAATGTTCCTTCCAAACCCAGTTTGCTTAGAGTTTTCATCATGAACGGATGTTGTATTTTATCAAATGCTTTCTCGGCATCTATTGAGATAATCATATGGTTTTTCTTCTGCAGTCTGTTAATGTGGTGTATCACATTGATTGTCTTGCGCACATTAAACCATCCCTGCATACCAGGGATAAATCCCACTTGGTCTGGGTGGATGATCTTTCTGATGTGTTGTTGCATTCTATTGGCGAGAATTTTATTGAGGATTTTTGCATCTATGTTCATCAGGGATATTGGTCTGTAATTCTCTTTCAGTGCTGCATCTTTCTCTGGCTTAGGAATTAAGGTGATGCTGGCTTCATAGAAAGAATTTGGGAGGATTCCCTCTTCTTCGATTGTTCTGAATAGTTTGAGAAGAATTGGAGTTAGTTCTTCTTTAAACGTCTGGTAGAATTCAGCAGTGAATCCATCTGGTCCTGGGCTTTTCTTTGTTGGGAGGGCCTTTATTACTGTTTCAATTTCTGTCTCAGTTATGGGTCTGTTTAGGTTTTTGATGTCTTCCTGGTTCAATTTAGGCAGGTTGCATGTGTCCAGGAATCTATCCATTTCTGATAGGTTTCCCTGTTTGCTGGCATACAAGTCCTTGTAGTAATTTCTGATGATTCTTTTTATTTCTGTGGTGTCTGTTGTTACATTTCCTTTTTCATCTCTGATTTTATTGATTTGGGTCTTTTCTCTTCTTTTTTTAGTTAGTTGGGCCAATGGGGTGTCAATTTTGTTTATTTTTTCAAAAAACCAGCTCTTCGTTTGGCTGATTTTTTGTAATGTTTTTCTTGATTCAATCCTGTAGATTTCTTCTCTGATTTTAATTATTTCTCTTCTCCTACTAGATTTGGGTCTGGTTTGCTGTAGGTTTTCTAGATCCTTGAGGTGAATAGAAAGCTCATCTATTTGGTGCCTTTCCAATTTCTTGATGTAGGCACCTATTGATATAAACTTTCCTCTTAACACTGCTTTTGCTGCGTCCCATAAGTTTTGGTATGTTGTGCTGTTATCCTCATTTACTTCCAGAAAGTTTTTGATTTCTCTTTTGATTTCTTCTATGACCCATTGTTCATTCAGGAGCATGTTGTTCAATCTCCATGTGTTTGCGTATGCTCTAGGGATTCCTCAGTTGCTAATTTGCAACTTCATTCCTTTATGGTCTGAGAAGCTGCATGGTATGATTCTAATTCTTTTGAATTTGCTGAGACTTGCTTTATGGCCTAGTATGTGGTCAATCCTAGAGAAGGTTCCATGTACTGCTGAGAAGAATGTAAAATCTTTAGCTGTAGATTGAAAGTTCTGTGTATATCTGTTAGATCCATTTGGGCTATAGTGTCGTTTAAATCTACTGTATCCTTGTTGATCTTCTGACCGGATGATCTGTCTATTTCTGAGAGTGGAGTATTGAAGTCCCCCAGTACTACTGTATTGGGGTCTAAGTCTCCCTTTAAGTCCCTTAACAAATCTTTTAGATAAACCGGTGCCCTGTAGTTAGGTGCATATACATTGATAATTGTTATATCTTCCTGTTGAATTGATCCCTTAATCATGATATAGTGCCCCTCTTTGTCTCTCTGAACAGTTTTTGTGGTAAAGTTTATGTTGTCCGATATTAAGATGGCTACGCCCGCTCTTTTTTCATTTCTGTTGGCATGGTATATCTTTTTCCAGCCTTTCACTTTCATTCTTATGGATCTTTGTTGGAAAGATGTGTTTCTTGTAAGCAGCAAATAGATGGGTTTTGTTCCTTAACCCAATCAGCCAATTGGTGTCTTTTAACTGGACAGTTCAGGCCATTCACGTTCAATGTGACTAATGATAAGTGGTAACTTTGCCCTGCCATTTGCCAAAGATAAATTCTAATATATGCTTTGAATTCCCTGTGATCTTTTGCTGTGAGATTTCCTTCCTTGGTTTCCTTCCTTTACCTTCTTTCATATTGATGACCGTGTTTCTGTGTTTCTGTGTGTAACACATCTTTAAGCATCTTTTGCAGGGCTGGACGAGTGGCAACAAATTCTTTCAATTTCTGTTTGCTATGAAAAGTCTTTATTTCACCTTCATTCACAAATGATAGCTTTGCAGGATATAATATTCTGGGCTGGCAGTTGTTCTCTCTTAGTACCTGGGCTATATCTCGCCATTCCCTCCTAGCTTGTAGAGTTTCTGATGAGAAGTCAGCTGTGAGTCTGATTGGAGATCCTCTGAGAGTAATCTGACGTTTCTCTCTTGCACATTTTAGGATCTTTTCTTTATGTTTCACTGTGGAGAGTTTAATTACAACGTGTCGTGATGAGGATCTCTTTTGGTCATGTTTATTAGGGGTTCTGTGAGCTTCCTGTACTTGGACTTCTCTGTCCTTCTCCAAACCTGGGAAATTTTCTGCTAATATCTCACTAAAAAGGCCTTCTAATCCTTTCTTCCTCTCCATGCCTTCAGGAACTCCTAGAACCCGAATGTTGGGTTTTTTAATAGTATCCTGAAGATTCCCAACAATATGTTTTAGATTTCCAATTTGCTCTTCTTTTCTTTGGTCTGACTGTATCCTTTCCTGTTCTCTGTCTTCTAAGTCCGATATTCTCTCTTCTGCTTCACCCATTCTGTTTGTAAGGCTCTCTATTGTGTTTTTCATTTGATCTATTGAATTCTTCACTTCAGTCACTATCACAGTTTCCTGTTGTACTAGTTGTTTCGTTTCATTTTGATTCCTCCTTAATATTTCATTTTCACGAGAGAGATTTTCTATCTTGTCCATTAAGGATTTGTGTAGTTCCAGAATTTGTTTTTGAGAACTTCTTAATGTTCTTATCAATTTTTTGAGATCTGCTTCTTGCATTTCTTCTATGTCATCATCTTCATAATCTTGAATTGGGGTGTCTTTTTCATTTGAGGGCGTCATGGTGACTTCCTTGTTTTTATTACCTCGGTTTTTGTGTTTGTTACTTGCCATATTGGAGATATTTGGTTTCTTCACTGTGGTGCTTTTTCTTGTTATACTATGACTCTACATTAAGTGGACTATCTGTTTTTGATGGAGCCTTAGGGCTTGAGATGGGTGTGGCCTGAGAGCTCTGTTTGGTGTGCCAAAGGTGATACTCCCAGGTTAGGCGTGGTAAATCTCTCTCTCTCTCTTTCTTTTTTTTTTTTTTTGATTCAAAAGGGAAGTAATTCCACACAGCTGAACGAAGTTGGAGGTAGTTAGCAGGCAAATGATATACCCACAGGAGCCAGAGATCGGAAGCTCTTTCCCAAGGACCACACAGGGAATCTGTTCAGCCCTCAGAGTGGGCTCAAATTCTCCTTCAGTCTCCCACTGGGTTGCCAAAGTTACAGAATTGTAGCGTCTCTGGAGAGTGCTCACGTGAATTCCGTGAGTTCTCTCCCCCACCGTCTCTTTTTTCACAGTCTCAGTTCAGTAGCACCACAAATTTACTAGGTCCTAATCTCCTGTTATTTCGCCCCACCCAGAGTCAGGTTTTTCTGCTAGGCTCAGGGCCGGTGCAGACCTGAGGTCGCTCTGCTTATGACGTATGTCCAAGATGGCGCCTGCTCTTTGTCTTGCTCGCCCTTGAGAGGTGAGCAGAGAGAGAGAAACCCGTGTCCGTACTAGTCACCCCTTTTTTTTTCTCTCTCTCTCTCTCTTCCAGTTAGCCTTGTGAACTTCCCCCCCCGGGGGTCATTCCCTCTAGTCTCCTCTCTCCGCTTGCCTGCCAGTGTCTCGGGCTATTGAGGTTCGGCTCACCTCGTGTTCCAGCGCTGCTGTGTTGAGTCTGCTGCTGGTGTCCTGAACTGTGGGCTCCCACGCACTCCACGCAGGTCCGCTGTGAGTCACGCGTTCCGGAAGAGTTTCTTCTGCTGTTTCCTCCCCTACTCTTCCTTGAACCTGCAGTATCTCCACTTTTATTAAACTATCTCTCCCCAGACTATCAGTGTGCTCCCTTCCTATTCCGCCATCTTGCCGGAATCCATTTCTTTTGTTTTATCTTTTGTCTTTTGTCTAATTGAAATATGTCATAAGATCTGTGTTAAAGTTCAGATAATATTTATTATAATTAATCTAGCCTTACTGAGGCTTTCAACTCTAATTTTTGTTATCTTTTTACTAAATTCCTTATTCATATAATGCATTTTCCTAATTTAATTAAACTATTTGCAGTCTGTGGATCTCTTTGAGTATCCTTATAATCATTCCTTTGAATTCTCTGTCAAATATCCTACCTCCATTTTTTTGGAGTCTGTTACTAAAGCATTATTGTGTACTGCCTTCTTTTTTTTAAAGATTTTATTTATTTATTTGAGAGGCATAGTTACAGACAGTGAGAGAGACAGAGAGAAAGGTCTTCTGTCTGTTGGTTTGCTCCCCAAATGGCCGGAGCTATGCTGATCTGAAGCCAGGAGCCAGATGCTTCTTCCCAGTCTCCCCTGTGGGTGCAGGGGCCCAAGGACTTGGGCCATCTTCTACTGCTTACCCAGGCCACAGCAGAGAGCTGCATTGGAAGAGGAACAGCCAGGACTAGAACTGGCACCCATATGGGATGCCGGCGCCACAGGCAGAGGATTAACCTACTGCGCCAAGGTACCAGCCCCCTGTGTATTGCCTTTTTATTATATACTTCTTGTTTTATTTCACTGATAGCTGTGCATAGGGCCAGCATTGTGACATACTGGGTTAAGCCACAACCTGCAGTGCTGGCATCCCATATGGGCAGCAGTTTGAGCCCCAGATGCCCCACTTCCAATCCAGCTCCCTGATAATGCACCTGGGAATGGCATAGAGGACATCCCAAGTGTTGAGCCCCTGTTCCCACGCTGGAGACCCAGAAAAGCTCCTGGCTCCTGAATCCTGGCTTCAGCCTGGCCTAGCTTCAGCCATTGCAGCTATTTGGGGAGTGAAACAGCAGATGGAAGACCTCTCTCTCTCACTCACTCTCTCTTTCTCTCTCTCTCTAACTCTGCCTTTTGAATAAATAAAAAAAATCTTTAAAAAAAACAATATTTGTGCCTCTAGCTGATAGAGATCAGTTGTCTCTATCATTTGTAAAGGGTGGATTTGTGGTAAAAGGCTTTTTCCTCCAAAGATATGTCTTCAAATATTGTTTTGGTAGACCACTTTGGCTCTACTTCCAGTAGTATTGTCTCCTCATGTCTTCTACTACTGTATTCAATGACAGCACTAGTGGGAGTCTGGGCAAGCTGTTCAGTCTCAGTAAGAGTGTGTAGTTCCCAGTAGTGACCTCCAGGTTGGGGCTGTGATCATTGAAATACCAGCCCTCATTCCACTGTTGCTGGGTTCCCAGTAGCAAAATACAGCAGAGACAAATGGCTCTCCATGGTGCTAGAAGGAATTGTTCCAAAGGTGCAGTAGTACTAGCCTGAATTCCACTGAGGGCGTGTATGACCCATAATTCCCTAGGGAGACATAGAGTCACAAAGGATGGACTGCCAGTTCACAGGAGCAAGCACACCAAGTCTAAGGTTCCCAGAGAAGAGACTTCCTGCTGTGGTGAACCAGCTGTCCTCAGTATTGCAGGGCACTGCTAGGGCTAGTGTTGAGGTCACAGTTGCACTGTTGGATCTTGCTGAGTTTGTAGGGTTGCAATACTTATTTCAATATATCAGGATGTCTATGCGGTCACAGGGTTTGGGATATGCCAGGGTCTCTGTACCTAAGGTAGTGTGGACTCTAATAGTGGCCCCTTTCTCAAGATTATGTCATACTGCCACAACCTACACTTCAGATTTTAGGGGAGACAATCTGAGTTCCTTCTATGAAGCAAAGCTCAGGTAGCTCCCATTACTGGGCTTCAAGCTTGCAACTACTACACATCCCACATGTACCTGAAACTATCAGCATCTAGCATCCCTGGAGATGGAATCTGCTCCTTATCTTCTCCCCTGCCAATGGATTCCTCTGCCTGTGGAGTTAAGGTTGTAGTTGCAGGTGTATCTTGTTCCTCTCTTTATGCTGCCAGCCAAGGTTACTGTGTTCCACATGATTCCTTTGCTGAGTTCCAGTGTTCTCCCTCAGGCACTATTCTTGAAAAGCAGTTATTTACTCAGTATTTTGGTTTTTCTCTGCGGAGGATTAGGCTAGTGTTGGACACCTCTATTCATCTGTCTTGGAGTCTCAGTAGTTGTAAATTTTAAAAGTAGAGAACTTCCACTCTGACTATGACCTTGCCTAAATATGATCAGAGTCGGTGAACTCAAAAGACCTCCATAGCCTTGGCAACTCATGACAAGAGCCTAGGGTGATTACTGATGCCATAAACAAGAGTGTCAATTTGTTAAGTCAACAACAGAAGTCACGTGCACTTACTCCTCATGTAGGATCTCTGTCCTCAATGTGCTGTACATTGTGATTTAATGCTATAACTAGTACTCAAACAGTATTTTTCACTTTGTGTTTCTATGTGGGTGCAAACTGTTGAAATCTTTACTTAATATATGCTAAACTGATCTTCTGTATATAAAGAGAATCGAAAATGAATCTTGATGTGAATGGAAGGGGAGAAGGAGTGGGAAAGGGGAGGGTTGCAGGTGGGAGGGAAGTTATGGGGGGGAGCCACTGTAATCCATAAGCTGTACTTTGGAAATTTATATTCAGTAAATAAAAGTTAAAAAAAAATAAAATGATGGACATACATTATAAAAAAGTAGGTGTAAATGAGAGGAAAGATAACAAAAATTAAGTAAATTGAGGTATTAATCTACTGATGCATAAAGGCATGAACAATACAGGAAAAGATGTGGTTTGTCCCTGATATCATGGAGTATACAATCCTACAAGATATCTTAGAAATTAAATTCAAAAAATGGAAAGGGTGGGCAACCACCCACACAATCATACCATGACCACTAAAACTACAAGTTTCTTGTTCTAGATGCTGGTTCTATCTATAGTTCTTATATATGCATAAAAGACATCACTTATTTGCTATTCACTTAAATTAATGCTACCTCTCCAATATTCTTAATTATCTACAAGACCTACAGCCTTGGAAGTTCTCACAATTCCTGTAGAGAGAAAATACAAGCCAGCCTGTGTCAGCGGATCTCACTGGAGCAAAGGATGCAACTACCTGACACAGAGTTCCCTAGTAGCCCACATGCTAGAAAACTTATATGAGTATATAAAATCGTTGCTCTTACATTCTCCCCACTTGTCTCTCTCTCCCCATGTGTAAACACTTTAAAAATAATAATGTATAAATTAAAATTATTAATACTTGTTTTCCTTTCTAGTTTATTCCTAAATTACAAGTGACTTGGATAAAGTTCAAAATGCACTGACTAATATTAAAATAACTATAACAAGAACTAGTGGCTCCCAAAAAGGATTGAGAAGAAAACTTTTCAGATCAATTAAAAGATTAGGTAGGAAAGAGAGATTAAATAAAATGAAAAAGATGAAAGTATTTAGAAGTACAAGTTTAAGATATTATGACTCTGGAAGTGGTATGGAAATGACGAATGAAGCCTTACTTTATCATTTTATAGCCACTCTCTTGCCACTGATCAGCACCAAGCCTAAAACCACATAACACAAAGGTGGGCAACTTGAAGCCAGACACTGACTGAAAACTAAGCTAATATGCAGGATTTAGAACTCCCTGATTCCTCTCTGAAGTTACTCTTAAAAGGCCTCTCTTGGAGAGGGAGGAGATCTATAGTTCGGCATACACTCCCTCGGACTTACCCATAAGGGTAAAGCTCAAAACTTGCCATGGGACTCCAAATCCCATTAAGTCGGCAGGTACGAATGCTATCTTACTAGTTAAAGTAATCAGTTCAAGTTCATAGCTGATCATGAAGAGAGATTGTCAGAGGGATCACATAAATAAGACCAAGTGTCTGCTAATAATAATTGATAGAATTAAAAAGGAGAGAATGATCCAACATGGGAAGCATGCCACACAGCAGACTCATAGAATGAACAATGCCCTAAACAACACTCTGGCCTCAGAATCAGCCCTTAAAACATTCAAATCTGGATAAAAAGCCCATGAGAGCATTTCAGGCATGGAAAGCCAAGACACTGTGGCAAAAAATGACCTGCATGAAAGATCTCTTTTAGTGATTTCCTAGTGGAAAGAAGGGACCATCAAAGAAGGAGGTTCCTTTCTCTGAAGGGAGGAGATAACTTCCACTTTGATTATGGCCTTGTCTAAATAAGATCAGAGTTAGTGAACTCAAGAGGCTTCCATAGCCTTGGCAGTTCATGACAAGAGCCTCAGGTGATTACTGATGTCATGAATAAGAGTGTCAATTGTTAAATCAACAGGAGTCACTGTGCACTTGCTCCTCTTGTAGGATCTATGTTCTTAATGTGTTTTACTATGAGAATTAACAGTAAAACTAGTCTTCAAACAGTACTTTATACTTGGTGTCTTTGTGGGTGCAAACTGTTGAAATCTTTACTCAGTATAGAGATCTTCTGTATATAGATAATTAAAATGAATCTTAATGAAGAATGGGATGGGAGAAGGAGTAGAAGATGGGATGGTTTCTGGGTAGGGGGGTGGTTATAGGGGGAAGAAATGCTACAATCCAAAAGTTGTACTTTTGAAATTTATATTTATTAAATAAAAGTTTTCTATAAAAAAAGAAAAAGCTGAACTGTTTCCTTCCATGTTAAAAAGTCTTCGGTTAAATTGCAGGGTTATTTTTCTGCCCTTTGGGAACTGAAGTAAAGAAAAGGCAGGGCAACATGCAGAGATCTTCAAAAAGTACAGGGGAAATATATATTATGAAGATAATTTTACATGGATTTCAAAAATTTTTTGCACTGAAATAAACTTACATTTTAATTACATTTAAAAAATAAGGCCTCTCTTGGGAAAACTGATTTTTCTCTTATTCTAAACATGCTGATTTTTCCCTTTTCTTCCCTTTCATTTTTCACCAGCTGAACCTTCAGAAATGAACAGTAAGTTCCATGCCTGTTCTCATTTGATAGCTGCCTTTGGCTTCCTACAAGGATCCTTTCCCTTCACTTGCATCCCTCTTGTGGGTATAAAAACACATGTTCCTCCATCTCTTTATCTTAACCCACTATCTAGTTGCTGTCTCGCCCCCTACAGAAATGAATGAATTGAAAATACAAACCACACTGATCAAAAAAGTATGGTAATCAAAGGAAGCTATCCAAAGTGTATAGTCATCTGTCAACAAGGGAGGGATAATGTTTTATCAGTAACTGAAAGCCTGCACAGGATAACAGCAATAGAAGAATAAAGGTTAAAGCAGCACTTTATTTAAAGAATTTAAAATTAAAGACATTTCCAATCCCACGCAGGATTTCAGGCAGTTTTAGCAGTTACTGAAAAAAAAAAAAAAAGAAAAGACAGTCATCTCCCTTTCCTGCAGCCTCCCAGACTGAGCAGGAGATAGATGGCCCTAGGTATAATGGCAAGTTTTCTGTGCTCTTCCATTGAGGAGAATGGTCATTCCATGGGCATTTCTGAGACTCTCAGAATAAAAGAAAAATTATGTCCTCTTTCACCAGCCTCTCCATACTAATTTTTCTGTTTGTTTTTCAGCTGCAGGATCCACTTGTAAGTTTGACTGTCACCTTCATTATGGAAATCCTTTGTCTCTGGCAGCAGTTAATGATCTTAATCGAAAATGTATCCACCCTTGTTAGGATAAACTAGCTTAAACGTCCAATTTCCTTCACCCCTTATTTTTCCATTACCCAGAAATCCACTAGGTCGTTAATAAGTTTCTTGGACAATCACTGACTCACATAAAAGTTAAAGATCAGAGGAAAACAAAGTTTCTCCATAGCTCTAAAGACTGTCATTCAGGGACTTTCTATGTAGAAAAAAATAAGAGAATTATGAAGATTACATTTTTTGTTCTCCAACTGTCACATACACAGGAAATCAGTCAGTTGTTTACTTGCTTCTCTGCTGTGAATTTGCCAAAGTCTAGCAATGTATACTGTTACCAGTGTTTTAACACATGAACTTGAAATGCCTATTTTTCGAGCCTTTTTGCTTTTTCATTATCCAGAATTCTACCACTTTTCTAGAAATTTCAAATGCCTTTAATCAGAAAAATATTTCAAGCAATTATACAAAGTATCTTTAAAGAGTTAATGGGGAAAGTTCATGGAAAAACTATGCATGTATCACAATTTTTGTACTAAAATGAGCTTATGTTTTAATTCCACTTTCCACAAAACTTTTTGGTGTATCCTCATATTACCAGGAGATTTTATGATTAGTATAAAAATGAGTAGGATAAGAAACAAGGGGGTAATAGGAAATCTCCTTGTTGTGCTGTAAAATTATCTCCTCATTTAATCAATAAATCTGTGCTCATTTAATTCTCTTGCACAGGACTCATTTGGTCTCTACATGTCCAAAAGTCTTTATCTGGCCAGATTGAGATACAAAGGGCTTAAAGTACAACTTGACCTCTTGCTATCTCATTATTACCAAAACTTTTCTGGGATATTAATGATATACTGAAAGTCATAACTATGGATTTACAGAAATATGAAGAGCAGAGAAAAAATATATAGTCATAAAGCTATCAACAAGAAATTAACTAAAAACATATAGAAAATAAAAATTGGTAACAGAGAAAGGAGAGGATAAGGAGTTTTTTATAACCATTTTCAATTGGGTGCTATTTTTTCACATTTGAGTTCCGAGATACCTAAAGAAAAATTTCCTCACAATACAGAGATTTTAGAAGCTTGATATTGCTATTTTCTCAATGTCTTGCTTTTATATTACCCATTATTGTCTCAGCTTACTGTTAATGTTATGGAAAAATCAAACTTCACTCACTTATATAAAAAAGAATGGGGGAGTTAAAATTGAACAAAAAAGAAAGGAAAAGGAGATACCTTTTTCTGTTCTACTTTAATTTCATTTGCCTGGAATATCTTTTTCCTCTGGCAGAGCTGGGATGCTGAGCTTGAAAAGCATATTACTTTACCAACTTACCTTCCATTACCAAAATTCCAAGTTGTTATTAATGATTCTTTGGAAAATTCACACTCTACTGATTGACATTAAAAGTAAATAAATACCAATAGGGAAAGTTTTTCCTACTGTTAATGACCTTACAAAGAGAGAATTCTCTAAATAGAAGGGGAAAAAGCTGTGGGAGAAAAAAAGGTTGCTAAGATACATCTGTTTTTCAGCGGGTCCATCTCCAGCGCCCCATGGTAAGTTGAATTTGTCTGTCTACTGTTTTCTGTTGTTGCCATTTTCTACAAGGCCTGGGGACCTCTGTCCTGTCATTTCTAACTCTATGTGCAGAAACCTGAGATTCATGGCTTCCAGTTTCCTATGTCCTTGCACATCTAGCCTTTCCTGTAAGGGAAGCTTCCATTCACTTAATTTCTTCAATTTTAATTTGTACCTCCTATGTGCTTTAATTACATTATCTCATTTGATCCTAAAGAAAACCTATTAATCCCTTTAGTAAGGAATATGAAACTGAGATGAAATACATAGCCAAGAATACATAGTCATAGAACCATAATTTGAACGCACAACTGGTGTTACTAGTAAGCCTCTACATTACACAAATAGGCCTTCTTAGGAGGAAACTTATTCCTTTCCAACAAATCTCTGCCAAGGCCTAATTTGTTGTTTTATGTTTATGTTTGTTTAGGTATGCCTTTAGCACCCCTGAGTAAGTACTCATTTATTTCTCTGCTTTGGTTCTTTTTGGTCCCCTTTACTGAACTTTTGTTACATTTGAGTTTCTTTTTCTTCTGTTGCTTCCTTTTTATCCACCCTCCTTTATGTTACAGATAATTAAAGAAAATACTGATTAATGGGGCAAGTGTTTGACACAGTGTTTAAGACAATACTTAGGGTGTTCACATCCCATATCAGAGTGTCTGGGTTCAAATCCTAGCCCCTCTGCTTCCAATCTACCTATATGCTAATGTGCACCCTGGAAAGCAACAGATAATGAGCCGGCGCCGTGGCTCAATAGGCTAATCCTCCACCTTGCGGCGCCGGCACACCGGGTTCTAGTCCCGGTTGGGGCGCCGGATTCTGTCCCGGTTGCCCCTCTTCCAGGCCAGCTCTCTGCTATGGCCAGGGAGTGCAGTGGAGGATGGCCCAGGTGCTTGGGCCCTGCACCCCATGGGAGACCAGGAAAAGCACCTGGCTCCTGGCTCCTGCCAGGATCAGCGCGGTGCGCCGGCTGCAGCGGCGGCCATTGGAGGGTGAACCAGCGGCAAAGGAAGACCTTTCTCTCTCTGTCTCTCTCTCTCACTGTCCACTCTGCCTGTCAAAAAAAAAAAAAAAAAAAAAAAAAAAAAAAAATGTGGGTCCCTTCTATCCATATGGAAGACCAGGATTGAGTTCCAGACTCCTGGGTTCTGCCTGCCACAGTGTGTGTGTGTGTGTGTACACGCACATGCGCGTACATGTGTATGTGTGTATTTGCCTTTCAATAAAAGTGAAAAAAACAATAATTTTTTTAAAAAGAAAACATAGATTGAAAGAAATCAAAACTCAAGAATATTAGAGGGCAGAGTGGTGGCACTGTAGGCTAAGCTGATTCACAGCACCAGCATTTCATATGAACACTGGCTCAAGTCCCACCTGCCTATTTTGCTCCAGCTCCTTGCTCAAGTGACTGGGAAAGCAGCAGGTTTTCCAACTACTTGGGCCCATGTCACCCACAGAGGAGATCTGGGTAGAGTTCCAGACTCCTGATCTGCAAGGTCTAGCCCTGGCCTTTGCAGCCAATTCAGCCATTTGGAGAGTGAACAGCAGCTGGAAGATTTCACTGTTTGTGTGTGTGTGTGTGTGTGCGTGTGTGTTTCTCTTTGTATGTATTTCAAATAAATAAATAAATCTTTTTAAGGAATGTTATTAAATAATAGTGATAGGCGGAATTTTTGAGAGCAAGTGAGCAAGAGAGTGCATAATTATGTTTAAATGGAAAGAGACTGTGAGTGTTCCCTCCAAGATTGTAATGCTATTCAAAGGAGCCAGAAATATCTATTGATCTATAAGATTTTTAAGATTATTCCAAAAGTTGCTTAGGTCCAAGAAGAAAAGAGGTCATTTAAGGAAATCCTACTTTTGACTTCATCACTCCATCGCTGCTTAATCTTCGTTCTAAGTTTGCACTGCAACTATTCTATAATATTGTATGGGATGCTTCCTTCTTTTGCCTACTCATATCTTCCTCTCACATATACCAGTTAAATATATTAGATATTATCATGTGTTTTCTGTTTGAGAAAATTAAATGGATTTGTTTTTTCCTTATATTTTAGTGATTTCACAGAGAACAACAAGTAAGTTCTTTATTTCTCAGCTGTTCGTATGTGGAGATTTTTCTTAATTTTTGATTTTACTAAGTGCCCAAAAGATTGAGAACCTATATTTTCATATTTATATTTCCGCATTACCCTCCAGATTGACTGCAAGAAAAGTTTTAAAATTCATTCTGTAGAGTTTTCCATTTCTGAAGTAATGGATGCTAACAATGACTCAATATTTAATTCAGAGCAAGCACTAGAAATGGCAGTATTTAATATATTTACTAAGCAATATTTTTTTCATTCAAAAATATTTATTGGTAAGATGCTATGGGTGATACAAAGATGACAGACATAGATCCTGCCCATAAGGAGCTTACAGTCTAGTAGGGGAGATAGAACACATGTGGGATACATGGTCAGAGCTTATGTTTCCATAAGATGAATCTAGTATTGTATATATAAAGTAGTATGGAGTAAGAAGAGGTTAAGTGAAGCTGAGAGCCTACTGAAATTGCCTAGGTTAAGAGGAGGGATGGGAAGACTGTTGAGGTAGAATGGACAGGACTTAGCTGGGAGAGTGCATATGGGAGTCACAAAAAGGAAGCAGGTGACTTGGACTTGTAGCATGAGTGATGTTATGAACTCTTAAGAGTAATGAAGATACAAGTTTGAGAAAAGAAAAATCCCACAGAAAATAATGCAAAGTGCTTGGGACATACATAACAGCTGTAACAGTTTGTGTCCGCACACCAAGCAATCAGCTGATTGGAGATGAGATGCCTGAGTCTGGTTGGGAGAATTGACAGGGGGCTGGGTGCTCCTGACTATGAGAGCCTTGTGTGTTAGGACTGTGAAAACGCTGTGTCTGCGTATGAGGGCACAGGGTGTGACTGGGCCCTTGAGTAGTCACTGTGCTCAGCTCCACATGCTCAGGGCACCCAGAATTCCTAGTGAGGGTCATTGCTGTAGGATCCATGCTCACACCTAGGACTGCATGGATCCTTTGTGTGGTTCTTGTGGCAGTTTTGAACAAATATTATACCCACTGGGGCTAGTGACCAAGTATTGGTCTCCTTGGAAGAGAGGAAGTGAGCATGAGACTACACCAACAGAGCAGATTAATGAACCCCTCTGATTGAAAAAAAAAGAAGAAGAAGATATTTACCATGCCCAACTTCAGTGTCACTTTGGACACTCCCCTCACACTGGAGCACTGAACAGAGCTCCCTAGCTACACCCAGCACATGCCTCAAGATACTCACTGAGAGACAATGGGAGAGGGGCTGAAGATGGCAGTATAGCAGCAAGGTGTGCTGAGTCATGCAGAGAGAAATTGATGAATAGAGGGGACAGTCAGGCGACAGAACCATGAAAGGTTGGCGCAGAGTGACATGGGAGCACGCCAGAGAATGCATGCCCAGGTAAAGGTGCCCAGAACTGCAGAAAGAGAACGGAACAAAGAACCAGTGGGAGGATGACTGCTGCTGCCTCTAATGCCACTGCTGCCGCCACTGCCGCTGCCACCTCTGACCTACCCTGGGATGGGCAGGTGAGACACATGCATGGTTGAGTGGGGAAGGAAATCAAAACATAGTGAATAGCACCTGCAGGAAGAGGGTGTGATCCAGGGGGACGAACTGAGAGACTGAACATGCCACAATCCCTCAGTGTCTCCCTCCCACCCACCACAACCAGAGCTGCAGCAGGCAGAGAGCAGCCATCTTGTTTGCTTACTTTGGGTGTGAAAGAGAGCAAACTCTGCTTTTGCCTCCCAAACACGCGAACTTCAGTGGTGGGGACCACACCACCCAGGGAACAAGGACCACAGCAGTTTGGAGCAAATCCCCACTCTTCGTGCAGGGGACACAGTTACAGGGGGCTGAATAAAGGAGGCCCAAGCACTTTAGGGAAAACAAAGGAACAGGGAGACCAGCCCCAGGGGGCAGAGCTTGGTACCTCAAAGCCCCGGTACCAGCCTACTCAAGTTACCAGAAATCAACAAACACTAGAAGGAGGAGCTGCCTGCTTCTGCTGGCTATTGCTACAGACCCATAGCAGAGGGAAATCAACCTGAAAATTAAACCAAATAAAAATCTGAAGAACAAAGGAAAAATCCTGAATAAGAATACAGAAGAACCTATGAACTCACCAATGGAGTAGGCTAAACCGTCCATAATAGAGACTGAAGAAGAAGAATTTGAAGTCATGCCTGAAAAGGAATTCAGAAAATTAATAACAGATTACTTAGAAGTAATGAGAAACAGATTCAAGATTTGAATGAAAAGCATGCCCAAGGATTAGAGATCGTAAAGAGAAGCCAGAATGAAATACTGGAAATGAAAAACTCAATTGACCATATAAAAAACACTGTGGAATCCCTCAGAAATTGAACAGATGAAATAGAAGAGTGAATATCAGAACTTGAAGACAAACTTCCAAAAATAATACAGTCAGATCAAACACAGGAAGAAGAAATTAGAAAATCAAAAAATACAGTTGGAGACCTACAAGATTCAATCAAGCATTGTAATGTCCTGATAACAGGAGTCCCTGAAGGTGTGGAAAGAGAGAATAGATTGGAAAGCATTTTCAATGAAATAATATCAGAAAACTTCCAACATAGGCAAATTGAAAGAAACAACCAAATTCAACAAGTACACAGGAACCCCAACAAAATAGACCAGAAGAGAAATTCACTGCAACACATTGTGGCAACATTCAGCTCAGTGAAACACAAAGAACAAATCCTAAAATATGCCAGAGAGAAATGGCAAATCACATCCAGAGATAATTCAATCAGACTCACCCCAGACTTCTCACCACAAACACCACAGGCAAGGAGACAATGGCATGATATATTCCAAGTTTTAAAAGATAAACACTGCCAACCTAGAATACTGTACCCTGCAAAGCTGTCATTTATGAATTAAGGGGAAATAAAGATCTTCCACGACAGAAACTGAAAGAAATTGTATCCTTGCATCCAGCTCAACAACACTGGCTCAAAGACATGCTGCAACAGAAATACAGAAACACGAACTTCACTACAAAAAAGACTAAAGTAGAAAATGACCCAACTAAACTACAAACAAATCTCAAAATACATAAACAGCTCTTTTAAAGAAACCTGACTGGAAAAATACAGCATTTAACAATAGTCACACTGAATGTAAATGGCCTCAACTCTACAACAAAGAGACACAGACTAGCTGATTGGATTAAAAAAGAAATTCCATCTATTTGCTGCTTTCAGGAAACATACCTTATCAGCAAATATGCATGCAGACTAAAAGTGAAAGGATGGAAAAAAATATTCCAAGCTAACAGAAACAAAACAGAGATAGTGTGGCCATCCTAATATCAGACAAAATAGACCTTAACACAAAAACTATTAAAAGAGACAAAGAAGGATATTATATAATGATTAAAGGATCAATCCAACATGAACACATTAATATTATAAATGTATATGCACCTAATTACAGGGCGCCTGGTTACTTACTTTATAATTACTAAAGGACTTAAAGGGCGATATAGACTCAAATACAATAGTAACATTGGACTTCAACACCCTACTTTCACCAATGGACAGATCAACCAGACAGAAAGCCGACAAGGAAACAACAAAGCTAATTGATGCTATAGACCAAATAAACCTAGTAGATATCTTCAGAGCCTTCAACCCCACAGCCAGAGTTCACAAATTTATCCCCAGTACATGGAACATACTTTAGGATTGACCATATGCTAGGCTATAAAGGGAGCCTCAGCAAACTCAAAAATATTAAAATTATACCATGCATCTTCTCAGATCATAACGCAATGAAACTCAAAATCAACAACTCAGGAATCTTTGCATCATATGCAAACACATGGAGAATGAACAACATGATTCTGAATGAATAGTGGGTCATAGAAGAAATCAAAAGCGAAATCAAAAAATTTCTAGAAACAAATGAAAATGAAAATACAACTTATCGAGCCGGCGCCGTGGCTCAATAGGCTAATCCTCCACCTTGCGGCGCCGGCACACCGGGTTCTAGTCCCGGTTGGGGCGCCGGATTCTGTCCCGGTTGCCCCTCTTCCAGGCCAGCTCTCTGCTATGGCCAGGGAGTGCAGTGTAGGATGGCCCAGGTGCTTGGGCCCTGCACCCCATGGGAGACCAGGAAAAGCACCTGGCTCCTGGCTCCTGCCAGGATCAGCGCGGTGCGCCGGCTGCAGCGGCGGCCATTGGAGGGTGAACCAACGGCAAAGGAAGACCTTTCTCTCTCTGTCTCTCTCTCTCTCACTATCCACTCTGCCTGTCAAAAAAAAAAAAAAAAAAAAGAAAATACAACTTATCAAAACTTGTGGAATACAGCAAAAGCAGTGCTAAGAGGAAAGTTTATAGAAATTGGTGCCTACATCAAGAAACTGGAAAAGAACCAAACAAATGACCTGTACATGTACCTCAAGGATTTGGAAAAACAGCAGCAAACCAAACCCAAACCCAGCAGAAGAAAAAAAAATACTAAAGATTAGAGAAAAAATAAACAGAATTGAAACCAAAAAAAAAAAAAATACAAAAGATCAGCAAAACCAAGAGCTGCTTCTTTGAAAAAATAAACAAAATTGACACACCATTGGCCCAACTAACCAAAAAAGGAGAGAGAAGACCCAAATCTATAAAATTAAAGATGGTAATGGAAATGTAACAACAGACCCAACAGAAATAAAAAGAATCATCAGATACCACTACAAAGAGATGTATGCCAACAAATTGGGGATCCTTGAAAAATTGATAGATTCCTGGAAATATACAACCTTCCTAAACTGAGCCATGATGATATAGAAAACATAAATACACCCATAACCATGAAACAAACAGAATCAGTAATAAATGCACTACCAAAAAAGAAGAGCCCAGGACCGGATGGCTTCACCACTGAATTCTACCAGACATTTAAAGAAAAACACCCCAGTTCTTCTCAAATTATTCAAAACAATTGGAAGGGAGGGAATCCTCCAAAATTCTTTCTATGAGCTGATATCACCTTAATTCCTAAGCCTGGAAAAGATGCAATAGAGAAAGAAAATTATAGACCTATCTCCCTGATGAACATAGATACAAAATTATCAACAAAATCTTGGCCAACCGAGTTATACGGGGGCAGAGCCAAGATGGCGGAATAGTGAGGGCGCGCACCGATAGTCCGGGAAAATTTAGTTTAATAAAAGGGGAGTTACGGTAGCCTCAGAAAAAAGAACCAGGAAAATATTGCAGACAAAACTCTTCTGGATCCAGTGGGCGTGAATCGGAGGACCTACTGGGAGAACAAGGTCGCCCACCGCGCGCGAAAGCCGAGCCGCAGGATCGAGCCGTGGGACTGAGCCGCGGAAGCCAAGCCGCGGGACTGAGCTGCGCAAGCTGCAGGGTCTGCGCGCAAGTGCTCGAAGGGGAGTGCAACAGCGGGGAGACTTGGGACGTCCAGGGCTCCAAGTCCACACAACGGCGCTGGAAGGGGAGCAGACCTGCGTGGAGAGCGTGGGAGCCCACAGTTCGGGACACCAGCGGCAGACTCAACACACCAGCGCTGGAACGCGAGGTGAGCCGAACCTCAATAACCCGAGACACTGGCAGGCAAGCGGAGAGAGGAGACTAGAGGGAACGACCCCCGGGGCGGGGGGGACTTCACCAAGCTAACTGGAAGAGAGAGAGAGGGAAAAAAAAAAGGTGACTGGTATGGACACGGGTTTCTCTCTCTCCACTCACCTCTCAAGGGCGAGCAAGACAAAGAGCAGGCGCCATCTTGGACATACGTCATAAGCAGAGCGACCTCAGGTCTGCACCGGCCCTGAGCCTAGCAGTAAAACCTGACTCTGGGTGGGGCGAATTAACAGGAGATTAGGACCTAGTAAATTTATGGTGCTACTGAACTGAGACTGTGAAAAAAGAGACGGTGGGGGAGAGAACTCACGGAATTCACGTGAGCACTCTCCAGAGACGCTACAATTCCGTAACTTTGGCAACCCAGTGGGAGACTGAAGGAGAATTTGAGCCCACTCTAAGGGCCAAACAGATTCCCTGTGTGGTCCTTGGGAAAGAGCTTCTGATCTCTGGCTCCTGTGGGTATATCATTTGCCTGCTAACTACCTCCAACTTCGTTCAGCTGTGCAGAATAACTTCCCTTTTGAATCAAAAAAAGAGAGAGAGAGAGAGAGAGAGAGAGAGAGGTTTACCACGCCTAACCTGGGAGTGTCACCTTTGGCACACCAAACAGAGCTCTCAGGCCACACACATCTCAAGCCCTAAGGCTCCATCAAAAACAGGTAGTCCACTTAATCTAGAGTCATAGTATAACAAGAAAAAGCACCACAGTGAAGAAACCAAATATCTCCAATATGGCAAATAACAAACGCAAAAACCAAGGTAATAAAAACAAGGAAGTCACCATGAAGCCCTCAAATGAAAAAGACACCCCAATTCAAGATTCTGAGGATGATGACATAGAAGAAATGCAAGAAGCAGATCTCAAAAAATTGATAAGAACATTAAGAAGTTCTCAAAAACAAATTCTTGAACTACAGAAATCCTTAATGGACAAGATAGAAAATCTCTCTCGTGAAAATGAAATATTAAGGAGGAATCAAAATGAAACGAAACAACTAGTACAACAGGAAACTGGGATAGTGACTGAAGTGAAGAATTCAATAGATCAAATGAAAAACACAATAGAGAGCCTTACAAACAGAATGGGAGAAGCAGAAGAGAGAATATCGGACTTAGAAGACAGAGAACAGGAAAGGATACAGTCAGACCAAAGAAAAGACGAGGAAATTAGAAATCTAAAACATATTGTCGGGAATCTTCAGGATACTATTAAAAAACCCAACATTCGGGTTCTAGGAGTTCCTGAAGGCATGGAGAGGGAGAAAGGATTAGAAGGCCTTTTTAGTGAGATATTAGCAGAAAATTTCCCAGGTTTGGAGAAGGACAGAGAATTCCTAGTACAGGAAGCTCACAGAACCCCTAATAAACACGACCAAAAGAGACCCTCACCACGACACGTTGTAATTAAACTCTCCAAAGTGAAACATAAAGAAAAGATCCTAAAATGTGCAAGAGAGAAACGTCAGATTACTCTCAGAGGATCTCCAATCAGACTCACAGCTGACTTCTCATCAGAAACCCTACAAGCTAGGAGGGAATGGCGAGATATAGCCCAGGTACTAAGAGAGAACAACTGCCAGCCCAGAATATTATATCCTGCAAAGCTATCATTTGTGAATGAAGGTGAAATAAAGACTTTTCATAACAAACAGAAATTGAAAGAATTTGTTGCCACTCGTCCAGCCCTGCAAAAGATGCTTAAAGATGTGTTACACACAGAAACAAAGAAACACGGTCATCAATATGAAAGAAGGTAAAGGAAGGAAACCAAGGAAGGAAACCTCACAGCAAAAGATCACAGGGAATTCAAAGCATATATTAGAACTTATTTTTGGCAAATGGCAGGGCAAAGTTACCACTTATCATTAGTCACATTGAACGTGAATGGCCTGAACTGTCCAGTTAAAAGACACCAATTGGCTGATTGGGTTAAGGAACAAAACCCATCTATTTGCTGCTTACAAGAAACACATCTTTCCAACAAAGATCCATACAGACTGAAAGTGAAAGGCTGGAAAAAGATATACCATGCCAACAGAAATGAAAAAAGAGCGGGCGTAGCCATCTTAATATCAGACACCATAAACTTTACCACAAAAACCGTTAAGAGAGACAAAGAGGGACACTACATAATGATTAAGGGATCAATTCAACAGGAAGATATAACAATTATCAATGTATATGCACCTAACTACAGGGCACCGGTTTATCTAAAAGATTTGTTAACGGACTTAAAGGGAGACTTAGACCCCAATACAATAGTACTGGGGGACTTCAATACTCCACTCTCAGAAATAGACAGATCAATAGGACAGAAGATCAACAAGGATACAGTAGATTTAAACGACACTATAGCCCAAATGGATCTAACAGATATATACAGAACTTTCAATCCTACAGCTAAAGATTATACATTCTTCTCAGCAGTACATGGAACCTTCTCTAGGATTGACCACATACTAGGCCATAAAGCAAGTCTCAGCAAATTCAAAAGAATTAGAATCATACCATGCAGCTTCTCAGACCATAAAGGAATGAAGTTGGAAATGAACAACTCAGGAATCCCTAGAGCATACGCAAACACATGGAGATTGAACAACATGCTCCTGAATGAACAATGGGTCATAGAAGAAATCAAAAGAGAAATCAAAAACTTTCTGGAAGTAAATGAGGATAACAGCACAACATACCAAAACTTATGGGACGCAGCAAAAGCAGTGTTAAGAGGAAAGTTTATATCAATAGGTGCCTACATCAAGAAATTGGAAAGGCACCAAATAGATGAGCTTTCTATTCACCTCAAGGATCTAGAAAACCTACAGCAAACCAGACCCAAATCTAGTAGGAGAAGAGAAATAATTAAAATCAGAGAAGAAATCAACAGGATTGAATCAAGAAAAACATTACAAGAAATCAGCCAAACGAGGAGCTGGTTTTTTGAAAAAATAAACAAAATTGACACCCCATTGGCCCAACTAACTAAAAAAAGAAGAGAAAAGACCCAAATCAATAAAATCAGAGATGAAAAAGGAAATGTAACAACAGACACCACAGAAATAAAAAGAATCATCAGAAATTACTACAAGGACTTGTATGCCAGCAAACAGGGAAACCTATCAGAAATGGATAGATTCCTGGACACATGCAACCTACCTAAATTGAACCAGGAAGACATCGAAAACCTAAACAGACCCATAACTGAGACAGAAATTGAAACAGTAATAAAGGCCCTCCCAACAAAGAAAAGCCCAGGACCAGATGGATTCACTGCTGAATTCTACCAGACATTTAAAGAAGAACTAACTCCAATTCTTCTCAAACTATTCAGAACAATCGAAGAAGAGGGAATCCTCCCAAATTCTTTCTATGAAGCCAGCATCACCTTAATTCCTAAGCCAGAGAAAGATGCAGCACTGAAAGAGAATTACAGACCAATATCCCTGATGAACATAGATGCAAAAATCCTCAATAAAATTCTCGCCAATAGAATGCAACAACACATCAGAAAGATCATCCACCCAGACCAAGTGGGATTTATCCCTGGTATGCAGGGATGGTTTAATGTGCGCAAGACAATCAATGTGATACACCACATTAACAGACTGCAGAAGAAAAACCATATGATTATCTCAATAGATGCCGAGAAAGCATTTGATAAAATACAACATCCGTTCATGATGAAAACTCTAAGCAAACTGGGTTTGGAAGGAACATTCCTCAATACAATCAAAGCAATCTATGAAAAACCCACAGCCAACATCCTATTGAATGGGGAAAAGTTGGAAGCATTTCCACTGAGATCTGGGACCAGACAGGGATGCCCACTCTCACCACTGCTATTCAATATAGTTCTGGAGGTTCTAGCCAGAGCTATTAGGCAAGAAAAAGAAATTAAAGGGATACGAATTGGGAAGGAAGAACTCAAACTATCCCTCTTTGCAGATGACATGATTCTGTATTTAGGGGACCCAAAGAACTCTACCAAGAGACTATTGGAACTCATAGAAGAGTTTGGCAAAGTAGCAGGGTATAAAATCAATGCACAAAAATCAACAGCCTTTGTATACACAGACAATGCCATGGCTGAGGAAGAACTTCTAAGATCAATCCCATTCACAATAGCTACAAAAATAATCAAATACCTTGGAATAAACTTAACCAAGGACGTTAAAGATCTCTATGATGAGAATTACAAAACCTTAAAGAAAGAAATAGAAGAGGATACCAAAAAATGGAAAAATCTTCCATGCTCATGGATTGGAAGAATCAATATCATCAAAATGTCCATTCTCCCAAAAGCAATTTATAGATTCAATGCAATACCAATCAAGATACCGAAGACCTTCTTCTCAGATCTGGAAAAATTGGTGCTGAAATTTATATGGAGGCACAAGAGACCTCGAATAGCTAAAGCAATCTTGTACAACAAAAACAAAGCCGGAGGCATCACAATACCAGATTTCAGGACATACTACAGGGCAGTTGTAATCAAAACAGCATGGTACTGGTACAGAAACAGATGGATAGACCAATGGAACAGAATTGAAATACCAGAAATCAACCCAAACATCTACAGCCAACTTAGATTTGATCAAGGATCTAAAACTAATTCCTTGAGCAAGGACAGTCTATTCAATAAATGGTGCTGGGAAAATTGGATTTCCACGTGCAGAAGCATGAAGCAAGACCCCTACCTTACACCTTACACAAAAATCCACTCAACATGGATAAAAGACCTAAATCTACGACCTGACACCATCAAGTTACTAGAGAACATTGGAGAAACCCTTCAAGATATTGGCACAGGCAAAGAGTTTCTGGAAAAGACCCGGGAGGCACAGGCAGTCAAAGCCAAAATTAACTATTGGGATTGCATCAAATTGAGAAGTTTCTGTACTGCAAAAGAAACAGTCAGGAGAGTGAAGAGACAACTGACAGAATGGCAAAAAATATTTGCAAACTATGCAACAGATAAAGGGTTAATAACCAGAATCTACAAAGAGATCAAGAAACTCCACAAAAACAAAACCAACAACCCAATTAAGAGATGGGCCAAGGACCTCAATAGACATTTTTCAAAAGAGGAAATCCAAATGGCCAACAGGCACATGAAAAAATGTTCAAGGTCATTAGCAATCAGGGAAATGCAAATCAAAACCACAATGAGGTTCCACCTCACCCCGGTTAGAATGGCTCACATGCAGAAATCTACCAACAACAGATGCTGGCGAGGATGTGGGGAAAAAGGGACACTAACCCACTGTTGGTGGGAATGCAAACTGGTCAAGCCACTATGGAAGTCAGTCTGGAGATTCCTCAGAAACCTGAAGATAACCCTACCGTTCGACCCAGCCATCCCACTCCTTGGAATTTACCCAAAGGAATTTAAATTGGCAAACAAAAAAGCGGTCTGCAGCCTAATGTTTATTGCAGCTCAATTCACAATAGCTAAGACCTGGAACCAACCTAAATGCCCATCAACGGTAGACTGGATAAAGAAATTATGGGATATGTACTCTTTAGAATACTATACCGCAGTAAGAAACAACGAAATCCAGTCATTTGCAACAAAATGGAGGAATCTGGAACACATCATGCTGAGTGAAATAAGCCAGTCCCAAAGGGACAAATACCATATGTTCTCCCTGATGGGTGACAACTGACTGAACACCAAAAAGGAAACCTGTTGAAGTGGAATGGACACTATGGGAAACGGTGACTTGATCAGCATAGCCCTGACTGTTAATGAACAACTTAATACATTATCCCTCTTAGTAGTTTTTTTTGTCTGTTCTACTTAATATGACTGGTTTAATTCTGTAATTATCACACAGTTATTTTAAGTGTTGAAATTTAACTGAAATGTGATCCCTGTTAAACATAAGAGTAGGAATAAGAGAGGGAAGAGATATATAATTTGGGACATGCTCAAGCTGACTTGCCCCAAATGGTAGAGTTAGAAACATACCAGGGGACTCCAATTTAATCCCATCAAGGTGGCATGTACCAATGCCATCTCACTAGTCCAAGTGATCAATTTCAGTTCGCAATTGATCATAATGAAAGGACTAAGAGTCAAAGGGAGCACATAAGCAAGTCTAGTACCTGCTAACACTAACCGATAGAATAAATAAAGGGGAGAGTGATCCAACATGGGAAGTGAGATACTCAGCAGACTCATAGAATGGCAGATGTCCTAAATAGCACTCTGGCCTCAGAATCAGCCCTAAAGGCATTCAGATCTGGCTGAAAAGCCCATGAGAGTATTTCAGGCATGGAAAGCCAAGACACTCTGGCAAAAGATCTCTGTGAGTGAGATCTCAGTGGAAAGAACAGGTCTTCAAAGAAGGAGGTACCTTTCTCTGAAGGGAGGAGAGAACCTCCACTTTGACTATGACCTTGTCTAAACAAGATAAGAGTCGGAGAACTCAGAGGGCTTCCATAGCCTTGGAAACTCATGACTGGAGCATAGGGAGATTACTGATGCCATAGACAGGAGTGTCAATTGGTAAAGTCAACAACAGGAGTCACTGTGCACTTACTCCTCATGTAGGATCTCTGTCCTTAATGTGCTGTGCATTGAGATTTAATGCTATAACGAGTACTCAAATAATATATTTCACTTTTTGTTTCTATGGGGGTGCAAACTGTTGAAATCTTTACTTCATGCATACTAAACTGATCCTCTGTAAAAAAAAAAAAAAAGAAAGAAAAGAAAAGAAAAGAAACTATCAACTCCCAACTTGACTCTCACTGGGATTAAACATGACAATAGGTCTGATCTGATTTCATCATCATTAAAAAAAAAATCATCTATTATTTTTCACTTTATGTTTCTGTGTGGGAGCAAACTGTTGAAATCCTTACTTAATGTATACTAAGCTGATCTTCTGTATATTAAGATAATCGAAAATGAATCTTGATGTGAATGGAAGGGGAGAGGGAGTGGGAAAGGGGAGGGTTGTGGGTGGGAGGGACGGTATGGGGGGGAAGCCATAGTAATCCATTATTCGTACTTTGGAAACGTATATTCATTAAATAAAAGTTAAAAAAAAAATCTTGGCCAACCGAATCCAACTACACATCAGAAAGTTCATTCACCCAGACCAAGTGGGATTTATCCCTGGTATGCAGGGATGGTTCAATATTCAAAAATCAATCAATGTGATACATCACAAATTGAGCAACAAAAATCATATGATTATCTCAATAGATATAGAGAAAGCATTTGACAAAATACAACACCCTTTCATGATGAAAACTCTAAGAAAATTGGGGTTAGAAGGAACAATCCTCAACACAATTAAGGCAATTTATGATAAACCCATGGCCAACATTATATTGAATGGGGAAAAGTTGGAGGCATTTCCATTGGCACTAGACAAGGATGCCCACTCTCACCATTGCTATTCAATATAGTCCTAGAAGTTTTAGCCAGAGCCATCAGGCAAGAAAAAGAAATTGAAGGGATAAAAATTGGAAAGGAGGAAGTCAAACTATCCCTATTTGAGATGACATGATCCTATATATAGGGGATCCAAAAAATTCCTCTAAGAGACTATTGGAACTCATAGAAGAGTTTGGTAAAGTAGCAGGATACAAAGAAGGAAGAACTTCTAAGATTAATCCCATTCACAATAGCCACAAAAACAATCAAGTACCTTGGGCTAAATTTAACCAAGGATATCAAAGATCTCTATGATGAAAATTACAAAACATTATAGAAAGAAATAGAAGAAGAGACAAAAAAATGGAAAAATCTGCCATGTTCATGGATTGGAAGAATCAATATCATCAAAATGTCCATTCTCTTGAAAGCAATTTATAGGTAACTGAAAAGTGATCCCTGTTAGGAATTTGAAAAACATTATGCTGAGTGAAATAAGCCAATCCCAAAGGTTCAATGTGATACCAATCAAAATACCAAAGACATTCTTCACAGACGTACAAAGAATGAAGCTTAAATTCATATGGAGAAACAGGAGAGCATGAATAGCTAAAGCAATCCTTTACAATAAAAACAAAACCAGAGGCATCACAATTGCAGACTTCAAGACATACTACAGGGCAGTTATAATAAAAACAGCCTGGTACTGGTACAAGGACAGATGGATAGACCAATGGAACAGAATAGAAACACCAGAGATCAATCCAAACATCTATAACAAAATCATATACGACAAAGGAGCTAAAATCAATGCCTGGAACAGGGACAGCACTCCTAAACAGCACTCCAGCCTCAAAATCAACCCTTAAGGCATTCGGATCTGGCTAAAAGGCCCAAGAGTTTTGCAGGCATGGAAAGCCAAGACACTGTGGCAAAAAAAAAAAAAAATGAACTGAATGAAAGATCTCAGTGAATGAGATTCCAGCGGAAAGAATAGGCCATTGGAGAAGGAGGTACCCCGTTCTCTGATGGGAGGAAGGAACTTCTACTTTGATATGGCCTTGTATAAATAAGATGGGGGTTGGTGAACTCAAGAGGCTTCCATAGCCTTGGCAGTTCATGACAAGAGCCTCAGATGATTACTGACGTCATAAATTAAAGTGTCAACAAGAATGTCAATTATTAAATCAACAACGGGAGTCATTGTACACCTACTCCCCATGTAGTATCTCTGTCCTTAATGTGTTGTACTATGAGAATTAACAGTAAAACTACTACTCAAACAGTATTCTATATTTCGTGTGTCTGTGTGGGTGCAGTCTGTTGAAATCTTTACTTAGTATGTACTAAGTTTATCTTCTATATATAAAGATAATTGAAAATGAATATTGATGAAGAATGGGATGAGAGAGGGAGTGGGAGATTGGATGTTTGCGGGTGGGAGGGAGGTTATGGGGGGGAAGCTGCAACAATTCAAAAGCTGTACTTTGGAAATTTATATTTATTAAATAAAAAAATTATAAAAGATACTCACTGAAAGAGCAGATACTCCATTAATCCACAGTTAAAAGCCATCACAGGGAAAAAAAAAAAAACAATTGTCTCCAGAGATACCAAAAAATGAATGCAGCAACTGAAGAAACAAGAATAAGGATGACAACATGATGCTTTCAAAGGAACACAATACTTTAATACTAGAATGTGAAAATAAAGAGATTGAAGAAATGCCAGAAACTGAATTCAAAAGAATCGATCATAGGATTACTTAAAGATAACTGAAAATGAATCTTGACGAATGGGATGGGAGAGGGTGTGGGAGATGGGATGGATGAGGGTGGGAGGGAAGTTATGGGGGGAAAAGCTGCTATAATTCAAAGGTTGTACTTTGGAAATTTATATGTATTAAATAAAAGTTCAAAAAAAGAAGTAATCAGAAGCAAATCCATGAATTAAAGAAATCCATGGGTTGGTGCTGTGGCATAGCAGGTAAGCAACAGTCTGCAGTGCTGGCATCCCATATGGGCGTTGATTTGAGACCCAGGAGATCTACTTCCAATATAGCTCTCTGCTATGACTTGGGAAAGCAGTAGAAGACGACCCAAATTCTTGGGCCCTGTACCTGCATGGGAGACCCAGAAGAAGCTCCTGGCTCCTGACTCCTGGCTCCTGGCTCCTGGCTCCAGATGGGCCCAGCTCTGGCTATTGCGGCCATTTGGGGAGTGAACCAGCAGATGGAAGATCTCTCTCTCTCTCTCTCTCTCTCTCTCTCCCCCCCCCCCGCCTCTGCTTCTCTGTAGCTCTTCCTTTCAAATAAATGAATCTTTAAAAAAAAAAAAAAAGAAATCCATACATGACTTAAAGGAATATTTTCCCATGAAATTGAGATTTTAAAGAGAAATAAAAATTAAATATTGAAGTATTCAAAAGATCAAATAAAAAATGTAATGGAAAGCCTTGGGCCATCCTCCACTGCCTTCCCAGGCCACAGCAGAGAGCTGGACTGGAAGAGGAGCAACCGGGACAGAATCCAGCACCCCGACCAGGACTAGAACCCCAGGATGCCAGCGCCACAGGCAGAGGATTAGCCTAGTGACCCGTGACGCCTTCCCCACTGGCTGTTGTCTTATGCCCTAATACACGTTTCACTGGTAAATCACAAACTCTTCTGATTAAAGGTGACTGAAAACAGAGATCAAGTAGGAAGATATCCTGAAGCTAGCCACATAAGGGAGAAAATTTTACTTCATTCATCAAATATTTATTAAGTGCTTGTTCTCACCGAGCCCATGCAAAGTATGGGCCTGATAAAGAGAATACAGTACTTGCTCTCAGAGAAGTGACAACTTGTGCATATCAAAGGTGAGCATTGGTTGAGGATGGCAGAGATATACTTCTCAAACTATTCAAAACAATTGAAATGAAGAGAATCCTCCCAAACTCCTCTATGAGGAGTTAATTCAAAATCACCTTAATTCAAAATCAGAAAAAGATACAACAGAGAAAGAGGATTCTAGACAAATATTCTTGAGGAACATCGATGCAAAAATGCTCAATAAAATGCTAGCTAATCGAATCCAACAACACATAGGAATTGTTCACCCATACCAAGTGGGTGCAAATCAATAAATGTGATGCATCGCCTTAACAAACTGAAGAATAAAAAAATATGACTATCTCAATATGTGCAGAGAAAGCATTTGATAAAATACATCACTTAATAATGAAAACCTTAAAAAAACTTATTATAGAAGGAACATTCCTCAACACAATCAACACAATATATGACAAATCCACAGCCAGCATCATACTGAACGGGGAAAACTTGGAAGCATTTCCAATTAAGATCCAGAACCAGACAAGGGTGACAGCTATCACCACTTCTATTCAATATGATCCTGGAAGTTTTAGCGAGAGCCATTAGGCAAGAAAAAGAAAGCAAAGGGATACAAATTGGAAAAGAGGAAGTCAAATTATCCCTGTTTGCAGATGATGTGATCCTATATAGAGAGGAATCAAAATATTTCATTGGGGACTATTGGATTTGTAAGAGAGTTTTGTACACTTGTGGGCTATAAAATTAACACTAAGAAACCAATAGTCTTTAATTCCAAAACTAGAAAAAGACATTCTTTGCAGATCAAAAAAAAAAAGATGCTAAAATTCATACAGAAACACAAGAGACCTCTTATGAACCAAAATCAAAGCCAGAAGCATCACAATATCTAATTTAAAGACATACTAAATGGCAGTTATAATCAAAACAGCCTGGTACTGGCACAAAAACAGTCTTGTAGATGAATGTAACAGAATAGAAACTCCAGAAATCAATCCATGCATCTACAATCCTCTTACCTTTGATATAGGAGTTAAAATCAATCCCTGGAGCAAGAACAGGCCCTTTAACAAACAGTGCAGGGAAAACTTGATCTCCACGCATAAAACTATGAAACTATACCCCTACTTTAAACTGTACACCAAAATCCACTCAAAATGAATCAAAGGAGGCTGGTGCTGTGGTGCAGCAGGTAAACTGTAGCCTGGAGTGCCAGCATCCCATATGGGTGCTGGTTCGAGTCCCAGCTGCTCCACTTCCAATCCAGCTCCCTATCAATAGCCTGGGAAACCAGTATAGAATGGCCTGAGTGGGTCCCTGCACCTGCATGAGAAACCCAGAAAAAACACCTGGCTCCTGGCTTCAGATCAGCCCACTCCAGCTGTTGCAGCCACTTGGGCAGTGAGTGAACCAGTGGATGGAAGACCTCTTTCTCTCTTTGTCTCTGTCTCACCTCTGTAACTGACTTTCAAATAAATAAATAAATCTTAAACATGAATCAAAGACCTAAATCCATCACCTGACACCATCAAATATTAGAGAACATTGGGAAAACTCTGCAACAGAATCGCATATGCAGTCTTGTAAAAAAATCTCAAAAAAGATCCCAGAAGCATAGGCCATGAAATCAAAGCCAAAATTGACAAATGGGATTACATCAATCTGAGAAGCTTCTGCACTACAAAAGAAACATTCAGCAAAATAAAGAGGTGACTGACAGAATGGGAGAAATTATTCACAAACTACACAACTTTGATAAAGGGTTAACATCCAGGATCTATAAATAGCTCAAGAAATTTAACAATAAAACAAACAATCCAGCTAAGGAATGAGCAAAGGTCTTGAACAGGAATATCTCAAAGAAATTCAAATGACCAACAGACACATGAAAAAATGTTCAAGATCACTAGCCATTAGGGAAATGCAAATCAAAACCACAATGAGGTTTCACCTTTCTCCAGTTAGAATGGCCCTCATATAGAAATCAGCAAATGACAAATGTTGGTGAGGATGTGGAGAAAAAGGTACCCTAATCCACTGTTGGTGGGAATGTAAACTGGCATGGCCACTGTGGAAGTCAGTATGGAGATACCTCAGAAATCTGAATATAGACCTACCATATGACCCTGCCATCCCGCTCCTGGGAATTTACCCAAACCCAAAGACATCAGCATATGAGAGTTATTTGTACTTCTATGTTCACTGCAGTACAATTCACAATAGCGAAGATATGGAATCAATCAAGATGTCCATCAACTGATGACTGGAAAAAAATACTATGGTATATATAAGCTGTAAAAAAAAAATGAAATCCTGTCTTTTGTAACAAGATGGCCACAACTCGAAACTATTATACTCAGTGAAATAAGAAAGCCTAAAAAAGACAGATATCATATATTTTCCCTGATCTGAGGTAACTAATAGAGTACCTGAAATGTAATGTATTGGCATGAAACAGACATTTTGAGAACTGATTATTTTTATAGCCCTTGTCTCTTCCGTTGAGAAACAGTGTTTGCTTTATTTTGTTTTTCTCTTCATACTATTGCTGAACTCCTTTACTTAGAATAGGGTTAACTATATGATCGTTAAGTATACTGAAAAATCAAGAGTGGAAATCTGAGAGGGAGTGGGAGGAAGCATTGGAGCATGGGAGGGAGGGAGGTTTGGGGCAGCAGGGAAGTGACACTATGTTCCTAAATCTGTATATATGAAATATATTAAAGTTGTATAACTTAAAATTTTAAAAAATACAGAGTACAAAACATTAATGTATATGAGTGAAATAGATATTCTGAGATTTGAGTACTGTTTATATTATTGAGGAATAGTGGTATTCCTACTTAATATTTGCTGAATTCTTTATTTGGTGTAGGGTTAAGCTTTAGGTTATAAAATACATTGAAAGTATGTAACTGTAAAAATTAATAGAAAAAAGAATAGAAGAAAGAAGGAGGATGGGAGTGTGGGAAGTATCATTATGCCCTTAAATTTGTATATATGAAATACATGAAATTTTTTCACCTTAAAAAAATAAAGGTATCTAATTCTGTCTCTCTCTTTCTGTCTCTCTCTTTCTGTCTCTCTCTCTCTGTGTGTGTGTGTGTGTGTGAGAGAGAGAGAGAGAGAGAGAGAGAGAGAGAGAAAAGCGAATAGGGACTGTAAGAGGAAAATGAGGAAGGAAGGGAAGGCTACAAAAGTATCTCAATAGGCTAGGGCATGACACATTTCTCAATTTTAACCAGAGACCTAGATAGAAAATAGAAAAGGGTGCTCCATCACTAGCTGTGGACCCATCCTTGAATAACATTCCCAAAACAAAGGGGTCTCTCTTTAATCTCCCTGTTTCTACTATTATTCAGTATAAGGCACAAGTGACATAAGTGAAATTTGTTTCATCATACAACCACACTAATTTGTTTGTTTGTTTTTATTGAAGCAAGACCTGGGCAGCCTACAAGTAAGTCTCCTTTCAATCTTATTATTACATTTATTTCTTATGGAATCTATTTAGAGGCTGATTTGTACCCTGTTGTGACTTAAGATTTGTATTTCTGATTCTATTTGCTAACTTCTTTCAGCATTAATCACCCTTTAGGTTTTTTTCCCTATTACTATTTCTAGGTACTTATTCCATTTTCAGCTATTGATGTCTATTTAGAGACTCCAATTGAAACTGATACCTGATTACTTGATGTGATGCTGTGATAATGTTTACCCGGTACTAACAATGTGCCTGGCACTGTACTCAAGGCTTTACGTGTGTGTGTGTGTGTGTGTGTGTGTATAAGTATGTATGAGTGTCTATATGTATTTATGATAAATATTTCTATTCCCATTATATAAAGAAGAAAATTGTGAGACTCGGTATCTTGCCCATGATCACACATCTAAGCGCCAAGTCTACCTAACTGACTTTAAAGTCAAACAGTGCCTACATTCAGCCAAATAGTCACCCAGCCATAATATATTTATGCTAATGGATGAAAAAGAAAAGTATTTCTATACTTAGCCTAAAAACACAATTATTAACAAAAAAGAATTGTAGTATAATGATTATGATGAATCAACACAATCATTCCAAAGAAGTAAAAGGAATGGACAGCATAAGAAGAAGGTAATAAACTCTTGGTGGTATAAAATGCTTTAGGAAAGTTTGAATTAACAAAAAGAAATCAGAAGAAAATAGCCTCTATCAATAATTCCACTCCTAATCTTTCTTTCCAAAAAGATACCCAAATTAAGAGGGGTTTTAATAGAATAATCTGAAGATATTTATCTTCCCACTATATTTGATTTTTTTAAAAAGTTATTTATTTATTTATTTGTTTATTTGAAGTCAGAGTTACAGAGAGATAGAGCCAGAGACAAGAGAAGACAGAGAAAGAGATCTTCCATCCTTTGGTTCACTCCCCAGATAGCCACAACAGTCATTTTAGGTCACCCCACAAAGCTGGCAGGGGACCATATACTTGAGCCATCTGCCACTGCTTTTCCCAGGCCATTAGCAGGAAGCTAGATTGGAGATGGAGCAGCTGGGACACGAATTGGAGCCCATATGGGATGCCAGCATCACAGGTGGCAGCCATACCTATTATGCCATAATGTTGGCCCCTGATTGATTCTAGAAAGTTTGGTAGTCTCTCAAAGTTTTGTTTTTAAAATTTCAGCAGAAAGAGTTTGAGAATAATGTCTTCACATTCAAGAAACCTCTCATTTATTTGATTTCTTTTTCACACTAAAACAAGAGCCAAGTAAGTTTACTTTGTTTATATCAGTTCTGGGGTTGGCTCTTATTCTGATCATACAGTTCTCCAAACATTTAAGACCTTAACATTCAAGTTTTTCAATCTCTTTTGTTTTATATTGAATAGTTTCCTCTAAAGTTACCGATGAATATCTTAAAAGATAAAAGATCCACTGATGGCAAATCAAATAATGAGCTAGCAAAAGGTGACCTGAAATTAGAGATACTTTTGAACATATTTTAAATCAGATTATTTAACTGACACATAACTGTACATGTTTTACAGGATACAGTATAATAATTCAATACACTTACATAATGTATAATAATAAAATCAGGATAATTAGCATTTCCATATCCTTAAATATAATCTCTTTGTATTGAAACCTACAAATTCTTCTCTTCTAGTTCTTTATAAAATATATAAAACATTGTTGTTAACTATAGTCATTTCACTGCTACAGAACATTTGAAATTATTCCTCCTATACAAAAATTTTAAAAAATTGTCACATGAGAAGTTATGTTATTTTATACTATATAAATGATTTTGGCAGAAAAATAAAAAAGATGAAAGAAATGTAATTGAATTGGCAAAGTTAAACTAATTGATATTTTACTCATTTAAAATGTAACAAAGGCCTACTCTGTGCCAAAGAGTAGGATACAGCAAGAATCAAGACAGGAAAAAATACTGCTTTCCCAGAGTTTATATATAAATTTAAATATTCCTGATACATTTCACATCAAGAGAGATTGAAAAGAACAGGAAGAAAAAGTGTTCCTCTCTCCCATTTCTGGAAATGGAATTCTTACATTTGACAGATGATGTTTAAGTAGCACATAAGAGTATATTTCTGTCCTCATTCACTGAAGATTATCGGTGTTCTGAAACACTGGAGATTTTCATGTTCTGAAAACTTACATTATTGATATCTGCAATTGTAAGGAGACCTCTTTCTGTTTGTCATGTACATTATACATTTACTATGGGATTGTTGTTTCCATTTTTTTAAAGATTTATTTTATTTATTTGAAAGAGCTACAGAGAGGCAGAGACAGAGAGAGAGGTCTTCCATCCGCTGGTTCACTCCCCAGATGGCCGCAACGGCCGGAGCTGCTCCAATCCGAAGCCAGGAGCCAGGAGCTTCCTCGGGGTCTCCCACGTGGGCACAAGGGCCCAAGCACCTGAGCCATCCTCCGCTGTTATCCCAGGCCACAGCAGAGAGCTGGATCAGAACCTGCGCCCATATGGGAGGCCAGGCCTTAACCCACTGCGCCACAGCGCCAGCCCCATTGTTTCCATTTTAAAAAAAATGTTGGCATTTATATTTCTTCATGCCTTCCTCCAATTACCAGAATTTCATTGCACTATTAAAAGAACTGCTAATAAAGATTAATGGAAAAATAAATGTTAGTTTTTTCTAGATAAATTGCCTATCTAAAAACAAACAAGACTTTGCACACTAAAAAAAAAATCAGCAAAAATTCTATTATTGTTGTCAATACTATTGTGTCAACTCACCCTAATACTTTGTATTTGAATTTTAGCACATGCAGCAATACCTATCAGTAAGTTACTTTTTTTTCATTAATGTGGTACAGTTGATGCCCCAAAACATGGAGGAAAATTTTCTTAATTCTGACCCAAATCCCATTTAATGCTTGTATTTATAAATTCCCTCCCCCCCATCACTCAGCAATTTGCTGGGTTATTAATTACCCATTAAAAAATAATCATTTGACTAAGAGACTAAAAAAGAAGCGTTTTGTCTTCTTTAAAAAAATTTAAACAGCTTTTAATAACAAATGAAAAATTTTCCTTGCTACAAGAAGGAAAGCTACACAGAATGAGATATAACAAATGTGGAGATACCAAGAAGGAACAGAGATAAAATAGGAAAGAGAATAACTGCAATTAGCATTTAAATTGGCAATTGTATAAAAGTTCTATATAGTACTTAAACTCTCCTTAACCGGACCAGATAGAAAAAAAATGATCTAAGCATGTATGTATTAGTTACCTTTTGTCTTTGCAAAATTGAAATATACTATATAGAGCCACTCAAACCAGACTAGGACTATTGCTTTACCACAAAAGCATTAAGGTTAATCCCTCTTTTTCTATTGTACATATCTTTCCGGGAGAGGTTTAGAGTCTTCCAAAAATCTCTTTGTTAATCCCTTGAAAATAACAAGGAAAGAAACTATATTCTTAACCCAAAAATTCTGCTAATGTATTTTTGTTTCATATTGTCCTACCAGTTACACCAATACCTATCGGTAAGTTATTAATCATATATTTCTTAATTCTAGTGTCTTTAAAAAATTTTTCCTGAAGTATTCTCATACATACTTCTGATCCCCCACCACCTCTAATTTTGTAGTATCCTCTTAAGTACTGACGAATTTAGAAACTACAATATATCCAAGGAGTCACATAAAATAATAATGAAATACGGAATAAAGTATAAAATATTAAGAACCTGAGGTAGTATTTACAAACATAATAAGTGCTGGCCTTGTTCTGGTGAAATTTACATAGTCATATATTACTGATCCCATTTAAATTAACCTGATTCTTTTAGAAAGCAAATTTTTGTTTAAGCTCATAATTTCATTTCTAGAGATAAGTTTTAGGGAAGAATTCTAAATATATAATAAAACTGCTTGCATGATGCTAATGGGTTATATAATGCAAAGGTAATAGATAATGGTAGTTGAGAAAGAAATCAGATGGATCAAAGTACAAATTCCAGTTAAAACAGCAACTATGTGACTTTGTAATTTATTTTTTAGTTTGTATTATCTCTATTCAGCATAATTTCTAATTACTTCCAAGCAAACCATTTCTCATTTTCCTTCTTCTACATTATTGGAACAATGAATAATAACTTAATTATAAATTGACATAAATCAGAAATCACTACTAAACAATGGTGAGGATTGGGCCAGGTAGAAGCCAGGAGCCAGGAGCTTCTTTCATGTCTTCCATGTGAGTGGCAGGAGTTCAAGCAACTGGGTCATCTTCTGCTTTTTCCAGGCCATTAGCAGGGAGGAAGATGGATTAAAAGTGAAGCAGCTGGGATGGGAACCAGTGTGGATATGGGGTGTTGGCATCACAGGCAGTGGCTTTACCAGCTATGCCACAGCACAAACCCCTGCTGACACTTTGACATATGAAAATCCTGAACCCTGAGAGTCAAATTGTTTTCCATCTCTTTTCTTCTGTATTTTCTAATATTCCTATAAGTTAAAAATAGTTTTATTTTTAAGTTTGTTGTTGTTGCCATTACCATTATTATTGTTTTGGTTTTTTGTTTCATTTGGTTTGGAGTTTCTTAGTCAACGTTCACAGAAATAAAATAAATCACATGGAAAGGACTAAAAAATGTTCTTCTTGCTAGAGAGTTACGTTAGAAAAGAAAAACAAAGGGAAATCATGCGAGCAAAAGATATTGGAGTCAGATCACAGGAAAGACCACGGGAAAGAATACACTTAAGAATTTCATATTCCATTCTGAAACTATAGGGTCACAAAACAAAATAAAAGGCAGAAATAGCAAAATTAAAAGATGTATCAAGTGAGAGTATAAAGAGGGACATAATCCAAAGAATAGAAAAAGAAAGGAATAGAGTTGTCAAAAGTAGTGTTAAATGATTAGGTATTTAGCCTAGTGGTAAAGATTCCTGCAAACTGCACTCCCAGCTCTGGATCCTGACTCCAGCTTCGCACCAACGCAGACTCTGGGATGCAGCAGTGATGGTTCAAATAATAGGGCTCCTGCCATCCATGTGGGAGACCTAAATTGCATTTCTGGCTCCCAGCACTGGTCCGGCCCAGCCCTGGCCTTTGTACGCATTTGGGAATGAAGCAGAAGGTAGAATTTCTCTCTTTTTCTCTCCTCTGGGTGGGCAGGAGGGGTCTTGGACCACCCGCGCTGAAAAATAAAAGCCTTTTCTGACTCCCCTCCTTGAAAGAACTGAATTGAGACTTGTCTTTCATGATATTGGTGCAAATTTCATAAATATATGTTTTCATTTAAGAAAAAAAAGTAGGTCTAAAAATACCAATTAATAAACTTATACTAACAGATCAATAAAAAGCATGACCCAATGAAATGCTATCTATAAGAACTTACTTCAAATATTTTTATATAGACAACTTTAATTGTACTTCAATCCCCTCAAGATAGTTTTTTTAGCATAAAGAGAACAGTCTTAACATATTTCATAGATAAAATTCTAAGAAAACTGTAGTTCCCTACCTCTTTTCCTTCCTCCCTCCCTGAATCCAATCCCCATCCTGTCTTTTTTCCTTTAATTATTACAATAACATACTAACAATAACAAATATGATATATAAGCTGTGATAACATAACATTATTTTTTAAAACAGCAGAGGTATCAGTATCAATATAATATAAAATAGGGCTCAGTGCAAAGAAAATTACTAATGACAAAGATAACAATATACATCAATGCATCAAGAAGACAGAAATCTTAAATATGCATGCACATAAAAGTGCTTAAAAATACATAAGAAAAAATCTTATAGAGCTGAAAACAGTAAACATAAACATTCACAATTATAGTTAATAAATTTAATACCCCATACTCAGCATTTGATAGAACTACTAGATGGAACATGAAAGACATGAAAGAATTAGCCATGCAGATATCTAAGAGGAAATATTTCAACCAAAGGAGACCACAAGTAAACCAAACTGGGTAGAAAGGCGTTGGGAAAAACAAGAAAGCCTGTATAACTGGAGAAGAATGGAAAAGACACAAAGAGAATCTACCACACAGCTATGAGGAGATAGGTTTTCTAAACCCTTCTTGCAAGAGACTGTAATGACCAGCTTTGGCTCAAGCAACTTAGGGAGCATTTGGTAGCTCCTAAGCACAGGGGTCTGACAGTTTAAAAGGCTCCTTCTGGTTGCTCTATTGAGAACTGTCTAGGAGGCAAAGGTGAAAGCAGAGAAAGCAATCAGAGAGATGACAGTAACTTGGAACACAAGGAGCCTTACAAAGGCAGGTAAAAGTACAAAATTCTTGTAACACACTAGTAGATTGTTATGCCACCACAGTTCATTTCCTACTAGAGGTCTTGATGGTATCTAGAAGAATTAGAGAAATGAGAGTGGGGAGAAAAATTGTATTTCTTATTTAAAAATTCTACAATTAACCTATCTTCTTGTTTTGATTTTTCAGGAATAGCTCACATACCCACTGGTATGTTTCTTTTTTATTTTTTAAGATTTATTTATTTTAAAAGTGGACAGAGAAAGAGAAAGGGAGAGAGATTGAGATCTTCTGTCTATTGATTAAGTCTCCAAATTTACACAATAGCCAGGACTGGCCCCAGAACAAAACCAGAAATCAGGCACTCCATCCAAGTTTCCTGCAAAAGTGGCAAAAAAAAAAACAAGTACTTGGGCCATCATCTGCTACCATCTTAAGTGCATTAGTAGGAAGCTGTATCAGAAGCAGAGGAGCCCAGTGTTAAGGATCAGCATTCTGATATGAGTTGTGGGCATCCTATGCAGCGGCTTAACCCACTGTGCCACAATGCACACTCTCTAAGGTTTTTACCTGTTTCTAGTACGTTAGTTTCCTCTAAGGGCTGGAGGGAGGGGAAGAGGAGGACAAACATTTTCTATAAAAGCTAGATAATAAATATTTTAGATTTTACAAGCCATAAAGTCTCTGTCACAAGTACTTAAATCTGTTGTAGTACAAAAGCAATCATTGGCAATACATACAAGAATAAGCATGTGTTTGTCCCAATAAAACACTCTTTGTAGACTTCTTGAAATTTGAATTTATGTAATTTCAGTGTGTCACTAAGTATTATGACTGCTGTTTTCAACCATTTAGAAATGTAAAATCCATTCTTACCTCAAAAAGCTAAAACAGGCAGCAAACTAGATTTGTCCCATAGGCTATAATTTGCCAACCCCTGACATAGAGTTTACATAACTACATTTTCACCTCTGGTTATCGTATTGTCTCTCTCACAATTTCATGCTTTCCTATTATTTGTGCTTTTTGTACTAAATATACCAAGGAAAATCACCCTGAGAGATATATCTTTATTTCAGTATCATAAATACTTCACAACAAACATCATTAGTAAATAGTGTTAGCATGTATCTTCAAAACAAGACCATAATGCATCTATATTTTGCAAACTGTAGTCTTAAAACCATGGGCAAAACTGATAAGGATTAATGAAAAGTAAAGTTCATTTAATTTTCTTATCACAAGTTCTTTCCAAACTACAACAAACCAAATAGTCAAGAAATAGGGAAGGGAAATGAAGGCTTCTCACTCTTAAATAAACAGAATTTAGTTGTTAATGGCCTAGTCCATCCAAAGCTTGGGAATTGAAAGGAGGGGAACCCCAATATCTACTAATGCGTTTGTCTTTGCTTCCTTCAGTGGACAGTTCTGGAAAAATCAGTAAGTTCATATCATTTGCTTTCTTACCAATCTCTGATTCTAGAACCTATGGGTTTTGTTTCCATATTGCTTACATGACAAGGTCTTCTACCTCAGAGTAGGCGTTGTTCCTTAAGTTAGTGGTTCCCTTGATTTTCAATTTTATTTATTCTTACCTATTTTACTTTTGCAAGAAAATTTGATAGTCTTGTATTGGAGTCTAATTATCTATTACCAAAATTATTGATTGCATGTATTTCCAGTTAGTCTATCACAACAGAGCCTATTTTCTCTGTGCTATACTCTGGCAAATAATGATTGTTGATAAAAAAAAATCTCCTAAAATAGATATAAAATAGACGTACAGACAAATGATGATATTGATAACTGACGAACAATATACATTTTCCAAACTGATCATGATAGTGGATAACAAACTGACTTATGAAAGAACAAAACTATATGGTTTGGATTTGTTGGGACTGATATTAGTTACCCAAGGATTCAATGGCACTAGCTAAATGACATCCCAAATATAACAGTCTCTGTGGAAGGGGATATAGAGTTTTGGTGAGCAGTACTCCTGATGATGAAGCAGAAAGTTTTATACTCTCTAGAGGTCCTGTTTCTGCATTGACTTAGAAAATATATCATGGGAAAGTAAGTTCTCCATAAGTTAAAGAATCCCTACTGATCTTTCTTTTGTGTTTTGTTTTTAGCACTTTCTCCTGTGGGTAAGTTCCTTATCTATCTTCAACTCTGATATTTTACATTGCTTCTATTTTATTTTCTGGCCTGGCTATTTTTATCCCAAAATAGAGAATTCTTCTTCAAAGGTTACTTAAATGTCTCTATTATCTGTCAGTATTTTAAATAACTACTTTCAGAAGGATTGCTGCTAAAAATCCTCATGATTCCAGCAAAATATAATGAAAGAAAGATTGATTTCTGAGTTTTATTAATTCTTTGCTGGGAATTAAAAACTTTTTTGTTATAGCAATAGTAAGAAGTTGATACAGTATGAGAACATCACTTATATACAATCTTTACATGTCTGTTAAGTGTTTATTTATTTATTTATTTTTGACAGATAGAGTTAGACAGTGAGAGAGAGAGAGAGAAAGGTCTTCCTTCTGCTGGTTCACCCCCCAAATGGCCGCTACGGCCAGCGCGCTGCGCCGATCTGAAGCCAGGAGTCTGGTGCTTCCTCATGGTCTCCCACGCGGGTGCAGGGCCCAAGCACTTGGGCCATCCTCCACTGCCTTCTGGGCCACAGCAGAGAGCTGGACTGGAAGAGAAGCAACCGGGACAGAACTGGTGCCCCAACCAGGACTAGAACCCGGGGTGCCAGCGCTGCAGGCGGAGGATCAGCCTAGTGAACCGCGGCACCGGCCTGTTAAGTGTTTTTAAAGCTAGATAAATAAAAAAGAATATTGACAGCCTAAAAATATAAGTAAATAAAAATTAAAAATAAAAGAAAGAAAACTCTTTTTTAGTTGTAAGTAAAGGCCACCTGAGTATTTATTAATAGAAAAAAAGACTATTTAAGAACAAAATTTCATCTACTTGCTGTCATCTTCTAAATACCTTAGTTTTGAGGAACAGTAAGTATTAAGCACCTGCTACACACTGTGTACTTTCAGAAGCAGTAGCTCCCTCTCTTGCCTGCTAGTTGTTACTATCTCCTTCTTTACAGATCAGGAAAGTCACTCAGATATTTTCCTGAAATTGGAAAACAGCCGTGTCAGGAGTTAAATCTAGGTCTCTAAAGTACATACTCTTTCCACAAATGTCTTTTTAATGATTAGTCATGAAAACATATATATTAATCAAATGTTTGTAAATAAAAAAATACATGTACTACAGAGTTGAATAATTAAATGCACACAAAAATTCCTTTTAAAAATAGGAGACTTCCCATTTAATATTTTAAATTTAGTGTGACCCATTTCAAGCATTCTAAACACCAACAGATATAAAATTTTTTATATATAATTTTAACTTTATTCTTTCTGATTCAGGGTACAAGAAACAATATGCATTCAAGCAGTCAGTATGTGCCAACATTCTGCAAATACCCACCCCATTTAGAGAAGATGGTAGGAATGTGACCTAATAGGTTTTCCTTACAAAAAGAAAGAGGGATATCTGTGATAGTTAAATTTATGTGTCAACTTAAGTCAGAAGAACTCTCAAAAATACAAAGGCTCTAAGAACAGGTAGCAGGCTGTCTCTTCCAGGATGTAAATTGGTTTTTAGTGAATTTTTATGTTTATTTATTTATATAGTTAGTGTTTTGTTAAGGATATTTGCATCTATTCTCATTGGGGATACTTGTCTATTTTTCTTTTGTTGCATCTTTTTCTGGTTTTGGAATTAAGGTGGTATCGGCCTCATAGAAGGAGTTTGGGAGAATTCCCTCCTTTTCAACTGTCTTGAATAGTTTAAGAAGAATTGGGATTAGTTCTTTAACAGTTTGCTTGAATTCAGCAGTAAAGCTATCTGTACTGGGCTTTTGTTGTTGTTACTGTTGGGTCTTTAATACTGATTACACCTTCATTTTGATTATTGGTCTATTCAGGTTTTCTATGTCTTGATGTGTCGATGTGGTAAATTGTATGTGTCTAGAAATCTATTTCTTTCTATTTCTTCTATATTTTCCAATTTGTTGGCACATAGCTATTTGTAGTAATCCCTGATGACTCTATTTCTGTGGTATCTATTGTAACATCCCCTTTTTTCATATCTGATTTTAACTTGGGCCTTCTCCCTTTTCTTTTTTGGTTAGTTGGGCCAAAGGTTTACCAATTTTGTTTATATTTTCATGAAAACAACTTTTCATTTCACTGGTCTTTTGTATTTTTTATTTCAGTTTTTTTATTTATTATTACATTCCTCCTACTAATTGTGCATTTGGTTTGCTCTTATTTTTCTAGGACCTGAGATGCATTGTTATATCATTTATGTGAACTTGCCTCTTAGTACTCTTTCTTTTACATTTTTAAAGATTTATTTTTTTCAAAAGTCAGAGCTAGAGAGAGAAAGAGGGAGGGGGAGGGAGGAATCTTCAAGTTGCTTGTTCACCACCCGGATGACTGCAATGGCAAGCACTAGGCCAGGCTGAAACCAAGAGCCAGGAGCTTCATTGTGGTTTCCCATACAGGTGACAGGGAACTTGAGCCATCTTCTACTGCATTTATCAGGCCATTAGGAGGGAGCTGGATTGGAAACCGGGCATCTGTGACTCAAATAGGCACCCATATGGGATGCCAGTGTTGTAGGCAGTGGCTTAACCCACTATGTCCCAACATCAACCCCTTATTACTGCTTTTGCTGTATCCCCTAAGTTTTGATATGCTATGATGTCACCTTCATTCAGTTATAGGAATCTTTTATTTCTCTCTTGATTGATTTATTCTATGACCTACTGTTCATTCAGGAATAGGTTTTTCAGTTTCCATGTGTTTGCATATTTTCTAGAGTTTCTTAAAGTGTTAATTTTAACTTCATTCCTTTGTGGTCAGAAAAGATACATGGTATAATTACACCTTTTTTGAGTTTTTTGAGACTTGTTTTATGTTCTAGAGTGTTTTACCTTTTAGACAAAGTTCCACGCACTGATGAACAAGATGTGTATTCTGCTGCTGTGGGATGAAATGTTCTGTAGGTATCAATTAGAATCATTTGAGTGGATGTGTAGATAACTCTACTGATTTTTTTGTTGGATTTTTGTCTAGATGGTATGTCCATTGATGGAAGTGGGGTGTTTATCCCATTATTGCTCTATTGCAGCATATGTCACCCTTTAGACACATTAACATTTAATAGCCAAATGCCCTAACACATACATTTACTGTAGTCACATCTTCCTGTTAAATGGATCCCTTAATCATTGCATAATGCCCTTGTCTCTTTTAACAGCTTTTGTCTTAAAGATTATTTTGTCTGATGATAGGATGGGTACTCCTGCTAGTCTTTTATTTCTTTTCCTTTCAGTCTGTGTGTGTGTGTGTGTCCTTTTGGTGAGGTATTTTTTTTTTAAGTTTTAAGCCTTTTTATTCAGTGGAGGTGCATACAGGCCAGGAAGCATGGGGCAAGTGGCCCAAAGGCCACATGCCCTGGAGTTGCAGGGCAGCACTGGCTCACAATGGCAAATGGCCAAAAAATAGCTGGGCCCACTATGTCCCAGGCCTTTAATCCACTTCCAAATGGAAATGGTTAATTAGCCTGATTGGCTGGTGGGCACACAGATGTGTCCAGGTAAGGGCAAGGAGGTCACACAGGGGCGAAGGTGTGACCTTCGAAGGGTGAAAGTGTGGTCTTCCAGCTCACAAACCTGATCAATTTTATCAGGGAGGAGAGCAATGTGCCCTCTCTTCATGAAACTAAGTAAGCACATTGCCCCTCCAACTCTCCATGCCAGAATCAAAGTAACTGAGGACTGGCTTTCTGCTTCAGACAAAATCCACCAGTGGCCTGGGCCATAGCCTCCTTTACTTGCCTCACTCTGGGAAGAAGGTGCTTCCTTCCTGCTGATCACTGGTAACCTTGGTGAGGAGAGGGAAGGAAATCAACGGCACTCCCTTCATGGGGTTAGGTGGGAACCCTGCTCCCCACCAGCTCTTCAAGCTGGATTCAGTGGATTCAGTGGGGCTGTGAGGTTCTCCCTCAGACAAGATCACCAGTGATATATGGGCTGCTGCAGTTTTATCTCACCTAAGTCTGAGATTATGGTGTATCTACTGGCCACAAGAGTTGCTGGTAGTTTCATGCTAGCTGCTGCATGTTTGTCCAGTCTTAACTGCTCCAGGACTTATACCAGTACGCTTTTACAGACAGGATTCCAAGCAGTGGCTTGATCCATTGTACCATAACACCCACTCCTAACAGATCTTTTACATTCTAGATCTGATTTTGCTCTCCCATGTTAACCACTGGATTAAGAACATATGATTAGTTTCTTAATAATTTACATGATCTACTTTTGTACATTATTTTAAGCATCACATAACTATAATTATTAATATGATAACTACTTTATATCTTTCACCTTTAACAAAAATTAATCCAATTTAAAATCTTTTGAGTATAATGAATTTTGTCACATGAGCTACTGCTTGAAATAAGTGAACTTTCACCCAAGGCTTTCAAATCTTTCCACTATAAATATTTATACTTTAAATATAAGATAGTTGTGAAGTTCAAAGGGAAGCAAAAAGTATGCACTGTTTAACATATGAGAGAACAAAGAGAAGAATTCAGAATGTGATGGAATGATGATTTGTGATATTTGTGCAATGCAAACTTTTTTTAAAATATTTTATTTATTTGAAAGTCAGAGTTACAGAGAGAGAGGAGAGGCAGAGAGAGAGGTCTTCCATCTGTTGGTTCACTCCCAAGATGGCCACAACAGCCAGAGCTACACCGATCCGATCCGAAGCCAGGAGCCAGGAGCTTCTTCCGGGTGTCCCACGCAAGTGCAGGGGCCCAAGAACTTAGGCCATCTTCCACAGCTTTCCCAGGCCATAGCATAGAGCTGGATGGGAAGTGGAGCAGCCAGGTCTTGAACCGGTGCCCATATGGGACGCTGGCGCTTCAGACCAGGGCTATAACCCACTGCACCCCACCGCCAGCCCCATGCAATGCAAACTTGAAATAAAAGTGGACCTCACTTTATCAGGTAGCTGAGTTCCTGAAAAGTAAATCCTATTAATTTCTAATAAAATTCAAGATAGAAAAGATAACAGAAAATAGACTAACAACAATGAAGAATATGAAGATACTACTAGAAATGTATATTTCAGTGTATTGGGAAAGATAAGAAAAAAATTTAATTCCATGAAATTAGGAAAGCTGTAGGTAGAAAACAACCTGAGTGTTTCATTAAATCCTAGAATATTTCATTTTTGTTAACAAAATCTATACAATATAGAAGATAATTTCAGCTTTACAAAGTAGATCATGAAGTTTTACAGAAAATAGAAAACAGTTACTCTCAAGAGATAGTAAAAATAATAATATTTCATATATTAAGAAGGTTCAGCTTTTTTAGCACATCTCACAGAATTCTTAAGGATATAAATGTCAATGCAAAAACACTTCTCCATACCATTTCACACAGTGCCATACCCCAAATAAAATAACGGCTGCTGATAAAACTGTCAAAAATCATTATTTTCCATAATTGAACAATGTTCAGGATATGCAAATATCTATCACTGACTTTCTTTAAAAAATTAGAAATGAGTTTGTCTAGAATAAAATGTCAGTGCCCATATTTTAATGAAGAGCATGGAGAGGATACACATATTTTTATTTTGTGTCAAAAATTTAGAAAACACGGAAGTACAATATTCTTTTTGATTTATAATTACCTTCTTACATAACACAGGTGTGCCTAATTTTACAATGGATAAAATGCCAAAGTTATATGTACATCAAGTTTTCAAACATCAAACTAAATGTACCTGAAGTCTTCTGCATTAAAAGTCCAATAATTAATTCTTAAGCGAGAAATTTTCCTGTAATACAGTTAGCTGATCCTCTAAATTTTTATTGAGAATTATGAATATCTTGTCTTGACTGGGTAAGAGAGTTTTTGTCTGTATGGTCTCATTTGGCAGTAGTAAGAGTCAACATTTATTGACTACTTACTATGTTTTATGCAGGATACTGAGTGCTTTACTTAAATAATATTAGTTAATCCCCTAATTTTGTCCTCAATTATAAATAAGAAAGTGAAGTTTGTTCAGTGTCACCCAGCTAGTTAAGTATGCAGACAGGATTTGAACATCTGTGTCCAATGGTTATCCAATGCTGTATCCAATGCTTCTTTATCATTTGTCTAGAATCCTTCAATACCGCTACAAAGTAAGCACAGCAGACTAACCATAAGAAAGCAAACTCTTTGGAATATTCACTGATTTAACCAAACAAACCCAGTTAGCAGGCATTTTAAACCCAGGTGTGGCCGGCGCCGCAGCTCACTAGGCTAATCCTCCGCCTTGCAGCGCCCGCACACCGGGTTCTAGTCCCGGTCGGGGCGCCGGATTCTGTCCCGGTTGCCCCTCTTCCAGGCCAGCTCTCTGCTGTGGCCAGGGAGTGCAGTGGAGGATGGCCCAAGTCCTTGGGCCCTGCACCCCATGGGAGACCGGGATAAGTACCTTGCTCCTGCCATCAGATCAGCGCAGTGCGCCAGCCGCGGCGGCCATTGGAGGGTGAACCAACGGCAAAGGAAGACCTTTCTCTCTGTCTCTCTCTCACTGTCCACTCTGCCTGTCAAAAAAAAAAAATAATAATAATAAAAAAAATAAACCCAGGTGTTCTGATTCAATTTTAAATTTGGTATTCTGTCAGTTTAAATAATAAATATTGATTTTTCTTTTCAAAGCAAAAATATCCCTCTGCTTCATAGCAAGAGCTCACACAACTTTCCTTTGTAGCTTAGCTATCTCTTTGAGTGGGCATTTAGCCATTAAGTTTTTGAAGCCTCCATGCCACAGTAGGCTCAGGTTCCTTACTCGTTTCCTGCCAGTGCAAACCCTGGAGGCAGCTGTGATGGCTCAAATGATTTGGTTGCTGATCTTGTTACTGACACACACTTGGGAAACTTGGATTGCATTCCCAGCTCCAGGCTTCAGCCCAACCCAGTACTGGTCATTGTGGGCATTTGGAGAGTGAACCAGCAGATAGAAGCACACTCTTTATCTCTATCACAACTTCTCTACCTCTCAAATAAACAAAACTTTAAATAAATAAAAAAGGTATTTCTTTTACTCTATTGATGAAAGCAAATCATGAGAGAGAGAGAGAACCAAATGAATCACAATTGGCAAAAGCTAACAAATTCAAGTTTAGTACATCACACAGATATTGATACATAGCAGAGTTGATTTACCTGCACATGATTAAAGGTATCTGAAATTGTTGCAGAATGAACCAGCAACTATTGCAAAGAGCAGTCTAATATGATGGCTAGAACTAAATTATTGACTCTCACTAGACGGGTTCAAATCCCAACTCCACCACATACTAATTTCATGATCTTATTCACATTCATTTTCTGTGCTTTAGTGTCTTCAACTGTAAAGTGAACATAATAATAGTACCTACTATTGCTAAAAGGATTAAATGATTTAATATATAAAATGCTCAGAAAAGTGCCTGGTGTATGGTAAGCAAATATTTATCAAGTAGCTCAATTATTATATAATGAGATATGATTTTATTCAATACAGAAAGCATATTTACGGGTTTTTTTCCATTTTAAAAGATAGTTAGGCCAGCGCCATGGCTCAATAGGCTAATCCTCTGCCTTGCAGCGCCGGCACACCGGGTTCTAGTCCCGGTCGGGGTGCCGGATTCTGTCCCGGTTGCCCCTCTTCTAGGCCAGCTCTCAGCTGTGCCCCAGGAATGCAGTGGAGAATGGCCCAAGTGCTTGGGCCCTGCACCCCATGGGAGACCAGCAGAAGCACCTGGCTCCTGCCTTCAGATCAACACGGTGCGCCAGCTGCAGCACGCCGGCTGCAGCGGCCATTGAAGGGTGAACCAATGGCAAAGGAAGACCTTTCTGTCTCTCTCTCTCTCACTCTCCACTCTGCCTGTCAAAAAAAAAAAAAAGATAGTTATTGCTTCTTATCATTTTTCCTTAAAATAAATTTTCTTTTCTGAAAACATCTTTCTTTAGTCTTGAACTTGCTAGTCATAATCCAGTGAACAAACACCAGTTCATTTATAATACATTTACCTTTTCTCTAATTAGCTTTCCAATTTATTAAGAATAGTCTTTTTCCCCTTGGGCTAGAATTATTTTTTTAACTTTTATTTAATAAATATAAGCTTCCAAAGTACAGCTTTTGGATTACAGTGGCTTTTCCCCCCATAACCTCTCCCTCCCACCCACAACCATCCCATCTCCCAGTCCCTCTCCTATCCCATTCACATCAAGATTCATTTTCAACTATCTTTATATACAGAAGATCAATTTAGTATATACTAAGTAAAGATTTAAACAGTTTGCACCCACACAGAAACACAAAGTGTAAAGTACTGTTTGAGTACTAGTTATACTGTTAATTCTCATAGTACAACACATTAAGGACAGAGATCCTCCATGGGGAGTAATACTTCTATAATTTTATGCATAGATTTCCACCATTTTAATATTTTTGGGAATATCCCAAGTTACCATCTGTTTGTCAGTTTAAATTTGTAAAAAATGAACCAATATCTGGGGAAAATAAGGGTAAAGAGAAAATATTTGATATCCGTATCATGCACTTTGTTGTATGCTCAGTTATACTTCCAGGTTACATGGATGGAGAATATGCAAAAAAATCAGATTCCAAAGCCCAGATTCTAAAACGTGGAGGAACTACAAGTTCTCAAAAGGCTCTAGAAGAAAGCAGGAAAGCACTAAAAAAAGAAATATTTACAGATTCTGCTGAATCTTTGATATCAATACACAAAAAAGAGTCAAAAAGAAGGACAAAAGACAATGAATTGGAAAAAGAGAAGAAAGGGATGGATGTCGAGGTAGGCAGTAATGCTGAAATACCAAAAAGACAAAAATCTCAAATAAAGAAGAGTGATTCCATAATACCAGAAAGACCTGAAGCCCAAGAGAAGACAAGTGAAGAGGAAGTATCAGTAGTTCAGGGATCACAAAAAAAGACACACGAGGAAGCAGTACCAGAAGGACAGGAATCAAGTGAGGAAAAAGTACCAGAAGGAGAGCAAGTCCAAAAAAAGACGAGTGAGAGTAAAGCACCAGGAAAGGAAGTCCAAAAAAAGACAAGTGAGAAAAAAATACTAGAACAGGAAGTCCAAAAAATGACTAGTAATGAAGAAGTACAAGAAGTACAGGAAGCCCAAAAACAGAATAATGAGGAAAAAGTACCAGAAGCACAGGAAGTCCAAAAAAAGACAAGTGAGAGAAAAGCATCAAAACAAGAAGTCCAAAAACAAACAAGTGAGAGAAAAGTACCAGGAGAGGAAGTCCAAAAACAGACTAGTGAGGAAGAAGTACAGGAAGTCCAAAAACAGACTAGTGAGGAAGAAGTGCAGGAAGTCCAAAAACAGACAAGTGAAAGAAAAGTACCACGACAGGAAGTCCAAAAACAGACAAGTGAGAGAAAAGTACCAGTACAGGAAGTTCAAAAAAAGACTAGTGAGGAAGAAGTACAAGAAGTACAGGAAGTCCAAAAAAAGACAAGTGAGAGAAAAGTACCAGGATATGAAGTTCAAAAACAGACAAGTGAGAAAAAACTATCAGAAGGACAAGAAACCCAAGATAATGACAGCTCTGATGACAAAGGAAATACAGGCAAAATAATGGAAGATGCAGAAAAGGATCAAGAAGAAAGAAAAGATGCTAAAACCAAGGAAGGTGATAATGGAAAAGACAAAGGTAAAGGAAAGACCGAATCAGTAAAGGGCTCAATAAAGGGCAAAGGCAAGTAGAGAAAAGAAGTATAAGAAGTGGAAGAGTAAGGGTAAATAAAAGAAAGGTCCATAGGACAACTGATCATTATGATCCCCATCCTCCAGATACAAGCCATATCCAAGCTATCGCCAAATTGACTATAATTATAAAATCCCTTCTATTCATATACGTACAATTTTTGCTCTTCAAAAGTTTCACCATTTCTTAGACCTCTCAACCACAATCCTCACTTCCCAATGCTTATTTTATAACTTGATGCATATATTACTCAGTCAAGAAAGATTAGATGCTTCTTAAAATAAAACATTTGATTAAAGAAATGTACAATAATTTTTTATTGTGTAGTCTATCTCCATGGTAGCTATCTCCATGGTAGCATGCCCCACCAAACAATACACATCAGGATAGACCTAATGTTTACAAGGTCCTCTTCAAGCAATAAAAGATACATACAGACAAATAAGTCAGAGTACCTGCAACAAAGCTTGTAACATATACTTGGATAGTGATAAATGTGTACATGACAATTTAAAAAGCAAAATCGAGGTGTCAAAATAGTTTAGATGGACAATAAAATAAGAGTTCAGGAACATCTTATGGTCAGAAAGTAAGATGATTGTTTCATGAGGAAGGGAGTGGTGGTATTTGATGTGTCTCAAAAGACGGCTAGGATGTAACGCTAGTGTAGTAGAAAGAACAGAGGGAGGGAAAGGGCTGAAAGGCTGGCAAGCCCTACTCCAGGGTCAGTAGGTAATTTTTCTGACACAGAAGACTGATTAGAGGCATGTTAATATTTAATTTTGAAGAGGAAGTCATTTATGAGTTTGAAAAACAGCCTAAGAATTTATATTTTATTTCGTAGGCAGCTGAAAGCCTTCTGCAGTGTCTGAAAAGGCAAAATAGTGAAAAGGGTTGCATTACAAAATATGTTAGTGTTGTGATTGTGCAAAAAAATAGATTGAAGAAAATAAGCATCAAGTAGTATATAATGAAAGATGTTTGGAGTAAGCCACAGAAAAGAATAAATATGGGGGACAAATGCGAGATTTTTTTTCAAAAAAGAGTCACTATTTTATGACGATTGTCCTGAATACATATATGGAAAAGAAAGCAATGAAACAATTGGTGACTCTGTAACTTTTACAACTAGGTGAAAAAAATTGGTAATAAACTAGGAAGGAATAAATAACTGTTGATTTAAGAGGATAATAATTCCATTCATTCATGAGAGATCTAGAATTAGTCAAGTAGAGATAACAGTTGAAATTCTAAGAGTAAATTGAATGAACTCACTAAAGGAGAAAGTATAGGGTAGCAGAAGCACAAGGACAAGAACTGAGCTTGTTGTATATAATAGGTTGGAGAAGAATGTTAACTAAGGAAAACTTATGTAATGAAATGTGCTGATATTTAAGGATATTAAGAGTTTCCAAAAATGCATGATGAAAGGGTAACTGAGACTAGAAGGAAAATAAAGACTAAGAGACCATTGTTGTTGTTATTTGGAGATGACTCATGAACTTGCAAAGAGTACTTTACAAAGCAGGATTGCTAAAATAAAGAAGTTTGGCAGTTAGAATACAGAATAATAAGTCTATAACAGTGGTATATGCCTTCCAAAAGGAGTTCATTTTAGCCAACTTTAAAAACCATAGTTTTTTTTTTATCTATTTACTACTATATTCTGTGCTGGTCAGCACAAGAATATCACATTCAGTTCTGTCAAAGGATAAGGATAAATTCAAATGCCTTCAGGAGAGAAATTCTCAAGTAAGCAGTAAATTCACAGTTCACTTGGGGGAAAAATGCAAAGAAATCAGAATTATTTTCAAATATATGCATAGTCATCATGGATTAGAATATTTTCCATGGCCCCAAGGAATTGAAAGCAGTGAAACTACAATGTAACAGATTTTATCTCAGTTATGGGGAAATGGGAAACCCAAAAGAGTTTAAGGAGTTTAAGGCTGTGTGATCAGTGGTAATACTGCAAGATCCCCAGGAAACTGATATAGTTATAACAAGTTATCTTTATGAATCCTCCCAAAACTGAGGGTCTATAATTCAAAGTATTAAATTCTTTGCACTAATTAGGTGTCTTCCAAGGAAACTTCTCATTAGTGCTATGCTGATTATTTGAACAAATTTGACCCAAAAAATGCAGAAATCAGACTCTAGTCTTTGCCCAAAGTATAGGATATTTCATAAATGTTTCAAGTTACCCTACCAGAACTTTAGGAAGGTACCTCCACAGCTTCTAGCATAATCCACACTATTTGTATATCACTACTGTGTGCTGGTAATGTCGCCACAAGTATAGAAGCTAAGGCAAATTTTAGCAGCCTTAGAATCCTCCAGCCTTTAATGAACCACATAAAGTTAGCAGGACTGAATTAAAAATAAAAGGGGGAGGGGTAGTGAGAAAGAGAAAAAAGATAATGAAAATGAAATTTCTATAGCCTGTTTATTTTTTAAATATTTATTTATTTATTTGAAAGAGTTACACAGAGAGAGAAGGAGAGGCAGAGAGAGAGAGAGAGAGATCTTGTATCTACTGGTTCACTCCCCAGATGGCCGCTATAGCCTGAGCTGCACCAACCTGAAGTCAGGAGCCAAGAGCTTCTCTTGGGTCTTCCACGTGACTGCAGGGGTCCAAGGACTGGACTTGGACCATCTTCTACTGCTTTCCCGGGCCATAGCAGAAAGCTGGATCAGAAAAGGAACAGCTGGGTCTCGAACCGGCACCTATATGGAATGCCGGCACTTCAGGCAGCGACTTCACCGCTACGTCACAACACCGGCCCTCACATAAGTTTATTTTATGTCCCTAGAACATACACATCCAGAGATTTTACTATCCTTTGTTGACTTATATTTTGCACACATTTTGATATTATCACTGAAAATCTATAACCAAAAGGTTTTGTCACATAGTTACACAGTTTAAAGTATTTAGTTGCTCACCATCCCCATGTCATTTTTTTCTATAGGGATCTCTCTCTCTCTCTCTTCCATCTCACAGTTATTGATTAAATTCAGCTTATCTGATTTCTACTAAGAAGCAGGGAAGGGACTCCACAGTAGACAGACTTCAGTAATCCAGGTCAGCTGATTCCATATTTGTGTATATTCCACTGATTAGTAAGAGATGGATCCATAGAAACTTCCCTATATGTTCTCCATAACTTCTAACTTGAATCTAAAACATTTCACTGCCACTGAAATAAGCCATCCAATAGGAAATATGAAATTTTGTGAGCCATTCTCCAAAATCCACTGAAAAACCGACCAGTTTAAAGCAATTTTTTTGACAGGCAGAGTGGACAGTGAGAGAGAGAGACAGAGAGAAAGGTCTTCCTTTTTGCCGTTGATTCACCCTCCAATGGCCACCGCGGCCTGCGCGCTGCGGCCAGAGAACTCCACTGATCCAATGGAAGGAGCCAGGTGCTTCTCCTGGTCTCCCATGGGGTGCAGGGCCCAAGCACTTGGGCCATCCTCCACTGCACTCCCTGGCCACAGCAGAGAGCTGGCCTGGAAGAGGGGCAACCCAGACAGAATCCGGTGCCCCAACCGGGACTAGAACCCGGTGTGACGGCACCACAAGGCGGAGGATTAGCCTAGTGAGCCGCGGCGCTGGCCTCATTTTCAATTCTCTTTATATACAGAAGATCAGTTTAGCATACATTAAGTAAAGGTTTCAACAGTTTGCACCCACATAGAAACACAAAGTGAAAAATACTGCTTGAGTACTAGTTATAGCATTAAATCACAATGTACAGCACATTAAGGACAGAGATCCCACATGAGGAGTAAGTGCACAGTGACTCCCGTTGTTTACTTAACAAATTGACACTCCTGTTTATGGCATCAGCAATCACCCTAGGCTCTTGTCATGAGTTGCCAAGGCTATGGAAGCCTTTTGAGCTCACCGACTCTGATCATATTTAGACAAGGTCATAGTCAAAGTGGAAGTTCTCTCCTCCCTTCAGAGAAAGGTACCTCCTTCTTTGATGACCTGTTCTTTCCACTGGGATCTCACTCACAGAGATCTTTCATTTAGGTTTTTTTGTTGTTGTTGTTTGTTTGTTTGTTTGCCAGAGTGTCTTGGCTTTCCATGCCTGAAATACTCTCATGGGCTTTTCAGCTGGATCTGCATGCCTTAAGGGCTGATTCTGAGGCCAGAGTGCTGTTTAGGACATCCGCCATTCTATGAGTCTGCTGTGTATCTCGGTTCCCATGTTGGATCATTCTCTCCCTTTTTTATTCTATCGGTTAGCATTTGCAGACACTAGTCTTGTTTAGGTGATCCCTTTGACTCTTAGTCCTATCATTATGATCTATTGTGAACAGAAATTAATCACTTGGACTAGTGAGATGGCATTGGTACATGCCACCTTGATGGGACTGGACTGGAATCCCCTGGTATGTTTCTAACTCTACCATTTGCGGCAAGTCAGCTTGAGCATGTCCCAAATTTCACATCTCTTCCCTCTCTTGTTCCCACTCTTATATTTAACAGTGATCATTTTTCAGTTAAGTTTCAACACTTAGGAATAACTGTGTATTGATTACAGTATTCAACCAAAAGTATTAAGTAGAACAAACAAAAAAAAATACTAAGAGGATAACATATTAAGTTGTTCATCAACAGTCAGGAAAAGGGCTGATCAAGTCACTGTTTCTCATAGTGTTCATTTCACTTTAACAGGTTTCCTTTTGGTGCTCAGTTAGTTGTCACCGATCAGGGAGAACAAATGATATTTGTCCCTTTCAGACTGGCTTATTTCACTCAGCATAATGTTTTCCAGATTCCTCCATCTTGTTGCAAATGACCGGGTTTCATTTCAAAATGACAAGAAGTTTAGTAGAATGACAAAAATTTTAGGAAAATGTATATGTATTTCCAAAACAGTTACAATATAAAATAAAGAATGTGAAACTCACCAGAAATCAATGGTGGTAATTTTGTTTTACAAATAAGCTAACACAAATATCAAATGCACTGTTAACTAGAATTGGTAGATGCCATAGATTTAGTCGTTTTTCATTTAGAAACAGAATGTGGGGGGGAAAGTAGCAAAACAGGTAAAGAGATAATGAAACTGAAAGAAAAAATACAAGTATTGAAAAAGTAGCAATCTGTATAAATCCTGTTAGTATAGTTCCCATCCCAAATAAAGTTTCCTTAGTAATGTATTAAAAATCAATTTCCCATTTGCCCCCAAATATGTCTTAACCTAGGCTTTCCCTGTCATATCTAGGAGATGTCTACAGAGAGCTTCAAAGGGGAAAGGTATAGAGTAGAAAACAATATATAGAACTGAGTACAGGGAACTGGTAACATGAAAAATGTACCGAAGGAAAAACAGCAGAACCCAAAGAGATAAAAAGATAAGCCGAAAAATTGTTTAAAATACTGAGTTTTACATTTGATGAAATTCCATTACTCTCCCCACTTAAAACAACTGGGAATAGAAAAACAACCTCTATTCCTATGCGCTACTTAAGTTCTGATTATGGTTTTGAAGTGTAAGCTTATTTTCCTAGTATTTAAGCATGAAAGACACCCTTATCCATCATCATCCAGAAAACTGAGTACCTACCAAGACTGTGAAGTCAAACCTAGGAGATGCCACACTACAGATTATACACAATGTAACCCAGATCCCAATATTATTTAAATATTTAATAAATTTCTCTTCAAAAATTAAGAAGTCATGATATTACTCACCATTTGTATTAGGTTCTGTAAAAAATAATTTGTGACCATATATATATATATATATATATATAAAAGCATTTATGTGTGTGTGTGCACTTAAACATCAATTTAGGGGGCCAGCATTGTAGCATAGCAGGTTATGTCACTACCTGTGATGCTGACATATACCACATGGGCAACAGTATACATCCCAGCTGCTCCACAGCTGATCCAGTTCCCAATGTGCCTGGTAAGGGGGAAGAGGATGGCCTACATGCTTGGGCCCCTGCATCTAGATGGGAGACCTGGAAGAAGCTCCTGGTTCCTAGCTTTGGCCTGGCTTAGCCCTGGCCATTGTAGCCATTTGGGGAATAAACCAGCAGGTGGAAGATCTCTGTCTCTCTTTCAAATAGATCTTTTTTAAAAAAAAATTCAATTTAGCTATTCCATGTGTACACATTTCAAGACATCATGCAGTACATGGAAATACATACAATTATTATTTCTCAACTAAAATAATAATAAATTTAAAATAAATTATTAACAATAGTAGACATTTACAAGTCAAGGATATATTTGTAGCTTGTTAAGGATAAAAATAATTTTAAAATATACAATTATAAAACAGAAGTTGGTTATGAAATAATTTTTAAAAATCACTTCAAAGAAAGGCCCAAAAAACAAAAATTAGTATAAAAGATAGATTAAAAAAAGAAAGCAAACAGAAAAATAATTTTATACCCAAATATATCAATAATTACATTATTTTTATATTTTATTAATATAAGTGAAAATATTTCATGTTATTCACAGATACAGTTCTTAGAATATAACACTTCCCTCCATCCTCTTTCCCCTTCCTAATTTTTCTGATAATATATTTTTAATTTAAATTAATTTAATTTAGTCAGAGCCTTAATGCTCCACTAAATAAGGAATTCAACAAGTAAAAAGTAGAAAGACCACAGTTCAGCAAGAATATAGATAAGGCCTATAAGTAATAATTAAATCCAAACATGGCAATTTCACTCATACATTAAGTATTTTTTATACTCCATATGTTGGTTACTACAAATCACAGAAAACATTTGTATTTTGGGATCTGACTGATTTCATTAAACATAATGGTATCCAGTTGCCTTTATTTTGCTGCAAAAGTCAGAATTTCAAGGTTGAGTTGATATTCCACATTTTCTTTATGCAGTCATCAGTTATTGGATATCTAGGTTGATTCCATATTATAAATGTGCTAAATGATCCTACTAAAAAGTAAAGATCACTAAAATGGAATGAACAGAATACAAAGGCCATGATAGGACACTTAATATTATATTCAACAATGTAATAAAGAACTCAAATTCATATTAGTGATTGACAGTAAAGACGTTTGTCTATAGTGAGCTCTGAAAAATTTATGAACCTTCCAAACAATGATGTTATGCTTAGAGACTGAGTTATTTTAAATCCAATGACATTTAAGGACTTCATTTTTATTGTTTCATTAATCAAATGCTTAACAAAAATTTAAGGTAAACTAGCTTCTCGCACATATCACTCTACCTATTTGACTCATTAAAATTTGTCCTCAATAAATTCTGTGTTCTGCAATTTATTTAAAAATAGCAAGTGGTGGCCTTGTTCAGTCAAAAGTGATATTTTATTGATTTCTTTCCATAATACATTAGCTATCATTTTCTCTATTATTCAACACAAAAATTTTGGAGCTGAGTTTCTCATAGACTGTTCTCAATACTGTCTGTGTAAAAATGCAGTATGCTCTATTTCAAATAACAACCCACTTGAGTTATTATTGAATTTCTAAGAGAAAATGCCACAGAATCATAAAAAACTTGAATCATAAAATTAACCTAATGCTAGTCATAGGTTTTTGTCAGTGGAAAAGAGAAAAAAATTTCAATCAGCAAAGGTTAGCTGAAATAAAGACAAAAATAGAATAAGAGAATAGAAAATTAGAACAATAAGAAAGAGAAAACTTTATAGTAGACAAATTTAATGAATTGTTTCATCAGTTTATGAAGAGTGCCCATGTTTAAGAGAAGCTAATAAAGAAAAACAAAATCAGATATATATCAGTAAATTAATATCTTTCAAACTTACTCAGTGATTGAATGACTACAGAAATAAATTTTCACTGAATGAAGTTTCACAATAATATGCTTTTCACTTAGCATAAATATTAAAGAGGAGATAAAAAAGCAACTGATTTCCTAAGATTTCTTGTTATCTGATTGCTTATGAGCCATTATCAAATACTTGTGCCTGAACCAATAGCTTCTAACTGATGCAACATTTTCATACTTATGGAATAGCATTTTATGGGACCATCCTTGAAAAATTGAGAGACTTTAATGATGGACACATAAAGAACTGATCAAAACACACTTTTAAAAGAATGTATTAATGCAAAGAGAACAGATTTCATGTGTTTCATAGGTACAGTTCAAAGAAGACAACCAAAATATACTTTTGTTTGTGTTTGAACACAAAGCCACACTGTATATTGCTAATTTTTTAACCTTCACTAATATAAAGACAACAGATTTCATGTATTTCATAATAGAATTCTAAGATAACCATATTGCCTCCTTCTTACATCCTCCCTTAAACTCCTCTTCCTTAATTTATTTTCCTTTAATTTTTGCAGTATTTTTTATATTTCATATATACAGTTATAAAGAGTATATTACTTCCCACCATACTCTCTATCCCTCCCTTTCTCCAACTCTTATTTTTCTTTTAATTTTTACAATGACATACTTTCAATTATCTTCATTATCACAATTAACCTGATTTACTAAACTCAGTGGTAGAGGCTTTTATGTACCCTGGTTTTTATTTAAGACCTCCAAATTAATAATTTCCTGCATTATTGAGAATATCTTTAACTTCATCTAATTACAGAAAAATAAATCGAGACTAAAAATATCAAACTACATATCAAAAATCAATAAGAGTTTTCCTACTAAGAAGAGATGCATTTAAATTCGGCTACAGCAAATGAGGTGAAGAAAAACATTCAGGGGGAATAAAAGGAAAATAAAGGTGGAAATTAAGAGAGTAACAAATAAACATGAACACAATACTGAAAGACTACAACAGATGAAGTTTCCAAATTGAGTTTCTCTCTGTGCTGTTATTAATTTCTACAATGTTTAATATATTCTTTTGTCAAGTATGCATTGAATATATCTTTTACTAAGTTGATCTTTCCATTCTCTTAATATATTTTGATGAACTGAAATCATAGTTTCTATATAGTCTGATTCATCACTCTGTCCAGTTATGGTAGGTAATTTTAACATCTGGTTTAAGAAACTATGCTTATCCCACAGTGAAGAAAAGATTCTCTTATGTTAACTTATAGAAGTTCTAATGTTTATTCTTTGACACTTAGATCTTTAAACCATAGGAATTAGCTACTTTCATATAATGTAAGGCATATCTTAAGATATTTTCCATATGGCTACACAATTGACTTATACACAGCTTATGACAAAGAATATTTTCTCCTACAGCTCTGTACTACCACATTTTCTCTATTTAGTTATATTGTTCTATTTATCTGTCCATTTACCAACATCACAGTTTTATAGCAGCCTTATAATAAGCCTGGATAAAGTGGTAGAATACACCCTCCAACTTGATCTTTTGAAAAATATTAATGCTTATTTGTGGCCCTTTGCATTTCTTAATTTGGTTGTAATTTTCACAAAAAAATAAACATCATAACTTTGATTTGGATTGGAATTAACCTATAATTTGGAGAGAATTTATCTTTACAATCTTTAGTCTTCTAATCCATTTTCACAGTATTCTTCTCCATTTATTTAGATTTTCTTTAATTTCTTTCAAAACAGTATTGCATTTTTTCTCTAATGCAACCAGTTTTTGTTGGATTTATTCCTAGATATTTAATGTTTCTTAGTACAAATGAAAGTAAATCACATTTGTATTAAATAACATGCTAAATTGTATTGATTTTTCTAATAGCTTATAGCACATAGAATTCAAATTATTTACACATTAACCTTGCCTCCAGTGACCTTGCTAAATTCACATAAGATTAGGCTTATTTCTATATTCTTCATGATTTTCTATGTAGTAATGTCATCTATGAAAGTTGTACTTCTTTTTTCAAATATTTAGTAATTATGTATCTTTTTCTTGGCTTTTTGTGCTAAAACAGAAGCACAATATTGAAAATAAGAGGTGAATGGATACTCTGCCACCTATGGAGCCAGCTCCCTCTTACTGTATCTGGGAAAGCAGTGGAGGATGGCCCATGTACTTGGACCCCTGAACCCACATGGAAAACACAGAAGAAGCTTCTGGCTCCTGGCTTTGCACTGGCCCACCTCTGGTCACTGTGGCCATTTGGGGAGTGGACCAGCAGATGGAAGATGATCTCTCTGTCTCCCCTTCTCTCTCTAACTCTACTTTTCAAATAAATCTTCTTTTAAAAAGTTGAAAAACAGAAAAATAATTAACTGATCCACAAAATTAAAACCTACATAAATTCAAGAAAGCTAATCCTAAACAGTTACTCCTAAAAAGCACAAAATAGGATTCCTGGGACCAAGTAGCATTTCAGTCAAGGGACTGAGGTGGGGGTTAAAGATAGGATGATTAGCTGAAAGTTATTTTATTTTTAAGATTTACTTTTTATTTTGAGAGTTGGAGTTGCAGAGAAGAAGGGAGAGAGGGAGAGGGAGAGAGAGAGAGAGAGAGAGAGAGAGAGAGAGAATCTTCCATCTGCTAGTTCACTCCCCAGATGGCTGACATTTCCAGCACCAGGCTAGGCTGAAGCCAGGAGCTAGGAGCTTCATCCAGGTCTCCAATGTAGGTGTCAGGGACCCAAGCACTTGGGCCATCTCCTACTGCTGGAAGCTGGATTGCAACTGGAGCAGCTGAGACACAAACTGGCACCCATATGGGATACCAGCATCACAGGTGGCAGCTTTACTCACTGTGCCACAGTACCAACCCCTGAAAGTTTGTTTAATAAAATCTCTATCAAGCAGCTTCCCACTTTTCTTCATCAGGTATCCACTGTGGTGTCCACATTTTCATTCAGAAGTAGAAAGGAATTTATATTCAGGAGACATTAAATCAAGGGAATCTGGAAATGAACAGGTAAAGGCAAAGGAACAATCCAGTTATACAGAGAAAGAACAAGAGTCTGGAAAGATGGTGGAGGATGGCCCAGGCCACCCATGTGGGACACCAACTGGGAACTGCTGAGGCTGTGGTCTGGCCCAGCCCTGACTATTGTAGCCGTTTGGGGAGTGAACCAGCAACAGAGTGTCTCTCTCTTTCCCTCCCTGCCTCCCTTCCTCCCCATCTTTTCCTTTCACTTTTTTCAAAGAAAGGAATCTTTAAAGAAGAAAACATAAAATTAGTTTTTAAATTTTAGATTACAAAAAGAAAAAAAATAGTCTACACTGAAAATAAGGAGTTTCAGGACAATTAGCAGAACAGGAAATCCAAGCCATGTTCCCTTACAGAAATGTCAATTTAACAACTATTATGAAAGAACCAAAACATCTTTTTAATGAGATCAAAATTGTATTGAGAGTATAATACTCCAGAAGGGCACAAAGCCAAGAAGAGCTATATCAAAATGAATAATAATTGCAGTTGCACTTTACCAGCATCAGTCCTTCTCCCACTCTAGCTCAACGAAACATCATTTGCTTCTATTTTCTCCCTTGAAGGAGAATGGGAGGTAAAATAGCCAGGTTGTTTGTTTCCAGTGTCCCTGGTCTTTCTAGGTACTATCCAAGGAGCAGGTAATGAAAGAAACTTCAGACAGCTGTATTAAGTCTTCATATAAACTCCAGAACAAAGTACCTATGTTCAATTATTAAGTTATAATTTGGGATAGTAAATCTTATTGTGAATGGGTGGAATAAAGAGCTGAAGGCTTTTTTCTATAAGATTACAAATTAATTGACTTTATGGGCCAGCGCTGTGGCTTAATAGTCTAATCCTCTGCATGTGGCGCCGGCACACCGGGTTCTAGTCCCAGTCGGGGCACCAGATTCTGTCCCGGTTGCTCCTCTTCCAGTCCAGCTCTCTGCTGTGGCCCGGGAGTGCAGTGGAGGATGGCCCGAGTCCTTGGGCCCTATACCTGCATGGGAGACCAGGAGAAGCACCTGGCTCCTGCCTTCGGATCAGTGTGGTGCGCCGGCCACAGCACACCAGCCACAAGGGCCATTGGGGGGTAAACCAATGGAAAAGGAAGACCTTTTTCTGTCTCTCTGTCTCACTGTCCACTCTGCCTGTCCAAAACAAACAAACAAACAAACAAATTGACTTGTGAAAATTAGAAAACATATTTGATGACAAAAGGTAAAATTTTAAAGCATCAGATTATATTAATTTTTCATTCTGTTCATAATAAAAATATTTTGTTCAAAAACTTCTCTTTTTTTTCACAGGCAGAGTTAGACAGTGAGAGAGAGAGAGACAGAGAGAAAGGTTTTCCTTCCTTTTGTTCACTCCCCAAATGGCCACTAGGAGCCAACTATATATTCATTTTCAATTTTTCAAACTTTCAATCTCCCATTCACAGTGTCTTTTCCTTTCTTGGATGGATTTAACTTCAAGATTCTTCTCTCAGTCAAATCACAATAACGTTGTTCAATAATTCTACATCCTATCAGAACTTTCTCTATTTCTAGTATATGAGTGATTGTTCTGTTGATTACGGGACTTTAGAACTCTGTTTATTATTCATTGTCATGATAAAATCATGAACAGACTATCAGAGTGCATACTAAACAAAGTGGCAATAGGTAAATGAATACTCTCTAAAGTACTTCAAAACTAAACTTAAATGATTTATGTAAAATTTATATTCTCTTATTTTAGGAGAATATTAAAACAAAAAATGTAAGAGATAAATAACATATTTGTCACTATTTACTTTATCGTGGTTTTTGAGTATCTCAAAACCCCAACACCAACATCTTGAATTTTAAGCCATGTATGCTTTCATTACAAACTTATTTAGCTCTTCTGTGTTCTCTGATGTCATGATTTCAAGCTTTGTAAATCCTCATTTGACAGAATTAGAGAAAAAGTTTATCTCATCTCTAACTCAGCTTATATGTTTACTGGTGTTTGTTTTGTGGGAAATATCTCAGTATATACCAGTAAGTTTCTTTGATGCTCTTTATCTCTATTCTCATTTGATCTCTTAGTTCTTGGAAAACATTTTCCCTATAGGAATTAGTGGTACAAGTTTTATAAATCCCTTTATTAACATTGGATTAATAGAGGAAGACGGTAGAGTGAAAAGAATCAGAAAACCATCTCTCCATATGGACAAAATTTTAGTGGTAGAATCTGTTAGATGTAATTTTTGGAACTCTAGAGAACACTGAAATCTTGCAACTTCCAGAAGAATGCTTGAAGTGTAGGCTATTACTAATTTTGGATAACTTCAGTTCTTGGTTCTATAGTATCTAACATCCCTCACTCTCATACCCCTGGCAGGCAGTGTAAGAGTGGGAAAAGCAACTTGTATACAACTTAAGAAGCCAAGATGAGCAATAAATATCTTGTCCTCAAATATCAGGAACATATAGTCTGATCACTGATTGCTGCTTCAATATTAAAGCTACAAAGAGTCATTGTTACACCACCTCACTACATTGTTACAAGTCAAACCTCCTGTGACTGAAATAATTTCCAGAGGACTGAAAAGACTGGCACCATCTTCTTTCCTGTTCATTTTTCTTTTCTCCCTCTTTTGGGAGTGAGACATTAAGGATAATGATATTACAAAGCAATTTCATTTTTGGGAGAAATTAGAATTCACTGTGCATACTAGGAAAAGGCACAGACTCAGAAAAAAACAAAGATACCTTAAGTTTAGAACACTGGCTAACCCTCAGATTGCTCTGTCTAAAGCAAAAAACACTAGCAATAACAAAAAATAGAAGAATCTGGAAAAGAACATTTCTAAAGTTTCCACATTATTAGCTTCAAATACCCAGTTTTAAATAAAATATGTGAAATGAAATAGAAAGTATGATCCTTTAAAGAAAAACATCAATAGGAATTGTCCCTGAAAAACACCTAATGATAGATGTTCCACACAAAGACTTTAAAATGGCTCTTTAATGATCTCAAAGAGCTGGGGGAAAAAAGGACATGGAGAAACTTAAGAAAATAGTATAGCCAAAATGAAGATGACAAGAATGAGATAGAAAACCTACAAATAAACCAAATGAAATTATGGAAGTGAAAAGCACCATAACTGATATGAAAAAGACATTAAAAGATATTACAAGACAAATTTGAGCAGATAAAAAAAATCAGTGAACTTGAAGAACTGAAATTATTGATCCTGACAGGTAAAATGGAAAAAAGATGAGGAAAATTAAGCAAAATTTAAGAGACTTATGGGACACCCATATGTATTATGGGAATCTCAGGGAAAGGAAAAATGAAGCAGACAGAAAGATTGTGGGATAATGGCTAGCTAGTTATCCAAGTTTGATGAGATATGTCCAAAAAGCTAAATAAACTCAAAGCAGGATGAACTCAACTTGTAACCACTGTCAAAAGCCAAAGTCAGGGGGATAATCTTGAATGCAATCAAATCATCATATCAAGGAGTCCTCATAAAACTGAGATTTCTCACCAGAAACTCTGGAAGTTAGATGGCAGTAGACCAACTTTGAAGTACTTAAAGGAAAAAAAAAACTGTCAACCAATAATATACCCTATGTCTGGCAAACTGCACTTCAAAATTGAGGGAAAAAATGGCCGGTGCTGCGGCTCACTAGACTAATCCTCTACCTGCGGCGCTGGCACACCGGGTTCTAGTCCCGGTCGGGGCACCAGATTCTGTCCTGGTTGCCCCCCTTCCAGTCCAGCTCTCTGCTGTGGCCCGGGAGTGCAGTGGAGGATGGCTCAAGTCCTTGGGTCCTGCACCTGCATGGGAGACCAGGAGAGGCACCTGGCTCCTGGCCAGGATCAGTGTGGTGCACCGGCCGCAGCGTGCCGGCCCCAGCGGCCACTGGAGGGTGAACCAACAGTAAAAGGAAGACCTTTCTTCTGTCTCTCTCTCTCTCACTGCCCACTCTGCCTGTCAAAAAAAATTGAGGGAAAAAAACATTCCCAGATTTGTTTTTTAAGATGAAGAAGTTCATTATCATCAGATCAGTCCTGCAAGATATAATTACAGTGGTCCTGCAGGACAAAATAAAAGGACACTACAGAGTATCTCAAAACTATACAACAAAATTATATCCAAATTGATATATAAATGGGCAATTATAAAAGCTAGTGCCATTGCAACAATGATCTTTTTGTTTTCCACAAATCAAGATACTAATACATTAAAAAAAAAAATTACTCTAAAGCAGTGCATAGAAAACTCTCTCTCTCTCTCTCTCTCTCTCTCTCTCTCTCTCTTTCTCTGCTTTTCAAATGCATAAATCTTCTTTAAAACCAAGTATTACTTTATGGCTTTGTCACACAATGTATAAAGATATCACTTTGTCACATCAGTAACTGAAAGTGATGGGATGGATCTGTAGTGAGGTAGTTTTTTAATGTCACTGATAAGCTGATATCAACTCAAGTTGGAGTGTTGTAATTTTAGAATATTAAATATAATGCCCATGGTACCAATAAGGAAAATAGTTCAAATGTTAGAGACAGAAAATACAGTGCTGGCTGCCAGAAGGTGGAGAGAGGAAGATACATGGAGTAACTGTTCAACAGGTATAGACTTGCAGTGCTGCAAGATGTAAAGATTTCTGGAGATGAACAGTCGTAATGACTACATACCAATATGGATAAACTTAATAGCACTTAAAATGATTAAGATGTTAAATTTTTTTATGTATTCTACTGTAATGAAAAAATCAAAAGGAAAAAATACAGATATTTACTTGTATTTAGTTCTGGAGGCTGAGAAATTCTGCATCAGGGTAGCATCTTCCAGCAAGGATATTCTTGTTGCATCATCACGTGGTGGAAGGTAGAAGTCAATAAAATAAGATGAGGGCTGAACTTTTCTTTTATAACAAATTTTCCTCATCCATATGAGTAGAGTGCTCATGGCCTAATCACCTCCCAAGTGTCCCTACCTCCCAACATCTTTATTACATTGACAACTAAATTTCAACTTGAGTTTTGGAGGTGATAAACTTTAAAACAAAAAACACTTATAAAACATAAACCCAACTGATTTTAAGAAGGTTAACACTAATCAACTACTCTTAGAAGAAAAAGAAGGACTCAGGATTTTCATGGACAAAGCATCAATTTAGTCAATAATATGATAATGGAGATGAAGACAGGATGATTAATATAGGTCTACATAAGTCATTTCTTCCATTCCTTTTCATCAGGTTTCTACTCTGGAACTCACATTTCTCTGAAATTAATCTAGTGGGTTTTCTTCTTGCATATTTTAGGATCTTTATGTTTTACTGTGGAAAGTTTACTGCAACATGTCCTGGTGAAAATCTTTTCTGGTCATGTCTATTAGGAGTTCTGTGTGCTTCTAATACTTGAACCTCCCATTCTTTATCCAAATTGGGAAAGTTTTCTGTATTATTTCACTAAACAGGCCTCCAATCTGTTCTCTCATTCCATGACTTCAGGAACTCCTAACATCCATATGTTGTGTTGTTTGATAGAATGGCATATATTTCCAACAATCTTTTTAATTTTTCTAACTTTCTTTTGGTCTTAACGAAAAACTTCCAAAGATTTGTCTTCTAGCTTGGATATTCTTTCTTCCACCTAACCAAATTTGTTATTAAGGCTTTCCATTGTATTTTTTATGTGACATATTGAATTTCTTTCTTTTTTTTGAAAGAGTTACAGAGAGAGGTAGAGACAGAGAGAGAAGTCTTCCATCCTCTGGCTCACTCCCCAGATGCCACAAAGGCCAGAGCTGCACCGATCCAAAGCCAGGAGCCAGAGGCTTCTTCCAAGTCTCCCACATGGGTACAGGGGCCAAGGATTTGGGCCATCCTCTATTGCTTCCCCAGGCCATAGCAGAGAGCTGGATCAGAAGACGAGCAGCCGGGACCGGCGCCCATGTGGGATACCATCGCTTGTGGCTGGGGCTTTAACCTGCTGCACCATAGTGCCAGTCCCTGAATTCTTCATTTCTAAAATTTCATTTTCATTTTTCTTCAAAATCTCAATTTCATGTGAAAATTTTTCACTCACATCTTGTGTGGATTTCTTTAACTTGTAGATTTGCTTCTCATTGTTTCTGAGTAATCCTATGATTAATCTTTTGAATTCTGGTTCAGGTATTTCATCAATCTCTTCATTTCCACATTAAAATACTGAAGTGTCTTTGTGTTCTTTTGGGAGAGGTCATGTTGTCTTCCTTATTCTTGTTTCTTGAATTTCTTTGTTTATTTTTAGGCATTTGTGGAGGTACTTGATGGATTTTTCTCTGATGGCATTCATCTTTGAATCTGTGGCTTAGTGGACAACTGCTCCTTCAGGGAATACCCAGAGGTGTGTGCTGGGTGTGGTCTGGAAGCTCTGATCAGTGCTCCAGGGAGGGAAGAGTATCCATAGTATCAAGGGTGACACCCGAATTGGGCATGGTAGATCTTCTCTTGTTAACAGAAGCAAGGGTATGGTCACCTCTTTTGGCATAAACACGTCCTCAACTCCTCTCTTCCAAGTTTATCAGTGCCTGGGTGTTAATCCTTACTGGATGCAACACTCATCCATGCTTCCACATGATCTACACAAAGGATCTGTGCAGTCCTCATTGTGAACACAGATCCCTCTGCAATGACGTACTCCAGGCAATCAGGGAGCTCTAAGCATGTGGAGCTTCACATAGTGATTTCCCAGTGATCCTGCTACACCCTGTGTCCTCTCATGCTGTCACAGAATTCCCACAGTCTCAGCATTCAGGGCTCCCATAGTCACGGAGTGCATGGGGTCCACAAAGAGGATAAGACTTTCTCAGAGTCAGCTACCTATGGGTGCTCTACCTAGGCAGTCTCAGCCCCAAGCCCCGGAGTCTGTGACATTTTGAGAGGCTGGGGACACCTCACAGTCTACCCATCCCCAGTTAATCATCCCCACTTAAAGCCAGTGGATAGTGCAGATTTTTCCATCTGGTAAAATCCCTGGATCACACATGTGCATGATACCCACTGGCTGCAGCCCTACTCTTCACAGTCATGCTGGGCACATACAAGAGTCTCTACAGCTGGTACTTATGTTGGAATGGCTCCTTCTCCCCACCCGTTTCTGGGTTTGTGCACTGGAGCTGCCCCATTTGCTCCTGCTGATTGTCCCTACCAGTCGCTGTGTGTGTACACACAAGACCTGCAACAGCTGCTACCTACTTATGTCCAAAATGGTGCCAATCCTCTCTCAGCAGGTTTCCAAGCACCATTGTGGAGGGAATGGGGAGAGAGATGTGCCCTTTTTCTTTTTCTCTGGGTGAGCAGGCACCCTGTTCCCCTCAAGGCTCTGAGTCTGACTCAAAGACAGTGTAGTCTGCCAGGCTCTCCCTCCAGCTATATCACCAGTAGCACGGGCCACTCCAGTCTGATCTCATCTTGCTCTCCAAAGATGGTGCTTTCTCTGGCTCAGGGTTTCTAGGGTCATTTGCTGTGTCCATACTCATTGCTTTGTGCCTGCACCATCCACACAGATTGATGGTGTCTCACCTCCTTCTGTAAAATCTCCACAGCAGTTTTCCCTCCAACTCTCCCTTGAGAATGCACTTTCTCCACTTTTTTTTTTTACTATTTTTGCCTAGCCTAGAGCATACCACCCTGTTGTAATTCTGCCATACAAAACCTGTATCAAAATATTTTCCCCAGTTCATTTCATACCTAGTTGCAGAAGCAAATCATGTTTAGCAAAGGAGCAAAACTTGACACAATCTCAAAAAATAAGAGTAAACTGATTCAAATGCTGACTTCAACTTATTAAATACATGTATGAAATGCTCCCCTTGGAACTCCTATGGTCTAGGCTTCACTGGCAAAGAATCTCACTCAATTTTTCAAAACTAATTTGATCTCCTAGTTACAGGGAATACTTTCATATTTTCAGGCTTTTATAATGTTAAGTTTCTTAATCACACTAACGTTTATCAAGAAAAAAAAAGAAAAGAAAATACTGATCTCTCAGATCAATGTGATGGATTCATTTATATTCTATGTAGGATCTCAGTATGCCTCAATCTTTTTTCATTCAGTCTCTATTCTATAAAGGATGTTGTCTGCCAAAGATGAGGCATTTGAAATTTCCAGATTTTTTATGCCTGCTTGCAAAATCTCCATGAAGAAAGCGCCAGAAGCCACATTAGGCAAATTTAAAAGGAGTACTCTCTGGGGCCAGTGCTGTGGTCTGAAGCACCGGCATCCCAAATGGGCACCAGTTTGAGATCTGGTTGCTCCACTTCCTATCCAGCTCTCTGCTATGGCCTGGGAATGCAGTAGAAGATGGCCTAAATTCTTGGGCCCCTGCACCCAAATGTGAGACCCAGAGGAAGCTCCTGGCTCCTGGCTTTGGATCGTCATAGCTCCAGCCTTTGTGGTCAACTGGGGAGTGAACTATCAGATGGAAGACACCTCTCTCTCTCTCTCTCTGCCTCTCCTCTCTCTGTGTAACTCCTTCAAATAAACAAATAAATCTTTTAAAAAAGGAGTACTTTCTCTCTTCCATTCAGAAATTCACAAAAACTACCAAGAAAGAATAATACAAAGCACTAATCTGAAAAAGCTTTAAGCAAACACAAAACTAATGCACACTTGAGAGAAAATGAAATTCTGAGTAAGTTTCAACAATGAACATAACTCAAAACTTAATATTACCTGCACAGTCATGATTTTGCTAACATATTTTTGCATGGTCATTGTCAAATATAACTCTGCAATAAATATTTGCATAGTCATGATATTGCTAACATATTGATTAACCATGAGAAATATGAAATGAGTTTGTTGGAAAGATAAAGGGAATATGAACTGTGAAAGAGTAGAAGCCAATGTGCATTATCAAAGTCTGAGAAATCATAAAATATCACATAAATATTCTATGACAAAGTATTATTATAGAGCATCCCCTGTCCCAAAAAGTAGTATTAGTGAAAAGGAAACTGAAGGTAAGAAGCAATGTGTCAGAGAACTGGTGGCTTTAATCATTTAAAATAATTTTACTTTTAGCATAAGCACCAGTACTTTAATATAAGAAAAAAATCAATAATTCAGGTATATTTTTAATTCTATTAAAATATTTTAGAAAATATCAAGCAAAACTAGTCTCTCTGTACTAGAAAATCAATGTATATATTTTTATTTTTATTTCAGTTGCGCCTTCAAAATCTGGCAGTGCAGATTCAAGGTCGTGTAGAGACGTCCAGCGTTCATCTCCTCCTCCACTGAAAAAGCCTAAAGCGCCTGCACCTGGAGGTGAGTGCTAGAGGAAGAGTTCCTGACACAGTAGAACAGTATTATATCAATAACAGGTGTAGAAGCATAGACAATTATCTCACTCATGTGACATCTAAAAAATAGGTCATCTCAGAATTTAAAAACATAATTATGGTTATCAGAGGCTGGAGAGCAAAGTAGTGAGGGAGGATGGGGAAAGTTTGATTGATGGATACTAGGTTACAGCTAGATAGGAGTAAGAAGTCCTAGGGTTCTATTAAACAGTAGGATGACTACAGATAATGTTCCTGTATTTCTCTATTAAAGAGAAATATAAAAGATAATTAAAATGCTTGAAAGGATAAATATCTTTGCCATGATTTGATACTACAAAATGTACACATTTAACAAAACATCATATAATGCCCCATTAAAATACATAAATTCCATGTCTCTTAAAATTTTTAAATAAATATATTTTTAAAGAAACCTAAACTTATCCAGGAAAGCTGGTATAGTTCATGCCATTAGTTACACGTTCATGACACTGATTGCCAAAAAGTTGTGATATTGGTTTCTTGTAAAATAGGGAGATGGAAAATGGAAAAGGGTAAAGCAGAAGAAATGACAAAAATATTGTTTCTCATAAGAGGGCCCAATAAACATTGTTTAATTTTTATAAATCATGAACTGGAATATGGACATTCTATAACAAACTATTATCCAATATTTACCTCAAAAAAAGTATAAAATAAAAAATAGAGATAAGAAATGGGTCAAGAACAGGTCTTCAAAGAAGGAGGTACCTTTCTCTGAAGGGAGGAGAGAACCTCCACTTTGACTATGACCTTGTCTAAACAAGAGAAGAGTCGAGAACTCAAGGGGCTTCCATAGCCTTGGAAACTCATGACTGGTACATAGGGAGATTACTGATGCCATAAACAGGAGTGTCAATTTGTAAAGTCAACAACAGGAGTCACTGTGCACTTACTCCTCATGTAGGATCTCTGTACATTGAGACTTAATGCTATAACGAGTACTCAAACAGTATATTTCACTTTGTGTTTCTATGGGGGTGCAAACTGTTGAAATCTTTACTTAATGTATACTAAACTGATCTTCTGTAAAAAAAAAAAAAAAAAAAAAAAAAAAAAAAAAAAAAAAAAGAAGAAGAAGAAGAAGAAGAAGAAATTATCAATTCCCAACTTGACTCTCACTGGGATTAAACATGGCAATAGGTCTGATCTGATTTCATCATCATTAAAAAAATCATCTATTATTTTTCACTTTATGTTTCTGTGTGGGAGAAAACTGTTGAAATCTTTACTTAATGTATGCTAAACTGATCTTCTGTATATAAATAGAATCAAAAATGAATCTTGATGTGATTGGAAGGGGAGAGGGAGTGGGAAAGGGGAGGGTTGCGGGTGGGAGGCACGTTATGGGGGGGAAGCCATTGTAATCCATAAGCCGTACTTTGGAAATTTATATTCATTAAATAAAAGTTAAAAAAAAAGAAATGGGTCAAGAAACTGGGGTTTTATTTATATTAAATTATTAGATTTTTAAAATATCTGTTCTTTGATATTAGAAAAAATAAACATGAATGATTCAACTAAATTTTGTATATTTAATGATTTTATACAGACATTAAGGAAGACAAATCTAACAAGCAACTAAGTTCATTTTTATCTTCCAATTTCAGTTATGACTTCAAAACCTACCAGTAAGTTCCCCTTTGTAAATATCAATCTTGACTGCTTCATTACCAAATCATTCATACCTGCGTCCTCTGGCTGCTGCTATCATTTCTAGCACTGTAAATCTACCCTTCAGAAAACTACAAAAAATTGTACATTCATCCATAAGTTATTTTCACGTTTGTTTTTGCTTATTTTCTAGGTGCTATCTCAGGACAAGTCAGTAAGTTCCTTTTCTCATCTTATCAATAGCATGCATTACTCTCTTATTAACAGGAAAAGGTCTCCTTTCCAACAATTCTATAAGTCCCTCATTAAAAGAGTATTATCAGTATATTGAGCTTGAAAATAACACCTTGAAAAGGTTCATTTTCCTCTACATACTCTGGAAATCACAGTATATTGAGCGAAAAAAAATGTTTTTAAAAAACGAAACTGTGGGGCTGACATTGTGGCATAGCAGGAAAACCCACTGCCTGCAACAGCAGCATCCAAATATGAGTGCCAATTCAGGTCCTGGCTGCTCCATTTCCAATCTATTGTCCTGCTAATGTATCTGGGAAAGCAGAAAATGGCCCAACCCTGCCACACATGTGGGAGACACAGATGGATCTCCAGGCTCCTGGTTTTGGCCTGGCCCAGGGCAAGCCATTGCAGTCATTAGGGGAGTGACAGAACATATTTCTCTCTTTCCCTCTTCCTCTCTCCCTTTCCCTCCCTCCCTCTGCCGCTCGCTATAAATCAGCATTTCAAATAAATAAATAATCTTTTTTAAAAAGCAAAATTTCAATAGCTAATAAATAAGAGAGGATCCAAAAGTATAAGAATTTTTTTAAATAAACTGCTGAGGTTGAAAAGTAGAGGGATGGATAGTAACTTGGATGACCCATGCAATATGAACCCTAAACAAATTCAAGAGGACTAATCAAAAATGGTTAAGCCTAAACAGAAGAACCAGATATCTCAGGATTCCCAGGGATGAGGTAACATTTCAGTCAAGCATGTAAAGGTGAAGCTTAAGACAGGATGATTAGCTAAAAAGTTTGTTAAAATAGGCTGATATAAATCACCTCTTCCCTTTCTGTCCTTTAGACTTATACTTTGCTCTTACAGTGTTATAAAATAGAATAATACGGTTTATGCTCAAAAGAGATTAAAGCAAAGGATCCCTGGATACCAGAACTCCATGTATAGGCAAAGCAGGGTGGCATCATATAATAGAAGGACAAAAAAACAGTCTGCATCCTACACTTTCTCCCAGTGTACTCAGTTAAACCTGGAAGTCAGGTTCAAATCCATGTTCATGACACGTATAGGGGGGCCGGCGCCGTGGCTCACTTGGTTAATACTCTGCCTGAAGCACCAGCATCCCATATCGGCACCAGGTTCTAGTCCCAGTCGCTCCTCTTCCAGTCCAGCGCTCTGCTGTGGCCCGGGAAGGCAGTGGAGGATGGCCCAAGTGCTTGGGCCCCTGCACCCGCATGGGAGACTGTCGCTCCCCCTCTTCGTGGAGGAACGACACAGAACCCTGCGCTGTTCTTTCGTCTGCTCGGCCCTCCCCGGGTTTTCTGCTGGTTCTTCCCGGGTTGGCTACTATCCCTTCCACCTCCGTGGAAGGGCAGTTCCCCCTGGCCGCATTCCCCACTTCCGCAGGGGAGCGGCACACCGCCGGCCGGTTCTCTCGGGGGCTGCACGGGTTCCCTTAGATGTTCCCCATAGATGTTCCTGGTGCATGCTGTCTCTCTCCTCCTTTATAGTCCTCCTCCGCCAATCCTAACTCGGCTGCCCACACGCCGAGTACGCTGCTCTCCAATCAGGAGCAAGTCCTACAGTTAATTGGTTGAACTGGAGGCAGCTGTGCGGAAGCTGTTTACTTCTCTCCCAGCGCCATATTGTGGGAGAGCAGATGCATAGAATAAGTCTTAATTCCAGTAACAGTCTAGTCCGGTTTGCTCCCCACAGATCCCCCTTTCTTTTTATTTTTGGCGTTGATACGCGCCTGTCTTCGGTGTCCCGCGGCACACACTCTGCTCTACTTGCTAGAGTTGCCACAGGTTCTTACAAGTCCTATCAATGAGGCAAACCGAATCCGGGTCCTCTCTTCGCCATGTTGTGAGGAGGTTTTTAGGCGCTGATGCGTGCCTGTGTTCGGTGCCCTGCAGCGCATGCTTTGCTCTGCCTGCAGGGGCTTACAAGCTCTATCAGGCAAACCGAATCCAAGCCTTCTCATTGCCTTATTGTGGGGGAGACTTATTAGTGTTGGTTCGTGCCTATCTTCGGTGACCTGCAGCTCATACTCTGGTCGAGCTGCTTGCTGGCGCTTACTGCCTTAATTCAGGCAGACCGAATCCAAGCTTAATATTGTTGTATTGTGGGGAAGCCTTACTGATGTTAATTCGTGCCTGTCTTCGGTGACCTGCGGCGCATAAGCTGCTAGCTGCCCGCAGGTGCTCATCGCCTCACTTGATTAGGCAGACCGAATCCAAGCTCTCACATTGCAGTGTTGTAGGGAGGCCTTTTTATTTCTCTATTTCTCTATCTCCGGGCATTCCTATTTCTCCCATTTTACTTCTATCTTCCAGCATTCCTATTTTTCTCATCTTACTTCTAAACTTCTGTTTCTCTTATCCCCGCAGCTTTCCGGCACCTCGCCCCGCCGGCGGGTTCCCGGCTCTGCGCCGCTTCAGCCCGCGCGCCTCTCTCATCTGCGCAGCTTCCCGGCTTTGCGCGGCTCGGCTTCGCGCACTCCGCGGTCTCCACGCTTAACCCTTTCGCGTCTGAACCACGGCCTCGCCAGCCCCGTTCCCTATCTATTCACGCCCCGTGCTCTCTCTGCACGCGGCGGCTTCCGCGAGTAACACAGCGTAGCTTACGTGTCCACCACTAGCATTCAATCTAAGTTCCCCGGGCTAGCCTGGCGAATTCAACCCAGCGTACGTCTCCGCCCCACGGTTTGGCTTCCCGTCCTTTGCTCCCCGGGCTAATCAGACGGATCCCAATCTGGCTTACGTCTCAGCTTCTGGTTTCAACTTTTCGCCCCCTATTCCCGGGCTAACTTGAGAATCCCAAAGTGGCTTTCGTGTCCGCCTTGGCCTGCCCCCCGCGGCTTCAATTTCCCTAACATTTTTCTCTACCCGGTATGTTTCCCCAAGCTTTCCTCCAACAATACTCCTCCCTCATTTCTCCTGGCCTCTCCCCACAGTCTGCATCCGAGTCTGTTTGTTCTAGCTTTCACTTTCGCTTTCGACCTTAGAGATTTCTCCCAGCTTCCCCCCATAGTCCGTATCCGAGTCTATGCCTAGGCTTTCAATAGCTTCTTCCGGCACCTTTTTCGTCCGGCTTTTCCCTAGGCTGTTTGCTAGTCTCTCTCTCTGGTATTTTCCCATTTCTTCCCGTTTCTTCCCTCCTAGGTTTCCTGTCCGTCCTAGGTTTCCTATCCGAGTCACGGCACCATTATGTCGCTCCCCCTCTTCGTGGAGGAGCAACACAGGACCCTGCGCTGTTCTTTCGTCTGCTCGGCCCTCCCCGGGTTTTCTGCTGGCTCTTCCCGGGTTGGCTACTATCCCTTCCACCTCCGTGGAAGGGCAGTTCCCCCTGGCCGCATTCCCCACTTCCGCAGGGGAGCGGCACACCGCCGGCCGGTTCTCTCGGGGGCTGCACGGGTTCCCTTAGATGTTCCCCATAGATGTTCCTGGTGCATGCCGTCTCTCTCCTCCTTTATAGTCCTCCTCCGCCAATCCTAACTCGGCTGCCCACACGCCGAGTACGCTGCTCTCCAATCAGGAGCAAGTCCTACAGTTAATTGGTTGAACTGGAGGCAGCTGTGCGGAAGCTGTTTACTTCTCTCCCAGCGCCATATTGTGGGAGAGCAGATGCATAGAATAAGTCTTAATTCCAGTAACAGTCTAGTCCGGTTTGCTCCCCACAGGAGACCAGGAGGAAGCACCTGGCTCCTAGCTTCAGATTGGCATAGCTCTGGCCATAGTGGCCATTTGGGGGGTGAACCAACAGAAGGAAGACCTTTCTCTCTGTCTCTCTCTCTCTCTCTCACTGCCTAACTCTGTCAAAAAAAAAAAGACATGTAAAGGATACATCCTAGAATAAAAGAAACTATGCATTAAGAAAGACCTAGATATCTTGATACTCAGGGTCATTCAAATAAATCTTACTTGTCCAAATGACAATTCACATGTATGCATAAAATATCAGCTACCTAGAACTTCATTATTCAATCTCCAAAGACATTATAGGACAGACTCTAAATCAAAATCCAAGAACCAAACTACTATGTAAAATATTAAAGATAAAACAATTCACAAAATTTATATAAAAATTAAAAATCCAAAGTAATATAATTAAGATATTCAGGAGATACAATATTATACCAATTAATAAACAGGACAATATAAAAAAGTTGCATTAAGGGAAAAGGAGCTGTAAAATATCAAAAGCATGAACAAAACACATGTTAATATTCCATACAATTGTTGGAAAATGATGCCAAAAAATTCCTAGAAAGTCAAATGAATCAAATAAAACAAACAAACAAAAAGAAAGAAAATAGGAACTAAAAGAAAGGAAAAGGGACAGGCATTTGGTTGAGTTGATTAAGTCACCAGCTGGGACACATACATCTCATATCCGAGTGCATGGATCCAAGTCCTGGCTCTAATCTCAATTCCAGCTTCCTGCTAATGTACACTAGGGGAGGCAGCGGATTGTCCAGCAAGTAGCCAGGTTGCTGCCACATATGAGAGACCTGGACTGAAATTCTAACCCCCACCCGCAGGTTTGGCCTGCTCAGCCCTAGCCATGGAAGGCATTCGGGGAGTGAATCAGCAGAAAAGTGTGAACTCGATTGCACATGCTCTTTCTCTCTCAAATTAAATAATTAATTAATTAACCAAAAAAGGAAACAGTTCTAGAAAATATACTTCACATTGATAAAAGTATCAGTTAGCGATATAATATTTTGCTGGTGAGGAAAGGGGGATCAAAAGAGAAAAGAGGGAAAAGTAGAAGATAGTCATTCAGATTTCAGTACAATGAAAATTAAAAGTACATGGCCTTCTGTAGTGTCGGTATCCAATATGGGGACTGATTAAAGTCCTGGCTGCTCCACTTCCTTTTTTTTTTATTTATTTAATAAATATAAATTTAAAAGTACAACTTTTGAATTATTGCAGCTTTTCCCCCCATAACCTCCCTCCCACCCACAACCATCCAATCTCCCACTCCCTCTCTCATCCCATTCTTCAACAAGATTCATTTGCAATTATCTTTATATACATAAGGTCAATTTAGTATATACTAAGTAAAGATTTCAACAGACTGCACCACACAGACACACAAAATTTAGAGTACTGTTCAAGTAGTAGTTTACCATTAATTCTCATAGTACAACACATTAAGGACGGAGATCCTACATACGGAGCAGATACAAAGTGACTCCCAGTGTTGATTTAAGAATTGGCACTCTTATTTATGATGTCAGTAATCACTTGAGGCACTTGTCATGAGCTGCCAAGGCTATGGAAGCCTCTTGAATTCACCAACTCTGATCTTATTTAGACAAGGCGATAGCTGCTCCACTTCCAATCCAGCTCTCTGCTATGGCCTTGGAAAGCAGTAGAAGATGGCTCAAGTCCTTGGCCCCCTGCAGCCTCATGGGAGACTCAGAAGAAGCTCCTGGCTCCTGGCTTTGGACTGGTCTAGCTCCAGCTGTTGCGGCCGTTTGTGGAGTGAACCAGCAGATTGAAGACCTCTCTCTCTTCCTGCCTCTCCTTCTCTCTGTGTGTAACTCTGACTTTCAAATAAATAAATAAATCTTAAAAAAAAGTATATGGTTGGGGGGTGGGTTCTGCAGCTCTGCACTGTGGCGTAGTAGGTTAACCCTCTGCCAACAGTGCTGGCATCCATGTGGGCACCAGTTCATGTCTTGGCTGCTCCTCTTCCAATCCAGCTGTCTGCAGATGGCCTGAGAAAGCAGAGGAAGGTGGTCCAAGAGCTTGGGCCCCTGCACCTTCATGGGAGACCTGGAGGAAGCTCCTGGCTTCTGGCTTCAGATCAGTCCAGCTCCAGCCATTGCAGCCATTTGGTGATTAAACCAGTGGGTAGAAGACCTTTCTCTCGGTCTCTTCTTCTCTCTGTAATTCAGACTCTCAAATAAATAAGTAAATTTGTATAGACCTACCATATGAAACAGCAATCCCACGCCTGGGAATTTACCCAAAGGAAATGAAATCAGCATATGAAAGCGTTATCCATACTCCCATGTTTATTGCAGCTCAATTCACAATAGCTAAGATATGAAATCAACCCAGATGTCCATCAACTGAAAATTGGATAAAGAAATTTTGGTATATATACACTGTGGAATGCTACATAGTGCTAAAAACAAAACAAAACAAAAAACTTACAAAATCCTGTCATTTGCAACAAAATGGACGCAGCTGGAAACCATTATACTTAGTGAAATAAGCCAATGTCAAAAATTCAAATACCATATGCTCTCTCTGATCTGTGGTAACTAACAGAGTACCTAAAAGGTAATCTATAGGAGTAAAATTGACATTATGATGCAGTGATTCTGAATAGCCCTTGTCCTGACTGGAGGAACAATGTTGTTTGTACGTTTGTTTTTGTTTTTTTGTTTTAGTTTTTTCTCCATCCTATTTGTTGAGCTCTTTGCTTAGTGTGTAGAGTTAATATTACTAGTATAAAGTTAAATGAAAATAGATCTTTATAAAAAATAAAAATGGTCATGGGAGAAGGAGGTGGAAGAAGGGTGGGAGTATGAGCGAGGAAGAGGTAGGCTGGGAAGAATCACTGTTCATAAATTTGAATATATGAAGTACATAAAGTTTGTATTCCTTAAATAAAAGCTTAAAAAAGAAATACTTAAAAAATAAAAAATAAATAAAATAAATGAAAGTACATGAGAGACCTACACAATAGAAAAAAAAGACACACATCAAAACACACTACACACATTTTCAAAACATTAAAATAAAGAAAAATTGACAGATTTCTCATTATTAACAAATAAAATTAGAAAAAATAGAATATTGCTTAAAAATTCTAACAGAAAGACTCTCAATAGATAGAATTATGTTATCTTCTAAAATTCTATCAAACAAATGTGAAGATCAAATGTGGCTACTTTCATAAGCAGAAAATCACAAAAGTTTCATCTCCCATGTGTCCTTCTCTTTTTTTTTTTTTACTTTTTTTTTTAATTTATTTAATGAATATAAGTTTCCAAAGTACGAATAATGGATTACAATGGCTTCCCCCCCATACCTTCCCTCCCACCCACAACCCTCCCCTTTCCCGCTCCCTCTCCCCTTCCATTCACATCAAGATTCATTTTCGATTATCTTAATATACAGAAGATCAGCTTAGTATACATTAAGTAAGGATTTCAACAGTTTGCTCCCACACAGAAACATAAAGTGAAAAATAATAGATGATTTTTTTTTAATGATGATGAAATCAGATCAGACCTATTGTCATGTTTAATCCCAGTGAGAGTCAAGTTGGGAGTTGATAGTTTCTTTTCTTTTCTTTCTTTTTTTTTTTTTTTTTTTACAGAAGATCAGTTTAGTATGCATTAAGTAAAGATTTCAACAGTTTGCACCCCCATAGAAACACAAAGTGAAATATATTGTTTGAGTACTCGTTATAGCATTAAATCTCAATGCACAGCACATTAAGGACAGAGATCCTACATGAGGAGTAAGTGCACAGTGACTCCTGTTGTTGACTTTACCAATTGACACTCCTGTCTGTGGCATCAGTAATCTCCCTATGCTCCAGTCATGAGTTTCCAAGGCTATGGAAGCCCTCTGAGTTCTCCGATTCTTAGTGTCCTTCTCAAGAAGAAACTAGAAATGCTCACCACAAAAACAAAGATGTAAACCAAGAAAATGGAACACAAGAAATTTTAAAAATCGGGGCTGGCACTGTGGCTCAGCGGGTTAACGCCTTGGCCTGGAGCACTGGCATCCCATATGGGCCCCAATTCTAGTCCCGGCTGCTCCTCTTCTGATCCAGCTCTCTGCTCCTGGCCTGGGAAAGCTGTAGAAGATGGCCCAAGTCCTTGGGCCCCTGTACCCACGTGGGAGACCTGGAAGAGTCTCCTGGCTCCTGGATTTAGATCAGCAGAGCTCCAGGCATTGCAGCCATCTGGAGAGTAAACCATCGGATGGAAGACCTCTCTCTCTCTCTCTGCCTATCCTCTCTCTGTATAACTCTGTCTTTCAAATAAATAAATAAATCTTTAAAAAAATTTTCTAAATCATGTAATTCAATGCAAAGGCCAAATTGTGTTTTCTCAGTATGTTAAAAATAAAAATCCCAAGATGACTACTGAGAATTTTTTCTTGTATCTGCTGACCATTTGTATTTCAGCCTTTGAATAATGCCTGTTTGTGTCCTTTTTTTTTTTTTTTTTCATTTCTTAACTGGATTCTTTGTTTTTTTTGTTGTTGTGTCTCCTGAGCTCCTGGATTTTAATCTTTTATCAGTTGCATAGTTTGCAAATATTGGCTCCCATTCTGTCAGTTGCCTCTTCACTTTTCTGAGTGTCTCTTTTGCAGGCAGATAGAAGTTTCTTAGCTTGATGTACTCATCTGTCTCCTTTTGTCTTTGTTTTCTGTGCGTCTGGGGTCTTCTAAGAAATATTTGCCTATGTCAATGTCTTGCAGAGTTTTCCCTAGTAATTTGATGATATCAGATCATAGATGTAGATCCTGGATCCACTTATACCACTTGCATAAGGTATAAGGTAAGAGCTTTGGTTCTTTTTCTTTTTTGACAGGCAGAGTTAGACAAGGAGAGAGACAGAGAGAAAGGTCTTCCTTCTGTTGGTTCACCCCTCAAATGGCTGCTACGGCCAGCACGATGCGCCGATCCGAAGCCAGGAGCCAGGAGCTTCTTCCTGGTCTCCCATGCGGGTGCAGGGCCCAAGCACTTGGGCCATCCTCCACTGCCTTCTGGGCCACAGCAGAGAGCTGGACTGGAAGAGGAGCAACCGGGACAGAACCCGGCACCCCAACTGGGACTAAAACCCGGGTGCTGGTGCCGCAGGCAGAGGATTAGCCTAGTGAACCGTGGTGCTGGCCGAAGAGCTTTGTTTCATACATCTTCATGTAAAGATCCAATTTTCCCAGAACCATTTGTTGAAGAGAGAGAGAGAGAGAGAGACTATCCTTTCCCAGGGAATTGACTTTAGCTCCTTCATCAACGTCTAGGTTGTAGATGCATGGAATAATTCTGGGGTTTCTATTCTGTTCCATTGGTCTATATGTCTATTTTTGTGTAGTATCAGGCTATTTTGCTTACAACTACTTCTCAGTAGTATGTCTTCAAGTCTGATCTTGTAATGCCTCTGGCTTTGCTTTTTTTATTTAACATTGCTGTAGCTATTCAGAGTGTCTAGTGTTCTGTATGAATTTTGATTATTTTTTCTATATCTGAGAAGAATGTCATTGGTATCTTGACTAGGATCACACTGAATCTGTAAATTGCTTTCAGTAGTCTGGATAGTTAGGTGATATTAATTCATTGAACTACAATTTTTAATTTCTAACAGTTAATGTATTTTAACCATGAAATATTGTTAAATGTAAGACTACTATGATAATTTCATTTTAAAGTAAAATTTCTTTTTGAAAAAAATTGAAAACCAACAAAAGAAATGCTTGTGTGTATCAGTACTGCTGCAAACACTGCTTTATCATACTCTGTTTCATATCTTTGTCAAACCAGTGGTTAACAGTGACATACTACTATATTTTTAATGATTTGTCAAAATTTAAAATTTACTAGTTAAGAGTGAAATGGACATCTTTTCATTTGATTACTATTTATAGCCCTTGCCAATATTCCCCCTGAATATCTTTACTTTTAATTTGTTGAACACTTACTTAGTGCAAAATTATGCCTTTGACTAAAATATAAATGTTTTAAATGTTACCTCAAAAATTAAGGAAGGAGAGAAGGGAGGGTGGAAAAAGAGAGTAAAGGAAAGAGAGAGAAGGAAGGAAGGAAGGCAGGAAGGCAGGAAGGAAGGAATTGAGGGAGGGAGGGAAAGAAAAACAGAGGTAGGAAGAAGAAAGAAAGGAAGGAAAATATTTAGAATTTTACCTATGAACTACATGACTCTATTCTCTTTGTATTAATATCACATTAGCATTAGAATTGATGAAAACTCCATTGTATTAGTTATCATGCATTTGCTATGACCCTGAGAATCGAAGTATTAATAAATTCTCTTTTTAAAAAAGTAAACCCCAGGGGCCAGCGCCGTGGCTCACTTGGTTAATCCTCCACCTGCAGGACTGGCATCCCTCATGGGTGCCGGGTTCTAGTCCCAATTGCTCCTCTTCCAGTCCAGCTCTCTGCTGTGGCCTGGGTAGGCAGTGGAGGATGGCCAAGTGCTTGGATGCCTGCACCCACGTGGGAGACCAGGAAGAAGCACCCAGCTCCTGGCTTCGGATCGGCGAAGCTCCAGCCCTGGCGGCCATTTGGGGGATGAACCAACAGAAGGAAAACCTTTCTCTCTGTCTCTCACTCTGTCTAACTCTATCTGTCAAAAAAAAAAGTAAACCCCAAATATTTGCCATATACTACTTTAACAATTTTTATAGCATACTGATACATTTTATCTCATTTTGTCCTCACAGTATTTTTGGCAAAGTTCATATAATAAGTAATAGAACCCAAACATTTTTTAAATCCTCACATAATAATCTGTCTGTTATCCAGAATTTTGTCTCACAAGTCTCCTCAAAACAAGAAATAAACCCATTCCACAAGGCCCATATTCCATATAGAAACCTTGTTGAAGATGTTGTTCATAGTGATCCTCCTCCAACTCTACCTTCAATACAATTTCAAAGTTACTTTATGAATTGTTTTACATTCATTCCCACAATTTCCAAGTTGCTGTATATTCCAGTTCCCAAATGGTAATTTTCTTACACTAATAAAATATATAAATAAGGGAAATAAAAATGAGGATGCTCCTTACCAAAAAAGTAACATCCAAGCACAAAATGACCACTATACTCCAATCAAAGGGAAAGAATCACTTATAGAGTATGTCATCCACAGGTGGGAAGGGCCACCTGAATAAATCAAGGTGACCAGTGCTAGATACCTGTGACTCTTATCAAGAAAAGCCACTGTACAACAACTTGAACTCTCTTTAAAACTCTTAACCTACCCCAACATGGTGAGACTCTTAGCTCTCATTACCAATTTAAATTATAATTTTAATCACATTCCATTATAACTACTGGTCCAATTTGCGCTATAGTAAATAACAAAAAGAGCATCAAAACATGATGAAAGCTAACACTCTATATCAATTAAAAGGTGAAATAAAAATTAAATGTAACTAATCTGATTTCAACAAGCAATCTCTCCTATTTAAAAAAAGAGTAATTTTAATTTTTACATATCACAATGCAAGAGATATTCCTATGATTAGCACAGATATTACAAGGACCATCTGTTTTTCTGATGCTGTTTCTACCACTAAGTCACTTCTAATGCAACTCCATGAAAACTTGTGAAATAAATAAGAAAAGTTTTAGCTTTTTTGTCCCTTAAAATAAGGACTAATTTAGTAATTTCTTTATCACTCAGGAAGGTGAAGTGCTTTAAGGAATCACAAACATTGTATAACAATATAATTTTCTCAGAAAAAAATGTCTTTTTCAAAAGTCTATATCTTCTATTAATTTTAATCATGCATCAACTCTAGCCATATTCTACTAATAATTCTTTTTGTTGTATTTTTCTTTTTCTAAATTATATCTCATGAAAAGAGTCTGTAGTTCAAGAATATTCTACCTAATTCTGTATATATATATATATATATATATGCAGCTTCATATACTTTATATTATAAGGAAAGCAAGATTATTGTCCCAAACTTATTGCAAAATTGTGACAATAAAGAGGTGACAATGGAGAGAAATTACAGTTAAGATATAAATTATACACTTTAATGTATGCTTTATTATATTTTCAGGTAATATGAGAGAAGATTCAAAAGCAGAAATAAAAAGTGACACTACAGAAGCAAGGAAAACTATTCCAAAACAAGAAATTGATTTGAGAATTCAAGTAGTCTCATCACCATGCAGTCAAATTTGTCCTAAATATCAGCATAAGAAAGAATTAAGCGGCCTTGCTGAGACCTATGAAAAGGAACAAAATCAGAAAACTGGAATGAAAGTTGAAGAGCTTCCCATGAAAACTCTGAGTGAAAAAGAAAAGAGAAAAAAAGCAGACAGAAAGAAATATACTAAGAACAGGAACAAGGAAAAGAAGGTGGAGAATGGTCAATCAAGGAAAGGAAGTAACGAAAAAAGGGAACAAAAGATAGGCATGAAGAAGATGGAAGACAAAGACAAGGGGTTTAAATACAAGAAGGGATATGAAGATACCAAAGACAAGGACACAAAAGAAAGTGAAGACAAGAAAGGAGATGAAGATAAGGATAAGAAAGGATATGCGAACAAGGACAGCAAGGACAAGGAGGGAGACAAAGACATGGAGGACCAGGACAAGAAGAAGGATGAGGACAATATGGGACAGAAAGATAAGGACATGACGGAGGGTAAAAACAAGAAGGGAGAAGACAAAGAGGGAGATGAAGACAAGGAGGAAAATAAAAAGAAGGACAAGGACAAGAAGGGGTATGAAGACAAGGAGCAACAAGACAACAAGGACAAGGACATGAAGGAAGATACAGACAAGAAGGGAGAACATAAGGAGAGAGAAGACAAAGATGAAGACAATGAGGACAAAGAGAACAAGAAGAATGAGGACAAGGATAAAGAAGGTGAAGACAAGGAGGACAAGGATGAGGATGAGGACAAGGACAGGCAGGGACATGAAGACAAGGAGCAGGAAAAAGGCATGGATGACAAGGACGTGAAGGGAGATAAAGACAAGGACGAGAAGGGAGAACATAAGGAGAGAGAAGAAGACAACGATGGAGATGAAGACAAGGAGGACCAAGAGAATAAGAAGAATGAGAACAAGGAAAAGGGAGATGAAGACAAGGAGGGCAAGAACCAGAAGGAGGATGAGGATGAGGTTAGGAAGGGACAGGAAGACAAAGAGAACAAGGAGGTTGAGGATAAGGATAAGGAAAATGAAAACAAGGACAAGAATGAGGATAAGGACGAGGTTAGAAAGGGACAGGAAGACAAGGAGAGCAAAGAGGATGCAGACAAGGATAAGGGTGATGAAGACAAGAGAGAAGATGATACGGAGAACAAGGACACAAAGGAAGATAAAGACAAGGACAAGAAAGAAGATGACAAGGAGGGAGATGAAGACAAGTAGGAAAAGGCAAGAAGGAAGATGAATACAAGAAGGGAGTTGAAGGAGAACAAAAGTATGAAAGGAATCTATGAAAAAAATGGGTGAAATAATAGTGGGTAAATAGGACATGAAGGAAATAGACCAGAAAGATGCTGGGAAGAGAATGAGCCAGTGATAAGAGGTCACACTGAAGAAAAACAATAGCATCGCCTTTTATAAACAAACAATAGACATAAATAATACAACTTGGACACCCCAGTCATCAGTGGTACAAATTAAAATAATAACCCCTTACATTATCTTTAGTCAAAAATCACTGCTCCTTTGTTTACGGTCTGACAGAAGGTCCTTCATAATTTTCATTTTTTTAGTTACCTCTGTCGCAAGATTTAGCTTCCAAATGTTTTTTCAAACTTTATATTCATGAGGCATCATTGTAAGGAAAATAAAATTTTGTGACATAAAACCAATAAAAATGTTGTTATTTTTATGAAATATGATATTTCCCTGTCTAACCCTGTCATATTACTTAGCTCCTACTCAGTACAACACTCATAAAAGAATGTAAAAATATTTTCATCATCATAAGATAAACATAGCAGCCAGTATTGTGGCTCACTATGTTAAGCCATTGCTTCCAATTCCAGCATCCCATATAGGAGTGCCTGTTCCAGTTCTCACTACTCCTCTTCTGATTCATCTCCCTACTAATGCACTTGGAAAAGCGACAGATGATGGCCCAATTACTTGGGCTGCTACCACACAAGTGAGAAACCCAGACAGAGTTCTGAGCTCCTGGCTTCAGCCCGGCCCAATCTGAGCCATTGCGGCCATTTGCAGACTGAACTAACAGATAGGAAAATATCTCACTCTCCCTCCCTTTCTCCTTCTTCATCTGCCCCCCCTCCTCCCTCTCCCTGTATGTGTGAGTGAGACTGTGTCTTTCAAATAAATATTTTATAAAACAAAAGAAGATAAACATGAACAAAAATGAGAAGAGTAAAATAATGGTTTTTATATATGAGAAGTGGCAAGAATCAAATAAATGAAGCAGATCAATAAATGAAATACACAAAAGTATAAGAGGAAGATATCTTTGCATAGGATTAATACAGGAAGAACTTCCAGAAACAAAATAACTTATAATGTTTTAGCTAGCTATATTAGTAATTCATCTACCAGAGTGTAAACTCTTTAAGAAAGATCTGTATCTTACCACTATTTCCATCCTCATTGACTATTGTTGGCTAAACTGACTGGGAAAGGAATTAGGAGAAAAATAACAACAATCTCCTGCCCGACCTCTACCTCAAAAAAATTTTAGAGCATGAAAACTATGTTCTAAGGTCAAGAAGTAGATCATAGAATCTGTATTTGGCAAATTTCCCCAAAATGAACTTCCCAGATCACCAATGGTGAGATGATTTTCAATAGTACCTAAGTAAATATTCAAGAGAAAAAAGTATACACAATTCATTAAGGCTATGATTTTGTAGAAGTTATAGATTAGGATAAGACTAACAAGGTGAATCAACAAAGAAAAATATTAAGTAAAAAAAATAATAGTACAGGTTTGGGCTAGAGTTGTGGCACAGTGGGTTAAATCACCACCTATGATGCTGGCATCCCTCACTGGAGCACAGGTTCTGGCCTCAGCTGCTCAGCTTCCAATCCAGCTCCCACATAATGCACCTGACAAAGCAGCAGGAAAGGAGGGCTCAAGTGCTTGGGTCTCTGCCCACCCAAATGGGAAACCTGGATGAGTCCCAGGCTCCTGACTTTGGCCTAGCCTAGACCTGATTATCAGAGCCATTTGGGAAATGAACCAGCTGACACAATATCTCTTTCTCTGTCTCTCACTCTCTTTGACACTTTGCTTTTTAAATAAATCTTCAAAAAAGAGAAGAAAATACACAGCTTGTTTTCAGAAAATTATGACACACCATAAGACCTGGATGATTAAAACTTGGTAAAACAACGAAAAAAAAGCCAGTGCAGGGTTATAGAGATATTGGAGCTTTTATTTCATTTATTTGATAGGCAATAGAGAGAAAATGGGCTATCTTTTAAGAAGGATAATCTGATGGCATAGACATGAGGAAAAAATCCGAAATACCACTTAGAAGACCATTGTAGTGACAGCCACAAAAGGCTAGCATCTAAACTAATTTGAAGGCAATGAGAATAAAATGAAAGAAATGGATATAATAATTACTTTGAAAGAAAAATGAGCTGATTTTGACAATGAACTGAATGTATAAAGCAAGGAGAAACTCAAAGATAATTCCAAGGTTCTCATACCTGGTAACTGGTGAGATACAATGCACTATTCATAATGGGAAATCCAACTTAAAAAAAAAAAACTAGAATTAGACTTACCGTATGATCCAGCAATCTCATGAACCTGTTGTATCAAAGAGACACCTACACCACTATATTTATAGCAGGACTGTTCACAATAGCCAAAATATGGTATCAATCAAGGTATTAAATGCCTTGATGTCTTGTCTCTGTTCACAAATGCTGCTACAATGTATGTAGTAGGATCTAAGGAATGAGGAGAGGCCACTATTATGGTGCAGCAGGTAAAGCTGCTGCCTGTAATGCCAGCATCTCACATGGGTACTGGTTAGTGTCCTGATTGCTTCACTTCTGATGGCCTGGGAAAAGCAGGGCAAGATAGGGTCCTGCCACCCATGTTGGAGACCTGAATGAAATTCCTGGCTCCTAGCTTTGTCCTGGCCAACCCCAGCCACTGCAGCCATCTGGGGCGTGAACCAGTTGATGGAAGATTCATTCTCTCTCTCTTTCACTCTTCCTCTCTCTCTTTTTCCCTCCCTCCCTCACTCTCTGTAATCCTGACTTTCAAATAAATAAATCTTAAAAAAAATAATAAGGAGGCCTAGGGGAGTAGTTAAGCCTATTAAAATTCCCCCACTGAAGTCCCTGGTACAACTGAGAATGGGGAACAAGAGTAACAAGAATGATGCACAAAAACCATTTAACTAACTGTCAGGATACCAGTTGAAGGCTCTGCAATTAAGACATAATTTTCTTTACATGAGAACATGCTCAACCCCTTTCCTGTGATTACAGTTGTTTTGCAAACTAAATGTTCAAGTAATAATTTTCCCCTGCAGGTTCCCCTGAAATGTTGATATATGATAATTTAAAATTGCTTACTAATTTTTTACTAAAGATTACGGTTAATTAAGGCTACTAAGAGCAAGAAATAATTCTAATTAATGGTAATTTTGAAAAGAAAAAAAGATTTTTGAGAAACAAGTTATCTGGGCTGGCACTGTAGCATAGTAGCTTAAGCCTCCACCAGTGGCACCAGCATCCTATATGGGTTCCAGTCTGTGTTCCGGCTGTTCCACTTCTGATCCAGCTCCCTGCAGACAATCTGGGAAAGCAGTGGATGATGGCCCAAGTGCTTGGGCCCCTGCACCCACGTGAGGGACCCAGAAGCAGCTCTAGGCTCCTGGTTGCAGATCAGCCCAACTCTGGCCATTACAGCCATTTGGGGAGTGAACCAGCAGGTAGAAGATATCTCTCTCTGTCTCTCCCTATCTCTGTCTGTAACTCTGCCTCTCAAATAAAATAAAACCTTTAAAAAAAAACAAGCTGTTACAGAAGCTGCTTTTTTGTCTGACATTTTATATATATTTATTATATGTGTATACATGTTGTATGTTGTGTCTACATAGTAATAAACTTCATTAGGAGCTCCACTTTCATCGACTTATAAAACTCTGTTGTGGTTTTCAAAATTATCTATGCAATAAAAATAACAATTTTCTTGTTAATTGCTGATATTCTATTAAGTCTTTTGTCATTCACAATTCTGGCTCTTCTCTGGAAAACAATCACAGAAGAGTCCAATAAATATTTATAAACTCAGATTCTGACAAAAGAAATGGACTACCTAAAATTTCAGTAATTCTGATATACTAAGTGACAGATTCACAAAACTGCTAATGGAGATCAAACAAGTCAAGAAGTAATTACATTAGATGTAAAAAGTTGATAAAATTTTTGGATTTCTATGTCTTTTACTTAAAAAATTGTTAGCTCTATACTTAAATGTTTTGTCTTTTAGGCTTAAAGAATTTTCTGAGGCTCTTTGGTAAAGTATGTCTTTGCAAACAAAGATAAAAGCATTTATCTTTTATCCCTACTAAATTCTTCGAAAATTTAAAAGCTACTTATGAGAATTTTTGTTTTTTATGACAATGTGATTACTTGCAGAAATCCATTAAATATCTGCTCTTTCATAACAGAATACAATTTAAAACACTGACATATCCAAAAATATACACAGAATGCTGATCTTCAGTGGCTCTCAGCTTTTCAATGAGTAAGATTGCCATTTCTTATTAGGTCCTAAAACTCAAAAGATTACATATGGTGGTTTTAAAAATCTAAATCTGTCATGGTTAAGGTTGCTAACTGAGTTTTCTGAAACTGAGATGACACTATATGGTAAATGAACTTTTCTTGCTATACTTATACAAGCAGTCAGCTATAATATGGCTGTTATAAGATTATAACACTGTTCCTTGTTTTTAAAATGTAACCATGATTTTTCATACCCCTTCATACTCTTGTTGATTTGTTCTGCATTCTCCCTTTTGAACATTATGCCTATTGCCTGTTAGAATTCTACAGAAGTACAATTCCCAGTAAAATAAATGCTAACCAGGCACCTTGAGATGATGGCTCTTGCCCACAAAACTGACAGTTAATTTTGATAAAGTTAATTTTAACAATGGACTTCAGATAAACTTTGCCTAAGGAACTCTAGTGCTAGAACCCCTTTGTTGCTCAAATTATAGCACTGACTCTTGGCTTGTCCATTGTTTCCACTCCAACATGAGACCAGACCACTCCAGAAACCAGGACAAGCTTGTCCTGGCAACAAGGAACTAGATATGACTATCATAAAAGTTAAGATGGTGTCATTGGTATCAACATTAAACTAAAATATACAAAACTGAGAGTTTATCAAGGAAAAAGTGGGGCTGGCATTGTGGCATAGATTAAGCCTCCACCTGTGAAACTGGCTGCTCCACTTATGATCCAGCTCCCTGAAGATGGCCTGGGAAAGCAGTGGAAGATGGCCTAAGTGTTTGGGCCCCTGCACATATGTGGGAAACCCAGAAGAAGCTCCTGGTTCCTGGTTTCCAATTGGCCCAGCTCCAGCTATTGAGGCCATTTGAAGAGTGAACCATGGGATGGAACATCTTTCTCTGTCTTTCCCTCTTTCTCTCTGTAACTCTGCCTTTCAAATAAATAAAAATAAATCGTTTGGGCCGGCGCCGGCGGCTCACTTGGCTAATCATCCACCTGTGGCACTGGCACCCCGGGTTCTAGTCCTGGTGGGGGCACCAGATTCTGTCCCGGTTGCTCCTCTTCCAGTCCAGCTCTCTGCTGTGGACCAGAAGGCAGTGAAGGATGGCCGAAGTGCTTGGGCCCTGTACCTGCATGGGAGACCAGGAGGAAGCACCTGGCTCCTGGCTTCGGATCAGCACAGCACACTGGCCATAGCAGCCATTTGGGGGGAGAACCAACGGAAAAGGAAGACCTTTCTCTCTGTCTCTCTCTACTCACTGTCTAACTCTGCCTGTCAAAATAAATAAATAAATCTTTAAAAAAGATTTAAAGTCTTTAAAAAAAGAGTTACAGATAGAGGTAGAGACAGAGAGAGGGAGGGAGGGAGAGTGAGAGACAGAAAAAGAAAGAGAGAGAGATCTCCCATCTGTTGGTTCACTCCCCAAATGGCTGCAACAGCCGGAGCTAAGTGGATCTGAAGCCAGGAGCCAGGAGCTGCTTCTGGGTCTCCCACGTGGGTGCTGGGGCCCAAGGACTTGAGCCATCTTCCGCTGGTTTCCCAGGTGCATTAGCAGAGAGCTGGATTGGAAGTGAAGCAGCCGGGACTCTAACTGGACCCCATATGGGATTCCAGTGCTACAGGCTGGGCTTTAACCAGCTGCACCAACCCCAATAATTAAATCTTTTAAAAAATAAGGTAAAAAAGTTTCTTACCCTAAAATAGTCTGATAGTAACTATCACAAAATACTCTGACACATGCTCATTTCGGCAGCACATATACACAAAATACTCTGATAGGGCTAAAACCTCTACAGAAGAACACTACTGAAAAATAAATAAATTCTAACTAGATAATGATGTTTTGTATTCTCATACTCAATGTGAGAATCTACATACAGCACCCACAATGATATGCTAAGAACGCCCTTCAATCTCTTTGTACATGAGAGACAGGATTAAAATTTAAAATATTAAATCAGAATTTGGAAAATAAACTGCTAATCATTTACAGACTTATAAAAGTTTCTGAATTCTCTAGTCAAGGTGGTTTTAGACAACAGGAGCCTTAGATCATATTCTGACAGAGCAGGATGGTATCTACTTAGTAGCCTGTTCTCCCTGTTATGCTTATGTTAACACTTCATCCCAAGTTTAAAAAAGTAAAGAAGATTGGTAAAGTTAAGAGATGGGCTGCCTGGCTCCAAAAGACTCTGGATCATCAACCCTTACCCACCACCTCACCTTCCAAGAAGTTGGGAGATTGGTTTTCAATATATTTTCAATTTCAACTCGTTTCTATTACAATATATTTTCCTGGATGCCATTTGGAAGTAGGTCAGTTTTCAAATAAATTTTAAAGTTAGGATTAATGTTCCTGGTAATAATGTTAAAATAATACTCCAAAACAATAATAAAGTAGAAGTCAACTACCCAATGTTAAAATGTATTCTCTAACTACAAAGAAAGTATGATACTAAACAAGAACAGACCTATATACAAATGAAACATTATAGTATAGAAGATTCACACAGTGTCCCCAACTGATTTTTCATAAAAATGCAAAATCAATTCAATGCAGAAAAAAAAGAGTATTTCCAACATATACTATTAAAACTAGACTTAGACTGGACAAAAAATTACCCTTAATATAAACCTCACATTTTTAAAATAATAAAAATCAGAATAGATCACAAATCTAAATCTAAAATGTACATGACTTTAAGAAGGAAACATCATGAGTTAGATATGGCAAAAAAAAATTAGAGGAAAATTAGATAAATAGTACTTTATCAAAATTCAAAACTTTTACTCCTCAAAACTCTCTGATGAGAAAATGAAAATACAAACCACAGTCTGGGAGAAAATATCTGCAAAACACTTATCAAGCAAATGGTTTCTTTACAAAAAAAAAAAAAAGAACTCTCTCTAAATTCAACATTAAGTAAACAAATAAAGCTCATCAGAAAATGGTCAAAAGACTGGAGACTCTTCACCAAAAAAGGAGATACAGATGTGAGTAAATACATGAGAAGACTGTCGACAACATTAGACATCTGCAACATGCAAATTTAAACATAATATGACAGCACTATAGAACTACAAAGATGGCTTTTTTAAAAGTACTGGTAATATTAAGTGTTGCTAATGATTAGAGTAATTGATCTCAAATACATTGCTAAAATATAAAATGATACAGCAACTAGGAAAGTTTGTTAGTTTCTTATTAAGTAAAATATACACTTACCATGTAATTTAGCTGTCATCATACCTAGAGAAATAAAACATACATCCACATAAAATCCTGTACAGAGGGGCAGACATTTGCTATGGCAACTAAGTGACCACTTGGGACCCAGCCCATATGGGAGTACCTGGACACCAGACCCAGCTACTCTGGATTCCATTCAACTTCTTGCTAATGAGCACAATTGGAAGCATCAAATGATAACCAAACTACTTGAGTGCCCACAACTCTTGCAGAAAAACCCAGACTGAGTTCCAAGCTCCCTGCTTCAGTCTGCCCAGCTGTTGCAGCCATCTGAGGAATGAGCAAGTGAATGAAAAATATCATGAGTGTGCTCTCTCCATTTCAAATAATTTTGTTTTTTTTTAAAAAACCTGTACAGAACTATTTATAGCAACTTTATTTGTAATATCTTAAAACTAGAAGCAATCCGATGTCTGTCAATGGACAAATGGATAATCTATGGCACATCAGCACAACAGAATACCTCGCCACAAAAAAGAACAAACTACTGACTGAGGCAATAACTTGGATGGACCTTAAGGGTACAATGCTGAGTTTGAGAAGTCAATTCCCAAAGTTGCATGCTGTAGGATCCAATTTAGATCCCATTCCGGAAATAACATAGTGATGGAGAATAGATGGGTAACTGCCAAGAGACCAACTTGAGGAAGGTCTGATTAAAAGGACAGAGCATGAGGGAGATTCTTTGTGATTATAAAATCGCTCTTTATTCTGAGGGCAGAAGTGATTTCCTAAACTTATATATGTCATGGTATTACTATGGACCCTCCAAATAATATCTGAAACCGAATAAAGTCTTATTTAATAAAGCTTTATTTAATAGAATTGTCAAATTCCTGGTTTTGAAAATGTAAGATGTTATCATTGGAGAAAGATGAGTGAAGGATACTTTTTAATATTTGTTTGCAATTTTCTGTGAGCCTTAATTCAAAATGTAAAAATTTACAAAGAAGCAAGAAGTGTGGGAAGAGCCCCAACACGGATATTACCCCTGATACTCTGGGAGAAACCAAAGTCAAAAAGCATTGCCTCTGTTCAGGTTTCATCCAAATTGGGAGACACAACTTTACCTAAGAGGCTCAGGCAGAGGAAGGGAACCCACTGCTTTGGACCAAGCTGGTGAAACCGCTCTTCCTTGAAACGTATGCTGTGGGGACTCCTTTGACCAGCCCGTGCCCTCTCAGGCAGGGCGGCCGCCACCCAGGAGGCGTCCGTGGAGACACCGTGCACAGCACGGCCAGCCCCGCTCAGGACCTGATCCCGGAGCGCCTCGACTCCCTCGTCCGGCTGCTCACGCCACCATGTGGCCTCCGCTCGTGGCCCCCAGGGCTCCTTCTCCCCTCAGTTTCCCCCTCGCGGTCTTGCCTCTCAGGCCCTCCACTCCTCGCGTCTCCATCCTCACAAGTCCTTGCTCCCTCACGATCCCCAGTGTCTGTCCTCCTGCTTCCGTCTCCGTTCTCCCGCGTCTTCGTCCCTCGCGGTCTTCCCCTCAGCGCCCCGTTCCCCCGTCTCGCCCTCACACCCCCTCCCGCGTGTCTCCCTCCTCCCGCGCCTTCCTCCCCTCCCCGTCTCCCGGCCTCGCCCTCACGTCCGGTTTCCTCTCCCGGTCTCCCGGCCTCGCCCTCACGTCCGGTTTTCTCTCCCGGTCTCCTCCGGGCCTCTCTCTCACCTCCCCCCCTCCCCACCATGTCGCCCTCCTCACCTGCCTTCCTCCCTCGCGGCCTCGCCCCAATGCCCCACCTCGCTGCGTGTCTTCCTCCTCATGCCTCTTCCCCCTCGCGTCTCTTGCCACCCCCAGGCTCCTCCCACGTTCTCTCCTCAGTTTCCCCTCACGCCTGTCACCTCATAGCTTCTGCTGAAGTGCCTTCCCGCCTCAGATCTCAGGGTACTTCCCTCCCACACTCTTCTCTCCTCGCTTCCTCCTTCTCCCGGTCCTCCCTCCCTCCTCACACCTCTCGCACCCCAAGTCTTCCACTTACTCCTCTCACCAACCCCACTACCCCTCGCCCGTCGCCCGTCGCCGGCAGGGTCGGCCTCTGCATGCCCCATCTTCCTGGGCATCGTGCACAGCCTTGCTCAGCCAAGCCTCCCCCTACTCACGCCCGCTCCCCGATACGCCCCTGCTTGCTGCCCCTCCCCCACCTCGGGGCTCACTTGCGGGCTCCCCCACCTCTTCACACACCCTCCTCACTGCAGTTCCCCCATCTCACTGTGCTAATAGCAGGAAGAGTAGTTATTCCTGTGGGATGCAAGAGTTTATCTCTGCTCTCCCAAAACACTATTAAAATGACTGTGAAATGGAATGATTTGTCAGAGACGAAGGAATAACAAGAGACTGTGTTGCTTTTCTGGAAAACTGGGGAAAAGCAGAGCTCAAGGTGGAACCTCGTGTTCTGAAGAGAAGATCACTGTTCATACAAAACTCCCATTTCCTGAGTTGGAGACCTCGACACCAAGAACAGTAAGAGGGTAAAGCTGGAATGCGTGAACTGATAGGAGATCTCTGTAGAGAAGACATCTTTCCCTCATTTTTGCTCTGCATTCCATAAAAACAGTTTCTCCCAACACCATTCTTGACTTAAAACGAGGGTCAGTTAACTTTTTCTATAAAAAGCAAAGTACTTGTTTTTGTAGCGCAGATGGGTTCTCACAACTCCTCAAGCCTGCCCTTGTAACATGAAAGCAGCCATAGACAACACATGGATAAACACGGCTTGGTTCTAATAAAACTATATTTATGGACATGAAAATTTGAATTTCATATAATTAATGGAAAAGGGAGAAAGCACAGAATGCATTCACAACCTCACACCAGTGACCTAGCAAGAGACAAGCAGGACAGAATATACAATAAGTTTGCCCCACTTCCCACTTGACAAACACCAAGCCCCACCTAACCCAATGGGTATGTTTCCTGCATGTCCCACTGACAGATACCGGGCTCTCCTGACCCAGCCGGAACATTCATCCACCCCAACTTGATCTGCAGCTGCAAAATTTGCCTCTCCTGACCCCACCCTGTAAACTCTCTCACCCTGTAAGAGAAAAGACTTTGGTCTCTCTTGACTGATGACCCCTCTGAAACTTATTTTCTAAAAAACCTGTCCCTGCTGTCAAATTGCCTCTCTCCATTTCAATTTCTTTCATTGCCATTTTATTCTAACCCTAACAGTTTTCACATGTCACAAAATGTGTACCATTGCACATGAAATGTAAAAATCATTCTCAATTAAGGGCCATACAAAGACATGGCAGACTAGATTTGGCCTATGGGTAGCCATTTACCCATCTCCAGCTTGAAGAAAAAGCTATTAATAAGCTACTAATATAATTAATATAAATTAATAAGCTACCAATATAATTGACTTTTCTTACATCCATAAACATGCTTTAAAATGTTTATTATTCCATTCACATACAGTGTTCATGTATTTAGTTTAAAATTATTTAATTTGTACAAAGGAACAAATGAGAGCACAGGAACAAAGGGCTCTATCATGCTTGAATTTATTCCTGTTAATTATATAATAAAGCATGAGGGGGTTCTCGCAGAGAAGGCCCTGGTAGTGGCTCATTCGTGGGTTGGTGAGCCAGTGGTGTTCTTTGTGATCCATCAGGGCTGTGACTGCATGTGTGACATTAATGATTAGGGTTTGTGCCATAGTCAGTTTGCCTCTTCTGCCAGGAAAGCAGTGGTGGCTAGGGCTTATAGGCAGGGTAGCCACCCAGCTGCCATTGTGTCTAACTGTTTGGACAGATAGGTCACAGGTCACCTCCAGCTTCCTATATTTTGGGCTGTGACCCATAGGGACAAATTGAATTTGCACGTCACATCAGGGAATCCCGAAGCAGGTGCCTCTCGTAGAACCTTTTTAAGAGGAAGAAAGTCCTCTTGTTGCTCTTGCCCCCATTTGAATAGTTCTTTCTCTGCTCCCCCACTGAAGTTTCATAGAGGGGCCTGACTATCAGTAAGTAGCTGGAGATCCAAATGCGACAGAAGCTGCTGCCCACAAAAACTCTCAGACCTGTCTCCAGGTTTTTGGGGTTGGGAGAGCCTAGATTGCTTCCAATTAATTAAATCAGTGGTAGAGAATGGTTGGTAATGAAAAATTAGTTGTCCCCATTAATTAGTACTGTCTTGGTCAGCCTGCGGCGGCCCTCTGATCTCTCACAGGGCCACTTGGAGTGCCGTGTGAAATGCTGTTGTTCCCACCACTATTGCTGCTGTCACTGTTGCCTGCAGCTCTGTCTTGGGAATCAGAGATGGGGCCTCTCTGTGCTCACAGGCTCTGGGTTGAACAGATATGCTTTCCCATCTATTCAGATTTCTCAGGTTGCAGCAGGTGTGTAAAACAGATGGTGATGGACCATCTGGTAGAGGAGGGGCCTCTGGCCTTAGCAGAGGAAAGTAGGGAGGTGGCAGCAGTGAGGAGTTTTCTAGAGATGCTGTGGGATTCTTGGAGGTTCCTTGGTCTCTTAACTGGGACTGAGTCCTGGCCACAAGGATTTTGCTCTGACCCTGCCTGCCAGCACACAACTATATCCAGAGGGGCTAAATTAATGCAATTTGTAACCCAGAATTTATATATGGGAACTAGTCTGGATGGTCTGCCTACCTGGTTATTACCAAGTGCACCTTCAGTATGACCTTTTGAGTGCCTTGCTGGACTCCCGCAGTGTGGCAGCCCAGCAGACAGAGCAGTAACATCATGGACCCACTCATCACCACACCACTGGGCTGGCAGGTGGGTTGAGCTCCCTGATGAGCACGGGAGGAGCAGCAAGCATCACAGGCAGCCAGGCCTGCTCCTCTCTCCGCAATGCCTGGCTTGCTTTGCTCACTGGGGTCCCTGGCTGGCCATCCAATTGGCCTGGCCTTGCAGCCATGGTCACTCCCTCCTCCATACCCCACACAGGTTTCCCTGAAGAGCTCTGGCTGCAGCTGTGGCAATAATGGCTACGCCCTTATCTTAGAGAGTGGCCTCTGGCAGCTTTTCTAAGTCAGCCCTTCCACTTCATACATTTTTTAAGTTAAACCATTTTTTTTTAATTTGTAAGATCCACCTTAGAGGCCATAATAATAAAACTCTTATTACTCATTGTTATTTTGCCAAATCTTCTAAACCTAGTAACAAAACAAGTCAGGCAGATTAAACAGCAAAAATTTTTCTTTTAAAGCAGCGATCTTGTTAGATTCAAAAGAGAAATTTCTTCAAACTCAATGTCCAGTTATGTTTGAACAAAATTAGCACAGAAGCAATCACTCTAGCAATTTTAGGCAAGAGATTGTTATTTATCAACTCTGTCTCCCTAGACTTTCTCCAGTAGACAGAGCTTTTCAGCTCCCTAACCTCAGCAAAGTTGATCTCCCCCAGTCTCTCCAGTGCCTCTTCATTCATCACAGTACCTCTCTCACAGCCATTTCCTCTGAGTTATTCCTTCTTTCCCTCTCTCCACACAATCATCCCCCCATTCCTATTCAGCTTCATATTTCTGTCCTCATCCTCCCTCCATCATCACATTCCCATTCTCTCATTTCCCTCTTTCTTGTCTGTGTGCTTTAAATGTAAGACAATACTGTATAATTTTTAATAATGTCATAAATGTGACTCAGGAAAAGATAGAAATCAAGTATTTTAATTAATTGATTAATCAATGATGAAACTGGTACAATTGTAGAGCTAGTTCAGATAGCATTTGGAAAAATAATGTATTTATTGTCCATCTGGAAACGCAATTGAAAATAAATACTGTGAGTAAGAGAAGAAATTTGGTTAATATCTTATGGTTCAATAAAACTATAGGCTTTGGGATACTCAGAAAAACAATCTATAACTTTGATCAGTATAGCTCCAAAAATAAATTCATTGCCAAATGTATACCTAGATAACTTAGAAATCAACCTGATGAAGTGTTATAATATTGATGGATTTATTCATTGCTTCTGGAACTATTTAGGCAGGCGTACACTTAGCTAAAAAGATCACTCCTGGATTTGTAAATAAAATCATACCATCTGCATCCTTCCTTTCCTCTCTCTTTAAAAGAAAGCATGCCCTTATATAATCCAAAATTAATGCAGTGCCATAAAGATAAATGAAAAATGAATGGAAGATAAATATGGCAGTTAATATATGAATATATAGAAGGTACTTAAAATCTAAGCAAGGACATTGTATTTTTTATGGTCTTATGGTTGAGATAAAACATTTTAATAAATGTGTCAGTGCCTGAAAAACCATTTTCCACACAGTGTGAACAGTTCAGTGCCCTCCTCTAAGCCACACTATGACTTAGCTGATTACAGGAAAGTCTGATCACAAGATAGCAACTACATGGCATTTGAGCAGGCAAATGTAATATAAAAAACTATTACCTAGGGGCTGGCCTTGTGGCATAGCCAGTAAAACCACTGCCTCCGAATGAGGGTGAAGATGGTGGAATAGTGAGGGCGTGCACCGATAGTCCGGGAAAATTTAGTTTAATAAAAGGGGAGTTACGGTAGCCTCAGAAAAAGGATCAGGAAAAAATTGCAGAGGAAACTCTTCTGGCTCTAGTGGCTGTGACTCGGAGGACCTACTGGGAGAACAAGGTTGCCCACCGCACGGAAGCCCAGCGGCAGGAGCCACAGGGTCTGTGCGCCAGTGCAGGAAGGGGAGTGCATGTCACACAGACACCAGCGGGGAAAGTTGGGACGCTCAGGGCTCTGAGTCCACACATCAGCCCTGGAAGGGGAGGTGAGCTCAATAACCCGAGACATTGGCGGGGAAATGGCTGTCAGAATCTAGAGGGGAGCGGGAAAGTGCACCAGACTGACTACAGGAGAGAAGGAAAAAAAGGTGGGGGGTTTCTCTTTCCGCCAACCTTGCAAAGGTTGCAAGGCTGCAAGGCTTGCAAGACTTTGCAAGAGTTTGTAAGAGTTTGCAAGAGACAAAGAGCAGGCCCCCTCTCTGGATTTACATAACAACAGGGGAGAGCTAAGGAACTGAGTCACTACACTTCAGTAGCCTAGGCAACCCAGTGGGAGTCTAGAGGAGAAACAGAGCCTGCACAGACTCTTTGGGTAGAAGCCAGAGATCAGAAGCTAAATACCATCAATTCTGCACAGCCGTGCGGTGCGGTATTACTTACCCCCTGAAAAAATTAAATAAATAAATAAAAAGAGAGAGATTTACCACGCAAAACCTGAGGGTGTCACCTTTGCACACCCGTAACCCGGAAGAACCAAGCAGAGCTCTCAGGCCACACCCATCTCAAACCTCCAAGGCTCCTCCAACAGCAGGCAGTCCACTTAACACGGACACAGTATAAAATAATAAAAAAAAAAAAACGCACAGTGACACAAGAAGAATTAACTATGCCAAGCAACAAACACAGAAATCGAGGGAACAAGATCAACGATGACACTATGATGCCTCCAAATAAACAAAACACCCCAAGCCAAGATTATGAAGATGATGAGATAGAAGAAATGCAAGATATGGATTTCAAAAAATTTATGATAAGAACATTTAGAAGTTTTCAAAAGCAAATCCTTGAACTATGGAAATCCTTATTGGACAGGATTGAAAATCTCTTTCGTGAAAATGAAATTTTAAGGAAGAATCAAAATGAAACTCAGAAACTAGTAGAACAGGAAAGTGTGATAGTGAAGAGAAATCAAAATGAAATGAAGAGCTCAATAGATCAAATGACAAACACATTAGAGAGCCTTAAAAACAGAATGGATGAAGCAGAAGAGAGAATATCGGACTTAGAGCACAGGAAAACATACAGTCAAACCAAAGAAAAGAAGAGGAAATTAGAAATCTAAAAAATATTGTTGGGAATCTACAGGATACTATTAAAAAAAAAACAACATTCGAGTTCTAGGAGTTCCTGAAGGCATGGAGAGAGAGAAAGGATTAGAAGGCCTTTTTAGTGAGATACTAGCAGAGAACTTTCCGGGTCTGGAGAAGGACAGAGACATCCTAGTACAGGAAGCTCATAGAACCCCCAATAAACATGACCAAAAGTGATCCCCACCACGACACGTGGTAATTAAACTTACCACAGTGAAACATAAAGAAAAGATCCTAAAATGTGCAAGAGAGAAACATCAGATTACTCTCAGAGGATCTCCAATCAGACTCACAGCAGACTTCTCATCAGAAACACTACAGGCTAGGAGGGAATGGCGAGATATAGCACAGGTGCTAAGAGAGAAAAATTGCCAGCCCAGAATATTATATCCTGCTAAGCTCTCCTTTGTGAATGAAGGTGAAATAAAGACCTTTCATAGCAAACAGAAATTGAAAGACTTTGCCGCCACTCGTCCAGCCCTGCAAAAGATACTTAAAGATGTGCTACACTCAGAAACACAGAAACACGGCCATCAATATGAAAGAAGGGAAAGGAAGAGAAACCACCAGTAAAAGAGCATGGGAAGCTCAAAGCATATACTAGAAAATATCTCCGGGAAAATGGGAGGGCAAAGTCACTACATATCAATAGTCACATTGAACTTTAATGGTCTTAATTCTTCAGTTAAAAGGCACCGATTGGCTGATTGGCTCAAGGAACACAACCCAACTATTTGTTGCCTACAAGAAACGCATCTCTCTAACAAAGATGCATGCAGACTGAAAGTGAAAGGCAAAGTGGGACACTATATAATGATTAAGGGTTCAATTCAACAGGAAGATGTAACCATTATAAATGTATATGCACCTAATTACAGGGCAGCGGTCTATTTAAAATATATGTTAAGGGACTTAAAGGGAGATTTAGATTCCAATACAATAGTACTGGGGGACTTCAATACTCCACTCTCAGAAATAGACAGATCATCCGGACAGAAGATTAACAAGGAAACAGCAGATTTAATCGACACTATTGCCCAAATGGATCTAACAGATATCTACAGAAATTTCAATCCTACAGCTAAAGACTTCACATTCTTCTCAGCAGTGCATGGAACCTTCTCTAGGATTGATCACATACTAGGCCATAAAGCAAGTCTCAGCAAATTCAAAAGAATTAGAATCATACCATGCAGCTTCTCAGACCATAAAGGAATGAAGCTGGAAATTAGCAACTCAGGAAACCCTAGAAAGTATGCAAACACGTGGAGATTGAACAACATGCTCCTGAATGAACAATGGGTCATAGAAGAAATCAAAAGAGAAATCAAAAACATTCTGGAAGTAAATGAGGATAACAACACAGCATATCAAAACTTATGGGATACAGCAAAAGCAGTTTGAGAGGCAAGTTTATAGCAATAGGTGCCTATACCAAGAAATTGGAAAGGTACCAAATAAATGAGCTTTCAGCGCACCTCAAGGACCTAGAAAAACTGCAGCAAACCAAACCCAAATCTAGTAGGAGAAAAGAAATAATTAAAATCAGAGAAGAAATTAACAGGATTGAATCCAAAAACATTACAAAAAATCAGCCAAGCGAGAAGCTGGTTTTTTGAAAAAATAAACAAAATTGACACCCCATTGGCCCAACTAACTAAAAAAAGAAAAGACCCAAATCAATAAAATCAGAGATGAAAAAGGAAACGTAACAACAGACACCACAGAAATAAAAAGAATCATCAGAAATTACTAAAAGGACTTGTATGCCAGCAAACAGGAAAATCTATCAGAAATGGATAGATTCCTGGACACATGCAATCTACCAAAATTGAACCATGAAGACATAGAAAACCTAAATAGACCCATAACTGAAACAGAAATTGAAACAGTAATAAAGGCCCTCCAAACAAAGAAAAGCCCAGGACCAGATGGATTCACTGCTGAATTCTACCAGACATTTAAAGAAGAACTAATCCCATTTCTTCTCAAACTATTCAGAACAATCGAAGAAGAGGGAATCCTCCCAAATTCTTTCTATGAAGCCAGCATCACCTTAATTCCTAAGCCGGAAAAAGATGCAGCACTGAAAGAAAATTATAGACCAATATCCCTGATGAACATAGACGCAAAAATCCTCAATAAAATTCTGGCCAATATAATACAACAACACATCAGAAAGATCATCCACCCAGACCAAGTGGGATTCATCCCTGGTATGCAGGGATGGTTCAACATTCACAAATCAATCAATGTGATTAACCATATTAACAGACTGCAAAAAAAAAGCCATATGATTATCTCAATTGATGCAGAGAAAGCATTCAATAAAATTCAACACCCTTTCATGATGAAAACTCTCAGCAAATTGGGTATAGAAGGAACATTCCTCAATATAATCAAAGCAATTTATGAAAAACCCACAGCCAGCATCCTATTGAATGGGGAAAAGTTGGAAGCATTTCCACTGAGATCTGGTACCAGGCAGGGATGCCCACTCTCACCACTGCTATTTAACATAGTTCTGGAAGTTTTAGCCAGAGCCATCAGACAAGAAAAAGAAATCAAAGGAATACAAATTGAGAAGGAAGAAGTCAAACTATCCCTCTTTGCAGATGACATGATTCTTTATTTAGGGGACCCAAAGAACTCTACTAAGAGACTATTGGAACTCATAGAGGAGTTTCACAAAGTGGCAGGATATAAAATCAATGCACAAAAATCAACAGCCTTTGTATACACAAGCAATGCCATGACTGAGAAAGAACTACTAAGATCAATCCCATTCACAATAGCTACAAAAACAATCATTTACCTTGGAATAAACTTAACCAAGGACGTTAAAGATCTCTACGATGAGAATTACAAAATCTTAAAGAAAGAAATAGAAGAGGATACCAAGAAATGGAAAAATCTTCCATGCTCATGGATTGGAAGAATCAACATCATCAAAATGTCCATTCTCCCAAAAGCAATTTATAGATTCAATGCAATCCCAATGAGGATACCAAAGACATTTTTCTCAGATCTAGAAAAAATGATGCTGAAATTCATATGGAGGCATAAGAGACCTCGAATAGCTAAAGCAATCTTGTACAACAAAAACAAAGCCAGAGGCATCTCAATACCAGATTTCAGGACATACTATAGAGCATTTGTATTCAAAACAGCAGGGTGCTGGTACAGAAACAGATGGATAGACCAATGGAACACAATTGAAACACCAGAAATCAACCCAAACATCTACAGCCAACTTATATTTGATCAAGGATCTAAAACCAATTTCTGGAGCAAGAACAGTCTATTCAATAAATGGTGCTGGGAAAACTGGATTTCTATGTGCAGAAGCATGAAGCAAGACCCCTACCTTACACCTTACACAAAAATCCACTCAACAGCGATTAAAGACCTAAATCTACGACCTGACACCATGAAGTTACTAGAGAACATTGGAGAAACCCTCCAAGATATTGGCACAGGCAAAGAGTTTCTGGAAAAGACCCAGGAGGCGCAGGCAGTCAAAGGCAAAATCAACTATTGGGATTGCATCAAATTGAGAAGTTTCTGTACTGCAAAAGAAACAGTCAGGAGAGTGAAGAGACAACCGACAGAATGGGAAAAAATATTTGCAAACTATGCAACAGATAAAGGGTTAATAACCAGAATCTACAAAGAGATCAAGAAACTCGACAAAAACAAAACCAACAACCCACTTAAGAGATGGGCCAAGGACCTCAATAGACATTTTTCAAAAGAGGAAATCCAAATGGCCAACAGGCACATGGAAAATGTTCAAGATCACTAGCAATCAGGGAAATGCAAATCAAAACCATAATGAGGTTTCACCTCACCCCGGTTATGATGGCTCACATACAGAAATCTACCAACAACAGATGCTGGCGAGGATGTGGGGAAAAAGGGACACTAACCCACTGTTGGTGGGAATGCAAACTGGTCAAGCCACTATGGAAGTCAGTCTGGAGATTCCTCAGAAACCTGAAAATAACCCTACCGTTCGACCCAGCCATCCCACTCCTTGGAATTTACCCAAAGGAGTTTAAATTGGCAAACAAAAAAGCGGTCTGCACCCTAATGTTTATTGCAGCACAATTCACAATAGCCAAGACCTAAAACCAATCTAAATGCCCATCAACGGTAGACTGGATAAAGAAATTATGGGATATGTACTCTTCAGAATACTATACCTCAGTAAGAAACAACGAAATCCAGTCATTTGCAACAAAATGGAGGAATCTAGAACACATCATGCTGAGTGAAATAAGCCAGTCCCAAAGGGACAAATACCATATGTTCGCCCTGATCAGTGACAACTGACTGAACACCAAAAAGGAAACCTGTTGAAGTGAAATAGACACTATGGGAAACGGTGACTTGATCAGCATAGCCCTGACTGTTAATGAACAACTTAATACATTATCCCTCTTAGTAGTTTCTTTTTGTCTGTTCTACTTAATATGACTGGTTTAATTCTGTAATTATCACACAGTTATTCTTAAGTGTTGAAATTTAACTGAAATGTGATCCCTGTTAAACATAAGAGTGGGAATAAGAGAGGGAAGAGATGTACAATTTGGGACATGCTCAAGCTGACTTGCCCCAAATGGTAGAGTTAGAAACATACCAGGGGACTCCAATTCAATCCCATCAAGGTGGCATGTACCAATGCCATCTCACTAGTCCAAGTGATCAATTTCAGTTCACAATTGATCATAATGAAAGGACTAAGAGTCAAAGGGAGCACATAAACAAGTCTAGTACCTGCTAATACTAACCGATAGAATAAATAAAGGGGAGAGTGATCCAACATGGGAAGCGAGATACTCAGCAGACTCATAGAATGGCAGATGTCCTAAATAGCACTCTGGCCTCAGAATCAGCCCTAAAGGCATTTGGATCTGGCTGAAAAGCCCATGAGAGTATTTCAGGCATGGAAAGCCAAGACACTTTGGCAAAAAAAAAGACCTAAATGAAAGATCTCTGTGAGTGAGATCCCAGTGGAAGGAACAGGTCATCCAAGAAGGAGGTACCTTTCTCTGAAGGGAGGAGAGAACCTCCACTTTGACTATGACCTTGTCTAAACAAGATAAGAGTCGGAGAACTCAAAAGGCTTCCATAGCCTTGGAATCTCATGACTGAAGCATAGTGAGATTACTGATGCCATAAACAGGAGTGTCAATTTGTAAAGTCAACAACAGGAGTCACTGTGCACTTACTCCTCATGTAGGATCTCTGTCCTTAATGTGCTGTACATTGAGACTTAATGCTATAACGAGTACTCAAACAGTATATTTCACTTTGTGTTTCTATGGGGGTGCAAACTGTTGAAATCTTTACTTAATGTATACTAAACTGATCTTCTGTTTAAAAAAAAAAAGAAGAAATCAGCAATTCCCAACTTGACTCTCACTGGGATTAAACATGACAATAGGTCTGATCTGATTTCATCATCATTTAAAAAATCATCTATTATTTTTCACTTTATGTTTCTGTGTGGGAGCAAACTGTTGAAATCTTTACTTAATGTATACTAAACTGATCTTCTGTATATTAAGAGAAGAAAAAAAAAAAAAACACTGCCTCCAATGCCAGCATCCCGTATATATGCTGGTTCATGTCCAAGCTGTTCCATTTCTGATACAGCTCCTGCTAATGGTCTGAGAAAAGCAGCAGAAGATGACTCAAGTGTTTGGACTCCTGCCACCCACATAGAAGACTCAGAGGAAAATCCCAGCTTCAGCCTAGAGCAGTCGTGGCTGTTGTAGCCATCTAGGTAGTGAACCAGTGAATGAAGCTTCTCTCTCTCTCTCTCTCTCTCTCTCTCTCTCTCTCAGAATTTCAAATAAATAAGTAAATCTATAAAAAATTCATCACCTAGAAAAATGTGGTTAACTATTAAAAAGAAGGAAGAAAGCAGTAAAGAATACAGAGGGAGTGACATTGGGGTGCAGCTGATTAAGCCACCAATTGAAACACCTGTATCTCTAGCAGAGTGCCTGGTTCATGTCCTGGCTACATCACTTCTGATCCAGCTTCCTGCCAATACAACTAGGGAGGCAGCACAGGATGACACAAGCACTTTGTCCCCTGCCATCTATGTGAGAAATCAGGATTGAGTTCCTGGCTGTTGGCTTCAGCCCAGACCAGCCCCAGATGTTGGTGGCATTTGGGGAATGAACTAGCAGATGAAAGATTCTCTCTCTCTCTCACTCTCACTCTCTCTCTCTCTCTCTCTCTCATATACCTTTCAAATAAATAAACAATTTTTAAAAAGAACATGGAACTACCAGATATAGGAAACAGATACTGCCTCTTGGGATGTGTCAGAGTAGACATGGAAGGAAGACATGGAGAAAATCTCAACAAAGAAACCCTGAAATTTCCAATTCATTGCTGAAGGTGGGCTGTGGCCTACTGGCGGGTAAAGTTCACTGCTGTGGCCCAAGACAGAGCCAGTTACATGAAACTTCCTATTAGGATACTCGTGAGACCCCCTGAGAAGCAAGACAATCAGGCAATGAAATGATATTGGGCAACGTCTACACTGTTGGCTACCCCAGCTGCATATACACCATTATACACATATTTGTGGGGATTTGTTTTTGTTTTGTTGGTGGGAATTTTTTTTTCTTTTTTAAAATTTTTAATTAGTTTTTAACAAAATGGTTTGTAGATATAATTCTAAGACCATAATGATATCCCCTTGTTACCTCATTCCTTCCCTGTCCCTTTTGCCCTCCCACCTTCCTTTCTTCTCCTTTTCGGTCTTTTCTTATACACACACTTGAACTCCTCACAATAGAAAAACAACTCTACCCTCTCACTTGTCAAGTCAAATCACTCTTAGAAAGGAAGAATCTCCCACTTTTTTCCCCAAAATAAGGAAACAAACTGCACAAATCATTATATTTATTCTTCCAATCCAAACAGAGTCCCACTGATGATTGTGTTATCTAAAGATTATAATATAGGGACAGGCTTGACCAGTACTGTCACATAGTGGGCTAAGCCTCCACCTGCAGCACCAGCATCCCATATGGGCATCGGGTCATGTCCCAGCTGCTCCACTTTTGACCAGCTCTCTACTATGGTCTGAGAAAGAAGTAGAAGATGGCCCAAGTCCTTGGGCCCCTGCAACTGCATAGGAGACCTGGAGGAAGCTCCTGGCTCCTGGATTCTGGCTTCAGATAGGCTCAACTCCAGCTGTTGCAGCCATCTGGGGAGTGTACCAGCAGATGGAAGGCCTTTGTCTCTGTCTCTCCCTCTCTGTGTCTGAGGCTCCACCTCTCAAATAAATAAAATCTTGGGCAGGCATTTGGCACTGTGATTAAGTGACCATGAGGTCTACATCTGATATTAGTGTAGCTGGATTGGAATCCATGCTAGATTCTCCATTCCAACTTCCTGATAATGTACTCCCTAGGAGACAGAAGGTGTTGGCTCATGTACTAGGTTACTGCCACTCACATAGCAGATGCAGATTGAGAACTTAATTCTTGGTTGCAGGTGGCCTAGCCAGATATTTGGGGAGTAAACCAGTAAGCAGAAGAATCTCACTCTGCTGTTCAAATAAAATAAATAAATACATTTTTAAAACACTATAATATATTCTTTTAAATCTCCAACATCTTATACATAGTGTCATAAGAAAGAAGAAAATGTTTACTATGTACAAAGACATACACAAGACAGTCAAAGACAAAATAACCTAAACTCTCCCATTAGTCAGCATTTTGTTGCTATAATGAAATACCTGAGGCAAAGCAACTTTATAAAGACAAAATGTTTATTTTGGCTCATGGTTCCAGAGATTAAAAATCCATTAATGTGTGATGCAAGCTGGAGCATTATAAATTATAATTTGAAACTATATGGAATATACAAGGGAGACATGGATGAAGTTCCAGGCTCCTGACTTTGTCTTTACCTAGCCCAGGCCATTTCAGCTAAGAGAAGAGTGAACCAGCAGAAAGATCTCTCTCTCTCTCTCTCTCTCTCTCTCTCTCTCTCTCTCTCCTCTCTCTGCAACTCTGCCTTTAAAACAAGTAAATAAATCTTTAAAATAAAATAAAAATGAAAAAAGAAAGAGCCAGGACTCAAACCCAGGCATTCAAATATGGGATGTGAGACTCCCAAGTGGCATCAGAACAACCACACCACATGTCCCTGGTCAAAGTTATTTACCTTGTGGAGTAAACACAATTTCATGCCTGAAGAGACCAAACCCTCAATAGTCCTGTTTCTTTTTGTTTTCTATGGCTTTCCCCTCCCTGTAACAACTGGACTTGGAAGTACTAAGAGGCAATACATTGATTAACTAGAACCATGCTCATGGGCAAAGCTTTCTACAGTTGAACTTGCTACTGAAAACTCTCTCCTTCATTGTCATCTTAGTCAATACATACTCCTTACTCTCTCTTCTTCCCACAGGTGTAGTGTTGACACAAAAAGATAATCCAGGCCCTCAAACTTAGATTCCATGAACCAACACAGCACAATTTTTTCACTGGTAATAGGAATTTACTGAGGTATGGAAAAATAGAGGTGTTTCCTCATTCCAGAAAGGGAGGTCAACAACATAGACCATTAGATCCTTCCCATTAAAAACCATCAGTCATCTGCTTCCATGGATTTTTGAATGGCCAATGTTAGTAATCAAATAGAACAAACCCTCCCAGAATAGACCTGGGAACCACCCTCAACCTCTTAGTACCTCTGTTCATACTCAGTGTGGAAAATCAAACGCTCCCTTCTTGAACACTGAAATTCAGAGCTCAGTTTACTTCATATCCAGAGGGAATTGAAAACTCATAAAACAATTTTTAAAGATTTTTTTATTTATTTGAAAGGTAGAGTTACAGAGGGAGGGGGCAGAGACAGAGAGAGACAGAGAGATCGTCCATCTGCTGGTTCTCTCCCCAAATGAACATTAACAGCTGAGGCTGGGCCCAGCTGAAGCCAGGAGCCAGGGTCTCCCAGGTGGGTATGAGGGCTCAAGCACTGGGGTCATCCTTGGCTGCTCTCCCAGGCACATTAGCAGGGAGCTGGATTGGAAGTGGAGCAGCCAGGACATGAACCAGTATCCATATGGGATGCCAGTTCTGCAGATTGTGGCTTAACCTGCTATGCCACAATTCCAGCCCCAAAAAACAATTTTTTAAAACTAAAAATTACAATTACCCATAGTAAAATTTAGCCTATCCTAAACCACTTCAAAAAACAGTCAACTTATACCTTCGGCTCTTTGAACACAGGCCATGGACCAACAATTCTCATAAACACAGGAGGAGAAAATTCTGGGACCATCTTGGATTCACCTCAGAGCCTTTTGCCACAGGGAGTCTGCAGCCCCAGCAAGAGTCACATTGAGAAATCAGGGGCAGTGAGGGGTTCTATGTGGTGCAAGGAAGCAATGGAGACTCAGCCCCAGGGGGAGCACCATCAACTCCAGAGCCTGAGCTGAGAACCTCCTGATGGTGCCTCACAGGCTCCTCAAAGGAAGAATTGTTAGGAGGCACAGGGAGCCCCTCAGATTCACGTGCCACTAAGCAGATGCTCAGGGACACATTTCCTGACTTTAGCATGAAGTATGGAAAGAGCTTTCCAACGAAAGAAACTCGAGGGAAGGAGAAAATGTGGGAGCCATCAGTCATGTTATAGAAGGAGACGTCCCTTCCATCATAGTCCAGGAAAATCCCCACCCTGCTGGGATGCTGCCTAAGGGATAGAGATGTTGGATTGGAAGTAGTACAGGCATTATACCCATTATTAAAACACCCCACAACCCAGAACCCCTTATCTGGGGACTCTGTATAAAAGCCTGTCCTTTTCACATGCTCCCTACAGACGCTCAGAGCAAACTCGCTGTCCACTCCATTCCTGATATCCACCTCCCAGTAATATCTTCCCCACGTGATGCCCTCAAGGCCCAACACAGAGCAGCGGCCATCTGAGACAACACAGGTGTCCTTCCAGGTCACACTTGTCTTTCCAGGAGACAGAGCAAGGTTCTTATGGGCAGAGCCTGGATCCAGAGTGACAGACCCTGCAGGGAGAGTTTCCAATCATACACAGTTCCTTCTTGCCTAATAACAAAGATACACAACCACCCCCAGAGTCATGTAGCTGCTCATAGGAGGGGCAAGGCCCCTGAGACCCAAGCCCATGGCCTCCAAGCAGGAGGAAGAACCAGAACCCTCTGAGTTAGATGTGTCACCTTGAGGACCAGAGCCAGCTTTGTTCCTCTCACTTCAGCCCCACCCTCCACTGTTGAAGGTGCCAGCATCTATACCAGCACAGAGAACTGAAGCAGAGGCCAGAGCCATGGGAACCACAGGAGGAGCACCCAGAAAGAGCATGAAGTCACTCACAGGCCTGGAACTGTTCCTCTCGCCAATCTACAAGAAAAACAAACATTTCTTATGAGGGGTCTGCACAAACTTTAAATGTCGGCTCAGCACCTACTTTCCTGAAATAGTATTGTGGGAGAGATAAGGGAAATGTGTAGGAGACATTCAGCTGATGGACTGTTTCTTACACACACACACACACACACACACACTCCTTCAAAGGTTAAACATAAAGCTAACATCCCAGGATTAAGTATTAGACACAGACCTGAATGGAAAAGTCATTGCCCAGATTTCACTATGAAATTGTGCTGATCTGTTTCCTAGCCACAAAACCCAACCTGAGGGGCTGGTGCTGTAGAGCAGAATGTTAAGCCTCTGCCTGTGGCAGCAGCATCCCTTATGGGTACCAGTTGGAGTCCCAGCTACTCCACTTCTGATCCAGCTCCCTGCTAATTGCCTGGGAAAGCAGTGGAGGATGGCTCAAGTGTTTGAGCCTCTGCACTCACGTGAGAGACCTGGAAGAAGCTCCCAGCTCCTGGCTCCTGGCTTTAGATCAGCCCAGCTCTGGACACTGCAGCCATTTAGGGAGTGAACCAGCAAATGGAAGACCTTTCTCTCTTTCTCTCCCTCTCTCTGTCTGTAACTCTGACTTGCAAATAAATAAATAACTGTTTTAAAAATCCTAGATTGGATTAAGATGTTGGAATAGGGAGGGAGCTTACTGCTTTGTCTAGGAGAAGATATTTTTTAAAAAGTGGACAAAGTGCAGTCTCAGGGAAAAGTTAGGGGAAAAACAACAGAGAATACTGCACACAAATTATAGGGACACTGTGGACCTACATAAAGGATGTGGACAAACACAACTCAGGACTCTAGCAGCCGAGAAACTCAGCAGTAGCTCTGGAATGAGGTGAGACCAGTCTGCAGCAAGCCACTAGCAATAAAGCTGCATGAAGAGCTTGGTGGGAATTGGGCTTGGAGCCCTGTGGGGAATAGTATACTTACCAAACTAGAGGAGAAAAAAAAATAGGGGATGAGGGCTCATTTCTCACTCCCAGACCACCCTGCACCCAGTGTCCTGTAGAGGGTGGGCACCATTTTGGACATATGTTAAAGCTTCCCTAGCTCATGTTTGCACGCCCTGCTAGCAGAGACTCCTTAGTCTGGCAGGGAGAACTGACAACGGGCTGGGTGCTTGTGACTATGGAAAGCTTGCATGCTGGGACTGTGAATACACTGTGGCTGTGTGGGAGGGCTCAGAGTGTGGCTGGGATTTGGGGCAGTCACTGTGGGAGGCTCCACATGCTAAGGTCTCCCTGATTCCCTGGGGAGGGTCATTGCTACAGAATCTGTGCTTACATGGAGGGCCACACAGATCCTTTTTGGAGTTCTTGTGGCAGTGCAGATGAATACTATACATACTGGGGTTAGCACTCAGGCAATGGTACCTTTTAGCAGAAGAGATAAGATGACACTACACTAACACAGATGAACAAACCTTCCTACTGATTAAAAAAAAAGGAGATTTATAATGCCCAATCTGGGTGTCACCTTGGACACCCCCTTCACCCTGGAGAACTGAACAGAGCTCCCTGGACACAAAAGCAAATGTCTCTAAGTTCAGTGAAAAAGAAGGCACTCCATTAATCCACAGAGTCATCATCAAAAGATTAAAGCCATCACAGGGAAAAAACAAAGAAGAAACAAATGAGTATCTCCACAAATGCCAATTAATAAATGCAGCAATTTAAGAAACAAGAATTGAGAAGACAACATGACACACCCAAAAGAACACAACACTTCAATATTAGATTGTGAAAATGAAGAGATTGAAGAAATGCTAGAAATGGCTTTCAAAAAATTGATTATAAGATTACTGAGAAGCCATCAGTAGCAAATGCATGAACTAATAAAATCCATACATGACATGAAAGAAAATTTCTCCCACAGAACTGAGATCTTAAAAATCAAAATAAAATCTTGGAAAAGAATAATTCAATAGAACAAATAAAAATGCAGTGGAAAACCTTAACAGTGAGCAGAAGAAAGAATATCTGAATTAGAAGACAAATCTCTGCAAATTTTATAGTCAGAAAAAAAAAGAAGAAGCGATTAGGAAACTAAAAACACTGTTGGAAATATACAGAATACTGTCATACAATCCAACATATGGATCTTAGGAGTTTTTGAAGGTGTGGAAAGAGAGAAAGGATTAGAATACCTTATTAGTGGCCGGCGCTGCGGCTCAGTAGGCTAATCCTCTGCCTTGCGGCGCCGGCACACTGGGTTCTAGTTCCGGTCAGGGCTCCGGATTCTGTCCCAGTTGCCCCTCTTCCAGGCCAGCTCTCTGCTATGACCAGGGAGTGCAGTGGAGGATGGCTCAAGTGCTTGGGCTCTGCACCCCATGGGAGACCAGGATAAGCACCTGGCTCCTGCCATTGGATCAGCGCAGTGCGCCAGCTGCAGCGCGCCGGCCGCGGTGGCCATTGGAGAGTGAACCAATGGCAAAAGGAAGACCTTTCTCTCTGTCTCTCTCTCTCTCACTGTCCACTCTGCCTGTCAAAAAAAAAAAAAGAAGAAAAAGAATACCTTACCACAGCACACTATAGTCAAACTATCCACAGTAAAACATAAAAAAAAAGAAAAGATTCTAAAACATGCATGAGAGAAATTCCAGATGACTGCCAGAAGATCTCCAATTAATCTCACAACTGACTTCTCATCAGAAACCCTACAGGCTAGGAGAGAATGGCAAGATATATTCCAAGTCTTAAGAGAAAAAACTGTCAACCCAGAATAATGTACCCTACAAAGTTTGCATTTTTAAGATTTATTTATTTATCTGAAAGAGTTACACACAGAGAGGAGTGGCAGAGAGAGAGAGAGAGAGAGAGAGAGAGAGAGAGAGAGAAAGAGAGAGGTCCTCCATCCAATGCTTCACTCCCAAATTGGTTACATCAGCCGGAGCTGTACTTTTCCAAAGCCTGGAGCCTCCTCCAGTTCTCCCACACAGGCATAGGGGCCCAAGGACTTGGGCCATCCTCCACTGCTCTCCCAGGACAGAGCAGAGAGCTGGATTGGAAGTGGAGCAGCCAAGTCTTGCACCGGTGCCCATATGGAATGCGGATGCCTCAGGCCAGGGCATAACCCATTGCACCACAGTGCTGGTCCCTAACATTTGCATTTATGAATGAAGGTGAAATAAAGACCTACCATAACAAACAGAAGTTGAATTTGTCACCATCCATCCAGCCTTACAAAATGTATAAGGATGTGCTACACACAGAAGCACAAAAAGATAAACATCATTATGAAAGAATGTGAAGGTAGAAACTCTCCTAGTAAAAGCACAAAGGGAATCCAAAGTAAAAAATAGGAATATTTATGGAAAAATGGCAAGGCCAAATCATTACTTATTAACAGTCACCTTGAATATAAGTGGCCTAAACTCTCTAGTAAAAAGACATAGATTGGCAGAATGGATTAAAAAAAAAAAACAAAATCTATCTATTTGCTGCCTACATGAAAAACATCTCACCATAAAAGATACACGCAGACTGAAAGTGAAAGAATAGAAAAAGATATTTCATGACAATAGAAACCAAAAAAGAACTGATGTAGCCGTCTTAAGATCAGACACAATAGACTTTAAAACAAAAACTGTTAAAAGAGACAAGGGCACTATGTAATGATTAAGCAATCAATTCAACAGGAAGATGTGCCTATTATAAACATATATGCACCTAATTACAGGGCACCTGGCTATATAAAAGAAATGTTAATGGATTTAAAAGAATACCTAGACTCCAATACAAAGTACTGAGGGACTTCAACACTGTACTTTCAGCAATGGACAGATCAACCAGACAGAGAATCGACAGGGAAACAGCAGATTTAATTGACACTATAGACCAAATGGACCTAACAGATATCTACAGAACTTTTCATCCTACAGTTGAAGAATACACATTCTTCTCAGCAGTACATGGAACTTTCTCTAGGATTGACCACATTAGGTCATAAAACAAATCTCAGCAAATTCAAAAAAATCAAAATCATATCAAGCATGTTCTCTGACCACGATGGAATGAAGCTGGAAATCAATACCTCCGTGATGCCTAGAGCATATGCAAACACATGGAAATTTAACAACATGCTCCTGAATGAACAGTAGGTCATTGAAGAAATCAAAAAATTTCAGGAAACAAATGAAGACAATAATAGAACACACCAAAACTTATGGGATACAGCAAAAGCATTGTTAAGAGGAAATTTTATAGCAATTGGAGCCTCTGTCAAAAAATTGGAAAAGCACCAAATAAATAAGCTATCAATGCATCTCAAGGACCTAGAAAAACAATAGAAAACCAAACCCAAGTCTACTGTGCAAAAAGAAATAATTAAAATTAGAGAAGAAATGAACAAAATTGAAACAAAAAACAATATAAAAGATCAGCAGAACGAAGAGCTGTTCTTTTGAAAAAATAAATAAAATTGACACATCATTGGCCTAACTAACCAAAAAAGGAGGGAGAAGACCCAAATTAACAAAATTAGAGATGAAAAGGGAAAATTAACAACAGACACCACAGAAATTTTAAAAAAGCATCAGAAATTACTGCAAAAAGCTGTATGCCAATGAACTAGAAAACCTAGAAGAAATACACAGATTCCTTGAAACATACAACCTACCTAAATTGAAGAATGAAGACATAGAAAATCTAATCAAACCCAGAACCAAGACAGAATTTGAAGCATTAATAAAGACCCTCCCAAAAAAGAAAAGCCCAGGACCAGATGACTTCAGTACTGAATTTTACCACACATTTAAAGAAGAACTGGTGTCAACACTGTGGTGTAGTGGGTAAAGCCGCCACCAGCAGTGCTGCATCCCTTATGGGCACCAGTGCAAGTCCCAGCCGCTCCACTTCCAATCCAGCTCTCTACTACGCTCTGGTAAAGCAGTAGAATATAGGCCAAGTCCTTGGGCCCCTGCAACCATGTGGGAGACCCTGAAGAAGCTCCTGACTCTTGGCTTCAGGTAGGCACAGCTCCAGCCATTGTCGCCATCTGGGGAGTGAACCAGCAGATGGACGATCTCTCTCTCTCTCTCTCTCTCTCTCTCTCTCTCTTTCTCTCTACCCCTCTGTAACTCTGCATTTCAAATAAACAAATAAAAATTATAAAAAAAAACTAACTCCAATTCTTCTCAACCTATTTAAAACAATAGAAAAAAGGACTCCTCCAAAATTCTTTCTATGAAGCAACATCACCTTAATTCTTAATACAACAGAGAAAGAGAACCACAGACCAAATTCCCTGATGAAATGAGATGCAAAAATCCTCAATAAAATACTAGCCAATCAAATCCAACAACATATCAGAAAGATCATTCACCCAGACCAAGTAGAATTTATGGTTCAATATTTGCAAATTAAACAATGTGATACATCACATTAACAAACTGAAGCTCAATAGATGCAGAGAAAGAATCTGGTAAAATACAAACCCTTTCATGATGAAAACTCTTAGCAAATTGGTTATAGAAGGAATAATCCTCAACATAACCAAGAAAATTTATGCATGGCCAGCATCCTATTGAATGGGGAAAAGTTGGAGGCATCCCCACTGAGATCCAGAACAAGAAAAAGATGCCCACTGTCACCGTTGCTATTCTATATAGTACTAGAAGTTTTAGCCAGAGTCTTTAGGCAAGAAAAAGAAATCAAAAGGATACATATTGGGAAGGAGGAAGTCAAACTATGCCTATTGGCAGATGACATCATTCTATTTATTGGGGATCCAAGACTCCACTAATAGAATATTGGAACTCATAGAAAAGTTTGGTAAAGTAGCAGGGTATAAAATCAACACATAAAAATAAACAATCTTTGTATACACAGACAATGCCACAGCTGAGAAAGAACTTTGAAGATCAATCCCATTCACAATAGCTACAAAAAATATCAAATATTCTTGATATTGGAATCAATTTAAGCAAGGATGTCAAAGATCTCTATGATGAGAATTACAAAACATTAAAGAAAGAAATAGAAGAAGATACAAAAAAATGGAAAAATCTTCCATGTTCATGGATTGGAAGAATCAATATCATCAAAATGTCCATGCAACCAAAGGCAATTTACAGATTCAGTGTGATACCAATCAAAATACCAAGGACATTCTGGTCAGATCTAGAAAAAAATGATGATGAAATTCACATAGAAACAAGGAGACTCCAAATAGCTAAAGCAACCTTATACAACAGAAACAAAGCCAGAAGCATCGTAATATTAGATTTAAAGACATACTACAGGGTAGTTATAATCAAAACATCCTGGTACTGGTACAAAAACAGATGGCTAGACCAATTGAACAGAATGGAAATGCCAGAAATCAGTCCAAGCATCTACAATGAACTTATCTTTGACCAAGGAGCTAAAATCAATCCCTGGAGCAAGGACAGTCTCTAAAAGAAATGGGGTGCTGGAAAAACTGCAGAAGTACAAATCAAGACCCCTACCTTACACCTTACACAAAAATCCACTCAAAATGGATTAAAGACTTCAGCCTTCAACCCAGTATCATCAAATAATTAGAGAACATTGGAAAAACCATGCAAGATATAGGCATAGGCAGAGAGTTCTTGGGAAAGACCCCAGAGGCACAGGCAGTCAAAGCCAAAATTAACAAATGGGATTACATCAAATTGAGAAGCTTCTGTACTGCAAATGAAACACTCAGCAAAGTAAAGAGGCAACTGACAGAATGGGAGAAATTATTGGCAAACTATACAATTATGGATTAATAACTAGAATATATAAAAAGTTCAAGAAACTCAACAACAGAACAAACAGTCCAGTTAAGAAATGGACAGGGCCAGTGCTGTGGAATAGCAGGTAAAGCTGCCTGCAGTGCCGGCATCCCATATGGGCACCAGTTCAAGTCCTGGCAGTTCCACTTCTGATCCAGCTCTCTGCTATGGCCTGGGATAACAGTAGAAGGTGGTTCAAGTCCTTGGGCCTCTGCACACATGTGGGAGACCTGTAAGAAGATCCTGGCTCCTGGCTCCTGACTTTGGATCAGTGCAGCTCTAGCCATTGCAGCCAACTGGCAAGAACTAGCAGATGGAAGACCTCTCTCTCTCTCTCTCTCTCTCTCTCTCTCTCATTGTCTCTCTCTGCCTCTCCTTCTATCTCTGTGTAATTCTGACTTTCAAATAAATAAATAAATAAATCTTTTTTAAAAAGAACTGGACAAAGGACTTAAACAGGCATTTTTCAAAAGAAGAAGTGCAAATGTGACCAACAGACATGAAAAATGCTCAAGATCATTAGCCATTAGGGAAATGCAAGTTCAAAACCACAGTGAGGTTCCACCTCATCCCTGTTAGAACGATCTTCATACAGAAATCAACAAACAACAAATACTGGTGAGGATGTAGGGGAAAAGGTACCCTAATCCACTGTTGGTGGGAATGTAAACTGGTAAAGCCACTGTGGAAGACATCATGGAGATACCTGAGAAATCTGAATATAGACCTTACCATATGACCCAGCAGTCCCACTCCTAGGGATGACATCAGCATACGACAATAAATTTATTTTTTTTAATTTAGGTTTTTACCAATGTTGTCAAAGAGATGTTCTGGAGTCGATCATATTTCCCAACCACGGCCCTGAAAGCCCTCAGTGCACCTCCTCAGTTCCAACTCCCCGGCTGTGGCCTTCAGCCCACTGCAGCCACTCTGAGCCACCCCAGTCCTGCACGCAGCATCACTCCACACACTGCTTTACTTCCTCCCTCATCTCTACCTCTCTTCCCCACAGATTCTTTTCTTTCATGGTTTTCTCACCACCCTTTCTCTGGTAAACAATTGCAACTTTTCTAGATTTCTCTTTTTTATCATCTTCATATGTTACCGCTAAACAAAAATCAAACAAGGTCATAAGCCCTTAGACAAATACAGAATTCTCCTAAAGTGGGAGAAAGTGGTGTGAGAAATCACACAGTACATTTTTGTTCTTGTTAAAAAAAAAAAAAAAAAAAAACCTCCTCAGGGCAAACATTTGGTCTCACAGTAAAACTACTGGTTAAGTTGTCCACAATCCATATCTGAGTGCTTAGGTTTGATGTCCAACTCCAGCTCCAATTATATATTCCTCCTAGTGCACACCCTGGGAGGCAGAAGGTAACAGATGAAGTAGTTAGATCCCTGCCGTCCATGTGAGAGACTAAGAATAAGTTCCTGGCTCTTTGGGGCCAGTGCTGTGGCATAACGGGTAAAGCTGCCGGTGGCAGTGCTGGCATCCCGTATGGGCACCAGTTTGAGTCCTGACTACTCTACTTCTGATCCAGTTCTCTGCTATGGCCTGGGAAAGCAGTAGAATATGCCCCAACTCCTTGGGCCCCTACACCCACATGGGAAACCCGGAAGAAAGTTCTGGCTCCTGGCTTTCGATTGGTCCAGCTCCAGCCCTTGTGGCCATTTGGGGAGTAAAGCAACAAATGGAATATTTCCTTCTCTCTCTCTCTACTCCCTCCTCTCTCTCTGCCTCTGCCTCTCAGTAACTCTGCCTTTCAAATAAATAAATAAATCTTCAATTTATAATTCAAATGCCTTCAAATAAATAAATAAATTCCTGACTCCTTGCTTTGGCTCTGGCCTAGCCCTGAAACAGCCCTGGCCATTGCAGGCATTTAGGGAATAGAACAACAGACGAGACTGTGTGTTGGGTCTCTCTCTCTCTCTCTCTCTCTCTCTCTCTCCCCTTAAATAAGTACATTTTATTTAATAAAAAAAGAACGTGGCAGGTATTTAGCCTAATGGTTAAGATACCTACCAGCCACATTGAAATGCTGGGTTCAACTTCCAACTCCAACTACTGACTCTAACTTCCTGTTTATGGCTTACGGAGACTAAGAAACAACACTGAGGGGTTGAGATGTTGACATCATGTGGGAGACCCTATTGAGGGAAAAGCACTGGCTTTGGCCAGGCCTAGCAGTAGCTATTGCTGGCAGCTGGGGAGAAAACTAACAGATAGTCTGTCTCTCTCTCCACCCCACCACCACCATTCTCTCTCTCTCTCTCTCTCTCTCTGCCTGTCAAGTAATCTACTTAGAATGCTAAAACTGTTGTGAATAATTTCAGTTATTTCATAGATGCCAACTGAGGAACCCATCCACAAATATCCTGGAGGCTCCATTTCCCAGATTTAGAACATTTACTCAGAGTAACTAATTCCTTAGCAACCAAGGATGTTCAGAGGAAGAACCCAGCTCCACAGTGGTCAGAGCAAGAAGAAGCCCAGAGAAGACCAACATCCCAGAGGACCAGGAAGAAACAGGAAGACCAAACTAGAATATAATGGGTAAAAATGTGGGTGTTAGAAGGGTATAGAGGAGGCTGGCCTTGTGACTGAATAGGTGAAGCAGCCACCTGCATCCCATATGGGTGCCAATTTCAGTTCCAGCTGTCTCACTTCCTATCCAGCTCCTGCTATGGCCTAGGAACGCAGCTGAAGATGGTCCATGTGGTTTGATGATTGCACCCATTTGGGATACCTGGCTGAAGCTCTTGACTCCTGACTTTGACCTGGCCCAGCCCCAGCCATAGAGAAAATTTCAGGGTGAACCAGTAGATGGAAGATCTGTCTCTCTGTCTATCTCGCCCTCTCTCTTTCTCCCTGTCTGTAACTCTGCTTTCAAATAACTAAAATAAATCGCAAAAAAAAAGGTTATAGAACTAATGACCCTCTTAGACTTGAGATCTAAGCAGGAAAGCATGATTTCTAGGGATTCCTAGAGACAGCAATTCTTGATCTACACAGTTGTTGCCTTGCTACTGTCTCTCCATGGTCAGCACACCAATGAGAAAGATCAGTTGAATGAGGGGTTTTCAGAGGATATTGCTGACCCTAACAGGGACCTGCAGTGGCGAAAGAGCCCAGAATGGAAACAGAGCTGTACTTCTAACTAGGAGCCCCAGGGGTCTTCTTTGGAGGCTACAACACTGACAAGGAGAGCAGGGACACCCAGCCCATCTGGAGTTGAGTCCACAGGTAGAGAAGGGGCAGGGCAGAGGCAGGGCAGGGAGGCAGAGGAACCATCAGCATCACTTACCAGCATACAGCTGCACCTTCCTCCAGGCTGAAAGGAAACACACCCTGGTGAGACCACAGCCACACCACCTGCTCAGCCCTCGCCTGCCCTCTGTGCTGAAGGTCAGACTCTGCAGGAGGAGAGAGGCTGCACAGGAGGGGCCTCCTGCAAGTGCAGACAGCAGAGGATTGTGGGAAACTCCCTGACCACAGATCAGGAAGCTGCAGGACAGCTGAGTTGTACCCTGCCCCACTGCTGGTGACTTTTGGCTGTCAGCTCTCTGCCCTGTGCCTTAAAACCCACAAAGTCTCCTGGCACCTTGATAATGCTTGTTAGGATAAAAACTATATATGGGAAAATACTTATCAAAAAATATAACTGACTCCATATTTATGACAATTAATTATCACATGGCTATTCCAGGCATGGGGATTTTAAAAAAATTAAAGGACAAAAAGAATAAAGTACATGACCATGAGACCTAGGTCAGAGGGGCCAGCATTCTTACACAATATTTCTGGAGAGAAGCATCACCATTCTCAGAAACATGCATCTCATCCCATCACATCCCCACACCTGCTCAGCAGTTTTCACCAGCCCCTTGTAGGAACAGGGAGGAATGGCTCCCCCTGGTGATGCTTTGCAAGGAGAAGGGAGATGACACTCCCAGCTGAATGAGCCATTTAAGTGTATCCTGTCTCTCAGGAAATCTAGAGCAAATGGATTTTGGCTTCCTGGAACAGACCAAGAGCTAGGTGCATTGCAGGCTAAAGCACTAACAATGTAAATATGGGGCATGCCAGGGTTGGAATAAAACCCAGAATGCAGGACAAACTCCATGACCCATCATTGCACCCAGATCTGAAAGCATAGATAGGAAAAACTCCTCAAACAGATGTGAGACAGCCCAGGGAGCAAGGCTCCATGTCCCAACAACTGGGACTGCTGTTCCCAGGAAAGGGAGTCCATGTGTCTGTGCCCAGAGAGAAACAAGGAGGGGACAGCTGGGCACAGGTGGGACAGGAGACCAAGGGACATCTGGAGAGTCACTCACCAGCCAGGTAAGCTGCCTTCCTCCTACCTGAAAAACAGCACACAGGGAACAGGTGAGCTGAGACCCAGAGAGTCCTCCACAAAGAGACATGGGGAGTTCAGGAGGGGGAGCAGAGCTTACCAAGTTCTGCCTGAAGTTCATCTGAAAGAGAACGGGGACAGCGGGGAGATGAACACCAATGCCAGAAAAGGAAGGCTACCTTCTTTGGGAATCCACAAAAAAGATATTTTCTGTAACCTAGAAAATGTCCTGACGCCAGACCCACCCATACCACCACGCCTCCTGCTGTCTTCTCTGATCTCCACAGCCTGCTCTGGGCTTGGGATGCTGAATCTCTCTGGGGAGCTGCACCCATGGACCCCAGTCCTGTCTTCTTGTCTCTCTCAGCACCAGCTGCTGCACCTGGCCTCCTACCTCTGGCCTTCAGTGCCTCCTCCTCTGCCCGCAGGTCCTCCTCCTTAGCCTGGTGCAGCTCCTGCTGTTTCTGCCTCTCCTGCACCTTTGCGGAGTGCTCTCTCCTGGTGAAGAAGCCAGCCCCAAAGAGCAGGAGCCCCAGCACCGTCAGGTTCCCAGCAAAAGCTGCCTTCCAGGGAGAGGCCTGCGGGAAGAAGGGCTCTGGGGCCCAGGCAGAGACCCAGTCAGGGGAGCACCCAGGCCCACCCCGCACACTCAGGGATGCCGGCACCACCCCCCAAGCCCTACCAGGATGAGAAGCAGCACCGACCTGGGATGGACACGGCCATCGCCTTCTCCTGGCCCAGGATGGGATTGAGGACAGAGCAGCCCACACGCCCTGCAGAGCTGTCTCTCACCACCAGAGTCGCCTCCACGCTGAACAGCCCTGCTGCGTCCTGGGCATGGGCCTCAGAGAACTCCAGGAACTTCTTCCCGCTGAGGTCTGTCCACTGCACCTGGGGCTTCGGGAACCAGCTTGACGCCTTGCACACCACGCGGACCCCGTCCTGCTCCGGCCCTTCAATGTGCACTTGAGGGGCAGAGCCCAGGCCTGCAAGAGGGGAGCTGTGGAGACCTTGGATTCCACTTGGCCCAGGGCCTCAGCAGGGTCTGGGTGTGGCTCAACTACAGGGGAGTCACTGTGTTCCATTCTGGAGAGTCCATGGGAGGGTGTGGCCTGAAGGGGAAAGAGCCCTGGACCCATGGGGGCACAGAGTAGGGGGCTTTCTCCTCAACTGTGCAGATGAGAACACTGAGGCCCAGAGAAACCAGGAGCAGGAACTTGACCCCAGGGCTCTATCTGTGAACTTCTAGTCTCCTCACTTCACACACACGCTGGGGGCACCTGCTTCTACACCTACTGCCCCTATTTCTCTTGTTTATTTTTGTAAGATATTTATTTATTTATTTGAAAGTCAGAGGTACAGAGAGAGAGAGAGAGAGAAAGAGAGAGAGAGATCTTCCATCCACTGGTTCACTCCCCACATGGCCACAATGACCAAGGCTATGCCAGGCTGAAGCCAGGAGCCAGTAGATTCTTTCAGGTCTCCCAGGTAGGTAGCAGGGACCAAACTCTTGGACCATCCTCCTCTGTTTTCCCAGGCCATTAGCAGGGAGCTTGATTGGAAGTGGAGCAGCCAGGTCAGACAGTTGTTCTCCCTAATTAGAACTGCAACCACACTTCCCTCTTGCTCACCTTCCAGTAATCTTCCTTATTGTCACCAGATTGAGCATTCAACCACTGACTGCTCCATTTAAAATATCCACAGCTCTGCATCCAGACTCCCTAACACAATACACAGTGCCTGCACTGATCTGATATCTGCCTTGCACACTAACGCCCTCTGCCTGCCCCACCACCAAACCCCCGACCTGTGACCCTCAAGGTCCACATACCCAGTGCCAAGGACTATTTGGCTAACTACAAATGATCTTGTTCACCATGCTGTCTATGGCCCTACCTCCTCACATTCCAGTCCATACAGGGTTCTTCAGAACCTCGCTTGCTGAACTCATGTGCCAGCATAAGTATTTGTGCCAAAACACCTTTTTTGGATCATGGTGTACAGTTTTATCTAAGACTGTCTATCTCTTTATTGCAATATTATCACTGCTTGCCATCCCCCATCACTGCTTGCAACCACCACAATGGTGGTACCCAGAGCACACCAAATGCTCCCATCCCAAAGGCTTCAAACTGGGTGCAGTACTGCACTAAATCCTGCGACTCCCCTCACCCCTAAACCCACATGGTGAGTTAGCTGCTTCTTTGAGCTGGGTTCAGATCATCAATAAGGGCCCACCTGAAACCCTACATAAGAACACAGACTGACCTCACTCCCCGGCCCATTGTCCCGATCACCTCCACTTGCTTCACTTGGCCTTTGTTCTTTAACACTTAGCACTTTCTCAAACATCAAAATATTCATCTATTTTGCTTTTTCTGTCTCAGCTTATAGATCATAAACTCTGCAGAACAAGCATCTTTGCTTCACTGATATGACTCTGGTACTCAGAACAATGAACAGCACACACTAGGGGCTTTATATACAAGATTTATATAGGTTGGCACCACAGCTCACTTGGCTAATCCTCCGCCTGCAGCGCCGGCACCCTGGGTTCTAGTCCCGGTTGGAGCACCGGATTCTGTCCTGGTTGTTCCTCTTCCAGGCCAGCTCTCTGCTGTGGCCTGGGAGTGCAGTGGAGGATGGGCCAAGTGCTTTTGCCCTGCACCCGCATGGGAGACCAGGAGGAAGCACCTGGCTCCTGGCTTCAGATCAGTGCAGTGCGCCGGCCATAGCAGCCACTTGGTGGGGTGAACCAATGGAAAGGAAGACCTTTCTCTCTGTCTCTCTCTCTCTTACTGTCTAAATCTGCCTGTCCAAAAAAAAAAAAAAGATTTATATTAAAAAAAAATGAGCTGCCTTTCTCTCACATATGAAATGAGATGCTTAATTATATGAGTTCCCTCCCAAACCCAATACTCCCAAATCTAGATTTAGAATATAAATCAAGTCACCAACCTGCCACCTTGAGTTCTAGAGTGGCCTCTTCATAGTGGCCTCCCTTCTGGAAGAAGCATGAGTACCTCCCATTGTCTGAAGCCCGGACATTCTGGATACGCACGGCAGCCTGCCCTTGGGTGAGGAGGTCCCTCACCAGCGAAGTCCGCCCTGCATACTGGGGCATCTGCTCCTCGTGCTGCTCCCGGCCATTCTGATAGATGAGCACCGCTTCTGAGAACTTGGTACGGAACCACCGCAGCTCCATGTGCTCTGCATTCATGGCTGGGACCAGGGAGCAGGGCAGGGTAGCCTCACCATCCAACATGGCCACAATGGGATCCGAGGGGCCCATCACCAGGAAATCATCTGTGGACAGAGAATAGACTGAGCACTGAGAGACACAGGCAGGGGGCAGAGACACACAGACCACGGGGGAAGAACAGGCAGACCGGGAACAGGCGCTGGAAGATGTGACCCCAAGGCCTGAGGACTGGGCAGTGATGACTCTGAATCTGGATGAGACCCTCAGACCACAGGTTGTGGCCCAGAACGGATGTCACAGACTCCCTCATGAGCCTGGTCCCTGGCCCCAGAGTGTCCCATGAAGAAGAAATCTCTACCCCAATGGGTCTCAACCTTGAGCGTACACCTAAATCAAAGGTCAGCTTGTAAAACCCAGATTACTAGGCCTACACCTAGAATGCCTCATTCAGTTGATCCAAGCATTTCAGAACAGTCCCCAGAGAGCTGACATTGTTGGTTCAGGAGCTACACTTTGAGAACCACAGATCTAACCTGGCCTGTGTCAGCAAACATGGAAACTGAGCACAGAGCACACCTGGGGCCTCCCTCAGAGCTCCTGGGTCACTCAGCCACATCCAGAAAACACCCACTCCCACTCCTGTTTACTGGTTCTGCCCATATTTTTTCCTCCTCCATTGAATTCTAGTTGCACTTAAAACAGACCCCAATGTTCCTTCTATTATAAACCTGTCATTGCTCACAAGAGCTCGAATCAATGCTGGTTAAAGTGCAGTGCATTTTCTTTGTGTCTTTGCCCTTAGCCCTCTGAGGCCTGGCAACAGAGACACATATTTCATGGTTTTTTTTTTTTTTTTTGACAGGCAGAGTGGACAGTGAGAGAGAGAGAGACAGAGAGAAAGGTCTTCCTTTTGCCATTGGTTCACCCTCCAATGGCTGCCGCGGCCAGCACGCTGCGGCCAGTGCACCGCACTGATCCGATGGCAGGAGCTAGGTGCTTATCCTGGTCTCCCATGGGGTGCAGGGCCCAAGCACTTGGGCCATCCTCCACTGCACTCCCTGGCCACAGCAGAGAGCTGGCCTGGAAGAAGGGCAACCGGGACAGAATCTGGAGCCCCAAGCAGGACTAGAACCTGGTGTGCCGGCGCCACAAGGCAGAGGATTAGCCTAGTGAGCCACGGTGCTCGCCTCTTTATATATATATATATATATATATATATATATAGACTTTTTTTTTGTTTTATTTTTTGACAGGCAGAGTGGACAGTGAGAGAGAGAGACAGAGAGAAAGGTCTTCCAGGTGCTTATCCTGGTCTCCCATAGGGTGCAGGGCCCAAGCACTTGGGCCATCCTCCACTGCACTCCCAGGCCACAGCAGAGAGCTGGCCTGGAAGAGGGGAGCCCCAAGCGGGACTAGAACCTGGTGTGCCGGCGCCGCAAGGCAGAGGATTAGCCTAGTGAGCCACAGCGCCAGCCCAGAGTCACAGGACTCTTCTGCAGGACAAGTGACCATGGGCCCAGAACAGCCCCCCTCAGCTCTGTGCTGTGTCACCTGGCCCAGCCACCATCGTCTCTCACCTGGAGGGTGGGAACAGACCAGGCCCTTGGTTGTTCTCTCTCCAGCCCCACTTGTGTTCCATTCAACATGTGAGCTAAACCATGTCTCTGCTGTGCTCAGAGCCCTTCCCTAGTTCCCCAGTCCCCTCCCCTCAGTGTCACACAGACCCAGCAGGGTGGACTCCAATACTCTGATCCCATTTCCTGCTTCTCTCCCCCAGGCTCCCTCTGCTCCAGCCAGCACTTACCTCTGCTGCTCCTTATCCTGGGAACACTGCCAGCTGCAGAATCATCTCTCCCTGGGAGTTCTCACAGCTCACCCCTGCTCCACATCCTTGTTCCTGTCTCACTGTCTACCCTGCCTGCATCCCTGAACATGGCTGCTCCCTGCATCCCAACTCCTGTACCCCTGACTGCATATTCCCTGTCCTAACTCATTTCCCATTAGCCACCCCCTCCCACAGACACAGGCCTGAGTGTTATCCACTGTCCTTTCTAGAAGGGGATACAGGGCAGCTCCGTTTAAGGTGCTCATAGAACAGCCCCTAAAAACCCACTAGTATGAGAGGAACAAATAAACAAATGAATGCTGAGAACACCTAAAAAGGAGGGAAGTGAAAAATTAGGAAAATGGGATTTTCAAATTTTTGATGCACCACTTTTTAAAACATCGCCAAAATATCCTTGGACAATTTTCAAGATCCCTAACATTCATGTGATGGTTTAGTGACTTGTCTTAAAGATATAATGGCAATCAATGGTTGGGGGAACTCCATTACCATCATCTTTCCAGAGCCTGGGCCTCCACAGACTCACCCCCTCCTGACAGAGAACACCTGGGGGCTCCTGTCACTCAGGAAGACCCAGGGTGAGGGACAGGGACAGACTCACCTGCAGAGCCCCACGTGGGCAGCTGGACGAGGAGAAGCAGGGAGGGGAGACTGCAGAGCAGAGAGGGGCGGCAGCCGTGCTCCATGTCCTCAGAGCTGGGGAGAGAGGTAGGGAAAGAGGAGGTCTGGGCCAGCAGACTGGAGGCGGGAGGTGGGTCCAGCCCAGAGTGCCAGCTCCTAGGTGGGAGCAGAAGGCCCAGCCTGCCCTGTCAGCCCTCACAGAGGCAAAGCATTCCCTGCAGACTCATCACATCAGCAAGACGGGGCCTGTGCCAGCAGGGTAGCTGGGGAGGAACAGCTCTTTCTTGTCCCACCACAGTTGAGGTCCTTCTGCCTAGAAAACCAGGCCTTTCCTTTCCCAACCCCAGGAGTCCCGTGGAGGAAGCCATGCCTGCATCTATCCACCATCTACCCAGGACCCATGCCTTCCAAGACAGTTGGCCCAGACTCACCATGAAGGGCATGCTTGTTCCTGTTGTCAGTTGCTCTGTCCTCTGCAGCTGTGACCTGGGTGTCACCTGAGAAGCAGCAGACAGTTCATGAGCCATAGTGCCCAGCAGAGGTGCCCAGCAGCCTGTCTGTCTTTGTAAGTCTGTGGCATTCCCACCACAGGGCCCCGGACATTCCTCACTGACAAGATTCTCACTCTGTACATTTGAAGACTCCTGTTGGGAGGCAGGGCCACAAGAAGAGAAAATGATCCTTGCTCAGAAAAAGCCCCCACAACTGTTGTAAGGAGGAAGGGGGAGGCAGCCTTTTGTCCTGGGAGGGACAGGCTCAAGCACCCCTCTGCAGGCTTAGGCACTCTTGGGGTCACCACTTCAGGCCAGGTTCTTGGCCTTGGACTCAGTTTCCTTCTCTGAAAATGTGGGCAACAATGCTTCTCAGCCTTTTGGCTAAGATCAAGTGTAGTATCTGTTCTTATCAGCTTAATATCACATTAAAATGTGGGTAACAGAATCCCCCTTACCATGCAATGAGAGGTCTTTATATTGGTTCAGTCACCACATGCATTTAGAACCTGGACTGGGTGGGGGGCATTGTGGCATAGTGGGTTAAGCAGCAACCTGCCACATCAGCATCCCGTATGGATACCCGTTCATGTCCCAGCTGCCCCACTTTCGATCCAGCTCCCTGATAATGTCCTCGGAAAGCAGTGGAAGATAGCCTGAGTCCTTGGGTCCCTACATCCATGTGGGAGACCCGGAAGAAGCTCCTGGCTCCTGGCTTCAGTCTGGCCCAGACCTGGCTGTTGCAGTTAACTCAGAGAGTGAACAAGCAGATGGAAAATTGGAAGATTGTCATTCATTCTCTCTCTCTCTCTCTCTCTCTCTCTCTCTCTCTCTTTCTCCCTTTCAAATAAATAAAGGGAAACCAGGAGAAGCACCTGGCTCCTAGCTTCGGATCAGTGTGGTGCGCCGGCTGCAGCGGCCATTGCGGGGTGAACCAACGGCAAAGGAAGACCTTTCTCTCTGTCTCTCTCTCTCACTGTCCACTCTGCCTGTCAAAAAAAAAAAATAAGAAAGTAACTGGGCCTGGTCCTAGTAGATACTTGAGAAATGGAATTAAAATAAATGAGTTAAAGTACAGCCTTCACTAATATTCTGGGTCTTCCTTGAACAAAGCTTTTATCCAGCCGCCCCTTCCCCAAGTCAGCTGCTAACTGCCTTCCTCCTCTTCACTCACTGGTGTCTTCAAAGCCAGCTTACCTGCTACTCTTTCTTCTCAGCTGTGAAAAGCTGCGACTTCCTGCATTGTCTTTAAATTCAGCAGCTCCAAAAACTTCAGAGTCACCGAGACCCCAGCAATTGGCAAATCCACTCTCCAAGCTTGAACCCACCGAGAGCTGCCCTCAGAGCTGCAGAGTCCACTTCCAGGTCCACTGCTGGGCCAAGAATCCTACACTCCAGGTGGCCGTGGACTCCCAGAAGACCAAAGCAGAGCTGGCACCGGTGTAGCAGAGTCTTCAGAGGCCCTGGCCCTGGGGCCCCACCAAGCCCTCCCACCCAGAAGAGCCAGGCCCTCAGTTTCCTTCAACCATCTAAAGTGAAAGCTTGCAGAAGCAGCCTGGGCAGGGAGTGCCCTGCCCTGTGGACCTCGCTCCCTGTTGTCAGCATGAGCACAGTGCAGGAAATAGCACCACAGCTGCCCTGGGAGTGGCTGCAGCACAGCCTGCTTAGAGCTCACAGTGCCTCAGCCCCTCCCCCTCAGCCACCACCTGCCCCTGCCCAGCACCCAGACTTCCCAAGGCCCAGAGACGTTAGGGAACTTCTATGAAAAGACAGAAGAAACTAAATCTTATCCCGTGCATATTATGTGTCAGGATCTGAGCTACACACAGTAGATTCCTGAACCTCCTTGTCACAACTATATGCAGATGCAGTAGGACAAGACCCCTGCCACCTCCTAACACTCAGGTATTTCCTAGGGAGGGAGGAGCTAGAGCTGCAGGGAGACCCTGCACCCCCCCTACAGCCATAACCCTCAGATCCAGCCCTGAAGGCAGACAACTCAGAGTGAGAAAGAGCTGCCATGGGGCCTTGGACTCTCAGCCACCCCAGGATGACACCACCTGGATACTCGTCTCAGCCGGCAGCCCAGCCTTTTGCCCTGAGTATCAGGTGGAAAGGGAGCACCCCAGTCCAGGTCAGATTTTCTGTATGAGCTCTGATAGGAAGGCAGCAAACAGTAATTCATCCCCCTCCCAGCTCACCAGGACCAATGCACAGCTGCTATAACATGACTGCTGTTCACTAAGCACCAATGATTTCTTGCTTAAAGTATAAATTATCCTAAAGCTATTGAGTTACTATTTTACTTCCTTTTAACACACAGGTCATGTTTCTTATCATTTAGTTGTTTCAAGTACTTTCAAAATAGTTTCAGATACATATCTAAGCATCAGGGCCAGCTTTGTGGGATAGTGCGTGAAGTCACCACCTGCAATTTTGGCATCCCATATGGGCACTGGTTCATGTCCCGGTGGCTCCACTTTCAATCCAGCTCCCTGCTTATGGCCTGTGTAAAGCAGCTAACCATAGCCCAAGAATTTAGGCCCCTGTACCCATATGGGAGACCCAGAAGAACTCCTGGTTCCTGGCTTCATCCTGGCCCAGTCCCAGCTGTTGAGGCCATTTAGAGAGTGAACCAGAGGATGAAAGATCTCTCTCTCTCTCTCCCCCTCTCTAACTCTGCCTTTCAAATAAATAAATATTTTTAAATATATATATATATATATATATATATAAAGCAATGTTTAATGAAAAAATATTAAACCAAGTAAGATTTAAAATGTGATCATTAATGAAAAGGATCAACCCTTTATATATTTTGTTATTTAGCAGAAGTAAAAAGAAGTAGAAACACAAGGAGCAGGGGCCCACATACTTGAGTCATCCTCTGCTGCTTTTCCCAGGCCATTAACAGGGACTTGGAATGGAAGTGCAGGAGCTGGGACATGAATGCATGCCCATATAGGATGCCAGGGTCTCAGGTGGCAATTGTACCCACTACATCACAATGCCAGCCCCACTGGTTTATCTTCTATTGTATGAAACTTTCAAGAACTGTTTTCTGATTGCTTATTTGCCAGAAAAAGAAAAAGAAGCAGAAGCAGCACACATACATACACACAGGTGGATTTGTTTTAGTTTTGACTAAAAATTCTTCTTTCAGATCTGCAATCAGCATGAACCTGACTGTGGGTTGAGTTCTGATCTGGCAACCTGCCGAGCAGAGCCCCAGTAGACATCACCCCACGCTGATCCTGCCGTCTGCTCCTCAGGTGGGAAGAGCTCTCCGTCGCTGCACCTTCCCCACACCCTCAGTCCAGGCAGTCACCCCCGTAACTGACAGTTACACCTAAATGTGGCTCAGACACTTCCCTATGTCCTCAGGGTCTGTCCAGTCCCATGCAGAGATCATTGGCTGAGCCTTGTTGGCCTGGGACCCCTGCCCGCCCATGCCCTAAATGGGAATCCACCTGCTTCCAAATCTGAGATTCCTTGAAAGGTGAGCACAAATCAACCTCACCCAATACCCAAGATATATACAGGTAAAGGAATAAGGCCAGAGGGGGGAAAACAGTCTTATAGAAAATTTATGGGTCTGGCGTTGGTGTAGCAGTTAAAGCAGCTGCCTGTGACTCCCGTATCCCATAGGGGCACTGGTTTGTGTTCCAGCTGCTCCACTTCCAATCCAGCTCCTTACTAATGGCCTGGAAAAAGCAGAAGATGGCCCAAGTGCTTGGGCCACTGACACTTCACAGAAGACCCAGAAGAAGCTCCTGGCCCCTGCCCCGGCTATTGCAGCCACCTGGGGCATAAACCAGTAGATGGACGATCTCTCTCTCTCTCTGTCTCTCTGTGGCTCTCTGTGGCTCTCTTAAGTCTTTCAAACAAATCAATAAATCTTTTATAAAAATGTAATATATTTTATTAGACTAATAAATCAGCAAAAATAAATAATAAAACTGAATAGAGGGAACCATTGAGAAAAATGGTGAAAGAAATGGAGAAAAAGGAAAGAGAAGATAGGGGGAAAACCCTAACTGATGAATTTTGTTACCCAGAACTGTTGTAGAAAAACTAAATCTTAAGGATGAATTTTCTGAATTGATTCTGGGGTTTCAGAAATTAGCTCTCCAGAATGATTAGATTTTAGATTTTAAATTGCACTAATAGTTTATGACATCATACACAAAATATCACCACTGGATACACCTAGTCAAACACTTACAAGAAGGGAGAACCCCAGTGATCATGTGTATGATGCTTGTACATTTTTATCAAACTAACGAGTCTGACTGATTGCTCCTAAAGGTATTGAACAAATTGGAGCAAGAAAAAGAGACACTCATGGATTTGAAATCCCAGATCAAATGTCACACAAATGACCTAAAAATTTCTCTATGTCCCAGAAACAGACCCCCATCTCCTCACCTGCAGAGCTGAGATTGCTGAAAATCAAACTCAGATTCATATCCTCCAAGTGTCTTAATTAAAACACAAATTAAATTCTAGACCCCAAACTGTATCAGCTGTAAAAATAAAAGGCATTGTTTGGAAAGAAATGGGAACCTGAAAGTTGGAAAGGGGTGTGTGTGGGCAGACTGATTGAGCTTGGGATACTTAGTCCCTAAATTTTGTTGGGTCTTTTTTTTTCCCACAGAAGTTGCCTTTCCACCTGCCAAAAATGTATACTGTTCATTTTTCTCTCACATTCTCCAAAGAGACTTGCAACCTTTTGGCAGAGTAACTGCAACTAAGGAAAAGTAAATGAATCAGATCGTGCAGAAACTACCGACACTGGCTCTGAACTGACGCTGAGGTCTAGGAGATCCAGTACATTATTGTGGCCCCACCCAATACAGCTCGTCTGAGCTAACAAAGCTTATGGAGGGGAAGTGATCAATGAAGTTTTAGACCAGGTCCCTATGACAGTGGGTCCAGTGGGACCCAAACCCATCCTGTAATTATTTCCTAGTTTCAGAAGACACGAATGGAACAGACGCTGCTGCCGTTTGAGTGTGGTGTGTTTCCCTCACAGGTCCATGTGCTGGAAGCTTGGTCCTCAGCACAGAAATGTTAAGGTGATGGAACCTTTAAAAGGTGGGGCCTAGTGGAAGGCAGTTATCTCACAGGAGCCCTACCCTCACGATAAGATTAATGCTATCTCATGGGAAAGGGTCAGGTCTCCTGTGTTGGGATAAGCTCTGAAATCAGTCCATTTGCCATTGCCAGGCTATTGGGACTTTCCAGATCCCAGGACCACAAATAAAATAAATCTCTCCTATTTTTATATTTACCCAGGATTAGGTATTTTTATATTTACCCAGGATTAGCAATTTGAAAAGAAGTAAGATAGGAAATGCGTCCTGAGGAATGGGACATTGCTATGAGAAAATACTTGAAAATGGAAAAAGAGCTCTGGAACTGCAGGTTGGGTAGAAGTTGGAAAAGTTTAGAGGAGCTGGAAAGAAAGCCCCAGAGAATTACAGGTGTTTCTAGGAATACCTCAGCAGTCCGGGCAATGAGAAAGGCCAGAACTCCCCCCCCCACACACAGGCAGAGTTAGACAATGAGAGAGAGAAAGAGAGAAAGGTCTTCCTTTTTTCCCGTTGGTGCACTCCCCTAATGGCCACCACTGCCGCTGCACTGCGCCGATCTGAAGCCAGGAGCCAGGTGCTTCCTCCTGGCCCAGGAAGGCAGTGGAGGATGGCCCAAGTGCTTGGGCCCTGCACCCACATGGGAGACCAGGAGGAAGCACCTGGCTCCTGGCTTCAGATCAGCACAGTCGCCGGCCACGGCGGCCATTTTGGGGGTGAAGCAATGGAAGGAAGACCTTTCTTATTGTCTCTCTCTCTCACTGTCTAACTCTGCCTGTCAAAAAAAAAAAAAAAAAAAAAAAAGTAAGACCTGAGAGTGGCAAGATGAGGGAAAGTGACAGGAAAGTCAGCCTTAGGCCAAGTGAACTGAGCAGGAACAAAACTGGAGAAGGAGCATTCTCAGGGGAGAATTGCAGGAAAAACTTCAGTGGGAGGTCCTGCGAAAGCAGTGGAAATGGTCTGCACCTGAGTGGAAGACACAGACACACAACAACAAACAGGAACACAAAACGAATGACCCAGCAGCCCACTCTGATGAGCAAGGTGAGGTCAGACTGCACAGGCCTCCACCACTGTTGATACAGCTGGAGGGAGAGCCTAGTGGACTGCACCATCTTTGCCTCTGGCCAGAATCCTCAGGGAAGCAGGGCAACTGCTCACCCAGAATGGGGGAAAATCAAGTGTCTCTCTCTCTCCTCTTCTCTACCTCCACACCAGTGCCCTATGGCTAGCTGTTGGGAGGGCTGGCGCCATTTTGGATATAAGCAGACAGCAGCTGCTTCACTCTTCTGTGTGCACCCAGCAACTAGCAGGGGCAGTCTCTATCCTGTCTGCAGGGCCAAACATGGCAGCTTGAGTCAATTGGCAAGGACTGTCTCCACCTTGTCATCTGGGCAACAATACCAGGTTCACTGCGCCCACCTGGCAACAGGCAGGAAGAGGGAGCCATCCGACAGAAGAGAAGTGCCACCGATGGGGACTATTGAATGCACCAAGCACAATTTTGAAAGGAGTGGGACTGCAGCAGGCAGGTTATGTGCACAACTGAGATCCAGGGATTTTACCAGAGGAAAAAATCCATTCCCCACTGACTTTGAGTCTGACTTGGAGGATAGGGCTCTATCTGCATGGGCAGTGATTCTGAGAACCTCTCAGTCTCTCTATGAACAGGACAGGCTAGTGGCACAGAGCAGACTCTCCTGCACTCCTTGATCATGGGAGAGCTGTGTGCTGAAACTGTGAAAATACTGTGAATACGTGAGAGGGGGCAAGGTATAGAGGGGGTGTGGGCAAGCTCTGGGTATAAAGCCACATTCTCAGAGCTCTTTGGTTGCCAGAGTAATTCATTGCAATGGGAACTGTGTTCACAGTGAGATAACTGCACAGATCACTTGTGTGGTTCATATGGCAGTGTGGATGACTGTTGAACACACTGGGAACTAACACCCAGGCAATGCTCAGCTTGGAGGAGAGATGAGGGCATGATTACACAGAGGTGACCATTCCCCTGCCTCTTCTGTTAATAAGAGGAGAGCTCCAAAGCCCAACTAAGATGTCACCCTGGGTACTTGCCCCACCCTGGGGCACTGACCAGAGCTCCCTGACCACACCCACCATACACCTTGTGCTGTTCACTGAAAGTACAGACATTCCACTAAGACACAGGGGCACAGCTCAAAGATAAAAGCCATCAGAGAAAAAAAAAACAACAATTAACTCCACAAATGCCTAAAAATAAATGCAGAAATTCAAGAAACAAAAATAAAGAAGACACCATGACACCTCAAAGCAACAAAACAACTATTAGAATGTGAAGATGAACAGCTGGAGGAAATGTGAGAAATGGAAATCAAAAATTAATCATAGGATTACTCAAAAGCAATCAGAAGCAAATCCATGAACTAAAGAAAACCATATGAGACATGAACAAAAATTTTTCCAATTAAATTGAGATTTTTAAAGAAAAATCAAAATGAAATATTAGAAATGAAGAACTCAGTAGATCAAATACAAGATGCAGTGGGAAGCCTTAACAACAGCCTTAGAGAAGCAAAAGAAGGACTATCCAAGCTGGAAGACAAATCTTTGGAAATCATTCATTCAGACAAAAAAAAAGAAGAAATTAGAAAATTTAAAAACACTATTGGAGATTTATGGGATACTATCAAATGACCCAACTTACGGGTCTTAGGAGTTCCTGAAGGTGTGGAAAGAGAGAATGGACTGAAAGGCCTATTTAGTGAAATAATTACAGAAATGTTGCTAATTGAGAAAAATTAAAGAGACATCCAAATACAGAATGCACATAACACTCCTAAAAGAAATGACCAGAAAAGATCTTGACCACAACACACTGTAGTCAAACTCCACAGTAAAACATAAAGAAAAGGTTCTAAAATGTATATGAGAGAAACACCAGATTACTGCCAAATCTCCAATTAGACTCATAGCTGACTTCTCATCAAAAACCCTATAGGCTAGAAGAGAATGGCAAGAAATAGCGCCCAAGTCTTAAGAAAAAAAAAAAAAAAGACTTTCAACCCAGAATACTGTAGCCTGCAAAGCTCTCATTTAAAATGAAGGTGAAAGAAAGACTTTCCATAACAGAACATGAAAGAATTTGTCACCACTCATCTAGCCTTACAGATGATTAAGGATGTGCTACACACAGAAACACAGAAAGATAGATATCATTATTGAAAAAATTTGAAGGCAGAAAATCCCCCAGTAAAAGTACAAAAGAAACCCAAAGTAAACAATAGGAATATTTATGGAAAAATGGTAGGGTCAAGTCATTACTTATCTATTGTCAACTTGAATGTAAGCGGCCTCAACTCTCCAGTTAAAAGATACAGACTGATAGAATAAATAAAGGGGAGAGTGATCCAACATGGGAAGCGAGATACTCAGCATACTCATAGAATGGCGGATGTCCTAAACAGTACTCTGGCCTCAGAATCAGCCCTAAAGGCATTCCGATCTGGCTGAAAAGCCCATGAGAGTATTTCAGGCATGGAAAGCCAAGACACTCTGGCAAAAAAAAAAAAAAAAAAAAAAAAAAAAAAAAAAAACCACCTAAATGAAAGATCTCTGTGAGTGAGATCCCAGTGGAAAGAACAGGTCTTCAAAAGAAGGAGGTACCTTTCTCTGAAGGGAGGAGAGAACCTCCACTTTGAATATGACCTTGTCTAAACAAGATAAGAGTCAGAGAACTCAAGGGGCTTCCATAGCCTTGGAAACTCATGACTGGTGCATAGGGAGATTACTGATGCCATAAACAGGAGTGTCAATTTGTAAAGTCAACAACAGGAGTCACTGTGCACTTACTCCTCATGTAGGATCTCTGTCCTTAATGTGCTGTACATTGAGACTTAATGCTATAACAAGTACTCAAACAGTATATTTCACTTTGTGTTTCTATGGGGGTGCAAACTGTTGAAATCTTTACTTAATGTATACTAAACTGATCTTCTGTTTAAAAAAAAAAAAGAAGAAATCAGCAATTCCCAACTTGACTCTCACTGGGATTAAACATGACAATAGGTCTGATCTGATTTCATCATCATTTAAAAAATCATCTATTATTTTTCACTTTATGTTTCTGTGTGGGAGCAAACTGTTGAAATCTTTACTTAATGTATACTAAACTGATCTTCTGTATATAAAGAGAATTGAAAATGAATCCTCATGTGAATGGAAGAGGAGAGGGAATGGGAAAGGGAAGGGTTGTGGGTGGGAGGGACGTTATGGGGGGGAAGCCATTGTAATCCATAAGCCATACTTTGGAAATTTATATTCATTAAATAAAAGTTAAAAAAAATTTTAAAAAAAGATACAGACTGGCTGAATGGATTAAAAAGCAAAACCCTCTATTTGCTGCCTACAAGAAACACATGTTACCAACATGCAAACTGAAAGTGAAAGGATAGAAAAAGATATTCCATGTTAACATAAAGCAAAAAAGAGCAGGTGTAGTCATCCTAATATCAGACAACAGAGTTTAACATGAAAACTTTAAAAAAAAAACTTTAAAAAAAATACTGTTAACAGATATGAAGACGGGTGCAATGTAATGATTAAAGGATCAAATCAACAGGAACATGTGACTATAATAAAGGTATACACCCAACTACAGAGTACCTGGGTATTTAAAAGTAATGTTAACAGATCTAAAGGGAGATATAGACTCCAATACAATAGTAACAGGGGACTATGGGTTACCTGTACCCCTATGTTCATTGCAGCTCAATTTACAATAGTTAAGATATGTAAACAACCCAGATGTCTATCAACTAAAGATTAGATAAAGAAATTGTGGTATATATACACTGTGGAATACTATATAGTGGTAAAAAATGAAATGCTGTCATTTGCAGCAAAATGGATGCAACTGAAAACCATTATGCTTAGTGAAATAAGCCAGTCTCAAAAAGACAAATACCATATATTCTCTCTAATCTGTGGTAACTTACACCACACCTAAAAGGTAATATATAGGAGTGAAATTGATACTTTATGATGACATGATTTGAACAGCCTTTGTGTTTGCTGTTGAGGAACAATGTTTTTTGTTTGTTCACTTGGTTTTGATTTTTGCTTTTTTTAAATTTTTCTTTACACTATTTGTTGATCCCTCTACTTAGTGAAGGGCTAATGTTATGAGTATAAAGTTAGCTGAAAATAAATATTTGTAAAAAATAAGAATGGGAATGGGAGAGGAAGGAGGAAAAAGCATGGGAGTATGGGTGGGAGGAAGGAAGGATAGGAAGAATCATTATATTCCTCAATTTGTATATATTAATTTTATGAATTTTGTATTCTTTAAATAAAATTTTAAAATGCAAAAATGAAATAAAAATATATAAAGTTAGAAAAAGAAAATAAGCACTCAAACAAGTGCAAAAGCATATATGTTCACAACATCACTATTCATAACATTCAAAATAGTAATGTCCAGATGTCCAGCAACAGATCAATAAACAAATTATGCAACATACATGTAATAGGATATTATTCAGTCACAAACAGGAATGAAGTACTAAGATATTACACAATTTGAAAGAACCTCTAAAACATAATAAAACAGGGGGCCAGTGTTGTGGCATAGCAGGTAAAACTGCCACCTGAGGCTTCAGCATCTCATACAAGTGCTTGTTTGTGTTCCAGCTGCTCCACTTCTTCTTTTTTTTTTTTTTTTTTTTTTTGACAGGCAGAGTGGACAGTGAGAGAGAGACAGGGAGAAAGGTCTTCCTTTTGCCGTTGGTTCACCCTCCAATGGCCGCCGCGGCTGGCGCACTGCAGCCGGCGCACCACACTGATCCGATGGCAGGAGCCAGGTACTTATCCTGGTCTCCCATAGGGTGCAGGGCCCAAGCACTTGGGCCATCCTCCGCTGCACTCCCGGGCCACAGCAGAGAGCTGGCCTGGAAGAGGGGCAACTGGGACAGAATCCGGTGCCCCGACCGGGACTAGAACCCGGTGTGCTGCCACCGCAAGACGGAGGATTAGCCTAGTGAGTCGCGGCGCCAGGCTCCTACTTCTGATCCAGCTCTCTGCCTATGCACCTGAGAAAGCAGCAGAGGCTAGCCCAAGTCCTTGGGCCCCTGCACCCATGAAAGACACCCAGAAGAAGCTCCTGGTTTCCTGGCTTCCTGGCTTCCATTTGACCCAGCTCCAGCCATAGTGGCCATTTGGGAAGTGAACTAGTGGAAGGAAGATCTCTCTCTGTGTGTGTGTGTGTGTGTGTGTGTGTGTATGTCTTCCCCTCTCTCTTTAACTCCAACTTTAAAATAAATAAATAAATATTTTTAAAAACATGGTAAGACAAAGTTTACAGATTGTATTATTCCACTTTTATGAAATTCCAAAATAGAAAAATCTGCAGAAACATGAGGCTCAATATTTTAATATGTCAATTTTGCTGAATTGTACTATACATCCAGACAATCTCAATCAAAATTCCAGAAGGATTTTGGGAGAAACTGAGAGCCAAACACTAAGAATTGTAATAGATAAAATAAACAATAGTAGGACTAGCACTATGGCATAGTGGGTAGAAGCCACCACCTGCAGTGCCAGAATCCCATAATGGGCACCAGTTCAAATCCTGGCTGCTCTAGTTCTGATCCAGCCCTTTTCTATGGCTTGGGAAAATAGTGGAAGATGACCCAACTCCTTGGGCCCTTGCACGCATGTTGGAGATATGGAGGAAGCTCCTGGCTCCTCACTTCAGATTGGCACAGCTCCAGACATTGGAGCCATTTGGGGAGTGAACCAGCATATGGAAGACCTCTCTCTCTGCCTCTGCCTCTCTTTCAAATGAATAAGTAAATCTTAAAAAAAAATAAAAAATAACCAATAGAAAAAAACAGTTTTGAGAAATAAGAAATTTGGATGGCTTATTTCGATTGCTTTCAAAAACTTGCTCTATAGGTCCAGTAAGTAAGACAGTGCGGTATCAATCTAGGAAGATGTGTACAGATAAATTAAAAAAGCCAGAATGACCTAATACTGACGTACAGATATAAGGCTGATTCTTTTGCAATAAATGCAATACCATGGAGGAAAATATAGTTTTAGCAGTAAATAGTGCTGCAAAGTTGCAGGTTACAAAATAAACACAAAAATCAATAGCCTTTGTATACACAACAATGCTGAGAAAGAACTTGCAGAGTCAGAACCATTCAAAATGGCAACAAAATTTTAAATACCTTGAAATAAACCTAACAAAGGATAAAAAGAGCTCTACAAAGAAAATCACAAAGTACTAGAGAAAGAAATAGGAGAAAAAAAATGGAAAAAAATTGTTTACATTGGTAGATTGGAAGAATTAATGTCATCAAAATGTCTATACTACCAAAAGCAAATTACTTATTCAAAGTGATCCCAGTGAAAACACCAAGGACATTTTGCTCAGATCTAGAAAAAATAATGCTGAAATTCATGTGGAATCACAAGAGACCTTGAATGGGCCAAACAATCTTAAACAACAAAAACAAAGCAGGAGGTATCATAATACCAGACTTCAAGACATACTATAGGGCAGTTATAATCTAAACAGCCTGATTCTGACAAAAAAAAAATAGATATATATACCACTGGGACAGAATAGAAACCCCAGAAGTTAGTCTACACACCTATAACCACTAATCTTAAAGAAAGGAACTAAAATCATTCCCTGGATAAAGAACAGTCTTTTTATTTATTTATTTTTTGACAGGCAGAGTGGACAGTGGGAGAGAGACAGGGAGAAAGGTCTTCCTTTACCATTGTTTCACCCTCCAATGGCCGCTGCGGCCGGCGTGCTGTGGCCAGTGCACTGCGCTGATGCGAAGCCAGGAGCCAAGTGCTTCTCCTAGTCTCCCATGTGGGTGCAGGGCCCAAGCACTTGGGCCATCCTCCACTGCACTCCTGGGCCACAGCAGAGAGCTGGCCTGGAAGAGGGGCAACCGGGACAGAATCCGGTGCCCCGACCAGACTAGAACCCTGTGTGCCGGCGCTGCAAGACGGAGGATTAGCCTATTGAGTTGCGGCACCAGCCGACAGTCTTTTTAACAAATGGTGTTGGGGAAGTTTTATGAAACCAGTATGAAACCAGACACCTACCTAACACCTTATAAGCAAAAAAAAAAAAAAATCATAGTGGGTCAAATAAATAAGTCTATGGCCTGATACCATGATACCATCAAATTACTACAGGAAAACATTCCATGAACTCTGTAAGAAATTGATATAGGGAAAGACATCTTGGAAAATATTCCAGAAGCACTGACAGTAAAAGCAAAAATAGATAAATGGGACTACATCCAGCTAAGAAGCTTATACACTGCAAAGGAAACATTCAAGTGACAGAATAGGAGAAAATATTTCCAAACTATGCAACTGGTAAAAGATTACTATCCAGAATCTAGAAAGAGCTAAAGAAACTCAACAACAATACAAACATTCCAGTTAAGAAATGGACATAGGTCATGAACACATATTTTTAAAAGATGAAATACAAATGGCCAACAGACACATGATCACTAGCCACCAGGGAGATGCAAATAAAAACTAGAATGAGGTTTTCCCTCACCCTACTTATGATTGTCATCCAAAAAAAAGAAAATGTTGGCAAGGATGTGGAGAAAAAGATACGCTAATCCACTGTTGGTGGGAATGTAAACTGGTACAGCCACTTTGTAAGGCAGTATGAAGATTTCTCAGCAATCCCATTCCTGGGAATTTACCCAAAGAAAATGAAACCAGTATATGAAAGAGTGATTGGTACCCCCATGTTTATTGCAGCTGAAGTCACGATAGTTAAGATATGGAATCAGCTCAGATGTCCATCAGCTGATGACTGGATAAAGAAAATGTAGTGTATATACACTGTGGAATACTACATGACTATGCAGTGGTAAAAAAGAATGAAACCGTCTTTTGCAACAAAATTGATACAACTAGAAATCATTATTCTTTGTGAATAAAGCCAGTCTCAAAAAGATGTATATATCATACATTTTTATAGAAAACTTTTATTTAATAGATATAAATTTTGAAAGTACAACTTTTGGATTATAGCAGTTCTTCTCCCCATAACCACCCTCCCACCTACAAACCATCCCATCTCCTACTCCCTCCCCCATCCCATTCTTCATTAAGATTCATTTTTAATTATCTTTATATACAGAAGATCAACTCTATACTAAGTAAATATTTCACCAGTTTGCACCCATACCAGCACACAAAGTATAAAGTACTGTTTGAGCAGTAGTTTTACTGTTAATTCTCAACACATTAAGGACAGAGGTCCTACAGGGGGAGCAAGTGCACAGTGACTTCCATTGTTGATTAAACAATTGACACTCTTATTTATGATATCAGTAATCAACCAAGGCTCGTGTCATGAGATGCCAAGGCTATGGAAGCCTCTTGAGTTCACAAACTCCAACATTATTTAGACAAGACCATAATCAAAGTGGAAGTTCTCTCCTCCTTTAAGAGAAAGGTACCTCCTTTTTTGATGGCCCATTCTTTCTGCTGGGATCTCAATCACAGAGATCTTTCATGTAGCTCATTTTTTGCCACAGTGTCTTGGCTTTCCATGCCTGAAATACTCTCATGGGCTTTTTAGCCAGATCTAAATGCCTTAAGGGCTGATTCTGAGGCCAGAGTGCTGTTTAGGGCATTGGTCATTCTACGTGTATCCCACTTCCCATGTTGGAAAGTGATCAGTTTAAGTTCATAACTGATCATAAATATAGGATTAAGTGTCAAAAAGATCACAAAAATAAGACCAGTGTCTGCTAATAATAACTGATAAAAAGGAGAGAACATATATCATGCATTTTTCTCTTATATGTGGTAGTTAATATCAAATAGAATTTTATATATATATATAAGAATGAAGCTGACATTTTATGATTTGAGTATTGTTTACAACCTTGTATATAAGTCCTGTGGAACAGTGGTATTTCTACGTTTTAATATTTGGGCATTATGGTTAGTGGTGCTTTAAATCTGTGATTATAAATTTAAATTATATTATTGAAAAATTAAATTATAAAATAAAGAATGGAAGGAGGATGTTTGAGGGATGGAGGGAAGTATGATTATCTTCTTAGAATTGTATCTATGAAATACCCAAAATCTATATAAATTTTTTTATTTTTTATTTTTTTAACAGGCAGAGTTAGACAGTGAGAGAGAGAGAGACAGAGAGAAAGGTCTTCCTTTTTCCGTTGATTTACCCCCCAAGTGGCCACTACGGCTGGCGCATTGCGGTCGGCGCTGCGCCGATCCAAAGCCAGAAGCTAGGTGCTTCCTCCTGGTCTCCCATGCAGGTACAGGGCCCAACAACTTGGGCCATCCTCCACTGCACTCCCGGGCCACAGCAGAGAGTTGGACTGGAAGAGGAACAACCGGGACAGAACCGGTGCCCCCACTGGGACTAGAACCCTGGGTGCCGGTGCCACAGGTAGAGGATTAGCCTAGTGAGCCGTGGTGTTGGACATATATAAAAATTTTTAAAAACTGCAAAAAAGACCTATAGAAAATGTTCATTTTTTGCATTTTTAAAAAATAATTATTACATCCACCCATTTTTTTCACTGAAGTATAGTAAACATTCATTTACACACAAAATATTAGGACTGGCAGCAGGTGCAGCCTGGAATGCCTGTATATCATAACAGAGTGCTAGGTTAGAGTTCTGGCTCTGCTCCTGATTCCAGCTTTCTGCTAATGCATGCTCTGGGAGGCAGCAGGTGATGGCTCAATAGTGGGGCCTCTGCTACCCACATGGGAGACCTGAATGAACTCACAACAAACTTGGCTCAGCCCCAACTGTTGTAGGCATTTGGAGAGTAAATCATCGTATATATCCCCCCTTCTTCTCCCTCCCTCCTTCTCATCTTCTTTCCTTCTTTCCCTCATTCCCTCTGCCTTTCAAATAAGCAAAGTTAATAAGTAACTTTTTTCTGAGGGGCCAGTGCTGTGGCATAGTGGATAAAGCTGCCGCCTGCAGTGCCGGCATCCCATATGGGCACTGGTTCAAGTCCCAGATGCTCCACTTCTGATCCAGCTCTCTGCTATGGCCTGGGAAATCAGTAGAAGATGAGTAAGACCTCGCGCCCCTGCACCCACGTGGGAGACCTGGAAGAAGCTACAGGTTCCTGTCAGCTCTGGCCATTGTGGCCAACCGGGGAGTGAACCAGCAGATGGAAGACCTCTCTCTCTCTCTCTCTCTCTCTCTGCATCTCCTTCTCTCTGCGTGAAACTCTGACTTTCAAATAAATAAATCAATCCTAAAAAAAACTTTTCTTAAAATGAATAAAAGTGATAGATTTGACTATCTAGCACAAAAATTCTTATACAAATGTTAGGAACTGAATGGGTACTTTTAATGAGAGATCATTCCCAGGAAGACATGAACCAAACATCCATGATCCCCTCTTCTGGTATACAGTATTACCTTTCCTCATCCAGTCTATGTCTATGGTCCCATGGTGAGTTTCATAAGATCAGTTATCTAGGCTAGCACCGCAGCTCACTAGGCTAATCCTCCGCCTTGCGGCACCGGCACACCAGTTTCTAGTCCCGGTCGGGGCGCCAGATTCTGTCCTGGTTGCCCCTCTTCCAGGCCAGCTCTCTGCTGTGGCCAGGGAGTGCAGTGGAGGATGGCCCAAGTGCTTGGGCCCTGCACCCCACGGGAGACCAGGAGAAGCACCTGGCTCCTGCCATCGGATCAGTGTGGTGCGCCGGCTGCGGCGGCCATTGAAGGGTGAACCAAGGGCAAAGGAAGACCTTTCTCTCTGTCTCTCTCTCACTGTCCACTCTGCCTGTAAAAAAAAATCAGTTATCAGAGGATGGGAATACTTGCCTGGTTGATAAATGGTCCTGTACCATACGAAGGCACTGCACAGAAGTATACAGTTGCAGCACCTCCACCCCTTCCTGGGACATCAGTGAAAGTGAAGAGTGGAGGGTAACCCTTAGAGTGGGCAGAATTGATTGTCCACTTTGCTTGGAAGGAGAAGCAACCAGTCATGTGATTATTTACCAATTCAGAGGAAGTGGCCAATAGTTTGAGGGAATGGCCTTGGATTTGAAAGTGTGTGTTTTTTTTATTAAAGATTTATTTTGCTTATTTGAAAGTTACAGAGAGGAGGTGGAGAGACCACAAAATCTTCTTTTCCTTGGTTTATTCTCCAAATGCCCACAATGGCTATGGCTGGGCCAAGAAGAAACCAGGAGCCAAGAACTTCATTTGGGTTTCTCACATAGGTGTATGAAATTGGATCAGAAATGGGCAGCTTAGACTTGAAGCAGCATCCATATGAGATGCTGGTGTTGCAGATGGTGGCTTAGTCTGCTACACCACAATGCTAGTCTAAGATTAAGATTCTTGAAAAATTTGTGACAAGAATATTTGTGGAAAGGATATGTGGACAAATATCTCTTAATGGGTCAAGAATGAAGATATTATTATTTCATGCAAATGCTCACCCAAGGATGTTCTCAACCGAGGAGGACTTTAATAGTCAAATGGATGGAATAACTACTGGATCTGGATGGTGACTGAGAGGAGGCACAAGAGGGTCTAATAATAGTCTTCACCTGGATGTGGGTGATGATTTGCAGCAATACAAGGGTTGTTAATAACTTAACAGGGAGTGCCTGTGAAGTGAGCCGTGCTGCAGCCAAGTGCAGTGTTGAGAAGTAGAAAGTGAAGCCATGGTATGTGTCTTTGTTTTTTAGCTGGTAGGGAGAAAAGTAAGATGAGATCTTGTCTGTTCACATAGAGTAATTGAAGATACAAGGGTAGAAAGGATACTTGAAAATATTGGAGAAAGGAGAGAGAACCTCAGCCAGTTAGAGAAGGGTCTCAGAATATATAGTAAGACACCCGCTGTTGATGATGGAAGATATGTACAAGTAAAAAAAAAAAAGCAAAGACAAAAAAGCATTGCATATGTTCAGATTTCAGAAAATACACAATACATCACTTCATTTAAAAGAAAAAGTGACAAGGACTGTGATGCAGAGGGATAAGCCTTACAATCCATATCAGAAACCTGGCTAATGTCCTGGCTACTCTGCCTCTGATCCAACTTCCTGCTAATGCATTCCTGGAGACAGCAGATGATGGTTAAGATACTCTTTCGATAACACTCCACTAAAATTGCCTTCTTGTTGCTCATCAACTTCATGCTTTGTCACTGATAGAATAAGCTCCCAGGATTCACATCTTAGCTGAAACACTTCCCCCAGAGTGTGCATTAGTGGGAAGCTAGAATGAGGTGTGGATCCAGGACTCAAACCCAGGCATTCCAAAATGGATTGTGGGAAACCCAGGCAGCATCATGACCACTGCAGCACGTGTCCTCTCCTGGGCAGAGTTCTCTCTGTGGCAGAGTGAACACAGCTCCATGCTGGAAGAGTCAGAGTCCTCAGTACTCCTACTGCTTTTGGTTTGCTCTGGTTTTCCACTCACTGTGACTGTTGGACTTGGAAGTACTAAGAGGGAGTGCATTTGACCATGCAAAACTTTAAGCCTTCCTACAGTTGAACTTGCCATTGAAAATTCTCTTCTTCAACTTCATCTTACCCAGTTACTCACTGCTTACCCTGGTAGCAGCTCTCTTCTTCCCACAGCTAGTGTTGACTCCAAAGAGGAATCCAACCTCGTGTCCATTCACAATCCCTGAATTAACACAATTTTTTCACCAGTAATAAAAAGCTACTGAGGTATCCAAAAGCACATGTGTTTCCTCCATTCCAGAAAGGAAAGTAAACAAGGTAGACCATAATATTCCTTTCCACTGTGATTATATCAGTCATTCATTTCCATGGAAATTTTTGGAATTTCATGGAAATTATTGTCATCAAATACAGAAAATCCCCCCAGGATACACCTGGGACTACCATCATCTTCTTTGTCCCTCTGCTCAGAATCAAGCTAGATAATTAAACTCTCATTTGTTGGGCACAATAACTCAGACCTCAGCCCCATTCACATCCTAAGAGAATTTAAAACCCATGAAATACCTTTAATGCCAAAAACAATTATTTCATAGTAAAGTTCAGCCTGTCCTAAGCCAGTTCAAATAACATCAACCTTTATCTTTTGTCTGAACACGGTACATGAATCAACAATTATCTTAACCTCTGGAGAAGTTTCCATGGCCTTGCAGGACTTACTGTGGAGATTTTTATTATAGGGAACCTGCAGCCCCAAGAAGTGTTGAGTCAGTGGCAGTGAGGGGCCCTATGTGGCACAGGGATGTAATGGAGACTCAGCCCTTGAGGGTGCACCATCAACTCCAGAGTGCAAGCTGAGCCCCTCCATTAGGGGCCTCACAGCCTCCTCCAAAGAAAGAGAATTTCTAAGGGGCAGAGGGAGCTCCTCAGACTCCTCCACTTTGGAACAGATGCTCAGGGCCACATCTTCCATAAGCATGAAGTATGGAAAGAGGGTTCCAGAGAAAGAGGCTGGGGGGAAGGAGAAAATGTGACACCCATCAGTCATGTCATAGAAAGAGACATACCCTTTGCTGTAGTCTAGGAAAATCCCTACCCTGCAGGGATGCTGTCTAAGGGATAGAAGCGATGGCATGTTAGTCCAGGCAAATTAGATACTGTAAATCCACCCCACAGCCCAGAACCCAGTATCTGGGGATTCTGTATACCTGCCTGTCCTTGTCACATGCTCCCTACAGACCCCCAGAGCCCACCTTCTGCCCTTCCCACTCCTGATCTCCACCTCCCAGTAAGATCTCCCCGACATGATGCCTTCAAGGCCCAACACACTGCAGATGTCATCTGAGCCCACACAGTTGTCCTTCCAGGTCACACTTGTCCTTTTAGGAGAGATGGCAAGGTTGAAATGTGCAGAGTCCGGATCCAGAGTGACAAACCCTGTAGAGAGAGTTCCCAATCATGCAAGTCCTCTTCCAGCCCCATTTCAAGGTTGTACAACCACCTCCAGACCTGCCCAGCTTCGTGGGAGAGGGGCAAGGCCCCTGAGATAAGGACACTGGGACACAAGCCCATGGCCTCCAAGCACTTTTGAGGTTCAAATGTGTCACAAAGACTTTGAGGACCATCCCCAGATCATTCCTTTCACTTCAGCCCCACCCACCACCATTGAGGGTGCCAGCATCTGCATCACCACAGAGAACTGGAGGAGATGCCAGAGCCATAGGAACCACACGAGGAAGCACTCAGAAAGAACACAAAAAGTTACTTACAGGCCTGGAACTGCTCCTTCCTCCAGTCTACAAGAGAACCACACATTTCATATCAGAGAGCTTCACAGACATAACACGCCAGCTCACCAGCTGCTCTTTTGATACAGTGATGTGGGAGTGATGGGGGAAATGTGCAGGAATACATTTAGCTGATGGACTGTGTCTTACACACACACACTCATACACACACGTTGCACGTAGCAGCCTTCCTGCAAATGCTGAACATAAAGCTAACATCCCAGGACTGAGAGGCTGGACACTGACCTGAATACAAAGTCATTGCCCAGATTTCACTTTCAATTTGTGCTTTCTTAAACTGCTAGCTATAACACCCTGAAAACTAAATTTTCTTGAGGATAAATTGAGGAAATCAAAATTTACAGCCCCTCCATTTACCTACAGAGAACTGATTAAGCTGGAATTGTGGGTTTCCTCTAAACCATGGGTGAAGAGAGTATGCTACAATGGGCAGGGTAGAACTTAGCAGATGACTTCCAAAGATGTCCATGTGCTAACCAGTACAACCTGTGACTAAGTCAACTCACTGGGAAAGGGAGCTTTGCAAATACCAAAATATTGAGGACTTTGAAATGCAGATAGTTCTTTAAATTATCCAGGTGGGCCCAATCTAATCAAATGAGCCTGTAGAACCTTGCCAACATGTTTGTGGTCAGAGAAAGTTATACGATGATGGAAGCAGGATCAGAAAGACATATACTTGCTGGCACTGAAAAGGAATGGGACCATGAACCAAGTAATGCAAGTGGGCTATCTGCATAGTATTTGCACTGCTCCAGTCCCTCCTCACAGCTGACATCTCAATGGTCACCACACCAATGACAAGGGTCAGTTGAACAGGGGTTTTAAGAAGATGTCGCTATCCCTAACAGTGACCTGCAGTAGACAAAGGGCCCAGAATGGAAGCAGAGCTGTGATCCCATGGAGGAGCCCCTGCTGTCTTCCCATGGAGGCTACAACACTGACAAGGAGACCAGGATGCCCAGCCCATCTGGGGTTGAGTCCACAGGTAGAGAAGGGGCAGGGAAGAGGCAGGGCAGGGAGGCAGAGGAGCCATCAGCATCACTTACCAGCATACAGCTGCGCCTTCCTCCAGGCTGAAAGGAAACACACGCTGGTGAGACCACAGCCACACCACCTGCTCAGCCCTCGCCTGCCCTCTGTGCTGAAGGTCAGACTGCAGGAGGAGAGGGGCTGCACAGGAGGGGCCTCCTGCAAGTGCAGACAGCAGAGGATTGTGGGAAACTCCCTGACCACAGATCAGGAAGCCTGCAGGACAGCTGAGTTGCACCCCTGCCCCACTGCTGGGTGACTTTGGCTGTCAACTTGCTACCCTGTGTATCAAAACACACAAAGTCTCCTGTGTCACTGGTTCCTCAGTGCTGTGATCAGGACCAAAAACTATGTGCGAAGACAATCTAGTGGAAAAAAGAACAAATTACTCCATGTTGGTAGCAATTAATTATTGTATGGTATTTCCTGGCAGGGGAACAATGGGGAAATTAAAGTAAGAGGAAAAGAACAAAGAACATGAATGTGAGATCAGCTCCAGGGACAAAGGGATCAAACATTCCCTGATAAAGTAGTCTAGAGAGAAACATCACTATTCTGAGAAATGTCCAGTTCATCCTATCACATCCCACATCTGGTCAGCAGTCCAGTCCTCTCCTCCTCCACTTTTGAGGAACAGGACAGGAATTGCTACCCATGAGTAGCGAGGGGGCAGAAATCACACCCCCAAGCTCAACGACCCCATTTATTCATCTCTCTCTTCTCATGGAATCTCAGTGCATCTGGCTATGGTTTCCTGTGCAGACCAAGAGCTAGAGCACTGGAGGCTGAAACTCCAGCAATATTCAGCTGGGGACAGCCCAGGGTGGAAACAGACCCAGGATGCAAGGCTGACTCAATGGCCCATCATTGCACACAGGTCTTAAAGCATGAAAAGGAAACAGCACCAAGATGGGAGAGAGCAAGAAGCAGGGCTCTGCCTCCCACCAGCTGCCACTGCTGCACCAAGGAGGGCTCCACATGTCTGTGCCCAGACAGAAACAAGGAGGGGACATCTGGGCACAGGTGGGACAGGAGACCATAGGACATCTGGAGAGTCACTCACCAGCCAGGTAAGCTGCCTTCCTCCAACCCGAAAAGCAGCACACAGGGAACAGGTGAGCTGAGACCCAGAGTCCTCCACAGAGGGACACGGAGAGTTCAGGAGGGGGAGCAGAGCTTACCAAGATCTGCCTGCAGCTCATCTGAAAAAGAGTGAAGCATCATGAACTCCTGTGCCCAAGAAAGGGATGTGCTTAGAGAACCCACAGGAAAGACCTTTTCTGTACCCTAGAAAGATTCTCACTCCAGATCTACGCACATCTCCACGTCTCCAGCTGTCCTCTGATTCTCCACAATCACTCGCTATGGAGAGCAGAGCCCACAGATTCAAATCGTGTCAGGTTGTCTCTCTCAGCACCTGCTGCTGCCCCTGTCTTCCTACCTCTGGCCTTCAGCAACTGCTCCATTTCCTGCTCCTTATCCTGGCGAAAATAATCTTTTTTCTGTCTTGCAAGCAACTTTGCAGAGTGCTCTCTCCTGGAGAAGCAGCCAGCCCCTAAGAGCAGGAGCCCCAGCACCGTCAGATACCCAATAAAAGCTGCCTTCCAGGGAGAGGCCTGCGGGAAGAAGGGCTCTGCTGCCCAGGCAGAGACCCAGTCAGGGGAGCACCCAGGCCCACCCCACACACTCAGGGATGCCGGCACCACCTCCCAAGCCCTGCCAGGGATGAGAAGCAGCACCGACCTGGGAAGGACACGGCCATCGCCTTCTCCTGGCCCAGGATGGGATTGAGGACAGAGCAGCTCACACTCCCTGCAGAGCTGTCTCTCACCACCAGAGCCGCCTCCACGCTGAACAGCCCTGCTGCGTCCTGGGCATGGGCCTCAGAGAACTCCAGGAACTTCTTCCCGCTGAGGTCTGTCCACTGCACCTGGGGCTTCGGGAACCAGCCCGAGGCTTGCACACCACGCGGACCCCGTCCTGCTCCGGCCCTTCAATGTGCACTTGAGGGGCAGAGCCCAGGCCTGCAAGAGGGGAGCTGTGGAGACCTTGGATTCCACTTGGCCCAGGGCCTCAGCAGGGTCTGGGTGTGGCTCAACTACAGGGGAGTCACTGTGTTCCATTCTGGAGATTCTGTGGGAGGGCGTGGCCTGAAGGAGGGGAAAGAGCCCTGGGACCCATGGGGGCACAGAGTAGGGGGCTTTCTCCTCAACTGTGCAGATGGGAAGACTGAGGCCCAGAGAAACCAGGAGCAGGAACTTGACCCCAGGACTCCATCCTGAACCTCTAATCTCACCTCACTCACTCCTGGGCATCTGCCTTTATTGTCCCTGCCTCTCTTTTAAATCCCTTCCCTTGTAAAACTCAGATTACTGGGCCCCTACCTCCACAGCTCCAGATTCAGTTGGTATGGGGCAGGCCCAAGAGTTTCTAAGCATTTCAGAGCAGTCCTCGGGTAGCTAACAGTGTTGATCCAGGAGCTATACTATGAGAACCACAGTTCTAACCTGCCAGCGTCAGGACAGCCTGGAAACTAATCCAGGAGTTCACCTGGGGCCTCCCTCAGAATTCCTGGATCAGTCAACCCAGGAAACTGCCCACTTCCATTGCTAAGCTGACTTTTTCTGCCCATCCTTTTATCCTCCACTGAACTCTAGGTGCACTAGAACAGACTCAGAGGCTACTTCTATTAGACACCTGCCCTCATTGCTCAAAGAAGCTGGACTTGCTGCTGGCTAACGCAGCAAGTTCATGGGGCAGCTTTGTGGCACTGCAGGTTAAAGCACTGCCTGAAATGCAGGTATCGCTTATGAGCACTGGTTCCAGTCCCAGCTCTCCACTTCTGATTCAGCTCCTTGCTAAGTCTCCTGGGGAAGCAGAAGAAGACAGCCAAGAACTTGGCCCCCTACCACCTGCAAGGGAGACTTCAGATGGAGTTCCAGCTTCCTGCTTTGAGTCTGACCCAGCCACAGCCATTGCAGCCATTCAGGGAGTGAACCAGCTGATGGAAGATTCTCTCTCTCTCTCTCTCTCTCACTCTATTGAATTAATAAATAAATTTTGAAGACAATTCAAGCCACCCTCTATCCTCTCCTCACCCTGGGCCCTCTGAGGCCTTGACACGGTCGCAGCAGGACTCTTGTGCAGAACAAGTTGCCACGGGCCTCAGAACAGCCACCAACCACCCCCTCCAGCCACCGTCGTCTCACCCAGAGGAGGGCAACAGACGAAGGCTGTGTCTGTTCTCTCCCCACTTCCACACTGTGATCATTTTAATCTCTGAGCTAAACCACATCCCTACTCTGCCCAGAGCCCATCCCTCACTCCCTAGCTCCCTCACCCAGGGTCCCGCAGACCAAACAGGGTGGACCCCAGGAATTATCTGACCCCAACTCTTGCTTCTTTTCCCAAACTGCCTCTGCTCCAGCCAGTGCTTGCCTTTGAGGTGCCTCACACCGGGCACACTGCCAGCTTGGCACTGGCTGCCCCCGTGGAATGTCTTTCCCTGGGGGTCCTCACAGAATAGCCCTTCCTCCACATCCTTGTTCCCATCTCACTCTCTACACTGCCCACCTCTCTGAACATGACCGCTGCCCACACCCGATCCACATTCCTGTCCTACTTCATTTCCCATCACTCATCTCCTTCAATTCTGCTGCTGGAAGGAAAGCCTGGACACAGGTAGGTCTATCTGTTGTGTTCAAAGAACAGCCCCTAACATTCAGTTGATATTTCATTAATATTGGGGGGATAAATAAATGAGCAAATAAATTCTCAGAATGCCAAAAAAGGAGGGAAGGCAAACGTGAAGGGAGAGGTATTTTCAAATTATTGATACTTGACACTAAAACACCCACAAAACATCCTTGACAATTGTCAGGATCCCTAACACTCACTTTATGGCTGAGTGACTCTTCTTAAATTTTAATGGTAACCAGTGACTGGGAGAGCACCACCAACTTTCTAGAGCATGGGCCTCCGCCAACCTCATCCTAGAGGCTCCAGGGGGAGGGATAGGGATGCACTCACCTGAGGACCCCCACGTGGGCAGCTGGGCGAGGAGAAGCAGGGAGGGGAGACTGCAGAGCAGAGAGGGGCGGCAGCCGTGCTCCATGTCCTCGGAGCTGGGGAGAGAGGCAGGGAGGAGGAGGCCAGGGCCAGCAGGCAGCAGGCAGGAGACAGGACTTCACCAGAGCGCAAACCCCTCTTTGGGGAACCAGTGCCAGGGCCTCGCTGCCAGCCCTAACAAAAGCAAAGCCTTCCCTACAGGCTCAGCACACAACAGTGTGGAGTCCACGCAGGATCCTGATGGCTGCAACAAATGTGAGATTAGCTCTACCTATCCCTTCTGGGAAGACTGTGGTGCTTGGGAACACTTAGGGTAGCTTGGGAAGATACAGCCCCTTCTTTGCCCACCCTCAGTTGAGGCCCCTCTGCCTAGAAAACCAGACCTTTCCTTTCTCAGCTCCAGGAGCCTATGAAGGAAACCACAGCTGCATCTCTCCACTATTCACACAGCTTCAGGGACCCCCACCCTGACCCTACCCAGGACAGAGGCCCAGACAGGCTGCTCGCCATGAAGGATGCACTCACCACCTCCTGCATTCCTGCTGCTCTGTAGCTCCAGCTGTGACCTGGGTGAGCCTTGAGAAACGTCACAGACAGATCCAACCTGATGGAGGCTGTGCTGCCTGTCACAGAGGCCCAGCACCTATGTGGCATCTGTGGCTGTGGCGTTCACCTGAATTTGAATCCCACCCCCAGTCTCTTACTCCACGGGCCCAAGTCCTGGCCCTACATTCAGCAGGTGCCCAGGCCAGTTCCTGCCGGCAAGTGAACCCTCACTCTCTCTACACTCAAAGATTTTTGCATTTACAGTTAAGGATTCTGCTGGGAGGCAGGGCCACAGAGAAAACAGTCCCTGATCAGAAAAAAAATAATCCCTGAATCACCCACTGTTTGTGGGCAGGAAGCAGAGGCAGCCTTTATCCTGGGGAGGACAGGCTCCAGGGCCCCTCAATGGGCTGCCTGCAGGCTCGGCCACTCTTAGTGTCACAACTTGAGGCAAGGTCCTTGAGTTTCTTGGCCTCAGTTCCCATATCTGCAAATGTTCTTAATGGCAGCTTTCTTCCAAGTTGGCAATGAGAGGTACATGATTTTGTATTGGTGCAATCACTATATGCAATTATAACAGGATGTGGCCTATTACATATTTGAGAAATAGAATTGAAAGAAGTGAATGAAGGATGAGTGCTCACTAACATTGTCCTGGGTCTTCCTGGAGTGAGACTTTTATGCAGCCGTCCCCTTTACACAACTCTGGCCCCACCACATCCTCAGCCGCCTCTCCCAGCCACCTGCCCCCTGCTTTCTTCCTCTTCACCCACAGGCATCTTGAAAGCCACTTTACCTGCTCCTTTTTGTTCCCAGCTGTGAAAGGCTGTGACTTCTTGCAATGTCTAAATTCAGCATCTCCAGATAATTCCGTAAAGAGAGCCCAGCAGATTGCAAATCCACCCTAGGAGCTTGCACCTGCACTGAGCTTGGAACCACAAACCCTGCTTTCCAGATCCAATGCTGGAGGTCCAGGATTCCTAAGCTCTAAGTGGTAATGGGTTCCCAGGAGACCGGAGGAGCAGCAGAGGTGGTACCGGCACAGCAGCCTCTGCAGAGGCCCTGGCCCTGGGGCCCCACCAGGACCTCCCAGCCAGAAGAGCCAGCCCCTGCTTCTCCTTCCACCATCTATAGTGAAAGCTTGCAGAAGCAGCCTGGGCAGGGAATGCCCTGCCCTGTGGACCTTGCTCCCTGTTGTAAGCATGAGCCCAGCACAGGAGACAGCACCACAGCTGCCCTGGGAGTGGCTGCAGCACAACCTGCTTAGAGCTCACAGTGCCCTCAGCCCCTCCCCTTCAGGCACCACCTGCCCCTGCCCAGCACTGAGACTTCCTAAGGCCTGGGAACTATTATGAAAAGACAGAAGAAATCAAACTTTATTCAATACAAATTAAGTGTCAGGATCTGAGCCACTTCCTTGAGACAACTGTAAGCAAATTGAATAAGACAAGACCCCTGCCACCTCCTAACATTCAGGAATTTCCTAGGGAGGGAGGGGCTAGAGCTGCAGGGAGACCCTGTTCCCTCCCACACACACAGCCACAGCCCTCAGACTCAGCCCAGCCCAGTCCAGCTTCAGCTCCAGACAACTGGAGAGAGCAGTCAGAGGGCCCTGAACTCTCAGGTGGCCCATTATTATATGGCCCAGAAATTTATCTCAAGGTCACTTTAACATAAAAGACATGCACTGGGGACTGGTGCTGTTGTGCAGCTTTTAAAGCCCTGGCCTGCAGCTCCAGCATCTCCTATGGTACTGGTTCGAGTCCCAGCTGATCCACTTCCAATCCAGCTCCTCGCCAATGCTCCTGGAAAAGCAGTGGAAGATGGCCCAAGTGACCAAGAGACCCAGTGAACTCCTCCTTACAGGTTCTTCAAGTTTTTTGTGGGCTTTCAAACCTGGGGAAGAATGCAGGGGTTGGGGGTGGGGAACAATACAGGGTGTGAGACTGAACTGGTCTCTTGAAAGAAGGCAGGGGCAAGGGGTAAAATGGCATTCTATCTAGTTTCAGGCAAGAACCTAGAATGGCTGAGGCTTATGCCACTGTAAAGCCACCACAAAACACACCAAACACCAAATAATGAAAAGGGTTTATTGATGTAGGGAAACCCGACAGGCTGGAGGAAGAGGGAGAAGAAGAGAGCCTGGGCCAGAAAGCAGACCTTGTTATAGACTCACAGGGGTGAGGGAATGGGAACAGTCAATCTTGTTAGAGTTGGGGTGGGGTTGCCACTTATGGAGGGGCCATTCGGTCACCTGACTCTTAGTAAGCCAGGTTGGGTCCCGGAGAGACCAGGATGGGGCTTGAGATGGAACCTTTAGGGAAAATGGCTCTGTTTCACTTACACATGTTCCATCAATACTTCCTTTCATATCATTTTCAAGTGTTTCAGAACACTTTCAGATATACATCCAAGCAGTAAAATAATGTTCAATGTAAAATATATTAAATTTGTTAAAAATTTTAAATTGGATCATTAATGAAAATGATCAACCTTTTTTCTTTTTTGTTATGATAGATTTACAAGGCATAGTTACAAAGAGAGAGATCTTCTACCTGTTGCTTTACTTCACAAATTCCCTGTCAGTTAGTGCTACGCCAAGCTGAACAGGAGCCAGGAACTCCACCCACATCTCCTATGTGAGTGAAAGGGCCTCAAGCACTTGAACTACAACCGTCTGCCTCCCAGGATGCATTAGCAGAAGGCTGCCTCTGAATGGAAGTATTTGGACTCCAGTTGGCACTCAGAGGATGCAGGCACTCCAGGCAGAGGGCTAACCACTTAGGCAGCAACATCTGCTCAAACACTTTTATTAAAGGTGCAATCTGATAAGACTTGATTTATCTTTACACTGTTAAATGATGAAGTCACCAGGTTATCTTCTATTATAAGAAAGTTTCAAGAACTGTTTTCTGGTTGCTTACTAACCAAAAAATAAAAAGAGAAGAAACATACACACATACACACAAGGTGCTAGTTCTTGTTTCAACTTTAAAAAAAGTTTCCTGGGGCCAGTGCTGTTGTGTAGTTGGTAAAGCCACCCTACATGGACACCAGTTCCAGACCTGGATGCTCCACTTCCAATCCAGCCTTGTACTAATGCACCTGGGAAAGCAGTAGATGATGGCTCAAATGCTTGGACCCCTACACCCGCTTGGGAGACATGGAAGAAGCTCCTGGCTCCTGGCTTCAGATCCAGCCAGCTTCAGCCATTGTGGCCAAGGAACACATGGGAAATGGGCCTCTGGAAGTTGGAAAGGACATGTCTGGGAAGACTCTGAAACAGCTTGGAATGTTAAGTCCCTAAATTCTGTTGGGTCATTTTTGCCTATGGAAGCTGCCTTTCCACCCCAGTAGGAGCTACCTCTTTACCCTCATCTTAGGAGGGTCACCTTCCAGTTACTGAGAAAGCTGGAATGACTTCCCTGAGAGACTTGCCTTGAAGACAATGCAAAGTCTCCTCACAACACACCCCATCATCCTCTTTGTTTCTAGACCTATAACTATACTCAAGTACCTGCAAGTCCGTAAAGGTGATATACAAATTGTGAATTACACAAACAGAAATCTGAGGAAAATGTGTAGTAATGGATATTGAGAATGTAGATTAATTACAGAAGGTTCATTAAGTTGGATCAGGCTGGGGCTGACACTGTGGCATAGTGGGTTAAGCCTGCAGTGCTGGCATCCCATATTGGTGCTGGTTCGAATCCTGGCTGATCCAATTCCAATCCAACTCCCTGTTAATGGCCTGGGAAAGCAGCAGAGGACAATCCAACTGCTTGGGCCCCTCCATATGTGGGAGACCCAGAAAAAGTTTCTGGTTCCTGACTTTGCCTTGGCCCAACCCCAGCCATTATAGCCATTTGAGGTGTGAAAAAGCAGATGAATGACCTCTCTGACTCTGTGTGTGTGTGTGTGTGTGTGTGTGTCTCTCTCTCTCCCTCTTTCCCTCTTTCTCTCTCTCTGTACTCTTTCAAATAAATAAAATAAATCTTAAAAAATTTGAATAAGGTCATATGTATTTACATGAGTCCATGAAGCAAGATTCCAAATTTAATGTTACAGTTCAGGGAGTTAGAAAAGATTCTAACACTTTACTTAATAGGATGAAACATGGATCAAAAGGTGACCCACAGCCGTGCTGGGCCAGCCTTGGTTTAATGTAGAGAAAAGGATTCAAAGACTTACAGAGACTATGATGTTAGAGTATACTTATCACTTAAGATTTACTCTCCCACCCTGAGGAGATCAAGAAGATGCACTTTTCCACAAGAATAGGAGAAATAAATTTGGGAAGGTGGGGGTCCCAGTTTCTTGAAGAGTTCTGTGATTCCCTTTACATCTCCCAGAATCCTAAACCCAATCAATCTCTTTTCTTTATATATTACCCAACATTAAATATTTTCTCTAGCAACATAAAATGAAGTAATGGAGGAGATTGATTCTGAGGAACTGGAGAGTTACTATGACAATGACTGAAAATGCAGAAGCAGCTTTGTTACTGCAGGACGGGCAGTGGTTGGAAGTTTGGAGTAGGTGGTTAGGAAGCTCCTAGAGCCTTTCCAAGATGGCAGAGTAGGGAGGGAGCAAACTGCTCTAGCCACAGAGAAGATATTTTTCAAAAAGCGGAGAAAGTGAAGTCTCAGGGAAGAGTTACGGAGAAAACAGAAGAGGAAATCCTACCAAAATTAGAGGGACACGGTGGACCTATGTGGAGGGTGTGGGCACCCAAGGCTCAGGACTCCAGCAGCTGAGAACCTACACACCAGTGCTGGAAAGTGAGGTGAGACCAGACCGCAGCAGCACAAGCCACTGGCGAAAAAGCTGCAGGAAGAGCCTAGAGGGAACTCGGCTTGGAGCCCTGTGGGGGATTGTGTGCCAGTCAACTATAGGAAAAAAAAAAGGACAGGACAGACACATTTCTCTCTCCCTGGCATACTGTAAAAAGCCAATATAGCGGGAGCCATTTTGGACATATGTAACAACTGCACCAGCTCATGTCTGCACCCAGCAACCAGCCAAGTAGAGACTCCTGATCCTGGTGGGACAAACTAACTGGGGGTTAGGAGCTTGTGACTGCATGAGGATTCTGTACCAGGACTGTGAAAATAACTGAGGGTGTGTAGAAAGACTCAAGTTATGACTGGAACTTTGAGCAGTCTCAATGGGAGACTCAGGGCTTCCTGATTACCTGGTGAGAAACATTGCTGGGGAATCTGAACTTAAACTGAGGACTGCACAGATCTTTTGTGTGGTCCTTGTGACAGAGCAGATGAATATTTTCATTGGGGCTGGCACTCAGGCACTGATCTCCATTGCGAAGAGGAGCTCAGTTGAGCAGAATAAATTTCCCTTCTGATTAAAAAAATATAGAAGATTTACTATGCCAAAGCTGGGTGTGTCACCCTTAACCCTAGAGAAATGAATAGAGCTCTCTGGCCCACACTCCCTACAAGCCTCCAGATATTCACTGAAAGAAGACATCCCACTTATCTACAGAGTCATACTACAATGATAAAAGTCATCACAGCAAAAGGAAAAGAAGAAGAACAAGAAGAAGGAGGAGGAGGAGGAGGAGGAGGAGGAGGAGGGGGAGGACAAGGAGGACCAGGAGGAAGAAGCAGCAGCCAACAAGTATCTCCACAAATTCTGAATAACAAATGCACCAATTCAAGAAACAAGAATAAGGAAGACAATATGATTTCTCCAAAAGAACACAACACTTCAACACTAGATTGTGAAGATGATGAGGTTGAAGAAGTGCCAGAAAGGGAATTCAAAAAAAAAAATAAGATTACATAGAAGTAATCAGAAGCAAATGCATGAACTACTGAAATCCATACAGGACATGAAATAAAATTTCTCCCATGAAAATGAGATCTTAAAGAGAAACCAAAATGAAATGAAAAATTAAATAGAGCAAATAAAAAACGCAATGGAGAGCCTTAACCACAGAATTGGTGAAGCAGAAGACAGAATATCGGACTTAGAATACAATGCACAGAAAATTATACAGTCAAATCAAAGATAAGAAGAAGAAATTAGAAAACTAAAAAACACTGTTGGGAATCTACAGGATACTATAAGAAGACCCAATATGTGGGTTCTAGGAGTTCCTGAAGGCATGGGAAGACAGAAAGAATTAGAAGGCCTTTTTGGTGAAATAATAACAGAAAACTTCCCTGGTTGGTAGAAAGAAAGGGATACCCAAGTACAGGAAGCACATAGAACTCCTCATATGTGTGATCAGAAAAGGTCCTCGCCACGACGCATTGTAATCAAACTCACCACAGTAAAACATAAAGAGAAGATTCTAAAACGTGCACAAGAGAAATGCCAGATTACTTTCAGAGGATCTCCAATTAGACTCACAGTGGATGTCTCATCAGAAAACTTACAGTATAGGAGAGAATAGCGAGATATAGTTGAAGTCTTAAGAGAAAAAAAAACTGTCATCCCAGAATAATATACCCTGCAAAGCTCTCATTTATGAATGAAAGTGAAATAAAGGCCTTCCAGAACAAAGACAAATTGAAAGAATTTGTCACCACCCATCCAGCCCTACAAAGATTCTTTTAAGGCTATGTTGCACACACACACACGCAAAAAAATAAAGTAAAATAAATAAAAAAAAAACATGGTCATCACCATGAAACAAGGCAAAGGAAGAAAGTCTCTCAGTAAAAGCTCAAATGAAATTCAAATTAAAAAAATAGAAATATTTTTAGAAAAAATGGCAGGGCAAAGTCATTACTTATTAATAGTCACATTGAATGTAAATGGCCTCAACTCTCTAGTTAAATGACACAGACTGACTAAATGGATTAAAAAACAAAACCTATCTATTCACTGCCTACAAGAAACACATCTCACCAACGAAGATGCATGCAGACTGAAACTGAAAGGTTGGAAAAAGATATTCCATGCCAGCAGAAACCAAAAAAGAGCTGGTGTAGCCATCTTAATATCAGACAAAATAGACTTTAACACAAAAACTGTTAAAAGATATAAAGAAAGACACTATATAATTATTAAGGGATCCATTCAACAGGAAGATGTAACTATTATAAACATATATGCACTTAATTACAGCACACCTGGCTATTTAAAAGAAATGTTAAGGGATTTAAAAGGAAGACTCAGACTCCAATACAATAGTAATGCAGGAATTCAATACTCCACTTCCAGCAATGGACAGATCAATCAGACAGAGAATTAACAAGGAAACAGCAGATTTAATCGATACTATCGACCAAATGGACCTAACAGATATCTACAGAACTTTTCATCCTACAGTTGCAGAATACACATTCTTCCCAGAAGTGCATGGAACTTTGTCTAGTATTAACGACATACTAGGCCATAAAGCAAATTCAAAATAAATTGAAATCATACCATGCATCTTCTCAGATCACCATGGAATGAAGCTGGAAATCAGTAATTCAGGAATCTCTAGAGCATATGCAAACACATGGAGACTGAAAAAAATGTTCCTGAATGAACAGTGGGTCATAGAAGAAATCAAAAGAGAAATCAAAAAATTCCTGAAAACAAATGAAGACAAGAACACAACATATCAAAACATATGGAGGGGGTGCACTATGTTGAAGTGGATAAAGCCACCACCTGCAGTGCCAGGATTCCATATGGGACTGGATTGAATCCCAGCTGCTCCACTTCTGACCCAGCTCTCTGCCATGGCCTGGGAAGGCAGTAGAAGATGGCCCAATTCCTTCTACCCTTGCACCCACATGGGACGACCTGGCTCCTGGCTTCTGATCAGTGCAGCTCTGGCCAATTGGGGAGTGAACCAGAAGATGGAAGGCATCTCTTTCTCTAGCTCTCTGCTTCTCCTTCTTTCTCTGTATAACTCTGACTTTCAAATAAATTAATAAATCTTTAAAAAATATATGATACACAAAAGCAGTGTTAAGAGGAAAGTTTATAGCAATAGGTGTCTACATCGAGAAATTAAAAAAGAACCAAATAAATGAGCTACCAATGCATCTCAAGGATCTAGGAAAAAAACAGCAAATCAAACCCAAAACTAGTAGGAGAAAAGAAATAATTAAAATTGGAGAAGAAATCAACAAAATTGAATAAAAAATAGAAAATAGCAAAACAAAGAGTAGTTTTTCAAAAAGTAACAAAATTGACACATCATTGGCCCAAGTAACCAAAAAAATAAAAGGAGAGAGAAGAACTGAATCAATAAAATTAGAGAAGAAAATTGAAATGCAACAAAAGATACCACAGAAATAAAAATCATCAGAAATTACTATTAAAGCGGTATGTCAACAAACTGGGAAACCTAGAAGAGATGGATAGATTCATGGTCACATAAATATACCTAAATTGAGCCATGAAGACATAGAAAAACTAAACAGACCCATAACCAAGATGGAATTTGAATCAGTAACATGGGACCTCCCAACAAAGAAAAGTCCAGGACCAGATGGATTCACTGCTGAATTCTACCAGTCATTTAAAAAAGAACTAACTCCAATTATTCTCAAGTTATTCAAAACAATTAAAAGAGAGGAAATCCCAATTTTTTTCTATGAAGCCAGCATCTCCTTAAACCTGAAAAAGATACAACAGAATAAGAGAATCGCAGACCAATTTCCCTGATGAACATAGAAAAATCCACAACAAAATTCTAGCCAACTGAATCCAACAACACATCAGAAAGATCATCCACCCAGACCAAGGGGATTTATCCCCAGTATGCAGTGATGGTTCAATATTCACAAACCAATAAATGTGACAGCTCACATTAACAAACTGCCAAAGGGAAAAAAATATGATTATATCTTCAGATGCAGGGAAAGCATTTGACAAAACTCAACACCCATTCATGATGAATAAAATTGGTTATAGAAGGAAAACTCCTCAACACAATCAAGCGAATACATGACAAACCCATGGCCAGCATCCTATTGAATGGGGAAAAGTTGGAAGCATTTCCACTGAGATCTGGTACCAGACAGGAATGCCCACTCTCACCATTGGTATTCAATATAGTCCTGGAAGTTTTAGCCAAAGCCATTAGGCAAGAAAAAGTAATCAAATGGATACAAATTGGGAAGGAGTAAGTCAAACTATTTACAGATGATATGATTCTTTATATAGGGGATCCAAAGAACTCCTCTAAAAGACTATAGGAACTGATAGAAGAGTTTGATAAAGTAGCAGGATATAAAATCAATGCACAGATATCAACAGCCCTTATATACACAGACAATGCCATGGCTGAGAAAGACCTTCTAAGAATAATACCATTCAGAATAGCCACAAAAACAATCAAATACGTTGGAATAAACTTAACCAAGGATGTCAAAGATCTCTATGATGAAAAACACAAAACATCAAAGAAAGAAATAGAAGAAGATACAAAAAAATGGGAAAATGGATTGGAAGAATCAATATCATCAAAATGTCCATTCTTCCCAAAGCAATTTATAGATTCAATGTGATACAAATCAAAATACCAAAGACTTTCTTCTCAAATCTAAAAAAAAAAAAATGATGCTGAAATTCATTTGGAGGAAAAGGAGACCTCGAATAGCTAAAGCAATCTTGTACAACAAAAACAAAGACAGGGGCATCACAATACCAGATTTCAGGACATACTACAGGGCAGTTGTAATCAAAACAGCATGGTACTGGTACAGAAACAGATGGATAGACCAATGGAACAGAATAGAAACACCAGAAATCAATCCAAACATCTACAATCAACTTATATTTCATCAAGGGGCTAAAATCAATTCCTGGAGCAAGTACAGTCTATTCAACAAATGGTGCTGGGAAAACTGGATTTCCACATGCAGAAGCACGAAGGAAGACCCCTACCTTATACCTTACACAAAAATCCACTCAACATGGATTAAAGATCTAAATCTATCACCTGACACCATCAATTTATTAGAGATCATCAGAGAAATTTGCAAGATATTGGCACAGGTAAAGATTTATTGGAAAAGCCCTAGAGGCATAGGCAGTCAAAGCCAGAATTAACAATTGAGATTACATCAAATTGAAAAGTTTCTGTACTGCAAAAGAAACAGTCAGGAAAGTGAAGAGGCAACCGACAGAATGGGGAAAATATTTTCAAATTATGCAACTGATAAAGGATTAATAACCAGAATCTACAAAGAGATCAAGAAACCCCACCACAACAAAACAAACAACCCACTTAAGAGAAGGGCCAAGGACCTAAACAGACATTTTTCAAAAGAGGAAATCCAAATGGCCATCAGGCACATGAAAAAAAGTTCAGAATCACTAGCTATCAGGGAAATGCAAATTAAAACCATATGGCTTTCATACAGAAATCAACAAACAACAGATGCTAACAAGGATGTGTGGAAAAAGGCACACCAATACACTCTTGGTGGGATTGCAAACTGGTAAAGCCACTATGGAAGTCAGTTTGGAGATTCCTCAGAAATCTGAATATAGCTCTACCATACAACCCAGCCATCCCACTCCTTGGAATTTACCCAAAGGAATTTAAATTGGCAAACAAAAAAGCGGTCTGCACCCTAATGTTTATTGCAGCACAATTCACAATAGCCAAGACCTAGAACCAACCTAAATGCCCATCAACGGTAGACTGGATAAAGAAATTATGGGATATGTACTCTTTAGAATACTACACAGTGTTAAAAAATTAAATCCAGTCATCTGCAACAAAATAGAGGAATCTGGAAAACATCATGCTGGGTGAAGTAAGCCAGTCCCAAAGGGATAAGTATTTGTTCTCCCTGATCTGTGACAACTAACTGAGCATCTAACAGAAACCTGTAGCACTGAAACTGACACTATGAGAAACAATGACTTGATCAGCCCTTGTACTGACTGTTGAGGAACAGCTTACTAGTTTATTCATTTTACTATTTTCTTTTTCTACTTAATACCATTGACTGAACTATTTACTTAACACAGAATTAATCTCAGGCATTTAAATCCTATTGAAAATTGACCCTTTTATAAATGAGAGTTGGAATAATAGAGGGAGGAGATGGACAGTTTGGCACTAGTTCCCTCAGACTTACCCCTAAAGGTATGGCTACAAATTTGCCATGGGACACCAAATCCCACTAAGTTGACAGGTGCCAATGCCATCTTACTAATTAAAGTGATCAGTTTAAGTTCATGACTGATCATAAAGATAGGATTAATTGTCAAAGGGATCACAAAAATAAGACCAAGTGTCTGCTAATAATAATGATAGAATTAAAAAGGAGAGAATGATACAACATGGGAAGCAGTGAAGTAGCACCTTGACAGTAGAGACTCCTTTTGGAGCACTTGAGACTCCATTCTGGGAAAGAACCCACCCCACCCCCCACCGTGAGACTCTGGTCTGAAACTATGATCTCAAATAGTCGGACAATAGCAGTGCACTACACCACCCTTGGCAGAGCACAAAAATCCCCTAGCATGATTGCACCTCTGGCTTTGTAACCATTTATACCAAGAGGGAAGACAATAGTTTCTATGGCTTCAGTATTTGTGTTCCCAAGCTCAGTTGGGACTGCAGTCTTATAAGTTGTATATTAACAGTAGTGAGGGGGTGGAAACTTAATCAAATTACTGTGTTAGAGTTGAGGATTTTGTGAAGTGATTTCAGTGGAGCAGGTTGTTAGGACAGAGCTCCTGTGATTGAATCTTGGTGGATTTATGGGGGAGGGAAAGGGAGCTCATGGACACAGAGAGAAGTGTGCGATGCTGTCATATTGTGATTTTCTAAGGAAGCTCCTGTGAAAGTCTCCATTGTGCTCCCTGGACTTTGGCTCCCCAGAGCTGTGAGCCAAATAAACCTCGTGTCTTTATAAATTTACTCTGCCTCAAGTATTTCCTTATTGCAACAGAAAGCTTAGGAATATTTTCTTAGCTTGTCTGTGTATGTCTTTGAATATAGTAATCATTTTCTTCCTCTCTCCTTAAACTTATGGTATATTATATGTAAATTGTTTAAGATTGGCTTTATATTTATAATCTTATATAATGTATGTTTTTATTATTCTCCTTTTTATTTGAAGGAGAGAGAGATATCTTTTGTCCACTTGTTCATCCCCACATGACTGCAGCATTTGGGGCTAGGCCAGGCTGCAGCCAGGAGTCAGTGGCTCCATCTTGGCCTCCCCTGTGTGGCAGGGGCTGAAGAACCCACATATGTCACCTCCTAGGTAACATGACATCAATGTTGTCATGATGCTGGATCAGAGGTAGAGTAGCTGGTACTTGAACCAGGCACTGTGCTGGGGGATTCTGTTGTCCTCAGCTTGGCTGCACCTCAATGTCACACTTTTGTCTTCTTAGAGCTTTCTTTTCCTCTTTAGTAGTGAACCACATTTCTCTAGTAATAGTTTTTTAGGTTACATTTTCCCTGCTGAATTGACTGATGTAGTTTCCATCTCATGAGTGGACTCTGCCTGATGTAATCCTCTAAGCCACAGTGCAGCCCAGAGGAGGGTGCTGAGCTGCTCACACCGTGTGGGAAAGGGGAGCTGAGGCACTCACACATTTATCAAAATGCTTCACCCAAGCATGAGACCATACACACGTACTCTACAGGGTCCTTGCTTGGATTTTATGTATTCTCAACATATTCATGTATTAGCTGTCTTATTTATCCCCATTCCATCTTCCATGTATCTTTATGACACTATTACTATTATGACATGCATTACTATAATGACACACAATACTATTGGATTATCTATGTGAAAACTTTCTTTGAAAGAGACAGAAAAGGAAGTCATGCAGATGATGTGATATTATTTACCAAAAACAGGAGTGATCTCTTTGTTTTTTTAAAACATTTTAAAAGATATTTTTATTTACTTTAAAGGCAGAGTTACAGAGAGGCAGAGGCAGAAGCAGAGAGAGAGAGAGAGAGAGAGAGAGAGAGAAGGAGAGGCAGAGAGAGAGATCTTTCATTCATCTGATGTTTCACTCACCACATGGCCCCAACAGCTGTGCTGATCTGAGCCAGGAGCTTCCACTGGGTCTCCCAGGTGGCAGCAGGGGACCAGAACTTGGGCCATCTTCTGCTTCCCCAGGCCATACCAGAGAGCTGGATCAGAAGTGGAGCAGCCGGGGTTCAAACCAGCACAATATGTGATGCTGGCACTTCAGGCAGTGTCTACTCGCTACACCTAGGCTTGGGCCCCTGGAGTGATCTGTTTAGCTAAGTTCACCAGCTGCCCTTATAGCTTCAGAAGCAGTGATTAAAGCCATCACTCCTGAGGCACCTAGTCAGATAGATTTGTAAGTCACCTCAGTGTACATTTAGCAATGAATTTATTTTGGAAGTTAGTATATCAAAGGTACCAGGTACTTTTCTGAGTATCCTAAAACCTATAGTTTTGCTGCACCATAAAATATTTGCAACTTTCTCCCTCTTACTCAATGTATTTATTTTCATTTTTATAAATATTCATTTTGTTTATTTGTTTTTTAAAAAGATTTTATTTATTTATTTGACAGGTAGAGTTACAGACAGTGAGACAGACAGACAGAGAAAAAGGTCTTCCTTCCATTGGTTCACTCCCCAAATGGCCACAACAACCGGAGCTGCACCTATCCGAAGCCAGGAGCCAGGTGCTTCTTCCTGGTTTCCCACGTGGGTACAGGGGCCCAAGCACTTGGGCCATCTTCAGCTGCTATCCCAGGACATAGCAGAGACCTGGACTGGAAGAGGAGCAACCAAGACTAGAACCGGCGCCCATATGGGATGCCGATGCCGCAGGTGGAGGATTAACCCAGTGCGCAACAGCACAGGCCCCATTTTGTTTGTTTGAAAGTCAGAGTTGTATAGATGGAGCGAGCAAGTGAGCGAGCGAGAGAGAGAGCAATTCCATCCATTAGTTCACTCCTCAAATGTCCACAGAGACTGGACTTGGAGAGGCTGAAGCCAGGAGCCAGGAGCTTATTCCAGGTCTCCTATGTGGCTCCCAGGAACAAGCACTTGAGCCATCCTCCAGTTCTTTCCCAGGCACATAGGCAGGGAGCTGGATCAGAAGACTTGAGCTGGAGCTATTACAGGATGCTAGTGTTTCAGGAGGAGGCTTTATCCACTGGGCCACAACGAAAACCCCAATGTATTTATTTTCAAATGCCCTTCCTGTTGGACAATAAACAGTCTATTCTTCCAAACACTCCCTGAAGTAGCTCTACAATTGTATAGTTTCATCACTGATTAGGTAATGGAATAAATACTTTGATTTCTATCTTTGCCTAGAATCCTATTTATGACCTTATGACAATTGTACACTATTTTCTTACATTTAAACAACATAGATGAGGAGTGGGTGAGTGATGATGAAGGCAGAAATAGGAGACTGAGTAGGAACTGGGGAGACTGTGTGGAGAGAAGGACAGAGGGAGAACTGAGGGAAATGGGTGTGAGGGAGGAACTGTGCAGAGTGCAGGGCACTGGGGCGACTGGGCAGGACGGCACTTGGCCAGCACTGAGGGAGCTGGGAGGCTCTGCCCACTGCAGAAACTGACCTGAGATTTGAAAGGGGACTCCTTGAGGGATGAATTCAGGGGAGAGAATGAAATCACAGGCTTCTTACAAAGTGATACATTTTACCTTTTCCTTTGAAAAGAAAGCAGTTATTTTACTTTCATCTCCTTGTAAGGCAGAGCAAGAGGGGAGAGTGAAAGTGAGAATTGGGGGGGGGGGGAGAGGGAGAGAGATAGAGATAGATAATGAGAGTGCTCTTTCATCCACTGTCTCATTCCTGAAACAGCCAGTCAGCCAGTGCTGGGCCAGGCTGATGCCAGGCTCCAGGACCTAATTCATCTCCCCCACATGGGCGGCAGGGTCCCAGCACTTGAGTCCTCATCTGCTGCAGAGCAGCCAGGACTCAAGCCAGCTCTCAGATAGGAGTCTTGGGCTTCTGCGCTGTGAATTATCCAACAATATCACAGTGAATGCTCTTTTTTTCTTTAAATAAAGTGATGTCCTGAGTTTTTCTGCAGTCTGAACATATTCAATGCTTCTGTATTTGTATCCATCCTCCTTCTTTGACAGCAGGTGTCTTGTGAGGTGTTTGGTCCCTTCCTGTTCTCCTGCCCATGTAACTCATCTTCCTGGCTGAGGTTCAGTCTCCTGTCTGCAGAGTCTTCTTCAAGTATCTTTTCCACCACTCTGTCTCCATCTACTCAGTCTGGACAGCCAAGGTCTCACTCACCTGCCTTTCCTCACTACAAATGCAAAATAAGACACACCCTTGGCTTTGCTGCCACTTCTCACAGTGCATTTGGTCTCAGCACTCCTCACTTCAAAGGGACTCCCAGGGCTTGAGTGATTGACAGCCGTGATGTTGCTACAGATCACATCCACATCAAGGTAAGGATTACCATCAGCCCCTCCTGTGCCCCCTCAGTCTCTGTCCAGCTCCAGATCCCAGCACATGGTCATCACCACCCTCCTCTGCTGAGCACGTCCTTGGGGGAGCATTCATGGGAAACACAAGTATCCACTTTCTGTACAGTCAGAGACGTCTGTCCACAGAGCCTTTCCTCAGATGTCCTTGTCACAAATTTTCACAAATCTCCCTGCCAATTCCTAGGCCAGCCCATCACACTATTGGCCACAGCCTGTGACCTGGCAAATACTCGCAGGCCTGGGTGTTTTCCCCAGTCAAGTGAGCAGTCAGGTGCTCTTCACCCCTGTGCTCACTGACGTCCCAGAAAGGGGCTGCAGTGCTGCCACTGCCCACTGGGTGGTGCCTGCCTGTGGTCAGAGCCATTTGTAAGTCAGGCTGAGCCTTCTCTCCCGTCAGGGGATCCTAGGAGCTCCCCATGGGACCAGAGGCACAGACTGGGTGAGGAAAGGCAATGCTGTGTGAGGGAGAGGGGCTATGGGCGTTTGGACCATGTCTTCCTGTGACTTCAGGGCCTGCTCAGTGGATGCTGCATGCAGTACACACTCCCATGTGATGATGGAGTGGTGCTGTGCACACCCTACTTTACAGCCTCTGAATCAGCGCACAGCCAGTGTGACAGAGGGAGTGACAGAGAGAGAGAGAGAGAGAGAGATCTTCCATCCTCTGTTTCACTTCCAAAATGGCTGCAACAACCAGGTCTGGGCCAGGCTGATACCAGGAACCAGTAGCTTCTTCCAGGTGTCCCATGTTGCAAGCAGGGACCTATGCACGTGGCCACCTTCCAATGCTTTGCCAGGCCCTTAGCAGGAAGATGTAATGGACATGGAGCAGATGGGACTCGTACTGGCGCCCATATGGGATGCTGGCACTGCAGGCAGACACTTTACCTGCTGCATCACAAAGCCAGCCTCAGAGAAAAATGATATTTGGCAACAAGAGGCATGGTGGGAGCTTTATGTTGGAGAGGCAAACAGAAGAGTGGAAAACCACAGCTTGGAGTGTGACACTGGGTTCAAGTCCTGCCTTCAGCACCACTCACCCACTGTGTGACATTGATCAGAGCAGCTTCCAAGCCTCACTCAGCCCCTCCTCTGTAAGGAGAGGAGTCTAATGTGGAGGATGTGGTGAGCACTGCACCAGACCCTGATCAGCCCTGTGACTGACAAAGAAGTGCAACCCTTATAAGGACTGGGCTTTGTCCTCTCTGTCACAGGAGGATGACTGTGGACCCGGCCACGCTCCCTAGAGGACCTCCTTCCCACTGCAGGGATGCTTCCATGGATTTGGTCAATCTGGGCCCCAGCTATGTGACAATGTCTCTCCACTTCTTCTTCTCTCTCTTTCTGTCTGTCTCTCTCTGGCCCACTTCCCACAGATAACCACCCTGATAAGCAGGAGTTTGTCCTGGGTTTTAGTTCCTGGCTGACTTCTGGGACTCCTCACTAGGTGACCACTCTTTGTGTCAGTGTCTCCCCAGGGCTGCAGGAGGGGTTGGTCGGGATCCTGGGGCTCTGGGACAGTGGCCCTGATGCTGCCCCTGGGGGCACTGCTCTCCCGGGAGGTGACCATGGCAGACCCTCCACCAGTGACAGCCAGGCTCCAGGGTCCCCTGGCAGCAGGAGGCCTGTCCCTGGCTGACCTCAGGCCCCTTCAGTGCCTGCTGAGAAAGCTCAGGGCTGCCTGCAGGGAAATTTCAGGTTCTGTTCTGCTGATGCCAAGGATGGGGCCCAACCTCCTTCCCAGAGATTTACTCAGAGAGCTCAGGGCTGCACACGTGCATCTCTGGAGGACCAGAGGCCATTTCTTTGCAGTGCAGTCAGCATGAAGGGTGAGGCCTCTGCCTCAGGCTCCACGGGAGCTCAGAACACAGACCTGTGCAGCTGCCCCTTCACATGCACACTGACCAGCCTTCCACCTTCCCACCTCCCTGGCTCACCTGAGCCCCTGCTGGCCCCTCCCCCTCATCCTCACTGCATCCCAAGTCCTCAGGTCACGAGTCAGGGCTGTCTGCTCCTGGCCTGCCCTCCCTGTGGGCCTCAGGGTCCTGCCCAGCTCTGGGGTTGGGAGCCCATCTGCCTTGTAGCTTCTCTGGCTCCCAGCACTTCACTCTCCTGGCTCCACTCTTGGGGCTGGCAGATGGTCATGACAGGCAGCACTGTGACTGTGACGGCCGTGCAGGGATGGCTCCTGACGGCTGCTCTGGGAGAAGCAGAAGCCACTCAAGCAGACATCCCAGCCAGGTCTCTTCTTGGAGCGCAGACTGTGTGGTAGCTCCTCCCCCACTCCCAGTCAGGTGTGTAATGGAGCAGTCGGCAGAAACACACCTCAACCACGGCCTTGCCCTCCTGCTCCTCTTCACACCCTGGCAGAGCAGCTACTCCATCGCTAGGCTGTGCTGTGGTCCTGTGTGCCCCAGAGCGAATGTGCAGGACATGGAGCCTTGTCGTGACAGTGCTGGGACTGGCAGCCTTTCTGGGAGGTGGGATCACGACTCCGTTCCTGTCCACATGGAAGGACTTGGCGAAGGGAGCACATCCCTTTGGCCCTTCTGCCTTTCTCCCTGTGAGGCCACGAGCTTGCTCTGCTCTGGAGGACACAGCAGCAAGGCGCCATCTTGAAACCCGAGAGCAGTCCTCGATGGACACGGAGCCTGTGGGTACTTATATCTTGGATTCCCTGAGCTTCAGAACTGCAAGAAATGAAATTCTATTAAAAAACCATTTAATTATGTATTTGATAGGCAGTGTTTTAGAGAGAGAGAGAGAGAGAGATCTTCCACCTGCTGGGTCACTCCCCAAATGGCTGCAATAGCTAGGAAAGGGCCAGGCTGTAGCCAGGAATTTCTTCTGGGTCTCCCACGTGGGTGCAGGGGCCCAAGAACTTGGACCATCCCCCATTGCTTTTCCAGGCACATTGGCAGGGAGCTGGATTGGAAGCGGAGCAGCCGGGACACAACCTGTTATGGACTAGCTTGAACCAAAATGAGTATCTCAGGCTCTGGTCTTCTATTAGAGAAGCATCCTAAGCACAGGTCAAGCATGCTGTGCAGCACAGTGAGGTTTATTTAGAAAGTGAGAAGAACACGCAGGTGCGTGAGGGCTTCATTAGGGAGAGTGGGCCAGGAAAGGTGAGAAGGGCAATTTCATACCCTGCTCTGCTCATCCTGGGGCCACAAAGTGAGGAGAGGGAAAAAAGGGACCCCTCCCCTGAACCAGGCTTCCTGTGAGCTTTGGAAAGGGGAATGGGTACATAGTACTGCCCCAGGTCAGGTAAGGGGAGGTGCAGTTTGGGGAGGGGTCATCTGATTGATGATTGCACTACACGGGGTGGAGTAGGTATGGCTTCCAGCCCAGGAACTTCTTCTATCTCTCGAACTTTTCCCACATCAGAACTGGTGCCACATGGGATATCAGCCTCGCTTGTGGGAGCTTAACACACTACACCACAACGCTGGCCCAGAAATATTATTCTTTATCAATTACCTATTCTGTTGTATTCTATTATAGCAGCACAAACTGGCCCAAGATTGGACAGAAATCTAGGAATTCTCTTCTCTTCCTCCCAGACAGGAGTGTGAGGCTCCACCCCCAGGGCTCTCCTGGTCTCTGCAGAACCTGCCTGCTGGTCTCCCTGCTCCCATTTTCCGAGTCAGCTCTCCAGAAGGAAGCCTGAGCAGTGCTGCTGGAGTGGCAGCAGCAGTGCTGTGCCTGGGCTGAGCCTGTGCACACAGGCAGGGTCATGGCCGACAGCCGCAGGTCTGGGTCTGTTCACAAAAATCTGTGGGAGCAGAAGTGGGGGCACTGGGTTGATGAAGCTGGGGAAGGAGCATGTGGGCATCACTCGTCCTCTTACTCTGTCCACTTCTGTTTAAATACAGTTAACAGATTTTGTTATTGGTACTTTCAAATAAAAAATACCAGAGTGCTTTGCTGTGATAAGGGTAAAATAAGACAATGCACACAATGGTGGGGGTCAGACCAAGTCACCCTTCTGCAGGAGTGCTGCTAAAGCTTCTCCCTCTCCCTCAGTAACAATTGAAGGCTGTGGGATGTCGAAGGCCCCATCATGGGCCGGGCACACTCAGCTGCATCAGCACCACTGGCTTCCAGCGTGTGGTCCTCAGGCCAGCAGTGTCAGCGTTTCCCTGGACCTTGCAGGAGGTGAGCATGTTTGGGCTCCACCACTCACCTGCTCAACCAGACACCCCATGGGTGGGGCGGTCTGGGAACCCCTGCAGGTGATTCCACTGCTGATGCTAAAACCCCAGGGCCCAGACTCAACCTGGGGAAGCTGAGGGAGGTGGCCTGGAAGGACAAGCCTGGGAGAGCAGGTACAGGTGTCTGATCCCAGAGCCAGGCAGAACGAGGTCAAACTGCCCACAGCAGCATCTGACCAGTCTTGAACCACAAGGCTGAGTGCCCTGCCCTACTCCAGGGGAGGAGGTGAGGTAAGAACACGACTGTGGGAACCTGAGGTCCCGCTGTGGGGGCCCAGTGTGCTGGGAAGGAGCAGCTGTATGGTACTTAGTAGGGAGCCACTCAGAGAAATGGTTGTAGCGCCAGGTCCCATTGTGACAGAGCTGGGGAGGCAGAGTCTGAACCCACATCTGCCTACTCCACGCCCAGGGCTCCTGCCCTCTGCCTCCCCCTGCCTGTGGATTCCATCATTAAGGTAGATAGGAAGCTAGAACTTAGCCTATGTATGTGGGAGAGGGGGCTGTATAAACCAGAACATCTGCAGAAGCCCACCCTGGAAGCAGCCCAGGATCTCACACTCTGACGTCCTGCCCAGACCCTGATGACTGTCCAGGTGGTCTCAGCCCTCCCCCCAGGACAGCTTCCAGGAGAACCCTGTCTCCTCAGCATCCAGTGGGCCCCTGGCCTGATACACTGAGTGATAAACCACTGCTCCTTCCTCCAGGCAGGCCCCCTAGGGGACACTCCTCTGTCCATGCCAGGTGGGCTCCCCAGTCTGATGGCACTGCAGCAAAACCTGGGAGGAATTTTCCTAAGTTACACTCAGCAAATTCTTTGTCCTGGAGGAGGAGAAGGGGAAATGTGGGCGGTCCCAGCAGTTAGCTGATACCAGGCACATTTCTCCCCACCCTCAACTTCTGCTAATCAGGTAAAGTGCTCCCGGGTGTGGCCCAGGCCCACCTGGAAAGCTACCTCCAAGCTGATTGGAGAGGCTACTGGCACCAGTGTCGGTTCTGTCCTGTAGTTAGTGCTCCCCTGAGTTAGTTACGCCCTTCCTCCCGCCCTTTAAAAAGCATACATGGCTGTGAATAAAGTCAGACATATTCTCTGAAACTTGTCCCTGGTGCTCCTTGAGGGAAGGACACTGTCACCCTGCTCTCCCAGACAGTGTGGCTTTGCAGGACAAGATGCAGGGAAAGAGAAATGGTGGAAGAACTGGACCCTTTTCTCTTATGAGCCCCAGAATGAATACAGAGAGCGCACTCAGCACTCAGCTCTCTGCTGAGCCACCCACCTGGGCTGCCAGCTGTATTCTCTCCATTTACCCATGTAACCTTGCTTTCCCCAGTCTGAGTGACTGGGCCCTGTCTCTCTGATTCTGTCCCATCCGTTCTGAGGGATGCCCCACCCCTGTACACCTTGCTACCTTGCTGAGCACTGCTCTGTCTCACACCTGAATTCTTTGTAGCATGAAGACAAGAACCCCACACTCATCTCTGCTGAAAATTAGAGTCCTCTCTGTTCTTTGACTGCCTCATTCTTGTTTAAGGGGAGCAGGATGGGGGTTCATGTATCTGGAGGGCCTTATGGTTTTTACTTTAAAAATTTATTTATTTGAAAGGCAAAGTGACAGAGACAGAGACAGAGAAAGGGAGAGAGAGAGGACAGAGAGTGAGGAAGAGCTGGAGAGAGATCTTCCATCTGCTGGGTCACTCCCCAAATGGCTGTAACAGACAGGACTGGGTCAGGCTGAGCCCGAAGCCAGGAGCTGTATCTGGTCTCCCTTGTGGTTTCAGGGGCCCAAGCTCTCAGACCATCTTCTGCTGCTTTCCCAGGTGCATGAGCAGGGAGCTGGATCAGAAGGGGATCCAGCAGACATCTGTGGCACAGCAGAAGATGAACTATTTTACACTTGTGAGCGTGTGGCTGGTCTCAAGGAGACAGTGACAAGGGGAAGGCAGGGGGCTCACTGTGGTTGCACTGGTTCTCGCCCTGTCCCCATGTGTCTGTCTTATCAGCCAATGAGACTGTGAGTCTCCTCTGGACAAAAGGCTTTTCTGTGTCTGGATGCCCGCAGAAGCCTTGATAGATGCTCACTGAAGAGCTCCTTGTGAGGCTGAGTCCTAGGACTGCTCAGTGGGGCACAGTGGCATCAAGAGGGGAGGGAGTGGGAGAATAGAAAACTTTTGATTGGGGGAGGGGCTGGGGGAGCCCAGGTGTGGCCAAGGATGCAGTCAGGGTGTGTTGAGGGGGGTCCAAGAAGAGGGAGACCCTGGCCCTCTCTGTTCTCAGGGGAGCAGTGTGGGCAGGCTCACCTGGGAGCCCTGGTGTAGGCAGAGATGCTGATATTACAGATGTAGGGAGGTGGGTTTGCTGTGAAATAAAGAGAGGAGCCAACACTACAGCCCGAGAGTGGTTTCGTGGATCATGTGACATAATGTGCCCCAGGGCAGCTCTGTGTGCAGAAGCCAGAGTACCACAGGTGGGGACGGAGGCCCAGAGCAGGAGGCAGAGATCCTGGCCCCAGGATGCCCGTGGGAGAAGCAGGAGTGAGACCTGATCATACCTACTGTGGTCTGTGCTCTGCCCGTGGTGGCCTTGGCTTCCAGCCCCATCAGCCACTGACTTTGAACCCAATCTACAGCACAGCGTGAAGCGCGCTGCTCTCTCTGAAACCACCACATTTTGCACAGGAAACCTGTGTGACCATCCGGGATCAAGGCTGAGTGCTCCTGGCCCCCAGGACAATCCGGCCTTGTCCTTCCCGACCTCACCTCCTCCTCAGCCTGCCAGGGGACCAGCTCTTCGTGACACTTCTCTCACTGCAGCTCCTCCTGCTGCTCTTTCACTGCATGCATTTGCAGTCCTGCACCTTGTGGCCTTTCCTGTCTGGGCTCTGGGAATCCTGTTTGCATTTCTAAGATTTCTGGACTGAATTGCCATCGCCTTCCTGCTGGGAAGTGCTGCTGTCTGCAGTGCTGTCCACAAGGGGGCAGCAGAGGGCTGGGAAACCCGGTGCCGCTGGCGCTGCTTCTGGGTTGGCCCTGCTTCCTCTGGGGCCTGCTGCTGTGCAGAGTTCTGGAGCAGGGGTTTGGAGCCAGGATCTCCGCACTGTTTGGAACACGCACTCCTTTAAATAATGAGAAAGTAGAATGAAAAGGGAAGCTTATTTTGGTAGAAAGCATTGTGATGTCCGTGAGCAGCTTTTCCCTAAACGCATTTCCAGGGACTTCTGGATGAGCCCTCCCAGGTCCTTGGCCTCCCCTCTGCCCCCAGATCCCTGGACACCGCTAGGGCTGCTGCCCCCCACGTGGTGGCCCCACTGGGAGCAGGCGGAACTCTGGGGGGAGCTGGCATCGGCAGGGCTGACCCTGGTGGGTTCCTCACCTCGGGACCCCGGGTCTCAGCTGCGACAGGAGGACAGCAGAGGCCTCACATTAACGCAGGAGAACGGGCACGGAGACTCCGTGTGCGCTGCTCAGAGGAAAACGCGGGGGAGTGAGCGGGGCCGAGTGTGTGGTGGGGGCCGTGGGACAGCAGAGGGCAGGCGTCCATCCCTATAATGTCAGATTTGCCTCGCAGGACTGGACGGCGCCTCTGTAGCCTCTGCCACCCCAGGCTTCTCTTGTGTTCTTTTGGGGACAAAACCGGGGTCTTTCCCATCACCACTTCCTGCAGTCCCTCTGCCAGGATTTGCCTGCTGCACCCTTGGCCCAGGCAGAGCCTGATCCACACGGAACTGGAGGTGAAGGGTCAGAGAATTCCTCCAGGTCGCTGACGCCCCCATCTGGGCAGCACTGGCGCTGGCGCTCGGGGCCCAGCCACTGCCCGGGAAAGCGCTGAGGCCCTGTGGGAGGAGGGGTCCATCGGCCCCGCCCCGGATACATCTGGGCTTCTTTCTTCATAACCCTGCCTGCCTTCTTCTCTGCCTCCTTCCTTTTCCTTTCTTTCTTTCTTTCTTTCTTTCTTTCTTTCTTTCTTTCTTTCTTTCTTTCTTTCTTTCTTTCTTTCTTTCTTTCTTTTTTTTTTTTTATTTTCTTTCTTAGAGTTATAAACGGGGGAGGAGGAGGAAGGCAGAGAGAAAAGTCTTTCATCTGCTAGTGTACTCCCCAAATTGCCAGAATGGACAAAACTGAGCCAATTTGGAGCCAGGAGCCAGGAGCTTCCTCCGGGTCTCCCGTGTGGGTGCAGGGACCCAAGCAATTGGGCCATCTTCCACTGCTTTCCCAGGCCATAGCAGAGAGCTGGATCAGAAGTGGAGCAGCCGGGAATCGAACCAGCGCCCCTTTGGGCTGCCGGTGCTACTGCCTCCTTCCTTTATGCTCTTTTTTTGCCTGTGCAATCATCTTTCCACTTTGTTTCACATTTTTATTTATTTTTTGCTTATTTATTAGCCTGATAAATTTATTAAATTCTCTGTAAGAACACCCTTTTCCATTTGAGCTCTTTATAAACAATCTTTATACAGGAAGACTGCAAAAACTTGGAAAGTGCATATTGTGAAGCCAGATGGGACCAGTGCTGTGGCATAAGGGTTAACCTTTAGTTGTAGCCCTGGCCTCCCATGTGTGCACCATTGTCCTGGCTTCTCCACTTCTATCAAGCCCCTGCTGGTACACCTAGGAAAGCAGTAGAAGGTGAACAACTTGGCTGTTGCAGCCATCTGGGGAGTGAACCAGCAGATGGAAGACTGCTCTCTGTGCCTCTCCTTCTCTCTGTCTGTAACTCTGCCTCTCAAATAAATAAGTAAATGTTATAAAAGAAATTAGATTATAAAACTTTTGCACCAAAGTAAACTGATCTTTTGATTCTGTTTCCATGAACGTTTTGAGGCCACTTGTGCATCTCAGTGGTTGCAGGGAAGGGAGACCTCCTCACCTGCCCTGGACCCTCAGGTGTGGACGTGGATGCCCATTCTGAGCCAGGGTGGGCAGGGGTCCCAGACCAGGAGGGCTCTGCCGCTGACCTCTGGGCAGGGCTGGGCAGACCCTGGTCCTTTGTTGGGCTGAGAGCATCCGGATGTTCCTGAGCCACATCAGTTGTGGTGCTGACAGCCTGGACTGGGGGTGGGGCCGCAGACTCCTCCCCCCTGAGGGGCAGATGGCAGCCAGAGGGAGGAGTGTCCACCAGGACTCTGCTCAGCAGGTTGCCAGGTCACAGCTCAGCCCACCAGCCAGGTTCCTGCTGGTTACAGATGGCAAGGAAAAATTATGAAGTTGAAACAAAAAATGTACCCCATATGTACGTGTGTGTATGTGTGCACACATGTATATATGTGTCTTCTCAATTTTTCATTTATTTTTCATAAAGGGAGAAACTAGAAAACAATTCTTAACACTGTTTCCTGGAGAAGATAACCCAGAGAAGATAATCTCTTTATCCTAACACTCAATGTCAATGAATTTTTTTTTTAACAGACTCTACTTCTAAGAAAAGGGATGGGTAGGACTAGCATTTGGGAGGCAGTTAAGACCCAGGCTGAGACACCTGCGTCCACAGAATGCCGGCTGGATACCTGGTTGCAGCTCCTGATTCCCGTTTCTTCCTAACTCTGACCCTAGAGGCAGTGGTCATGGCTCACGTATGGGGTTTCAGCCACCCCCATATACTTTGTGTTAACTGCTGTTTTATGGCTTAGATATTTATGGAAAACTAGTTTGAAAGCACTAGAAATAACTAAGAGGTATGATCTGTCTGTTAACAGGAAGAAAAATATTAACTCAATTAACTCAACAGCTTAGGATATTTTTTACTTTAAGCAAGAACCCCTTGGTGCTTCCTGAACAGGAGCTATTTTAAAGCTGATGGGCCATGGTCCTTATATCTGGGAGAGGAGGAGTTACTGTTTGCTGCCCTCCTGCTGGAGCTCATTGGGTCCTGGAAGTGTTTCTTACAGAAAATTTGATCTGCCCTGGGGCACTCCTCCTCCTCCTGCCCCTCCCCCTCCCCCTCACCCTCCACTCCTCCTTCTCCTCCTCCTCCCTCCCCCTCCCCCTCCCTGATAAGCAGGGCAAGGGCTGGGCTGCAGGCTGAGATCAGGGTCCAGGTGGTGTCATCGTGGGGGCAGCTTAGAGTCCAAGGCCCTTGGCAGCTCTTTCTCACTCTGAGTTGTCTGCAGCTGGGGCTGGGGTGAGGGCTGGGGGAATGGGAGGGAGAGTTTGCAGCTCCAGGCCTTCCCCTATGAAGTTCCTGGGTGTCAGGAGGTGCAGGGCTCCTGTCCTCCTGCATCTGCTCCCAGCAGTGACAGGAGCTGCAGGAATCTCTTGTGTGTAGCTCAGACCCTGACACTAAATAGTCATGGACTGAAATTCAGTTGCTTCTGAGATTTCCTAAAAGTTCCCTAGCATCTCTCAGCCTGGGGAAGTCTTGGTGCTGGGCAGGGACAGGTGGTTGCTGAGGGGGAGGGGCTGAGGCACTGTGAGCTCTAAGCAGGTTGTGCTGCAGCCACTCCCAGGGCAGCTGTGGTGCTGTCTCCTGGCTGTGCTCATGCTGACAACAGGGAGCGAGGTCCACAGGGCAAGGCACTCCCTGCCCAGGCTGCTTCTGCAAGCTTTCACTGTAGATGGTGGAGGGAGACAGAGGGGCTGGCTCTTCTGGCTGGGAGGGCCTGGTGGGCCCCAGGGCCAGGGCCTCTGCAGAGGCTGCTGCACTGTGCCAGCTCTGCTGCTCCTCTGGTCTCCTGGGAGCCCACTGCCTCCTTTGGATGAGGATTCCTGGGCCCTCAGCATGGACCCTGAAGCAGGGGTTGTGGCTTTGAGGGCAGCTCACGACAGGTGCAAACCTGAGAAGGGGATTTTCCAATTGCTGGGGTCTATGTGACTCTGAAGTCTCTGGAGCTGCTGAATTTAGAGACGTTGGAGGAAGTCACAGCCGGAAGCACAAGGGAGCAGGTGAGCTGGCTGTGAAACACCTGTGAGTGAGGAAGAGGGAAGCAGGGAGCAGGGAGTAGGGAGGAGCTGAGAGTGTGGTGGGCTCAGGGCAGTGGGAGGGGGGCGGCTGGAGAAGTCTCACTGCAGGAAGAACCAGGACGAGGTTAGTGAGCACTGAGCCTGTGTTCATTTCTTTGGTTTCCATTTCTCAAATGTGCTCCAGGCCAGGCCCTGCTCTGACTGCATTAGTGACTGTGCTGATACAGAGTCAGGAACCTCTACCTGCAATCCTGGGGAAAGACGCTGTTACTCACATTTGCAGATGAGGGAACTGAGGCCCAGAAACTCCAGGGCTCTGCCTTCAGCTGTGACCCAGAGTGGCTGAGCCTGCAGGGAGCACCCCGGGGGGGGGGGGGTGAGCCTGTTCTTCCCAGGAGGAATGGCTGCCTCCTCTTCCTGCCCACAACCAGTGGGTGGTGTGGGGGTCATTTCCTCTGATCAGGGACCATTTTCTCTGTGGTGCTGCCTCTCACCAGGGCCCTTAACTGTTAGTGCAGAAATCACTGAATGTGGAGAGAGCGAGGATTCACCTGTCAGCAGGAACTGCCCCGGGCACCTGCTGAACGCAGGGCCAGGACCTGGGCCCTGGAGTAAGAGGCTGGGGTGGGGGGTCAAATTTCGGTGAATTCCACAGCCACAGATGCCACAGGTCTGGGTCCCTGGGACGGGCAGCACAGTCTCATCAGGATGGGTCTGTCTCTGACGTTTCTCAGGACTCACCCAGGTCACAGCCAGGAGCTACAGAGAAGCAGGAAAGCAGCAGGCGGTGAGCTCATCCTTCATGGTGAGCAGCCTGTCTGGGCCTCTGTCCTGGTGGGGGTGGGGTGGGGATCCCAGGTGCTGTGTGAAGAGTGGAGAGATGCAGGCGTGGTTTCCTCCATGGGCTCCTGGGGCTGAGAAAGGGAAGGCTTGGGTTCTAGGCAGAGGGGCCTCAATTGTGGTGGGAATAGAAGTCGTTGTTTCTCCCCAGCTATCTTAAGAGTTCCCAGGCTCCAGAGTCTTCCCAGAAAGGCTGGGTGCAGCTAACCCCACGTTTGTTGCTGTCAGGATCCTGTGGCCCCCACTACTGGCTTGGTGATTCCTTAGGTCTGACAGGGCAGGCTGGCCCTTCTGCTCCCACCTAGGAGCTGGCACTCTGGGCTGGACCCACCTCCCCCCTCCAGTCTACTGGCCTAGACCTCCTCTTTCCCTACCTCTCTCCCCAGCTCTGAGGACATGGAGCGCAGCTGCTGCCCCTCTCTGCTCTGCAGTCTCCCCTCCCTGCTTCTCCTCACCCCGCTGCCCACGTGGGGCTCTGCAGGTAAGTCTGTCCCTGACTCGTCCTGGGTCTTCTTCTGGGGTGGGAGGAGCCCCCAGCCGTCTTGATCAGGACAGGATTAGGTTGCCCAAGACCAAGGCTCTAGAAAGGTGGTAGTGCTGCCCCAACCACTGGTTGTCATTAAGAAGTTAGGATGAGTCACTCAGCCATCAGTGGGTGTTAGAGACTTGACTGTTGTTTAAGGATTTGGGGCCTGCTTTAATGTCAAGTGTCAGTAATCTGAAAATACCTCTCCCCTCACTTTTGGCTCCCCTCTTTTTTGGTGTTCTGCGCATTCATTTGTTCATTTAGTTCCTCCCCAAGTATTAACAGAATGTCGACTATGCATTAGGAGCTGTTCCATGACCACAACAGATGTGTCTCTGCCCCCTGCCTGAGTCTCTCCAGTGTTCTCAGTTTATTCTGTGTCCACAGACAAGTTCCTGGTGATCGGACCCTCAGATCCCATTGTGGCAGAGTTGGGTGGTGACGCCATTCTACCCTGCTCCCTGGTCCCAGCCATGAACACGGAGGACATGGAGCTGCGGTGGTTCTGTACCAAGTTCTCAGAGGTGGTGTTCGTCTATCGGAACAGCCGGGTGTAGCACGAGGAACAAATGCCCCAGTACGCAGGGTGGACCTCACTGGTGAGGGATTTCTTAACCCACAGGAAGGCTGCTGTGCACATCCAGAAAGTCTGGGCTTCAGACAATGGGAGCTGCACCTGCTTCTTCCAGAAGGGAGGCCGCTATGCAGAAGCCATTCTAGAACTGCAGGAGGCAGGTTGGTGGCTTGATCTGTATTCTACATCTATACCTTGGGAGTATTGGAAACTCACGTAATTAAACAGCTCATTTTATATGTGAGGGAAAGATGGCTCACTCACTCATTCTTTTTTTCAAAATAAATCTTTTTTTTTAAAGATTTATTTGTTGGGGCTGGCACTGTGGTACTGTAGGTTAATTCTCTGCTTGCAGCACTTGGGCCATGCTCCTCTTCTTTCTCAGGCACATTAGCAGGGAACTAGATTGGAAGTGGAACAGCCGGGACTCGAACTGGTGCCCTTATGGGATGCTAGCAATGCAGGCAGCAGTTTACCTGCTAGACCACAGTGTGGCCCCTCATTATAAATCTTGTTTATGGAGCCCCTTCTGTGTCAATTGGATTTACTCAGACATCTTTGGTGTGGTTGTGAAATAAAATCAATGCCAAAGTCTTCTCCCAGAAATCCTGTTTGCAAAGATAGTAGGGAAACACAGCTGTTCCATTGCTGAGTGAGCACTATCCCAGGACGTGGTGCACACACAGGACATCCACTTAGGGATTGCAAAGACAGATGACGTCTCATCTCCTTTTTGTTTTTTAGGCAATCAGACGTAACATGTGTAACATTTTTAAAAAGTTTTATTTATTCATTTTTACTTAATGAAAGGCAGTACATCAGAGAGTTATAGAGACAGAGATCTTACATCTGCTGGTTCACCCCTCCAAACGCCCACAGAGCACATGTGCTTTCCAAGCCTCTGCTTCAGTCACACTGCCCAAATTGGGTCACATGACCAACTTCAAAGTGCAAATGTGAGAGAACCTCAGACTGTGTGGTAGAGGGCTAGATCTATACAAAAGTAGGCAAAGTAAAGGGGGCATTTTAGTAATCAGTTTATCACATACGGCTCAACGTTGTGTACTAAGTTCTGTAATTTTGAGTTTCAGTGTCTGTAAGTAAACCTGGCAGAGATAACTCAGGGTGTGGCTATGAGGGAAGGAGTGGGGACAGGGTTGTTGACTGGTGTAGTATTGGAAGGGATTTACAGAGAGAGGCAGTGGGAATCATAGCAGGTGCCCCAGGAGGGAGTGAGGTGAGGAGATTAGAGGTTCAGGATGGAGTCCTGGGGTCAAGTTCCTGCTCCTGGTTTCTCTGGCCTCAGTCTTCCCAGCTGCACAGTTGAGGAGAAAGCCCCCTACTCTGTGCCCCCATGGGTCCCAGGGCTCTTTCCCCTCCTTCAGGCCACGCCCTCCCATGGAATCTCCAGAATGGAACACAGTGACTCCCCTGTAGCTGTGCCACACCCAGACCCTGCTGAGGCCCTGGGCCAAGTGGTCCCCAAGGTCTCCACAGCTCCCCTCTTGCAGGCCTGGGCTCTGCCCCTCAAGTGCACATTGAAGGGCTGGAGAAGGACGGGGTCCGCGTGGTGTGCAAGGCCTCGGGCTGGTTCCCGAAGCCCCAGGTGCAGTGGACAGACCTCAGCGGGAAGAAGTTCCTGGAGTTCTCTGAGGCCCATGCCCAGGACGCAGCAGGGCTGTTCAGCGTGGAGGCGGCTCTGGTGGTGAGAGACAGCTCTGCAGGGAGTGTGAGCTGCTCTGTCCTCAATCCCATCCTGGGCCAGGAGAAAGTGATGGCCGTGTCCATCCCAGGTCGGTGCAGCTTCTCATTCCTGGCAGGGCTTGGGAGGTGGTGCCGGCATCCCTGAGTGTGCGGGGTGCGCCTGGGTGCTCCCCTGACTGGGTCTCTGCCTGGACCCCAGAGCCCTTCTTCCCACAGGCCTCTCCCTGGAAGGCAGCTTTTATTGGGAGCCTGACTGTGCTGGGGCTCCTGCTCTTTGGGGCTGGCTGCTTCACCATGAGAGAGCACTCTGCAAAGGTCCAGGAGAGGCAGAAAGAGCAGAAGCTGTGCCGGGCTAAGGAGGAGGACCTGCGGGCAGAGGAGGAGGCACTGAAGGCCAGAGGTAGGAGGCCAGGGGCCAGGCAGGGGGGTCAGCTGGTGCTGAGAGGAAGGATGCTGGGAGATGAGTCTGTGGGTTCTGCTCTCCAGAGCAGGTGGCTGTGGAGACCCAGACAGGACAGCTGGAGGCTGGAGCTGTGGGTGAGTCTGGAGTAAGAACTTCTCTAGGATACAGATGAGGTCTTTCCTGTGGGTTCTCCAGGCACACGGTCTCTCCTTTTGTTGGGATGGAAGTTCATAATGCTTCACTCTCTTTCAGATGAGCTCCAGGCAGATCTAGGTAAGCTCTGCTCCCCTCCTGAACTCTTCCTGTCCCTTGTGGGGGAAGCTCTGGGTCTCAGCTCACCTGTTCCCTGTGTGCTGCTTTTCAGGTTGGAGGAAGGCAGCTTACCTGGCTGGTGAGTGACTCTCCAGATGTCCCCTGGTCTCCTGTCCCACCTGTGCCCAGCTGTCCTGTCTCCTTTTTTCTGTCCTGGCACAGACATTCCCTGAGGCAGCATTGGCAGTTGGTGGGTGGTGGAGGCCTGCTTTCTTACTCTCTCCCATCTGGGTGCTGTTCCCTGTTCATGCTCTAAGACCTGTGTGCAGTGATGGCCATGGAGTCTTCCCTGCATCCTGGGTCTTTTTCTACCCTGGGCTGTCCCCATATGAGTACTGCTAGGGTGTCGGCCTCCAGTGCTCTAGCTCTTGGTCCGTACCAGGAAACCAGAGATGAGTAAATGGGGTCACTGAGCATGGGGTGCCATCTCTGTCCCCTTTCTACCAAAACACCATCCAGTGGGAGCTGCTGCTCACCTGTTCCTCCAAGGTTCCGGGGAAAAGTGATAGGGAGAGGACTGCACTTCTGACCAGGTGTGGTGGTTGATGGGATGAGCTGAACGATTCTCAGCACAGTTGCGCTTCTCTAGCAGTATTTTACAGAGAATATTTGGTCCCTTAGACCCTGAAAGGGGTCTCATATCCATGTTGTTTCCTCTTTTCCTGTAATTTTTCCAATATACCAAACCAAGAATTATTACACAATAATTGTTATATATTATATTATACAATATTATTATATATATTATATATTATATTTATTAATCATTATATATTGTATTATATAATACAAATATTATACAATAATTGTTTATTTAGAGTATTTTGTGGTTTTTAAAAAGTGTTCATTTTATTTTTTGAAACGGAGACAGCGAGAGAGAGAGATCTTCTATTCACTGGTTCACTCCCCAAATGGCCACAATGGCCAGTGCTGGGCCAGTCTGAAGCCAGAAGCCAGGAGTTTCTCCAGGTCTCCCACGTGGGTGCAGGGGCCCAAGCACTTGAACTGTCTTCTACTGCTTTCCAGGATCATAAGCAGGAAGCTGGATAAGAAGAGGTGCAGTTGAGACTTGAACTTGGCCTGATACTGATGCCAAATTGCAGGCAGAAGTTTTACATGCTACGCCATAATGCTGGCTCCATTTTTTCACTAAATATCTTCACATGGTATATTTTTATCCTGACAGCACTGAAGAGCCAGTGACACAGGAGTCTTTGTGGGTTTTGAGGCATAGGGCAGAGAGCTGACAGCCAAAGTCACCCAGCACTGGGGCAGGGGTGCAACTCAGCTGTCCTGCAGGCTTCCTGATCTGTGGTCAGGGAGTTTCCCACAATCCTCTGCTGTCTGCACCTGCAGGAGGCCCCTTCTGTGCAGCCTCTCTCCTCCTGCAGAGTCTGACCTTCAGCACAGAGGGCAGGTAAGGGCTGGGCAGGTGGTGTGGCTGTGGTCTCACCAGGGTGTGTTTCCTTTCAGCCTGGAGGAAGGCGCAGCTGTTTTCTGGTAAGTGACCTGATGGTCCCTCTGCCTCCCTGCCCCTGCCCTGCCCCTTCTCTACCTGTGGACTCAACTCCAGATGGGCTGGGCTTCCTGCTCTCCTTGTCACCATTGTGGCCTGCAAAGGAAGAGAGTAGGGACTCCTCCATGGGACCACAACTCTGCTTCCATTCTGGGCCCTTTGTCAACTGCAGGTCATGATTAAGGTTAGCAACATCTTTTTTTTTTTTTTTAATAAGAGAGGGAGGAACTTTATAGTTCTACATATATTCTTTTTTATATAAGATTTATTTAATTACTTGAAAGTCAGAGTTACACAGAGGTAGGAGAGGCAGAGAGAGAGAGGTCTTCCATCTTATGGTTCACTCCCAATTGGCCGGAGATTCGCTGATCTGAAGGCAGGATCTTCTTCCGGGGCTTCTAGGCAGGTACAGGGGCCTAAACTTGGTCCACCTTCTACTGCTTTCCTAGGCCACAGCAGAGAGCTGGATCAGAAGCGGGGTAGCCGGGACTAGACCTGGTACCCATATGGATGCTGGCGCTTCAGGCCAGGGCAGTAACCCACTGTGCCACAATGCTGGCTGCAGAAACTCCTTCTTAAAACCCCTTGTTCAACTGATCCTTCTCATTACGGTGAGCCAGGTGTGAGGAGAGCCTGGAGCCAGGGAAAGACTGTGTAGATCAGGAAGCGCCGGTCTCCAGATGACCCTGGGGACCACGTTTCACTGCTCAGGACTCAGATTATATTAAGAGGGACATGGGATCTATGTTCTTCTTACCCCCAAATCCTCCCTTTAAGGCCCACTTTGGTCTTCCTGGCCCTGGAATGTGGTCTTCTCTGCTTCTTCGTGCTCTGACCGCTGTCCAGCCTGGGTTTCTTCCTGTAAGTATCAGTGGTTGCTGAGGAGTTAGTTATTCTGAGTTAATGTTCTAAATTTGGAAACAGAGGCTCTGGGATGTTTGTGGATGGATTTGTGGGTTGAGGTCTCTGACATACCTGAAATTGTATGCAACATTTTGGTACTCTGAGATCAGAAAAGCTTAAAATGTATTTGACATGCAGAGTGAGAGCAACAGCAAGAATGACAGATATCCCATCTCCTAGTTCACTCCCTAACTGCTAGCAACAGCCATGGCCACGTCAAGGCCAGGATGAGGACCTCAGCCTAGATCTCCCACATGCATGTCAGAAACACACCCCCTCAGTCCTGCCTCTCAGGGTCTCCATTGGCAAGAAGCTGGAGTCTGAGGCTTGTACATGCCTACCCCTCTTTTTAAAATGTATGTTAATTTGAATAGGAGGAAGTGTGGGATGAATGGATAGAAGGATGAAGGGAGGGAGGGAGGGAGAGAGGGAGGGAGGGAGGGAGGGAGAGAGAGAGAGAGAGAGAGAGAGAGAGAGAGAGAGAGGAACACTCCCATTGGCTGTTCTATTCCCAAATATCTGCAATGGCCAGGATTCTTTTTAAGTGAGCTGGAGTCAAATCCAGGAGGAGCTGGGAATCCAATCTAGATCCCCTACATGGTTGGTAGGGACCCAACTAGATGCATTATTTACTGTTTCCAAGGTGTGCCTTGGCCAGAGCTGGAATTAGGAGCTGGGGCTGGGAATCAAATCCAGGCCTCTGACATCAAATTCAGACATCTTAACCCGTGACTTCGCTGGAAGGTCAAATTCCTGCCCCTAAATAGGTTTTTTTTTCCTACAAGAGCAACAAATATGTGATGGTCTACTACCATTTTTTTAACATTTTAGGAGAATTCTGTATTCATTAACAGCTCAAGGCCCTTGTTTGCTTTTTGGGGCAATCCATCAAGACTGAAAAAATATAAACTTAGAAAAGCAGAAATTGTTACCTAGAGAAAGGATGGCAAGCAAATTGTGGGAGAAAAGAACATGTGGGGAAGAGAGGGGAGGAGAGGGAGAGAGTGAGTGCTGTGCAGGTGGCTCAGAGTGGCTGAAAGCCCAGCCCTGGTGTTGGAATGTAGAAAGTGTGCTGAGGGTTCACAGGGTTTGGGTATGTGAAATAGAATTGATTCTTGTACACTTTGTATATAAATTTCAGGAAAAATCTAAATTAAAACATATTAAAATTTGAGAGAGAGAGAGTGAGCAAGTGTGCTCATCACTGGTTCATTCCTTGAATCCTTCAGCCATCGCTGCTGCATCCTCAGTCTACAATGGGAGGAAGTTAGAGTACCCCGGCCCATGGGGTAATTAACTAGGACACGAGGAGGGCAGGCCTGAATGGAGAGACAAACCAGACATGAGAAGGGAGACCAAGACAGTATTCTGATCAAGGTCCCACTTTATTGGAGAAGGAGGCAGCTTATATAGTATAAGGCAACGATTGTAGCAGTCGAGGGCAAGCAGGGATCATTTTACAACATAGTTTATAGGAATGGTTTTACAGGAGTTTTAGATCAACATCAGTTTGACAAGGGGAGTTACCGTGGGGTTTTACAGCCACCAAATATGCTTATCAAGATACAAGAGGTTGTGAGGTCAGAGGGCACTGAAGCCAGACGGCCAAGCGCCAACCATATCAGTGGTCTGTACAAACGGAGCTTTCTAGTGATTTGTGGTTGAAGGTTAATCTAAATAGAGGCCTATACAGGGAAACCAGCACAGTGGCTCCCAGCATTAGAGTCCAGAGCTGGAGCTAACTCTGACGTGGAGCTGATATCACACAAGGAACAATAAGAGGTTGGACGGCAGCCCATATAGCTACAGCCAGAGTTCAGGAGGCTTGTATGTAGGCCCTTTTTTTTTCAAAATATTTATTTATTTATTTGAAAGGCAGAGGTACAGAGAGGCAGAGGCAGAGGGAACCTTCCTTCTGCTGGTTCACTCCCCAGATGGCCACCAGGGCTGGAGCTGCGCTGATCCAAAGCCAGGAGCCAAGAGCTTCTTCCTGGTCTCCTGCGTGACTGCAGGGGCCCAACGACTTGGGCCATCTTTTAGTGCTTTCCAAGGCCTTAGCAGAGAGCTGGATCTGAAGTGGAGCAGCCAGGATTCGAACTGGTGCTCATATGGGATGCCAGTACTGCAGGTAGCGGCTTTACCCACTATGCCACAGTGCCAGCCCCAGTATGTAGGCTCTTCTAATCAAAACCTCAAACTCAGCAGCTCAAGATGTAGTGGATGCACTCCTTCACATCTCACTGCAACTCATGAGCATTCTTTCACTTACAAATAATGTTCCAAAGTGGAGTGGTGAGGGACTCCTGTTCATTAGTGCTAATATATACTCTTATAGATGGGATAGAATTTGGTAGGCTGGCTATCTCTTCCCAACATTTAAAATCTCTATATGACTGGGGCAGTAAGTTAGCTGTTGGGTTCTTTGTGTCAGTTCAGATTTTGGGAAGGTTCTCAAGCTCCTAGGCAAAGGTGACCAGGATCCCAGGGTGACTGAGGAGAGAACAGAGACCTGTACATGAGGCCACTTTTCATGGGGACTTGGCTGCTTGCAGCTTCTTGTTAAGTGGGGATGTAGCATAGACTCTGGGGGCCACAATGGAAACCTTCCAGTTCATTAGCAGCCCTGGAAGGCCACCTTCACTGTCTCAAATTCCTACTCAGTAGAACGAGCAGAGGAGCACAAGCTTTAAAAGTCTTCAGTGATAAAGGAGAAAATGTAGCAGAGCTGGCACAGAGGTTCTTTAAGCAGAACATTTACAGTTTATCCAGGGGACTGAGTATGAAGGAAATGATGTGGAAGGTCAGGAAACCTTAGCATTTCCAGGTCCTGTGGCTGCCCTTAAGGGTGATGTGGAAATGCTGAGAAATCTGCAGAGGTTGGAGTAATCCATGTGAGTGAGTGTGATGATGGTGGACCAACTGCTGTGCTTAAAGCTGCTGCACAAGGTCACACAGAGTCCGCAGTGGTTCATTACAGAGGAGCAGACAGTGACATCACCACAAAGCAGGGGACCCAGTGATGTGGCCATGAGGTTTTTACAGAAGACACGACGTTTAGGGAAGCACTGATGCCAAGCATGGTTCATGTCTCAGGGAGCTGTATAAAACAGATGCCAGGATGAGAGATTATTAAATCCTGTAGCCTTGTGACACCTTCTGGAAATTGCTGTGAGCAACTACAAATGTGGGAGGGAAAACAGAAGAAAGTTAAAGCAGAAGCCAGTACATCTCAAGTCTGAAAAGGCCATCTCAGCTGCAGGGCCAGCTCAGGTGTGAATGACTGTGTAGAGAATAATTAGAGTCTCAGCCGGTGAATATCGAGCAGAGGTGAATAAACCAGGGGAAAGGCTGGAATGTGTTCAGGTCTCCAATGTTGGAGCTTTGAGGATGACTCCTGTGAGCCGAGCAAAGGGAAGAGGCAAGTGAGAACAAAGGTGTCTTCTAGGGCAGCGATGTGAGAAGGCGCTGAGCAGTGAAATCACTTAAATAAACTTGCTTCATTTTTTTCTCTTTCATTAAAAAAACAAACAAAAAAATAAAAAGACCTGGACCAGAGATTGAATCCAGGCACTCTGATGTGGGACACGGGTGTCTCAGCTGTCAGGCTCAACACAAGCTCCCCAAACTTGTATTTTTTAAAAGCCATTTTGAAGCTGGAGCTATCACGTTGTGTGTTAAGCCACTGCCTACAGTGCCCTCATCCCTTGTGGGTGCTTGTTTGCATCTCAGATGTTCCACTTCCACTCACTTCCTTGCTAATGCACCTGGGAAAGCAGTGGAGGATGGCCAAGATGCTTCAGGCCCCACACCCCATGGGAGGCTCAGAGGAAACTCCTAGACCTGGCTTTGGCCTGGGCCAGCTCTGGCTGTTTTGGACAGTTGGGGAGTGAGCCAGATGAAAGATCTCTGTCCCCACAACCCGGACCCCAAAGTGAGTCAGATTAAAATAAAATAAATCTTAATAATGTCATTTTGAAATAAGCAACTAGTGAAGCTGCCTCTGTTAAGGAGAACATTTCAATCTTCCAGCAGCAGCGAGGGAAAGCACACGGTAAGGGAGACACTAGGGCAGTGGTGGGGGGGGAGTCACTGTGGTGATGGGAGGAGCTGTGCTCTCTGGCCCTGTGTAATGTGCCCCCACTCCAGTCTGGATGCTTCTGCTCATGGTCAGGGATGTGGACTGTGAGCAGGTACACAGGGAGCCACCTTATAGAATCTGCATCTCCAGGAGACTTCTGTATAAAAAATGAGATCGTATGGTCTTCTCTTAGCATAACCCTTTCACTGCTGAGTTTATATCTTATATTTTAATATGATTATTGGAGTCTTGTCCTCATTTGATTTTTTTAAAGATTTATTTATTAATTTGAAAGTCAGAGTTACAGAGAAATAGAGAGTGAGAAAGAGAGGTAGGCAAAGGGACAGATAGAGAGATCTTCCATTCACTGGTTCACTCCCCAAACAGCCACAATGGCTGGAGCTGGGGCAGGCCAAAACCAGGAACCAAGAGCTTCCTCCAGGGCTCACATGTGGGTGCAGGGGCCCGAGGACCCAGGCCATTTTCTGCTGCTTTCTCAGGTGCATTAGCAAGAAGCTGCGTGGGAAGGGGAGCAGCCAGGACACAAGCCAGTGCTCAGGTGGGATGCTGGTACCCCAGGCTGGGGTGTTACCTGCTATGCCACAGTGCCATAACCACCTATTTGTTTTGTAAGAACAAACAGCATCTTTACTATAAATCATGTTTTTCACATGGCAAGTTCACAACTGTACAAATGTCTGATCTCTAGTTATGAATACAAAACAATGCCTAAAAACTTACAATTTCTTATGAAAATTAAGTGAATTTTATGTTGGTATTTATTAAACAGTACTTTCTGTGCTATTTTCTCAAAAGTGAATCCTGGATCTGTTTTCTCCTCCTTTTCCTCCCCTTCCCTTTTTTCTCCTCCTCCTCTTCCGTTGTGGTACAGAACTTTACAGTTTCTTTGACAACTAATGTCTTGGTGAAAAACAAGTAAATTGAACATTCACTGTTCTTCCAGAGGTTACATCAAGCAGCCACATCATTTGATGTGATTTTATTTCCTATCCAGCAAATCAATCAAGTTAGTATCTAGCTTTCTCCTCCCCAGGGATGAGCATGGAGGTGGGAGGGATGCAGTAGCCTTGGGCAAATCCAGGAGAGATTTCCTGTGCCCCCCCAGGTGCTCATGCTGGGGAGGTGGGGCTTAGCTGGTCCTGAAGCCCCTGTGTTGTCAGCTGAGGAAGGGCAGGGCAGGTCCTGTCTGATCACTTGGGGGCGCTGTTGATGACCATGTTCCATGAGAGTGGAGTTTGTGGTCTGGGAGACTTGGCTTTGAATGGGAAATTGATGCACTGTGTCCCTGTTTCCTCCATCCCAGACCTTCCCTTGCCCACTGGCTCTCTGGGCCCCTCTGAGTCCCTGCATCTCAGACCACACCATGTGGGAGTTTCTGGGTCATGCCTTCCCCGTGTTCAGGTTCCAAGGGTCCTCGTGCTCTCTCCAGATGCCTTCTCCTGCCAGTTCTGCTCCGTGCTGGGTGTTGCTCCCAAGCACATGTGATTGTAGGAGGTTTCTATTTGCTGCCAGAAAAATGACCTGAGCCTTGCTGTCTCCACCACACACATTGACTGTCCTACAGCTCTGTAGGTCAGAAGTCTGAGACAGGTCTCACTGGGCTAAAGCACCTGCAAGTCTGCATTCCTTCTGTCAGCTCCTGGATTTCCCAGCATCTGAACTCACTTGCACACCTAAGTTCATGGCCGCATTCTTCTGTCTTCAAAGATAGCAAGGTACACATCTTTCAACTCTGGTTCCCTCACTCTATTACTTTCTCTGGCCACACATACCTTGGCAGGCTGCGTGCTTTCAGGGTTCACATGATTGGATTGGGCTCACCTGCATCATCCAGTGAACTACCTTAACTTCAAGGTCCTAACCTTTATGCCATGTGCAAAGCTCCCTTTCCCTGTAGGTGACAGAGCCACAGGTGTAGGGATTAGGACAGGGACATCTGAGAATCATCCTCCAGGTTCACATCATCCAGTTGTAGCCTCCTCTCTCCACCTGTGGGTACAGGCAGCCTGCAAGTTCAGCTCAGTCAGTGCTTCTGATGTAAATGGAAGCGCTGGAAATTTTTATCTCTCCAATTTATTTATTTTTATTTTTTATTTTTAAATATTTATTATTCAAAGTCAGAGTTACACAGAGAGAGGAGAGGCAGAGAGAAAGAGAGAGGTCTTCCATCTGATGGTTCACTCCCCAATTGGCTGCAATGGCTTGAGCTGCACCGATCAGAAGCCAGGAGCCAGGAGATTTGTCTGGCTCTCCCATGTGGGTGCAGGGGCCTAAGGACCTGGACCATCTTCCACTGCTTTCCCAGGCCATAGTATAGAGCAGGATTTGAAGTGGAGCAACCAAGTCTTAAACCGGCGCCCATATGGGATGCCATTGCTTTATGCCAGGGTGTTAACCCGCTCAGCCAAAGAGCCGACCCCTATCTCTCCAATTTATGCTTAAGAAAACCTGGCTCCATGATGATTTGTGTCTAGGAATGTGAGAAGCATAATTGGAGAGTGAAATCTGGGAAATGCCTTTTCTGTTTGGTCAGTGGCCATCCTCTAAGTCTCTGGTGTTAAGCTTTATGGCTTGGGGAAAGACCTTCGTGTGTGTGTGTGTGTAAGACACAGTCCATCAGCTGAATGTCTCCCACACATTTCCCACACCGCTGTTTCAGAAGAGCAGGTGCTGGGCTGACCTGTGCAGTCTGTGAAGACCCCTGATACATAATGTGTGTTCTCTTGTAGACTGGCGGAAGGAACGGTTCCAGGCCTGTGAGTGACTTCGTGTTCTTTCTGGGTGCTCCTCCCTGTGGCCCCCATGGCTCTGGCCTCTCCTTCAGTTCTCTGTGCTGGTACAGATGCTGGCACCATCAGTGGTGGTGAGGCCGGGGCTAAAGTGACAGGAACAAAGCCAGGCTGGTCATCAAGGTCTGTGACAGGCCTGACCCTCAGAGAGGTCTCCTGGTTCCTCCTCCTGCTTGGAGGCCACAGGCTTGCCTCCCAGAGCCCTTACCTCTAGGGCCTTGCCCCTCCCCCATGCAGCTAGGTGGGTCTGGGGGTGGTTGTGCATCCTTACTGTGGGGCAGGAAGGGAACTTGCATGATTGAAAACTCTCTCTGCAGGGTCTGTCACTCTGGATCCAGGCTCTGCCCATTAGACTCTTGAAGTCTCTCCTGAAAGGAAGAGAGTGACCTGCAAGACCACCCCTGTGGTCTCTGAGGACATCTACAGTGTGTTGGGCCTTGAAGGCATCACGTCAGGAAGATGTTACTGGGAGGTGAAGATCAGTATAGGAAAGTCCGGCAACTGGGCTCTGGGGCTCTTTAGGGAGCACATGACAAGGAAAGGCAGGTATACAAAGTCCCCAGATAAGGGGTTCTGGGTTATGGAGTGCTATTGTGGTAGCTACCTTGCCTGGACTAAGTCTCTGCATGCTCTATCCCTTAGGCAGTATCGCCGCAGGGTGGGGATTTTCCTGGACTACAGTGAGGGGGACGTCTCCTTCTACAACCTGGCTGACGGCTCCCACATTTTCTCCTTCCCTCCAGCTTCTTTCTCTGGAACCCTCTTTCCATACTTCATGCTTGGAGGAGACGTGACCCTGAGCATCTGCTCTACAGAGGCGGGGGGTCTGAGGGGCTCCCTGTGCCCCTTAGCAAGTCTCCTTCTTTGGAGGAGGCTGTGAGGCCCCCAGGGGAGGGGCTCAGCTCAGGCTCTGGAGTTGATGGAGCTCCCCCAGGGGCTGAGTCTCCATTGCTGCCCTGAGCCCCATAGGGGCCCTCACTGCCCCTGAGTCCTCAGTGAGACTCTTGCTGGGGCTGTAGGATCCTGGAACAGGCCTCCAGGGCAAGTCCTGGCCAGTCCAAGAGCTTTCTCATCTCATGGTTATGAGAGCTGCTGGTTCATGCCTGTGTTCAAACAGCAGAAGATACAAGTTCTCAGCTGTTTGAACTGGTTTAGGATAGGATAATTTTACTATGGAATTTGGTTTTATATTTTTTGTCTTGAAATATTTTTATTGATTTTTTTAATTATCATTGGACACGAATTGGACTAAAGTCTGGATTACTGTGCCCAAGAAAGCAGAGTTTAATTATCCAACTTGACTGTGAGCAGAGGGCCTAGAAGTTGAGGGGGTGCCCAGCTCTGTTCTGGGAGGGTTTGTTCTATTTGACTACAGAAGTTGGCCATTTGAACAGTTCCTTGCAAATGAGTGACTGATGGATTTTTAGGGGAAAGGTATTTAATGGTCTACTTTGTTTACTTCCATACTGGAATGGAGGAAACACACATGATTTTCCACACTGCAGTAAATTTCTGTTCCCGGTGAACAAACTGCTGTGTTAATTCAGGGAATCTAAGGGGAGGGCTTGGATTCCCTTCTGTGTCAACACTGCAGCTGTGGGAAGAAGAGAGCTGCTAGCAGGGTAGCAGTGGATCCTGAGTAAGATGAAGACGAAGATGAGAATTTCCTGATGCACGTTCAACTGCAGACAGCTCTGACCATGAGCATGGTTCTAGTTACTCAATGCATTGCCTCTTTATGATGCAAGTCCAGTTGTCACAATGAGTGGAAAACCACAGCAAACAAGGTGAAGCAGGACTGTTGAGGACTCAGATTCTCCTGCAAGGAGACGTCCATTCTTACTGATAAAATACTTTGTCGAGGAAGGTGCTCATGGAGCAGGGGTCCTGATGCTGCTTGAGACCCCCACATCCCATGTTGGAATGCCTGGCTGGGTTCCTGTCCTGGTTCTACCTCTGATTCTCACTTCCTGCCAATGCACACTCTGGGAGGAAGCAGTGATGACTGAAATAGTTGGATTCCTGCCACCCATGTGGGAACCTGGATTGAGTTCCTGTCTCTGTCTACAGCCTTGTCCAGCAACTGTTGTTTGCATTTGGAGAGGGAATCAGTGTCTGGAAGATCTCTGTCTTCATTTCAAATAAAATGAAAAAAAAAACAAAACTATCTGATTGGCTATCAATTCTGACTGAGGGTGACAGACATGAAATGGGAAGTGGAAGAAGGAAGTGGTGGATAGCACCTCTGGCCTTGTAACCAGTTATACCAATATGGAAGACAGCAACTGCTATGGTTTCAGTATTTGTGTTGCCAAGCTCAGTTGGGACTGCAGAGTTATAAGCTGTATATTAATAGTAGTGAGGGGGTGGAAACTTAATCAAATTACTGTGTTCAGAGTTGAGGATTTGGGAAGTGATTGGAATGGAGCAGGTTGTTAGGGCAGAGCCCCTAGATTGAATCTTGGTGGATTTATGGGAGTGGTAAAGGAAGCTCATGGACACAGAGAGACGTGGGGGATGCTGACATATTGTGCTTTTCAAAGGTGGCACCTGTGAAAGTCTGCATTGTTCTCTTGAGACTTTGGCTCCCCAGAGCTTTGAGCCACAATAAACCTCTTGTCTTTGTAAAATTAATCTGCCTCAGGAATTTCATTATTGCAACAGAAAGCTGACTAGTTTTTGTCTTTGCTTGTCTGTGTATATCTTTGTATATAGTAATCATTTTTTCTTCTCTCCTTACACTTATGATGTTATATGTAAATTGTTTAAGAATGGGTTTATATTATAATCTTATATAATGCATGTTTTTATTTATTCTCATTTTTATCTAAAAGAGAGAGAGAGAGAGAGAGAGAGAGAGAGAGAAGGGATCTTTTGTCCACTTGTTCATCCCCAAATGACTGCAGCATTTGAGGCTAGGACAGGCTGCAGCCAGGAGTCAGTGGCTCCATCTTGGCCTCCCCTGAAGAGCCTGCATGTGTTACCTTCCTAGTTGTGTTGTCATGATTCTGGGTCAGAGGCAGAGTAGCCGGGACTTGAACCAGGCACTGTGCTGGGGGATTCTGTTGTCCTAAGGTTGGCTGCACCACAATGCCACCCTTTTGTTTTCTTAGAGCTTTCTTTTCCTCTTTATAGTGAACCATATTTCTCTAGTTAATAGCTTTTAATTTAGATTTTCCTTGCTCAGGTAACTGATGTAGTTTCCATCTCATGAGTGGACTCTGCCTGATGTAATCCTCTAAGCCACAGTGCAGCCTGAGGAGGAGCCTGAGCTGCTCACACCATGTGGGAAAGGGGATCTGAGGTGCTCACACATTTATCAACATGCTTCACCCCAAGCATAAGACCATACACACGTACACTTCATGGTCCTGGCTTGTATTTTATTTTATTTTTTTAACTTTTATTTAATGAATATATATTTCCAAAGTACGACTTACGGATTACGATGGCTTCCCCCCCATACCGTCCCTCCCACCCACAACCCTCCCCTTTCCCACTCCCTCTCCCCTTCCATTCACATGAAGATTCATTTTCAATTATCTTAATATAGAGAAGATCAGCTTAGTATACCTTAAGTAAGGATTTCAACAGTTTGCTCCCACACAGAAACATAAACTGAAAAATAATAGATGATTTTTTTTAAATGATGATGAAATCAGATCAGACCTATTGTCATGTTTAATCCCAGTGAGAGTCAAGTTGGGAATTGATAATTTCTTCTTTTTTTTTTTTTTACAGAAGATCAGTTTAGTATGCATTAAGTAAAGATTTCAACAGTTTGCACCCCCATAGAAACACAAAGTGAAATATACTGTTTGAGTACTCGTTATAGCATTAAATCTCAATGTACAGCACATTAAGGACAGAGATCCTACATGAGGAGTAAGTGCACAGTGACTCCTGTTGTTGACTTTACCAATTGACACTCCTGTCTATGGCATCAGTAATCTCCCTATGCTCCAGTCATGAGTTTCCAAGGCTATGGAAGCCCCTTGAGTTCTCTGACTCTTATCTTGTTTAGACAAGGTCATACTCAAAGTGGAGGTTCTCTCCTCCCTTCAGAGAAAGGTACCTCCTTTTTGAAGACCTGTTCTTTCCACTGGGATCTCACTCACAGAGATCTTTTTGCCAGAGTGTCTTGGCTTTCCATGCCTGAAATACTCTCATGGGCTTTCAGCCAGATCCAAAAGCCTTTAGGGCTGATTCTGAGGCCAGAGTGCTATTTAGGACATCTGCCATTCTATGAGTCTGCTGAGTATCTCGCTTCCCATGTTGGATCACTCTCCCCTTTATTTATTCTATCGGTTAGTATTAGCAGGTACTAGACTTGTTTATGTGCTCCCTTTGACTCTTAGTCCTTTCATTATGATCAATTGTGAATTGAAATTGATCACTTGGACTAGTGAGATGGCATTGGTACATGCCACCTTGATGGGATTGAATTGGAGTCCCCTGGTATGTTTCTAACTCTACCATTTGGGGCAAGTCAGCTTGAGCATGTCCCAAATTGTACATCTCTTCCCTCTCTTATTCCCACTCTTATGTTTAACAGGGATCACATTTCAGTTAATTTTCAACACTTAAGAATAACTGTGTATTAATTACAGATTTAAACCAGTCATATTAAGTAGAACTGACCAAAAAAACTACTAAGAGGGATAATGTATTAAGTTGTTCATTAACAGTCAGGGCTATGCTGATCAAGTCACCATTTCTCATAGTGTCCATTTCACTTCAGGAGGTTTCCTTTTTGGTGTTCAGTCAGTTGTCACCGATCAGGGAGAACATATCGTATTTGTCCCTTTGGGACTGGCTTACTTCACTCAGCATGATGTGTTCCAGATTCCTCCATTTTGTTGCAAATGACTGGATTTCGTTGTTTCTTACTGCAGTATAGTATTCTAAGGAGTACATATCCCAAAATTCTTTATCCAGTCTACTGTTGATGGGCATTTAGGTTGGTTCCAGGTCTTGGCTATTGTGAATTGTGCTGCAATAAACATTAGGGTGCAGACCGCTTTTTTGTTTGTCAATTTAAACTCCTTTGGGTAAATTCCAAGGAGTGGGATGGCTGGGTCGAACGTTAGGGTTATATTCAGGTTTCTGAGGAATCTCCAGACTGACTTCCATAGTGGCTTGACCAGTTTGCATTCCCACCAACAGTGGGTTAGTGTCCCTTTTTCCCCACATCCTTGCCAGCATCTGTTGTTGGTAGATTTCTGTATGTGAGCCATTCTAACCGGGGTGAGGTGAAACCTCATTGTGGTTTTGATTTGCATTTCCCTGATTGCTAGTGACCGTGAACATTTTTTCATGTGCCTGTTGGCCATTTGGATTTCCTCTTTTGAAAAATGTCTATTGAGGTCCTTGGCCCATCTCTTAAGTGGGTTGTTGGTTTTGTTTTTGTGGAGTTTCTTGATTTCTTTGTAGATTCTGGTTACCAACCCTTTATCTGTTGCTTAGTTTGCAAATATTTTTTCCCATTCTGTCGGTTATCTCTTCACTCTCCTGACTGTTTCTTTTGCAGTACAGAAACTTCTCAATTTGATGTAATCCCAATAGTTGATTTTGGCTTTGAGTGTCTGTGCCTCCCGGGTCTTTTCCAGAAATTCTTTGCCTGTGCCAATATCTTGAAGGGTTTCTCCAATGTTCTCTAAATAACTTAATGGTGTCAGGACGTAGATTTAGGTCTTTAATCCACGTTGAGTTGATTTTTGTGTAAGGTGTAAGGTAGGGGTCTTGCTTCATGCTTCTGCACGTGGAAATCCAGTTTTCCCAGCACCATTTATTGAATAGACTGTTCTTGCTCCAGGAATTGGTTTTAGATCCTTGGTCAAATATAAGTTAGCTGTAGATGTTTGGGTTGATTTCTGGTGTTTCAATTGTGTTCCATTGGTCTATCCATCTGTTTCTGTACCAGTACCATGCTGTTTTGATTACAACTGCCCTGTAGTATGTCCTGAAATCTGGTATTGTGATGCCTCCGGCTTTGTTTTTGTTGTACAAGATTGCTTTACCTATTTGAGGTCTCCTGTGTCTCCATATGAATTTCAGCATCATTTTTTCCAGATCTGAGAAGAATGTCTTTGGTATCTTGATTGGGATTGCATTGAATCTGTAAATTGCTTTTGGGAGAATGGACATTTTGATGATGTTGTATTTTAAGTATTCTCAACATAATTACATATTAGCTGTCCTATTTATCTCCATTCCATTTATCATGTATCTTTATGACACTGTGTTACTTTTGGATTATCTATGCAAATACTTTCTTTGAAAGAGACAGAAAAGGAAGACATGCAGATGATGTGATATTATTTACCAAAACAGGAGTGATCTCTCTCTCTCTCTCTTTTATTTAAAGATTTATTTATTTATGTGAAAGGCAGAGTTACATAGAGCTTGAGGCAGAGGCAAAGAGAGAAGTCTTCCATCTGCTGGTTCACCCCCAACATGGCCACATATGCCAGAGCTGTGCCAATCTGAAGCCAGGAGCCAGGAACTTCTCCCGGGTCTCTCATGTGTGTGCAGGGTTCCAAGGACTTGGGCCAATTTCCACTGCTTTCCCAGGCCATAGCAGAGAACTGTGTTGGAAGTAGAGCAGCCGGGACTTGAACTGGCACCCATATGTGCTATTGGCTCTGCAGGCAGCGTCTTTACCCCCCACTCCACACTTGGGCCCCGTGAGTGATCTCTTTAGCTAAGTGCACCAGCTGCCTTAATAATAGCTTCAGAAACAGTGATTAAAGCCATCACTGTAGTAGCACTTAGATAGATTTTTTTAAAATTTATTTGATAGAGTAATAGACAGAGAGAGAGAGAGAGAGAGAGAAAGGTCTTCCTTCCTTTGGTTCACTCCCCAAATGGCCGCTACAGCTGGCCCTGCACTGACCCGAATTCAGAAGGCAGGTGCTTCCTCCTGGTCTCCCATGCAGGTGCAGGGGCCCAAGCCCTTGGGCCATTCTCCACTGCCCTCCTGGGCACAGCAGAGAGCTGTACTGGAAGAGGAACAACCTGGACTAGAACTCTGCGCCCATGTGAGATGACAGCACCACAGGCGGAGGATTAACCAAGTGAGTCACGGCGCCGGCCCCACTTATATTTATTTTATCTCGGTATACATTTTGCAATGAAGTTATTTAGGAGGTATTTTGATCAAAAGTACCAGGTGCTTTTCTGAGTATCCCAAAGCCTATAGTTTTTTTTTCCCCATAAGATGTTTGCCACTTCACCCTCTTACTCAGTGTACTTACTCATTTTTTAAAAAGACTTGTTTGTTTTATTTGAAAGTTTCAGGTGCATAGAGAGAGAGGGAGAGATAGAGAGATCTTCCAGTTGTTAGTTCACTTTCCAGATGTCCCTAGTGACTGGGCTGGGCCAAGTTGAAGTCAGGAGCAGGAGGTTCGTCAGGGTCTCCCATGTGTCTCCCAGGGACCAAGCCCTTGGGCTATCCTCTGGTTCTCTCCTAGGCACATAGGCAGGGAACTGGATAAAAAGTGGAGCAGTCTAGGCAGTTCCAAGATTGCAGAATAGGGAAGGAGCTTCCTGATCTAGTCCAGGAGAAGATAGTAAAAAAAAAGTGAAGATAGTGTAGTCTCTGGGAAAAGTTAGGAAAAAATGGCAGAGGAAACTCTTCTGAAATTACAGGAACACTATATACCTGCGTGGAGGGCGTAGGCACCCACAGCTTGGGACTCCAGCAGCTGAGAGCCTAAGCACCAGTGCTGGAAAGTGAGGTGAGACGAGACCGCTGCATCCTGAGACACTGGCGAAAAAGCAGCAGGAAGAGCCTAGAGGGAACGAGGCTTGAAGCCCTGTGGGGAAAGTTCACCAGGATAACTAGAGGAGAGAGAGAGAGAGAGAGAGAGAGAAATGACTGTACAGATATGTTTATCTCTCTTGAATCACCTTACAAAGGCATACAAACCGATAGAACAAACACCATTTTGGACATACGTACATAACAGCGCTCCAGCTCATGTATGCACCCAGCAATCAGCTGAGCAGAGAAACCTGACACTGGTGGGGAGAAATAACAGGGGGCTAGGGCCTTGTGACTGTGTGAAGCTTCTGGACTGGGACTGTGAAAAAAAAAAAAAAACTTACGGTCTGTGGGAGAACTCATAGTGTGGCTGAGACTTTGAATAGTCTTGGTAGGAGATGCCACAAGCTTGGGAAGTCCTGGTTACCTGGTGAGAGACATTGCTGGGGAATCAACTTACACTGAGGACTGCACTGATCCTTTGTATGGTCCTTGGGACAGAGCAGACAAATATTATACCCACTGGGGCTAGCGCTTAGGCACTGGTCTCCATCAAGAAGAGCTCAGCTGAGCAGAATTATTTCACTTCAGGTTAAAAAAATAAAGAGAGAAGATTTACCATACCAAATCTGGGTGTGTCACCTTAGGTGCACCCTTAACCCTGGAGAACTGAATGGAGCTCTCTGACCACGCCCACTACAAGCCTCTAGAGATTCACCAAAAGCAGACAGTCCACTTAGCTACAGAGTTATAGTACAACCATAAAAGCTGAAACAGTGGAAAAAAAAGAAGAAACCAATGAGTATCTCCACAAATGCTGAACAACAAACACAAAAATCCAAGAAGCAAGAATAAGGAAGACAACATGACCCTCCAAAATGAACACGACAATTCAATACAAGATTATGAAGAAAATGAGACAGAAGAAATTCAAGAAATGGAACTCAAAAAAGTCATAATATTACATAGAAGTAATAAAAGCAAACGAAGAACTACTGAAATTCATGCAGTACATGAAAAAAAATCTCCCTCATGAAATTGAAATCTTAAGGAGGAATCAATGAAATGAAGAATTCAATAGAACATGAAATTGAGATATTGAAGAGAAATCAAAATGAAATGAAGAATTAAATAGAACAAATAAAAAATGCAGTGGAGAGCCTTAAAACAGAATCAGTGAGGCAGAAGAGAGAATATCAGACTTAGAATACAGAGTACAGGGAAATATACAGTCAAACCAAAGATAAGAAGAGGAAATTAGAATCTAAAAAATATTGTTGGGAATCCACAGGATACTACTGAAAAACCCAACATTCTGGTTCTAGGAGTTCCTGAAGGCATGGGGAGAGAGAAAGGATGAGATGGCCTTTTTAGTGAAATACCACAGAAAACTTCCCGGGTTTGGAGAGAGAAAGAGACGTCCAAGTACAGTAAGCACACAGAACTCCCTATAGAAAGGACCAAAAAAGATCCTCACCATGACACATTGTAATCAAACTCACCACAGTGAAACATAGAGAGAAGATTCTAAAATGTGCAGAGAGAAATGCCAGATTACTTTCAGAGGATCTCCAATTAGACTCACAGCAGACTTCTTACCAGAAACCCTGTGGGCTAGGAGAGAATGGTGAGATATAGCCCAAGTCCTAAGAGAAAAAAAAATTATATTAGAATATTATACTCTGCAAAGCTCTCATTTGTGAACGAAGACAAAATAAAGACCTTTCATAGCAAACAGAAATGAATTTGTCATCACTCATCCAGCCCTGCAAAAGATGCTTAAAAATGTGTTACACACAGAAACATGGTCATCAATATGAAAGAAGGTTAAGGAAGAAAATCTTTTAGGAAAAGATCACAGGAAGTTCAAAGTATATATTAGAAATATCTTTGGAAAAATGGCAGGGGAAAGTCACTACTTATCAATAGTCACATTGAATGTAAATGACCTCAACTCTCCAGTTAAAAGACACAGACTGGCTGAATGGATTAAAACACAAAACCAAGCTATTTGCTGCTTACAAGAAACACATCTTTCCAACAAAGGAGCATGCAGACTGAAAGTGAAAGGTTGGAAAAAGATATTCAGGAAAAATCCTGAATATGAATATGGAAGAACCTATGAACTCACCAATGGAGCAATCTAAACCTTCAATAATAGAGGCTGAAGAAGAAGAATTTGAAGTCATGCCAGAAAAAGAATTCAGAAAATTAATAATCATATTACTTATAAGCAATGAGAAACAGATTCAAGATCTGAATGAAAAGCACACCCAAGTAATAGAGCTTCTAAAGAGAAGTCAGAATGAAATACTGGAAATGAAAAATTCAATTGACTCAATAAAAAAGGGCATGGAATCCCTCAGAATTTGAACAGATGAAATAGAAGAGCAAATATAAGAACTTAAAGACAAACTTCAGAAATAATGCAGTCAGATCAAACACAAGAAGAATAAAGTAGAAAATTAAAAATCACAATTGGAGACTTATAAGATTCAATCAAGCATTGTAACGTCTGGATAATAGCAGTCTCCGAGGGTTTGGAAAGAGAGAACAGATTAGAAGGCCTTCTTAATGAATTCCAATACAATCCCATCAAGGTGGCATGTACCAATACCATCTCACTAGCCCAAGTGATCAACTTCAGTTCACAATTGATCACACTGATAGGTCTAAGAGTCAAAGGGAGCACACAAACAAGACTAGTGTCAGCTAATACTAACTGATAGAATCAAAAATGGAGAGAACGATCCAACATGGGAAGCGGGATACACAGCAGACTCATAGAATGGCAGATGTCCTAAATAGCACTCTGGCCTCAGAATCAGCCCTTAAGGCATTCGGATCTGGCTGAAGAGCCCATGAGAGTATTTTAGGCATGGAAAGCCAAGACGCTCTGGCAAAAAAAAAAAAAAAAAAAAAAAAAAAAAAAAAAAAAAAAAAAAAAAAAAACAACAACTAAATGAAAGATCTCCGCAAGTGAGATCCCAGTGGAAAGAATGGGGCCATCAAAGAAGGAGATACCTTTCTCTGAAGGGAGGGGAGAACTTCCACTTTGACTATGACCCTGTCGGAATAAGATCAAAGTCGGCGAACCCAAAAGGTTTCCATAGCCTTGGCAACTCATGACCAGAGCCTAGGGAGATTACTGACGCCATAAACAAGAGTGTCAAATTGTTAAGTCAACAACAGGAGTCACTGTGTACTTACTTCTCATGTGGGATCTGTCCTTAATGTGTTGTCCAATGTGAAGTAATGTTATAACTAGTACTGAAACAGTATTTTTACACTTTGTGTTTCTGTGTGGATGCAAACTGATGAAATCTTTACTTAATATATACCAAATAAATCTTCTGTATATAAAGAGAATTGAAAATGAATCTTGATGTGAATGGAATGGGAGAGGGAGCAGGAGATGGGAGGGGTGTGAGTGGGAGGGTAATTATGGGGGGGGAAGCCAATGTAATCCATAAACTGTACTTTGGAAATTTATATTTACTAAATAAAAAAAAAAGAATGAAATAGTATCAGAAAACTTCCACCATAGGCAGGTTGAAAGAAATGTCCAAATACAACAAATACACAGGAGTCCTAACAAACATGACCAGAAAAGGAATTCACCACAACACATTGTGGCAACACTCAGCACAGTGAAACACAAAGTCAAATCCTAAAATGTGCCAGAGAGAAATGACAAATCACATTCAGAGGTAATCCAATCAGACTCACCCCAGACTTCTCATAGCAAACCCTACAGGAAAGGAGACAATGGCATGATATATTCCAAGTTTTAAAAGAAAAAGGCTGCCAACCGAGAACACTGTATGCCACAAAGCTATCATTTATGAATGAAGGGGAAATAAAGATTTTCCGTGACAAACATAAATTGAAAGAATTTGTATTTTCATGCCCAGCCTACAACACTGGCTCAAGGATGTGCTGCATGCAGAAACACAGAAACAGGAACTTTACTACAAAAGAAGACAAATGTAGAAAATGACCCAGCTAAAATATAAGCAAATACCAAAATACATAAACAGCTCTACTTAGGAAACATGGCAGGAAAAAGACAGTATTTAACAATAGTCACACTGAATGTAAATGATCTCTATAGTTAAAAGACACAGACTAGCTGAATGGATTAAAAAGAAAACCCATCTATCTGTTGCCTTCAGGAATCACACCTACCAGCAAAGATGCACGTAGACTGAAAGTGAAAGGATGATAAAAAAGATATTCCAAGCTAACAGAAACCAAAAAAGAGCCAGTATGGCCATCCCAATATCAGACAAAGCAGACTTTACCACAAAAGCTATTAAAAGAGACAAAGAAAGACACTATATAATGATTAAAGGATCAATCCAACATGAAGATGTTACTATTATAAATGTATATGCACTTAATTACAGGGTGCCTGGTTATTTGAAAGAATTATTGAAGGATTTAAAGGGAGATATAGACTCAAATACAATAGTAACACTTCAATATCCCACTTTCAGCAAAGGACAGATCAACCAGACAGAAAACCAACAAGGAAACAACAGAGCTAATTGACACTGTAGACCAAATAGACCTAGTAGATACCTACTTCCACCCCACAGCCACAGAATACACATATTTGTCCCCAGTGCACAGAACTTCCTCTAGGATTGACCAAATGCTAGGCTATAAAGGGAGCCTCAGCAAATTCAAAAAAAATGAAATTATACCATGCATCTTCTCAGACCACAATGCAATGAAGCTTGAAATTAACAACTCAAGAATCTCTGCATCATATGCAAAGACATGGAAAATGAACAACATGATTTTGAATGAACAGTGGGTCATAGATGAAATCAAAAGAGAAATCAAAAGATTTCTAGAAACAAACAAAAATGACAATACAACTTATCAAAATTTGTGGGATACAGCAAAAGCAGTGCTAAGAGGAAAGTTTATAGCAACTGGTACCTACATCAAGAAACTGGAAAGGTACCAAATAAATGATCTCTCTATGTACCTCAGGGACTAGAAAAACAGCAGCAGACCAAACCTAAATCCAGTAGAAGAAAAGAAATAATAAAGATTAGAGAAGAAATCAACAGAATTGAAACAAAAAATTACAGAAGATCAGCAAAATGAAGAGCTGTTTTTTTGAAAAAAAAATTTGACACACCATTGGCCCAACTAACTAAAAAAAAGGAGAGAGAAGACCCAAATCAGTAAAATTAAAGATGGTAATGGAAATGTAACAACAGACACTACAGAAATAAAAAGAGTCATCAGAAACCATTACAAAGAGTTGTATGCCAACAACTTGGGAAACCTAGAAGAAATAGATAGATTCCTGGATACATACAACCTACCAAAACTGAGCCATGAAGACATAGAAAACCTAAACAGACCCGTAACCATGAAAGAAATTGAATCAGTAATAAATATGCTCCCAAAAAAGAAGAGGCCAGGACCAGACAGCTTCACTGTTGAATTCTACCAGACATTTAAAGAACAACTAATTGCAGTTCTTTTCAAATTATTCAAAACAATTGAAAGGGATTCGGTCTATGAAGCCAAATATCACCTTAATTCCTAAACCCAGAAAATTCCTTCTATGAAGCCAATATCACCTTAATTCCTAAACCCAGAAAAGATGCAACAGAGAAAGAAAACTATACACCTATCTCCCTGATGAACATAGATGCAAAAATACTCAACAAAACCCTGGCCAACCGAATCCAACTACACATCAGAAAGATCATTCACACAGACCAAGTGAGATTTATCCCTGGTATGCAGGGATAGTTCAACATTTGAAAATCAATAAATGTGATACATCACATTAACACATTGAGAAACAAAAAATCATATGATTATCTCAATAGACACAGAGAAAACATTTGACAAAATACAACACCCTTTCATGATGAAAACTCTAAGCAAACTGGGTTTAGAAGGAACATTCCTCAACACAATCAAGGCAATTTTTGGCAAACCCATGGTCAGCATTATATTGAATGGGGAAAAGTTGGATACAAATGGGAAAGGAGGAAGTCAAGCTATTGCTATTTGCAGATGACATGATTCTATATATAGGGGATCCAAAAGACTCCACTAAGAGACTATTGGAACTCATAGAAGAGTTTGGTAAAGTAGCAGGATAAAAAGTCAATGCACAGAAATCAACAGCCTTTGTATACACAGATAATGCCATGGTTGAGAAAGAACTTCTAAGATCAATCCCATTCACAATAGCCAAGGGAAATTAAATTGGCAAAGAAAGAAGTTATCTGCACCTCAATGTTTATTGCAGCTCAATTCACAATAGCTTAGACATGGAATCAACCAAAATGCCCATCAATCAAAGACTGGATAAAGAAATTTTGGGACATGTACACTATGGAATGCTACACAGCAGTAAAAAAGGATGAAATCTGGTCCTTTTGCAACAAAATGGAGCAAGCTGGAAAACCTCATACTTAGTGAAATAACCCATCCCACAGAGACAAACACCATATGTTCTCCCTGATTTGGGAGAATTAATAGTGCAGCTAAAAGGAAAGTTAAAGAAGCAAAATTGTCACTTCTAGTATCAATGTCTTCAAGAATCCTTGACCTGATTGTCAAGAGAAAGTTTACCATTGTTACTTTTTACTGTGTATATCCTTTTTGCTTTGTTTTGTTGATTTTTTCTGTTTTTTTCTTTCTTTCTCTCATTTCTCTACTTCACACTATATGCTGAACTCTCTATGTAACACAGAGCTAATTATATGTATTTTAAGGCAATTGGAAAAAGATTCCAGTTAAAAATAAGAGAAGGAATAAGAGATGGAAGAGGTAGTCTAAAACTTTAAAACAGTATAGTTCTGAATAAAGGCATATAGACTTACCTCTCAGGGTACAGCCTAAGAACTAATCATGGGGCTCCAAACCCATAAGAATCAGTGATGTAAACACCATCTTCACTGTTACAATGATCATGTTAAATGTTAAAGGCAATAGATAGACTGGTCTAAATTTACAAGGGATGATATTAATAACATCAAGTACCCAGTAAAAATAATATAATTAAAAAGGAAGGAAGGACCAACATGGGAAGCAGTCCACAGAGCAGGCTTCTAGAATAACTTTCACAGTAAATAACACTCTGACCTCAGAATCAACCCATAAGGCTTCCTGGTTGGGCTGAAATGCCTGTGAGAGCATTTCAGGCATGGAAAGACAAGACTCTGTGGAAAAAAAAATCCTACATGGATGATCTCTGTGAGACCTCAGAGGAAAGAAAGGGTCATCAAAGAAGGAGACACTCTTTTCTGAAGGGAGAAGAGAACATCCACTTTATTTATGGCCATGTCCAAATACCGACAGAGTCTATGGTCACAAAAGGCTTCCATAGCCTTGGCAGCCCATGACAAGAGCCTCGGATGATCACTGATGTCATAAGAAAGAGTGTTAATTGTTAAAGGAACAACTGTAGTCACTGTGCACTTGCTCCCCAGGTAGGACCTCTGTCCCTATTGAATTATAATATGAGAATTGACTGCAAATTCTCTCCCCAGACTGTACTCTATATGTTGTATGTGGGCATGGGGGCAAATTGTTGAGGTCTATGATTAGCATAGAGTTGGTCCTCTGTATATTAAGTCATACTAAAAGTGATCCATAATAAAGAAGGAGATGGGAGAGGGAATGGTAGGTGGGATGGAAGTGGGGGGGTGGTATGGGGGAAAGAACCACTATATTCCTAAAGTTGTATCTATGTAAAAATGCATTCATTAAATGAAAATTAAAAAGAAAAAGAAATAGCTGGAGGCATCACAATATCAGATTTCAAAATATACTACAAGGGAGTTATAATCAAAACAGCCTGGTACTGGCACAAAAATAGATAGATAGACCAATGGAACAGAATAGAATCACCAGAAATCAATCCAAACATCTACAACCAACTTATATTTGATCAAGGAGCTAAAAATCAATCCCTGGAGCAAGGACAGTCTATTCAAAAAATGGTGCTGGGAAAACTGGATTTCCACATGCAGAAGTATGAATCAATACCCCTAGCATACACCTTATACAAAAACCCACTCAACATGATTACAGATCTAAATATATGACCCAACACTATCAAATTATTGGAGAACATTGGGGAAACCCTGCAAGACATTGGCACAGGCAAAGAGTTCTTGGAAAACACCAAAGCAGTTAAACAAAGCCAAAATTAAGAAATGGGATCATTTCAATTGAGAAGTTTCTATACTGCAAAAGAAATAAGAAAGGGAAGCAGCAACTGGCAGAATGGGAGAAATTATTTGCAAACTATGCAACTGATAAAGGATTAATAACCAGAATCTACAAAGAGACCAAGAAACTCCACAACAATAAAACAAAGAACCCAGTGAAGAGTTGGACCAAGGACTTAAACATACATTTTTTAAAAGAGGAAATCCAAATGGCCAAAAGACACATGAAAAAATGTTCATGATCACAAGCCATCAGGGAAATGCAAATCAAAACCACAAAGAGGTTTCACCTCACCCCGGTTATAAAGGCTTTCATACAGAAATCAACAAACAAATGCTGGTGAGGAAGTGAGCGAAAAGGTACCCTAATCCACTGTTGGTGGGAATGCAAACTGGTAGAACCACTATGGAAGACAGTTTGGAGATACCTCAGAAATTTGAATCTAGTCCTACCATATGACCCAGGCATCCCACACCAGGGAATTTACCTAAGGGAAATGAAATCAACAAATAAAAGAGACATCTGCACCTCTGTGTTTATTGCAGCTCAATTCACAATAGCTAAGACATGGAATCAACCTAAATGCCTGTTGACGGAAGACTGGACTGGGAGATGGGATGGTTGAGGGTGGGAGGGAGGTTATGGAGGGAAAAGCTGCTGTAATCCAAAAGTTGTATTTTCAAAATTTATATTTATTAAATAAAAGAAAAAATAAAAAAGTAGCAAATCACAAAGAAAAAAGAAATTATGGTATGTGTACTCTATGGAATACTACACAGTGGTAAAAAAATGAAATCCAGTCATTTGCAACAAAATGGATAAATCTGGAAAACATCAAAGGGACAAATATCATATGTTCTCCCTGATTTGTGACAACTAACAGAGCACCTAAAAAAAAGAAAAAAAAAACCTGTAGAAGTGAAATTGACAGTATAAAAAGCAGTATGAACAGCTCATGTCTTGACTGTTGAAGAACAGTTTATTTTTTTTATTTTTTATTTTTTTCTACTTAATACCATTGGTTGAACTCTTAACACAGAATTATTCTCAGGCATTTAAATCCTATTAAAAATTGATCCCTGTTAAAAATAAGAGTGAGTCTGGCCTCAGAATCAGCCCTTAAGGCATGCGGATCCAGCTGAAAAGCCCATGAGAGTATTTCAGGCATGGAAAGCCAAGACACTCTGGCAAATAAATAAATAAATAAATAAATAAAATTTAAAAAAAATACCTAAATGAAAGATCTCTGCGAGTGAGATCCCAGTAGAAAGAACAGGTCATCAAAGAAGGAGGTACCTTTCTCTGAAGGGAGAAGAGAACTTCCACTCTGACTACGACCTTGTCTAAATATGATCAGAGTCAGTGAACTCAAAAGGCTTCCATAGCCTTGGCAACTCATGACAAGAGCCTAAGGTGATTATTGATGCCATAAACAAGAGTGTCAATTTGTTAAGTCAACAAAAGGAGTCACTGTGCACTTACTCCTCATGTAGGATCTCTGTCCTTAATGTGCTGTACATTGTGATTTAATGCTATAATTAGTACTCAAACAGTATTTTTCACTTTGTGTTTCTATGGGGATGCAAACTGTTGAAATCTTTACTTAATGTATACTAAACTGATCTTCTGTAAAAAAAAAAAAAGAAGAAATTATCAATTCCCAACTTGACTCTCACTGGGATTAAACATGACAATAGGTCTGATCTGATTTCATCATCACTTAAAAAATCATCTATTATTTTTCACTTTATGTTTGTGTGGGAGCAAACTGTTGAAATCTTTACTTAATGTATGCTAAACTGATCTTCTGTATATAAAGAGCATCGAAAATGAATCCTCATGTGAATGGAAGGGGAGAGGGAGTGAGAAAGGGGAGGGATGCGGGTGGGAGAGACGATATGGGGGGGAAGCCATTGTAATCCATAAGCCATACTTTGGAAATTTATATTCATTAAATAAAAGTTTAAAAAAAAACATACCAAACACCAGAGTTAAGGAAAGGGTTTATTGGGGGGAAACCAGAAGGGGCGAAACGGGAAAGGAGAGTAAGAGAGAGAGAGAGAGAGAGAGAGAGAGATGTGTTCAGGAACAGTTCCTCTTTAAACTTTGCTGGGCAGGCAGGGAAGTAGGAGCAGCGAATCCCATTAAGGTAGGGTGGAGCTGACACCTGTGGTTGGGTCATGGGGTCACCTGGCTTCCAGAAATGGTGGGGGAGGGGAGCTAGAGCCTAGGATGGTGTCCGGAGCATAGATCATGCCACCAGTAAGACTGCGAATATTGCTAACAGTGAAGATGAAGCTAGAATTAAGAGGCTGAATAGGAACAGGGGAGATTGTGTGGAGAGAAGGACAGAGGGAGAACCTGAGGGAATGGGTGTGAGGGAGGAACTGTGCAGAGTGCAGGGCACTGGGCGACTGGGGGAGGACAGCACTTGGCCAGCACTGAGGGAGCTGGGAGGCTCTGCCCACTGCAGAAACTGACCTGAGATTTGCAAGGGGACTCTTTGAGGGATGAGTTCAGGGACGAGGATGATATCACAGGCTTCTTTCAAAGTGATAGATTATAGCTTTTCTTGAAAAGAAAGTAGCGATTTTATTTTCATCTACTAGTAAGGTAGAACAAGAGAGCAAGAGGGGAGAGTGAGAGTGAGAGAGAGAGAGAGAGAGAGAGAGAGAGAGAGAGAGAATGAGAGGGCTCTTCTATCCACTGATTCACTCCTGTAACAGCCAATTGGCCAGTGCTGGGCCAGGCTGAAGCCAGGAGCCAGGAACTCCATTCAGGTCCCCACATGGGTGTCAGGGTCCCAGCTCTTGAGTCCTCATCTGCTGCCTCCCAGAATGCATTAGCAGGAAGCTGGGTCAGAAGCAGAGCAGCCAGGACCCAAGACAGCTTGAGTTTTGGGCTTCCGAACTGTGGGTTATCAAACAACGTCATTGTGAATGCTCCTTTTTTCTTTAAATAAAGTGATGTAGAGTTTTTATGAAGTTTGAACATAAGTAAGGCTTCTGTTTGTACCCATCCTCCTTCTTTGAGAGCAGGTGTCTTGTGAGGTGTTTGGTCACTTCCTGTTCTCCTGTCCAAGTAACTCATCTTCCTGGCTGAGGTTCAGTCTCCTGTCTCAAGTGTCATCTTCAAGAATCCTTTCCACCAATCAGTCTCCAACTACTCAGTTTGCTGTCCACTTCTCACAGTGCATTTGGCCTCAGCACTCCTTGCTTCAAAGGGACTCCCAGGGCTTGAGTGATTGACAGCCGTGATGTTACTACAGATCACATCCACATCAAGGTAAGGATTATCCTCAGCCCCTCCTGTGCCCCCTCAGTCACTGTCCAGCTCCAGATCCCAGCACGTGGTCATCACCACCCTCCTCTGCTGAGCACGTCCTTGGGGGAGCATTCATGGGAAACACAAGTATCCACTTTCTGTACAGAGACGTCTGTCCACAGAGCCTTTCCTCACATGTCACTGTCACAAATTTTCCACCAATGTTCCTTCCAACTCCTCAGCCAGCCCATCACACTATCGGTCACAGCCTGTGACCTGGCAAATACTCGCAGGCCTGGGTGTTTTTCCCCCAGTCAAGTGAGCAGTCAGGTGCTCTTCACCCCTGTGCTCACTGACGTCCCAGAAAGGGGCTGCAGTGCTGCCACTGCCCACTGGGTGGTGCCTGCCTGCGGTCAGAGCCATTTGTAAGTCAGACTGAGCCTTCTCTCCCCTGTCAGGTGATCCTAGGAGCTCCCCATGGGCCCACAGGCACAGACTGGGTGGGGAAGGGCAATGCTGTGTGAGGGAGAGGGGCCATGGGCATTGGGCCGTGTCTTCCTGTGACTCACCTGTGAGTGCAGGGCCTGCTCAGTGGATGCTGCATGCAAGACACACTCCCATGTGATGATGGAGTGGGGCTGTGCACACCCTACTGTGCAGCCTCAAAATCAGCTGTCAGCCAGTGTGACAGATAGAGGCAGTGACAGAAAAAGAGAGAGAGAGAGACAGAGACAGAGACAGAGGGACAGAGAGAGAGAGAGAGAGAGAGAGGTATTTTCCATCTGCTGGTTCACTTCCTAATGGCTGCAACAGCCAGGCCTGAGCCAGGCTGATACCAGGAGCCAGGAGCTTCTTCCAGGTCTCCCATGTGGGTATCAGGGTCTAAGCATGTGGCCATCTTCCACTGCTTTCCCAGACCATTAGCAGGGAGAGGTAATGGATGTGGAGCAGATGGGGCTCAAACTTGTGCCCATATGGGATGCTGGCACTGCAGGCAGACACTTTACCTGCTGCATCACAAAGGGAGCCTCAGAGAAATATAATTTTAGGGAACAACAGGCATGTTGGGAGCTTTATGTTGGAGAGGCAAGCTGAAGAGTGGAAAACCACAGCTTGGAGTGTGACACTGGGTTCAAGTCCTGCCTTTACCACCACTCACCCGCCATGTGACGTTGATGAGAGCAGCTTCCCAGCCTCACTCAGCCCATCCTCTGTGAGGAAGAGGAGTAGGAGAGAGGACAGAGGGTGATAAAGAGCAGGAGAGAGAGATCTTCCATCTGCTGGTCACTCCCCAAATGGCTGTAACAGACAGGTCTGGGTCAGGCTGAAGCCAGGAGCCAGGAGCTCCATCTGGTCTCCCTCGTGGGTGCAGGGCCCAAGCTCTCAGGCCGTCTTCTGCTGCTTTCCCAGGTGCGTGAGCAGGGAGCTGGATCAGAAGGGAGGAGCCGGCAGGCATCTGCGGCACAGCAGAAGATGAACTGTTTTACAATAGTGAGCATGTGGCCGGTCACAAGGAGACAGTGACAAGGGGAAAGCAGGTGGCTCGCTGTGGTCACACCTGTTCTCTCCCTGTCCCCATGTGTCTGTCTCATCAGCCAAGGAGATCGTGAGTCTGCTCTGGACAAGAGGCTTTTCTGTGTCTGGATGCCCACAGCAGCCTTGATAAATGCTCACTGAACAGCTCCTTGTGAGGCTGAGTCCTAGGACCACTCAGTGGGGAACTGTGGCAGCAAGAGGGGAGAAGGTGGGAGAGCAGAATAGCTTTGGTTGGGGGAGGGGCCGGAGCAGCCCACATGTGGCCAGGGATGCAGTCAGGGTGTGTTGGGGGGGGCGGTTTCCAAGAACAGGGAGACCCTGGCCCTCTCTGTTCTCAGGGGAGCAGTGTGGGCAGGCTCACCTGGGAGCCCTGGTGTAGGCACAGGTGCTGCTATTCCGGCTGTAGGGAGGCAGGTGTGCCGTGAAATGAAGAGAGGAGCTGACACTGCAGCCCATGAGTGGTTTCGTGGTTTAAGTGATGTAATGTGCACTGGGGCAGCTTGGTGTGCAGAAGGTGGGGATGGAGGCCCAGAACAGGAGGCAGAGCTCTGGGCCCAGGACACCAGTGGCAGAAGCAGGAGTGAGACCTGCTCAACCCTACTGCAGTATGTGCTCTGCCCACTGTGGCCTCGACTTCCAGTTCCATTGGCCCCCGACTTTGAACCCTGTCCACAGTGCAGAGTGAAGTGCATCGCCCTCCAGAGACTGGCGCGACCACGTTTCGAACAGGCGACCTGCGTGACCACTCCAGTTCAAGAAGGAGCACTCCTGGCCCCAGGACAATCCCGCCTGTCCCTTCCCGACCTCACCTCCTCCTCAGCCAGCCAGGGGTCCAGCTCCTCGCGCCACTTCTCTCACCGCAGCTCCTCCTGCTGCTCTCTCACTCATGCAATTGCAGTCCTGCACCCTGCGGCCTTTTGGATCTGGGTTCCGAGATTTCCATCCTCATTTCTTAGGTTTCTGGACTGCATTGGCAGTCCCGGCTATTCAATTTCTGATGCAGCTCTCTGCTCATGGCCTGGGAAAGCAGTGGAAGACGGCCCAAGTGCTTGGGACCCTACACCCATGTGGGAGACTTGAAGGAAGCTCCTGGGTCCTGGCTTCAGATTGGCCCAGCTCCAGCCAATTCAGCCACTTAGGGAGTGAACCAGCAGATGGAACCCTCTCTTTCTGTCTCTCCTTTTCTCTGTCTGTAGCTCTGCCTCTCAAATAAATAAATAAATCTCAAAAATTAGATTACAAAATTTTTGCAGCAAAGAACACTAAGGTTTATTTGTTTACTTGAAAGGCAGAATTAGAGAGAGGCAGAGAGAGAGAGAAAGTCTTCCATCCACAGGTTCATTCCCCAGTTGGCTACAATGGCCAGAGCTGTGCCAATCTGAAGCCAGGAGATAAGAGCATCTCCCAGGTCTCCCAATGGGTAAGGGGCCCAAGGACTTGGACCATCTTTTACTGCTTTCCCAGGCTGCAGCAAAGAGAGGGATCAAAAGTAGAGCAGCTGGACTCGCATGGGCACCCATATGGTTTGCTGGCTTTACCTGCTGTGCCACAGCACTGGCCCCTAAACTGATCTTCTGATACTGTTTTCCACGTTTTGAGGCCCCTTGTGCATCTCAGTGGTTGCAGGGGAGGGAGACCTCCTCACCTGCCCTGGACCCTCAGGTGTGGACGTGGGCTGGACACCCGTGGGAATAATAGCAGGTGCCCCAGGAGTGAGTAAGGTGAGGAGATTAGAGGTTCAGGATGGAGTCCTGGGGTCAAGTTCCTGCTCCTGGTTTCTCTGGGCCTCAGTCTTCCATCTGCACAGTAAAGGAGAAAGCCCCCTACTCTGTGCCCCCATGGGTCCCAGGGCTCTTTCCCCTCCTTCAGGCCACGCCCTCCCATGGAATCTCCAGAATGGAACACAGTGACTCCCCTGTGGCTGTGCCACACCCAGACCCTGCTGAGGGCCCTGAGCCAAGTGGTCTCCAAGGTCTCCACAGCTCCCCTCTTGCAGGCCTGGGCTCTGCCCCTCAAGTGCACATTGAAGGGCTGGAGCAGGATGGGGTCCGCGTGGTGTGCAAGGCCTCGGGCTGGTTCCCGAAGCCCCAGGTGCAGTGGACAGACCTCAGCGGGAAGAAGTTCCTGGAGTTCTCTGAGGCCCATGCCCAGGACGCAGCAGGGCTGTTCAGCGTGGAGGCGGCTCTGGTGGTGCGAGACAGCTCTGCAGGGAGTGTGAGCTGCTCCATCCTCAATCCCATCCTGGGCCAGGAGAAGGAGATGGCCGTGTCCATCCCAGGTCGGTGCTGCTTCTTGTTCCTGGTGGGGCTTGGGAGGTGGAGCTGGCAGCCCTGAGTGTGTGGGGTGGACCTGGGTGCTCCCCTGACTGGGTCTCTGCCTGGGCCCCAGAGCCCTTCTTCCCGCAGGCCTCTCCCTGGAAGGCAGCTTTTATTGGGAGCCTGACTGTGCTGGGGCTCCTGCTCTTTGGAGCTGACTGCTTCACCAGGAGAGAGCACTCTGCAAAGGTCCAGGAGAGGCAGAAAGAGCAGAAGCTGTGCCGGGCTAAGGAGGAGGACCTGAATGCCAGAGGTAGGAGGCACTGAAAGCCAGAGGTAGGAGGCCAGGGGCCAGGCAGGGGGGCAGCTGGTGCTGAGAGGAAGGATGCTGGGAGATGAGTCTGTGGGTTCTGCTCTCCAGAGCAGGTGGCTGTGGAGACCCAGACAGGACAGCTGGAGGCTGGAGCTGTGGGTGTGTCTGGAGTAAGAACTTCTCTAGGATATAGATGAGGTCGTTCCTGTGGGTTCTCCAGGCACACAGTCTCTCCTTTACTTGGGATGGAAGTTCAAGGTTTTTTTCTCTCTTTCAGATGAGCTCCAGGCAGAACTTGGTAAGCTCTGCTCCCCTCCTGAACTCTCCATGTCCTCTGTGGAGGACGCTCTGGTTCTCTGCTCACCTGTTCCCTGTGTGCTGCTTTTCAGGCAGGAGGAAGGCAGCTTACCTGGCTGGTGAGTGACTCTCCAGATGTCCCATGGTCTCCTGTCCCTCCAGTGCCCAGCTGTCCGCTCCTTGTCTCTGTCCAGGCACAGACATGTGGACCCCTCATTAGTGCAGCAGTGGCAGTGGTGGTGGCAGAACCCTGCTCCCTGGGCTCTCTCACAACCTGGTGACTCTTTGCAGTCTGTGCTGCAAGACTTGTGTGCTGCATCCTTGGTCTTTTTCCACGCTGGACTGTCCCCATGTGAGTGCCACTAGTGTTTCAGCCTCCAGTGCTCTAGCTCTTGGTCTGCACAGGAAACCATAGCCAGATGCACTGAGATTCCATGAGAAGAGAGAGATGAATAAATGGGGTCGTTGATCTTGGGGGTGTGATTTCTGCCCCCTCCCTCCCAAGACACCACCCAGGGGGAGTCTTTCCTCTCTTTTTCTCAAAGGTGCTGTTGAAATGTGAAAGGGAGAGGACTGGGTTGGTGACCAGATGTGGGGATGTGATGGGACCTGCTGAAAGTCTCTTAGCATACTGACGCTTCTCTCTAGAAATATTTTTTTTGACAGGCAGAGTGGACAGTGAGAGAGAGAGAGAGACAGAGAGAAAGGTCTTCCTTTGCTGTTGGTTCACTCTCCATTGGCCGCCACGGCCAGCACGCTGCGGCCGGCACACCGTGCTGATCCGAAGCCAGGAGCCAGGTGCTTCTCCTAGTCTCCCATGGGGTGCAGGGTCCAAGCACTTGGGCCATCCTCCACTGCACTCCCAGGCCACAGCAGAGAGCTGGCCTGGAAGAGGGGCAACCGGGACAGAATCCGGCGCCCCAACCGGGACTAGAACCCGGTGTGCCGGCGCCGCTAGGCGGAGGATTAGCCTATTGAGCCACGGCGCCGGCCCTCTAGAAATATTTTATTGAGGTTGTTTGGCTCCATTGATCCAGAAGGAGTCTCATCCCCATGTGGTTCTTCTTTGCCTTTAATTTTCCCAATATACCCAACCAATTATTATGCAATAATTGTTAATGTAGAATAATTTTTGTTTTAAAAATATTTATATTATTTTAATTTGAAAGGCACAGTTAGAGAGAGAGAGAGAGAGAGAGAGAGATCTTACATCTGCTGATTCACTCCCCAAATGGCCACAATGGCCAGAACTTGCACAGGCTGAAGCCATGAGCTTCACCTGGGTCTGCCACATGGTTGCAGGGGCCCAAGCACTTGGTCCATCCTTTGCTGCTTTCCAGGTACCTTAGCAAGAAGATGGACGAGAAGTACATCAGCCAGGACTTGAACTCGGGCCCATATGGGATGCCAGTGTTGCAGTTTTACACACTAAGCCACAACGCTGGCCCCATTTTTTCACTAAAATATCTTCACACAGCCATATTTTGCTCCTGACCAACAGCACCAAGGAACCAGTGACACAGGAGACTTTGTGGGTTTTGAGGCACAGGGCAGAGAGCTGACAGCCAAAGTCACCCAGCACTGGGGTAGGGGTGCAACTCAGCTGTCCTGCAGGCTTCCTGATCTGTGGTCAGGGAGTTTCCCACAATCCTCTGCTGTCTGCACCTGCAGAAGGCCCCTCCTGTGCAGCCCCTCTCCTCCTGCAGAGTCTGACCTTCAGCACAGAGGGCAGGGAGGGCTGAGCAGGTGGTGTGGCTGTGGTCTCACCAGGGTGTGTTTCCTTTCAGCCTGGAGGGAGGTGCAGCAGTATGGCTGCTCTGCCTTCCTGCCCTGCCTCTGCCCTGCCCCTTCTCTACCTGTGGACTCAACTCCAGATGGGCTGGGCTTCCTGCTCTCCTTGTCAGTGTTGTAGCCTCCAAGGGAAGACAGCAGGGGCTCCTCCGTAGGAGCACAGCTCTGCTTCCATTCTGGGCCCTTTGTGTACTGCAGGTCATGGTTAGGGTTAGCGACATCTTCTTAAAACCCCTTGTTCAGCTGATCCTCTCATTACGGTGAGCCAGGTGTGAGGAGAGCCTGCAGCAGGGCAATGACTGTGTAGATCAGGAAGCGCCGGTCTCCAGATGACCCTGGGAACCACATTTCACTGCTCAGGACTCAGATTATATTAAGAGGGACATGGGATCTATGTTCTTCTTACCCCGAAATCCTCCCTTTATGGCCCACTTTGGTCTTTCTCTCCCTGGAATATGCTCCTCTCTGCTTTTTCCTGCTCTGACCACTGTCCAGCCTGGGTTTCTTCCTCTAAGTACTGCTGGTTGCTAAGGAATTAGTTATTCTGAGTTAATGTTCTAAATTTGGGAACAGAGGCTCTGGGATGTTTGTGGATGGATTTGTGGGTTGAGGTCTCTGACATACCTGAAATTGTATGCATCATTTTGGTACTCTGAGATTAGAAAAGCTTAAAATGTATTTGACATGCAGAGAGTGAGAGCAACAGCAGGAATGACAGATATCCCATCTCCTAGTTCACTCCCTAACTGCTAGCAACAGCCATGGCCATGTCAAGGCCAAGTTCTAGACCTCAGCCTAGATCTCCCACATGCATGTCAGAAATGCAACCCCTCAGTCCTGCCTCTCAGGTTCTCCATTGGCAAGAAGCTAGAGTCTGTAGCTTGTACATGCCTACTCCTGTTGTATTTATTTATTTTTAACTTTTATTTAGTAGATATAAATTTCCAAAGTACAGTTTATGGATTACATTCGCTTCCCCACCCCAACTTCCCTCCCTCCCGCGACCCACCCATCTCCCACTCCCTCTCCCATTCCATTCACATCAAGATTCATTTTCAATTCTCTTTATATACAGAAGATCAATTTAAAATATATTAAGTAAAGATTTCATCAGTTTGCTCCCACACAGAACATAAAGTGCAAAATACTGTTTGAGCGCTAGTCATATCATTAATTCACATTGAACTACGCATTTAGGACAGAGATCCTACATGAGGAGTAAGTGCACAGTGACTCCTAACAAATTGACATTCTTGTTTAAGGCATCAGCCATCTCCCCAGGCTCTAGTCATGAGTTACCAAGGCCATGGAAGCCCCCTGAGCTCGCCGACTTTGATCTTATTTCTACAAGGCCATAGTCAAATTGGAAGTTCTCTCCTCCCTTCAGAGAAAGGTACCTCCTTCTTTGATGGCCTGTTCTTTCCACTGGGATCTCACTCGAAGAGATCTTTCATTTAGGTTTGTTTTTGTTGTTGTTGTTGTTGTTGTTGTTTTCAGAATGTCTTGGCTTTCCATGCCTAAAACACTCTCATGGGCTCTTCAGCCATATCTGAATGCCTTAAGGGCTGATTCCGAGGCCAGAGTGAGTGCTGATTAGGACATCTGCCATTCCATGAGTCTGCTGTGTATTCTACTTCCTATGTTGGATAGTTCTCTCCCTTTTTTATTCTCTCAGTTAGTATTAGCAGACACTAGTCTTGTTTATGTGATCCCTTTGACTCTTACACCTATCATTATGATCTATTGTGACCTAAAATTGATCATTTGGACTAGTGAGGTGGCATTGGTACATGAAACCTTGATGGGATTGAATTGGAATCCCCAGACACATTTCTAACTCCACCACTTGGGGCAAGTCAGCTTGAGCATGTCCCAAATTGTACATCCCCTCCCTCTCTTATTCCCACTCTTATATTTACCAGGAATCACTTTTCAGTTAACTTTAAACACCTAAGAATAATTGTGTGTTAATTACATAGCTCAACCAATAGTATTAAGTAGAACAAAAAATACTAAAAGGAATAAAGTATTAAATTGTACATCAACAGTGATGACAAGCGCTGATCAAGTCACTGTTTCTCATAGCCTGCCCCTGCTTTAAAAAGTAGGATAATTTGAATAGGAGGGAGTGTGGGATGGATGGAGGGAGGGAGGGAGGGAGGGTGAAAGAAAAGGAGAGAGAGAGAGAGAGACAGAGACAGAGAGAGAGTAAACACTCCCCCGTTGGCTGTTCCATTCCCAAATATTTACAATGGTGGGTTCTTTATGAAGTGAGCTGGCGCCAAAGCCAGAAGAAGCTGGGAATCCAATCCAGATCCCCCACATGGTTGGCAGGGCCCCGATAGATGCATCATTTACTGTTTCCAAGGGTGTGCCTTGGCCAGAGCTGGAATTAGGAGCGGGAGCTGGGAATCTAACCCAGTCCTCTGACATCCAGTTCAGACACTTAACCCATGTGTTTTTTGAAAGGTCAAATACCTGAACCTGAATAGGTTCTTTTTTTTTCCCCTACAAGAGCAACAAATGTAATATGTGATTTTTTTCATTTTTTTTTCACATTTTAGGAAAATTCTGTCTGTATTTATTAATGGCTCAAGGCCCTTGTTTGCTTTTTCGGGGGCAATGCATGAAGACTGTGGCCCAGGAAGGCAGTGGAGGATGGCCCAAGTCCTTGGGCCCTGCACCCACATGGAGACCAGGAAGAAGCACCTGGCTCCTGGCTTTGGATTGGTGCAGCACGCCGGCTATAGCATCCATTTGGGGGGTGAACCAACGGAAGGAAGACTCTCTCTGTCTCTCTCTCTCACTGTCTAACTCTGCCTGTCAAAAAAAAAGTAGAAATTGTTACCTAGAGAAAGGACGGCAAGCAAACCATGGTAGAAAAGAACATGTGGGAAAGAGAAGAGGAGATGAGGGAGAGAGTGAGTGCTGTGCAGGTGGCTCAGAGTGACTGCAGTGGCTGAAGGCCCAGCCCTGGTGTTGGAATGTAGGGAGTGTGCAGAGGGTTTACAGGGCTTGAGTGTGTGAAATAGAATTGATTCCAAGACACCGTGTAGGTAAATTTCAGGAAAAATCTAAATTAAAGCATCTTAATATTTGAGAGAGAGAGAGTGAGTGAGCAAGCGCCCTCATCCTCTGGTTCATTCCTTGAATCCTTCAACCATCGCTGCTTCCTCCTCAGTCGACAATGGAGAGAAGTTAGAGTCCAGAGCTGGAGGTAACTCTGGTGTGGAGCTGGTATCACACAAGGAACTGTAAGAGGTTGGATGGCAGCCCATATAGCTGCAGCCAGAGTTCAGGATGCTCTTTTTTTTCTCCAAAGATTTTTTTTTTATTTGAAAGGCAGAGGTACAGAGAGGCAGAGGCAGAGGGAACCTTCCTTCTGCTGGTTCACTCCCCAGATGGCCACAATGACCAGAGCTGTGCCGATCCAAAGCCAGGATCCAAAAGATTCTTCGTGGTCTCCTGCATGACTGCAGGGGCCCAAGGACTTGGGCCATCTTTTAGTGCTTTCCCAGGCCTTAGCAGAGAGCTGGATCTGAAGTGGAGCAGCTGGGATTCGAACTGGTGCTCATATGGGATGCCAGTACTGCAGGCAGTGTCTTTACCCATTATTCCATGGTGCCAGCCCCAGTATGTAGGCTCTTCTAATCAAAGCCTCAAACTCAGCAGCTCAAGATGTAGTGGATGCACTCCTTCACATCTCAGTGCAACTCATGGGCATTCTTTCAATTTACAAATAATGCTCCAAAGTGGAGTGGTGAGGGACTCCTGTTCATTAGTGCTAATATATACTCTTATAGATGGGATAGAATTTGGTAGGCTGGCTATCTCTTCCCAACATTTAAAATCTCTATATGACTGGGGCAGTAAGTTAGCTGTTGGGTTCTTTGTGTCAGTTCAGATTTTGGGAAGGTTCTCAAGCTCCTAGGCAAAGGTGACCAGGATCCCAGGGTGACTGAGGAGAGAACAGAGACCTGTACATGAGGCCACTTTTCATGGGGGACTTGGCTGCTTGCAGCTTCTTGTTAAGTGGGGATGTAGCATAGACTCTGGGGGCCACAATGGAAACCTTCCAGTTCATTAGCAGCCCTGGAAGGCCACCTTCACTGTCTCAAATTCCTACTCAGTAGAACGAGCAGAGGAGCACAAGCTTTAAAAGTCTTCAGTGATAAAGGAGAAAATGTAGCAGAGCTGGCACAGAGGTTCTTTAAGCAGAACATTTACAGTTTATCCAGGGGACTGAGTATGAAGGAAATGATGTGGAAGGTCAGGAAACCTTAGCATTTCCAGGTCCTGTGGCTGCCCTTAAGGGTGATGTGGAAATGCTGAAGAAATCTGCAGAGGTTGGAGTAATCCATGTGAGTGAGTGTGATGATGGTGGATCAACTGCTGTGCTTAAAGCTGCTGCACAAGGTCACACAGAGTCTGCAGTGGTTCATTACAGAGGAGCAGACAGTGACATCACCACAAAGCAGGGGACCCAGTGATGTGTTCACGAGGTTTGCCCATCTGGCAGCAGTGAAGTTGTTAAAGAGGCTGCAGAGGGTCTGATGCTGTGGTGTGGTGGGTTTAGCAGCTGCCTCCAGCACCGGCATCCCATATGGACAATGGTTTGAGTCCAGGCTGCTCTACTTTATATCCAACTCTTCACTAGTGCTCCTGGAAAGTAGTGGAAGATGACCCAAGTGTTTGTGTCCCTGCAGCTATGTTGGAGACCCAGATGAAGTTTCTGTCTCCTGGCTTCAGTTTGGCCCAGCTCCGTTGGCTGTGGCGATTTGGGTAGTGAACTAGCGGATGGAAGATTCTCTCTCTTTCTCTCTCTCTCTCACTCTCTCTCTCTCTCTCTGTGTGTGTGTGTGTGTGTGTTTGTGTGTTCCTCTCTCTGTGTATCTCTGCATTTCAATTAAAATAAATAATAAAAAGGGCCACAGAAATATGCTATAGAGGATGCTAATGAAGTGCTATGAGGTTTTGCAGAGACACAATGATAGGGAAGCACTGATGCCTAGGATGTCTTATGTCCCAGCGAGCTGTATAAACACATGCCAGGATGAGAGCTTATTAAATCCTGTAGCCTTGTGACACCTTCTGGAAATTGCTGTGAGCAACTACAAACATGTGGGAGGGAAAACAGAAGAAAAGTTAAAGCAGAAGCCAGTACATCTCAAGTCTGAAAAGGCCATCTCAGCTGCGGGGCCAGCTCAGGTGTGAATGACTGTGTAGAGAATAATTAGAGTCTCAGCCGGTGAATATCGAGCAGAGGTGAATAAACCAGGGGAAAGGCTGGAATGTGTTCAGGTCTCCAATGTTGGAGCTTTGAGGATGACTCCTGTGAGCCGAGCAAAGTGAAGAGGCAAGTGGGAACAAAGGTGTCTTCTAGGGCAGCGATGTGAGAAGGCACTGAGCAGTGAAATCGCTTAAATAAACTTGCTGCTTAATTTTTTTCTCTTTCATCAAAAAAAAAAAACAAAAAAATAAAAAGACCTGGACCAGAGATTGAATCCAGGCACTCTGATGCGGGACATGGGTGTCTCAGCTGTCAGGCTCAACACAAGCTGCCCAAACTTACATATTTTAAAAGCCATTTTGAAGGGACTGGTTCTATCACATTGTGGGTTAAGCCACTGCCTGCAGTGCCCTCATCCCTTGTGGGTACTTGTTTGCATCTCAGATGTTCCACTTAGCTCCCTGCTAATGCACCTGGGAAAGCAGTGGAGGAGGGTCACAATGCTTCAGGCCCCACATCCACATGGGAGGCCCAGAGGAAACTCCTGGCACCTGGCTTTGGACTGGTCCGGCTCTGGCCATTGTGGAAGGTTGGAGAGTGAACCAGATGAAAGACTCTGTCCCCACACCTGGGCCCCAAAATGAGTCAGTTTAAAATAAAGTAAATCTTAAAAAAGTCATTTTGAAATAAGCATCTAGTGAAGCTGCCTCTGATAAGGAGAACATTTCAATCTTCCAGCAGCAGTGAGGGAAGGAACAGGGTAAGGGAGACGCTAGGGCAGTGGGGGGTCACTGTGGTGACGGGAGGAGCTGTGCTCTCTGTCCCTGTGTAATGTGCCCCCCCTCCCCCATCCCAGGTCTGGATGCTTCTGCTCAACCGGCCCCACCATTTGATGTGATTTTGTTTCCTGTCAAACAAATCAATTAATATTGAGCTTTCTCCTCCCCAGGGATGAGCATGGAGGTGGGAGGGATGCAGTAGTCTTGGGCAAATCCAGGAGAGACTTCCTGTGCCCCCCCAGGTGCTCATGCTGGGGAGGCGGGGCTTAGCTGGTCCTGAAGCCCCTGTGTTGTCAGCTGAGGAAGGGCAGGGGCAGGTCCTTTCTGATCACTTGGGGGCACTGTTGATGACCATGTTCCATGAGAGTGGAGTTTGTGGTCTGGGAGACTTGGCTTTGAATGGGAAATCGATGCACTGTGTCCCTGTTTCCTCCATCCCAGACCTTCCCTTGCCCATTGGCTCTCTGGGCCCCTCTGAGTCCCTGCATCTCAGACCACACTGTGTGGGAGTTTCTGGGTCATGTCTTCCCCATGTTCAGGTTCCAAGGGTCCTCGTGCTCTCTCCAGATGCCTTCTCCTGCCAGTTCTGCTCCATGCTGGGTGTTGCTCCCAAGCACATGTGATTGTAGGAGGTTTCTATTTGCTGCCAGAAAAATGACCTGAGCCTTGCTGTCTCCACCACACACATTGACTGTCCTACAGCTCTGTAGGTCAGAAGTCTGAGACAGGTCTCACTGGGCTAAAACACCTGCAAGTCTGCATTCCTTCTGTCAGCTCCTGGATTTCCCAGCATCTGAACCCACTTGCACACCTAAGTTCATGGCCGCATTCCTCTGTCTTCAAAGATAGCAAGGTACACATCTTTCAACTCTGGTTCCCTCACTCTATTACTTTCTCTGGCCACACATACCTTGGCAGGCTGCGTGCTTTCAGGGTTCACATGATTGGATTGGGCTCACCTGCATCATCCAGTGAACTACGTTAACTTCAAGGTCCTAACCTTTATCCCATCTGCAAAGCTCCCTTTCCCTGTAGGTGACAGAGCCACAGGTGTAAGGATTAGGACAGGGACATCTTAGAGAATCAGCCTCCAGGTTCACATCATCCAGTTGTAGCCTCCTCTCTCCACCTGTGGTTACAGGCAGCCTGCAAGTTCAGCTCAGTCAGTGCTTCTGATGTAAATGGAGGCGCAGGAAATTTTGATTTCCCTAATTTCTTCTTTTATTTTTCTTAAAAAGAGAAGTTGAAAACCTTTACTTCTAAGACAATCTGATATCAGAGAACGTCCTCCTAAAATTTATATCCAAATGTGGCCCTTTAAAGTTCCCCAGCAGCGCCATCTGGCTGCCACGTTGTTACCGGAATTTGGGGTGCCATACAACATCACCATGTACTTAGTATTAAATCCCCAATATTCATAAGCCCGAGAGGGTTCTTGCCTAATATTTAGAGAATTCTAAATATAGGCATAAATAAACGAGGCAGCTTGGTACATTTTAAGCTTTTATTTAGTGCGAAAGATGCATAGGAGAGTGAGAGCTTTATCTAAGAGAGAGAGAGGTAAATCTGGGTTCATACTGAGCACTAGGAACCATCCACGTGTAGGAGCATCTAGGCCAGGAAGCCTAGGGCACATGGCCTGAAGGCCATGTGCCTTGGAGGTGCAGGGCCACAGTCAGCACCCCCCTGGGAAGAGGCCAGGGCAAAGAAGAGAGAGGCAGGACACACCGTGTCCCAGGATTTTAACCCATTTCCAAAGGGGAGTGGTTAATTAACCTGATTGGCTGGTGGACACCCAGGTGTGGCCCGGTAGGGGCATGATATCACATAGAGGCATGGCGAAGGCGTGGTCTTCAGGCTCACGAATCTAATGGATTTTTTTTTTTGTCATCTGAAAATTTTATTGAAATGCAAGTTTATTCAATTTGAGGCATAATAAATGCTAAAGCACCAGAAAAGCTTCCTCTTTAATCTTTTATTAAAACTATGATTCATAAAACTTCAATTTAAGAAAGAGACAAAAGGGTCATCAGAGTCGTCTCAGTCTTTGCCATCCAGTTACTTGCTTTTTGGGTTTCTTTTGTTTTTTTTTTTTAACTTTTATTTAATGAATATAAATTTCCAAAGTACGGCTTATGGATTACAATGGCTTCCCCCCTATAATGTCCCTCCCACCCGCAACCCTCCCCTCTCCCACTCCCTCTCCCCTTCCATTCACATCAAGATTCATTTTCGATTTTCTTTATATACAGAAGATCAGTTTAGCATACATTAAGTAAAGATTTCAACAGTTTGCTCCCACACAGAAGCATAAAGTGAAAAATAATAGGTGATTTTTTAAATGATGATGAAATCAGATCAGACCTATTGTCATGTTTAATCCCAGTGAGAGTCAAGTTGGGAATTGATAATTTCTTCTTTTTTTTTTTTTACAGAAGATCAGTTTAGTATACATTAAGTAAAGCTTTCAACAGTTTGCATCCCCATAGAAACACAAAGTGAAATATACTGTTTGAGTACTCGTTATAGCAGTAAGCCTCCATGTACAGCACATTAAGGACAGAGATCCTACATGAGGAGTAAGTGCACATTGACTCCTGTTGTTGACTTTACCAATTGACACTCTTGTTTATGGCCTCAGTAATCTCCCCATGCTCTAGTCATGAGTTTCCAAGGCTATGGAAGCCCCTTGAGTTCTCCGACTCTTATCTTGTTTAGACAAGGTCATACTCAAAGTGGAGGTTCTCTCCTCCCTTTAGAGAAAGGTACCTCCTTCTTTGAAGACCTGTTCTTTCCACTGGGATCTCACTCACAGAGATCTTTCATTTAGGTTTTTTTTTTTCCCCCAGAATGTCTTGGCTTTCCATGCCTGAAATACTCTCATGGGCTTTTCAGCCAGATCCAAATGCCTTTAGGGCTGATTCTGAGGCCAGAGTGCTGTTTAGGACATCCGCCATTCTATGAGTCTGCTGAGTATCTCACTTCCCATGTTGGATCACTCTCCCCTTTATTTATTCTATCGGTTAGTATTAGCAGGTACTAGACTTGTTTATGTGCTCCCTTTGACTCTTAGTCCTTTCATTATGATCAATTGTGAACTGAAATTGATCACTTGGACTAGTGAGATGGCATTGGTACATGCCACCTTGATGGGATTGAATTGGAGTCCCCTGGTATGTTTCTAACTCCACCATTTGGGGCAAGTCAGCTTGAGCATGTCCCAAATTGTACATCTCTTCCCTCTCTTATTCCCACTCTTATGTTTAACAGGGATCACATTTCAGTTAATTTTCAACACTTAAGAATAACTGTGTATTAATTACAGAATTAAACCAGTAGTATTAAGTAGAGCAGACCAAAAAAACTACTAAGAGGGATAATGTATTAAGTTGTTCATTAGCAGTCAGGGCTATGCTGATCAAGTCATCGTTTCTCATAGTGTCCATTTCACTTCAACAGGTTTCCTTTTTGGTGTTCAGTCAGTTGTCACCGATCAGGGAGAACATATGGTATTTGTCCCTTTGGGACTGGCTTACTTCACTCAGCATGATGTGTTCCAGATTCCTCCATTTTGTTGCAAATGACAGGATTTCGTTGTTTCTTACTGCGGTATAGTATTCTAAAGAGTACATATCCCATAATTTCTTTATCCAGTCTACCATTGATGGGCATTTAGGTTGGTTCCAGGTCTTGGCTATTGTGAATTGTGCTGCAATAAACATTAGGGTGCAGACCGCTTTTTTGTTTGCCAATTTCATTTCCTTTGGGTAAATTCCAAGGAGTGGGATGGCTGGGTCGAATGGTAGGGTTATATTCAGGTTTCTGAGGAATCTCCAGACTGACTTCCATAGTGGCTTGACCAGTTTGCATTCCCACCAACAGTGGGTTAGTGTCCCCTTTTCCCCACATCCTCGCCAGCATCTGTTGTTGGTAGATTTCTGTATGTGAGCCATTCTAACCGGGGTGAGGTGAAACCTCATTGTGCTTTTGATTTGCATTTCCCTGATTGCTAGTGACCTTGAACATTTTTTCATGTGCCTGTTGGCCATTTGGATTTCCTCTTTTGAAAAATGTCTATTGAGGTCCTTGGCCCATCTCTTAAGTGGGTTGTTGGTTTTGTTTTTGTGGAGTTTCTTGATTTCTTTGTAGATTCTGGTTATTAACCCTTTATCTGTTGCATAGTTTGCAAATATTTTTGCCATTCTGTCAGTTGTCTCTTCACTCTCCTGACTGTTTCTTTTGCACTACAGAAACTTCTCAATTTGATGCAATCCCAGTAGTTGATTTTGGCTTTGAGTGTCTGTGCCTCCCGGGTCTTTTCCAGAAATTCTTTGCCTGTGCCAATATCTTGAAGGGTTTCTCCAATGTTCTCTAATAACTTGACGGTGTCAGGTCGTAGATTTAGGTCTTTAATCGCTGTTGAGTGGATTTTTGTGTAAGGTGTAAGGTAGGGGTCTTGCTTCATGCTACTGCATGTGGAAATCCAGTTTTCCCAGCACCATTTATTGAATAGACTGTCCTTGCTCCAGGAATTGGTTTTAGATCCTTGATCAAATAGAAGTTGGCTGTAGATGTTTGGGTTGATTTCTGGTGTTTCAATTCTGTTCCATTGGTCTATCCATCTGTTTCTGTACCAGTACCATGCTGTTTTGATTGCAACTGCCCTGTAGTATGTCCTGAAATCTGGTATTGTGATGCCTCCGGCTTTGTTTTTGTTGTACAAGATTGTTTTTGCTATTCGAGGTCTCTTGTGCCTCCATATGAATTTCAGCATCATTTTTTCTAGATATGAGAAGAATGTCTTCGGTATCTTGATTGGGATTGCATTGAATCTGTAAATTGCTTTTGGAAGAATGGACATTTTGATGATGTTGATTCTTCCCATCCATGAGCATGGAAGATTTTTCCATTTTTTGGTATTCTCTGCTATTTCTTTCTTTAAGGTTTTGTAATTCTCATCGTAGAGATGTTTAATGTCCTTGGTTAAGTTTATTCCAAGGTATTTGATTGTTTTTGTAGCTATTATGAATGGGATTGATCTTAGCAGTTCTTTCTCAGCCATGGCATTGCTTGTGTATACAAAGGCTGTTGATTTTTGTGCATTGATTTTATATCCTGCCACTTTGCCAAACTCCTCTATGAGTTCCAATAGTCTCTTAGTAGAGTTCTTTGGATCCTCTAAGTACAGAATCATATCGTCTGCAAAGAGGGATAGTTTGACTTCTTCCTTCTCAATTTTATTCCTTTGATTTCTTTTTCTTGTCTGATGGCTCTGGCTAAAACTTCCAGAACTATTTTAAATAGCAGTGGTGAGAGTGGGCATCCCTGCCTGGTGCCAGATCTCAGTGGAAATGCTTCCAACTTTTCCCCATTCAATAGGATGCTGGCTGTGGGCTTTTCATAAATTGCTTTGATTATATTGAGGAATGTTCCTTCTATACCCAATTTGCTTAGAGTTTTCATCATGAAAGGGTGTTGAATCTTATCAAATGCTTTCTCTGCATCTATTGAGATAATCATATGGTTTTTCTTCTGCAGTCTGTTAATGTGGTGAATCACATTGATTTATTTTTTTTTATCTTTTATTTAATGAATATAAATTTCCAAACTACGACTCATGGGTTACAATGGCTTTCCCCCCCATACCGTCCCACCCACCACCCTCCCCTTTCCCACTCCCTCTCCCCTTCCATTCACATCAAGATTCATTTTCGATTATCTTAGTATACAGAAGATCAGCTTAGTATACCTTAAGTAAGGATTTCAACAGTTTGTTCCCACACAGAAACATAAAGTGAAAAATAATAGATGATTTTTTTTAAATGATGATGAAATCAGATCAGACCTATTGTCATGTTTAATCCCAGTGAGAGTCAAGTTGGGAATTGATAATTTCTTTTTTTTTTTTACAGAAGATCAGTTTAGTGTACATTAAGTAAAGATTTCAATCGTTTGCACCCCCATAGAAACACAAAGTGAAATATACTGTTTGAGTACTCGTTATAGCATTAAGCCTCAGTGTACAGCACATTAAGGACAGAGATCCTACATGAGGAGTAAGTGCACAGTGACTCCTGTTGTTGACTTTACAAATTGACACTCCTGTTTATGGCATCAGTAATCTCCCTATGCACCAGTCATGAGTTTCCAAGGCTATGGAAGCCCCTTGAGTTCTCCGACTCTCATCTTGTTTAGACAAGGTCATAGTCAAAGTGGAGGTTCTCTCCTCCCTTCAGAGAAAGGCACCTCCCTCTTTGAAGACTTGTTCTTTCCACTGGGATCTCACTCACAGAGATCTTTTTGCCAGAGTGTCTTGGCTTTCCATGCCTGAAATACTCTCATGGGCTTTTCAGCCAGATCCGAGTGCCTTTAGGGCTGATTCTGAGGCCAGAGTGCTGTTTAGGACATCTGCCATTCTATGAGTCTGCTGAGTATCTCACTTCCCATGTTGGATCACTCTCCCCTTTATTTATTCTATCGGTTAGTGTTAGCAGATACTAGACTTGTTTATGTGCTCCCTTTGACTCTTAGTCCTTTCATTATGATCAATTGTGAACTGAAATTGATCACTTGGAATAGTGAGATGGCATTGGCACATGCCACCTTGATGGGATTGAATTGGAATCCCCTGGTATGTTTCCAACTCTACCAATTGGGGCAAGTCAGCCCGAGCATGCCCCAAATTGTACATCTCTTCCCTCTCTTATTCCCACTCTTATGTTTAACAGGGATCACATTTCAGTTAATTTTCAACACTTAAGAATAACTGTGTGATAATTACAGAATTAAACCAGTCATATTAAGTAGAACAGACAAAAAAAAATACTATGAGGGATAATGTATTAAGTTGTCCATTAGCAGTCAGGGCTATGCTGATCAAGTCACCATTTCTCATAGTGTCCACTTCACTTCAGGAGGTTTCCTTTTTGGTGTTCAGTCAGTTGTCACCGATCAGGGAGAACATATGGTATTTGTCCGTTTGGGACTGGCTTACTTCACTCAGCATGATGTGTTCCAGATTCCTCCATTTTGTTGCAAATGACAGGATTTCGTTGTTTCTTACTGCGGTATAGTATTCTAAAGAATACATATCCCATAATTTCTTTATCCAGTCTACCATTGATGGGCATTTAGGTTGGTTCCAGGTCTTGGCTATTGTGAATTGTGCTGCAATAAACATTAGGGTGCAGACCGGTTTTTTCTTTATCAATTTAAACTCCTTTGGGTAAATTCCAAGGAGTGGGATGGCTGGGTCGAACGGTAGGGTTATATTCAGGTTTCTGAGGAATCTCCAGACTGATTTCCATAGTGGCTTGACCAGTTTGCATTCCCACCAACAGTGGGTTAGTGTCCCTTTTTCCCCACATCCTCGCCAGCATCTGTTGTTGGTAGATTTCTGTATGTGAGCCATTCTAACCGGGGTGAGGTGAAACTTCATTGTGCTTTTGATTTGCATTTCCCTGATTGCTAGTGACCTTGAACATTTTTTCATGTGCCTGTTGGCCATTTGGATTTCCTCTTTTGAAAAATGTCTATTGAAGTCCTTGGCCCATCTCTTAAGTGGGTTGTTGGTTTTGTTTTTGTGGAGTTTCTTGATTTCTTTGTAGATTCTGGTTATTAACCCTTTATCTGTTGCATAGTTTGCAAATATTTTTTTCCCATTCTGTTGGTTGTCTCTTCACTCTCCTGACTGTTTCTTTTGCAGTACAGAAACTTCTCAATTTGATGTAATCCCAATAGTTGATTTTGGCTTTGAGTGTCTGTGCCTCCCGGGTCTTTTCCAGAAATTCTTTGCCTGTGCCAATATCTTGAATGGTTTCTCCAATGTTCTCTAATAACTTAATGGTGTCAGGACGTAGATTTAGGTCTTTAATCGCTGTTGAGTGGATTTTTGTGTAAGGTGTAAGGTAGGGGTCTTGCTTCATGCTTCTGCACATGGAAATCCAGTTTTCCCAGCACCATTTATTGAATAGACTGTCCTTGCTCCAGGAATTGGTTTTAGGTCCTTGATCAAATAGAAGTTGGCTGTAGATGTTTGGATTGATTTCTGGTGTTTCAATGCTGTTCCATTGGTCTATCCATCTGTTTCTGTACCAGCACCATGCTGTTTTGATTACAACTGCCCTGTAGTATGTCCTGAAATCTGGTATTGTGATGCCTCCGGCTTTGTTTTTGTTGTACAAGATTGTTTTTGCTATTCGAGGTCTCTTGTGCCTCCATATGAATTTCAGCATCATTTTTTCTAGATCTGCGAAGCATGTCTTTGGTATCTTGATTGGGATTGCATTGAATCTATAAATTGCTTTTGGGAGAATGAACATTTTGATGATGTTGATTCTTCCAATCCATGAGCATGGAAGATTTTTCCATTTTTTGGTATTCTCTGCTATTTCTTTCTTTAAGGTTTTGTAATTTTCATCGTAGAGATCTTTAATGTCCTTGGTTAAGTTTATTCCAAGGTATTTGATTGTTTTTGTAGCTATTGTGAATGGGATTGATCTTAGCAGTTCTTTCTCAGTCATGGCATTGCTTGTGTATACAAAGGCTGTTGATTTTTGTGCATTGATTTTATATCCTGCCACTTTGCCAAACTCCTCTATGAGTTCCAATAGTCTCTTAGTAGAGTTCTTTGGATCCTCTAAGTACAGAATCATATCGTCTGCAAAGAGGGATAGTTTGACTTCTTCCTTCTCAATTTTATTCCTTTGATTTCTTTTTCTTGTCTGATGGCTCTGGCTAAAACTTCCAGAACTATGTTAAATAGCAGTGGTGAGAGTGGGCATCCCTGCCTGGTGCCAGATCTCAGTGGAAATGCTTCCAGCTTTTCCCCATTCAATAGGATGCTGGCTGTGGTTTTTTTATAAATTGCTTTGATTATATTGAGGAATGTTCCTTCTATACCCAATTTGCTTAGAGTTTTCATCATGAAAGAGTGTTGAATTTTATCGAATGCTTTCTCTGCATCAATTGAGATAATCATATGGTTTTTCTTTTGCAGTCTGTTAATGTGGTGAATCACATTGATTGATTTGCGAATGTTGAACCATCCCTGCATACCAGGGATGAATCCCACTTGGTCTGGGTGGATGATTTTCCTGATGTGTTGTTGTACTCTATTGGCCAGAATTTTATTGAGGATTTTTGCATCTATGTTCATCAGGGATATTGATCTGTAATTTTCTTTCAGTGCTGCATCTTTCTCTGGCTTAGGGATTAAGGTGATGCTGGCTTCATAGAAAGAATTTGGGAGGATTCCCTCTTCTTCGATTGTTCTGAATAGTTTGAGAAGAATTGGAGTTAGTTCTTCTTTAAATGTCTGGTAGAATTCAGCAGTGAATCCATCTGGTCCTGGGCTTTTCTTTGTTGGGAGGGCCTTTATTACTGTTTCAATTTCTGTTTCAGTTATGGGTCTATTTAGGTTTTCTATGTCTTCGTGGTTCAATTTTGGTAGATTGCATGTGTCCAGGAATCTATCCATTTCTGATAGGTTTTCCTGTTTGCTGGCATACAGGTCCTTGTAGTAATTTCTGATGATTCTTTTTATTTCTGTGGTGTCTGTTCTTACGTTTCCTGTTTCATCTCTGATTTTATTGATTTGGGTCTTTTCTCTTCTTTTTTTAGTTAGTTGGGCCAATGGGGTGTCAATTTTGTTTATTTTTTCAAAAAACCAGCTTCTCGCTTGGCTGATTTTTTGTAATGTTTTTTTGAATTCAATCCTGTTAATTTCTTCTCTGGTTTTAATTATTTCTCTTCTCCTACTAGATTTGGGTTTGGTTTGCTGCAGTTTTTCTAGGTCCTTGAGGTGCGCTGAAAGCTCATTTATTTGGTACCTTTCCAATTTCTTGGTATAGGCACCTATTGCTATAAATTTGCCTCTCAATACTGCTTTTGCTGTATCCCATAAGTTTTGATATGTTGTGTTGTTGTCTTCATTTACTTCCAGAAAGTTTTTGATTTCTCTTTTGATTTCTTGAATGACCCAGTGTTCATTCAGGAGCATGTTGTTCAGTCTCCATGTGTTTGCATACTTTCTGGGGTTTCCTGAGTTGCTAATTTCCAGCTTCATCCCGCTGTGGTCTGAGAAGCTGCATGGTATGATTCTAATTCTTTTAAATTTGCTGAGACTTGCTTTATGGCCTAGTATGTGATCAATCCTAGAGAAGGTTCCATGTGCTGCTGAGAAGAATGTGAAGTCTGTAGATGTAGGGTTGAAAGTTCTGTAGATATCTGATAGATCCATTTGGGCAATAGTGTCGATTAAATCTGCTATTTCCTTGTTGATCTTCTGTCCGGATGATCTGTCTATTTCTGAGAGTGGAGTATTGAAGTCCCCCAGTAGTATTGTATTGGAATCTAAATCTCCCTTTAAGTCCCTTAACATATCTTTTAAATAGACCGGTGCCCTGTAATTAGGTGCATATACATTTATAATAGTTACATCTTCCTGTTGAATTGAACCCTTAATCATTATATAGTGCCCCTCTTTGTCTCTCTTAACAGTTTTTGTATTAAAGTTTATTTTGTCTGATATTAATATGGCTACACCTGCTTTTTTTTGGTTTCTGTTGGCATGGAATATCTTTTTCCAACCTTTCACTTTCAGTCTGCATGCCTCTTTGTTAGAGAGATGTGTTTCTTGTAGGCAACAAATAGTTGGGTTGTGTTCTGTGAGCCAGTCAGCCAAACGGTGTCTTTTAACTGAAGTATTCAGACCATTAATGTTCAATGTGACAATTGATACGTAGTGACTTTGCCCTGCCGTTTTCCCGGAGATATTTTCTAGTATATGCTTTGAGCTTCCCATGCTCTTTTACTGGTAGGTGTTCTTCCTTTCCCTTCTTTCATATTGATGGCCGTGTTTCTGTGTTTCTGAGTGTAGCACATCTTTAAGTATCTTTTGCAGGGCCGGACGAGTGGCCACAAAGTCTTTCAATTTCTGTTTGCTATGAAAGGTCTTTATTTCACCTTCATTCACAAATGAGAGCTTGGCAGGATATAATATTCTGGGCTGGCAATTTTTCTCTCTTAGCACCTGGGCTATGTCTCGCCATTCCCTCCTAGCCTGTAGGGTTTCTGATGAGAAGTCAGCTGTGAGTCTGATTGGAGATCCTCTGAGAGTAATCTGACGTTTCTCTCTTGCACATTTTAGGATCTTTTCTTTATGTTTCACTGTGGTAAGTTTAATTATCACGTGTCGTGGTGAGGATCTCTTTTGGTCATGTTTATTGGGGGTTCTATGAGCTTCCTGTACTAGGATGTCTCTGTCCTTCTCCAAACCTGGAAAGTTCTCTGCTAGTATCTCACTAAAAAGGCCTTCCAATCCTTTCTCTCTCTCCATGCCTTCAGGAACTCTTAGAACTCGAATGTTGGTTTTTTTAATAGTATCCTGTAGATTCCCAACAATATTTTTTAGGTTTCTAATTTCCTCTTCTTTTCTTTGGTTTGACTGTATGTTTTCCTGTGCTCTATCTTCTAAGTCCGATATTCTCTCTTCTGCTTCACCCATTCTGTTTTTAAGGCTTTCTAATGTGTTTGTCATTTGATCTATTGAGCTCTTCATTTCATTTTGATTTCTCTTGACTATTACACTTTCCTGTTCTACTAGTTTCTGCGTTTCATTTTGACTCTTCCTTAAAATTTCATTTTCACGAGAGAGATTTTCAATCTTGTCCATTAAGGATTTCTGTAGTTCAAGGATTTGCTTTTGAAAACTTCTAAATGTTCTTATCATAAATTTTTTGAAATCCGTATCTTGCATTTCTTCTATCTCATCATCTTCATACTCTTGGCTTGGGGTGTTTTGCTTATTTGGAGGCATCATAGTGTCATCGTTGATCTTGCTCCCTCTATTTCTGTGTTTGTTACTCGGCATAGTTAATTCTTCTTGTGTCACTGTGCGCTTTTTTTTTTCTTTCTTTTTTTTTTTTATACTGTGTCCGTGTTAAGTGGACTGCCTGCTGTTTGAGGAGCCTTGGAGGCTTGAGATGGGTGCGGCCTGAGAGCTCTGCCTGGTTCTTCCTGGTTAAAGGTGTGCAAAGGTGACACCCTCAGGTTATGCGTGGTAAACCTCTCTCTTTTTATTTATTTATTTATTTTATTTATTCAGGGGGTAAGTAACACCACAGGGCAGGGCTGTGCAGAGTTGATAGTATTTAGCTTCCAGTCTTTGGCTCCTCTGGACTCCCACTGGGTTGCCTAGGCTACTGAATTGTAGTGACTCAGTTCCTTAACTCTCCCCCATTGATATGTAAATCCAAAGAGGAGGCCTGCTCTTTGTCTCTTGGGAATTCTTCAAGCCTTGCAGCCGGGTAACCTTTGCAAGGTTAGGGGGAAGAGAAACCCCGAAGCTTTTTTTTTTCCTTCTTTCTGGTAGTGAGTTTGCTGCACTTTCTGGCCCCCCTCTAGATTCTGACCCCCGTTTCCCCACCAATGTCTCGGGTTATTGAGCTCACCTCCCCTTCCAGCGCCAATGTGTGGACTCGGAGCCCTGAGCGTCCCAAGTCTCCCTGCTGTTTTCTGTGTGGCATGCACTCTCCTTGGAGCACTGTTGCGCAGACCCTGGGGCTTCTGCGGCTGGGTCCCGCGACTTGGCTTCCGCGCGGTGGGCGACCTTGTTCTCCCAGTAGGTCCTCCGATTCACGCCTGCTCCATTCAGAAGGGTTTCCCCTGCAATTTTTTGTTTGGTTCTATTTTCTGCGGCTACCGTAACTCCCCTTTTATTAAACTAAATTTTCCCGGACTATCGGTGTGCACCCTCACTATTCCGCCATCTTGGCTCCGCCCTCACATTGATTTATTTGCGAATGTTGAACCATCCCTGCATACCAGGGGTAAATCCCACTTGGTCTGGGTGGATGATTTTCCTGATGTGTTGTGGTATTCTATTGGCAAGAATTTTATTGAGGATTTTTGCATCGATGTTCATCAGGGATATTGGTCTAATTTTCTTTCAGTGCTGCATCTTTCTCTGGCTTAGGGATTAAGGTGATGCTGGCTTCATAGAAAGAATTTGGGAGGATTCCATCTTTTTTGATTGTTCTCAATAGTTTGAGAAGAAATGGAATCAGTTCTTCTTTAAATGTCTGGTAGAATTCAGCAGTGAATCCATCTGGTCCTGGGCCTTTCTTTCTTGGGAGGGCCTTTATTACGGTTTCAATTTCTGTTTCAGTTATGGGTCTATTTAGGTTTTCTATGTCTTCGTGGTTCAATTTAGGTAGATTGCATGTGTCCAGGAATCTATCCATTTCTGATAGGTTTCCCTGTTTGCTGGCATACAAGTCCTTGTAGTAATTTCTGAGGATTCTTTTTATTTCTGTGGTGTCTGTTCTTACGTTTCCTGTTTCATCTCTGATTTTATTGATTTGGGTCTTTTCTCTTCTTTTTTTAGTTAGTTGGGCCAATGGGGTGTCAATTTTGTTTATTTTTTCAAAAAACCAGCTTCTCGCTTGGCTGATTTTTTGTAATGTTTTTTTGAATTCAATCCTGTTAATTCCTTCTCTGATTTTAATTATTTCTCTTCTCCTACTAGCTTTGGGTCTGGTTTGCTGAAAATTTTCTAGGCCCTTGAGATGCGCTGAAAGCTCATTTATTTGGTGCCTTTCCAATTTCTTGATATAGGCACCTATTGCTATAAACTTGCCTCTCAATACTGCTTTTGCCGTATCCCGTAAGTTTTGATATGTTGTGTTGTTATCCTCATTTACTTCCAGAAAGTTTCTGATTTCTCTTTTGATTTCTTGAATGACCCAGTGTTCATTCAGGAGCATGTTGTTCAGTCTCCATGTGTTTGCATACTTTCTGGGGTTTCCTGAATTGCTAATTTCCAGCTTCATTCCACTGTGGTCTGAGAAGCTGCATGATATGATTCTAATTCTTTTAAATTTGCTGAGACTTGCTTTATGACCTAGTATGTGGTCAATCCTAGAGAAGTTTCCATGCACTGCTGAGAAGATTGTAAAGTCTTTAGCTGTAGGATTGAAAGTTCTGTAGATATCTGATAGATCCATTTGGGCAATAGTGTCAATTAAATCTGCTGTTGCCTTGTTGATCTTCTGTCCGGATGATCTATCTATTTCTGAGAGTGGAGTATTGAAGTCCCCCAGTAGTATTGTATTGGAATCTAAGTCTCCCTTTAAGTCCCTTAATGTATCTTTTAAATAGACTGGTGCCCTGTAATTAGGTGCATATACATTTATAATAGTTACATCTTCCTGTTGAATTGAACCCTTAATCATTATATAGTGCCCCTCTTTGTCTCTCTTAACAATTTTTGTATTAAAGTTTATTTTGTCTGATATTAATATGGCTACACCTGCTTTTTTTTGGTTTTTGTTGGCATGGAATATCTTTTTCCAACCTTTCACTTTCAGTCTGCATGCCTCTTTGTTAGAGAGATGTGTTTCTTGTAGGCAACAAATAGTTGGGTGTTGTTCCTTAAGCCAGTCAGCCAGTCTGTGTCTTTTAACTGGACAGTTCAGGCCATTCACGTTTAATGTGACTATTGATATATAGTGACTTTGCCCTGCCATTTTCCCGGAGATATTTTCTAGTATATGCTTTGAGCTTCCCATGCTCTTTTACTGGTAGGTGTTCTTCCTTCCCCTTCTTTCATATTGATGGCCGTGTTTCTGTGTTTCTGAGTGTAGCACATCTTTAAGCATCTTTTGCAGGGCTGGACGAGTGGCCACAAAGTCTTTCAATTTCTGTTTGCTATGAAAGGTCTTTATTTCACCTTCATTCACAAATGAGAGCTTAGCAGGATATAATATTTTGGGCTGGCAATTTTTCTCTCTTAGCACCTGGGCTATGTCTCACCATTCCCTCCTAGCCTGTAGTGTTTCTGATGAGAAGTCAGCTGTGAGTCTGATTGCAGATCCTCTGAGAGTAATTTGATGTTTCTCTCTTGCACATTTTAGGATCTTTTCTTTATGTTTCACTGTGGTGAGTTTAATTACCACGTGTCGTGGTGAGGATCTCTTTTGGTCATGTTTACTGGGGGTTCTATGAGCTTCCTGTACTAGGATGTCTCTGTCCTTCTCCAGACCCGGAAAGTTCTCTGCTAGTATCTCACTAAAAAGGCCTTCTAATTCTTTCTCTCTCTCCATGCCTTCAGGAACTCCTATAACCCGAATGTTGGTTTTTTTAATAGTATCCTGTAGATTCCCAACAATATTTTTTAGATTTCTAATTTCCTCTTCTTTTCTTTGGTTTGACTGTATGTTTTCTTGTGCTCTGTCTTCTAAGTCTGATATTCTCTCTTCTGTTTCACTGACTCTGTTTTTTAGACTTTCTAATGTGTTTGTCATTTGATCTATTGAGCTCTTCATTTCATTTTGATTTCTCTTCACTATCACACTTTCCTGTTCTACTAGTTTCTGCGTTTCATTTTGATTCTGATTCAATCCTGTCCAATAAGGATTTCTGTAGTTCAAGGATTTGCTTTTGAAAACTTCTAAATGTTCTTATCATAAATTTTTTGAAATCCGTATCTTGCATTTCTTCTATCTCATCATCTTCATAATCTTGGCTTGGGGTGTTTTGTTTATTTGGAGGCATCATAGTGTCATCGTTGATCTTGTTCCCTCGATTTCTGTGTTTATTGCTTGGCATGGTTAATTCTGTTTCCCTCACTGTGACTCTATGTCCGTGTTAAGTGGACTGCCTGCTGTTGGAGGAGGCTTGGAGGCTTAAGATGGGTGTGGCCTGAGAGCTCTGCTTGGTTCTTCCGGGTTACAGGTGTGCAAAGGTGACACCCTCAGGTTATGCGTGGTAAATCTCTATTTATTTATTTATTCATTTATTTTATTTTATTTTATTTTATTTTATTTTTTATTCAGGAGGTAAGTAATATTGCAAAGCTGAGCAGAATGGATGGTATTTAGCTTCCGATCTCTGGCTTCTACCCAAAGAGTCTGTGCAGGCTCGCTTTCTCCTGCAGACTCCCACTGGGTTGCCTAGGCTACTGAATTGTATCCTTAACTCTCCCCTTTTATTATGTATATCCCAGCTCTTTGTCTCTTGCTCACCTTTGCAAGGTTGGTAGAGAGTGTAACTTGTCTGTAGCAGTACGCCCCCACCTTTTTATTTATTTATATATTTATTAATTTTTCCTTCTCTCCTGTGGTCAGTCTGTTGAACTTTCCGGCTTCAATGCCCGCTTCCCTCTAAAATTCTGTCTGCCGTTTCCCCGCCAATGTCTCCGGTTACTGAGCTCACCTCCACTTCCAGCGCTGATGTGTGGACTCGGAGCCCTGGGCACCCCTCCTCTCCCCGCTGATGTCTGTGTCACATCGACTCCCCTTCCCGCACTGGCTCTCAGACTCTACGGCTCCCACGGTTTGGCTTCCACATGGTGGGCGACCCTGCTCTCCCAGTAGGTCCTCTGAGTCACAGAGAATAGCTCCGGAAGAGTTTCCTTTGCAGTTTTTTCCTGATCCTTTTTCTGAGGCTACCGTAACTCTGCTTTTATTTAAACTAAATTTTCCCGGACTGTCGGTGTGCGCCCTCACTATTCCGCCATCTTGCGAATCTAATGGATTTTAACCTGTATGCCCACCTACTCAAATCCAGGGCACACCAAGGCACAGACTAGACAGACTGTATGTGGTGATGTCCTCTGCTGAACACTGCAACTTTTCTTCCAATATTGAGCCTCGTGCCACGTCCTTCCTGGTACCACATGAAGGCGCACAGGGCATGTGTGTAGGGCATTTGTTTGTAAAGAGGCCGCAAGTATTATGCACCTCATCAGAATCACCCAAGATTCCTGTTGGGTGTGTTGTAAACAGAGGAGCCATTCTTCAGGTCCCTTGCTCTGAGCACACCCCTCCCCAATTTAAAAAGAAAATCTAGCTTCCATGATTGTTTGTGTTTAGAGATGTGAGAAGCATAATTTGAGAAGAAATCTGGGAAATGCCTTTTCTGTATGGTCAGTGGCCAGCCTCTCAGTCTCTGGTGTTAAGCTTTATGGCTTGGGGAAAGACTGCTGTGTGTGTGTGTATGTGTGTGTGTAAGACACAGTCCATCAGCTGAATGTCTCCTGCACATTTCCCCCATCACTTTTTCAGAAGAGCGGGTGCTAGGCTGACCTGTGCAGTCTGTGCAGACCCCTGATATGTAATGTGTGTTCTCTTGTAGATTGGCAGAAGGAACAGTTCCAGGCCTGTGAGTGACTTTGTGTTCTTTCTGGGAGCTCCTCCTGTAGCCCCCATGGCTCTGGCCTCTCCTTCAGTTCTCTGTGCTGGTACAGATGCTGGCACCATCAGTGGTGGTGGGGTGGGGGCTGAAGTGACAGGAACAAAGCCAAGCTGGTCGTCAAGGTCTCTGTGACATGTCTGATCTCAGAGAGGTCTCCTGGTCCCTCCTCCTGCTTGCAGGCCACAGGCTTCCATGCCAGGGCCCTTATCTCAAGGGCCTTGCCCCTCCGCCATGCAGCTAGGTGGGACTGGGGGTGGTTGTGCATGCTTGCTGTGGGGTACAAAGGGAACTTGCATGATTGGAAACTCTCTCTGCAGGGTCTGTCACTCTGGATCAAGGCTCTGCCCATTAGACTCTTGAAGTCTCTCCTGAAAGGAAGAGAGTGACCTGCAAGACCACCCCTAAGGGCCCTGATGACATCTACAGTGTGTTGGGCCTTGAGGGCATCATGTCAGGAAGATGTTACTGGGAGGTGGAGATCAGGAGTGAAAGGTTCGGCGACTGGGTTCTGGGGCTCTGTATGGAGCATGTGACAAGCACAGGCTGGTGTAGAGAGTCCCCAGATGCGGGGTTTTGGGTGGTGAGTTCATTTTACAATAGCTACCTTGCCTGGACTAAGTCTCAGCAGTGTCTAACCCTTAGGCAGGATCCCTGCAGGGTGGGAATTTTCCTGGACTACAGTGAGGGGGACGTCTCCTTCTACAACATGACTGATGGCTCCCACATTTTCTCCTTCCCCCCAGCTTCTTTCTCTGGAACCCTCTATCCATGCTTCATGCTTGGAAGAGACGTGACCCTGAGCATCTGTCCCACAGAGGGGGGGTCTGAGGGGCTCCCTGTGCCCCTTAGCAAGTCTCCTTCTTTGGAGGAGGCTGGGAGGCCCCCAGGGGAGGGGCTCAGCTCAGGCTCTGGAGTGGATGGAGCTCCCCCAGGAGCTGAGTCTCCATTGCTGCCCTGAGCCCCATAGGGGCCCTCACTGCCCCTGACTCCACAGTGAGACTCTTGCTGGGGCTGCAGGCTCCTGGGACAAAACCTCTGGGGCAAGTCCTGATGGCCCAAGAGCTTTCTCATCTCATGGTTATGAGAACTGTTAGCTCATGCCAGTGTTCAAAGAGCAGAAAATGGATATTCAAATGGATTTGAACTGATACGCGATACGCTGAATTTTACTATGGAAATTTGGTTTTATATTTTTGTCTTGAAATATTTTTTATTGATTTCCAATTATCTTTGGATATAAATTGGCTGAAGTCAGAATTACTGTGCCCAAGAAAGCAGAGTTTAATTATCCAACTTGAATGTGAGCAGAGGGCCTAGAGGTTGAGGGGGGTCCCCAGCTCTGTTCTGGGAGGGTTTGTTTTGTTTGACTACAGAAGTTGGCCATCTAACATTTTCATGGAGAAGAGTGACTGATGGATTTTTTAGTGGAAAACTATCTAATGATCTACCTTGTTTACTTCCTCTCTGGGATGGAGGAAACACACGTGATTTTCCACACTTCAGTAATTTCTGTTCCCAGTGAACAAACTGCTGTGTTCATTCAGGGAATCTAAGGGGAGGGCTTGGATCCCCTTCTGTGTCAACACTGCAGCTGTGGGAAGAAGAGAGCTGCTAGCAGGGTAGCAGTGGATCCTGAGTAAGATGAAGAAGAAGACGAGAATTTCCTGATGCAAATTCAACTGCAGAAAGCTTTGACCATGAGCCTGATTCTAGTTACTCAATGCATTGCTTCTTTATGATCCAAGTCCAGTTGTCACAATGAGTGGAAAACCACAGCAAACAAAATGAAGCAGACTGTTGAGAGCTCAGATTCTTCCAGCAAGGAGATGTCCATTCTTCTAAATAAAACACTTTGACCAGGAAGGGGCACGTGGAGCAGAGGTCCTGATGCTGCTTGAGACCCCCACGTCCCATGTTGGATGCCTGGCTGGGTTCCTGTCCTGGTTCTACCTCTGATTCTCACTTCCTGCTAATGCACACTCTGGGAGGAAGCAGTGATGGCTGAAATAGTTGGATTCCTGTCACCCATGTGGGAACCTGGATTGAGTTCCTGTCTCTGTCTTCAGCCTTGTCCAGCAACTGTTGTTTGCATTTGGAGAGGGAATCGGTGTCTGGAAGATCTCTGTCTTCATTTCAAATAAAATGAAAAAAAAATCTGATTGGCTATCAATTCTGACTGAGTGTGACAGACATGAAAAGGGAAGTGGGAGAAGGAAGTGGGGGATCTCACCTCTGGCCTTGTAACCAGTTATGCCAATAAGGAAGACAGTAGCTGCTATGGTTTCAATATTTGTGTTACCAAGCTCAGTCGGGATTGCAGTCTTATAAGTTGTAGATTAAGGGGAATGAGGGGGTGGAAACTTAATCAAATTACAGTATTAGAGTTGAGGACTTTGTGAAGTGATTGGAATGGAGCAGGTTGTTAGGGCAGAGCCCCTAGATTGAATCTTGGTGGATTTATGGGAGTGGTGAAGGAACCTCACTGACACAGAGAGAAGTGGGCGATGCTGCCATATTTTCAAAGGCGGCCCCTGTGAACGTCTGCATTGTGCTGGTCTTTGGCTTCCCAGAGTTGTGAGCCAGAATAAACTTCTTGTCTTTGTCAAGTTACTCTGCCTCAGGAATTTCATTATTGCAACAGAAAACTGACTAGTTTTTGTCTTTGCTTGTCTGTGTGTGTTGTGTATGTCTTTGTACATAGTAATCATTTTCTTCTTCTCTCCTTACACTTTTGATGTTATATGTAAATTGTTTTAGATTTGGTTTATATTATAATCATATATATTGTATGTTTTTATTTATTCTCATTTTTATTTTAAAGCCAGAGAGAGAGAGGGGCAGGGGGGGAAGGGATATTTTGCCCACTAATTCATCCCCACATGTTTGCAGCATTTGAGGCTAGGACAGGCTGCAGCCAGGAGTCAGTGGCTCATCTTGACCACCCTGTGTTGCAGGGTCTAAAGAACCCACATATGTTACCTTCCTGGTTGTGTTGTCATGATGCTGGGTCAGAGGCAGAGCAGCTGGTACTTGAACCATGCACTGTGCTGGGGGATTCTGTTGTCCTAAGCTTGGCTGCACCATAGTGCCACCCTTTTGTCTCCTTAGAGCTTTCTTTTCCTCTTTATAGTGAACCACATTTCTCTAGCTAATAGTTTTTAGGTTACATTTTCCCTGTTCATGTGACTGATGTAGTTACCGTCTCATGAGTGGACTCTGCCTGATGTAATCCTCTAAGCCACAGTGCAGCCCAGAGGAGGGCGCTGAGCTGCTCACGCTGTGTGGGAAAGGGGAGCTGAGGTGCTCACACATTTATCAACATGCTTCACCCAAGAAAGACCATACACACGTACTCTACAGGTCCTTGCTTGGATTTTTGCTTGTATTCTCAGTGTACTCATATATTAGCTGTCCTGTTTATTCCCATTCCATTTTGCAGGTATCTTCATGACACTGCATAACTTTTGGATTTTCTTTCTTTGAAAAAGACAGAAAAGGCAGGCATGCAGATGACGTGATATTATTTACCAAAACAGGAGTGATCTCTCTCTCTTCGTTTTAAAGATTTATTTATTTATGTGAAAGGCAGAGTTACATAGAGCTTGAGGCAGAGGCAAAGAGAGAAGTCTTCCATCTGCTGGTTCACCCCCAACATGACCACATTTGCCCAGAGCTGTGCCAATCTGAAGCCAGGAGCCAGGAACTTCTCCCGGGTCTCTCATGTGGATGCAGGGTTCCAAGGACTTGGGCCAATTTGCACTGCTTTCCCAGGCCATAGCAGAGAACTGGTTTGGAAGTAGAGCAGCTGGGACTTGAACCATTGCCCACATGTGATGCCGGCACTGCAGGCAGTGGCTCCGTTACACCACAGTGCGGGACCCAGGAGTGATCTCATTAGCTAAGTGCACCAGCTGCCTTAATAGCTTCAGAAGCAGTGATTAAACATCGCTGTTGTAGCATTTAGATAGATTTATAAGTTTTATCATTGTACATTTTGCAGTGAATTTATTTTGGGGGTTAATATTGATCAAAGGTACCACATACTTTTCTGAGTATCCCAAAGCCTATAGTTTTGTTGTCCCATAAGATGTTTGCCACTTTACCCTCTTACCCAGTGTACTTACTCATTTTTTAAAAAGATTTTTTTGTTTTATGTGAAAGTCACAGGTGCATGGGGGGGTAGGGAGAGGGATCTTCCATTGTTAGTTGACTTCCCAGATGTCCCTAATGACTGGCTGGGCCATGCTGAAATCAGAAGCAGAAGCTTCGTCTGGGTCCCCCATGTGGCTCCTGGGACCAAGCACTTGGGCCATCCTCAGGTTCTTTCCCAGGCACATAGGCAGGGAGCTGGATCAGAAGACTTGAACTGGAGCCCTTCAGGGATGCTAGTGTTGCAGGAGGAGGCTTTATTCTCTGGGCCACAACAAAGACCCCAAATATTTTCCAATGCCTTTCCTGATGGATAATACACAGTCTATTTTTCCAAACATTCCCTGAAGTACAGTTGTACCAGTTCCATTACTGATTAGTTACTGAAATAAATACTTTGATTTCTATCTTTGCCTAGAGTCGTATTTATGACCTTATGAAAATTGTACACTATTTTCTTACATTTAAACAACATAAAAGAGGAGTGGGGAGGGTGATTGTAAGGCCACCTCAAACCACAATCAAACACGAGTAACGGAAAGGGTTTATTGGGGGAAAATCAGACAGACCAGAAGGAAGGGGCAAAGAAGGAAAAGGAGAGAGAGGGGAGAGTGTAAGGGAGGGAGATATATAGAGAGAGGTGTTCAGGAACATATTCTCTTAAAACTTTGCCGCGGGCAGGCAGGAAAGTAGGAGCAGCGAATCCCATTAAGGTAGGGTGGAGGTGACACCTGTGGTTGGGCCATGGGGTCACCTGGCTTCCAGCAATGGCGGCAGGGACTAGAGGCTAGAATGGTGTCAGGGTGTAGATCATTCCACTGGTAAGACTGCGAGTATTACTAACAATGACAAAGAAACCAGAACTAAGAGTAGGAACAGGAGAGTCTGTGTGGAGACAAGGACAGAGGGAGAACCTGAGGGAATGGGTGTGAGGGAGGAACTGTGCATAGTGCAGGGCACTGGGGTGACTGGGGGAGGACGGCACTTGGCCAGCACTGAGGGAGCTGGGAGGCTCTGCACACTGCAGAAACTGACCTGAGATTTGCAAGGGGATTCCTTGAGGGATGAATTCAGGGATGAGGATGATATCACAGGCTTCTTTCAAAGTGTTAGATTATAGTTTTTCCTTTGAAAAGAAAGTAATGATTTTATTTTCATCTATTGTAAGGCAGAACAAAGGAGCAAGGGTGGGGGGATAGAGAGAGAGAGAGAGAGAGAGAGAGAATGAGAGTGCTCTTCCACCCACTGGCTCACTCCTGGAACAGCCAGTCAGCCAGTGCTGGGCCAGGCCGAAGCCAGGAGCCAGGAACTCCATTCAGGTCCCCACATGGGTGTCAGGGTCCCAGCACTTGAGTCCTCATCTGCTGCCTCCAGGAATGCATTAGCAGGAAGCTGGGTCAGAAGCAGAGCAGCCAGGACCCAAGACAGCTTGAGTTTTGGGCTTCCGAACTGTGGGTTATCCAACCACTTATGTTGAGTGCTCCTTTTTCTATTAAATAAGGTGATGTTTTGAGTTTTTCTGCAGTCTGAACATACACAATGCTTCTGTACTTGTATTCATCCCCCTCCTCTGACAGCAGGTGTCTTGTGAGGTGTTTGGTCCCTTCCTGTTCTCCTGCCCATGTAACTGATCTTCCTGGCTGAGGTTCCATCTCCTGTCTGCAGAGTCTTCCTCAAGAATCCTTTCTACCACTCTGTCTCCATCTACTCAGTCTGGACATCCGAGGTCTCACTCCCCTGCCTTTACTCACTACAAATGCAAAATAAGACACACCCTTGGCTTTGCTGCCACTTCTCACAGTGCATTTGGCTTCAGCACTCCTTGCTTCAAAGGGACTCCCAGGGCTTGAGTGATTGACAGCCGTGATGTTACTACAGATCACATCCACATCAAGGTAAGGATTACCATCAGCCCCTCCTGTGCCCCCTCAGTCACTGTCCAGCTCCAGATCCCAGCACGTGGTCATCACCACCCTCCTCTGCTGAGCACGTCCTTGGGGGAGCATTCATGGGAAACACAAGTATCCACTTTCTGTACAGTCAGAGACGTCTGTCCACAGAGCCTTTCCTCACATGTCACTGTCACAAATTTTCCACCAATGTTCCTTCCAACTCCTCAGCCAGCCCATCACACTATCGGTCACAGCCTGTGACCTGACAAATACTCGCAGGCCTGGGTGTTTTTCCCCAGTCAAGTGAGCAGTCAGGTGCTCTTCACCCCTGTGCTCACTGACGTCCCAGAAAGGGCTGCAGTGCTGCCACTGCCCACTGGGTGGTGCCTGCCTGCGGTCAGAGCCATTTGTAAGTCAGTCTGAGCCTTCTCTCCCCTGTCAGGTGAGCTCCCCATGGGCCCACAGGCACAGACTGGGTGGGGAAAGGCAATGCTGTGTGAGGTGGGGCCATGGGTGTTTGAGCCATGTCTTCCTGTGCCTCAGCTGTGAGTGCAGGGCCTGCTCAGTGGGTGCTGCGTGCAGTACACTCTCCCATGTGATGATGGAGTGGGGCTGTGCATGCCCTACTGTGCAGCCTCAAAATCAGCTGTCAGCCAATGTGACAGATAGAGGCAGTGACCGAAGGAGAGGGAGAAAGAGAAAGAGAAAGAGAAAGAGAAAGAGAAAGAGAAAGAGAAAGAGAAAGAGAAAGAGAAAGGGAAAGGGAAAGAGAGAGAGAGAATCTTCCATCTGCTGTTTCACTTCCTAATAGCTACAACAGCTAGTGCTGAGCCAGGCTGATACCAGGAGATAGGAGCTACTTCCATGTCTCCCGTGTGTGTGGTAGGGGCTTAAGCACATGGCCATCTTCCACTGCTTTTCCAGGCCATTAGCAGGGAGAGGTAATGGATGTGCAGCAGATGGGCTCCAACTCGTGCCCATATAGGATGTAGGCATTGCAGGCTGACACTTTACCTGCTGCATCACAGAGTCAGCCTCAGAGAAAAAATATTTTTTTGCAACAAGAGGCATGGTGGGATCTTGTAGGTGGAGAGGCAAACAGAAGAGTGGAAAACCACAGCTTGGAGTGTGACACTTGGTTCAAGTCCTGCCTTCAGCACCACTCACCACCGTGTGATGTTGATCAGAGCAGCTTCCAAGCCTCACTCAGCCCTCCTCTGTAAGGAAGAGGAATCCTAATGTGTAGGAATGTGGTGAGCAGTGCCCCAGACCCTGATCAGCACCAGGTACCCAGTGACTGACAAAGAAGCGCAGCCCTCGTAAGGACCGGGCTGTGTCCTTTCTGTCACAGGAGGAGGACTGTGGACCTGGCCACGCTTCCTGGAGGACCTCTTTCCTGCTCAGGGAAGCTTCCTGGGGTTTGGTCAATCTGGGCCCAGCTGCAGGACAACTTGTCTCTACTTCCACCTCTCTCTCTCTCTCTCTCTCTCTCTCTCTCTTTCTCAGCCCTCTTCTCCCTGGTTTCTGGCTGAATTCGGTGACTCCTCACTGGGTGACCACTCTTTGTATCAGTGTCTGCCCAGGGCTGCTGGAGGGGACAGATTGGGGTTCTGGGGCTCTGGGACAGGGGCCCTGAGGCTGCCCCTGGGGGCACTGCTCTCCCAGGAAGTGACCATGGTAGACCCCTCCACCAGTGACAGCCAGGCTCCACAGGGTCTCGAACCAGCGCCCACTTGGCATGTCGGTGCTGTTGCCTCCTTCCTTGATGCTCTTTCTTTGCTTGTGTCATCATCTTTCCACTTCAAGTTTTTATTTATTTTTTGCTTATTTATTAGTCTGATAAATGTATTAAACTTTCATGTGGGCGCCATTGTCCTGGCTGTTCCACTTCCTATCCAGTTCCCCACTGGTGCACATAGGAAAGCAGTAGAAGATGAACAGCTTGGCTGTTGCAGCCATCTGGGGAGTGAATCAGCAGATGGAAGACCTCTCTCTCTCTGTCTCTCCCTCTCTCTGTCTGTAACTCTGCCTCTCAAATAAATAAGTAGATTTTTTAAAAGAAATTAGATTATAAAATTTTGCACCAAAGTAAACTGATCTTTTGATTCTGTTTTCCATGTTTTGAGGTACCTTGTGCATCTCAGTGGTTGCAGGGAAGGGAGACCTCCTCACCTGCCCTGGACCTTCAGGTGTGGACGTAGGCTGAACGCCTGTTCTGAGCTGGGTTGGTCAGGGGTCCCAGGCCATGAGTTCTCTGCTGGCAAACTCTGGCTGGCAGACCCTGGCCCTTTGTTGGAGTGAGAGCATCCGAATGTTCCTGAGGCACATTTGCTTGCAAACATCAATTGTGGTGCTGACAGCCTGGACTGGGGGTGGGGGTACAGACTCCTCCCCCCTGAGGGGCAGATGGCAGCCAGAGGGAGAACGTCCACCAGGGCTCTGCTCAGCAGGTTGCCTGGTCACAGCTCAGCCCACCAGTCGGGTTGATGCTGGTTACAGATGGCAAGGAAAACTTATGAAGTTGAAACAAGAAGTGTACCCCAAGTGTATGTGTGTGTGTGCTCATGTGTGTAAATGTGTCTTTTCAGTTTTCATTTATTTTTCAAAAAGGGAGAAACTAGAAAACAGTCCTTAACACTGTTTCCTGGAGACGATAACCCAGAGAAGACAAGCTCTTTATCCTAACACTGTGAAGGTCAATGAATTTTTTTTTTTTATCAGACTCTACTTCTGAGAAAAGGGATGGGTTGGGCGAGAATTTGGGTAGCAGTTAAGACCCAGGCTGAGACACCTGCTTCCACAGAATGCTGGCTGGATATCTGGCTGCAGCTCCTGATTCCAGTTTCTTCCTAACTCAGACCCTAGAAGCAGTGGTCATGGCTTACACATGGGGTTTCAATCACTCACATATACTTTGTGTTAATTGTTGTTTTATGGCTTAGATATTTATGGAAAACTAGTTTGAAAGCACTAAAAATAACTAAGAGGTATGACCTGTGCATTAACAAGAAGTAAGATAGGGGCCGCCGCTGTAGGGAAGCAGGTTGAAGCCCTGACCCGAAGTGCCAGCATCCCATATGAGTGCCAATTCAAGTCCCAGCTGCTCCACTTCCGATCCAGCTCTCTGCTATGGGCTGGGATAGCAGTAGAAGATGGCCCAAGTCCTTGAGCCTCTGCACCCACGTGGGAGACCTGGAACAGGTTGCTGTCTCCTGGCTTCCATAAGTGCAGCTCTGGCCATTGCGGCCAATTAGTGAGTGAACCAGAGCATGGAAGACCTCTCTCTCTTTCTGTGCCTCTCTCTTTCTCTCTCTATAACACTGACTTTTAAATAAATAAATTAATTAATTAGAAAAAAAAACTGTGGAGGGATGGAGGCAAGATGGCGGAATAGGAAGGGAACACACTGATAGTCCGGGGAGAGATAGTTTAATAAAAGTGGAGATACTGCAGGTTCAAGGAAGAGTAGGGGAGAAAACAGCAGAAGAAACTCTTCCGGAACACGTGATTCACAGTGGACCTGCGTGGAGAGCGTGGGAGCCCACAGTTCGGGACACCAGCGGCAGACTCAACACACCAGCGCTGGAACGCGAGGTGAGCCGAACCTCAATAGCCCGAGACACCGGCAGGCAAGCAGAGAGAGGAGACTAGAGGGAACGACCCCCCCGGGGGGGGGGGAGTTCACCAGGCTAACTGGAAGAGAGAGAGAGAGAAAAAAAAAGGTGACTGGTACGGACACGGGTTTCTCTCTCTCTGCTCACCTCTCAAGGGCGAGCAAGACAAAGAGCAGGTGCCATCTTGGACATACGTCATAAGCAGAGCGACCTCAGGTCTGCACCGGCCCTGAGCCTAGCAGAAAAACCTGACTCTGGGCGGGGCGAATTAACAGGAGATTAGGACCTAGTAAATTTGTGGTGCTACCAAACTGACACTGTGAAAAAAAGAGACGGTGGGGGAGAGTACTCACAGAATTCACATGAGTACTCTCCAGAGACACTACAATTCCGTAACTTTGGCAACCCAGTAGGAGACTGAAGGAGAATTTGAGCCCACTCTGAGGGCAGAACAGATTCCCTGTGTGGTCCTTGGGAAAGAGCTTCTGATCTCTGGCTCCTGTGGGTATATCATTTGCCTGCTAACTACCTCCAACTTCGTTCAGCTGTGCGGAATTACTTACCTTTTGAATCAAAAAAAGAAAGAAAGAAAGAGAGAGAGAGAGAGATCTATCATGCCTAACCTGGGATTGTCACCTTTGGCACACCAAACAGAGCTCTCAGACCACACCCATCTCAGGCCTCTAAGGCTCCATCAAAAACAGACAGTCCACTTAGAGTCATAGTATAACAAGAAAAAGCACCACAGTGAAGAAACCAAATATCTCCAATATGCCAAATAACAAACGCAAAAAACGAGATAATAAAAACAAGGAAGTCACCATGAAGCCCTCAAATGAAAAAGACACCCCAATTCAAGATTATGAAGATGATGAGATAGAAGAAATGCAAGAAGCAGATCTCAAAAAATTGATAAGAACATTAAGAAGTTCTCAAAAACAAATTCTTGAACTACAGATATCCTTAATGGACAAGATAGAAAATCTCTCTCGTGAAAATGAAATATTAAGGAGGAATCAAAATGAAACGAAACAACTAGTACAACAGGAAACTGGGATAGTGACTGAAGTGAAGAATTCAATAGATCAAATGAAAAACACAATAGAGAGCCTTACAAACAGAATGGGTGAAGCAGAAGAGAGAATATCGGACTTAGAAGACAGAGAACAGGAAAGGATACAGTCAGACCAAAGAAAAGAAGAGGAAATTAGAAATCTAAAACATATTGTCAGGAATCTTCAGGATACTATTAAAAAACCCAACATTCGGGTTCTAGGAGTTCCTGAAGGCATGGAGAGGGAGAAAGGATTAGAAGGCCTTTTTAGTGAGATATTAGCAGAAAATTTCCCAGGTTTGGAGAAGGACAGAGAAATCCTAGTACAGAAAGCTCACAGAACCCCTAATAAACATGACGAAAAGAGATCCTCACCACGACACGTTGTAATTAAACTCTCCACAGTGAAACAAAAAGAAAAGATCCTAAAATGTGCAAGAGAGAAACGTCAAATTACTCTCAGAGGATCTCCAATCAGACTCACAACTGACTTCTCATCAGAAACCCTACAGGCTAGGAGGGAATGGCGAGATATAGCCCAGGTACTAAGAGAGAACAACTGCCAGCCCAGAATATTATATCCTGCAAAGCTATCATTTGTGAATGAAGGTGAAATAAAGACTTTTCATAGCAAACAGAAATTGAAAGAATTTGTTGCCACTCATCCAGCCCTGCAAAAGATGCTTAAAGATGTGTTACACACAGAAACACAGAAACACGGTCATCAATATGAAAGAAGGTAAAGGAATGAAACCTCACAGCAAAAGATGACAGGGAATTCAAAGCATATATTAGAACTTATCTTTGGCAAATGGCAGGGCAAAGTTACCACTTATCATTAGTCACATTGAACGTGAATGGCCTGAACTGTCCAGTTAAAAGACACCGATTGGCTGATTGGGTTAAGGAACAAAACCCATCTATTTGCTGCTTACAAGAAACGCATCTTTCCAACAAAGATCCATACAGACTGAAAGTGAAAGGCTGGAAAAAGATATACCATGCCAACAGAAATGAAAAAAGAACGGGCGTAGCCATCTTAATATCGGACAACATAAACTTTACCACAAAAACTGTTAAGAGTGACAAAGAGGGACACTATATAATGATTAAGGGATCAATACAACAAGAAGATATAACAATTATCAATGTATACGCACTTAACTACAGGGCACCGGTGTGTCTAAAAGATTTGTTAACGGACTTAAAGGGAGACTTAGACCTCAATACAACAGTACTGGGGGACTTCAATACCCCACTCTCAGAAATAGATCAACAGGACAGAAGATCAACAAAGATACAGTAGATTTAAATGACACTATAGCCCAAATGGATCTAACAGATATATACAGAACTTTCAATCCTACAGCTAAAGATTTTACATTCTTCTCAGAAATACATGGAACCTTCTCTAGGATTGACCACATACTAGGACATAAAGCAGGTCTCAGCAAATTCAAAAGAATTACAATCATACCATGCAGCTTCTCAGACCATAAAGGAATGAAGTTGGAAATTAGCAACTCAGGAATCCCTAGAGCATACACAAACACATGGAGATTGAACAACATGCTCCTGAATGAACAATGGGTCATAGAAGAAATTAAAAGAGAAATCAAAAATTTTCTGGAAGTAAATGAGGATAACAGTGAAAGGAGCCAAGAGCCACCATAAAAAAAAATGGGGCTCCTGAGACAAACCGTTCCAGAGACGGCCTTGGGAAATGGGGAGTAAACCGGTTCACAGAGAAAGCAGTCAGCTACTAACCAGAGATACACAGAACACCTGCCTTGTAGATAAGCCCCTTCCCTACGCTTGCTCAAGGTTAACAAAAAAAAAAAAAAAAAGCTGCAAGGCACGTAGCAACCTATTCCTCTCTCCTAGAGACCCCCTCCCCTAATGTATCCCTTTGACCTAGTACTTTTCCACCGACATTACCACTTTTAGACTGCCATACAAGGCCCGCTACTGAAAATTATCCAATGAACTTACACCAGCCTATAATATGTTAATTTTGTGGTTTTGCCCTTTAAAAGCTGTGTGCGATAGCTGCTCGGGGCTCCTCTCACTTGCTTGCTGCTTGCAGCAGTAGGGGGTCCATTTGTACAAATGAAATAAAATTACCTCCTGCTCTATTGCATCGTCTGGTCTGGAGTCTGTGTTTCTGGGGTCGTCACAAGAGGACACCGCTTTTGGGGTCCTACAACAGCACAACATACCAAAACTTACGGGACACAGCAAAAGCAGTGTTAAGAGGAAAGTTTATATCAATAGGTGCCTACATCAAGAAATTGGAAAGGCACCAAATAGATGAGCTTTCAATTCACCTCAAGGATCTAGAAAACCTACAGCAAACCAGACCCAAATCTAGTAGGAGAAGAGAAATAATTAAAATCAGAGAAGAAATTAACAGGATTGAATCCAAAAAAAATTACAAAAAATCAGCCAAACGAGGAGCTGGTTTTTTGAAAAAATAAACAAAATTGACACCCCATTGGCCCAAATAACTAAAAAAAAGAAGAGAAAAGACTCAAATCAATAAAATCAGAGATGAAAAAGGAAACATAACAACAGACACCACAGAAATAAAAAGAATCCTCAGAAATTACTACAAGGAATTGTATGCCAGCAAACAGGGAAACCTATCAGAAATGGATAGATTCCTGGACACATGCAACCTGCCTAAATTGAACCAGGAAGACATCAAAAACCTAAACAGACCCATAACTGAGACAGAAATTGAAACAGTAATAGTTGATTTTGGCTTTGACTGTCTGTGCCTCCCGGGTCTTTTCCAGAAATTCTTTGCCTGTGCCAATATCTTGAAGGGTTTCTCCAATGTTCTCTAATAACTTCATGGTGTCAGGACGTAGATTTAGGTCTTTAATCCACGTTGAGTGGATTTTTGTGTAAGGTGTAAGGTAGGGGTCTTGCTTCATGCTTCTGCACGTGGAAATCCAGTTTTCCCAGCACCATTTATTGAATAGACTGTCCTTGCTCCAGGAATTAGTTTTAGATCCTTGATCAAATATAAGTTGGCTGTAGATGTTTGGATTGATTTCTGGTGTTTCAATTCTGTTCCATTGGTCTATCCATCTGTTTCTGTACCAGTACCATGCTGTTTTGATTACAACTGCCCTGTAGTATGTCCTGAAGTCTGGTATTGTGATGCCTCCGGCTTTGTTTTTGTTGTACAAGATTGCTTTAGCTATTCGAGGTCTCTTGTGCCTCCATATGAATTTCAGCATCATTTTTTCTAGATCTGCGAAGAATGTCTTTGGTATCTTGATTGGGATTGCATTGAATCTATAAATTGCTTTTGGGAGAATGGACATTTTGATGATGTTGATTCTTCCAATCCATGAGCATGGAAGATTTTTCCATTTTTTGGTATCCTCTTCTATTTCTTTCTTTAAGGTTTTGTAATTTTCATCGTAGAGATCTTTAACGTCCTTGGTTAAGTTTATTCCAAGGTATTTGATTGTTTTTGTAGCTATTGTGAATGGGATTGATCTTAGAAGTTCTTTCTCAGTCATGGCATTGCTTGTGTATACAAAGGCTGTTGATTTTTGTGCATTGATTTTATATCCTGCCACTTTGCCAAACTCCTCTATGAGTTCCAATAGTCTCTTAGTAGAGTTCTTTGGATCCTCTAAGTACAGAATCATATCGTCTGCAAAGAGGGATAATTTGACTTCTTCCTTCTTGATTTGTATTCCTTTGATTTCTTTTTCTTGTCTGATGGCTCTGGCTAAAACTTCCAGAACTATGTTAAATGTCCTAAATAGCACTCTGGCCTCAGAATCAGCCCTGAAGGCACTCGGATCTGGCTGAAAAGCCCATGAGAGTATTTCAGGCATGGAAAGCCAAGACACTCTGGCAAAAGATCTCTGTGAGTGAGATCCCAGTGGAAAGAACAGGTCTTCAAAGAGGGAGGTGCCTTTCTCTGAAGGGAGGAGAGAACCTCCACTTTGACTATGACCGTGTCCAAACAAGATAAGAGTCGGAGAACTCAGGGGGCTTCCATAGCCTTGGAAACTCATAACTGGTGCATAGGGAGATTACTGATGCCATAAACAGGAGTGTCAATTTGTGAAGTCAACGGCAGGAGTCACTGTGCACTTACTCCTCATGTAGGATCTCTGTCCTTAACGTGCTGTACACTGAGGCTTAATGCTATAACGAGTACTCAAACAGTATATTTCACTTTGTGTTTCTATGGGGGTGCAAACGATTGAAATCTTTACTTAATGTACACTAAACTGATCTTCTGTAAAAAAAAAAAAGAAATTATCAATTCCCAACTTGACTCTCACTGGGATTAAACATGACAATAGGTCTGATCTGATTTCATCATCATTTAAAAAAAATCATCTATTATTTTTCACTTAATGTTTCTGTGTGGGAGCAAACTGTTGAAATACTTACTTAAGGTATGCTAGGCTGATCTTCTGTATATTAAGATAATCGAAAAAGAATCTTGACGTGAATGGAGGGGGAGAGGGAGTGGGAAGGGGGGGGTTGTGGGTGGGAGGGACGGTATGGGGGGGAAGCCATTGTAACACATGAGTCGTACTTTGGAAATTTATATTCATTAAATAAAAGATAAAAAAAATAAATAAATAAAAAAAAGAAACAGTAATAAAGACCCTCCCAACAAAGAAAAGCCCAGGACCAGATGGATTCACTGCTGAATTCTACCAGACATTTAAAGAAGAACTGACTCCAATACTTCTCAAACTATTCAGAACAATCGAAAAAGAGGGAGTCCTCCCAAATTCTTTCTATGAAGCCAGCATCACCTTAATTCCCAAGCTGGAAAAAGATGCAGCATTGAAAGAGAATTACAGACCAATATCCCTGATGAACATCGATGCAAAAATCCTCAATAAAATTCTCGCCAATAGAATTCAACAACACATCAGAAAGATCATCGACCCAGACCAAGTGGGATTTATCCCTGGTATGCAGGGATGGTTTAATGTGCGCAAGACAATCAATGTGATACACCACATAAACAGACTGCAGAAGAAAAACCATATGATTATCTCAATAGACACCGAGAAAGCATTTGATAAAAAACAAAACCCGTTCATGATGAAAACTCTAAGCAAACTGGGTTTGGAAGGAACATTCCTCAATACAATCAAAGCAATCTATGAAAAACCCACAGCCAGCATCCTATTGAATGGGGAAAAGTTGGAAGCATTTCCACTGAGATCTGGTACCAGACAGAGATGCCCACTCTCACCACTGCTATTCAATATAGTTCTGGAAGTTCTAGCCAGAGCTATTAGGCAAGAAAAAGAAATTATGGGATACAAATTTGGAAGGAAGAACTCAAACTATCCCTCTTTGCAGATGATATGATTCTTTATTTAGGGGACCCAAAGAACGCTACTAAGAGACTATTGGAACTCATAGAAGATTTTGGCAAAGTGGCAGGATATAAAATCAATGCAGAAAAATCAACAGCCTTTGTATACACAGACAATGCCATGGCTGAGGAAGAACTTCTAAGATCAATCCCATTCACAATAGCTACAAAAACAATCAAATACCTTGGAATAAACTTAACCAAGGACGTTAAACATCTCTACGATGAAAATTACAAAACCTTATAGAAAGAAATGGAGGAGGATACCAAGAAATGGAAAAATCTTCCATGCTCATGGATTGGAAAAATCAATATCATCAAAATGTCCATTCTCCCAAAAGCAATTAATAGATTCAATGCAATCCCAATCAAGATACCGAAGACATTCTTCTCATATCTAGAAAAAATGATGCTGAAATTCATATGGAGGCACAAAAGACCTCGAATAGCAAAAGCAATCTTGTACAACAAAAACAAAGCCGGAGGCATCACAATACCAGATTTCAGGACATACTACAGGGCAGTTGCAATCAAAACAGCATGGTACTGGTACAGAAACAGATGGATAGACCAATGGAACAGAATTGAAACACCAGAAATCAACCCAAACATCTACAGCCAACTTCTATTTGATCAAGGATCTAAAACCAATTCCTGGAGCAAGGACAGTCTATTCAATAAATGGTGCTGGGAAAACTGGATTTCCACATGCAGTAGCATGAAGCAAGACCCCTACCTTACACCTTACACAAAAATCCACTCAACAGCGATTAAAGACCTAAATCTACGACCTGACACCATCAAGTTATTAGAGAACATTGGAGAAACCCTTCAAGATATTGGCACAGGCAAAGAATTTCTGGAAAAGACCCGGGAGGCACAGGAAGTCAAAGCCAAAATCAACTACTGGGATTGCATCAAATTGAGAAGTTTCTGTAGTGCAAAAGAAACAGTCAGGAGAGTGAAGAGACAACTGACAGAATGGCAAAAATATTTGCAAACGATGCAACAGATAAAGGGTTAATAACCAGAATCTACAAAGAAATCAAGAAACTCCACAAAAACAAAACCAACAACCCACTTAAGAGATGGGCCAAGGACCTCAATAGACATTTTTCAAAAGAGGAAATCCAAATGGCCAACAGGCACATGAAAAAATGTTCAAGGTCACTAGCAATCAGGGAAATGCAAATCAAAAGCACAATGAGGTTTCACCTCACCCCGGTTACAATGGCTCACATACAGAAATCTACCAACAACAGATGCTGGCGAGGATGTGGGGAAAAAGGGACACTAACCCACTGTTGGTGGGAATGCAAACTGGTCAAGCCACTATGGAAGTCAGTCTGGAGATTCCTCAGAAACCTGAATATAACCCTACCATTCGACCCAGCCATCCCACTCCTTGGAATTTACCCAAAGGAAATGAAATTGGCAAACAAAAAAGCGGTCTGCACCCTAATGTTTATTGCAGCACAATTCACAATAGCCAAGACCTGGAACCAACCTAAATGCCCATCAATGGTAGACTGGATAAAGAAATTATGGGATATGTACTCTTTAGAATACTATACCGCAGTAAGAAACAACGAAATCCAGTCATTTGCAACAAAATGGAGGAATCTGGAACACATCATGCTGAGTGAAGTAAGCCAGTCCCAAAGGGACAAATACCATATGTTCTCCCTGATCGGTGACAACTGACTGAACACCAAAAAAGAAACCTGTTGAAGTGAAATGGACACTATGAGAAATGGTGACTTGATCAGCATAGCCCTGACTGTTAATGAACAACTTAATACATTATCCCTCTTAGTAGTTTTTTTTGTCTGCTCTACTTAATACTACTGGTTTAATTCTGTAATTAATACACAGTTATTCTTAAGTGTTGAAAATTAACTGAAATGTGATCCCTGTTAAACATAAGAGTGGGAATAAGAGAGGGAAGAGATGTACAATTTGGGACATGCTCAAGCTGACTTGCCCCAAATGGTAGAGTTAGAAACATACCAGGGGACTCCAATTCAATCCCATCAAGGTGGCATGTACCAATGCCATCTCACTAGTCCAAGTGATCAATTTCAGTTCACAATTGATCATAATGAAAGGACTAAGAGTCAAAGGGAGCACATAAACAAGTCTAGTACCTGCTAATACTAACCGATAGAATAAATAAAGGGGAGAGTGATCCAACATGGGAAGCGAGATACTCAGCAGACTCATAGAATGGCGGATGTCCTAAACAGCACTCTGGCCTCAGAATCAGCCCTAAAGGCATTTGGATCTGGCTGAAAAGCCCATGAGAGTATTTCAGGCATGGAAAGCCAAGACACTCTGGCAAAAAAAAAATCCTAAATGAAAGATCTCTGTGAGTGAGATCCCAGTGGAAAGAACAGGTCTTCAAAGAAGGAGGTACCTTTCTCTAAAGGGAGGAGAGAACCTCCACTTTGAGTATGACCTTGTCTAAACAAGATAAGAGTCGGAGAACTCAAGGGGCTTCCATAGTCTTGGAAACTCATGACTGGTGCATAGGGAGATTACTGATGCCATAAACAGGAGTGTCAATTTGTAAAGTCAACAACAGGAGTCACTGTGCACTTACTCCTCATGTAGGATCTCTGTCCTTAATGTGCTATACATGGAGGCTTCATGCTATAACGAGTACTCAAACAGTATATTTCACTTTGTGTTTCTATGGGGATGCAAACTGTTGAAAGCTTTACTTAATGTATACTAAACTGATCTTCTGTTAAAAAAAAGAAGAAGAAGTTATCAATTCCCAACTTGACTCTCACTGGGATTAAACATGACAATAGGTTTGATCTGATTTCATCATCATTTAAAAAATCATCTATTATTTTTCACTTTATGTTTCTGTGTGGGAGCAAACTGTTGAAATCTTTACTTAATGTATGCTAAACTGATCTTCTGTATATAAAGAGTATTGAAAATGAATCCTCATGTGAATATAAGGGGAAGGTTGCAGGTGGGAGGGACGTTATGGGGGGGGAAACCATTGTAATCCATAAGCCATACTTTGGAAATTTATACTCATTAAATAAAAGTTAAAAAAAAACTATGTGGTAGGACATGAAAAAAAAAAGAAGTTCCCTAACATCTCTCGGCCTTGGGAAGTCTCTGTGCTGGGCAGGGGCAGGTGGTGGATGAGGGGGAGGGGCTGAGGACACTGTGAGCTCTAAGCAGGCTGTGCTGCAGCCACTCCCAGGGCAGCTGTGGTGCTGTCTCCTGCCCTGTGCTCCTGCTGACAACAGGGAGCAAGGTCCACAGGGCAGGGCACTCCCTGCCCAGGCTGCTTCTGCAAGCTTTCACTGTAGATGGTGGAAGGAGACACAGGGGCTGGCTCTTCTGGCTGGGAGGTCCTGGTGGGGCCCCAGGGCCAGAGGCTGCTGCACTGTGCCAGCTCTGCTGCTCCTCTGGTCTCCTGGGTGCCCACTGCCTCCTGGATGTCAGGTCTCCTGGGCCCCAGCGTTGGACCTGGAAGAAGGGGTTGTGTGCTGAGATTTGCAGTCTGCTGGGGTCTCTGTGGCTCTGAAGTTTCTGGAGCTGCTGAATGTTAGACCCTGCAGGAAGTCACAGCTTTCCCAGCTGGGAGGAAGGAGGAGCAGGTAAGCTGGCTTGAAGACGCCTGTGGGGGAGGAGGAGGAAGGCAGGAGCAGCTGGCTGGGCAGGAGGCTGAGAGTGTGGTGGGGCACAGGGCAGGGGGAGGGGGCGGCTGGGGAAAAGTCTCAGTGCAGGGAGACCAGGACAGCAGTGAGCACTGAGCCTTTACTCACTTCTCTCACTTCTGCTCCTCAGTGTCTGCTGGGACCAGGCCCTGTTCTAACCTCACAGGGTGACTGCAGCGACACAAAGGCATGGACCCCTCCCTGCATTGGAGGAGGCTGCTGTTACCTCCCCCATTTGCTGATCAGGACTTGAGTCCAGGAAGGCCAAGGACTTTGCTAGAACTGGGGTTACCCAGAGTGGCCGAGCCTGCATGGAGCCCAGCAGAGGGGCCCTCAAGCCCGTCCTTCCCAGAACCAAAGCTGCCCTCCCCCCCACCATAAATAGTGTGTGGGTCTTTCTCTGACCAAGGCTCATTTTCTCTTCTCTGTGGCCCTGCCTCCCACCAGGGTCATTAGCTGCTCACGCAAAATCTTTGAATGCAGAGAGAGTAAGGATTCACCTGTCAGCAGGAACTGGCCCTGGGTACCTGCTGAACATAGGGTCAGGACCTGGGCCTGTTGAGTATGAGGCTGAGGGTCTGGTCAAATTTAGGTGAATGCCACAGCCACAGATGCCACAGGTGCTGGGCCCCTGGGACGGGCAGCACAGGCTCGGTGAGGAGGGGTCTGTCTCTGACTCTTCTCAGGGGACACCCAGGTCACCACTGGAGGTTAAAGAGCTGCAGGCAAGCAGGAGGTAGTGCGTCCTCCAGGGTGAGTGGCCTGAATAAGGGTCAGGGTCAGTGGCTTGACCCAGTGTCCTGGTGGGGTGGTTCTGAACACTGTGTACATAGTGGCATGGTTTCCTCCATGGGGCCCCTGGGGCTGAGAAAGAAGACCTGATTTCCCAGGCAGAGGAACTCAGCTGGGGTGGGAAGAGGAGGGGCTGGTTACCCCAGGCTGCCTGAGGGTTCCCTGGCACCGCAGTCTCCCCAGAAGGGCTGGTAGAGCCCCGGCCCAGCTGTCTGTGCTGTCGGGATCCTGTGGGCCCCACGGTGCTGGTGTGCTGAGCCTGTAGGGAAGGCTTTGCTGCTGTGAGGGCTGACGGGAGGACCCTGTCCTGCTGGTGCTCTGGGGCTGACCTGCCTGCTGGCCCAGGCCGCCTCCTCCCCGCCTCTCTCCCCAGCTCTGAGGACATGGAGCACGGCTGCCACCCCTCTCTGCTTTGCAGTCTCCCCTCCCTGCTTCTCCTCGCCCAGCTGTCCACGTGGGGGTCTGCAGGTGAGTCTGTCCCTCTCCCTGTCTGGGGTCTTCTTCAGGGAGTGAGTGGAGCCCCCAGCCCTCTCAGTCAGGATGGGATGAGATTTGTGGGGGCCCAGGCTCTAGAAAGGCAATGGGGCTCCCTAACGGTTACTTGTCATTAAAAATTAATGAATTAAGCCAGTCCCAAAGGGACAAATATCATATGTTCTCCCTGTTCGGTGACAACTAACTGAGCACCAAAGGGGAAACTTGTTGAAGTGAAATTGACACTATGAGAAACAGTGACTTGATCAGCTCTTGTCCTGACGGTTGATGTAAAATGTAATACTTAATCCATTTTAGTATTTTTTTGTTCTAGTACCATTTGTTGAACTCTGTAATAAACACACAATTATTCTTAGGTGTTTAAATTTTAACTGAATAATGATCCCTGTTAGGAATCTGGAAAACATTATGCTGAGTGAAATAAGCCAATCCCAAAGGGACAAATACCACTTGTTCTCCTTGATAGGTGACAACTAACTAAGCACCAAAAAGGAAATCTGTTAAAGTGAAATGAACACTATGAGAAACGGTGACTTTATCAGCCCTCACCCTGACTATTGATGAGCAACTTGATATGTTATCCCTCTTAGTATTTTTGTTTGTTTGTTCTACTTAATACTTTTGGTTGAATACTGTAATCAATACACAATTCTTCTTAAGTGTTGAAACTTAACTGAAAAGTGATCGCTGTTAAATATAAGAGTGGGAATAAGAGAGGGAAGAGATGTGCAATTTGGGACATGCTCAAGCTGACTTACCTCAAACAGTAGAGTTAGAAACATACCAGGGGATTCCAATTCAATCCCATCAAGGTGGCATGTACCAATGCCATCTCACTAGCCCCAGTGATCAATTTATGTTCACACTTGATCATAATGATAGGACTAAGAACCAAAGGGATCACATAAACAAGACTAGTGTCTGCAAATACTAGCTGATAGAATAAAAAAGGGAAAGAACGATCCAACGCGGGAAGTGAGATACACAGCAGACCCATAGAATGGCAGATGTCCTAAACAGCACTCTGGCCTCAGAATCAGTCCTTAAGGCACGCGGATCCATCTGAAAAGCCCATGAGAGTATTTCAAGCATGGAAAGCCAAGACACTTTGGGAAAAAGAAAAAAAAAAAAACTAAATGAAAGATCTCCGTGAGTGAGATCCCAGTGGAAAGAATGGGTCATCAAAGAAGGAGGTACCTTTCTCTGAAGGGAGGAGAGAACTTCCACTTTGACCATGGCCTTGTCTAAATATGATCAGAGTCAGTGAACTCAGGGAGCTTCCATAGCCTTGGCAGCTCATGACAAGAGCCTAGGGTGATTGCTGATGCCATAAACAAGAGTGTCAATTTGTTAAGTCAACAACAGGAGTCACTGTGCACTTACTCCTCATGTAGGATCTTTGTCCTTAGTGTGCTGTACATTGAGATTTAATGCTATAACTAGTACTCAAACAGTATTTTTCACTTTATGTTTCTGTGTGGGAGCAAACTGTTGAAATCTTTACTTAATGTATGCTAAACTGATCTTCTGTATATAAAGGGAATCGAAAAGGAATCTAGATGTGAATGGAAGGGGAGAGGGAGTGGGAAAGGGGAGGGTTGCGGGTTGGAGGGACATTATGGGGGGGAAGCCATTGTACTCCATAAGCTGTACTTTGGAAATTTATATTCATTAAATAAAAGTTAAAAAGAAAAAACAAAACAAAACAAAATAAAAATTTACTACCAGTCACTCACCAGTAATGTGAGTGTACGGGATTTTGACAGTTGTCTAGGTTTTTTGGGTAATTAATTAATTATTTCAAAAGATTTATTGGTTTTTTCGAAGGTTAGATTTACAGAGAGAGAGAGAGAGAGAGAGAGAGAGAGAGAGAGAGAGGAGACAGACAGATCTATCCATTAGTTCACTCCCCAAATGGCTGCAATGGCCGGATCTGTGCCAGGCTGAAGCCAGGAGCCAGGAGCCTCCTCTGGGTCTGTCATGTGGGTGCAGGGACCAGGCATGTGGGCCATCTTCCACTTCTTTCCAGGCGCATTAGCAGGAGCTGGATCACGGAAGTGGAACGGCTAGGACGATCAGTGTCCAGTTGGGATGCTGGTGTCACAAGTGGCGGCTTAACCTGCTAAGCCACAGTGCTGGCCCTTTCTGGCGTATTTTAATGTCAAGTATCAATAATTTGAAAATGTAGGCCAGCGCCGCTGCTCAATAGGCTAATCCTCCGCCTTGCGGCGCTGGCACACCGGGTTCTAGTCCCGGTCGGTGTGCCGGATTCTGTCCCGGTTGCCCCTCTTCCAGGCCAGCTCTCTGCTGTGGCCCGGGAGTGCAGTGGAAGATGGCCCAAGTCTTTGGGCCCTGCACCCGCATGGGAGACCAGGAGAAGCACCTGGCTCCTGGCTTCGGATCAGCACGCTGTGTGCCGGCTGCAGCGGCCATTGGAGGGTGAACCAATGGCAAAAAGGAAGACCTTTCTCTCTGGCTCTCTCTCACTGTCCACTTTGCCTGTCAAAAAAAAATGTCTTTCCTATAGTTTTTGGTTTCCCTCCTCTTCTGGGGTTCTGAGCACCCATTTATTTGTCCCCCCCAATATTAATGGAGTGCAGACTGCGTGTTAGGCTCTGCTCTGTGCACACAGCAGACAGTGCTACCTGGGGTGCCCAGGCTCTCCTTCCAGCAGGAGACAGGCCTGTGTCTGTGAGAGGAGATGAGTGGTGGGTAGTGAGGGAGGCAGGGAACGTGGGTGGGGTGTGGGCAGCAGCCATGCTCAGGGAGGCGGGCAGTGTAGACGGTGAGATGGGAACAGAGATCAGGAGCAGCAGGTGAGCTGTGAGGACCCCAGGGGAAGACAGTTCCACAGGGGCAGCCAGTACAGAGCTGGCAGTGTGCCAGGGTGAGGAGCAGCAGAGGGAAGCGCTGGCTGAAGCAGAGGGCGCCTGGGGGAGAGAAGCAGGAGATGGGGTCTGAGTGTGCTGGGGTCTACCTGCTGGGCCTGTGGGACACTGGGGAGGGGACTGGGGAGCCAGGGGCGGGCTCTGGGCAGAGTAGGGGTGTGGTTTAGCTCATGTGCTGAGAGGATCACAGTGTGGGGTGGGGAGGGAACAGCCAGGTGCCTGGTCTGTTGCCATCTCTGGGTGTGAGACGAATGTGGCTGGGCCAGGATGGAGCAGCACAGAGCTGAGGGGGGCTGTTCCGGGGCCATGGCCGCTGGTCCTGCAGAAGTGTCCTCCTGTGACCCTGTCGCCAGGCCTCAGAGGGACAAGGACCAAGAAGGGGTGGAGGGCTGGCTCAATTTTCTACTTTAACCAGTAGTACTGGAGCTTCTGAGAGGGATGGAGACAGCTTTTTCAAAAAAAAAATTATCAATATAAAGAGAACAGATTTCATGTATTTTATAGACACAATTCAAAGAAGATAGATTTATAACAGAAGGAAAATTTGCACTTATGTGACCTAGAATTCATGGAGGAGAAAACTACAGACAGAAACAACAAACTTAGGGGTCGAGGTGGGGAGCTTCCTGGTGTGGCTGAGTGCCCCAGGAGCTCTGAGGGAGGCCCCCAGGGTGCTCTGTGCTCAGTTTCCAGGCCTGTCCTCCCCCAGGCCAGGTTAGGGCCATGGAGGTTCATGACCAGGAGAGTCAGCTCCCTGGGACTGCTCACAAACACTTAGACATTGTTGGGCCACCCCAGACCGATTGAGTCAGGAGTTCTGGGGGTGGGACCTGTGATCTGGGTTTTACAAACTGTCCTGTGGATTCTGGGGCACGCTCATGGTGGAGACTCCCTGTGTAGAAATTTCTTCATGGGACAGCCTGGGGCCAGGGTCCAGGCTCACGAGGGCATCTGTGACATCCTTTCTGGGCCACCACCTGTGGTCTGAGGGTCTCATGCAGATTCAGAGACATCACTGCTCAGTCCCTCAGCCTTGGGGTCACATCTTCCAGCACCTGTTCCCAGTCTGCCTGTTCTTTCCCATGGTCTGTGTGTCTCTGCCCCCTGCCCGTGTCTCTCAGTTCTCAGTCTGTTCTGTGTCCACAGACAAGTTCCTGGTGATCGGCCCCTCAGTTCCCATTGTGGCAGAGTTGGGTGGTGATGCCATTCTGCCCTGCTCCCTGTTCCCACCAATGAACGCAGAGGACATGGAGCTGCGGTTGTTCCGTACCAAGTTCTCAGAAGAGGTGTTTGTGTATCGGAACCGCCGGGAGCAGCACGAGGAGCAGATGCCCCAGTACGCAGGGCGGACCTCACTGGTGACAAATCTCTTAACGCATGGGGAAGCTGCTGTGCACATCCAGAAAGTCCAGGCTTCAGACAACGGGACGTACACCTGCTTCTTCCAGAAGGGAGGCCGCTATGCAGAGGCCATTCTAGAACTGCAGGTGGCAGGTGGGTGGCTTGATCCGTATTCTACATCTACACCTTGGGTGTATTGTAAACTCACCTAATTAAACATCTCATTTCACAAGTGCAGGAAATGAGCCACTCTTGCTCATTCTTTGTTTCTTCAATAGAAATCTTGCATATGGAACCCCTAGTGTGTGCCATGCTTTGTTTTGGGTAACAGGGACTCATCATTGAAGGTCACAGGCAGATTCTTGCCCTGTGTAGTTTATGATCTAGAGGCTGAGATAGAAAAAGCAATATAAATGATTGGTTGGATGTTGTTAGAAGGGGATAACTGCTAAAGAAAAAAAAAAAAAAACCAAAAGGCCAAGTGCGACAATGAAGGGATCAGGATACGGGGTGGGGAGTTAGGGCAGCCCCTGGTGTTTCATGGGGATCAGGTGGGGCCTGGTTGTTGATCTCAGCAGAGCTCAAAGGAAGTGAGTGTCTCACCAAGTGGATATCTGGAGGCACAGAATTCAGTGCAGTGAGACATCCAGAGAGAAACCCTTGGCATGGGAGCCAGTCTGGTGTGCTCGGGGCATTCAGGGGGACACTGTGGTGAGTGGGGGTAGTGATGTGGGGATGCAGGAAGTACCAGTAGGACTTCAATAAAGAGATAGATATCCCTGGACTAGTGCTGCCCACACTGACCAGGAAAAGGTCATTAGGCATAGACACTTGTGCTGGACCCAAGAGCCCCCTGCGGACTGGAATGTGAGCAGGCAGGGGTCACACAGCACAGCAGCCATGGCCATTCACAGTGAACCAAGTAGTCCTTGCACTGGGTGTGTGGTCCATGAGGGGCACAGATCCTAAGGTTTGGGGGGAGGCAGGGGAAGGGCTGCAAGGAGGATCCCAGGTCAGTGCAGGTGCTGCATGCTGTGTTGGGGTCTGCATGCAGGAGGGGAAACTTGAAACAGAGCAGGGGCAGGAGTACTGACTGAGGTGACTGAGAGGAGATGAGTGGGAGGTGAGCAGAAGGAGGCATGGAGAGCAGTTCTGAGGAGGAGAGGACGACTGTGTGACCTCAGACAGCCACAGTGGGGTGGGGGCAGGGGCAGACGTGGGGGCAGTCCAGAAAGCAGACCCAGCTGAGTGAGTGGATCTGGGACACAGAGAGTTAGGAGGGGGCAGTGGTGACTGCTGAGACTCCCAGGGGATTGCACTGCTGTCTGTTCCTCAGTGGTGGGAATATTAGCAATTGTGTGTCAAGGACACTTTCCTGTAATAACTGTATAAAAAAGCCAGGAAATCTCAGTGGCATATGGAGAAAGATATTCATTCAATATGGGCACTGAGCGATTTAAACTGATATGGGTTGGATTTGGCTAGTATCAGGTGGGTTTGCTCACACACTGTTGGTCTGGTTGTGGAAGTGAAATCAAAACCAAGGTTCTTTCCCAGCAATCCTCTTTGCAAAGGGACTGGAGAAAGATAATACTTTGATTGGTCAATAAAAACCAAACCAGAAAATATTACACATCACAGGAAATGCATTAAAAGTTTGCAAAGACAGAAAGAAATCTTTTTTGTGTGTGTAGCCAAGCAGATATAATATGCATTACACACATTTAAAAAAGCTTTATTTAGCTTTATGCAGCTGGGTGTTTGCTTCACACCATGGCACCCAAGGGCAGAGTGGGCATGGGAGGAAGAAACAGATCTTTGAAGAGAATGGAGAGCCCTGAGTTCCACCTGTGCACCATCCTGGGGCCAACACCATCACTGCCTGTGACCTTAGTCTCCTTCTACTCAGTGGCTTTGTTTGGGGCCGTGATGGCCCTGGGCTTCAGTCTGGCAGTGTGTGGGGCCAGCAGCCGCTCTCTGAGCTCCTGGCCTGGGCAGCCTTCTCCAAGGATGGGGGCTTGGTGGGTGGGGCGGGGATCTCATGCGGAGCAGGGCATGCAGAGCACCTCAGGGTGGATCCTGCTGACAGCCACCGGGCAGGTGCTCAGCTGCTCCTCCCTCCCCGTCTGGTCCTGCTGGGATCTGGCCCAGTCTGGGCCCCTCACCCCCAGTGGGTGAACGTGTGGGTCCCTGGTCCACGGAGAGTGTGGTGCCCCAGCACAGAGCACAGTGAGCAATGGCAGTGCTGGTAGGAGCAGTGGCCGATGCAGTGATGATAGCCCTGATGTGGCCCCGGCTGCTGGGCCCTTGTTGGCTCCTATCAGGCTACCTGGCCCCTGTTCATGGTGTGATGAGGTCCCAGTGTGAGGGTCAACAGCAGTCTGAAGTGTAGGGTTGTTGAATAAATGGCCTAGAATGTGAACAAGTTTTTTTTAATTTATTTTTACTCATTTGAGCAGCAAGTAATATAGAGACATTGAGGCAATGAGATCTCCCATCCACATCTTCATTCCCCAGATGCTTACAATAGCTGGGATGTGGCCAGGCTGAAGTCAGGATCCCAGAACTCCTGAGTCTCCCATGCAGGTGGCAGAGACGCAAAGGCTTGTTCCCTCACCCGCTGGTTCCCCGTGTGCATATCCAGGAAGCTGGATTGGAAGCAGAGGGAACTGGAACCCAGGCACTCAGATATGGGATGTGGGCATATCGTGCATTATGTTAACTGCTGCACCAAATGCCTTCATCCATGCTTTCAAAATAAACAACAACTACTCCTCAAATAAGAAGCCTTGAAGCAGATATAATACCTGCTTATTGCACAGAGCTCACCCCCAAAGTACCTAGTAATTGTAGTGGCCATCTATCTTAGTTAATAGGCTTTATCTGGAGGGAAAACAAACATATTTTTAAAAGGTTTATTAATTTTATTTGAAAGGCTGAGATACAGAGAAAAAGTTGGGAGGGGAGGAGTGGGGAGAGAGAGAGAGAATTTTTCTTACCTCTGCTAGGTCACTCTCCAAATGCCTCAATGGGTCTGAGCCAGGCTGAAGCCAGGTCCAGGAGCTTCTGTTGTTCTTGTACATGGATACAGGGTCCCATGTATTTGGGCCATCCTCTGCTACTTCCCCAGGCACATTAGCAGGGAGCTGGATCGGAAGTAGAGCATCCAGGACTCGAAAAGGGTCTATATGAGATGCCAGACTATAGGCAGAAGCTTAACCTTCTACACCTCAGTGCCAACCCTACTTCTCCTAATTCTATGATAGGAAGGAATTTTACTTACTGAGGCTCTGATGCTTCCACAGAAAGGAGGATAAAGGATGCTGTCTTCTTTGATGCTTGCATTTCACTGTGCTGTCCCCATGTCCCTGAGGAAGACAATCCTGGGTCATTAAGCTGACAAAAGGCCTATCTGCTTTTCTAATGATAATATTTCATATAAGGATAAGTATTCATAGTTCCCAGTGTTCTAAAGTTAATGATCTGAGAAAATGGAGGAGAGGGGAATTTCTCTTATTTTCAACAGGGAGAATGAGGTCTTACTTCAGTACTTAGAGTTCTTGCAGTCAGTCAGGGTGGTCACCACGTGGACCGTGCCTGGGTGTGTTCTCATTCTTGACTGTGGGCTGTCCTAGGACAGTGTCTCCCAGAGGCTGGGTGACCAGCAGTGCCCAGGAGTCTCATCCTGCAGTGGCTGCCCCAGGCCTGTCCTTCCTAAGGCAAAGGCAGAGGCAGAGCCAGTGACACAGGAGCTTTTCAAATCCCTCCTTAGGTCACATGGGCTGGTCTCTCATTGGCCAGAGTGAGTCACATGACCAACCTCAGAGCCAGAATGTGAAGGAGCTACAGCATGGTGGAGGGCCAGCTCCTTTGAAGAAGGATACAGTACACGGGTATTTAATACTCAGTTATCACACATAGTCACAGTTGTGAACTCAGTTCTGAAATTGTGAGTTTCATGTCTGTAAGGAAACTTGGCAGAGATAACTCAGGGTGTGGATATGAGGGCAGGAGTGGGGACAGGGTTGTTGACTGGTGCAGTATTGGAAGTGATTTACAGAGAGAGGCAGGGGGAATCATAGCAGGTGCCCCAGGAGGGAGTGAGGTGAGGAGATTAGAGGTTCAGGATGGAGTCCTGGGGTCAAGTTCCTGCTCCTGGTTTCTCTGGGCCTCAGTCTTCCCATTTGCACAGTTGAGGAGAAAGCCCCCTACTCTGTGCCCCCATGGGTCCCAGGGCTCTTTCCCCTCCTTCAGGCCACGCCCTCCCATGGAATCTCCAGAATGGAACACAGTGACTCCCCTGTAGCTGAGCCACACCCAGACCCTGCTGAGGCCCTGGGCCAAGTGGTCTCCAAGGTCTCCACAGCTCCCCTCTTGCAGGCCTGGGCTCTGCCCCTCAAGTGCACATTGAAGGGCTGGAGCAGGACGGGGTCCGCGTGGTGTGCAAGGCCTCGGGCTGGTTCCCGAAGCCCCAGGTGCAGTGGACAGACCTCAGCGGGAAGAAGTTCCTGGAGTTCTCTGAGGCCCATGCCCAGGACGCAGCAGGGCTGTTCAGCGTGGAGGCGGCTCTGGTGGTGAGAGACAGCTCTGCAGGGAGTGTGAGCTGCTCCATCCTCAATCCCATCCTGGGCCAGGAGAAGGTGATGGCCGTGTCCATCCCAGGTCGGTGCTGCTTCTTGTTCCTGGTGGGGCTTGGGAGGTGGTGCAGCCCTGAGTGTGTGGGGTGGACCTGGGTGCTCCCCTGACTGGGTCCCTGCCTGGGCCCTAGAGCCCTTCTTCCCGCAGGTCTCTCCCTGGAAGGCAGGTTTTGCTGTAAGTCTAACTGTGCTGGGTCTGCTGCTCTTTGGGGCTGGCTGCTTCACCAGGAGAGAGCACTCTGCAAAGCTGCGGGAGAGGCAGAAACGTAACAATCTTGACTGGATTAAGGACGCGGAGAAGCAGGAAAAGGAGAAGGGGCTGAAGGCCATGGGTAATGGAGGACAGGGGCCAGGGCAGGGAAGGGACAGGGTTAGTTACTGAAAAGGACACTTGACAGGTCTTGAGTCTGTGTGTGCAGCTCTCTATGGAGATCCAGGGTCCCAGGCTCAGAGCAGGTGGATTAGTATACCAAGAAAGGGCAGATTGAGGCGTGGAGGTATGGATTGATCTAGAATAAGAACTTTTTTGGGGACACAAAAGATTTTTTATGAAATTTCTACAGGCATACAGTCTTTTGGTTTCTTGGATAGGGATGTTCATGGATTTTTTCTCTCTTTCAGATGAGCTCCAGAAAGAACTCGGTAAGCTCTGCTCCCTCTCCTGAATTCTCCGTGTCCCTTTGTGGAGGACACTCTGGGTCTCAGCTCACCTGTTCCCTGTGTGCTGCTTTGCAGGTCAGAGGAAGACAGCTTACCTGGCTGGTGAGTGACTCTCCAGATGTCCCCTGGTCCTGTCCCACCCGTGCCCAGCTGTCCGCTCCTTGTCTCTGTCCAGGCACAGACATGTGGACCCCTCGGTGTGTGCAGCAGTAGCAGTGGTGGTGGCAGCACCCTGCTCCCTGGGCTCTCTCACATCTGGGTGACTGTTTGCAGTCTGTGCTCTAAGACCTGTTTGTAATGATGGGCATGGAGTCTGCCTGATTCCTGGGTCTCTTTCCAGTCCAGGCCTCTTCCCTATATGAGGATTGGTAGTATTTTAGCCTTCAGTGCTCTAGCTCTTGACTGCACCAGAAGGCATATGCCAGAAGTTGTGAGAGTTCAAGATAGGAGGGAGAGGAACAAATGGGGTCATTGAGTTTGAGAGTGTGATTTCTGCCCTTTCCCTCCCTCCAAAACACCACCCAGGGGCGTCGTTCCTGTCCTGCTCCTCAAAGGTGCTGTGAAAAATGAATGGCAGAGGACAGGGCTGCTGACCAGGTGTGGAGATTTGATGGAATGAGCTGAATGCTTCTCAGAGTAGGAATGCTTCTCTCTAGAGTATTTTATTCTAGAGTTGTTGTGGTGTAGTTGTTAAATATCTGTTGGCAATTCAGGCATCCTATGTGAGTGCTGATTCATGTCCCAGCTGTTTCACTTCTTCCATCTCTCTTCTAATGCACCTAGGGAAGCAGTAGGAGATGGGCTAAGTACTGGGGCTGCAGCACCCACATGAAAAACCAGGAAGAAGCTCCTGGTTTTTGCTTTGACCTGGTCCAGCCCTGGCTGTTGGGGCCATCTCAGGGAGAGAACCAATGGATGGTGGATTCCCTCCTTCTAGCCCTCTCTCTCTGCATTTCAAATAAATAAATATATCTTTTTTACTAAACACTTTCTCAGAGAATGTTTGGCCCCTTAGATTCTAGAGTTGGCCTTATATTCATGTTATTTCTTCTTCCTCCCTTAATTTCCCCAATGTTCCTGCCAGGAAATGCTATACATTATTTAATTGTTATCAACATGGTGTAATTTGCTCTTTTTTCATTATTTTCACACACATAGTATTTGGTCCCGACCAGTAGCACTGAGAGGCCAGGGATACAGGAGTGTTTGTGGGTTTGAGGCACAGAGCAGAGACCTGACAGCCAAAAGTCACCCAGCAGTGGGGCAGGGGTGCAACTCAGCTGTCCTGCAGGCTTCCTGATCTGTGGTCAGGGAGTTTCCCACAATCCTCTGCTGTCTGCACCTGCAGGAGGCCCTTCCTGTGCAGCCTCTCTCCTCCTGCAGAGTCTGACCTTCAGCACAGAGGGCAGGCGAGGGCTGAGCAGGTGGTGTGGCTGTGGTCTCACCAGGGTGTGTTTCCTTCCAGCCTGGAGGAAGGCACAGCTGTATGCTGGTAAGTGATGCTGATGGTCCCTCTTCCTCCCTGCCCTGCCTCTGCCCTGCCCCTTCTCTACCTGTGGGCTCAACTCCTGATGGAATGTTTTTTTCACTGTTGTAGCCTCCAAGGAAAACAGCAGAGGTTCCTCTGTGGGACCACAGCTCTGCTTCCATTCTGGGCCCTTTGTCTACTGCAGGTCATGGTTAGGGTTAGCGACACCTTCTTAAAACTCCTGTTCAACTGACCCTTGTCATTGCCAGGGTGACCACAGAGAGTCAGGTGTGAGGAGAGCCTGGAGCAGGGCAACGACTGTGGATCAGGAAGTGCCGATCTCCTGAATACTCTGGGAATTATGCTTGACTGCTCAGGACCCTGATTATACTAAAGGGGAGTGGGATTGGGATTCTTACCCCCAAATTCCTCTGTATATGTTCCCCTTTGGTCTTCCTGGCCCTCTGGAATATGGTCTTCTATGCTTCTTCCTGTGCTGACCACTGTCCAGCCTGGGTTTCTTCCTCTAAGTATCAGTGGTTGATGAGGAATTAATTACTCTGAGAAAATCTTCTAAATTTGGCAATAGAGCCTCTGGGATGTTTGTGGACAGATTCCTGGGTTGGGGTCTCTGGTACATCTGAAAATGTATGCAACATTTGTGTACTCTGAATAAGATTAGAAAAGCTTAAAATGTATTTGACATGGGCGGGTGTTGTGGTGTAGCAGGTTAAGCCACCACCTGCAGTGCCAGAATCCCACATGCACACAGGTTTGAGTCACAACTGCTCCATTTCTGATCCAGCTGCCGGCTGATGCGCCTGGGAAAGCAGAAGAAGATGGCCCAAGTGGTTGGGCCCCTTCACCCTTGTGGGAAACCAGATGAAGCTGCTGGCTCCTGGCTCCTGGCATTCAATCAGCTCAAATCTGGCCATTGTGGTCATTTTGGGAGTGAGCCAGTGGATGGAAGGTTCCACCCGCCCCAGCCCTGCTCTGTGTGTGTGTGTGTGTGTTTCTATCTCTCTCTCTCTCTCTCTCTCTCAGTAACTCTGCCATTCAAATAGAAAAAGAATTCTTTAACAAAATGTATTTCACATGCAGAGAGTGAGAGCAAGAGTGAGAGTGAGAGATATTCTGTCTGTCTCCTATTTTGCTCCCTAGCTACTTACAACAGCCATGGATAGGATAAGGCAAAACCAGGAGCTGGGACCTCACTCCAGGTTCCCACATGCATGTCAGCAACTCAGCCCCTCACGGCTGCCTTAGGGTCTCCATTGGCCAGATGCTGGAGTTTGTAGCCTGAGCTGGGGGTTGATCCAGATTCTTCAGTGTGGGTGGTGGGAGTTTTAACTGCTAAGCCAAATACCTGTCATGTTTTTAAAAATATGTTTTTTTGTGTAAGAGTGAGGGAGGGAGGAAGGGAGAAAAGAGAGAGAGGGAGAGAGAGAGAGAGAGAAACTCTCATTGGCTGTTCCATTCCCCAAATATCAGCAATGGCCAGGGACCTTTCTGAACTGTGCTGGAGCCAAAGTCAGGAGCCGGGAAGCCAATCTAGATCTCTCACGTGCTTGACAGAAACCCAACTTGATGCATCATTTACTGCTCCAAGGATGTGCTTTGGCCAGAAGCTGGAATTAGGAGTTGGAGCTGGAATCAAACCCGGGCACTCTGACATCAAATGCAGACATCTTAGTCCCTGCCTCTGTTGGAAGGCCAAACTCCTGCCCCTTACTAGGGGTGTGTGTGTGTGTGTGTGTGTGTGTGTGTTTACAAGAACAAAAAATGTAATATGTGATAGTTTACTACCATTTTCTCACACCTCAGCAGACTGCTGTATTCGTTAACAGTGCAGGCCCTGGTTTAATATTTTAAGGGTGATATATGACTACCGGAAAAGGAGAAACATAGAAAAGCAGAAATTTTTACCTAGAGAAAGGACAGCAAGCAAATCATGGGAGAGAAGAACATGTGGGGAAGAGAAGAGGAGATGAGGGAGAGAGTGAGTGCTGTGCAGGTGGCTCAGAGTGACTGCAGTGACTGTAGGCCCAGCCCTGGTGTTGGAATGTAGGAGTGTGCTGAGGGTTTACAGGGCTTGAGTGTGTGAAATAGAATTGACTCCTGCAAACCTTGTATTTACATTTCAAGAAAAATCTAAATTAAAGCATCTTAAAATTTGAGAGAGAGAGAGAGAAAGCACTTTCATCCCTGGTTCATTCCTTCAAGCATCACTGCAGCCTCCTCAGTCTGCAATGGAAGGAAGTTGGAGTCCAGGCTGGAGCTATCTTAGCTGATATCACACAAGGAACTGTAAGAGGTTGGATGCAGCTCACATAGCTGCAGCCAGAGGTCAGGATGCTTGTGTGTAGGCTCTTATGATCAACGGAGCAAACCTAGCAGCTCAAGATGACCATGGATGCAGACCTTCACATCCCACTGCAAATCATGGACATTCTTTCACTTTACAAATAGTGCTCCAAAGTGGAGTGGTGAGGGACTGCTGGTATTAGTGTTAATACATACTCTTATAGATGGGATAGCATTTGGTAGGCTGGCTATCTCTTCCCAATGTTTAAAATCTCTTATATGACTGAGAAAGTAATTAGTTGTTCTAATAAATCAGACAATTCTCCTTCCCTATAGTCCTTCTTTCCAAAGTTTGGTAGTGGCAAGAATTTCACAGGCATTAGGTTCTTCATGTCAGCTCAGATTTGGGAAGGTTCTCAAGCTCCTAGGCAAAGGTGACCAGGATCCCAGGGTGACTGAAGAGAGAACAGAGACCTGTACATGAGGCCACTCTTCATGGGGGACTTGGCTGCTTGCAGCTTCTTGTTAAGTGGGGATGTAGCATAGACTCTGGGGGCCACAATGGAAACCTTCCAGTTCATTAGCAGCCCTGGAAGGCCACCTTCACTGTCTCAAATTCCTACTCAGTAGAACGAGCAGAGGAGCACAAGCTTTAAAAGCCTTCAAGGACAATGGAGAAAACCTAGCAGAGCTGGCACAGAGGTTCTTTAAGCAGAACATTTACAGGTTATCCAGGGGACTGAGTATGAAGGAAATGATGTGGAAGGTCAGGAAACCTTAGCATTTCCAGGTCCTGTGGCTGCCCTTAAGGGTGATGTGGAAATGCTGAGAAATCTGCAGAGGTTGGAGTAATCCATGTGAGTGAGTGTGATGATGGTGGACCAACTGCTGTGCTTAAAGCTGCTGCACAAGGTCACACAGAGTCTGCAGTGGTTCATTACAGAGGAGCAGACAGTGACATCACCACAAAGCAGGGGACCCAGTGATGTCGCCACGAGGTTTGCCCATCTGGCAGCAGTGAAGCTGTTAAAGGGGCTACAGAAATATGATACAGAGGATGTGAATGAGGGTGATATGAGATTTTTATAAGACATGAGTTGAGGGAAGCACTGATGCTGCGGATGATTAATGTCTCAGTGAGTTGTATAAAACAGATGCCAGGAGGCGTGCTTAATAAGAAAATTCTAGAATTGAGACACCTGGAAATTTCTCTGAGCAACTAGAGGCACTTGGGAGAGATAACAGAAGAAAAGTTAATCCAGAAGAAAGAACATCCTAAATCTGAAAAGACCATCTCAGAGCTGCTGGGTCTGCTGGAGTGTGAATGATTACATAGAGAAAAATTAGAATGTCAGCTGGCTGAATATTGAGCAGAGGTGGATAAATCAGGGAAAGGCTGAAAAAATTCAGGTCTCCAATTCTGGAGCTTTGAAGATGACTCCTGTGAGTCACGCAAAGGGAAGAGGTGAGAAAAAAAAAAGGAAGTTTCCTTCTAGGGGCATGTTGTGAGAAGGTACTGGTCAGTGAAATCACTTTAAATAAACTTGCTGCAGTTTTATTTGTTTATTAAAAAAATTAATGCCTGTAGCACTCTCATCCTGTGTGGGCACTGGTTGGAGTCTCCTTTGCTTCATTTCCACTCCAGCTGCCTGCTAATGTACCTGGCTGAGCAGTAGAGGTTGGCCCAAGTGCTTGGGCCCCTGTACCTATGGGGGACCTGGAAGTAGCTACTGGCTCCTGGATTCAGCCTGGTCAACCTCTAGCCATTGGGCAGTGTGCCTGCAGATGGAAGATCGATATTCTCTCTCTCTCTCTCTCTCCCTGTCTTCCTTTCCCCATTCTGTGATCACTCTACCTTTCAAATAAATCAAATAAATATTAAAAATAGCAATTTTGAAATAAACATCTAGTGAAGTTTGCCTCTGATAAAAAGAACATTTCAATCTTCCAGGAGCAGTGAGGGAAGGAATGTGGTAATGGAAATGCTGAGGCAGTGGGGGTCACTGTGGTGACGTGAGGAGCTGCACGCTCTGGCCCTGTGTAATGTGCCCTTCCCTGCTGTGGATGCTTCTGCTCATGGTCAAGGGCGTGGACTGTGAGAAAGAGAGTCATGGCCCCTTCTAAGGGGAAGGAGCCTGGGCAGCGGTTGCACAGGGAGCCACCTTATAGAATCTGCATCTCCAGGAGACTTCTGTATAAAAGATGAGATCATGCAGTCTTCTCTTACCATAACCTTTCTCTGCTGAAATTATATCTCATGTTTATATATATATATATATATTTTTAATTTATTTGACAGATAGAGTTAGACAGCTGGAACTCAAGCCAGGGCAAATAAGGGACGCTGGTTACCCAGGTGAGGGCTTTACCCACAATGCCACAGTGCCAACCCCACTTATTTGTTTTGTAAGAACAAACAACATCATCACTATTAATCTACATTTTCTCATGGCAAGATCACAACTGATCTGATCACCATTTATGAATACAAACAATTCCTAACTTACAGATGTCTTGTGAAAATTAAGTGAATTGTACATTGATATTTATTAAATAGAACCTGATGTATCATCATCTCAAAAACTAATCCTGGTTCTGTTTCCTCCTCCTCTTCCTTTTTGTCCCACGCTACAGTTATGACCCAAACTTTACAGTTTGTTTGACAACTAAGTCTTGATGAAAAACAAGTCAACTAAAACTCACTCTCTTCCAGAGGGGACATGGACCAGCCCCACCATTTGATGTGATTTGTTTCCTATCAAGCACATCGACCCAGATGGAAATGCCAGTTTCTCTGAATGAATCCATATGGGTGTGGGTGGTGGTCACCAGCTTATCACCACATGTGCAGGAGAAATACCCTGTTACTTATCACTGTCAGGCTTCTACCCTTGTGTTCCTGCTCACTGCTCCCACCCTGCCTTCCCTGTGCCAGGCAGGTAAAGCTCTCTCACTGATGATCTCTCAGACTCTGTGGATGGAGGCTTTACTTCAGTCAGCACCTGCCTCTCTCCTCCCCAGGGGTGAGCATGGAGGTGGAGGAGATGCAGTGGGGAGAGGCTTCCTGTGCTCTCTTCTTGTCCTCCCAGCTGCTCATGCTGCAGAGGCTGTGGTGTTGACAGCAGAAGGGTAGGGGCAGGTCCTGTCTGGTCCTTTAGAGGAGCTGTTGGTGACTATGTCCCATGACAGTGAAGTTCATGGTCTGGGTCATTTGTATTGAATGGAAAATTCATGCACTATGTACACTTTGCCTCCATCCCAGGCCCTCCCTTGCCCACTGGCTCTCTGGACCCCTCTGAGTCCCTCCATCTCACACCACAGCACGAGGAAATGTCTGGGTCATGATTTTCCCCTGTGCAGGTTACAAGGATCCTGTGCTCTCTCCAGACACCTTCTGCTGACCATTCCCCTGCTCCATGCTGGGTGTAGCTCCCAAGCACATGTGATTGGAGGAGATTTCTGTTTGTTGCCATAAAAATGACCTTGGCCTTGGTGGCTTCCACCACGCACACTGATTGTCTTACAACTCTGTGGTCACATGTCTGAGACAGCTCTCACTGGGCTAAAATCAATGCAGGATTGTCTTCCTCTCTGGTGGCTCTTTTTCCAGCATCTGAGCCCAGTTGCATGCCTTGGTTCATGGCCCCATTCCTCTGTCTTCAAAGTCAGCAATGCATGCTTCTTTTCAACTCTGGTCCCTCACTCTGTTACTTTCTGTGGCCACACACAGGTTAGCAGGTTCCTTTCATAAAGCTTTCATAAAGCTATTGTGTCTAGTAGTTTGAGAGAGCACAATTTGAGGGTTAAATATGGGCAGTGATTTTTCTGTTCAGTCAGTGTCCAACCTCTCAATCTCAATGTTAGGCTTTGTGGAAAGGGTACAAATTGGGGTAAGTGAGTGTGAATGTGTGTGTGAATGTGTGTACTAGAAACAGTGAGTGTCTCCCACACATTTCCCCCATCACTCCCCCATCACTTTTTTTTGACAGGCAGAGTTAGACAGAGAGAGAGAGAGAGAGAGAGAGAGAGAGAGAAAGGTCTTTCCTCCATTGGTTCACACCCCCGCCCCCCAATGGCTGCTACGGCAGGCGCACTGCGATGATCCGAAGCCAGGAGCCAGGTGCTTCCTCCTGGTCTCCCATGTGGTTGCAAGGCCCAAGGACCTGGGCCATTCTCCACTGTACACCCGGGTCACAGCAGACAGTTGGACTCTAAGAGGAGCAACCAGGACAGAACCCGGCACCCCAGTTGGGACTAGAACCTGGGATGCTGGTTCCACAGGCAGAGGGTTAGCCTAGTGAGCCGAGGTGCAAGCCTCACCCATCAGTTTTTCAGAAAAGCAGATGCTGGGCTCACCTGTGCAGTCTGTGCAGACCCCTGATACATAATGTGTGTTCTCTTGTAGACTGGCGGAAGGAACGGTTCCAGCCCTGTGAGTGATTTCGTGTTCTTTCTGGGTGCTCCTCCCTGTGGCCCCCATGGCTCTGGCCTCTCCTTCAGTTCTCCGTGCTGGTGCAGATGCTGACACCATCAGTGGCGGTAGGGTGGGGGCTGAAGTGACAGGAACAAAGCCAAGCTGGTCGTCAAGGTCTCTGTGACATGTGTGACCTCAGAGAGGTCTCCTGGTTCCTCCTAATGCTTGGAGGCCACAGTCTTGTGTCCCAGGGCCCTTATCTCAGGGGCCTTGCCCCTCCCCCACTCAGTGAGCTGGATTTGAGGATGGTTGTGTGTTCTTGTTATGGGTTTAGAAGTGGCCCTGGATTACTTTGGACTCTCTCTGCAGGGTCTGTCACTCTGGATCCAGGCTCTGCCCACCATTGTCTTGCCATCTCTCCTGAAAGGAAGAGTGTGACCTGGAAGCACAATGCTGAGTACTCACTTGCCCGCTGCACTGTGTTGGGGCTTGAGGGCATCACATCAGGAAGATGTTACTGGGAGGTGGAGATCAGGAGTGGAGAGGGCACCCAGTGGGCTGTGGGGGTCTGCAGGGGTCATGTGAAAAGGGAAAGCTGGTTTACAGAATCCCCAGATACTGGGTTCTGGGTTCTGAGGAAGTTTAACAATAGGTACCTTATCTGGACTGACCCTCAGCAGCTTCTATGCCTTAGGCAGGATCCCCGCAGGGTGGGGATTTTCCTGGACTACAGTGAGGGGGACGTCTCCTTCTACAACATGACTGATGGCTCCCACATTTTCTCCTTCCCCCCAGCTTCTTTCTCTGGGACCCTCTTTCCATACTTCTTGCTCAAGGGAGACGTGACCCTGAGCATCTGCTCCACAGAGAGGGGCTCTGAGGGGCTCCCTGTGCCCCTTAGCAAGTCTCCTTCTTTGGAGGAGGTGGTGAGGCCCCCAGTGGAGGGGCTCAGCTCAGGCTCTGGAGTGGATGGAGCTCCCCCAGGGGCTGAGTCTCCATTGCTGCCCTGAGCCCCATAGGAGCCCTCACTGCCCCTGACTCCTCAGTGAGACTTTTGTTGGGGCTGCAGGCTCCTGGGACAAAGCCTCTGGGGCAAGTCCTGGATGGCCCAAGAGCTTTCTCCTCTTGTGGTTATGAGAACTGCTGGGTCACACCTGTGTTCAAACAGCAGAAGATGCAAGTTCACAGTTTGTACTGGTTAAGATAGGATAATTTTACTATGGGAATATGGGTTTATATTTTTTGTCTTGAAATATTTTAATTGATTTTAAATTATCTTTGGATATAAATTGGCTGAAGTCTGAATTACTGTTTCCCAGAAAGCAGAGTTTAATTATCCAACATGAATCTGAGAGAGGGCCTAGAGGTTGAGGGGGTCCTCAGCTCTGTTCCGGGAGGGTTTGTTCTATTTGACTATAGAAGTTGGCCATCTGAACAGTTCCATGGAAATGAGTGACTGATAGATTTTTAGTGGAAAAGTATTTAATGATAAACTTTGTTTACTTCCTTTCTGGGATGGAGGACACACGCATAATTTTTCACACTCCAGTTAATTTCTGTTCCCAGTGAAAAAACTCTGTGTTAATTCAGGGAATCTAAGGGGAGGGCTTGGATCCCCTTCTGTGTCAACACTGCAGCTGTGGGAAGAAGAGAGCTGCTAGCAGGGTAGCAGTGGATGCCTGAGCAAGATGAAGATGAAGATGAGAATTTCCTGATGCAAATTCAACTGCAGACAGCTCTGACCGTGAGCATGGTTCTAGTTACTCAGTGCATTGCCTGTTTATGATCCAAGTCCAGTTGTCACAGTGAGTGGAAAACCACAGCAAACAAAATGAAGCAGACTGTTGAGGCCTCAGATTCTTCCAGCAAGGAGACGTCCATTCTTCAGATAAAACATTTTGACCAGGAAGGGGCAGGTGGTGCAGAGGTTCTGATGCTGCTTGAGACCCCCACGTCCCATGTTGGAATGCCTGGCTGGGTTCCTGTCCTGGTTCTACCTCTGATTCTCACTTCCTGCTAATGCTCACTCTGGGAGTAAGCAGTGATGGCTGAAATAGTTGGATTCCTGCCACCCATGTGGGAAACCTGGATTGAGTTCTTGTCTCTGTCTTCAATATTATCTAGCAACTGTTGTTGTTTGCATTTGGAGAGTGAATCAGTGTGTGAAAGATCTCTGTATTCATTTTAAATAAATGAAAATAAAAAAACAAAACTATCTGATTGGCTATCAATTCTGACTGAGGGTGAGAGACATGAAATGGGAAGTGGAAGAAGGAAGTGGTGTTTAGCACCTCTGGCCTTGTAATCAGTTATGCCAAGAAGAAAGACAGTAGCTGCTAGGTTTTAATATTTGTGCTGCCAAGCTCAGTTGGGACTGTAGTGTTATAAGTTGTAGATTAATGGTAGTGAGGGGGTAGAAACTTAATCAAATTACTGTGTTTAGAGTTGAAGACTTTCTGAAGTGATTTGATTGGAGCATGATGTTAGGGCAGAGCTGGTATGATTCAATCTTGGTGGATTAATGGAGGTGGGAAAGGGAACACATGGACACAGAGAGGCGCCCATATTGTGATTTTCAAAGGTGGCCCCTGTGAAAGTCTGCATTGTGCTCTTTGGACTTTCACTCTCCAGAGCTGTGAGCCAAAATAAATCTCTTGTCTTTATAAATTTACTCTTCCTCAGGTATTTCCTTATTGCTGTGTGCTGGGAGAGGGGCCATGGGTGTTTGGGCCGTGTCTTCCTGTAACTCACCTGTGAGTGCAGGGCCTGCTCAGTGGATGCTGCTTAGAGTACACACTCCCATGTGATGATGGAGTGGGGCTTTACATGCCCTACTTTACTGCGTCTGAATCAGCTCACACCCCGTGTGACAGTTAGAGGTAGTTAGGTCAGATCCCTTCTGTAATAAGAAAAGGGGGAGTCCATTTATGTGTGTACAAGATGCATGTTTATCTCCAGAAGCTGCCCTTGGAAAGAGAAAAAAGCAGATCCCACCCTTCTGAGGCTATAGTTTTATCAGCCTAGAAAGAAGTCACCTATCCCACCATTCTGTTTTATCATAAGGTGGATAGACAGGAATAAAATCTGGCCCTCTGATGGGTTTTGTCTGCATCCTTTGATTGATTGTTCCCTGAATTATGCATTAAGGACACCAATTCCACCAGCTCTCAGGTCCGCCTCTCTTGAGCACTGCCTCCCGGTTGCTGTGGCAGGAGGTTTCTGACTTTAATTAATATTGCTTTGCTCACTGCCTTGTCTGCATGGAAATTCTTCTGTGTGAGACAAGGACCAAGGTCATCTCCTTTGTCATTGTTTTACCTCTAACACCAGTTCATGGGGGCTACTCAGGTTGCACAGTGCCTTCCTTGCCCATTAGTTTCTACTAAGGCCCAATAGGAAGCCAACAGCCATTTCTCAAAAGGAGTGTGGTTTTCCAGAGAAGATGGTAGGGTTTTTCTCCATCATCCTGTGGGCCCACAATATGAATCCTCTAATGATGTCTGCCAAAGGCACCGAACAACATCCACATCTGCTGCTTTAAGTTCCACTGGGTCTACTTTCTCCAACTGTCCCATGGGAGAGCAGCTTATGTGGCAGGAGCGGTTTCTTGTTGTGAGCCCCACTGTATGGTAGCAGCTTCTGTGTCACTTGGTGAACGGTCAGATTACACACCCAGATAAGAAATCTGTTGCCTCTAATTCCAAAAGTCTTACCTGGAATTTTCAGTTGTACAAGGGGCCAGGTGTAACAGCTTTAAAGAGGTAGCTCAGCATGCCCACACCAGTAGAGCCACAGATTTTCACTGAGGTAGGAGGCCTCTGAATTTTTGTTGGGCTTATTGCCCAATTTTCCCATGTGAATGCCTTTCCAGCAAGTCTTGAGTAATGCTACTTCTTGCTCACTAGGTACAGTCAACAATGCTATCAATGCATCAGTGTGACACTTTAAGGCAGAGCAAGGGTATGGAGATCTCTGGGAAGTAAAATATGATGCACAGAGAACTGATAAATAAACCCCTGATGCAGGTCATTGAAGATGTGCTGCTGGCTTTGCCAGCTGAAAGGAAACTGCTCCTCCTGGTCTCTATTAACAGGAACAGTGAGAGAGGCAAATCCTAATCAATAGCCCTACACTAGGAACAATGGGGTGTACTAATGAGCCCATGTCTTTCACAGCAGCTGCACATGGACCCACACTTGGTTAAGTTTATGACACACTGTGATTCTCCAGCACCCATCTCCCTTGGTCACAGGCCTAACAGTTGAATGGGGATGTCAGGGGTCACCACCCTTCTGTCATTCAAGTCCTTGACAGTGGAGGTAATCTTTGCAGTCCCTCCATGAATGTCGCATTGCTTCTTGTTTATGATTCTGGCTTAGGATTATTGGAGACAATTTTAGATGCTTCCACTTGGTTTTTCCCACAGTAGCTCTCGTTTAACAGGTCAAGAACAAATGTGCAGGGATTTTCCAGTTGCCGAGTTTGTCTATGTTGGTCCATTTGCTGTTGCTGTAACCAAACAATCAGTGCTGCTAAAGGATAAGGGAAGGAGGTTTATTTGGTTCATGACCGTGGTGGCTAGAAGGCCACACAGCAGGGCTTTGGTCTCCTGGCCAGAGCCCCTACAGCTGTATCACATGGTAGAGAAGTGACTATATCCAGCAGTAGCCAGCCTGTGGGTGGACCCACTTCATAACACAGCTTCTTAGGAACTAATCCAGGCATAGCTGACCTGACCTACTCCCATGAGACAATATAATAAAATCATTGAGTTGTACACTTAAAATTGGTGAATTTTGTGGTATGGAAATTTTGCCTTGATAAATCTCTGGGAGGAGACAGAGTGCTGTGCAGAAAAATAGAGAGAGAACTTCATCTGCTGGTTCACTCCCCAAATGCCTGAAACAGCAGCTAATGTAGAACTACTGTATTTGCTCTGTGGAGATAAGGAGCTGAAGACATAGAAATATCCCTAGACTGCGAGACCTCAGCGGCTTTGTCTCCCTTTCTACCAGCGCCTCCAACCGTATTGTTCAGAGCTTCTCTTTTCCTTACTTAATAAACTTTGCTTCTTCTACCCCCACTGCTGTGTCAGTCTCATAAATCATCATCGACACCAGGACAGGAACTAGGACTCATCTCACCCTGTTCCCTGTGACACCTGGGGTCTAAGGGATGTTGGTGTCAGTGTTGCAAGCCACAGCTCGGCCCTGGGGCTGAAGCTCCTGTGTGATGTGAAGATTTGTCTACCAGGAGCCCCATCCTGCAAAGAGGCCAGGTGGTCTCGTCTCAGGAGGACAAATTGAAAGTGCTCTGGGTGGTGTCTGGATCGCCTGTGGAACTGGAGGCCTTCGGGGTTGAAGGGAACCCCGGGGATGGTCTCAACTGTGATTTTCCAACTTCAGCTGTAGGGGTTGGGGGCATGAGCAGAGAGCAGAATTGGTAGTGGAGCAGCCAGGTCCCAACTCGCGCCCATATGGAATGCTGGCACTGCTGGCTGTGGCTTTACCCACTATGCCACAGCTCTAGGCCCAGTTGACCACATTTTTTTTTAATCTTTGTACTGGGATACTTCAAATACTTTGTGGGAAGTGCATATTATGAAATTGGACTACAGAATTTTTGCACCAAAGTAAACTGATATTTCACCTGCTTTCCATGTTATTTTTTGGCCCCTTGCACATCTCAGTGGTTGCAGGGGAGTTAAAGTTCCTCACCTACTCCGTACCCTCGGGTGTGGATGTGGGCTAGACATGCATTCTGAGCTAGGTTGGGCAGGGGTCCCAGGCCAGGAGGGCTCTGCTGCTGACCTCTGGACGGGGCTGGGCAGACCCTGGTCATTTGTTAGACTGAGAGCATCCAGATGTTCCTGAGCCACATTTGCTTGTAAACATCAGTTGTGGTGGTGACAGCCTGGACTGGGGGTGGCGGCTGCAGACTCCTCCCCCCTGAGGGGCAGATGGCAGCCAGAGGGAGGAGTGTCCACCAGGGCTCTGCCCAGCAGGTTGATCAGCCCACCAGCCAGGTTTCTGCTGGTTACAGATGGCAAGGAAAATTTTTAAAATTGAAACAAGAAATACTACTGTGTGTGTGGGGGGGTCTTCTCATTTTTCATTTTTTTCAAAATGAGAGAAAGTAGAAAACAGTTCTCTTCCCAGAGAGGATAACCCAGTAAGATCTTAATCTTAACACTACCAAGGTAAATTAATTTTTTTTATCAGGCTCTGCTTCTGAGAAAAGAGATGGGTTGGGCAAGTATTTGGGTAGCAGTTATTTCCTAGGCTGAAACACCTGTGTCCACACCAGAATGCCTGGGCTGGATACCTGGCTGCAGCTCTTGATTCCAGTTTCTTCCTAACTCAGACCCTAGAGGCAGTGGTCATGGCTCACATATGGGGTTTCAGCCACCCACATGGGAAACTAGACTGAGTCCCTAGCTCCTGGCTTTGGCAACAGTGTGAGCATTCAGAATGAACAGGGGTGGGAGCTTGTTCTCTCTCTCTCTCTCCCCCCCCCTCTTTCAAATATATAAATTAAAAATAAAAAAGGATGGAAGTATTTCCATTAACAATAGTATTTTTTAAAGATTTTATTTTATTTATTTTAAAGACAGAGTTACAGAGAGAGGCAGAGACAGAGAAAGAGGTTTTCCATCTGCTGGTTCACTCCCCAGATGGCTGGAGCTGTGCCGATCCTAAGCCAGGAGCCAGAATCTTCCTCTGGGTTTTGTACTTGGGTGAGGGGTCCAAGGACTTGGGCCATCTTCCACTGCTATCCCAGGCCATTCAGAAAGCTGGATTGGAAGGGAAGCAGCCGGGACTAGAACCAGCGCCCATATGGGATGCCAACACTTTAGGCCAAGGCTTTAACTCAATGTGCCACAGCGCCAGTCGTCATTAACAATAGTATTTTTAAAAAATATTTTATTTATTTACTTGAGAGGCAGAGTTGGGGGGTGGGAGAAAGTTCTTCCATCCACTGGTTCACTCCCCAAATGACCACAATGGCAGGACCTGGGTCAATCTGAAGCCACGAGCCAGGAGCTTCTTCCCAGTCTTCCACGTACATGCAGGGAGGGATCCAAGCAGAGAGCTGGATTGGAAGAGGAGCAGCAAGGACAGTAATTGGCACCCATGTGGGATGCTAGCACAACAGGCCTACTACGCCATAGTGCCGGCCACAGTTATAGTATTTCTTTTTTTTCATTGCTGTTAAAAAGAGAACATTTATTTTAAAAATAATACCACCCCAAGCATTCGTCTAAATAAGAGTGGATGCGAGTAGAACTTTGAAATGGCTCAGCCAGGCCAACGGCTTCTGTCCACAGTGGCTGTGAGCTGGGTGCTAGCACAAGGCTTCAGGAAGGGTTGGTTCATAGGCTTGAGTGGGGCCAGCAGCCCCAGCTTCTGGCTGGGTCCCGTGGGCACCTGGGAGCCGCTCTGGGCTGTGCAGGAATGCTTGGTTTTCTAGGACATCTTTCTGCATGCAATTGGCCAGGCAGCAGCCGTGACTGGTCCTTCTCCTCTTGGTCCTCTGCGAGGCTGGCAGCTTGCTCTTCTTCCTTTGGTTCCTGTCTGTATTTCCAAATATAGTGTTTTTAAATTCTAATATATTTGTTTTATTTTATTTTTAATTTAATATTTATTTCTTTGAAAGGCAGAATGACAGGCAGAGGCAGAGAGAAAGAAAGAGAGAGAGAGAGAGAGAGAAAGTCCTCCATCCACTAGTTTACTCCCTAAATGGCTGCGACTACCATAGCTGGGCTGATCTGAATCCAGGGGCTTCCAGGGTCTCAATGTGGGTGCAGGGGCCCAACACTAGGGCCATCCTCCACTGCCTCCTGAGGCCATTAGCAGAGAGCTGGATTGTAAGTAGAGCAGCCGGGACTCGAACTGGCACCCATATGAGAATTGGCACTGCAGACAGTAGCTTTACCTGTTAGGCCACAGTGCCAGCCCCTAAAATCCCAATACATTTAATATACTTTGGGTTAACAGTTATTTTATAGATTAGATATTTATTGAAAGCTATTTTGAAAGTACTAGAAATAACTAAGATAGAGGTATGACCTGTCTGTTAACAGGAAGTTAAATATTAATGCAGTAGCATTAGGATAATTTATACTTTAAGCAAGAACCCCTTGGTACTTAGTGAATAGCAGAAGTGTTAAAACTGATGGCCGTGGTCCTGGTAACTGTGAGGGGGAGGAGTGGCTGTCTGCTGCCTTCCTGCTTGAGCCCTGGAGCCTGGAAGTGTTTCTTACAGTAAAGCTGACCTTGGCCAGGGCACTCCCTCTCCCTCTCCCTCTCCCTCTCCTTCTCCCTCTCCCTCTCCCTCTCCCTCTCCCTCTCCCTCTCCCTCTCCCTCTCCCTCTCCCTCTCCCTCTCCATCTCCCTCTCCCTCTCATCCCCCTCTCCCTATCCCTCTCCCTCTCCTGCCTGATATGCAGGGCAAGGGCTGGGCTGCAGGCTGAGATCAGAGTCCAGGTGGTATCATCTTGGGGGCAGTTGAGAGCCCAAGGCCTTGGCAGCTGGGGCCGGGGTGAGGCTAGGGGGATGGGAGGGATGGGGGTGAGGGCTGGGGTGAGGGGTCGGAGATGGGAGGGAGAGTCTCTGCAGCTCAAGGCCCTCCCTCTCCTAGGAAGTTCCTGGGTGTCAGGAGGTGCAGGGTACCTCTCCTCCTGCATCTGCTCCCAGCTGTGACAAGGAGCTGCAAAAATTTACTGTGTATATCTCAGATCCTGACACTAAACAGTCATGGACTGAAATTTAGTTTCTTCTGAGATTTCCTGAAAGTTCCCGGCATCTCTGGGCCTTGGGAAGTCTTGGTGCTGGGCAGGGGCAGGTGGCTGAGGGGGAGGGGCTGAGGCACTGTGAGCTCTAAGCAGGCTGTGCTGCAGCCACTCCCAGGGCAGCTGTGGTGCTGTCTCCTGCCCTGTGCTCCTGCTGACAACAGGGAGCGAGGTCCACAGGGCAGGGCACTCCCTGCCCAGGCTGCTTCTGCAAGCTTTCCCTGTAGATGGTGAAAGGAGACAGAGGAGCTGGCTCTTCTGGCTGGGAGGGCCTGGTGGAGCCCCAGGGCCAGGGCCTCTGCAGAGGCTGCTGCACTGTGCCAGCTCTGCTGTTCCTCCCGTCTTCTGGGAGCTCACTGCCTCCTTTGGATGAGGATTCCTAGGCCCCAGCATTGGACCTGGAAGCAGGGGTTGTGCGCTGAGATGTGCAGTCTGCTGGGGTCTCTGTGGCTCTGAAGTTTCTGGAGCTGCTGAATGTTAGACCCTGCAGGAAGTCACAGCTTTCCCAGCTGGGAAGAAGGAGGAGCAGGTAAGCTGGCTTGAAGACGCCTGTGGGGGAGGAGGAGGAAGGCAGGAGCAGCTGGCTGGGCAGGAGGCTGAGAGTGTGGTGGGGCACAGGGCAGGGGGAGGGGGCGGCTGAGGATGTCTCAGTGCAGGGAGACCAGGACAGCAGTGAGCACTGAGCCTTTACTCACTTCTCTCACTTCTGCTCCTCAGTGTCTGCTGGGACCAGGCCCTGTTCTAACCTCACAGGGTGACTGCAGCGACACAAAGGCATGGACCCCTCCCTGCATAGGAGGGGGCTGCTGTTACCTCCCCCATTTGCTGATCAGGACACTGAGCCCAGGAAGGCCAAGGACCTCACTAGAACTGGAGTCACCCAGGGTGGCCGAGCCTGCAGGGAGCCCAGCAGAGGGGCCCTTGAGCTGTCATTCCCAGGACCAAAGCTGCCCCTCCCACTTACTAACAGTGTGTGGGTCTTTTTCTGACCAAGGCTCATTTTCTCTTCTCTGTGGCCCTGCCCTGACTCCTACCTGGGTCATTAGGTACTCACACAGAAATCTTTCAATGCAGAGAGAGTGTGGATTCACCATCAGCAGGAACTTACCTGAGCACCTGCTGATCCTAGGGGTAGGACCTGGGCCCATGGAGTAAGAGGCGAAGGGTGGGGTCAAATTTAGGTGAACACCACAGCCACAGATGCCACAGGTGCTGGGACCCTGGGACGGGCAGCACAGGCTCGGTGAGGAGGGGTCTGTCTCTGACTCTTCTCAGGGGACACCCAGGTCACCACTGGAGGTTAAAGAGCTGCAGGAAGCAGGAGGTCGTGCGTCCTCCAGGGTGAGTGGCCTGAATCAGGGTCTCTGTCCTGGTGGGGTGGCCCTGGGCACTGTGTGCATAGTGCATGGTTTCCTCCATGGGGCCCCTGGGGCTGAGAAAGAAGACCTGATTTCCCAGGCAGAGGAACTCAGTTGGGGTGGGAAGAGGAGGGGCTGTTTCCCCCAGGATGCCCTGAGGGTTCTCTGGCACCGCAGTCTCCCCAGAAGGGCTGGTAGAGCCCCGGCCCAGCTGTCTGTGCTGTCGGGATCCTGTGGGCCCCACGGTGCTGGTGTGCTGAGCCTGTAGGGAAGGCTTTGCTGCTGTGAGGGCTGACGGGAGGACCCTGTCCTGCTGGTGCTCTGGGGCTGACCTGCCTGCTGGCCCAGGCCTCCTCCTCCCCGCCTCTCTCCCCAGCTCCGAGGACAGGGGGCACGGCTGCCGCCCCTCTCTGCTTTGCAGTCTCCCCTCCCTGCTTCTCCTCGCCCAGCTGCCCACGTGGGGCTCTGCAGGTGAGTCTGTCCCTGTCCCTCCCTGGGGCTTCTTCAGGGAGTACTTGGAGCCCCCAGCCCTCTCAGTCAGGATGGGATGAGATTTGTGGGGGCCCAGGCTCTAGAAAGGTGATGGGGCTCCCCCAGCCATTATTTGTCATTATAAATTTACTGCCAGTCACTCACCAATAAACTGAGCGTATGGGATCTCGACAGTTGTCTAGGGTTTTTGGGTATTTAATTAATTAATTAATATTTTCAAAAGATTTATTGATTTATTTGAAAGATGGATTTACAGAGAGAAGGAGAGACAGATTATCTATTCACAAATTTATTCCCCAAAGATCTGCAATGGCTGGATCTGTGACAGGCTGAAGCCAGGAGCCAGGAACCTCCTCTGGGTCTCCCACCACGGTGCAGGGACCCAGGCACGTGGGCCATCTTCCACCGCTTTCCCAGACCCATTAGCAGGGAGCTGGATCGCAAGTGGAACAGCTGGGACATGAATCAGTGCCCAAATGGGATGCTGGTGTCACACGTGGTGACCTAACCTGATAGAAGGAAAATTTGTGATTAAGTACATCTTGTTTTCAGTGGAGAAGAAAACTACAGACAGAAACAATAAACTTAGGAGTCGAGGTGGGGAGCTTCCTGGTGTGGCTGAGTGGCCCAGGAGCTCTGAGGGAGGCCCCAGGGGTGCTCTGTGCTCAGTTCCCAGGCTTGTCCTCCCCCAGGCCAGGTTAGGGCCTTGGTGGTTCATGGACCAGGAGAGTCAGCTCCCTGGGGACTGCTCACAAACAGACATTGTTGGGCCACCCCAGACCGAGTGAGTCAGGAGTTCTGGGGGTGGGACCTGTGATCTGGGTTTTACAAACTGTCCTGTGGATTCTGGGGCACGCTCAAGGTGGAGACTCCCTGTGTAGCAATTTCTTCATGGGACAGCCTGGGGCCAGGGGCCAGGCTCACGAGGGCGTCTGTGACATCCGTTCTGGGCCACCACCTGTGGTCTGAGGATCTCATCCAGATTCAGAGTCATCACTGCTCAGTCCCTCAGCCTGGGGGTCACCTCTTCCAGCACCTGTTCCCGGTCTGCCTGTTCTTCCCCCGTGGTCTGTGTGTCTCTGCCCCCTGCCTGTGTCTCTCAGTGCTCAGTCTATTCTGTGTCCACAGATGAGTTCCAGGTGATTGGCCCCTCATATCCCATGGTGGCCGTGTTGGGTGGTGATGCCACTCTGCCCTGCTCCCTGTTCCCACCAATGAATGCAGAGGACATGGAGATGCGGTGGTTCCATACCAAGATCTCAGAAGTAGTGTTTGTCTATCAGAATGGCCAGAAAAAGAACAAGAAGCAGATGCCCCAGTATGCAGGGGGGACCTCGCTGGTTCAGATCTCTTAACCCAAGGGGCGGCTTCGTTGCACATCCAGATGGTCTGGGCTTCAGACAACGGGAGATACACCTGCTTCTTCCGGAAGGGAGGCCGCTATGCCGAGGCCATTCTAGAACTGCAGGTGATAGGTTAGTTGCTTGATCTGCACCTTGGGGGGTATTGGAAACTCACGTAATTAAACATCTCATTTTACATGTGTGGGTTGGATTTGGCTGGGTTTGCTCACACACTGTTGGTCTGGTTGTGGAAGTAAAACCAAAACCAAGGTTCTTTCCCAGCAATCCTCTTTGCAAAGGGACTAGAGAAAGACAACACTTTGATTGGTAAATAAAAACCAAACCAGAAAATATTACACATCACAGGAAATGCATTAAAAGTTTGCAAAGACAGAAAGAAATCTTTTTTGTGTGTGTCGCCAAGCAGATGTAATATGCATTACACACATTTCAAAAAAGCTTTATTTAGCTTTATACAACTTGGTGTTTGCTTCACACCATGGCACCCAAGGGCAGAGTGGGCATGGGAGGAAGAAGCAGATCTTTGAAGAGAATGGAGAGCCCTGAGTTCCACCTGTGCACCATCCTGGGGCCAACACCATCACTGCCTGTGACCTTAGTCTCCTTCTACTCAGTTCCTTCGTTTGGGGCCTCGATGGCCCTGGGCTTCAGTCTGGCAGTGTGTGGGGCCAGCAGCCGCTCTCTGAGCTCCTGGCCTGGGCAGCCTTCTCCAAGGATGGGGCCTTGATGGGTGGGGCGGGGACCCCACGTGGAGCAGGGCATGCAGAGCACCTCAGGGTGGATCCTGCTGACAGCCACCGGGCAGGTGCTCAGCTGCTCCTCCCTCCCCGTCTGGTCCTGCTGGGATCTGGCCCAGTCTGGGCCCCTCACCCCCAGTGGGTGAACGTGTGGGTCCCTGGTCCACGGAGAGTGTGGTGCCCCAGCACAGAGCACAGTGAGCAATGGCAGTGCTGGTAGGAGCAGTGGCCGATGCAGTGATGATAGCCCTGATGTGGCCCCGGCTGCTGGGCCCTTGTTGGCTCCTATCAGGCTACCTGGCCCCTGTTCATGGTGTGATGAGGTCCCAGTGTGAGGGTCAACAGCAGTCTGAAGTGTAGGGTTGTTGAATAAAAGTCCTAGGATGTCAAAATGTTTCATTTATTTTTACTAATTTGAAAGGTAAGTAACAGAGATACAGAGAGGCAAAGAGACCTCCCATATACAGATTCACTCCCCAAATGCTTACAACAGCTGGGATGTGGTCAGGCTGAAGCCAGGATCCCAGAACTCCTGAGTCTCCCATGCAGGTGGCAGAGACACAAACACTTGACTCCTTACCTGCAGGTTCCCCGCATGCATATCCAGGAAGCTGGATTGGAAGCAGAGGGAACTGGAACCCAGGCACTCAGATATGGGATGTGGGCATCTTGTGCATTATGTTAACTGCTGCACCAAATGCCTTCATTCATGTTTTCAAAATAAACAATTGATCTTCAAGTAAGAAGACTTGAAGCAGATATAATACCTGCTTATCACACAGAGCTCACCCTAACTGTACCCAGTAATTGTAGTGGCCAGCTATCTTAATTAAGAGGCTTTATCTGGAGGTAAAATAAACTTCTATTTTTTAAAAAAAAATTATTAGTTTTATTTTAAAGGCAGAGATACATAGAGAGAGAAGGTGGAAGAGAAGGAAGGGGAGAGAGACAGAGAGACAGAGAGGCACACACAGAGAGAGATAGAGAGATATTGTTCTTACACCTGCTGGTTCACTCCCCACTGGCGCCTGAGCCAGGCTGAATCCAGGATCCTGGAGCTTCGTCTAGGTCTCCTACATGAGTGCAGGAACCCATGTATTTAGGCCATCTTATGCTGCTTTCCCAGGCATATTAGCAGGGAGCTGGATCGGAAGTACAGCAGACAGGATTCCTACAGGTACTCATATGAGATGCCAGGACTGCAGGTAGAAGCTTAACTCTCTACACCTCAGTGCCAGCTCTACTTGTCCTAGTTTTATAATAGAAATTAATTTTACTTGCTGAAGTGAGGCTCTGATGCTTCCACAGAAAGGAGGAGAAGGGAGTACTGTCTCTTTATAAAATACATAATAAATAAAACTTACATATAAAACTTATGAAATAAGCAAAAATGTTTTCATTTCAATGTGTTTTCCTCAGGTCCCTAAGCAAGACATTCCTGGGTCATTAAGCTGGCCAGAGGCATATCTGTTTCTAATGATCATATTTCACATGAGGGGAAGTATTCATGGTTCCCAGTGCTATAAAGTCAACGCTCTGAGAAAACAGAGGAGAGGGGGAATTTCTCTTATTTTCAACAGGGAGAATGAGGTCTTACTTCAGTACTTACTGTTCTTGTAGTCAGCTGGGGAGGTCACCACGTGGGCCATGCCTGGGTGTGTTCCCATTCTTAACTGTCGGCGGTCCTAGGACAGCATCTCCCAGAGAGGCTGGGTGACCAGCAGTGCCCAGGAGTCTCATCCTGCAGTGGCTGCCCCAGGCCTGTCCTTCCTAAGGCAAAGGCAGAGGCAGAGCCAGTGACACAGGAGCTTTTCAAATCCCTCCTTAGGTCACATGGGCTGGTCTCTCATTGGCCAGAGTGAGTCACATGACCAACCTCAGAGCCAGAATGTGAAGGAGCTACAGCATGGTGGAGGGCCAGCTCCTCTGAAGAAGGATAAAGTACACGGGTATTTAATACTCAATTATCACACATAGGTCACAGTTGTGAACTCAGTTCTGAAATTGTGAGTTTCATGTCTGTAAGGAAACCTGGCAGAGATAACTCAGGGTGTGGATATGAGGGCAGGAGTGGGGACAGGGTTGTTGACTGGTGCAGTATTGGAAGTGATTTACAGAGAGAGGCAGGGGGAATCATAGCAGGTGCCCCAGGAGGGAGTGAGGTGAGGAGATTAGAGGTTCAGGATGGAGTCCTGGGGTCAAGTTCCTGCTCCTGGTTTCTCTGGGCCTCAGTCTTCCCATTTGCACAGTTGAGGAGAAAGCCCCCTACTCTGTGCCCCCATGGGTCCAGGGCTCTTTCCCCTCCTTCAGGCCACGCCCTCCCATGGAATCTCCAGAATGGAACACAGTGACTCCCCTGTAGCTGTGCCACACCCAGACCCTGCTGAGGCCCTGGGCCAAGTGGTCTCCAAGGTCTCCACAGCTCCCCTCTTGAAGGCCTGGGCTCTGCCCCTCAAGTGCACATTGAAGGGCCGGAGCAGGACGGGGTCTGCGTGGTGTGCGAGGCCTCAGGCTGATTCCCAAAGCCCCAGGTGCAGTGGACAGACCTCAGCGGGAAGAAGTTCCTGGAGTTCTCTGAGGCCCATGCCCAGGACGCAGCAGGGCTGTTCAGCGTGGAGGCGGCTCTGGTGGTGAGAGACAGCTCTGCAGGGAGTGTGAGCTGCTCCATCCTCAATCCCATCCTGGGCCAGGAGAAGGAGATGGCCGTGTCCATCCCAGGTCAGTGCTGCTTCTCATTCCTGGCAGGGCTTGGGAGGTGGTGCCGGCATCCCTGAGTGTGCGGGGTGGGCCTGGGTGCTCCCCTGACTGGGTCTCTGCCTGGGCCCCAGAGCCCTTCTTCCCGCAGGCTTCTCCCTGGAAGGCAGCTTTTGCTGGGAGCCTGATGGTGCTGGGGCTCCTGCTCTTTGGGGCTGGCTGCTTCACCAGGAGAGAGCACTCTGCAAAGCTGCAGGAGAAGGAGAAACAGGAGAAGCTGCGCCGGGCTAAGGAGGAGGACCAGAGGGCAGAGGACGAGGCACTGAAGGCCACAGGTAGGAGGCCAGTGGTCAGGCGTGGGGGTGGAGGGGGCAGCTGGTGCTGAGGAAGGATGCTGGGAGATGAGTCTGTGGGTTCCGCCCTCCAGAGCAGGTGGCTGTGGAGACTCAGACGGGACAGCTGGAGGCTGGAGTTGTGCGTGGGTCTGGAGTAAGAACTTCTCTAGGATATAGATGAGGTCGTTCCTGTGGGTTCTCCAGGCACACGGACTCTCCTTTCCTTGGGCACAGGACTTCATGATGCTTCACTCTCTTTCAGATGAGCTCCAGGCAGATCTAGGTAAGCTGTGCTCCCCCTCCTGAACTCCCCCTGTCCCTTTGTGGAGGACGCTCGGGGTCTCAGCTCACCTGTTCCCTGTGTGCTGCTCTGCAGGTCAGAGGAATTCAGCTTACCTGGGTGATGAGTGACTCTCCAGATGTCCCCTGGTCTCCTGTCCCACCTGTGCCCAGCTGTCCCCTCCTTGTCTCTGTCCAGGCACAGACATGTGGACCCCTCGTTGGTGCAGCAGTGGCAGTGGTGGTGGCAGAACCCTGCTCCCTGGGCTCTCTCACATCTGGGTGACTGTTTGCAGTCTGTGCTCCAAGACATGTGGTTGGGGGGCTGTCGCCATGGCTCACTTGGTTAATCCTCCACCTGTGGCGCTGGCATCCCATATGGGCACTGGTTTCTAGACCCAGTTGCTCCTCTTCCAGTCCAGCTCTCTGCTGTGGCCCAGGAAGGCACTGGAGGATGGCCCAAGTGCTTGGGCCCCTGCACCCGTGTGGAAGACCAGGAAGAAGCGCCTGGCTTCTGGCTTTGGACTGGCGGAGCGCCGGCCGTAGCGGCCATTTGGGGTGTGAACCAACAGAAGGAAGAACTTTCTGTTTCTCTCTCTGAAACTCTACCTGTCAAATAAATAAATCTTTAAAAAAATCAGTAAGAAGAAAAAAATTAGAAAATTAAAAATAAATAAAAAGACCTGTGGTCAATGATGGGCATGGAGTCTGCCTGCATCCTGGGTTTCTTTCCAGTCTAGACCTGTGTCCTATTTGAGAATTGTTAGTGTTTTAGCCTCCAATGCTCTAGCTCTTGACTGCACCAAAGGCATATGCCAAAAGGTGTGAGAGTTCAAAACAGGAGGCAGAGGAGCAAATGGGGTCACTGAGTTTGGGAGTGTGATTTCTGCCCCCTTCCTCCCTCCTAAGACACCACCCAGGGGGAGTCGTTCCTGTCCTGCTCCTCCAAGTTGCTGTTGAAAAAATGAATGGCAGAGGACAGGGCTGCTGACCAGGTGTGGAGATGCGATGGGATAAGCTGAGTGCTTCTCAGAGTAAGGATGCTTCTCTCTAGAATATTTTATTCTAGAGAGTTGCTGTGGTGTAGCCTGTTAAACATGTTCCTGCATTTTAGACATCCCATGTGAGTGTCGGTTCATGTCCCGGCTGCTCTACTTCTTCCAGCTCCCTTCTGATGCTCCTAGGAAAGTGGTGGAAGATGGCCTAAGTACTTGAGCTCCTGCACCCACATGAAAAACCAGGAAGAAGCTCCTGGTTTTTGCTTTTCCCTGGTCCAGCCCTGGCTTTGAGGCCATTTGGGGAGTGAACCAATGGATAAAGGATTCTTTTTTTCTCCCTCTCTCTCTCTGTAATTCTGCCTTTCAAATTAGTAAATATATCTTTTTTAAAAAACATTTTCTCATGGAATGTTTGGCCCCTTAGACTCTGGAGTTGGCCTTATATCCATATTATTTATTTTTTCTCCTTTAATTCTTCCAATATCCCTGCCAGCAAATGCTGTACATTAATTAATTGCTATCAATATTTATCATTTGTGCTTTTTTCACTATTTTAACACAGTTTTGGTCTTGACCAATAGCACTGAGGATCCAGTGACACAGGAGTCTTTATGGTCTTTGAGGCACAGGGCAGAGCGCTGACAGCCAAAGTCACCCAGCACTGGGGCAGGGGTGAAACTCAGCTGTCCTGCAGGCTTCCTGATCTGTGGTCAGGGAGTTTCCCACAATCCTCTGCTGTCTGCACCTGCAGGAGGCCCCTCCTGTGCAGCCCCTCTCCTCCTGCAGAGTCTGACCTTCAGCACAGAGGGCAGGCGAGGGCTGAGCAGGTGGTGTGGCTGTGGTCTCACCAGGGTGTGTTTCCTTCCAGCCTGGAGGAAGGCACAGCTGTATGCTGGTAAGTGATGCTGATGGCTCCTCTGTCTCCCTGCCCTGCCCCTTCTCTATCTGTGGACTCAACTCCTGATGGGCTGGGCGTCCTGCTCTCCTTGTCAGTGTTGTAGCCTCTGTGGGAAGACAACAAGGGCTCCTCCATGGGAACACAGCTCTGCTTCCATTCTGGGCCCTTTGTCTTCTGCAGGTCATGGTTAGTGTTAGCAACATCTTCTTCTTCTTCTTTTTAAATATTTATTTATTTGAAATTCAGAGTTACACAGAGAGAGAAGGAGAGGCAGAGAGAGAGAGAGAGAGTCTTCCATTCGCTGGTTCACTCCTCAATTGGCCGCAATGGCCATAGCTGTGCCGATCCAGAGCCAGGAACCAGGAACCAGGAACCAGGAACCAGGAGCCAAGAGCTTCCTTCGGGTCTCCCACGTGTGTGCAGGGTCCCAAGGACTTAGGCCTTCTACTGATTTCCCAGGCCATAGCAGAGAGCTGGATCAGAAGTGGAGCATCCGGGACTTGAAGCAGTACCCATAAGGGATGACAGTACTGCAGCCGGTAGCTTTACCTGCTATGCTAGAGAGCCAGCCCCAGCAACACCTTCTTAAACCTCTTATCCAACTGAGCCTTGTCATTGCCAGGGTGACCACAGGAGTTCAGGTGTGAGGAGAGTCTGGGGGTAACGACTGTGTAGATCAGGAAGCGCTGGTCTCCAGAATACTCAGGAAATCATGCTGCTCAGGACCCATATTTTACTAAGAGGGTCATGGGATTTGTATTCCTCTTACCCCCAAATTCCTCCCTTCATGGCTCACTTTGGTCCTCCTGGCCCTCTGGAATATGGTCTTCCCTGTTTCTTTGTGTTCTGCCCACTGCCCAGCCTGGGGTTCTTCCTCTAAGTACTGGTGGTTGCTGAGGAATTAGTTACTCTGAGTTAATGTTCTAAATCCAGGAACATAGTCTCTAGGATGTTTGTGGACAGATTCCTGGGTTGGGGTCTCTGGTATATCTGAAATTGTATGCAACGTTTGTGTACTCTGAGTAAGATTAGAAAAATTTAAAATGTATTTGACATGGGTGGGTGCTGTGGTGTAACAGGTTAAGCCACTGCCTGCAGTGCCAAAATCCCACATGGGCACAGGTTCGAGTCCCAACAGCTCCATCTGATCCAGTTCCCCGCTGATGCACATGGGAAAGCAGCGAAGATGGCCCAAGTGGTTGGGCCTCTGCACCCATGTGGGAGACCAGGATGAAGCTCCTGGCTCCTGGCACTGGATCAGCCCATTTCTGGCCATTTTGGCAGTTTTGGGAGTGAACCATTGGATGGGAGATCCCCCCCATCCTGCTGTGTGTGTGTGTGTGTGTGTGTGTGTTTCTCTCTTTCTCTCTCTCTTTTTAACTCTGCCATTCAAATAAAAAAAGAATTCTTTTACAAAATATATTTCACATGCAGAGAGTGAGAGCAAGAGCAAGAGTGAGAGATATTCCATCTCCTATTTTGCTCCCTAGCTGCTAGCAACAGTCAAGGCTAGGCAAGGCCAAAGCCAGGAGCTGGGACCTCAATCCATGTTCCCTCATGCATGTCAGCAACTCAGCCCCTCAGTGCTGCCTCCAAGGGTCTTCACTGGCCAGAAGCTGGAGCCTGTAGCCTGAGCTGGGGATTAACCCAGATTCTTCAGTTTGGATGCTGGGTATTTTAACCACTAAGCTAAATACCTGCCATGTTTTTTACAAATAATATTTTTTGAATAAGAATATGGAGGATGGAAGAGGAGAGAGAGAGGGAGAGAGAAAGAGAGAGAGAGAGAGAAAGAGAGAGAGACTGACTTGCATTGGCTGCATTGGCTGTTCCATTCCCCAAATATTCACAATGGCCAGGGACCTTTTTGAACTGTGCTGTAGCAAAGTCAGGAGCTGGAAACCCAATATTGATCTCCTACATGGTTGGCACCAATTTGATGCATCATTTACTGCTTCCAAGGATGTGCTTTGGCCAGAAGCTGAAATTAGGAGATGGAGCTGGGAATCAAACCCAGGCACTCTGACATTGAATAGACATCTTAGCCCCTGTCTTTGCTGGAAGGCCAAATCCCTGCCCCTGAGGAGTGTGTGTGTGTGTGTGTGTGTGTGTGTGTGTGTGTGTTTACAAGAATAAAGCATGTAATATGTGATTGGTCACTATGATTTTCTCACACCTCAGAAGAATGCTGTATTTGTTGAGAGCTCAGGCCCTGGTTTGATTTTTTATGGGCAATATATACACACTGGAAAAGGAGAAACATAGAAAGGTAGAAGTTGTAGGCCGGTGCCGCGGCTCACTAGGCTAATCCTCCGCCTTGCGGCGCCGGCACACCGGGTTCTAGTCCAGGTTGGGGAGCCGGATTCTGTCCCGGTTGCCCCTCTTCCAGGCCAGCTTTCTGCTCTGGCCAGGGAAGGCAGTGGAGGATGGCCCAAGTGCTTGGGCCCTGCACCCCATGGGAGACCAGGATAAGTACCTGGCTCCTGCCATCAGATCAGCGCGGTGCGCCGGCCACGGCAGCCATTGGAGGGTGAACCAACGGCAAAGGAAGACCTTTCTCTCTGTCTCTCTCTCTCACTGCCCACTCTGCCTGTCAAAAAAAAATTGTTATCTAGAGAAAGGACAGCAAGCAAACCTTAGGAGAGAAGAACATGTGGGGAAGAGAAGAGGAGGTGAGGGAGAAAGTGAGTGCTGTGCAGGTGGCTCAGAGTGACTGCAGTGGCTGAAGGCCCAGCCCTGGTGTTGGAATGTAGGGAGTGTGCAGAGGGTTCACAGGGCTTGGGTGTATGAAATAGAATTGATTTCAGATACTGTGTAGGTCAATTTCAGGAAAAATCTAGATTAAAGCATATTAAATTTTGAGAGAGGGAGAGAGCGAGAGAAAGCACTTCATCCCCAGGTTCATTCCTTGAATCTGTCATCCATCACCGCTGCCTCCTCAGTCTACAATGGGAGGAAGTTAGAGTGCAGAGTTGGAGCTAACTCTGGTGTGGAGCTGGTGTCATACAAGTAACTGTAAGAGGTAGGTCAGCAGCCGACATAGATGCAATCAGAGGTCAGGATGCCTGTGAGTTGGCTCTTATGATCAACGGAGCAAACCTGGCAGCTCAAGATGACCATGGATGCAGACCTTCACATCCCACTGCAACTCATGGATGCTCTTTCACTTCATAAATAAGGCTCCAAAGTGGAGTGTGAGGGATGCCTATTCATTAGTGACAATATATACTCTTAAAGATGGGATAGCATTTGGTATGCTAGCTATCTCTTCCAACACAAAATCTCTTATATGACTGAAAAAGTGATTTAGATGTTCTAAATAAATTGGACAAATCTCCTTCCCTACTGTCCTACCCTCCAAAGTTTGGTAGTGGCAAGAATTTCACAGGCATTGGGTTTGTCATGTCAGTTCAGATTTTGGGAAGGTTCTCAAGCTGCTAAGCAAAGGTGACCAGGATCCCAGGGTGACTGAGGAGAGAACAGAGACCTGTACATGAAGCCACTTTTCATGGGGGACTTGGCTGCTTGCAGCTTCTTGTTAAGTGGGGATGTAGCATAGACTCTGGGGGCCACAATGGAAACCTTCCAGTTCATTAGCAGCCCTGGAAGGCCACCTTCACTGTTTCAAATTCCTACTCAGTAGAACGAGCAGCTTTAAAAGTCTTCAATGATAATGGAGAAAATGTAGCAGAGCTGGCACAGAGGTTCCTTAAGCAGAACACTTGCAGTTTATCCAGGGGACTGAGTATGAAGGAAATGATGTGGAAGGTCAGGAAACCTTAGCATTTCCAGGTCCTGTGGCTGCCCTTAAGGGTGATGTGGAAATGCTGAGAAATCTGCAGAGGTTGGAGTAATCCATGTGAGTGAGTGTGATGATGGTGGACCAACTGCTGTGCTTAAAGCTGCTGCACAAGGTCACACAGAGTCCGCAGTGGTTCATTACAGAGGAGCAGACAGTGACATCACCACAAAGCAGGGGACCCAGTGATGTGGCCATGAGGTTTGCCCATCTGGTGAAGTTTTTTGTTTAAACCTTGCAAGATATCATTTTATCAAATTGCATTTTTATTCAGGTAATATAATTGTTGTTTCAACATTAAGAAGGTAGGAAAACATACATAAAACACTTTTGAAAATAGAGTACAAAAAAATTATATTTTTAGCTTTGATTTCTCCAAACCTCTTTTGGAGACAAAATAAATCTCCAAGCCTATTTTGGGTGCTTATCACACCAGTATCTGGACCTGCTATAGGGTCCTGTGAGTGTGGCTGCTGAAGTAGACATACTCTCCTCTCCAGGGCTCAGGGCCCCTTGGGTGATGTTTCCTTCATCCCATAAAGTAGGTTCTCAGGAAAAGGAAAAGAAAGGAGCTGACCTGACTCTCCGGGAGAGAAAACCGAGCACCAAGAGCAAGTTGTACTTCCACACTCACCTCTTCTCTTCTCAGGGTTGGACATCCAGGCAAATGCAACTTCTTTTTCTTTCTATGAAAGGTCGGCAGGTGGGATGGGGACACACAGACAGCTCCCATACCAGCAAAGTTTTTAAATTGGCTACAGAGGGTCTGGCACTGTGGCATAAAGGTTAAACAGCCACCTGCAGCACTGGCATCCCATATGGGCACTGGTTTGAGTCCCAGCTGCTCCACTTCTGACCCAACTCCCCACTAATGCACCTGGGAAAGTATTGGAAGACGGCCCAAGTGCTTGGGCCCCTAAACCCACTTGGGAGACCCAGAAGAGGCTCCCGGCTCCTGTCTTCAGTTTGGCTCAGCTCTGTTGGCTGTGGACATTTGGGTAGTTAACTAGTGGATGGAAAATCTCTCTCTCTCTCTCTCTCTTTCTTTCTCTCTCTCTCTCTCTCAGTGTGTGTCTGTGAGTCCTTCTCTCTGTGTAACTCTGCTTTTCAATTCAAATAAATAATAAATAGGGGCCACGGAAATCTGCTATAGAGGATGCTAACGAAGTGGTTATGAGGTTTTTACAGAAGACACGATTATAGGGAAGCGCTGATGCCAAGGGTGGTTTAAGTCTCAGGGAGCTATATAAACAGATGTGAGAATGAGAGCTTATTAAATCCTGTAGCCTTATGACACCTTCTGGATATTGCTGTGAGCAACTACAAACATGTGGGAGGGAAAACAGAAGAGAAGTTAAGGCAGAAGCCAGTACATCTCAAGTCTGCAAAGGCCATCTCAGCTGCAGGGCCAGCTCAGGTGTGAATGACTATGTAGAGAATAATTAGAGTGTCAGCCGGTGAATATCGAGCAGTGGTGAATAAACCAGGGGAAAGGCTGGAATGTGTTCAGGTCTCGAATGTTGGAACTTTGAGGATGACTCCTGTGAGCCGAGCAAAGGGAAGAGCAAGTGAGAACAAAGGTGTCTTCTAGGGCAGTGATGTGAGAACGCACTGAGCAGTGAAATCGCTTAAATAAACTTGCTTCATTTTTTTCTCTTTCATTAAAAAATGAAACAAACAAATAAAAAGACCTGGATCCAGGGACTGAATCCAGGCACTCTGATGCGGGACACGGGTGTCTCAGCTGTCAGGCTCAACACAAGCTCCCCAAACTTATATTTGTTAAAAGCCATTTTGAAGGGGCTGGAGCTATCATGTTGTGTGTTAAGCTGCTGCCTGCAGCGCCCTCATCCCTTGTGGGTGCTTGTTTGCATCTCAGATGTTCCACTTCCACTCACTTCCTTGCTAATGCGCCTGGGAAAGCAGTGGAGGATGGCCAAGATGCTTCAGACCCCACACCCACACGGGAGGCCCAGAGGAAACTCCTGGCTCCTGGTTTGGGCCTGGTCCAGCTCTGGCCATTGTGGACAGTTGGGGAGTGAACCAGATGAAAGATCTCTATCCCCACAACCTGGGCCCCCAAAAACTCATGGGATGAGTCAGTTAAAAATAAAATAAATCTTAAAAATGTCATTTTGAAATAAGCATCTAGGGGCCAGCGCCATGGCTCACATGGTTAATCCTACGTCTCTGGTGCCAGCATCCCATATGGATGCTGGGTTCTAGTCCTGATTGCTCCTCTTCCAGTCCAGCTCTCTGCTGTGGCCTGGGGGGCAATGGAGGATGGCCTAAATGCTTGGACCCCTGCACCTGCATGGGAGACCAGGAATAGGGACCTCGCACCTGGCTTTGGATGGGTGCAGCGCCGGCCGTAGCAGCCATTTGGGGAGTGATCCAACGGAAGGAAGATCTTTTTCTCTGTCTCTCTCTCTCACTGTCTAGAGCTCTACCTATCAAATAAAAAAAGAAAAAAAAAGAAATAAGCATCTAGTGAAGCTGCCTCTGATAAGGAGAACATTTCATTCTTCCAACTGCAGGTAGGGAAGGAACAGGGTAAGGGAGACGCTAGGGCAGTGGGGGGTCACTGTGGTGACGGGAGGAGCTGTGCTCTCTGGCCTGTGTAATGTTCCCCCCACTTCCCTCTCAGAACTGGATTCTTCTGCTCATGGTCAGGGACGTGGAATGTGAGAAACAGAGTCATGGCCCTCTGTAAGGGGAAGGAGGCCTGGACAGCAGGTGAACAGGGAGCCACCTTATAGAATCTGTGTCTCCAGAAGACTTATTTATAAAAGGTGAGATCATAGAGTCTTCTCTTACCATAACCCTTTTTCTGCTTAGTTTGTATCATATATTTTTTTTACCTAAATTCTTTTTTTAATTTTATTATTTTTTAACTTTTATTTAATAAATATAAATTTTCAAAGTACAGCTTTTGGATTACAGTGGCTTTTTCCCCCCATCACTTCCATCCCACCCACAACCCTCCCATCTCCTGCTCCCTCTCCCATTCCATTCACATCAAGATTCATTTTCAATTATCTTTACATACAGAAGATCAATTTAGTATATATTAAGTAAAGCTTTCAACAGTTTGCACCCACACAGAAACACAAAGTGTAAAGTAGTGTTTGAGTACTAGTTATACCATTAATTCACATTGTACAACACATTAAGGACAGAGATCCTACATGAGGAGTAAGTGCACAGTGACTCCTGTTGTTGACTTAACAATTTGACACTCTTGTTTATGGTGTCAGTAATCTCCCTAAGCTCTTGTCATGAGTTGCCAAGGTTATGGAAGCCTTCTGAGTTCACCAACTCTGATCTAATTTAGACAAGGTCATAGTCAAAGTGGAAGTTCTCTCTTCCTTTCAGAGAAAGATACCTCCATTTTTTTTTTTTGACAGGCAAAGTGGACAGTGAGAGAGAGAGACAGAGAAAAAGGTCTTCCTTTTGCCGTTGGTTCACCACCCCCAATGGCCACTGCGGTCAGCACGCTGCAGCCAGCACACCACGCTGATCCGAAGCCAGGATCCAGGTGCTTCTCCTGGTCTCCCATGCGGGTACAGGACCCAAGGGCTTCAGCCATCCTCCACTGCACTCCCAGGCCATAACAGAGAGCTGGCCTGGAAGAGGGGCAACCGGGACAGAATTGGGTGCCCCGACCGGGACTAGAACCCAGTGTGCCGGCACCACAGGTGGAGGATTAGCCTAGTGAGCCGTGGCACCGGCTTTTTTTTTTTTTTTTTTGATACTTCCTTCTTTGTTGGCCCATTCTTTCTACTGGGATCTCACTTGCAGAGATCTTTCATTTAGGTCTTTTTTTTTCTTTTTTTTTTTTTTTTCCAGAGTGTCTTGGCTTTCCATGCCTAAAATACTCTCATGGGCTCTTCAGCCAGACCTGAATGCCTTCAGGGCTAATTCTGAGACCAGAGTGCTGTTTAGGACATCTGCCATTCTATGAGTCTGCTGTGTATCCCGCTTGCCATGTTGGATCATTCTCTCTCTCATTTTTTTTCTTAACTTTTATCTAATGAATATAACTTTCCAAAGTATGGCTTATGGATTACAATGGCTTCCCCCCAATAACATCCCTCCCACCCGCAACCCTCCCCTTTTCCACTCCCTCTCCCCTTCCATTCACATGAGGATTCATTTTTGATTCTCTTTATATACAGAAGATCAGTTTAGCATACATTAAGTAAAGATTTCAACAGTTTGCTCCCACACAGAAACATAAAGTGAAAAATAATAGATGATTTTTTAAATGATGATGAAATCAGATCAGACCTATTGTCATGTTTAATCCCAGTGAGAGTCAAGTTGGGAATTGATAATTTCTTCTTTTTTTTTTTTTTTTACAAAGATCAGTTTAGTATACATTAAGTAAAGATTTCAACAGTTTGCACCCCCATAGAAACACAAAGTGAAATATACTGTTTGAGTAATCATTATAGCATTAAGTCTCAATGTACAGCACATTAAGGACAGAGATCCTACATGAGGAGTAAGTGCACAGTGACTCCTGTTGTTGACTTTACAAATTGACACTCCTGTTTATAGAATCAGTAATCTCCCTGTGCACCAGACATGAGTTTCCAAGGCTATGGAAGCCCCTTGAGTTCTCCGACTCTTATCTTGTTTAGACAAGGTCATAGTCAAAATGGAGGTTCTCTCCTCCCTTTAGAGAAAGGTACCTCCTTCTTTGAAGACCTGTTCTTTCCACTGGGATCTCACTCACAGAGATCTTTCATTTAGGTTTGTTTTTTTTGTTTTTTTGTTTTTTTTTTTTTTGTTTTTTTGTTTTTTTGTTTTTTTGGTTTTTTGCCAGAGTGTCTTGGCTTTCCATGCCTGAAATACTCTCATGGGCTTTTCAGCCAGATCCGAATGCCTTTAGGGCTGATTCTGAGGCCAGAGTGCTGTTTAGGACATCCACCATTCTATGAGTCTGCTGAGTATCTCACTTCCCATGTTGGATCACTCTCCCCTTTATTTATTCTATCGGTTAGTATTAGCAGGTACTAGACTTGTTTATGTGCTCCCTTTGACTCTTAGTCCTTTCATTTGTATCATATATTTTAATATGATTATTGGAGACTTGTACTCATTTGATTTTTTTAAAGATTTATTTATTTATTTGGAAGTCAGAGTTATAGAGAAATAGAACGAAAGAGAGGAAGGGAAAGGAAAAGATAGAGAGAGAGAGAGAGAGAGAGAGAGATCTTCCATTCACTGGTTCACTCCCCAAATGGCCACAACGGCTGGAGATGGGACAGGCCAAAACCAGGAGCCAAGATCTTCCTCTGGGACTCCCATGTGGGTGCAGGGGCTCAAGGACCCAGGCCATCTTCTGCTGCTTTCACACATGCATTAGCAAGGAGCTTTGTGGGAAGGGGAGCAGCCAGGATGCAAGCCAGTGCTCAGTTGGGATGCTGGGCCTACAGGATGGGGCATTACAGGCTATGCCACAGTGCCGGCCCCACCTATTTGTTTTGTAAGAACAAACAGCGTCTTTACTATAAATCAAGTTTTTTCCCATGATGAGTTCACAACTGTACAAATGTCTGATCTCTAGTTATGAATATGAAACAGTTCCTAACTTACATATTTCTTGTGAAATTAAGTGAATTTTATGTTGGTATTTATTAAACAGTACTTGCTGTGCTATACGCTTTTTTTTTTTTTTTTTTTGGACAGGCAGAGTTAGACAGTGAGAGAGACAGAGAGAAAGGTCTTCCTTCCGTTGGCTCACTCCCCAAATGGCTGCTATGTCCAGCGTGCTGGGCTGATCCAAAGCCAGGATCCAGGTGCTTCCTCCTGGTCTCCCATGCGGGTGCAGGGCCCAAGCACTTGGGCCATCCTCCACTGCCTTCCTGGGCCACAGCAGAGAGCTGGACTGGAAGAGGGGCAACTGGGACAGAACCAGCGCCCCAACTGGGACTAGAACCCGGAGTACCGGTGCTGCAAGCAGAGGAGTAGCCTAGTGAGTCATGCGCCATCCCTGTACTATACTCTCAAAAATTTGAATCCTGGTTCTGTTTTCTCCTCCTTTTCCTTCCTTCCTTTTTTCTCCTCCTCCTCTCTGTTATGGTACAGAACTTTACAGTTACTTTTACAACTAATGTCTTGGTGAAAAACAAGTACATTAAACATTCACTGTTCTTCCAGAGGTTACATCAAGCAGCCCCACCATTTGATGTGATTTTATTTCCTATCAAGAAAATCAATCCAGTTAGTATCTAGCTTTCTCCTCCCCAGGGATGAGCATGGAGGTGGGAGGGATGTAGTAGCCTTGGGCAAATCCAAGAGAGACTTCGGTGCCCCTCCAGGTGCTCATGCTGGGGAGGTGGGGCTTAGCTGGTCCTTAAGCCCCTGTGTTGTCAGCTGAGGAAGGGCAGGGCAGGTCCTGTCTGATCACTTGGGAGCGCTGTTGATGACCATGTTGCATGAGAGTGGAGTTTGTGGTCTGGGAGACTTGGCTTTGAATGGGAAATTGATGCACTGTGTCTCTTTTTCCTCCATCCCAGACCTTCCCTTGCCCACTGGCTCTCTGGGCCCCTCTGAGTCCCTGCATCTCAGACCACACTGCGTGGGAATTTCCGGGTCAGGCCTTCCCCGTGTTCAGGTTTCAAGGGTCCTCTTTCTCTCTCCAGATTCCTTCTCCTGCCAGTTCTGCTCCATGCTGGGTGTAGCTCCCAAGCACACGTGACTGTAGGAGGTTTCTATTTGCTGCCAGAAAAATGACCTGAGCCTTGCTGTCTCCACCACACACATTGACTGTCCTACAGCTCTGTAGGTCAGAAGTCTGAGACAGGTCTCACTGGGCTAAAACACCTGCAAGTCTGCATTCCCCTCTGTCAGCTCCTGGATTTTCCAGCATCTGACCCCACTTGCACACCTAAGTACATGGCCGCATTCCTCTGTCTTCAAAGACAGCAAGGTACACATCTTTCAACTCTGGTTCCCTCACTCTATTACTTCTCTGGCCACACACACCTTGGCAGGCTGCCTGCTTTCAGGGTTCACATGATTGGATTGGGCTCACCTGGATCATCCAGTGAACTACCTTAACTTCAAGGTCCTAACCTTTATGCCATGTGCAAAGCTCCGTTTCCCTGTAGGTGACAGAGCCACAGGTGTAGGGATTAGGACAGGGACATCTGAGAATCATCCTCCAGGTTCACATCAGCTAGGTGTAGCCACCTCTCTCCACCTGTGGGTACAGGCAGCCTGCAAGTTCAGCTCAGTCAGTGCTTCTGATGTAAATGGAGGTGCTGGAAATTATTATCTCCACCATTTATTTATTTATTTATCTATTTCTATTTTTTATTTTTAAAGATTTTTTTATTTATTTGAAAGTCAGAATTGTACAGAGAGAGGAGAGGCAGAGAGAAAGAGAGAGAGGTCTTCCATCTGGTGGTTCACTCCCCAGTTGGCTGCAATGGCCGAAGCTGCACTGATTTGAAGCCAGGAGTCAGGAGCTTCTTCAGAGTCTCCCACATGGGTTCATGGGCCCAAGGACCTGGGCCATCTTCCACTGCTTTCCTAGGCCATAGCAGAGAGTTGGATTGGAAGTGGGTCGGAACCGGTGCCCATATGGGATGATGACCTTTCAGGCCAGGGCGTTTACCCACTGAGCCACAGGGCTGACCTCTAACTCTTCAATTTATGCTTAAGAAAACCTGACTCCACGATGATTTGTGTTTAAGAACCTGAGAAGCATAATTTGAGAGTGAAATCTGGGAAATGCCTTTTCTGTTTGGTCAGTGTCCAGCCTCTCAGTCTCTGGTGTTAAGCTTATGGCTTGGGGGAAAGACTGCTGTGTGCATGTGTATGTGTGTGTGTGTGTGTGTGTGTGTGAGAGAGAGAGAGAGAGAGTGTAAGACACAGTCATCAACTGAATGTCTCCCACACATTTCCCTGTAACTCTCCCATCAGTGTGTAAGAAGAACAGGTGCTGGGCTGACCTGTGCAGTCTGTGCAGACCCCTGATATGTAATGTGTTTCTCTTGTAGACTGGCGGAAGCTATGGTTCCTGGCCTGTGAGTGACTTCGTGTTCTTTCTGGGTGCTCCTCCCTGTGGCCCCCTTGGCTCTGGCCTCTCCTTCAGTTCTCTGTTCTGGTACAGATGCTGCCACCATCAATAGTGGTGGTGGGGGGCTGAAGTGACAGGAACAAGGCCAGGCTGGTTGTCAAGGTCTCTGTGACATGTGTGACCCAAAGAGAGGTCTCCTGGTTCCTCCTCCTGCTTTGAGACCACAGGCTTCTGTCCCAGAGCCCTTATCTCAGGAGCCTTGCCCCTCCCCCATGCAGCTAAGTGGGTCTTGGGGTGGATGTGCACCCATGTTGTGGGGCCAGAAGTGGCCTTGTATTAATGCAAAATCTCTCTGCACAGTTTATCACTCTGGATCCAGGCTTTTCCCATGTCAACCTTCTCATCTCTACTGAAAAGAAGACTGTGACCTGGACGTATACTAGTGTGAGCAGGGATGACCCCTACAGTGTGTTGGGCCTGGAGGGCATCACGTCAGGAAGATATCACTGGCAGGTGGAGATCAGCAGCAGATAGTTCGGTGAATGGGCTCTGGGCATCTGTAGGGAGCACATGAGAAGAATAGTCCAGTATACACAGTCCCCAGATGATGAGTTTTGGATTTGGGGGTGGTTTTACAATACTACCTTGCATGGGATGAGATTTGGCAGGCTCTATCCCTTAGGCAGGATCCCCGCAGGGTGGGGATTTTCCTGGACTACAGTGAGGGGGACGTCTCCTTCTACAACATGACTGATGGCTCCCACATTTTCTCCTTCCCCCAAGTTTCTTTCTCTGGGACCCTCTTTCCATACTTCTCACTCTGGGCTGACGTGACCCTGAGCATCTGCTCCACAGAGTGGGGATCTGAGGGGCTCCCTGTGCCCCTTAGCAAGTCTCCTTCTTTGGAGGAGGCTGGGAGGCCCCCAGGGGAGGGGCTCAGCTCAGGCTCTGGAGTGGATGGAGCTCCCCCAGGGGCTGAGTCTCCATTGCTGCCCTGAGCCCCACAGGGGCCCTCACTGCCCTGACTCCTCAGTGAGACTCTTGCTGGGGCTGCAGGCTCCTGGGACAAAGTCTCTGGGGCAAGTCCTGGATGGCCCAAGAGCTTTCTCATCTCATGGTTATGAGAACTGCTGGTTCACACCTGTGTTCAAACAGCAGAAGATACAAGTTCACAGCTGTTTGAGTGGTTTAGGATAGGCTGAATTTTACTATGGGAATTTGTTTTTTTTCTCTTTTTTGTCTTCAAATATTTTTATTGATTTTCCATTATTTTAGGATATGAATTGGATAAAGTCTGAATTACTATGCCCAAGAAAGCAGAGTTTAATTATCCAACATGAATTTGAGAGAGGGCCTAGAGGTTGAGGGGGGTCCCCAGCTCTGTTCTGGGAGGGTTTGTTCTATTTGACTACAGAAGTTGGCCATCTGAACTTTTCCATGGAAATGAGTGAGTGATGGATATTTAGAGGAAAGGTATTTAATGGTCTACTTCGTTTACTTCCATACTGGGATGGAGGAAACACATATGATTTTCCACACTTCTGTAAATTTCTGTTCCCAGTGAAGAAACTGCTGTGTTAATTCAGGGAATCTAAGGGGAGGGCTTGGATCCCCTTCTGTGTCAACACTGCAGCTGTGGGAAGAAGAGAGCTGCTAGCAGGGTAGCAGTGGATCCTGAGTAAGATGAAGACGAAGACGAGAATTTCCTGATCAAGTTCAACTGCAGATAGCTTAGACCGCGAGCGTGGTTCTAGTTACTCAATGAATTTCCTCTTTATGATCCAAGTCCAATTGTCACAGTGAGTGGAAAACCACAGCACTCAAAATGAAGCAGGACTGTTGAGGCCTCAGATTCTTCCAGCAAGGAGACGTCCATTCTTCCAGATAAAATACTTTGACCAGGAAGGGGCATGTGGTGCAGATGTCCCGATGCTGCTTGAGACCCCCACGTCCCATGTTGGAGTGCCTGGCTGTGATCCTGTCCTGGTTCTATTTCTGATTCTCACTTCCTGCTAATGCACACTCTGGGAGGAAGCAGTGATGACTGAAATAGTTGGATTCCTGCCACCCATGTGGGAAACCTTGATTGAGTTACATGTCTCTGTCTTCAGCCTTGTCCAGCAACTGTTGTTTGCATTTGGAGAGGGAATCAGTGTCTGGAAGATCTCTGTCTTCATTTCAAATAAAATGAAAATAAAGGAGAAAATAAAACTATCTGATTGGCTATCAGTTCTGACTGAGGGTGAGAGAGATGAAATGGGAGTGGAAGAAGGAAGTGGGGGATAGCACCTCTGGCCTTGTAACCAGTTATACCAATAAGGAAGACAGGAGCTACTATGGTTTCACTATTCATGTTGCCAAGCTCAGTCGGGACTGCAATCTTATAAGCTGTATATTAACAGTGAGGGGGTGAGCCGGTGCCGTGGCTCAATAGGCTAATCCTCCACCTTGCGGCGCCGGCACACCGGGTTCTAGTCCCGGTTGGGGCGCCGGATTCTGTCCCGGTTGCCCCTCTTCCAGGCCAGCTCTCTGCTATGGCCAGGGAGTGCAGTGGAGGATGGCCCAGGTGCTTGGGCCCTGCACCCCATGGGAGACCAGGAAAAGCACCTGGATCCTGGCTCCTGCCATCGGATCAGCGCGGTGCGCCGGCTGCAGCGGCGGCCATTGGAGGGTGATCCAACGGCAAAAGGAAGACCTTTCTCCCTCTGTCTCTCTCTCTCACTGTCCACTCTGCCTGTCAAAAAAAAAAAAAAAAAAAAAAAAACAGTGAGGGGGTGGAAACTTAATGAAATTACTGTAGAGTTGAGGACTTGTGAAGTGATTGGAGTGGATCGGGTTGTTAGGGCAGAGCCCCTGTGATTGGATCTTGGTGGATTTATGGGGTGGGAAAGAGAGCACATGGACACATGGACAATGTTGCCATATTGTGATTTTCAAAGGCGGCCCCTGTGAAAGTCTGCACTGTGCTCTCTGGACTTTGGTTCTCCAGATCTGTTAGCCAATATAAGCCTCTTGTCTATAAAATTACTCTGCCTCAGGTATTTCCTTATTGCAACAGCAAGCTGACTAATTTTTATCTTTGCTTGTCTTGTGTATGTTGTGTATGTCTTTGTATGTAGTAATTATTTTCTTCTTCTCTCCTTACATCCTTACATGATGTTATATGTAAATTGTTTAAGGTTTGGTTTATATTATAGTCTTATATAATGTATGTTTTTATTTATTCTCATTTTCATTTGAAAGCCAGAGAGAGAGAGAGAAAGAGAGAGAGAGAGAGAGAGGGATCTTTTGCCCATTTGTTCATCCCCACATGTCTGCAGCATTTAGGGCTAGGACAGGCTGCAGCTAGGAGTCAGTGGCTCCATCTTGGCCTCCCCTGAAGAACCCGCCTATGTCACCTTCCTAGTTGTGTTGTCATGATTCTGGGTCAGAGGCAGAGTAGCTGGTACTTGAACCATGCACTGTGCTGGGGGATTCTGTTGTCCTAAGCTTGGTTGCACCACAGTGCATCCCTTTTGTCTTCCTAGAGCTTTCTTTTCTTCTTTATAGTGAACCACATTTCTCTAGCTAATAGTTTTTAGGTTACATTTTCCCTGCTCAGGTGACTGATATGGTTTCTGTCTCATGAGTGGACTCTGCCTGATGTAATCCTCTAAGCCACAGTGCAGCCCAGAGGAGGGGCTGAGCTGCTCACACTGTGTGGGAAAGGGGAGCTGAGGTGCTCACACATTTATCAACATGCTTCACCCCAAGAATGAGACCATACACACGTACTCTACAGGGTCCTTGCTTGGATTTTAAGTTTTCTCAACATATTTATATATTAGCTGTCCCATTTATCTCCATTCCATTTTGCATGTATCTTCATGACACTGTGTTACTTTTGGGTTATCTATGAGAACACTTTCTTTGAAAGAGACAGAAAAGGAAGACATGCAGATGATGTGATATTATTTACTCAAAACAGGAGTGAGCTCTCTCTACTTTTTAAAAATGTATTTATTTATGTTGCAGAGCTTGAGGCATAGGTAATTAGAGAGAAATCTTCCATCTGCTGGTTCACCCCCAGCATGGTTATATGCCCAGAGCTGCGCCATTCTGAAGCCAGGAGCCAGGACGACTTCTGGGTCTCTCATGCGGGTGCAGGGTTTCAAGGACTTGGGCCATTTTCCACTGCTTTCCAAGGCTATAGCAGAGAACTGGGTTGGAAGTAGAGCATCCAGGACTTGAATTGGCTGCCATATGTGATGCCGGCACTGCAGGCGGCGTCTTTACCCCCTACTCCACAGCTTGTGCCCCATGAGTGATCACTTTAGCTAAGTGCATCAGCTGACTAATAGCTTCAGAAGCAGTGATTAAAGCCATCACTTTTGTAGCACTTAGATTTATAAGCATCTCAGTGTACATTTTGGGGGTATATTGATTAAAAGTACCAGGTGGGGCCAGCGCCATGTCTTACTAGGTTAATCCTCTGCCTGTGGCACCGGCATCCTATATGGACACTGGGTTCTAGTCCCAGTTGCTCCTCTTCTGTCCAGCGCTCTGCTGTGGCCTGGGAAGGCAGTGGAGGATGGCCCAAGTGCTTGGGCCCTGCACCCGCAGGGGAGACTGGGGGGGGGGGGAACCTGGCTCCTGGTTTTGGATTGGTGTAGCTCCAGCCATGGTGGCCATTTGCAGGGTGAACCAACAGAAAGACCTTTCTTTCTATTTCTCTCTCTCAGTGTCTAACTCTGTCTGTCAAATAAATAAACAAAAGTACCAGGAGCTTTTCTCAGTATCCCATAGCCTATAGTTTTGTTGCCCCATAAGATATTTGCCACTTTACCCTCTTACTCAGTGTACTTATTTTTAAAAAAAGATTTGTTTGTTTTATTTGAAAGTCACAGGTGCATAGAAGAGGGGAAAGAAAGAGAGAGGGAGAGAGAGAGAGATCTTCCATCCATTAGTTCACTTCCCAAATGTCCCCGTGACCAGGCTGGGCCATGCTGAAGTCAGGAGTAGGAGCTTCGTCTGGGTCTCCCACATGACTCCTGTAGACCGAGCACTTTGGCCATCCTCAGATTATTTCCCAGGCACATAGGCAGGGAGCTGGATCAAAATTGGAGCAGTCAAGGCGGTTCCAAGATTGCAGAATAGGGAAGGAGAAGATAGTAAAAAAAGTGAAGATAGTGTAGTCTCAGGGAAGAGTTAGGAAAAAAAATGGCAGAGGAAACTCTTCCAAAATTAGAGGAACACGGTGGACCTACATGGAGGACATGGGCACCCACAGCTTGGGACTCCAGCAGCCGAGAGCCTATGCACCAGGGCTGGAAAGTGAGGTGAGACGAGACTGCTATATCCTGAGACACTGGTGAAAACATGGTGAGAAGAGCCTAGAGGGAATGAGGCTTGAAGCTCCATGGGGGAAAGTGCACCAGCCTAGCTAGAGAAGAGATAGAAAAAAAATAGGACTGTACAGATACGTTTCTCTCTCTCGGATCACCTTACAAAGGCCTACAAACCGATAGAGCAAGCACCGTTTTGGACATACGTATGTAACAGCTCACCAGCTCCTATCTGAGCCCAGCCATCAGTTGAGCAGAGAAACCTGACTCTGGTGGGGAGAAATAACAAGGAGGGTAGGACCTTGTGACTGTGTGAAGCTTCTGAACCAGGACTGTGAAAAAAAGAAAAACAAATTGAGGGTGTGTGGGAGAACTCACAGTGTGGCTGAGACTTTGAGTAGTCTCAGTGGGAGACGCCACAAGCTCGGGCAGTCCTGGTTACCTGGTGAGAGACATTGCTGGGGAATCTGAACTTACACGGAGGACTGCACAGATCCCGTGTGTGGTCCTTGGGACAGAGCAGACAAATATTATACCCATTGGGGCTAGCACTCAGGCATTGGATTCCATCAAGGAGAAGAGTTCATCTGAGCAAAATTATTTCCCTTCGGGTTAAAAAAAAGAGAGAGAAGATTTCCCTTGCCAAACTTGGGTGTGTCACCTTAGGCTCACCCTTAAACCTGAAGAACTGAACAGAGCTCTCTGGCCACACTTACTAGAAGCCTCTAGAGATTCACTGAAAGCAGACAGTCCACTTATCTACAGAGTCACAGTACAACCATAAAAGCTGATACAATGGACAAAAAAAGAAGAAGAAACCAACGAGTATCTCCAAAAATGCTGAACAACAAACACAACAATCCAAGTAACAAGAATAACAACTATGGCCAGCGCTCAATAGGCTAATCCTCCACCTGCGGGGCCGGCACCCCAGGGTTCTAGACCCGGTCAGGGCACCAGATTCTGTCCAGGTTGCTCCTCTTCCAGTCCAGCTCTCTGCTGTGGCCCGGGAGTGCAGTGGAGGATGGCCCAAGTCCTTGGGTCCTGCACCTGCATGGGAGACCAGGAAAAGCACCTGGCTCCTGGCTTTGGATCAATGTGGTGCGCTGGCCGCAGTGTGCCGGCTGCAGTGGCCACTGGGGGGTGAACCAACAGAAAAGAAGACCTTTCTCTCAGTCTCACTCTCTCACTGTCCACTCTGCCTGTCAAAAAAAAAAAAGAATAACAACTACAAAAAAATCAAATATCTTGGAATAAACTTAACCAAGGATGTCAAAGTTCTCTACAATGAGAACTACAAAACATGAAAGAAAGAAATAGAGGAAGATACAAAAAAATGGAAAAATCTTCCATGTTCATGAATTGAAAGAATCATATCATCAAAATGTCAATTCTTCCAAAAGCAATTTATAGATTTGGTGTGATACCAATCAAACCACCACAGATCTCAGACCAAGAAAAATGTTGCTGAAATTCATATGGAGGCACAGGAGACCGCAAATAGCTAAAGCAATCTTATATAGCAAAAACATAGCTGGAGGCACCACAATACCAGATTTCAAGATATACGACAAGGAAGTTATAATCAAAACAGCCTGGTACTGGCACAAAAATAGATAGATAGACCAATGGAACAGAATAGAATCACCAGAAATCAATCCAAACATCTACAACCAACTTATATTTGATCAAGGAGCTAAAAAGCAATCCCTGGAGCAAGGACAGTCTATTCAACAAATGGTGCTGAAAAAACTGGATTTCCACGTGCAGAAGTATGAAGCAAGACCCCTACCTTACACCTTATACAAAAATCCACTCAACATGGATTACAGATCTAAATATATGACCCAACACCATCAAATTATTAGAGAACTTTGGGGAAACCCTGCAAAACTTTGGCACAGGAAAATAGTTCTTGGAAAACACCAAAGCAGTCAAAGCAGTCAAAGCCAAAATTAAGAAATGGGATCATTTCAAATCAAGAAGTCTCTGTACTGCAAAAGAAATAGGAAAGTGAAGAGGCAACTGGCAGAGTGGGAGAAATTATTTGCAAACTATGCAACTTATAAAGGATTAATAACTAGAATCTACAAATAAACCAAGAAACTTCAAAACAATAAGACAAAGAACCCAGTGAAGAGTTGGGCCAAGTACTTAAACATACATTTTTCAAAAGAAGAATCCAAATGGCCAACAGACACATGCAAAACTGTTCAGGATCACAAGCCATCAGGGAAGTGCAAATCAAAACCACAAAGAGGTTTCACCTCACCCCAGTTAAAAAGACTTTCATACAGAAATCAACAAATACTGGTGAGGATGTGGGGGGAAAAGGTACCCTAATCCATTGTTGGTGGGAATGAAAACTGGTAAAACCACTATGGAGGACAGTTTGGAGATTTCTCAGAAATCTGAATATAGCCCTACCACACGACCCAGCCATCCCACTCCTGGGAATTTACCTCTGTGTTTATTGCAGCTCAGTTTACAATAGCTAAGACATGGAATCAACCGAAATGCCTGTCAACAGAAGACTGGAAAAAGAAATTATGGGATATGTAATCTACGGAATACTACACAGTGGTAAAAAAAAATCCAGTCATTTGCAACAAAATGGAGGAAATCTGGAAAACATCAAAGGGACAAATACCATATGTTCTCCCTGATCTGTGACAACTAACAGAGCACCTAAAAGAAAACCCGTAGAAGTGAAATTGACAGTATGAGAAGCAATGAGTTGAACAGCTCATGTCTTGAATGTCAAGGAACAGTTTATTATTTTATTTTTTATTTTTTTTCTACTCAATACCATTGGATGAACTCTTAACACAGAATTTTTCTCAGGTATTTAAATTCTATTGAAAATTGATCCCTGGGGCCAGCACCATGGCGCACTAGGTTAACCCTCCACCTGTGGCGCTGGCATCCCATATGGGCACTGGTTCTAGTCCCAGTTGCCCCTCTTCCAGTCTAGCTTTCTGCTGTGGCCTGGGAAGGCAGAGGAGGATGACCCAAGTGCTTGGGCCCCTACACCTGCAGGAGGAGGCTCCTGGCTCCTGGTTTTGGATCAGCGCAGCTCCAACCTTTGTGGCCATTTGGGAGTGACCCAACAGAAGGAAGACCTTTCTCTCTGTCTCTCTCACTGTCTGTAACTCTACCTGCCAAATAAAAATAAGAGTGAGAGGGGCCAGTGCTGTGGTGCAGTGGGTTAACACCCTGACCTGAAGCACTGGCATCCCATATGGGTGCCAGTTCAAGACCTGGCTGCTCCACTTCTGATCCAACTATCTGCTATGGCCTGGGAAAGCAGTAGAAGATAGACCAAGTCCTTGGGCCCCTGCACCCACATGGGAGACCCAGAGGAAGCTCTTGGCTTCGGATTGCAGCAGCTCCGGCTGTTGTGGCCAATTGGGGATTGAACCATCGGATGGAAGCCATCCTCTCTCAGCCTCTCCTCTTTCTGTGTAACTCTCACTTTCAAATAAATAAATAAATCTTAAAAAAATAAGAGTGAGAATAAGAGAGGGAGGAGATGTACAATTCGGCACACACTCTCTTGGACTTACCCCAAGGGAAAAGCTAAAAACTTGCCATGGGACTCCAAGTCCCATTAAGTTGGCAGGTACCAATGCCATCTTACTAGTTAGAGTGATCAGTTTAACTTCATAACTGATCATAAAGATAGTATTAATTATCAAGGGATCACATAAATAATACCAGCATCTTCTAATAATAATTGATAGAATTAAAAGGAGAGAATGATCCAACATGGGAAGCGGGACACACAGCAGACTCACAGAATGATAAATGCCCTAAACAGCAATCTGGCCTCAGAATCAGCCCTTAAGGCATTCAGATCTTGTTAAAAAGCCCATGAGAGTTTATCAGGCATGGAAAGCGAAGACACCATGGCAAAAAATGACCTAAATGGAAGATCTCTGTGAGTGAGTCCTGATGGAAAGAAGGGGCCATCAAAGAAGGAGGTACCTTTCTCTGAAGGGAGGAGAGAACTTCCACTTTGACTATGGCCTTGACTAAATAAGGTCAGAGTTGGTGAACTCAAGAGGCTTCCATAGCTTTGTCAGTTCATGACCAGAGCCTCGGGTGATTACTGACGTCATAAATAAGAGTGTCAATTGTTAAATCAACAACAGGAGTCACTGTGCACTTGCTCCCCATTTAGGACATCTGTCCTTAATGTGTCGTACTGTGAGAATTAGAGGCAAAACTAATCTTCAAACATACTTTATAGTTTAAGTGTCTGTGTGTGTGCAATCTGTTGAAATATTTACTTAGTATATACTAAACTGATCTTCTGTATATAAAGATAATTAAAAATGAATCTTTTTTTTCAGGTTTGGTAAAATTTTTTTTAACTTTTATTTAATGAATATAAATTTCCAAAGTACGATTTATGGATTACAATGGCTTCCCCCACATACCGTCCCTCCCACCCACTACCCTCCCCTTTCCCACTCCCTCTCCCCTTCCATTCACATCAAGATTCATTTTCGATTATCTTAATATACAGAAGATCAGCTAAGTATACATTAAGTAAGGATTTCAACAGTTTGCTCTCACACAGAAACATAAAGTGAAAAATAATAGATGATTTTTTTAAATGATGATGAAATCAGATCAGACCTATTGTCATGTTTAATCCCAGTGAGAGTCAAGTTGGGAGTTGATAATTTCTTTTTTCTTTTCTTTTCTTTTTTTTTTTTTTTTTTTTGCAGAGGATCAGTTTAGTATACATTAAGTAAAGATTTCAACAGTTTACACCCCCATAGAAACACAAAGTGAAATATATTGTTTGAGTACTCGTTATAGCATTAAATCTCAATACACAGCACATTAAGGACAGAGATCCTACATGAGGAGTAAGTGCACAGTGACTCCTGTTGTTGACTTTACCAATTGGCACTCCTGTCTATGGCATCAGTAGTCTCTCTATGCTCCAGTCATGAGTTTCCAAGGCTATGGAAGCCCTCTGAGTTCTCCGACTCTTATCTTGTTTAGACAAGGTCATAGTCAAAGTGGAGGTTCTCTCCTCCCTTCAGAGAAAGGTACCTCCTTCTTTGAAGACCTGTTCTTTCCACTGGGATCTCACTCGCAGAGATCTTTTGCCAGAGTGATTTGGCTTTCCATGCCTGAAATACTCTCATGGGCTTTTCAGCCAGGTCCGAATGCCTTTAGGGCTGATTCTGAGGCCAGAATGCTATTTTAGGACATCTGCCATTCTGTGAGTCTGCTGAGTATCTCACTTCCCATGTTGGATCACTCTCCCCTTTATTTATTCCATCGCTTAGTGTTAGCAGGTACTAGACTTGTTTATGTGCTCCCTTTGACTCTTAGTCCTTTCATTATGATCAATTGTGAACTGAAATTGATCACTTGGAATAGTTAGATGGCATTGGTACATGCCACCTTGATGGGATTGAATTGGAATCCCCTGGTATGTTTCTAACTCTACCATTTGGGGCAAGTCAGCTTGAGCATGTCCCAAATTATACATCTCTTCCCTCTTTTATTCCCACTCTTATGTTTAACAGAGATCACATTTCAGTTAATTTTCAACACTTAAGAATAACTGTGTATTAATTACAGAATTAAACCAGTAGTATTAAGTAGAGCAGACCAAAAAAACTACTAAGAGGGATAATGTATTAAGTTGTTCATTAACAGTCAGGGCTATGCTGATCAAGTCACCGTTTCCCTTAGTGTCCATTTCACTTCAGGAGGTTTCCTTTTTGGTGTTCAGTCAGTTGTCACCGATCAGGGAGAACATATGGTATTTGTCCCTTTGGGACTGGCTTATTTCACTCAGCATGATGTGTTCCAGATTCCTCCATTTTGTTGCAAATGACTGGATTTCGTTGTTTCTTACTGCGGTATAGTATTCTAAAGAGTACATATCCCATAATTTCTTTATCCAGTCTACCGTTGATGGGCATTTAGGTTGGTTCCAGGTCTTAGCTATTGTGAATTGAGCTGCAATAAACATTAGGGTGCAGACCGCTTTTTTGTTTGCCGATTTAAATTCCTTTGGGTAAATTCCAAGGAGTGGGATGGCTGGGTCGAATGGTAGGGTTATCTTCAGGTTTCTGAGGAATCTCCAGACTGACTTCCATAGTGGCTTGACCAGTTTGCATTCCCACCAACAGTGGGTTAGTGTCCCTTTTTCCCCACATCCTCGCCAGCATCTCTTGTTGGTAGATTTCTGCATGTGAGCCATTCTAACCGGGGTGAGGTGAAACCTCATTGTGGTTTTGATTTGCATTTCCCTGATTGCTAGTGACCTTGAACATTTTTTCATGTGCCTGTTGGCCATTTGGATTTCCTCTTTTGAAAAATGTCTATTGAGGTCCTTGGCCCATCTCTTAAGTGCGTTGTTGGTTTTGTTTTTGTGGAGTTTCTTGATCTCTTTGTAGATTCTGGTTATTAACACTTTATCTGTTGCATAGTTTGCAAATATTTTTTCCCATTCTGTCAGTTGTCTCTTCACTCTCCTGACCGTTTCTTTTGCAGTACAGAAACTTCTCAATTTGATGCAATCCCAATAGTTAATTTTGGCTTTGAGTGTCTGTGCCTCCCGGGTCTTTTCCAGAAACTCTTTGCCTGTGCCAATATCTTGAAGGGTTTCTCCAATGTTCTCTAGTAACTTGATGGTGTCAGGTCGTAGATTTAGGTCTTTAATCGCTGTTGAGTGGATTTTTGTGTAAGGTGTAAGGTAGGGGTCTTGCTTCATGCTTCTGCACGTGGAAATCCAGTTTTCCCAGCACCATTTATTGAATAGACTGTCCTTGCTCCAGGAATTGGTTTTAGATCCTTGATCAAATAGAAGTTGGCTGTAGATGTTTGGGTTGATTTCTGGTGTTTCAATTCTGTTCCATTGGTCTATCCATCTGTTTCTGTACCAGTACCATGCTGTTTTGATTACAACTGCCCTGTAGTATGTCCTGAAATCTGGTATTGTGATGCCTCCGGCTTTGTTTTTGTTGTACAAGATTGCTTTAGCTATTCGAGGTCTCTTGTGCCTCCATATAAATTTCAGCACCATTTTTTCCAGATCTGAGAAGAAGGTCTTCGGTATCTTGATTGGTATTGCATTGAATTTATAAATTGCTTTTGGGAGAATGGACATTTTGATGATATTGATTCTTCCAATCCATGAGCATGGAAGATTTTTCCATTTCTTGGTATCCTCTTCTATTTCTTTCTTTAAGGTTTTGTAATTTTCATCGTAGAGATCTTTAACATCCTTGGTTAAGTTTATTCCAAGGTATTTGATTGTTTTTGTAGCTATTGTGAATGGGATTGATCTTAGGAGTTCTTCCTCAGCCATGGCATTGTCTGTGTATACAAAGGCTGTTGATTTTTGTGCATTGATTTTATACCCTACTACTTTGCCAAACTCTTCTATGAGTTCCAATAGTCTCTTAGTAGAGTTCTTTGGGTCCCCTAAATAAAGAATCATGTCATCTACAAAGAGGGATAGTTTGAGTTCTTCCTTCCCAATTTGTATCCCTTTAATTTCTTTTTCTTGCCTAATAGCTCTGGCTAGAACCTCCATAACTATATTGAATAGCAGTGGTGAGAGTGGGCATCCCTGTCTGGTACCAGATCTCAGTGGAAATGCTTCCAACTTTTCCCCATTCAATAGGATGTTGGCTGTGGGTTTTTCATAGATTGCTTTGATTGTATTGAGGAATGTTCCTTCCAAACCCAGTTTGCTTAGAGTTTTCATCATGAACGGGTGTTGTATTTTATCAAATGCTTTCTCAGCATCTATTGAGATAATCATATGGTTTTTCTTCTGCAGTCTGTTAATGTGGTGAATCACATTGATTGTCTTGCGCACATTAAACCATCCCTGCATACCAGGGATAAATCCCACTTGGTCTGGGTGGATGATCTTTCTGATGTGTTGTTGCATTCTATTGGCGAGAATTTTATTGAGGATTTTTGCATCGATGTTCATCAGGGATATTGGTCTGTAATTCTCTTTCAGTGCTGCATCTTTTCCCGGCTTAGGAATTAAGGTGATGCTGGCTTCATAGAAAGAATTTGGGAGGATTCCCTCTTCTTCGATTGTTCTGAAATGTTTGAGAAGAATTGGAGTTAGTTCTTCTTTAAATGTCTGGTAGAATTCAGCAGTGAATCCATCTGGTCCTGGGCTTTTCTTTGTTGGGAGGGCCTTTATTACTGTTTCAATTTCTGTCTCAGTTATGGGTCTGTTTAGGTTTTCTATGTCTTCCTGGTTCAATTTAGGTAGGTTGCATGTGTCCAGGAATCTATCCATTTCTGATAGGTTTCCCTGTTTGCTGGCATACAAGTCCTTGTAGTAATTTCTGATGATTCTTTTTATTTCTGTGGTGTCTGTTGTTACATTTCCTTTTTCATCTCTGATTTTATTGATTTGGGTCTTTTCTCTTCTTTTTTTAGTTAGTTGGGCCAATGGGGTGTCAATTTTGTTTATTTTTTTCAAAAAACCAGCTCCTCGTTTGGCTGATTTTTTGTAATGTTTTTCTTGATTCAATCCTGTTGATTTCTTCTCTGATTTTAATTATTTCTCTTCTCCTACTAGATTTGGGTCTGGTTTGCTGTAGGTTTTCTAGATCCTTGAGGTGAATTGAAAGCTCATCTATTTGGTGCCTTTCCAATTTCTTGATGTAGGCACCTATTGATATAAACTTTCCTCTTAACACTGCTTTTGCTGCGTCCCATAAGTTTTGGTATGTTGTGCTGTTATCCTCATTTACTTCCAGAAAGTTTTTGATTTCTCTTTTGATTTCTTCTATGACCCATTGTTCATTCAGGAGCATGTTGTTCAATCTCCATGTGTTTGCGTATGCTCTAGGGATTCCTGAGTTGCTAATTTCCAACTTCATTCCTTTATGGTCTGAGAAGCTGCATGGTATGATTCTAATTCTTTTGAATTTGCTGAGACTTGCTTTATGGCCTAGTATGTGGTCAATCCTAGAGAAGGTTCCATGTACTGCTGAGAAGAATGTAAAATCTTTAGCTGTAGGATTGAAAGTTCTGTATATATCTGTTAGATCCATTTGGGCTATAGTGTCGTTTAAATCTACTGTATCCTTGTTGATCTTCTGTCCTATTGATCTGTCTATTTCTGAGAGTGGAGTATTGAAGTCCCCCAGTACTATTGTATTGGGGTCTAAGTCTCCCTTTAAGTCTGTTAACAAATCTTTTAGATAAACCGGTGCCCTGTAGTTAGGTGCATATACATTGATAATTGTTATATCTTCCTGTTGAATTGATCCCTTAATCATTATGTAGTGTCCCTCTTTGTCTCTCTTAACGGTTTTTGTGGTAAAGTTTATGTTGTCTGAAATTAAGATGGCTACGCCCGCTCTTTTTTCATTTCTGTTGGCATGGTATATCTTTTTCCAGCCTTTCACTTTCAGTCTGTATGGATCTTTGTTGGAAAGATGTGTTTCTTGTAAGCAGCAAATAGATGGGTTTTGTTCCTTAACCCAATCAGCCAATCGGTGCCTTTTAACTGGACAGTTCAGGCCATTCACGTTCAATGTGACTAATGATAAGTGGTAACTTTGCCCTGCCATTTGCCAAAGATAAGTTCTAATATATGCTTTGAATTCCCTGTGATCTTTTGCTGTGAGCTTTCCTTCCTTGGTTTCCTTCCTTTACCTTCTTTCATATTGATGACCGTGTTTCTTTGTTTCTGTGTGTAACACATCTTTAAGCATCTGTTGCAGGGCTGGACGAGTGGCAACAAATTCTTTCAATTTCTGTTTGCTATGAAAAGTCTTTATTTAACCTTCATTCACAAATGATAGCTTTGCAGGATATAATATTCTGGGCTGGCAGTTGTTCTCTCTTAGTACCTGGGCTATATCTCGCCATTCCCTCCTAGCTTGTAGAGTTTCTGATGAGAAGTCAGCTGTGAGTCTGATTGGAGATCCTCTGAGAGTAATCTGACGTTTCTCTCTTGCACATTTTAGGATCTTTTCTTTATGTTTCACTGTGGAGAGTTTAATTACAACGTGTCGTGGTGAGGATCTCTTTTGGTCGTGTTTATTAGGGGTTCTGTGGGCTTCCTGTACTAGGATTTCTCTGTCCTTCTCCAAACCTGGGAAATTTTCTGCTAATATCTCACTAAAAAGGCCTTCTAATCCTTTCTCCCTCTCCATGCTTCAGGAACTCCTAGAACCCGAATGTTGGGTTTTTTAATAGTATCCTGAAGATTCCCGACAATATGTTTTAGATTCCTAATTTCCTCTTCTTTTCTTTGGTCTGACTGTATCCTTTCCTGTTCTCTGTCTTCTAAGTCCGATATTCTCTCTTCTGCTTCACCCATTCTGTTTGTAAGGCTCTCTATTGTGTTTTTCATTTGATCTATTGAATTCTTCACTTCAGTCACTATCCCAGTTTCCTGTTGTACTAGTTGTTTCGTTTCATTTTGATTCCTCCTTAATATTTCATTTTCACGAGAGAGATTTTCTATCTTGTCCATTAAGGATTTCTGTAGTTCAAGAATTTGTTTTTGAGAACTTCTTAATGTTCTTATCAATTTTTTGAGATCTGCTTCTTGCATTTCTTCTATCTCATCATCTTCATAATCTTGAATTGGGGTGTCTTTTTCATTTGAGGGCTTCATGGTGACTTCCTTGTTTTTATTATCTCGTTTTTTGCGTTTGTTATTTGTCATATTGGAGATATTTGGTTTCTTCACTGTGGTGCTTTTTCTTGTTATACTATGACTCTAGATTAAGTGGACTATCTGTTTTTGATGGAGCCTTAGGGCTTGAGATGGGTGTGGCCTGAGAGCTCTGTTTGGTGTGCCAAAGGTGACACTCCCAGGTTAGGCGTGGTAAACCTCTCTCTCTCTCTCTCTTTCTTTTTTTTTTTTTTTTGATTCAAAAGGGAAGTTATTCTGCACAGCTGAACGAAGTTGGGGGTAGTTAGCAGGCAAATGATATACCCACAGGAGCCAGAGATCAGAAGCTCTTTCCCAAGGACCACACAGGGAATCTGTTCTGCCCTCAGAGTGGGCTCAAATTCTCCTTCAGTCTCTCACTGGGTTGCCAAAGTTACGGAATTGTAGCGTCTCTGGAGAGTGCTCACGTGAATTCCGTGAGTTCTCTCCCCCACCGTCTCTTCTTTCACAGTCTCAGTTCAGTAGCACCACAAATTTACTAGGTCCTAATCTCCTGTTAATTCGCCCCGCCCAGAGTCAGGTTTTACTGCTAGGCTCAGGGCCGGTGCAGACCTGAGGTCGCTCTGCTTATGACGTATGTCCAAGATGGCGCCTGCTCTTTGTCTTGCTCGCCCTTGAGAGGTGAGCGGAGAAAGAGAAACCCGTGTCCGTACCAGTCACCTTTTTTTTTTTCTCTCTGTCTCTCTTCCAGTTAGCCTGGTGAACTGTCGGCGCGCCCCCCCGGGGGGTCATTCCCTCTAGTCTCCTCTCTCCGCTTGCCTGCCGGTGTCTCAGGCTATTGAGGTTCAGCTCACCTCACGTTCCAGCGCTGGTGTGTTGAGTCTGCCGCTGGTGTCCCGAACTGTGGGCTCCCACGCTCTCCACGCAGGTCCGCTCCCCTTCCAGCGCCAATGTGTGGACTCGGAGCCCTGGACGTCCCAAGTCTCCCCGCTGTTGTCTGTGTGGCACGCACTCCCCTGGAGCACTGGCGCTAAAAATGAATCTTAATGAAGAATGGGATGGGAGAGGGAGTAGAAGGTGGGATGGTTGTGGGTGGGGGGTGGTTATGGGGGGAAGAACCTCTATAATCCAAAAGCTGTACTTTTGAAATTTATATTTATTAAATGAAAGTTTTCTATTAAAAAAAGTGGAGCAGTCTAGACTTGAACTGGAGCCCTTATGAGATGCTAGTGTTGTAGGAGGAGGTTTTATCCACTGGGCCACAACAATGACCACAATGTATTTATTTTCAAATGCCCTTCCTGTTGGACAATAAACAGTCGATTCTTCCAAACACTCCCTGAAGTAGCTCTACAATTGTATAGTTTCATCACTGATTAGGTAATGAAATAAATACTTTGATTTCTATCTTTGCCTAGAGCCATATTTATGACCTTATGAAAATTGTACAGTATTTTCTTACATTTAAACCACATAGAGAAGATGTAGGGACCGTGATTGTAAGGCTGCCACTAAACACACCAAACACCAGAGTTAAGGAAAGGGTTTTGGGGGAGGAAACCAGACAGACTGGAGGGAAGGGGCAAAGAAGGAATGGAGAGAGAGGGGAGGGGAGGGGAGGGGAGGGGAGGGAAGAGGAGAGGAGGAGAGGAGAGGAGAGGAGAGGAGAGGAGAGGAGAGGAGAGGAGAGGAGAGGAGAGAGACATGTGTTCAGGAAAGGTCCTCTTGAAACTTTGCTGGGGGTGGGCAGGAAAGTAGGAGCAGCGAATCCCATGAGGGTAGGGTGGAGCTGACACCTGTGGTGGGGTCATGGGGTCACCTGGTTTTCAGAAATGGCGGAGGAGGAGAGCTAGAGCCTAGGAGGCATAGATCTGGCCACAGATAAGACTGTGCCATTTTACTAACAGTGATGATGAAACCAGGACTAAGAGGCTGAGTAGGAACAGGGGAGTCTGTGTGGAGAGAAGGACAGAGGGAGAACCTGAGGGAATGGGTGTGAGGGAGGAACTGTGCAGAGTGCAGGGCACTGGGGAGACTGGGCAGAACGGCGTGTGGCCAACACTGAGGGAGCTGGGAGGCTCTGCCCACTGCAGAAACTGACCTGAGATTTGCAAGGGGACTCCTTGAGGGATGAATTCAGGGGAGAGAATGATATCACAGGCTTCTTTCAAAGTGATAGATTTATTTTTTCCTTTGAAAAGAAAGTAGTGATTCATTTTCATATATTTGTAAGGCAGAATAAGAGAGTGAGAGGTGAGAGGTGAGAGAGAGACACAGAGAGAGAGAGGGAGGAAGAGAGAGAGAGAAAGAGAAAGAGAGAGAGAGAGAGAGAGCTCTTCTATCCACCAATTCACTCTTGGGACAGCCAGATGGCCAGTGCTGGGCCAGGCTGAAGCCAGGAGCCAGGATCCAGGAACTCCATTCAGGTCCCCACAGGGGTAGCAGGGTCCCAGCATTGGAGTCCTCATCTGCTGCCTCCTAGAATGCATTAGCAGGAAGCTGGATCAGAAGCAGAGCAGCCAGGACTCAAGCCAGCTTGAGTTTGGGGCTTCCGAGCTGTGGGTTATCCAACCAATCATGGTGAATGCTCCTTTTTTCTTTTAAATAAAGTGATGTTGAGTTTTTCTGAAGTCTGAACATGTGCAAGGCTTCTGTACTTGTATTCTTCCTCCTTCTTTGACAGTAGGTGTCTTGTGAGGTGTTTTGGTCCCTTCCTGTTCTCCTGTCCAAGTAACTCATCTTCCTGTCTGAGGTTCAGTCTCCTGTCTCCAGTGCCGTCTTCAAGAATCCTTTCTCCCACTCTGTATCCAACTATTCAGTTGGGGCTCAAACTGGTACCCAAATGGGTTGCTGGCATTCCAAGATGATACCTTACCTGCTGCATCACAAAGCCAGCCTCAGAGAAAAATTATATTTTGCAACAAGAGGCATGGTGGGAGCTTTTGGTGGAGAAGCAAACTACACAGGAAAACCACAGCTTCAAGTCCTGCCTTCACCACTACTTTCCTGCTGTGTGACGTTGATCAGAGCAGCTTCCCAGCCTCACTCAGCCCCTCCTCTGTGAGGAGAGGAGTCTAATGTGGAGGATGTGGTGAGCACTGCATCAGACCCTGATCAGCACCGGGCACCCAGTGACTGACAACGAAGCGCAGCCCTCGTGAGGACCGGGCTTTGTCCTTTCTGTCACAGGAGGACGACTGTGGACCCGGCCACGCTTCCTGGAGGACCTCCTTCCCACTGCAGGGAAGCTTCCTGGGGTTTGGCCAGTCAGCCTTGTAGCCCTTCCTGGGCCCCAACTTCTCTACATTTCTGCCTTTCCCTCTCTCTCTTTGACCTACTTCCCACAGATGAACACCCTGATAGCAGAAGTTTGTCCAGGGTTTTGGTTCCTGGCTGACTTGGGAGACTCTTCACTGGGTGACCACTCTTTGTGTCAGAATCTGCATGGGGCTGCTGGAGGGGATGGGTTGGGGTCCTGGGGCTCTAGGACAGTGGTCCTGAGACTGCCCTGTGGGTGCTGCTCTCCCAGGAGGTGAACACCAGTGACAGCCAGGCTCCAGGGTCCCCTGGCAGCAGGAGGCCTGTCCCTGGCTGACCTCAGGACCCCTGCAGTGCCTATTTGAGAAAGCTCAGGGCTGCCTGCAGGGAATTTTCAGGATCTGTTCTGCTGATGCCAAGGATGGGGCCCAACCTCCTTCCTAGAGATTTACTCAGAGAGCTCAGGGCTGCACACGTGCGTCGTCTCCTGCAGCTCTGGAGATTCTCTGGGGGACCAGAGGCTGTTCCTCTGCAGTGCAGTCAGCAGGAAGGGGAGGCCTCTGCCTCCAGCTCCGCGGGAGCTCAGAACCCTGACCTGTGCAGCTGCCCCATCACATGCGCACTGACCACCTTCCACCCTCCCACTTCCCTGGATCGACAGAGGTGCTGATGACTCAGTTCTAGGGAGGTGGTTTTGCTGTGAAATGAATGCAAGATCTGACACGGCAGCCTGTGAATGGTTTTGTGGATTATGTGACATAATCGGCACAGAGGCCCTGTCAGCTCAGTGTGCAGAAGCCTGAGTACTACAAGTGCAGAAGGAGGCCAAGAGCAGGAGAGAGAGCACCCGGCCCCATGATGCACACCAGAGAAGCAGGAGTGAATCCCGCTGAGCCCAGGTTGCACTGTGCGCTCTGTACAAAGCGGCCTTGGCTTCCAGCTCCATGAACCCAGTCCATAGCAGTTTGAAGTTAGCAGCTCTCCATAGTTTGGCGGGACCATGTTACGCAAAGGCGACCTGTGTGACCATCCTGGATCAAGGAGGAGCACTCTGGCCCACAGGACAACCTGTCTGACCCTTCCCGACATCACCTCTCTTCAGCCGGCCATGGGGCCAGCTCTTCGCGCCACTTCTCTCACCGCTGCTCCTCCTGCTGCTCTTTCACTGCATGCATTTGCAGTCCTGCACCGTGTGGCCTTTTGGGTCTGGGTTCCAGGATTCCAGTCCCCATTTCTAAGGTTTCTGGACTGCATTGTCAGCCTTCCTGCTGGGAAGTGCTGCTGTCTGCCAGTGCTGGCCACAAGGGGGCAGCAGAGGGCTGGAAAACCCGGTGCCGCTGGCGCTGCCTCTGGGTTGGCCCTGCTTCCTCTGGGGCCTGCTGCTGTGCAGAGTTCTGGAGCAGGGGTTTGGAGCCAGGATCTCCGCACTGTTGGGAACACGCACTCCTTTAAATAATGAGGAGCTCACGGAGAAGGAGAATGAAAAACGATGTTTATTTTGGGTCAAAGCATGGTGACATCCCTATACTTTTCCTAAACGCATTTCCAGGGACTTCTGGAAGAGCCCCCCCAGGTCCTTGGCCTCCCCTCTGCCCCCAGATCCCTGGACACAGCTAGGGCTGCTGTGGCCCCACTGGGAGCAGGCGGAACTCTGGGGGGAGCTGGCGCCGGCAGGGCTGACCCTGGTGGGTTCCTCACCTCGGGAACCCCGGGTCTCAGCTGCGACAGGAGGACAGCAGAGCGCCTCACAGTAACGCAGGAGGACGGGCATGGAGACTCCGTGTGTGCTGCCCAGAGGGAAATGCGGGAGAGTGAGCGGGGCCAAGTGTGTGGTGGGGGCCGTGGGAGAGCCGGGCCCTGGGCGCAGGGCTGAAGCCCAGAGCTCTGCCTGCGGAGAGGAGACTGGGAGAGAGGGCCGGCGTCCTTCAGGGGACAGCAGAGGGCAGGCGTCCATCCCTGCACTCGTAGACTCGCCTCTCAGGGCTGGACGGCGCCTCTGCAGCCTCTGCCGCCCCAGGCTTCTCCTGTGTTCTCTTGAGGACAAAACTGTGGTCTTTCCCATCACTGCTTCCTCCAATCCCTCTGCCAGGATTTGCCTGCTGCACCCTTGGCCCAGGCAGGACCTGATACACATGGAACCAGAGGTGGAGGGTCAGAGAATTCCTCCCAGGTTGCTGACGGCCCCCATCTGGGCAGCACTGGCGCTGGTGCTCAGGGCCCAGCCTCTGCCAAGCCCGGGAAAGCGCTGAGGCCCCGTGGGCGGATGGGTCTGCTCAGCCCCGCCCCGGATACATGGGGGCTTTTTTCTTCATAACCCTGCCTGCTTCCTCTCTGGACTTCTGGACTCCTTCCTTTTTTTTTTTTTAACATTTTATTTATTTATTGAGAGGTAGTTACAAACAGAGAGAGGTAGAGACAGAGAGAAAGATCTTCCATCCACTGGTTCACTCCCCAGATGGCCTCATTGGCCAGAGCTGAGCTGTTGGAAGCCAGGAGCTTCTTTCCGGTCTCCCACGTGGGAACAGAGGCCCAAGGACTTGGGTCATCTTCTACTGCTATCCCAGGCCATAGCAGAGAGCTGGGTGGGAAGTGGAGCAGCTGGGACTCAAACCGGTGCCCATATGGGAGCTGGCATGGTTACTTCCTTCCTTTATGCTGTTTCCTTGTTTGTGCCGTTGGTCTTTGTACTTTGTTTCAAATTTGTTTTTATTTTTCCGTATTTATTACTCTGATAAAATTTATTAAATTTTCTGTATGAATACCCTTGTCCATTTGACCTCATTTAAAAAATCCTTTACAGGAAGACTGCAAAAACTCTGTGGAGAGTGCATGTTATAAATTTGATGGGACGGGGCTGTGGTGTAGAGATTAAACCTCTACCTGTGATGCTGGCCTCCCATGTGGGTGCCGATGAGTCCTGGCTGTTCGACTTCCAATCTAGTTCTCTGCTTATGGCCTGGGAAAGCAGTGGAAGATGGCCCAAGATCTTGGGCCCCTGCACCCATGTGGGAAACTTGAAGGAAGCTCTTGGCTCCTGGCTTCAAATTGGCCCAGCTCCAGCCATTTCAGCCACTTAGGGAGTGAACCAGCAGATGAAAACCTCTCTCTTTGTCTCTCCTTCTCTCTGTCTGTAGCTCTGCCTCTCAAATAAATAAATCTAAAAATCATTAGCAATCAGGGAAATGCAAATCAAAACCACAATGAGGTTTCACCTCACCCCGGTTAGAATGGCTCACATGCAGAAATCTACCAACAAGAGATGCTGGCGAGGATGTGGGGAAAAAGGGACACTAACCCACTGTTGGTGGGAATGCAAACTGGTCAAGCCACTATGGAAGTCAGTCTGGAGATTCCTCAGAAACCTGAAGATAACCCTACCATTCGACCCAGCCATCCCACTCCTTGGAATTTACCCAAAGGAATTTAAATCGGCAAACAAAAAAGCGGTCTGCACCCTAATGTTTATTGCAGCTCAATTCACAATAGCTAAGACCTGGAACCAACCTAAATGCCCATCAACGGTAGACTGGATAAAGAAATTATGGGATATGTACTCTTTAGAATACTATACCGCAGTAAGAAACAACGAAATCCAGTCATTTGCAACAAAATGGAGGAATCTGGAACACATCATGCTGAGTGAAATAAGCCAGTCCCAAAGGGACAAATACCATATGTTCTCCCTGATCGGTGACAACTGACTGAACACCAAAAAGGAAACCTCCTGAAGTGAAATGGACACTATGGGAAACGGTGACTTGATCAGCATAGCCCTGACTGTTAATGAACAACTTAATACATTATCCCTCTTAGTAGTTTTTTTCATCTGTTCTACTTAATATGACTGGTTTAATTCTGTAATTATCACACAGTTATTCTTAAGTGTTGAAAATTAACTGAAATGTGATACCTGTTAAACATAAGAGTAGGAATAAGAGAGGGAAAAGATGTACAATTTGGGACATGCTCAAGCTGACTTGCCCCAAATGGTAGAGTTAGAAACATACCAGGGGACTCCAATTTAATCCCATCAAGGTGGCATGTACCAATGCCATCTCACTAGTCCAAGTGATCAATTTCAGTTCACAATTGATCATAATGAAAGGACTAAGAATCAAAGGGAGCACATAAACAAGTCTAGTACCTGCTAATACTAACTGATAGAATAAATAAAGGGGAGAGTGATCCAACATGGGAAGCGAGATACTCAGCAGACTCATAGAATGGCGGATGTCCTAAAGAGCACTCTGGCCTCAGAATCAGCCCTAAAGGCATTTGGATCTGGCTGAAAAGCCCATGAGAGTATTTCAGGCATGGAAAGCCAAGACACTCTGGCAAAAAAAACAAACAAACAAACAAACAAAAAAAAAACCTAAATGAAAGATCTCTGTGAGTGAGATCCCAGTGGAAAGAACAGGTCTTCAAAGAAGGAGGTACCTTTCTCTGAAGGGAGGAGAGAACCTCCACTTTGACTATGACCTTGTCTAAACAAGATAAGAGTCGGAGAACTCAAGGGGCTTCCATAGCCTTGGAAACTCATGTCTGGTGCATAGGGAGATTACTGATGCCATAAACAGGAGTGTCAATTTGTAAAGTCAACAACAGGAGTCACTGTGCACTTACTCCTCATGTAGGATCTCTGTCCTTAATGTGCTGTACATTGAGACTTAATGCTATAATGAGTACTCAAACAGTATATTTCGCTTTGTGTTTCTATGGGGGTGCAAACTGTTGAAATCTTTACTTAATGTATACTAAACTGATCTTCTGTAAAAAGAAAAAAAAGAAATTATCAATTCCCAACTTGACTCTCACTGGGATTAAACATGACAATAGGTCTGATCTGATTTCATCATCATTTAAAAAATCATCTATTATTTTTCACTTTATTTTTGTGTGGGAGCAAACTGTTGAAATCTTTACTTAATGTATGCTAAACTGATCTTCTGTATATAAAGAGAATCGAAAATGAATCCTCATGTGAATGGAAGGGGACAGGGAGTGGGAAAGGGGAGGGATGCAGGTGGGAGACACGATATGGGGGGGAAGCCATTGTAATCCATGGGCCGTACTTTGGAAATTTATATTCATTAAATAAAAGTTAAAAAAAATAAATTAGATTATAACATGTTTGCACCAAAGTAAGCTGACCTTTTTTAAAAAAAGATTTGTTTATTTACTTGAAAGGCAGAGTTAGAGAGAGGCAGAGAGATAGAGATAGATAGATACATAGATAAATAGTTGCAAAGATAGATAGATAGATAGATAGGTAGGTAGGTAGATAGATATTTAGTCTTCCATCCACTGATTCACTCCCCAGATAGACAAAATGCCTGGAGATGCAATCAGAAGCCAGGAGCCAAGAGCTTATACCAGGTCTCCCACGTTGCATAAGAGCCCAAGGACTTGGGTTATCTTCTACTGCTTTCCCAGGCCATAGCAGAGAGCAGGGTCGGAAGTGGAGCAGCCGGGACTCAAACAGGCACCCTTATGGGATGCCAGCTTTACCTGTTATGCCACAGCTCTGGCCCCATAATCTGATCTTTTGATTTTGTTTTCCAAGATATTTTGAGGCCCCTAGTGTATCTCAGTGGTTGCAGGGGAGGAAGACCTCCTCACTTGCCCTGGACCCTCAGGCGTGGACGTGGATGCCCATTCTGAGCAGGGTTGGGCAGGGGTCCCAGGCCACGAGGGCTCTGCCTCTGACCTCTGGGCAGGGCTGGGCAGACCCTGATCCTTTGTTGGGCTGAGAACATCTGGGAAGATGGCAGCCAGAAGGAGGAGCATCCACCAGGGCTCTGCTCAGCAGGTTGCCTGGTCACAGCTCAGCCCACCAGTCAGGTGATGCTGGTTACAGATGGCAAAGAAAACTTTAAGATTTTATTTATTTGAGAGGCAGCATTTCAGAGAATGAGAAGGAGAGTCAGAAAGAAAGTTCTTCCCTCCACTGGTTCACTCCCCAAATGGCCACAAATGCTGGAGCTGGGCCAGTCCGAAGCCAGGATCCAAAAATTCCTCTGAGTCTACCGTGGGGTTGCAGGGACCTAAGCATTTGGGCCATCCTCCACTGCTTTCCCAAGCCATAGCAGAGAGCTGGATCAGAGGACAAGCAGCCAGGACTCAAACCACTGCCCATATGGGATGCCTGCACTGCAGAGGGAGGATTAACCTGCTGTGCCACAGCGCCGGCCCCCACAAGGAAAATGTTTAAAGTTGAAACAAAAATGCCACTCTGTGTATGTGTGTGTGTGAGTGTGTGGCTGTGTTTGTGTGTGTGGAGGGGTGGGGAATGGGGTGCAGGGTCTCCCTGCAGCTCGAGCCCCTCCCTCCCCTAGGAAGTTCCTGGTATCAGGAGGTGCAGGGCTCCTGTCCTCCTGCATCTGCTCCCAGCTGTGACAAGAGCTGCAGGAATCTACTGTGTGTAGTTCAGATCCTGACACTAAATAGTCATGGACTGAAATTTAGTTTCTTCTGAGATTTCCTGAAAGTTCCCTAGGGTCTCTCAGCCTTGGGAAGTCTTGGTGCTGGGCAGGGCAGGTGGTGGCTGAGGGGGAGGGGCTGAGGCACTGTGAGCTCTAAGCAGGCTGTGCTGCAGCCACTCCCAGGGCAGCTGTGGTGCTGTCTCTTGCCCTGTGCTCCTGCTGACAACAGGGAGCGAGGTCCACAGGGCAGGGCACTCCCTGACCAGGCTGTTTCTGCAAGCTTTCACTGTAGATGGTGGAAGGAGACGCAGGGGCTGGCTCTTCTGGCTGGGAGGTCCTGGTGGGCCCCAGGACCAGGGCCTCTGCAGTGGCTGCTGCACCTGTGCCAGCTCTGCTGCTCCTCTGGTCTCCTGGGAGCCCACTGCCTCCTTTGGATTTGGATTTCTGGGCCCCCAGCATGGACCCAGAAGCAGGGGTTGTGGCTTTGAGGGCAGCTCACAACAGGTGCAAACCTGGGAGGGAGATTTACCAATTGCTGGGGTCTCTGGAACTCTGAAGCTTCTGGAGCTGCTGAATTTAGAGACGTTGGAGGAAGTCACAGCCAGAAGCACAAGGGAGCAGGTGAGCTGGCTGTGAAACACCTGTGGGTGAGGAAGAGGGAAGCAGGGAGCAGGGAGGAGAGAGGAGCTGAGTGGGTGGTGGGGCTCAGGGCAGTGGGGGAGGGGCAGCTGGAGAAGTCTCAGTGCAGGAAGAATCAGGACGAGGTTAGTGAGCACTGAGCCTGTGTTCATTTCTTTGGTTTCCATTTCTCAAATGTGCACTAGGCCAGGCCCTGCTCTGACTGCATTAGTGACTGTGCTGACACAGAGTCAGGAACCTCTGCTGCAATCCTGGGGAAAGACGCTGTTACATTTGCAGATGAGGGAACTGAGGCCCAGAAACTCCAGGGCTCTGCCTTCAGCTGTGACCCAGAGTGGCTGAACCTGCAGGGAGCACCCCGGGGTGGGGGGCCCTGAGCCTGTTCTTCCCAGGAGGAATGGCTGCCTCCTCTTCCTGTGCACAACCAGTGGGTGGTGTGGGATCATTTCCTCTGATCAGGGACCATTTTCTCTGCGGCAATGCATCCTACTGGGGCCTTTAAATGTTAGTGCAGAAATCTTTTAATGTGGAGAGTGTGAGGATTCACTTGTCAGCAGGAACTGGACGCAGGCACCTGCTGAACCCAGGGCAAGGACCTGGGCCCTGGGAGTATGAGGCTGGGGGTGGGTTCAAATTTAGGTGAATGCCACAGCCACAGATGCCACAAGTCTGGGCTCCTGGAACAGCCGCACAGGCTCGGTAAGGAGGGGTCTGTCTCTGACGCTTCTCAGGGACACCCAGGCCGCTTCTGGAGGTTAAAGAGCTGCAGGCAAGCAGGAGGTGGTCGTCCTTCAGGGTGAGTGGCCTGAATCAGGGTCTCTGTCCTGGTGGGGGTGGGTCCTGTGCACACTGTGAACATTAGCATGGTTTCCTCCATGGGGCCCCTGGGGCTGAGAAGGAAAAGACCTGATTATCTAGGCAGAGGAACTCAGTTGGGATGGGAAGAGAAGGGCTGTTTCTCCCTCAGGCTGCCCTAAGAGTTCTCATTCACCATACTCTTCCCCGCAGGGCTGGGTAGAGCCAAGGCCCAGTGTCTGTGCTGTCGGGATCCTGTGGGGACACCTTGTTGCGGGCTGAGGCTTGTATGGAAAGTTTTGCTTCTGTTAGGGCTGACAGGGCGGCCCTGGCACTGGTTCCCCAAAGAGGGGCTGGCGCTCTGCTGAGGCCCTGTCTCCTGCCTGCCGCCTGCTGGACCAGCCCTCCTCCTCCCGGCCTCTCTCCCCAGCTCTGAGGACATGGAGCACGGCTGCCGCCCCTCTCTGCTCTGCAGTCTCCCCTCCCTGCTTCTCCTCACCCAGCTGCCCACATGGGGCTCTGCAGGTGAGTGTGTCCCTGACTCATTCTGGGTCTTCTTCCAGGGGTGAGAGGAGCCTCTACACTCAGTCAGGACAGGGTAAGGTTTGCAGAGCCCCAGGATCTAGAAAGGTGGTGGTGCTGCCCCAACCACTGGTTGTCGTTAAGAAGTTAGGATGCATCACTAGGTGACCCAGTGAGTGATAGGGATCTTGACCGTTGTCTAAGGATTTTGGGGGGTGGTTTAATATCAAGCATCAATAATTTGACAACCTCTCCCCTCATTTTTGGAGGTCTGAGCATTCATTTGTTTACTTATTTGCTCCCCTAATATTAACAGAATGTCAACTGTGTGTTCTATGACCATGACCATGACCATGACCATGACCACAACAGATGTGTGTGTCTCTGCTCCTGCCTGTGTCTCAGTTCTCAGTTTATTCTGTGTCTGCAGATGAGTTCCAGGTGATCGGCCCCTCAGATCCCATCGTGGCAGAGTTGGGTGGTGACGCCATTCTGCCCTGCTCCCTGGTCCCAGCCATGAATGCCGAGGACATGGAGCTGGGGTGGTTCCGTACCAAGTTCTCAGAACCAGTGTTCATCTATCGGAACCGCCAGGAGCAGAATAGGGAGCTGATGCCCCAGTACGCAGGGCGGACCTCGCTGCTGAGGGAGCTCCTCACCCAGGGGCAGGTTGTCGTGCACATCCAGAAGGTCCAGGCTTCAGACAATGGGATGTACGTCTGCTTCTTCAAAACCAGAAGCTACTATGAAGAGGCCACTTTAGAACTGCAGGTGGCAGGTGGGTGACCTGATCTGTATTCTAGATCTGGACCTTGGGAGTACTGGACTTGGGAGGAAACTCATGTAAAAAACATCTCATTTCATATGTAAGGGAGGACAGCACATTCACTCATTGATGTTCTCGATATAAATCTTGTGCATGGAGCCCCTAGTGTGTCAATCAGGTTTACTCACACATCTTTGGTGTGGGCATGGAAGTAAAACCAAAACCAAAGTTTTCTCCCAGAATTCATCTTTGCAAACATGGTAGGGAAACACAAGTGTTTCATGGCCGAATAAGCACCAAACCAGAACATGAGACACATCACAGGCAGTCCATTAAGGGACTGTACAAAGAATCTCATTGTTTTTTTACTTAGTCAATCAGATGTAACATGAATTCCATTTTAAAAAGATTTTTATTTAGTTTTACTTATTCAAATGAGCAACAGAGAATGATAGAGATAGAGACCTTCTATCTGATGGTTCACCATCTGAACGCCAACAAAAGCACCAATGGCACAAGTGATCTCCAAGCCTCTGCTTCAGTCAGGCTAAGCCACTCTCTCAGTGTGGAAGTCGGGTCACATGGCCAACCTCAGAGAGTCAATGTGAAGGAATCACATGATGAGTGATAGAGGGCTCATTCCATATAAAGATGGGCGAAGTATAGGAGTTATTTTAATAATATGTATTAAGTTCTGAAAGTCTGATTTTCTAGTGTAGGTAAGGAAACCTGACAGAGTTGGGGGGGCATAAGAGAAGGGGGTGAGGAGACAGGATTATTCATTGCTATAAATTTGGAACTGATTTACAGAGAGAGGCAGTGGGAATCCTAGCAGGTGCCTCAGGAGTGAGTGAGGTGAGGAGATCAGAGGTTCAGGATGGAGTCCTGGGGTCAAGTGTCTGCTCCTGGTTTCTCTGGGCCTCAGTCTTCCCATCTGCACAGTTGAGGAGAAAGCCCCCTACTCTGTGCCCCCATGGGTCCCAGGGCTCTTTCCCCTCCTTCAGGCCACGCCCTCCCATGGAATCTCCAGAATGTGACACAGTGACTCCCCTGTAGCTGTGCCACACCCAGACCCTGCTGAGGCCCTGGGCCAAGTGGTCTCCAAGGTCTCCACAGCTCCCCTCTTGCAGGCCTGGGCTCTGCCCCTCAAGTGCACATTGAAGGGCAGGAGCAGGACGGGGTCCGCGTGTTGTGCGAGGCCTCAGGCTGGTTCCCGAAGCCCCAGGTGCAGTGGACAGACCTCAGCGGGAAGAAGTTCCTGGAGTTCTCTGAGGCCCATGCCCAGGACGCAGCAGGGCTGTTCAGCGTGGAGGTGGCTCTGGTGGTGAGAGACAGCTCTGCAGGGAGTGTGAGCTGCTCTGTCCTCAATCCCATCCTGGGCCAGGAGAAGGCGATGGCTGTGTCCATCCCAGGTCGGTGCTGCTTCTCATTCCTGGCAGGGTTGGAGGTGGTGCCGGCATCCCTGAGTGTGCGGGGTGGGCCTGGGTGCTCCCCTGACTGGGTCTCTGCCTGGGCCCCAGAGCCCTTCTTCCCGCAGGCCTCTCCCTGGAAGGCAGCTTTTGCTGGGAGCCTGACCCTGCTGGGGCTCCTGCTCTTTGGGGCTGGCTGCTTCACCAGGAGAGAGCACTCTGCAAAGCTGCAGGAGAGGGAGAAAAGGGAAAAGCTGCGCTGGGATAAGGAGGAGGACCAGCGGGCAGAGGAGGAGGCACTAAAGGCCAGAGGTAGGAGGCCAGGGGCCAGGCAGGTGGGGCAGCTGGTGCTGAGAGGAAGGATGCTGGGAGATGAGTCTGTGGGTTCAGCTCTCCAGAGCAGGTGGCTGTGGAGACCCAGACAGGACAGCTGGAGGCTGGAGCTGTGCGTGGGTCTGGAGTAAGAACTTTCCTTAGATACAGATGAGGTCTTTCCTGTGGGTTCTCCAGGCACATGGTCTCTTCTTTTCTTGGCATGGAAGTTCAAGGTTTTTTCTCTCTTTCAGATGAGCTGCAGGTGGATCTAGGTAAGCTCTGCTCCCCTCCTGAACTCTCTGTGTCCCTTTGTGGAGGAAGCTCTGGGTCTCAGCTCACCTGTTCCCTGTGTGCTGCTTTTCAGGTAGGAGGAAGACAGCTTACCTGGCTGGTGAGTGACTCTCCAGATGTCCCGTGGTCTCTGTCGCACCTGTTCCCAGCTGTTCCCTCCTTGTCTCTGTCCTGGCACAGACATGTGGACCCCTTATTAGTGCAGCAGTGGCAGTGGTGGTGGCAGAACCCTGCTCCCTGGGCTCTCTCACACCCTGGTTTCTGTTTGAAGTCTGGGCTCCAAGACGTGTGTGCAGTGATGGGCATGGAGTCTGCCTGAGTCCTGGGTTTCTTTCCAGTCTAGGCCTCTGCCCTATTTGAGAATTGTTAGTGTTTATCCTCCAATGCTCTAGCTCTTGACTGCACCAAAGGCATATGCCAGAAGCTGTGAGAGTTCAAGACAGGAGTGAGAGGAGCAAATGTGAGGTCATTGTGTTTGGGAGTGCGATTTCTGCCCCCTCCCTCCTTCCTAAACACCACCCAGGGGGAGTCATTCCTGTCCTGCTCTCCAAGGTGCTGTGAAAAAATGAATGGCAGAGGACAGGGCTGCTGACCAGGTGTGGAGATGTGATGTAATGAGCTGAGCACTTCTCAGAGTAGGGATGCTTCTCTCTAAAAGAAATTATTCTAGAGAAATGTTGTGTAGCCTGTTAAACATGAGCCTGCAATTCAGGCATCCCATGTGACTGCTGGTCCATGTCCCGCTGCTCCATTTCTTCCAACTCCCTGCTAATCCTCCTAGAAAAGCAGTGGAAGATGGCCTAAGTACTTGAGCTCCTGCACCCACATGAAAAACCAGGAAGAAACTCTTAGTTTTTGCTTTGCCCTGGTCCAGCCCTGGTTGTTGGCCATTTGGAGGGTGAACCAATGGATGGAATATTCTCTTTCTCACCCTCTGTCTCTGAATTCTGCCTTTCAAATAAATAAATATTTCTTTTTTAGAAAACATTTTCTCAAGGAATATTTGGCCCCTTAGACTCTGCAGTTGGCCTTACATCCATTAATTTCCTCCTTTAATTTCCCCCAATGTCCCTGCCAGGAAATGCTGTACATTTATTAATTGCTATGAAAATGGAGTAAATTGCTCTTTTTTACTATGTTCACAGAGATAGTATTTGGTCCTGATGAACAGCACTGAGGGTCCAGTGACACAGGAGTCTTTGTGGGTTTTGAGGCACGGGGCAGAGAGCTGACAGCCAAAAGTCACCAGCAGTGGGGCAGGGGTGCAGCTCAGCTGTCCTGCAGGCTTCCTGATCTGTGGTCAGGGAGTTTCCCACAATCCTCTGCTGTCTGCACCTGCAGGAGGCCCCTCCTGTGCAGCCCCTCTCCTCCTGCAGAGTCTGACCTTCAGCACAGAGGACAGGGAGGGCTGAGCAGGTGGTGTGGCTGTGGTCTCACCAGGGTGTGTTTCCTTTCAGCCTGGAGGAAGGCGCAGCTGTATGATGGTAAGTGACGCTGATGGCTCCTCTGCCTCCCTGCCCTGCCTCTGCCCTGCCCCTTCTCTACCTGTGGACTCAACTCCTGATGGGCTGGGTGTCCCTGCTCTCCTTGTCAGTGTTGTAGCCCGTAAGGGAAGACAGCAGGGACTCCTCTGTGGGACCACAGCTCTGCTTCCATTCTGGGCCCTTTGTCTACTGCAGGTCATGGTTAGCATTAGCGACACCTTCTTAAAACCCCTGTTCAACTGATCCTTGTCATTGGTGGGGTGACCACCGAGTGTTCAGGTGTGAGGAGAGCCTGGAGCAGGGCACCGACTGCAGATCAGGAAGTGCCGCTCTCCAGAATGCTCTGGAAGTCATGCTGCTCAGGACCCAGAGTTTACTAAGAGGGTGGTGGGATTTTTATTCTTACCCCCAAATTCCTCCCTTCAAGACCCACTTTGGTGTTCCTGGCCCTGGAATATGCTCTTCTCTGCTTCTTCGTGCTCTGAGCACTGTCCAGCCTGGGTTTCTTCCTCTAAGTATCAGTGGTTGCTGAGGAATTAATTACTCTGAGTAAATGTTCTAAATTTGGGCACAAAGCCTCTGGGATGTTTATGGACAGATTCCTGGGTTGGTGTCTCTGGTATATCTGAAATTAATTGCAATGTTTTTGTACTCTGAGCAAGATTAGAAAAGCTTAAATATGTGTTTGATGGGGCTGGCACTGTGGTATGCGGATTAGACCACCACGTGCAATGCCAACATCCCATATGGGCACAGTTTTGAGTCCCTACTGCTTCATTTCTGATCCAGCTCCTCACTGATGTGATTTGGAAAGCAGATGGTCCAAGTGGTTGGATCCTTACACCTATGTGGGAGATCAGGATGAAGCTCCTGGCTGCTGGCATTAGATTAGCCCAGTTCTGGCCATTGTGGCCATTTTGGGAGTGAACCAGTGCATGGAAGATTCCCCCACCCTCAATGTGTGTGTGTGTGTGTGTGTGTGTGTGTGTGTGTGTGTGTTTCTTTCTCTCTGTAACTCTGCCTTTCAAATAAAGCATAATTCTTTTACAAACTGTATTTCACATGCAGAGAGTGAGAGCAAGAATGAGAGTGAGAGATACCCGTCTCTCATTTCACTCCCTAGCTGCTAGCAATAGCCAAGATTATGCAAGGCCAAAACCAGGAGCCTGGACCTCAATCCATATTTCTACATGCATGTCAGTAACTCAGCCCCTCAGTGTTGGCTCTGGGGGTCTCCATTGGCAGAATCTGGAGTCTGTAGCCTGAGCCTGAGATGGGGATTGAGGCAGATTTTTCAGTGTTGATGGTGGGTGTTTTAACCACTAAGCTAAGTACCTGCCATGTTTTTTAAAAAAAATTTTTTTTGAGTAAGAGTGAGGGAGGGTGGAAGGGGAGGGAGAGAGGGAGAGAGAAAGAGAAAGAGTGAGATAAAGAGAAAGAGAGAGAGAGAAAGAGAAACACTCTCATTGGCTGTTCCATTCTCCCAAATCTGCAATGGCCAGGGACTTTTTTGAACGGTGCTGGAGCAAAGTCAGGAGCTGAGAACCCAGTATTGGTCTCCCATATGGCTGGCAGAAACCAAATTTGATGCATCATTTACTGCTTCCAAGGATGTGCCTTGGCCAGAGCTGGAATTAGGAGTTGGCTCTGGGAATCAAACCCAGGCCTCTGACATTGAATACAGATATCCTAGCCCCTGTCTTTGCTGGAAGGCCAAACTCCTGCCCCGAGTAGGGGCGTGTGTGTGTGTGTGTGTGTGTGTGTGTGTTTACAGGAACAAAAATGTAATATGTGATTGTTCACTACCATTTTCTCACACCTCAGAAGAATGCTGTATTTAACAGCTCAGGCACTGCTTTGATTTTTTAGGGATGATATATGAATACTGGAAAAGGAGAATCATAGAAAAATAGAAATAATTACCAAGGGACTGAGTATGAAGGAAATGATGTGGAAGGTCAGGAAACCTTAGCATTTCCAGGCCCTGTGGCTGCCCTTAAGGGTGATGTGGAAATGCTGAGAAATCTGCAGAGGTTGGAGTAATCCATGTGAGTGAGTGTGATGATGGTGGATCAACTGCTGAGCTTAAAGCTGCTGCACAAGGTCACACAGTCTGCAGTGGTTCATTACAGAGGAGCAGACAGTGACGTCACCACAAAGCAGGGGACCCAGTGATGAGGTCACGAGGCTTGCCCATCTGGCAGCAGTGAAGTTGTTAAAGAGGCTGCAGAAATACGGTATAGAGGACGTGAATGAGATTGATTTGAGAATTTCTATAACATACGATGTTGAGGGAAGCACAGATACCAAGGGTGATTTATGTCTCAGTGAGCTGTATAAAACAAACTGTAGAATTGAGACACCTTCTGGAAATTGCTGTGAGCAACTAGAAATTCTTGGGAGAGATAACAGAAAAAATTTAAAGCAGAAGAAAGACCATCTTGAATTTGAATCTCAGAGCCTCAGGGCCAGCTGGAATGTTAACAGCTACGTACAGACAAATTAGAATGTCAGCTGGTTGAATATTGAGCAGAGGTGGATAAACTCAGGAAAGGGCTGGAATAATTCAGGTCTCCAATTCCAGAGCTTTGAAGATGACTCCTGTGAGTCACAGAAAGAGAAGCGTCAGTGAAAACAAAGGTGTCTTCTAGGGGCATTTGTTAGAAGGTACTGATCAGTGAAATCACTTTCAATAAACTTCCTTCAATTTTTTTTTCTTTTCTTAAAAAAAGCTGGAGTCAGCTACTCTGATGTGGAACATGGGTATCTCAATTCCAGTTAACACAAGCTCACCAAACTTACATATTTTTTAAAGATTTATTTATTTATTTGAAAGGCAGAGTTACAGAGAGGCAGACACACACACACACACACACACACACACAGAGAGAGAGAGAGAGAGAGAGAGAGGTCTTCCATCCATGGTTCACTCTCCAATTGGACACAATGGCTGGAGCTGTGCCAATCTGAAGGCAGGTGCTTATTCTGGGTCTGCCATGTTGGTACAGGGGTCAAAGGGCTTGGTGTTGGGCCATCCTCTACTGCTTTCCCAGGCCATAGCAGAGAGCTGGATTGGAAGTGGAGCAGCTGGGTCTCAAACCAGAGTCCATATGGGATGCGGTGCTTCAGGCAGTGGCTTTACCTGCTATGATACAGCACTGGTCCCCATTTTGTGTGATTTTGTTTCCTATCAAGAAAATCAACCAAGACAGCAATGCCAACTTCTATGAATGCACCTGTGAAAGTGTGGATGGTGGTCACGATATTATCACCACTGTAGAAATGCATTTTACTATTATTGTAAACCTTCTAATCCTGTGCCTGTGTCCACTGCTCTCATGCTGCCTTCCCTGTAACCAGCAAGTAAAGCTCTCTCACTGAGGACTCCTCAGACTCTGATTGTGGATGGAGCCTTTGCTTTTGTCAGCACCTGCCTGTCTCCTCCCCAGGGATGAGCAAGGAGGTGGAGGAGACGCAGAGGCCTTGGGGAGGTCAGGAGAGGCTTCTTGTGCTCTCCTTTTAGTCCTTCCAGGTGCTCATGCTGGGAAGGCCAGGATCAGCTGGTCCTTCAGCACCTGTGTTGTCAGCTGAGGAAGGGCAGGGCAGGTCCTGTCCCATCACTGGGGGCAGTGTTGGTGACTATGCTCCATGACAGTAGAGTTCATGGGCTTGGTGACTTGGTTTTGAATGGGAAATTGATGCACTGTGTGGCCTTTCCTCCTATCCAGACCTTCCCTTGCCCACTGGTTCTCTGGGTCCTCTGAGGCCCTCCATGACCCACCACAGTGCATGGGAATTTCTAGGTCATGATTTTCCCTGTGCAGGTGACAGGAGTCCTCATGCTCTCTCCAGACACCTTCTCCTGCCAGTTCCCCTCCTCCATGCTGGGCGTAGCTCCTGAGAACCCATGATCACAGCAGGTATCTGTCTGTTGCCATGAGAAGACCTCAGCCTTGGTGGCTTCCACCACACACTGACTGTCTTACAGCTCTGAGGCCAGAAGTCAGAGACAGGTCTCCCTGGGCTAAAACCCATGCAAGTCTGCATCCCCTCTGCCAGTACTTGTTTCTCCAGAATTGGAACACACTTGCACACCTAAGTTCATGCCCAATTCCTCTGTCTTGAGGCCAACTATGTAGGCATCTTCCCGACTCTGGTCAGCTCCTCATAATAACTTCTCTTGCACACACAGGTTGGCAGGTTCTGTGCTTTCAGGGTTCAAATGATTAGATTGGATAATTCAGTGAGTTATACGACCTTCAAGGTCCTTAACATTTATCCCATCTGCAAAGGTCCCTTTCCTGTTAGGTGACTGAGTCACGGGTTCTAAGAAATTAGCACACTGATATCTCTAGAATCATCCTCCAACTTCATACCAACAGTTGTAGTTGCCTGTGGTTTACAAGCAACCTGAAAGTTCAGTGAGTCCTTCTTATGTAAATGGAGGGGCAAGAAATTTTGATCTCCCCAATTTATTCTTAAGAAAACCTGGCTCCATGATGATTTGTGTCTAGGAATCTGAGAAGCATAATTTGAGAGTGAAATCTGGGAAATGCCTTTTCTGTTTGGTCAATGGCCTGCCTCTCAGTCTCTGGTGTTTAGCTTTATGGATTGGGAAACACAGCTGTGTGTGTGTGTGTGTGTGTGTGTGTGCACATGTGTGTGTGTGTTTGTGTAAGACACAGTACATCAGCTGAATGTCTACCATACATTTCCCCTATTACTCCCTGTTTTAGAGGATAAGATGCTGGGCTGATGTGTGCAGTCTGTGCAGACCCCTGATATGTAATGTGTGTTCTCTTGTAGATTGGCGGAAGGAACAGTTTCAGGCTTGTAAGTGACTTCGTATTCTTTCTGGGTGCTCTTCCCTGTGGCCCCCATGGCTCTGGCTTCTCCTGCAGTTCTCTGTGCTGGTACAGATGCTGGCACCATCATGGTAGAAGGATTGGGACTGAAGTGGCAGGAACAAAGCGAGGCTCATCATCAAGCTCTCTGTGACACCTGTGACCCTCAGAGAAGTCTCCTGGTTCTTCCTTCTGCTTGGAGGCCACGGGCCTGTGTCCCAGGGCCCTATCTCAGGGGCTTTCTCCCTCCCTTGTGCAGCTAGGTGGGTCTGGGGATGGTTGTGCATCCTTGTTATGGGGCAAGAGGGGACCTTGCATAATTGTAAATTCTCTCTGCAGGTTCTGTTACTCTGGATCCAGGTTCTGCCCATGTTGGTCTTGCCATGTCTCCTGACAAGAAGAGCGTGAATTGGACAGACCCTAGTGTGGGCCTGACTGACACCTCCAGTGCATTGGGCCTTGAGGGCATCACATCAGGAAGACGTTACTGGGAGGTGGAGATCAGGAGTGGATTTGCCAGCAAGTGGGCTGTGGGGGTCTGTAGAGAGCATGTGACAAGGACAGGCTGGTATAGAGAGTCCCCAGATGAGGGTTTTTGGGTTGTGGGGTGGTTTTACAATAGATACTTTGCCTGGACTAAGCCTTGGCAACCTCTATTCCTTAGGCAGAATCCCCGCAGGGTGGGGATTTTCCTGGACTACAGTGAGGGGGACGTCTCCTTCTACAACATGACTGACGGCTCCCACATTTTCTCATTCCCCCCAGCTTCTTTCTCTGGGACCCTCTTTCCATACTTCATGCTTCGGGGAGATGTGACCCTGAGCATCTGCCCCACAGAGGGGGGCTCTGAGGGGCTCCCTGTGCCCCTTAGCAAGTCTCCTTCTTTGGAGGAGGCTGTGAGGCCCTCAGGGGAGGAGCTCAGCCCAGGCTCTGGAATGGATGGAGCTCCCCCAGGGGCTGAGTCTCCATTGCTGCCCTGAGCCCCATAGGGGCCCTCACTGCCCTGACTCCTCAGTGAGACTCTTGCTGGGGCTGCAGGCTCCTGGGACAAAGTCTCTGGGGCAAGTCCTGCATGGCCCAAGAGCTTTCTTGTCTCGTGGTTATGCGAGCTGCTGGTAAAAGCCTGTGTTTAAAAAACAGAAGATGCAAGTTCACAGCTGTTTGAACTCATTTAAAATAAGCTAAAAATTTACTGTGGGAATTTGTTTTCATATTTTTTGTCTTGAAATATTTTTTATTAATTTTCAATTCATTTTGGATATGAATAGGGCTGAAGTCTGAATTACTAAGCCCAAGAAAGCAGAGTTTAATTATCCAATTTGAATGTGAGCAGACGGCCTAGAGGTTGAGGGGGGTCCCCAGCTCTGTTCTGGGAGGTTTTGTTCTATTTGACTACAGAAATTGGACATCTGAACATTTCCTGGAAATGAGTGACTGATGGATTTTTGGTGGAAAACTATTTAATGGTAAACCTTCTTTGCTTCCTTTCTGGAATGGAGGAAACACACATGATTCTCCACACTTCAGTAAATTTCTGTTCCCAGTGAACAAACTGCTGTGTTAACTCAGGGAATCTAAGGGGAGGGCTTGGATCCCCTTCTGTGTCAACACTGCAGCTGTGGGAAGAAGAGAGCTGCTAGCAGGGTAGCAGTGGATCCTGAGTAAGATGAAGACGAAGACAAGAATTTCCTGATGCAAATCCAACTGCGGAGAGCTTTGACCATGAGCCTGGTTCTAGTTACTCAATGAATTTCCTCTTTATGATCCAAGTCCAGTTGTCACAATGAGTGGAAAACCACAGCAAACAAAATGAAGCAGGACTGCTGAGGACTCAGATTCTTCCAGCAAGGAGACGTCCATTCTTCCAGATAAAATACTTTGACCAGGAAGGGGCAGGTGGAGCAGGGGTCCTGATGCTGCTTGAGACCCCACGTCCCATGTTGGATGCCTGGCTGGGTTCCTGTCCTGGTTCTATTTCTGATTCTCACTTCCTGCTAATGCACACTCTGGGAGGAAGCAGTGATGGCTGAAATAGTTGGATTCCTGCCAGCCATGTGGGAAACCTGGATTGAGTTCCTGTCTCTGTCTTCAGCCTTGTCCAGCAACTGTTGTTTGCATTTGGAGAGGGAATCAGTGTCTGGAAGATCTCTGTCTTCATTTCAAATAAAATGAAAAAAAAATCTGATTGGCTATCAATTCTGACTGAGTGTGACAGACATGAAAAGGGAAGTGGGAGAAGGAAGTGGTGGATCTCACCTCTGGCCTTGTAACCAGTTTTGCCAATAAGGAAGACAGCAGCTGCTATGGTTCAATATTTGTGTTACCAAGCTCAGTCGGGATTGCAGTCTTATAAGTTGTAGATTAACGGGAATGAGGGGGTGGAAACTTAATCAAATTACTGTGTTTAGAGTTGAGGATTTGGGAAGTGATTGGAATGGAGCAGGTTGTTAGGGCAGAGCCCCTAGATTGAATCTTGGTGGATTTATGGGAGTGGTAAAGGAACCTCACTGACACAGAGAGAAGTGGGCGATGCTGCCATATTGTGATTTTCAAAGGCGGCCCCTGTGAAAGTCTGCATTGTGCTGGACTTTGGCTTCCCAGAGTTGTGAGCCAGAATAAACTTCTTGTCTTTGTCAAGTTACTCTGCCTCAGGAATTTCATTACTTCCTTAGAACGCTGACTAATTTTTGTCTTTGCTTGTCTTGTGTGTGTTGTGTATGTCTTTGTAGATAGTAATCATTTTCTTCTTCTCTCCTTAAAGTTATGTTGTATGTAAATTGTTTTAGATTTGGTTTATATTATAATCATATATATTGTATGTTTTTATTTATTCTCATTTTTATTTGAAAGCCAGAGAGAGAGAGAGAGAGGGAGAGAGGGGTAAAGGGATCTTTTGCCCACTTGTTCATCCCCACATGTCTGCAGCATTTGGGGCTAGGACAGGCTGCAGCCCGGAGTCAGTGGCTCCTTCTTGGCCTCCCCTGTGTGGCAGGGTCTGAAGAACCTGCATAAGTACCTTCCTAGTTGTGTTGTCATGATGCTGGGTCAGAGGCAGAGTAGCCGGGACTTGAACCAGGCACTGTGCTGGGGGATTCTGTTGTCCTAAGCTTGGCTGCACTACAATGCCACCCTTTTGTCTCCTTAGAGCTTTCTTTTCCTCTTTATAGTGAACCACATTTCTCTAGTTAGTAGTTTTTAGGTTACATTTTCCCTGTTCAGGTGACTGATGTGGTTTCCGTCTCATGAGTGGACTCTGCCTGATGTAATCCTCTAAGCCACAGTGCAGCCCAGAGGAGGGGCTGAGCTGCTCACACTGTGTGGGAAAGGGGAGCTGAGGTGCTCACACATTTATCAACATGCTTCACCCAAGAATGAGACCATACAAATGTACTCTACAGGTTCTTGCTTGGACTTTTGCTTGTATTCTCAGTGTACTCATATATTAGCTGTCCTATTTATCCCCATTCCATTTTGCAGGTATCTTCATGACACTGCATAACTTTTGGATTTTCTTTCTTTGAAAGAGACAGAAAAGGCAGGCATGCAGATGATGTGATATTATTTACCAAAACAGGAGTGATCTCTCTCTCTTCTTTTTAAAGATTTATTTATTTACGTGAAATGCAGAGTTACATAGAGCTTGAAACAGAGGCAAAGAGAGAAGTCTTCCATCTGCTGGTTCACCCCCAACATGGCCACATGTGCCAGAGCTGCGCCAATCTGAAGCCAGGAGCCAGGAACTTCTCCCGGGTCTCTCATGTGGATGCAGGGTTCCAAGGACTTGGGCCATTTTGCACTGCTTTCCCAGGCCATAGCAGAGAACTGGGTTGGAAGTAGAGCAGCCGGGACTTGAACCACTGCCCACATGTGATGCAGGCACTGCAGGCAGTGGCTCTACCCGCTACACCACAGTGCGGGACCCAGGAGTGATCTCATTAGCTAAGTGCACCAGCTGCCTTAATAGCTTCAGAAGCAGTGATTAAACATCACTGTTGTAGCACTTAGATAGATTTATAAGTTTTCTCATTGTACATTTTCAGTGAATTTATTTTGGGAGTTAATATTGATCAAAGGTACCACATACTTTTCTGAGTATCCCAAAGCCTATAGTTTTGTTGCCCCATAAGATGTTTGCCACTTTACCCTCTTTCCCAGTGTACTTACTCATTTTTTAAAAAGATTTTTTTGTTTTATGTGAAAGTCACAGGTGCATGGGGGGGTGGGGAGAGGGATCTTCCATTGTTAGTTGACTGCCCAGATGTCCCTAATGACCGGCTGGGCCATGCTGAAATCAGGAGCAGCAGCTTCGTCTGGGTCCCTGACTTGGTCCTGGGACCAAGCACTTGGGCCATCCTCAGGTTCTTTTCCAGGCACAGAGGCAGGGAGCTGGATCAGAAGACTTGAACTGGAGCCCTTCAGGGATGCTAGTGTTGCAGGAGGAGGCTTTATCCTCTGGGCCACAACGAAGACTCCAATGTATTTTCCAGTGCCTTTCCTGATGGATAATACACAGTCTATTTTTCCAAACATTCCCTGAAGTACAGTTGTACCAGTTCCACTACTGATTAGTTACTGAAATAAATACTTTGATTTCTATCTTTGCCTAGAGTCATATTTATGACCTTATGAAAATTGTACACTATTTTCTTACATTTAAACAACATAAAAGAGGAGTGGGGAGGGTGATTGTAAGGCCACCTCAAACCACAACCAAACACGAGTAACGGAAAGGGTTTATTGGGGGAAAATCAGACAGACCAGAAGGAAGGGGCGAAGAAGGAAAAGGAGAGAGAGGGGAGAGTGTAAGGGAGGGATATATATAGAGAGAGAGAATGAGAGAGCTCTTGCACCCACTGGCTCACTCCTGGAACAGCCAGTCAGCCCGTGCTGGGCCAGGCCGATGCCAGGAGCCAGGAACTCCATTCAGGTCCCCACATGGGTGTCAGGGTCCCAGCACTTGAGTCCTCATCTGCTGCCTCCCAGAATGCATTAGCAGGAAGCTGGGTCAGAAGCAGAGCAGCCAGGAATCAAGCCTGCTATTGAATGTGAGTTTTGGGCTTCTGAACTGTGGGTTATCCAACCACTTATGTTGAATGCTCCTTTTTCTATTAAATAAGGTGATGTTTTGAGTTTTTCTGCAGTCTGAACATACACAATGCTTCTGTACTTGTATTCATCCCCCTCCTCTGACAGCAGGTGTCTTGTGAGGTGTTTGGTCCCTTCCTGTTCTCCTGCCCATGTAACTCATCTCCTGGCTGAGGTTCTGTCTCCTGTCTGCAGAGTCTTCCTCAAGAATCCTTTCTACCACTCTGTCTCCATCTACTCAGTCTGGACAGCCGAGGTCTCACTCCCCTGCCTTTCCTCACTACAAATGCAAAATAAGACACACCCTTGGCTTTGCTGTCCATTTCTCACAGTGCATTTGGCCTCAGCACTCCTCACTTCAAGGGACTCCCAGGGCTTGGGTGATTGACAGCCGTGATATTGCTACAGATCACATCCCCATCAAGGTAAGGATTACCATCAGCCCCTCCTGTGCCCCCTCAGTCACTGTCCAGCTCCAGATCCCAGCACGTGGTCATCACCACCCTCCTCTGCTGAGCACGTCCTTGGGGGAGCATTCATGGGAAACACAAGTATCCACTTTCTGTACAGTCAGAGACGTCTGTCCACAGAGCCTTTCCTCAAATGTCCTTGTCACAAATTTTCCAGGAATCTTCCTTCCAACTCCTCAGCCAGCCCATCACACTATTGGCCACAGCCTGTGAACTGACAAATACTCGCAGGCCTGGGTGTTTTTCCCCAGTCAAGTGAGCAGTCAGGTGCTCTTCACCCCTGTGCTCACTGACGTCCCAGAAAGGGGCTGCAGTGCTGCCACTGCCCACTGGGTGGTGCCTGCCTGTGGTCAGAGCCATTTGTAAGTCAGGCTGAGCCTTCTCTCCCCTGTCAGGTGATCCTAGGAGCTCCCATGGGACCACAGGCACAGACTGGGTGGGGAAAGGCAATGCTGTGTGAGGGAGGGGCCATGGGCATTGGGCCGTGTCTTCCTGTGACTCAGCTGTGAGTGCAGGGCCTGCTCAGTGGATGCTGCATGCAGTACACTCTCCCATGTGATGATGGAGCGGGGCTGTGCATGCCCTACTGTGCAGCCTCTGAATCAGCGCACAGCCAGTGTGACAGTTAGAGAGAGAGAGAGAGAGAGAGAGATCTTCCATCTGCTGTTTCACTTCCTAATGGCTACAACAGCTAGGGCTGAGCCAGGCTGATACCAGGAGATAGGAGCTACTTCCAGGTCTCCCATGTGTGTGGTAGGGGCCTAAGCACATGGCCATCTTGCACTGCTTTTCCAGGCCATTAGCAGGGAGATGTAATGGCTGTGCAGCAGATGGGGCTCCAACTCGTGCCCATATAGGATGTAGGCATTGCAGGCTGACACATCACCTGCTGCATCACAGAGTCAGCCTCAGAGAAAAAATATTTTTTGCAACAAGAGGCATGGTGGGAGCTTGTAGTTGGAGAGGCAAACAGAAGAGTGGAAAACCACAGCTTGGAGTGTGACACTGGGTTCAAGTCCTGCCTTCAGCACCATTTACCACCGTGTGATGTTGGGAAAATATCAGAGAGAGAGACTAGAGAAGAGCCTAGGGAAAAGCCGGATGGAAAAAGTGCCGGAAGAAGTTAGGATTGAAAGCGAAAGTGAAAGCTGGAAGAAACTTAGACTCGGATATGGACTATGGAGGGGAAGTTAGGAGAAATCTATGGTTGAAAGCAAAAGTGAAAGCTAGAAGAAACTTAGACTCGGATACGGACTGTGGGGAGAAGCCAGGAGAAATGAGAGAGAAATATTGTTGGAAGAAAAGTTAGGAAACATACCGGGTAGAGAAAAATATATGTTAGGGAAAGTGAAGCCGTGGGGGCAGGCCAAAGCAGAGACGTAAGCTAGGTTGGAATCCGTCAGATTAGCCCGGGGAGCAAAAGACGGGAAGCCAAACCGAAAAGCGGAGATGTAAGCTAGCTTGGATTTCGTCAGGTTAGCCCGGGGAACTTAGACTGAAAACTAAACCAACCGATGGCAGAAATGTGAGCTAGGCTGTGATTCGCGGAAGCCGCTGAGTGCAGAGAAAGCGCGTGGAGCACAAGCAGAGAGAGCGCACGGGGCGCGAGTAGATAGGAAGTGCGGGGCTGGCGCGGAGGCCGTGGTGCAGGCGCGAAGGGGCGCAGAGACCGCGGAGCGCGCGCAAGGCCGGGAAGCCACGCAGATGAGAGAAGCGCGGGCTGAAGCCGCCCAGAGCCGGGAAGCTGCCGTGGGGCGAGGTGCCGAGAAGCCCCCTGGGGTGGGTGCCGGGAAGCCACGGGGATAAGAGAAACAGAAGTTTAGAAGTAAAATGAGAGAAATAGGAATGCTGGCAGATAGAAGTAAAATAGGAGAGATAGGAATGCCCGGAGATAGAGAAATAGAGAAAAATAAGGCCTCCCCACAACATGGCAATGAGAGAGCTCAGATTCGGTCTGCCTGATTAATGAGGCGGTGAGCACCTGCGGGCGGCTAGCAGCTTATGCGCCGCAGGTCACTGAAGACAGGCACGTTATCAACACCAATAAGTCTCCCCACAACAGGGCAATGAGAGGGCTTGGATTCGGTCTGCCTGATTAGGCGATAAGCACCTGCAGGCAGAATATCCGCTGCAGGTCACCGAAGATAGGTATGAATCAACATCAATAAGTCTCCTCACAATACGGCAATGAGAGAGCTTGGATTCGGTCTGCCTGATTAAGGCGATAAGCACTTGCAGGCAGCTCGAGCAGAGCATGCACTGCAGGGCACCGAACACAGGCACGCATCAGCGCCTAAAAACCTCCTCACAACATGGCGAAGAGAGGACCCAGATTCGGTTTGCCTGATTGGTAGGGCTTGTAAGCACCTGTGGGCAACTCTAGCAAACAGAGCAGAGTGTGTGCCACGGGGCACCGAAGACAGGTGCGTATCAACGCCAAAAATAAAAAGAAAGGGGGAACTGTGGGGAGCAACTCGGACTAGACTAAGTTACTGGAATTAAGACTTATTCTATACATCTGCTCTCCCACAACATGGCGCTGGGAGAGGAGTAAACAACTTTTACACAGCTGCCTCCAGTTCGACCAGTAACCTGCAGGAGCTGATCCTGCTCCTGATTGGAGGAGAGCAGCGTACTCGGCATGTGGGTAGCAGAGTTGGGATTGGTGGAAGAGGACTATAAAGGAGGAGAGAGACAACATGCACCAGGAACACCTGAGGAACATCTGAGAAGCCCCCGAGAGAGCCAGCCGGCGGTGTGCCGCTCCCCCGCAGAAGTGGGGAAAGTGGCAGGGGGAACCACCCTTCCACGGAGGTGGAAGGACGGCAGCCAACCCGGGAAGAACCAGCAGCAAACCCGGGAAGGGCCGAGAACACAAAAGAACAGCGCAGGGTCCTGTGTCGTTCCTCCGCGAAGAGGGGGAGCGACACCCAGTGACTGACAAAGTGCAGCCCTTGTAAGTACCGGGCTTTGTCCTTTCTGTCACAGGAGGACGACTGTGGACCCGGCCACGCTTCCTAGAGGACATCTTTCCCACTGCAGGGAAGCTTCCTGGGGTTTGGTCAACCTGGGCCCAGCTGCAGGACAACTTGTCTCCTCTTCTGCCTCTCTCTCTCTCTCTCTCTCAGCCCTCACCTCCCTGGTTCCTGATTCCAGGCTGACTTGGGGTTCTCCTCACTGGGTGACCATGCTCTGTGTCAGTGTCTGCCTGGGGCTACTGGAGGGGATGGGTTGGGGTCCTGATGCTCTGGGACAGTGGCCCTGAGGCTGCCCCTGGGGGCACTGCTCTCCTGGGAGGTGACCATGGCAGACCCCTCTTCCAGTGACAGCCAGGCTCCAGGGTCCCCTGGCAGCAGGAGGCCTGTCCCTGGCTGACCTCAGGCCCCCTGCAGTGCCTTTCTGAGAAAGCTCAGGGCTGCCTGCAGGGAAATTTCAGGATCTGTTCTGCTGATGCCAAGGATGGGGCCCAACCTCCTTCCCAGAGATTTACTCAGAGAGCTCAGGGCTGCACACGTGCGTCTCCTGCAGCTCTGGAGCTTCTCTGGGGTACCAGAGGCCATTCCTCTGCAGTGCAGTCAGCAGAAAGGTGAGACCTCTGCCTCCAGGTTCCGTGGGAGCTCAGAACCCTGACCTGTGCAGCTGCCCCATCACATACACACTGACCACCTTCCACCTTCCCACCTCCCTGGATGGACAGAGGTGCTGATGACCCAGCTGTAGGGAGATGGGTTTGCCATGAAATGAAGACAGGAGCTGACAGTGAAACCTGTGAAGGGTTTCGTGGATTATGTGACATAATCTGCTCACAGGCCCTGTCAGCTGGGTGTGCAGAAGCATGAATACTACAAGCACAAAAGGAGGCCAAGAGCAGGAGAGAGAGAGCCTGGCCCCAGGACGCCCGCAGGAGAAGCAGGAGTGAGAGCAGCTGAGCCCAGGTTGCACTGTGTGCTCTGCCCACGGCAGCCTTGGCGTGCAGCCCCATCGGCCCCTGACTTTCAAACCAGTCCATAGCACAGCGTGTGTGTCCATCCTAGATCAAGGCTGAGTGTTCCCAGCCCCCAGGACAATCCCGCCTGTCCCTTCCCGACCTCACCTCCTCCTCAGCCGGCCAGGGGTCCAGCTCCTCGCGCCACTTCTCTCACTGCAGCTCCTCCTGCTGCTCTCTCATTGCATGCATTTGTAGTCCTGCACTGCGTGGTGTTTTGGGTCTGGGTTTCAGGATTCCTGTCCTCATTTCTTAGGTTTCTGGACTGCATTGTCAGCCTTCCTGCTGGGAAGGGCTGCTGTCAGTGCTGGCCACAAGGGGGCAGCAGAGGGCTGGGAAACCCGGTGCCGCTGGCGCTGCCTCTGGGTTGGCCCTGCTTCCTCTGGGGCCTGCTGCTGTGCAGAGTTCTGGAGCAGGGGTTTGGAGCCAGGATCTCCGCACTGTTGGGAACACGCACTCCTTTAAATAATAAGGAGCTCACGGAGAAGGAGAATGAAAAGGAAGGTTATTTTGGTAGAAAGCATTGTGACTTTCATGAGCAGCTTTTCCCTAAACGCATTTCCAGGGACTTCTGGAAGAGCTCCCCCCAGGTCCTTGGCCTCCCCTCTGCCACCAGATCCCTGGACACCGCTAGGGCTGCCCCCCACGTGGTGGCCCCACTGGGAGCAGGCGGAACTCTGGGGGGAGCTGGCGCCGGCAGGGCTGACCCTGGTGGGTTCCTCACCTCGGGACCCCGGGTCTCAGCTGCGACAGGAGGACAGCAGAGGCCTCACAGTAATGCAGGAGGACGGGCAGGGACACTCTGTGTGTGCTGCTCAGAGGGAAACGCGGGGGAGTGAGCGGGGCCGAGTGTGTGGTGGGGGCCGTGGGACAGCAGAGGGCAGGCTTCCATCCAGTTCTCTCAGCCTCCCTTCTCAGGGTTTTATGGCGCCTCAGCAGCCTCTGCCTTTCGGGGGACAAGACCGGGGTCTTTCTCTTCACCACTTCCTGTAGTCCCTCCGCCAGGATTTGCCTGCTGCACCCTTGCCCAGGCAGGGCCTGATCTACACGGAACCAGAGGCGAAGGGTCAGAGAATTCCTCCAGGTCGCTGACGCCCCCATCTGGGCAGCACTGGCGCTGGTGCTCGGGGCCCAGCCACTGCCCAGCCCGGGAAAGCGCTGAGGCCCTGTGGGAGGAGGGGTCCATCGGCCCCGCCCTACCCGGATACATCCGGGCTTCTTTCTTCATAATCCTGCCTTCCTCTCTGCTTCCTGCCTTTTTTTTTTCATTTTATTTATCCATTTGAGATGTAGAGTCACAGAGAGAGGGAGAGACAGACAGAGAAAGGTCTTCCATCCACTGGTTCACTCCCCAGATGGCCGCAATGGCCAGAATTGAGCTGATTGGAAGCCAGGAGCTTAATCGTGGTCTTCGCCGTGGGTTCAGGGACTGAAGGACTTGGACCATCTTCTGCTTTTCCAGGCATGGCAGGGAGCCTGATAGGAAGTGGAGGAGCCGGGACTCGAACCGGCGCCCGCTTGGCATGTCGGTGCTGTTGCCTCCTTCCTTGATGCTCTTTCTTTGCTTGTGCCATCATCTTTCCACTTCGTTTCAAATTTTTATTTATTTTTGCTTATTTATTAGTCTGATAAATTTATTAAACTTTCATGTGGGCGCCATTGTCCTGGCTGCTCCACTTCCTGTCCAGCTCCCCACTGGTGCACATAGGAAAACAGTAGAAGATGAACAGCTTGGCTGTTGCAGCCATCTGGGGAGTGAATCAGCAGATGGAAGACCTCTCTCTCTGTCTCTCCCTCTCTCTGTCTGTAACTCTGCCTCTCAAATAAATAAGTAAATTTTTTAAAAGAAATTAGATTATAAAATTTTGCACCAAAGTAAACTGATCTTTTGATTCTGTTTTCCATGTTTTGAGGCTCCTTGTGCATCTCAGTGGTTGCAGGGAAGGGAGACCTCCTCACCTGCCCTGGACCTTCAGGTGTGGACGTGGGCTGAACGCCTGTTCTGAGCTGGGTTGGGCAGGGGTCCCAGGCCATGAGTTCTCTGCTGGCAAACTCTGGCTGGCAGACCCTGGTCCTTTGTTGGGCTGAGAGCATCCAGGTGTTCCTGAGCCACATTTGCTTGTAAACATCAGTCGTGGTGCTGACAGCCTGGACTGGGGGTGGGGCACAGACTCCTCCCCCCTGAGGGGCAGATGGCAGCCAGAGGGAGAGCGTCCACCAGGGCTCTGCTCAGCAGGTTGCCTGGTCACAGCTCAGCCCACCAGCCAGGTTGATGCTGGTTACAGATGGCAAGGAAAACTTATGAAGTTGAAACAAAATGTGTACCCCAAGTGTATGTGTGTGTGTGTTCATGTGTGTAAATGTGTCTTTTCAGTTTTCATTTATTTTTCAAAAAAGGAGAAACTAGAAAACAGTTCTTAACACTGTTTCCTGGAGAAGATAATCCAGAGAAGACAAGCTCTTTATCCTAACACTGTCAAGGTCAATGAATTTTATTTTTATCAGAATCTACTTCTGAGAAAAGAGATGGGCTGGGCAAGGATTTGGGTAGCAGTTAAGACCCAGGCTGAGACACCTGCTTCCACAGAATGCCGGCTGGATATCTGGCTGTAGCTCCTGATTCCAGTTTCTTCCTAACTCAGACCCTAGAAACAGTGGTCATGGCTCACACATGGGGTTTTAGCCACCCACATATACTTTGTGTTAACTGTTGTTTTATGGCTTAGATATTTATGGAAAACTAGTTTGAAAGCACTAGAAATAACTTAGAGGTATGACCTCCATGTTAACAAGAAGTAAGATAGGGGCCGGCGCTGTAGGGCAGCAGGTTGAAGCCCTGACCCGAAGTGCCAGCATCCCATATGAGTGCCAATTCAAGTCCCGGCTGCCTCTCTTCCGATCCAGCTCTCTGCTATGGGCTGGGATAGCAGTAGAAGATGGCCCAAGTCCTTGAGCCTCTGCACCCGCGTGGGAGACCTGGAACAGGTTCCTGTCTCCTGGCTTCCATAGGCGCAGCTCTGGCCATTGCGGCCAATTGGTGTGTGAACCAGAGCATGGAAAACCTCTCTCTCTTTCTGTGCCTCTCTCTTTCTCTCTCTATAACACTGACTTTTAAATAAATTAATTAATTAAAAAAAAAAACCTATGTGGTAGGGCATGAAAAAAAAAAAAAAAAAAAAAACGAAGAAGTTCCCTAGCATCTCTCCGCCTTGGGAAGTCTCAGTGCTGGGTAGGGCAGGTGGTGGCTGAGGGGGAGGGGCTGAGGCACTGTGAGCTCTAAGCAGGCTGTGCTGCAGCCACTCCCAGGGCAGCTGTGGTGCTGTCTCCTGCCCTGTGCTCCTGCTGACAACAGGGAGCGAGGTCCACAGGGCAGGGCACTCCCTGCCCAGGCTGCTTCTGCAAGCTCTCACTGTAGATGGTGGAAGGAGACGCAGGGGCTGGCTCTTCTGGGTGGGAGGTCCTGGTGGGGCCCCAGGGCCAGGGCCTCTGCAGAGGCTGCTGCACTGTGCCAGCTCTGCTGCTCCTCTGGTCTCCTGGGAGCCCACTGCCTCCTGGATGTCAGGAATCCTGGGCCCCCAGCATTAGACCTGGAAGCAGGGGTTGTGCGCTGAGATGTGCAGTCTGCTGGGGTCTCTGGCTCTGAAGTTTCTGGAGCTGCTGAATTTGAGACACTGCATGAAGTCACAGCTTTCCCAGCTGGGAAGAAGGAGGAGCAGGTAAGCTGGCTTGAAGACGCCTGTGGGGGAGGAGGAGGAAGGCAGGAGCAGCTGGCTGGGCAGGAGGCTGAGAGTGTGGTGGGGCACAGGGCAGTGGGAGGGGGCGGCTGAGGATGTCTCAGTGCAGGGAGCCCCAGGACAGCAGTGAGCACTGAGCCTTTACTCACTTCTCTCACTTCTGCTCCTCAGTGTCTGCTGGGACCAGGCCCTGTTCTAACCTCACAGGGTGACTGCAGCAACACAAAGGCATGGACCCCTCCCTGCATAGGAGGGGGCTGCTGTTACCTCCCCCATTTGCTGATTAGGACACTGAGTCCAGGAAGGCCAAGGAGTTTGCTAGAACTGGAGTCACCCAGAGTGGCCGAGAATGCAGGGAGCCCAGCAGAGGGGCCCTCAAGCCCGTCCTTCCCAGGACCTAAGCTGCCCTCCCCCCACCATAAACAGTGTGTGGGTCTTTCTCTGACCAAGGCTCATTTTCTCTTCTCTGTGGCCCTGCCTCCCACCAGGGTCATGAGCTGCTCACACAAAATCTTTGAATGCAGAGAGAGTGAGGATTCGCAGGTCAGCAGGAACTGGCCCTGGGCACCAGCTGAACATTGGGCCAGGACCTGGGCTTGTGGAGTATGAGGCTGGGGGTGGGGGTCAAATTTAGGTGAACACCACAGCCACAGATGCCACAGGTGCTGGGCCCCTGGGACAGGCAGCACAGGCTCGGTGAGGAGGGGTCTGTCTCTGATGCTTCTCAGGGACACCCAGGTCACCACTGGGGGTTGAAGAGCTGCAGGAAGCAGGAGGTGGTCGTCCTTCAGGGTGAGTGGCCTGAATCAGGGTCCCCTGTCCTGGTGGGGTGGTCCTGGGCACTGTGTGCACAGTGGCCTGGTTTCCTCCATGGGGCCCCTGGGGCTGAGAAAGAAGAGACCTGATTTTCCAGGTGGAGGAACTCATTCCAGGTGGGAAGAGGAGGGGCTGTTTCCCCCCAGGCTGCCCTGAGGGTCTCTGGCACCGCAGTCTCCCCAGAAGGGCTGATAGAGCCCCGGCCCAGCTGTCTGTGCTGTCGGGATCCTGTGGGCCCCACAGTGCTGGCGTGCTGAGCCTGTAGGGAAGGCTTTGCTGCTGTGAGGGCTGACGGGAGGACCCTGTCCTGCTGGTGCTCTGGGGCTGACCTGCCTGCTGGCCCAGGCCTCCTCCTCCCCGCCTCTCTCCCCAGCTCTGAGGACATGGAGCACGGCTGCCGCCCCTCTCTGCTTTGCAGTCTCCCCTCCCTGCTTCTCCTCGCCCAGCTGCCCACGTGGGGCTCTGCAGGTGAGTCTGTCCCTGTCCCTCCCTGGGGTCTTCTTCAGGAAGTGAGTGGACCCCCAGCCCTCTCAGTCAGGATGGGATGCGATTTGTGGGGGCCCAGGCTCTAGAAAGGCAATGGGGCTCCCCCAATGGTTACTTGTCATTAAAAGTTTACTACTAGTCCCTCACCCATAAAGTGAGCACATGGGATTTTGACAGTTGTCTAGGTTTTTAGGGTATTTAATTAATTAATTAATTCAAAAGATTTATTGATTTATTTGAAGGTTAGAGTTACACACACAGAGAGAGAGAAGGAGACAGACAGATCTATCCACTAGCTCACTCCCCAAATGGCTGCAATGGCTGGATCTGTGCCAGGCTGAAGCCAGGAGTCAGGACCTCCTCTGGGTCTCCCATGTGGATGCAGGGAGCCAGGCACGAGGGCCATCTTCCACTGCTTTCTCAGGCGCGTTAGCAGGAGCTGGGTCACAGAAGTGGAACAGCTGGGACATGATCAGTGTCCAGTTGGGATATGGTGTCACAAGTGGTGGTTTAACCTTCTAGGCCTCAATGCTGGCCCTTTCTGGGGGTGTTTTAATGTCAAGTATCAATAATTTGAAAATGCCTTTCCTGCAGTTTTTGGTTTCCCTCCTCTTCTGGGGTTCTGAGCACCCATTTATTTGTCCCCCCAATATTAATGGAATGCAGACTGTGTGTTAGGCTCTGCCCTGTGCACACAGCAGACAGTGCTACCCGGGGCGCCCGGGCTCTCCATCCAGCAGGAGATAGGCCTGTGTCTGTGAGAGGAGATGAGTGGTGGGTAGTGAGGGAGGCAGGGAACGTGGGTGGGATGTGGGCAGCAGCCATGCTCAGGGAGGCGGGCAGTGTAGATGGTGAGATGGGAACAGAGATTAGGAGCAGGTGAGCTGTGAGGACCCCCAGGGAAAGAGAATTCCACAGGGGCAGCCAGTACAGAGCTGGCAGTGTACTGGGGGTGAGGAGCAGCAGAGGGAAGCGCTGGCTGGAGCAGAGGGCGCCTGGGGGAGAGAAGCAGGAGATGGGGTCTGAGTGTGCTGGGTTCCACCTGCTGGGCCTGTGGGACACTCGGGAGGGGACTGGGGAGCCAGAGGAGGGCTCTGGGCAGAGGAGGGGTGTGGTTTAGCTCATGTGCTGAGAGGATCACAGTGTGGGGTGGGGAGGGAACAGCCAGGTGCCTGGTCTGTTGCCATCTCTGGGTGAGAGATGACGGTGGCTGGGCCAGGATGGAGCAGCACAGAGCTGAGGGGGGCTGTTCTGGGGCCATGGCCGCTGGTCCTGCAGAAGTGTCTTCCTGTGACCCTGTTGCCAGGCCTCAGAGGGACAAGGACTAAGAGGGAGTGGATAGGGGCTCAATTTTGTCCTTTAATCAGAGGTATTGGAGCTTCTGAGAAGTTAGGAGACAGTTTTTAAAAATTTTATTAATATAAAGAGAACGGATTTCATGCATTTTGTAGACACAGTCCTAAGGAGACAGGTTTATGGCAGAAGGAAAATTTGCATGTAAGTGCTCCTAGCATTCAGTGGAGGAGAAAACTACAGACAGAAACAACAAACTTAGGGGTCGAGGTGGGGAGCTTCCTGGTGTGGCTGAGTGACCCAGGAGCTCTGAGGGAGCCCCCCAGGGTGCTCTGTGCTCAGTTTCCAGGCCTGTCCTCCCCCAGGCCAGGTTAGGGCCATGGCGGTTCATGACCAGGAGAGTCAGCTCCCTGGGACTGCTCACAAACACTTAGACATTGTTGGGCCCACCTCAGACTGAGTGAGTCAGGAGTTCTGGGGGTGGACCTGTGATCTGGGTTTTACAAACTGTCCTGTGGATTCTGGGGCACGCTCATGGTGGAGACTCCCTGTGTAGAAATTTCTTCATGGGAGAGCCTGGGGCCAGGGGCCAGGCTCACGAGGGCGTCTGTGACATCCTTTCTGGGCCACAACCTGTGTTCTGAGGATCTCATGCAGATTCAGAGTCATCACTGCTCAGTCCCTCAGCCTGGGGGTCACATCTTCCAGCACCTGTTCCCAGTCTGCCTGTTCTTTCCCATGGTCTGTGTGTCTCTGCCCCCTGCCCGTGTCTCTCAGTTCTCAGTCTGTTCTATGTCCACAGATGAGTTCCAGGTGATTGGCCCCTCAAAACCCATTGTGGCCATGTTGGGTGGTGATGCCACTCTTCCCTGCTCCCTGTTCCCACCAATGAACGCCGAGGACATGGAGCTGCGGTGGTTCCGTACCAAGTTCTCAGAGGTGGTGTTCGTGTATCGGAACCGCCGGGAGCAGCACAAGGAGCAGATGCCCCAGTATGCAGGGCGGGTCTTGCTGGTAAAGGAACTCCTCACCCAGGGGCAGGCTGCCGTGCACATCAAGAAAGTCTGGGCTTCAGACAACGGGACGTACACCTGCTTCTTCCAGAAGGGAGGCCACTATGCAGAGGCCATTCTAGAACTTCAGGTGGCAGGTGGGTGGCTTGATCTGTATTCTACATTTAGACCTTGGGAGTATCGGAAACTCACGTAATTAAGCCTCTCGTTTTACATGTGCGGGAAAGACGGCTCACTCGCTCAATCTTTGTTTCTTCAATAGAAATCTCACATATGGAGCCCTAGTGTATGCCATGCCTTGTTTTGGGTACCAGAGACTCATCATTGAAGCAGATTCTTGCCCTGTGTAGTTTATGATCTAGAGGCTGAGATAGAAAAAGCAAAATAAATGACTGGTTGGATGCTGTTAGAAGGGGATAATTGCTAAAGATAAAAAAAGACAAAGAAAAAGTGCGACAATGAAGGGAACAAGATATGGGATGGAGATTTGAGGGCAGCCTCTGGCGTTACACGGGAATCAGGTGGGGCCGGGTTGTTGATCTCAGCAGAGCTCACAGGAAGCAGGTGTCTCACCAAGTGGATATCTGGGGACACAGAGTTCAGTGTTGTGAGGTACCCAGAGAGAAACCCTTGGTATGGGAGCCAGTCTGGTGTGCTCGGGGCATTCAGGGGGGCACTGGATGAGTGGGGGGTAGTGATGTGGGGATGCAGGAGGTGCCAGGAGGACTGCAATAAAGAGGTCGATATTCCTGGAATAACACTGCCCACACTGACCAGCAAAAGGTCTTTGGCATAGACAGCATGCTAGCCCCTGAGTACTGTGGTAAAAATCCCAAGAGCCCCCTGTGGACTGGAATGTGAGCAGGCAGGGGTCACACAGCGCAGCAACCATGGCCATTCACAGTGAACCAAGTAGCCCTTGCACCGGGTGTGTGGTCTGTGAGGGGCACAGGTAGTGGGGTTTGGGGTGAAGCAGGGTAGGAGTACAAAGAGGATCCGAGGTCAGTGCAGGTGCTGCGTGCTGTGTTGGGGTCTGCATGCAGGAGGGCAAACTTTAACAGAGCAGGGGCAGGAGCACTGACTGAGGTGACTGGGAGGAGGTGAGTGGGGGGTGAGCAGAGGGAGGCGTGGAGAGCAGTTCTGAGGATTTGAGGACGACTGTGTGACCTCAGACAGCCACAGTGGGGTGGGGGCAGGGGCAGACGTGGGGGCAGTCCAGAAAGCAGACCCAGCTGAGTGAGTGGATCTGGGACACAGAGAGTTTGGAGGGGGCAGCGGTGACTATAGAGACTCCCAGGGGATTGCACTGCTATCTGTTCTTCAGTGGTGGGAATATTGGTAATTGTGTGTCAAGGACTCTTTCCTATAGTAACTGTATAAAAAAGCCAGGAAATCTCAGTGGCCTATGGCAAAGATATTCATTCAATATGGGCATTGAGTAATTTAAACTGATCTGGGTTGGATTTGCTCATACATTGTTGGTCTGGTTGTGGAACTAAAACCAAAACCAAGGTTCTTTCCCAGAAATCCTCTTTGCAAAGGGACTGGAGAAAGACAACACTTTGATTGGTCAATAAAAACCAAACCAGAACACATTCACATCACAGGAAATCCATTAAAAGTTTGCAAAGACAGAAGTAAATCTCTCTTTTTTTGGTGTGTGTAGCCAAGCAGATATAATATGCGTTACACACATTTAAAAAGTCTTATTTAGCTTTATGCAGCTGGGTATGTGCCTCACACCATGGTACCCAAGTGCAGAGTGTGCATGGGAGGGAAGAGAATGGAGAGCCCTGAAGCTCCACCTGTGCATTGTCCTGGGCCAACACCATTACTGCTTTGTGACCTTAGTCTCCTTCTACTTATCAGCTTCGTTTGGGGCCTCGATGGCCCTATGGCCCTGGGCTTTAGTCTGGCACTGTGTGGGGCCAGCTGCCACTCTCTGAGCTCCTGGCATGAACAGCCTTCTCCAAGGATGGGGGCTTGGTGGGTGGGGCGGGGACCTCATGCGGAGCACCTCAGGGTGGATCCTGCTGACAGCCACCGGGCAGGTGCTCAGCTGCTCCTCCCTCCCAGTCTGGTCCTGCTGGGATCTGGCCCAGTCTGGGCCCCTCACCCCCATGGGTGAACATGTGGGTCCCTGGTCCATGGAGAGTGTGGTGCCCCAGCACAGAGCACAGTGAGCAATGGCAGTGCTGGTAGGAGCAGTGGCCGATACAGTGATGATAGCCACTGATGTGGCCCCGGCTGCTGGGCCCTTGGTGGCTCCTATCAGGCTACCTGGCCCCTTTTCATGGTGTGATGAGGGCCCAACATGATGGTCAACAGCGGTCTGAGGTGTAGGGTTGTTGAATAAATTGCCCAGAACATGAACAAAAGTTTTTTTTTTTTTTTTTATTTTTACTCATTTGAAAGGCAAGCAACACAGAGACAGAGAGATCTCCCGTCCACAGATTCACTCTCCAAATGCTTATAATAGCTGGGATGTGGCCAGGTGAAGCCAGGATCCCAGAACTTCTGAGTCTCCTATGTTGGTCTCAGAGACACAAACACTTGATCCCTCACCTGCTGGTTCCCAGCGTGCATATCCAGGAAGCTGGATTGGAAGCAGACGGGAACTGGAACTCAGGCACTCAGATATGGGATGTGGGCATCTCAAGCGTTATGTTAACTTCTGCACCAAATGCATTCATCCATGTTTTCAACATAAACAACAATTAATCCTCAAATAACAAGACTTGAAGCAGATATAATACCTGCTTACCACACAGAGCTCACCCTAAATGGACCTAGTAATTGTAGTGGCCATCTATCTTGGTCAATAGGCTTTATCTGGAGGGAAAACAAACTTCTATTTTTAAAAAATATTTATTAATTTTATTTGAAAAGCAGAGATACAGAGAGAGAGAGAGAGGGAGAGAGAGAAAGTGGGAGGAAAGGAGGCGGGGGAGAGACAGAGAGAAAAAGAGAGACAGAGAGACAGAGAATTTTTCTTCCATCTGCTGGTTCACAAATGGCTGCAATGGGCCTGAGCCAGGCTGAAGCCAGGATCCAGGAGCTTCTTCCGGGTCTCCTAATAATGCAGGGGCCCATGTATTTGGGCCATCTTCAGCTGCCTTCCCAGGCACATGAGCAGGTAGTTGGATCAGAAGTAGAGCAGCCAGGATTCCTACAGGTGCCCATAAGAGATGCCAGGATGGTGATTAGAGGCTTAACCTTCTAACCTCAGTGATAGCTTTACTTGTCCTATTTTTATAACTGAAGTAGTCTCACTTACTGATGTGAGCCTCTGATGCTTCCACAGAAAGGAGGAGAAAGTAGTACTGTCTCTTTATAAAATATGTAAATTTAAAATATATAAAAATTTATAAAGCATACAAAAATGTTTTCATTTCGATGTGTTGTCTCCCAGGTCCCTGAAGAAGGCATTCCTGGGTCATTAAGCTGACAAAAGGCCTATTTGCTTTTCAAAATGATAATATTTCAATGAAGAGAAGCATTTATAGTTCCCAGTGTTCTAATGTTAATGCCCTAAAAGGGAGGAGAGGGGGAATTTTCCTCTGATTTTCAACAGGGAAAAGAGATCTTACTTCAATACTCATTGTTCTTGTAGTCAGCTGGGGAGGTCACCACGTGGACCGTGCCTGGGTATGTTCCCATTCTTGACTGTGGCTGCCCTAGGACAGCATCTCCCAGAGAGGCTGGGTGACCAGCAGTGCCCTGAAGTCTCATCTTGTAGTGGCTGCGCAAGGCGGGTCCTTCCTAAGGCAATGGCAGAGGCAAAATCACTGACACAAGTGCTTTTCAAATGTCTCCTTAAGTCCCATGGGCTGGTCTCTCATTGGCCAGAGTGAGTCACATGACCAACCTCAGAGCCAGAATGTGAAGGAGCTACAGCATGGGGGAGAGCCAGCTCCCCTGAAGAAGGAACAGTACACGGGTATTTAATACTCAATTATCACACATAGGTCACAGGTGTGAACTCAGTTCTGAAATTGTGAGTTTCATGTCTGTAAGGAAACTTGGCAGAGATAACTCAGGGTGTGGATATGAGGGAAGCAGTGGGGACAGGGTTGTTAACTGGTGCAGTATTGGAAGTGATTTACAGAGAGAGGCAGTGGGAATCATAGCAGGTGCCCCAGGAGTGAGTGGGGTGAGGGGATTAGAGGTTCAGGATGGAGTCCTGGGGTCAAGTTCCTGCTCCTGGTTTCTCTGGGCCTCAGTCTTCACATCTGCAGAGTTGAGGAGAAAGCCCCTACTCTGTGCCCCCATGGGTCCCAGGGCTCTTTCCCTCCTTCAGGCCACGCCCTCCCATGGAATCTCCAGAATGGAACACAGTGACTCCCCTGTGGCTGTGCCACACCCAGACCCTGCTGAGGCCCTGGGCCAAGTGGTCTCCAAGGTCTCCACAGCTCCCCTCTTGCAGGCCTGGGCTCTGCCCCTCAAGTGCACATTGAAGGGCCGGAGCAGGACGGGGTCCGCGTGGTGTGCAAGGCGTCGAGCTGGTTCCCGAAGCCCCAGGTGCAGTGGACAGACCTCAGCGGGAAGAAGTTCCTGGAGTTCTCTGAGGCCCATGCCCAGGACGCAGCAGGGCTGTTCAGCGTGGAGGTGGCTCTGGTGGTGAGAGACAGCTCTGCAGGGAGTGTGAGCTGCTCTGTCCTCAATCCCATCCTGGGCCAGGAGAAGGTGATGGCCGTGTCCATCCCAGGTCGGTGCAGCTTCTCATTCCTGGCAGGGCTTGGGAGGTGGTGCAGGCATCCCTGAGTGTGCGGGGTGGGCCTGGGTGCTCCCCTGACTGGGTCTCTGCCTGGGCCCCAGAGCCCTTCTTCCCGCAGGCCTCTCCCTGGAAGGCAGCATTTTCCGTGAGCCTCACCGTGCTGGGGCTCCTGCTCTTGGGGGCTGGCTGCTTCACCAGGAGAGAGCGCTCTGCAAAACTGCAGGAGAGGCAGAAATGGGAGAAGCTGTGCCGGGCTAAGGAGGAGGACCAGAGGGCAAAGGAGGAGGCACTGAAGGCCAGAGGTAGGGGGCCAGGGGCCAGACAGGGGGGCAGCTGGTGCTGAGAGGAAGGATGCTGGGAGATGAGTCTGTGGGTTCTGCTCTCCAGGGCAGGTGGCTGTGGAGACCCAGACAGGACAGCTGGAGGCTGGAGCTGTGTGTGGGTCTGGAGTAAGAACTTCTCTAGGATACAGATGAGGTCTTTCCTGTGGGTTCTCCAGGCACACGGTTTCTCCGTTTCTTGGGGGTGGGAGTTTAAGTTTTTTTCACTCTCTTTCAGACGAGCTCCAGGAAGAACTTGGTAAGCTCTGCTCCCCTCCTGAACTCTCTGTCCCTTTGTGGGGGAAGCTCCGGGTCTCAGCTCACCTGTTCCCTGTGCTGCTTTTCAGATCGGAGGAAGACAGCTTACCTGGCTGGTGAGTGACTCTCCAGATGTTCCGTGGTCTCCTGTCCCACCTGTGTCCAGCTGTCCCCTCCTTGTTTCTGTATGGTAACAGACATGTGGACCCCCCTTCCCTGGATCAGCAGTGGCAGTTGGGTGGTGGAGGCCTGCTTTCTTGGTCTCTCACATCTGCGTGGCTGTCTCCTGTTCCTGCTCCAAGATGTGTGTGCAATATTGGGCATGGAGTCAGCTCTGCTTCCTGGGTCTTTTTCCACCCTGTGCTGTCCCTGTATGAGTGCTGCTAGTGTTACAGCCTCCCGTGCTCTAGCTCTTGGCTTGCACCAGGAAACCATAAACCAGATGCACTCATATTTCATGAGAGGAAGGACATGAATAAATGGGGTCACTGAGCTTGGGGTGCCATCTTCTGCCCCCTCCCTCCCAAAACACTACCCAGGGGAACTGCTGCTCACCTGTTCCTCAAAGGTGCCAGGGAAAAGTGATAGGGAGAGGACTGGGCTGCTGACCAGGTGTGGTGGTCGATGGGACGAGCTGAACATCTCTTAGCACAGTTGTGCTTCCATCTAGCAATATTTTAGAGAGAATGTTTGGTCCCTTTGACCCTGGAGGGGGTCTCATATCCATTTTGTTCCTTCTTTTCCATTAATATTGCCCATATACCCAACCAGAAAATACTATACAAAAATTGTTGATAAAAGGTAATTTATCATTTTAAAAATGTTCATTTTAATTTTTTGAAAGGCAGAAAGAGAAAGAGATATAGATCTTATATCCACCGGTTCACCCTTCCCCTCAAATGCCACAGTGGCCGGGGCTGGGCCAGGCTGAATCCAGAAGCCCTGGGCTCCTCCAGTCTCCCATGTAGGTGCAGTGGCGCAAGCACTAGGGCCATCTTCCACTGTTTTCCCAGGTTCATAAGCAGGAAGCTGGATAGGAAGAGGTGCAGTCGAGACTTGAACTTGCCCCCATATGGATGCCAAACTTGTAGGCAGCAGTTTTACATGCCATGCCACAATGCTGGCCCCATTTTTTCACTAAAATATCTTCACATGGTATATTTTGCTCCTCACAGCACTGAAGGACCAGTGACACAGGAGTCTTTGTGGGTTTTGAGGCACGGGGCAGAGAGCTGACAGCCAAAACTCACCCAGCAGTGGGGCAGGGTGCAACTCAGCTTTCCAGCAGGCTTCCTGATCTATGGTCAGGGAGTTTCCCACAATCCTCTGCTGTCTGCACCTGCAGGAGGCCCCTCCTGTGCAGCCTCTCTCCTCCTGCAGAGTCTGACCTTCAGCACAGAGGGCAGGTGAGGGCTGAGCAGGTGGTGTGGCTGTGGTCTCACCAGGGTGTGTTTCCTTTCAGCCTGGAGGAAGGCGCAGCTGTATGCTGGTAAGTGACGCTGATGGCTCCTCTGCCTCCCTGCCCTGCCTCTGCCCTGCCCCTTCTCTACCTGTGGACTCAACTCCAGATGGGCTGGGTGTCCCTGCTCTCCTTGTCAGTGTTGTAACCCCCGTGGAAAGAGAGCAGGGACTCCTGCTTGGGGACATTTTCTTTGTTTGAAAGACAGACTTACAGAAGGAGGTAGAGACAGAGAGGAGAGGTCTTCAATCTGCTTGTTGACTCCACAAATGTCATCAACGGCCAGAGCCGAGCTGATTTAAAGCCAGGATCCCAGAGTTGCCTCCCGGTTTCCCACAAAGGTACAGGGGTCCAAGGACTTAGGCCTTCCTCTGCTACTTTCCCAGGTTCACTAGCAGGGAGCTGGATATGAAGTGGAGCAGCCGGTACTTGAACTGGCACCCTATGGGATGACAGCTGCAGGCCGAGGATTTACCCCACTGCAGCACAGTGCCAGCCCCAGCAGCACCTTCTTAAAACCCCTTGTTCAGCTGATCCTTCTCAGTGCAGAGCTCAGGTGTGAGGAGAGCCTGGAGCAGGGTGACCACTGTGCAGATGGGGAAGCACTGGTCTCCAGAAGACCCAGGAACCACGTTTCACTGCTCAGGACTCAGGTCTTACAGAGGATCTTTAGTTGTATATTCTTGTTACCCTGAAATTCCTGCCCTTCCTGGTCCTGGTCGATTTTCCTGTTGCTTCCTGGCCCTCTGGGATGCTGCTCTTCTCTGTGCTTCGTGCTCTGATCACTGTGCAGCTGGATTTCTTCCCCTGAGCACCTGTGGTTGCTGAGGAATTTGTTACTCTGAGGAAATGTTCTAAACCCAGGAGCAGAGCCTCCAGGATGTGGGGGGATGCATTCCTGGCTTGGGGTCTATAAATTATCTGAAATTATGTGCAACATCCTGAGTACTTTGAGTAGGATTAAAGAATTAAACACATGTATCTGAGGACTGGCGCCACAGCTCACTAGGCTAATCCTCTGCCTACAGTGCCGGCACACCGGGTTCCAGTCCCGGTTGGAGCGCCGGTTCAGTCCCGGTTGCTCCTCTTCCAGTCCAGCTCTCTGCTGTGGCCCAGGAAGGCAGTGGAGGATGGCCCAAGTGCTTGGGCCCTGCACCCACATGGGAGACCAAGAGAAGCACCTGGCTCCTGGCTTTGGATCAGCGCGGTGCACCGGCCGCAGTGGCCATTGAGGGGTGAACCAACGGAAAAGGAAGACCTTTCTCTCTGTCTCTCTCTCTCTCTCTCACTGCCCACTCTGTCAAAAAAAAAAATTTGTTTCATAGGGATGTAGAGAGGGAGCGAGTGAGAGAGAGAGAGAGAGAGAGAGAGAGACTCACCAAATGCCTGCAATGGCAGTAGCTGTCTCAGGGCTTTGCTGGGTTCTAATCTTGTTCCTGTGTCCACTCCCCCATCCCCTTGCCTCCCCCTGTGCGAGGCTAGCACACTGCTCTCCCTGAGGACTCCCCAGACTCTGACTGTGGATGGAGCCTTTGCTTGGCTCAGCACCTGCCTCTCTCCTGCCCAGGGATGAGCATGGAGGTGGAGGAGATGCAGAGGCCTTGAGGCCTTGGGGAGAGGCTTCCTGTGGTCTCCTTGTCTTCCCAGGGAGGCGGGGCTTAGCTGGTCCTAAGCCCCTGTGTTGTCAGCTGAGGAAGGGCAGTGGCAGGTCCTATCTGGTACTGGGGGCACTGTTGGTGACTATGTCCCTAGAGAGTGGGGTTCACGGTCTGGGTTTGAATGGAAGATTGATGTCTTTCTGGGTTCATTTGATAAGATTAGACATCTGGAGAATCCAGGAGTCACATCCTAATTTCAAGGTCTTTAATGTTTATCCCATCTGCAAAGTTCTGCAAAGTCACAGGGCACTATGGATTAGGACTTGGAAATCTTTGTAAGTCATCCTCTAAGTTCAGCTCAGCCAGTTGTAGCAAACTCACCTATGGCTTTGAAGCAGCCTACAAATTCAGTACTGTAAGAAAATGGAAATTTGAATTCCCCAATACGTTCCTAAGAAAACTGAGCTTTGAGGATGGTTTTGTGACTAGGAACTTGAGAAAGCATAGTGTGATGGTGAAATCTGAGCGATAACTTTTCTCTGCAGATCAGGGTCCAGCATCTCAGTTTCTGGGTGTTAAGCTTTATGGCTTAGCCTTCCTAGAAATGCTGCAGCATGGAGTGTGTGTGTGTGTGTGTGTGTGTGTGTGTGTGACACAATCCATCAGCTGAGTGCATCCCAATACCTTCCCCCATCACTCCCACATGAAGAGCAGGTGCTGAGCTGACATGTGCAGTCTGTGTAGACCCCTGATGTGAACTTTGTGTTCTCTTGTAGACTGGCGGAAGGAACGGTTCCAGGCCTGTGAGTGACTTTGTGTTCTTTCTGGGTGCTCCTCCCTGTGCCCCCATGGCTCTGGCCTCTCCTTCAGTTCTCTGTGATGGTACAGATGCTAGCACCAGCAACCGTGGTGTGCTGGGGGCTGAAGTGACAGGAACAAAGCTGGGGCTGGTCCCAAGGGTCTCTGTGACAGGCCTGACCCTCAGCGAGGTCTCCTGGTTCCTCCTCCTGATGGAGGCCGCCGGCTGGAATCACAGGGCCTCATCTCATGGGCATTGCCCCTCTGCCCTGCAGCTAGGAGGGTGGTTATGCATCCTTGTTACAGGGCAGGATGGAGCTGTGCATGATCGGGATCTTTCCCTGCAGGGCCTGTCACTCTGGATCCAGTGTCCGCCCATAGTGGTCTTGCCCTCTCTCCTGACAAGATGAGTGTGACCTGGAAGTACACCACTGGGAAGGACATTCTCTGCCCTGTGTGGGGCCTTGAGGGTATCACGTCAGGAAGATGTTACTGGGAGGTGGAGATCAGGAGTGGAGTGTACAACTGGTGGTCTCTGGGGGTCTGTAGGGAGAATGTGACAAGGACAGGCAGGTATCTAGAGTCCCCAGATATGGGGTTCTGGGTTGTGAAGAGGATTATCAATAACTATTATGCTAGGACCAAGTCTAGGCAGGCTCTTTCCCTTAGACAGGAACCCCGCAGGGTGGGGATTTTCCTGGACTACAGTGAGGGGGACGTCTCCTTCTACAACATGACTGATGGCTCCCATATTTTCTCCTTCTCCCCAACTTCTTTCTCTGGAACCCTCTTTCCATACTTCTCACTCAGGGGAGACGTGACCCTGAGCATCTGCCCCACAGAGGGGCGGTCTGAGGGGCTCCCTGTGCCCCTTAGCAAGTCTCCTTCTTTGGAGGAGGCTGTGAGGCCCCCAGGGGAGGGGCTCAGCTCAGGCTCTGGAGTGGATGGAGCTCCCCCAGGGGCTGAGTCTCCATTGCTGCCCTGAGCCCCACAGGGGCCCTCACTGCCCCGACTCCTCAGTGAGACTCTTGCTGGGGATGCAGGCTCCTGGGACAAAGCCTCTGGGGCAAGTCCTGGATGGCCAGAAATGTCTCCCCCTGTGTTTATCAGAATTGTTCATTCATGCACTGTGATCAAAGACAGAAGATGAAAGTTGATGTTGTTTGGTTTAGGATAAACTGAAAATTACTATGAAATTATTGTTATTGGTATTAAAAGTCTTTCCTGGGTTTTAAATTATTTTTTTAACCTTTATTTAATAAATATAAATTTCCAAAGTACAGCTTATGGATTACAGTGGCTTCCCCCCCCCCCATAACTTATCTCCCATGCACAACCCTCCCATCTCCCGCTCCCTCTCCCATTCCATTCTCATCAAGTTTCATTTTCAATTATCTTTATATACAGAAGATCAATTTAGTATATATTAAGTAAAGATTTCAACAGTTTGCACCCACACAGAACATAAAGTGTAAAATACTGTATGAGTACTAGTTATAGCATTAATTTACATTGAACCACACATTAAGGACAGAGATCCTACATGAGGAGTAAGTGCACAGTGACTCCTGTTGTTGACTTAACAAATTGACACTCTTGTTTATGGCGTCAGTAATCTCCCTAGGCTCTTGTCATGAGTTGCCAAGGCTATGGAAGCCTTTTGAGTTCACCGACTCTGATCTTATTTAGACAAGGTCATAGTCAAAGTGGAAGTTCTCTCCTCCCTTCAGAGAAAGGTACCTCTTTCTTTGATGGCCCATTCTTTCAACTGAGATCTCACTCACAGAGATCTTTCATTTGGTTTTTTTTTTCTTTGCCAGAGTGTCTTGGCTTTCCATGCCTAAAATACTCTCATGGGCTCTTCGGCCAGATCCGCATGCCTTAAGGGCTGATTCTGAGGCCAGAGTACTGTTTAGGACATCCGCCATTCTGAGTCTGCTGTGTATCTCACTTCCCATGTTGGATCGTCCACTCTTTTTGAATTCTATCAGTTAGTATTAGCAAACGCTAGTCTTGTTTATGTGATCCCTTTGACTTTTATCAGTGTGATCAACTGTGAACTGAAATTGATCACTTGGACTAGTGAGATGGCATTGGTACATGACACCTTGATGAGATTGAATTGGAATCCCCAGGCACATTTCTAACTCTATCATTTGGGGTGAATCATACTGAGCATGTCCCAAATTATACCTCTTCCTCTCTTATTCCCACTCTTATATTTAACAGAGATCACTTTTCAGTTAAATTTAAACACTTAAGAATAATTGTGTGTTAATTACAGAGTTCAACCAATAGTGTCTTTTGATGTGATGGGACTGAGGTCTGAGTTACTGTGCCCAACAAAAGGTGAGTTGAATTGTGCAGCTTGAATCTGAGCAAAGTGATGGAGAGGATGGTGGTCCCAGCTGTGTCCTGGGAGGATTTGCCCCATGTGATGACAACAGTTTGCCATCCAAAAATTTCCATGGACACGAATGACTGATGGAATCATAATGGAAAGGAAGATTGTGGTCCACTTTGTCTATTTCCCTTTCTGGAGTGGAGGAACACACGTGCTTTTCCATGCCTCAGTAAATGTCTATTACCAGTGAATAAATTGTGCTGGGTTATATCAGGAAGTCTAAGGATGAGGACCTGGATCCCCCTCTTGGGTCAGCACTGTAGCTTGGAAACAAGAGAGCTGCTGGCAGGGTAAGCAGTAAGTCCCTGAGTGAGATGACAGTGAAGGAGAGAATGTTCAGATGCAAGTCCAACTGCAGACCCCTGTGGCCATGCGCACTGTTCTGGTTAATCAGTGCATTGTCCCTCAGTGCTGCCAAGTCCAACTGTCACAGGGAGGGGAAAACCGTAGCAAACAAAAAGCAGTAGGAGCATTGAGTGTTAGGAAAATGGCGCAGTCTTATCTATGGCGCCATCTACACCCTGACACCATCCTAGGCTCTAGCCCTCACTTCGATTGCTGGAAGCCAGGTGGCCACATGGCCCAACCACCAGATCCTAATGGGATTCGCTGCTCCTGCTTCCCTGCCCGCCCTCTGGCATTTTTAAAAGGACCTGTTCCTGAACACATGGCTCTCTCCTCTCTCTTGCTCTCCCTCTCTCGCTCACTCTCTCCTCTCTCTTTTCTTGCTCTCTCTTGCTCACTCTCCTCTCTTCTCTCTGCTCTCTCTGATCTCCTCTCTCTCTTACACTCTCTTTTTCCCTCCTCGCCCCTTCCCTCCGGCCTGCTGGGTTTTCCTTTCTGTTACTCCGGTGTTTGGTGTGTTTTGTGGTGATCCAAGTCACGGCACCAGTGTAAGGTCCCAGGTTTCAGCACCAGTGTAAGATCATCACAAAACACACCAAACACCGGGGCAAGGGAAACGGTTTATTGGGAAAACCCAGCAGGCCAGAGGGAAGGGGGGAGGAAGAAGAAAGAGAAAGAGTGTAACAGAGAGAAGGAGAGAGAGAGAGAGAGAGCACGAGAGAGAGAGAGGAAGAGAGGAAGAGAGGAGAGAGCCAAGAGAGGTGAGGGGAGAGCAGAGAGCAGAGACCAAGAGAGAGATAGAGAGAGAGAGTGAGAGAGCGAGAGGGGAGCAAGAGAGAGGAGAGAGCCACGTGCTCAGGAACAGGTCCTTTTAAAACTTTGCCAGAAGGCGGGCAGGGAAGCAGGAGCAGCAAATCCCATTAGGATGTGGGTGGAGCTTGACACTGGTGGTTGGGCCATGTGGCCACCTGGCTTCCAGCAATGATGGTGGGGGTGAGAGCCTAGGATGGTGTCAGGGTGTAGATTGCACCAATTTCCTAACATGGAGGACTCAAAATCGTCAAACACAGAGATGTGCTCACTGCCCCAAACACAGAGCTCTGACCATGGCAGGGCATGTGGTGCAGGACGCTGACTGGACTCGCTCATCCCATAGTGGAGGGCCTGGGTCCAGTCCTGATTGCGGCATCCTGCTCATGCACACTCAGGGAGGAGGCAGTGATGGCTGAGATATGTGGGTTCCTGCCACCCATGTGAGACACCTGGATGGAGTCCCCTCGTCCATCTCCAGCCTTGTCCAGTCTGCTGTTTTGCACATTTGGAGAAGGAACCAGAGGATGGGAGATCTCTGTCCTCATTTCAAATAACATGAAAAAATAAAAATAAAGAAAATCTCTGCTGAGCTGTCACTCTGGCTGAGGGTGAGAAGAAGAGGAATGGACAGTAAAGAAGGAGTCAGAAACATCAGTGCTGGCCTGGGGAGCAATTAGAGGAATAACCACAGTAGCCGCTGTGGTGCAGGTCTCTGTGTTCTGAACTCAGGCAGCCGCTCAGGCCCAGAGTCTCCTGTTGATGATGCTGAGGGAGTGGAAACTTCACCCCATCATTGTGTGCAGAGGGGAGGCCTTTGTGCAGGGATTCAGTTGGGACAGATCCTTAGGTCACGCCCACATGGCTTAATGCTGGTGGGTTCAGCAGGGGATTGAGAAAGAGCACACAGATTTAGAGAGAAACATGCTTTCCTGCTGTCATACGATGGAGAAAACGGGCCCTTGCAAAAGCCTGTGTTGTGCTGTTCAGATATTGAATTTCCAGAACCAGGAGATATTGTCTTTATAGAGTTATTCTGCTTCTTGAATTTCCTTACTGTACTTGGGCCATCTTCTGCTGCTTTCCCAGTCGCATTAGCAGGGAGCTGACTTGGAAGTGGAGCAGCCGGGATGTAAGAGTGCCTATATGGGCTGAGGAGGCAGTGCCACAGCCCAGGTCAGGTTTTCTACAAGAAATGCCCTTAGGACAGGATAAGCTCCAGCAGGAGGGCAGCAGACAACCATTCCTCCCCCTCCCAGCTCAGCAGGACCACGGCCCAGCTGCTGTAACATGGCTGCTGCTCACTAAGCCACCAGCCATTTCCTACCTAACATATAACATATTACCCTCTAGTGCTGTTGGGGGTAACATTTTACTTCTGTGTTAACAGGCAGGTCATACCCCTCATCTTAATTACTTCTAGTACTTTCAAATTCTTTCAATAAATATCTAAGCCATAAAAATAGTTAATGCAATGTGTATTAAATGTATTATGATTTTTAATATACTGTAGGTAGTGGAAAGGTTTCCATTCTTATTCCTTCTTTTTTAATTTTTAATTTATTTATTTCAGAGAGAGAGAGCTCCCACCCTTTTTCATTCTCTGAATGCCCACTCTGGGTCCAAAGCCAGGAGCCAGGGACTCAGCCCAGTCTCCCATGTGTGTGGCTGAAACCCCAAATGTGAGCCATGACCACTCCTGTGAGATCTGATTGTGAAAGAATCCGGAATCAGGAGCTGCAGCCAGACATCCAGCCCAGGCATTCTGGTGTGGACGCAGGTATCTAACTAGCTAGTCTTAACTGCCTGCCCAAATCCTGGCCCCAACTATGTCTTTTCAAAAGTAGAGTCTGTTAAAAAATTAAAAAACTAAATTGCCTTGACACTGCTAAGAAGAGCTTCCTCGACTATCTTCTTCATGCGTAAATGATAAAGAACTGTTTTGTAGTCGCCCACGTTATGGGAAAAAAATGAAAACACACAAACACGGACACACACACACAGGGTGCTATTTTTTTATTTCAACTTTAAAATTTTCCCTTGGAATCTGTAGCCAGCAAGAACCTGGCTGGTGGGCTGATCCACCTGTTCAGTAGTGCCCTGGTGGACGCTCTCCCTCTGGGCTGCCATCTGCCCCTCAGGGGGGAGGAGTCTGCGCCCCCACCCCCAGTGCAGGCTGTCAGCACCACAACTAATGTGGCTCAGGAACATCCGGATGCTCTCAGCCCGACAAAGGACCAGGTCTGCCCAGCCCTGCCCAGAGCCCTCATGGCCTGGGACCCCTGCCCAACCCTGCTCAGAATGGACGTCCAGCCCACGTCCACACCTGAGGGTCCAGGCAGGTGAGGAGGTCTCACTCCCCTGCAACCACTGAGATGCACGAGGGGCCTCAAAACGTTCATGGAAAACAGAATCAGAAAATCGGTGTACTTTGGTGCAAAAATGTTGAGGTCCAGTTCTACAATTTGCATTTCCACAAAGCGTCCTAGTACTAAGTTAAGAAAATGAGGTCAATTGGGGCTGGCGCTGTAGTGTGGCTGATAAAAGCCACCGCCTTCCGCAGTGCCAGCATCCCATGTGGGTGCCGGCTCAAGTCCCAGCTGCTCCACGTCTGATTCAGCTCTCTGCTCAGGCCTGGGAAAGCAGCAGAGGGTGGGCCAAGTACCTGGGCCCCTGCACCCTCCTGGGAGTCTCAGAGGAAGCTCCTGGCTCCTGGCTTCTGAGTGGCTGAGCTCTGGCCACTGAAGCCATGTGGGGAGTGAACCAGCAGATGGAAGACCCCTCTCTCCTCTCTCCTCTCTCTCTCTCTCTCTCACTCTGCCTTTCAATTAACAATAAAAAAAATGAAGTCAGATGGAAAAAGGTATTCTTATAGAAAATTTAATAAATTTTTTAGACTAATAAAGAAGAAAAAAATAAGTAACAATGTAAAAGGAAAGAGGGCAGAGGGAAAGACGACACAGGAAAAGAAAGAGTTCAAAGAAAGGAGTCCAGAGAGGAAGGCAGTGAGGCAGATGAGGTATCGGGTGGGGCCCCGCGGAGGCATGTGCCCAGAGGGCCTCATCACATTCAGGGGACCACGGGAGCAGTGGGGAGTGGCCCCGACATTCACCTCGGAGGAGCTGACTGAGCCCCGCCCCCCAGTTCCTCGCAGCTCAGGCTCCCCCTTGGCCAACCTTGGAGCAGTCAAGTCCTGGCGGGAGGGACTGGAGAACTTGGTGATGGGGAAACGCCCTGGGGTCTGTTCCCGGAGAGAACGCAGGAGAAGCCTGGGGCGGCAGAGGCTGTAGAGGCGCCATTCAGACCTGAGAGATGAGTCTGAGAGTACCGGGACGGACGCCTGCCCTCTGCTGTCCCTGTAATGGACGTCAGTCCTCTGCTGTCCCACGGCCCCCACCACACCCTCCGCCCCGCTCACTCCCCCGCGTTTCCCTCTGAGCAGCACACACGGAGTCTCCGTGCCCGTCCTCCTGCGTTACTGGGAGGCCTCTGCTGTCCTCCTGTCGCAGCTGAGACCCGGGCTCCCGAGGTGAGGAACCCACCAGGGTCAGCCCTGCCGGCGCCAGCTCCCCCCAGAGTTCCGCCTGCTCCCAGTGGGACCACCACGTCGGGGGCAGCAGCCCTAGCAGTGTCCAGGGATCTGGTGGGCAGAGGGGAGGCCAAGGACCTGGGGGGGGGGGGGGGGCTCTTCCAGAAGTCCCTGGAAATGCGTTTAGGGAAAAGCTGCTCACGGACCTCACAATGCTTTCTACCAAAATAAGCTTCCCTTTTCATTTTATTTCCGCGTGAGCTTCTCATTATTTAAAGGAGTGCGTGTTCCCAACAGTGCGGAGATCCTGGCTCCAAACCCCTGCTCCAGAACTCTGCACAGCAGCAGGCCCCAGAGGAAGCAGGGCCAACCCAGAGGCAGCGCCAGCGGCACCGGGTTTCCCAGCCCTCTGCTGCCCCCTTGTGGCCAGCACTGGCAGACAGCAGCCCTTCCCAGCAGGAAGGCCCTGACAATGCAGTCCAGAAACCTAAGAAACGAGGACAGGAATCCTGGACACCAGACACAAAACACCACGCAGTGCAGGACTGCAAATGCATGCAATGAGAGAGCAGCAGGAGGAGCTGCGGAGAGAGATGTGGCGCGAGGAGCTGGCCCCTGGCCTGCAGAGGAGGAGGTGAGGTCGGGAGGGACAGGTGGGATTGTCCTGTGGGACAGGAGCACTCGCCTTGATCCAGGAGGGTCACACAGTCGTCGTGCAAGATTCTGGAGAGTGGTGCACTTCACGCTGTGCTGTGGACCAGGTTTAGTCAGGGGCTGATGGGGCTGGAAGCCAAGGCCTCCTTGGGCAGAGCCCAGACTGCAGTAGGGATGAGCAGGTCTCACTCCAGCTTCTCCCGCGGGTGTCTTGGGGCTGGGTGCTCTGCCTCCTTCTCTGGGCCTCTGTCCACACGTGTGGTTCAGGCTTCTGCACACCGAGCTGCCCTGGGGAACATTACGTCACATAATCCACGAAACATTCAGGGGTTGTAGTGTCGGCTCCTCTCTTCATTTCATGGCACACCTGCCTCCCTACAGCTGGAATATCAGCACCTCGTCCTACTCCAAGGCTCCCAGGTGAGCCTGCGACACTGCTCCCCTGAGAACGGAGAGGGCCAGGGTCTCCCTCTTCTTGGACACCACCCCCCTCAACACACCCTGACTGCATCCCTGGCCACACCTGGGCTCCGCCAGCCCATCCTCTAAACTTAAGTTTTCTGCTCTCCCACCCCCTCCCCTCTCCCTGCCACAGTGCACACTGAGCGGTCCTAGGACTCAGCCCCACATGGAGCTGTTCAGAGAGTGTTTATCAAGGCTGCTGCGGGCATCCAGACACAGAAAAGCCTGCAAAACTGACATCACGATCTCTGAGGCTGGTAAGACACATGGGGACAATCAGTGAGCAATTAAGAGAGACACACGGGGACAGAGAGAGAACCGGCGTGACCACAGCGAGCCATCTGACTTTCCCCTTGTCACTGTCTCCTTGTTACCAGCCACACGTTCACAACTGTAAAACAGTTCGTTTTCTGCTGTGCCGCAGGTGCCTGCTGGCTCCCCCCTTCTGATCCAGCTCCCTGCTCATGCACCTGGGAAGGCAGCAGAAAACGGCCTGAGAACTTGGGCCCCTGCACCCACGAGGGAGACCAGATGGAGCTCCTGGCTCCTGGCTTCAGCCTGACCCAGACCTGTCTGTTACAGCCATTTGGGGAGTGACCAGCAGATGGAAGATCTCTCTCCAGCTCTTGCTCACTCTCTGTCCTCTCTCTCCCTGTCTCTGTCTCTGTCACTTTGCCTTTCAAATAAATAAATCTTTAAAAAAAAAACCTAAGTTCCCCCACATATATGAGTCCCCATCCTACTCCCCTTAAATGAGAACGAGGCAGTCACAGAATGGAAAGGACACTAATTGTCAGCAAAGATGAGAGCTGGGTTCTTGTCTTCACGCTAGAAAGAATTCAGGTGTAAGACAGAGCAGTGCTCAGCAAAGTAGCAGGGTGTACAGGGGTGGGGCATCCGTCAGAACAGATAGGACAGAATCAGGGAGACAGGGCCCAGTCACTCAGACTGGGGAAAGCAAGGTTACATGGGTAAATGGAGAGAATACAGCTGTCAGGCCAGGCAGGCGGCTCCACAGAGTGCTGAGTGCTGAGTGCACCGTCTGTATTCATTCTGGGGCTCATAAGGGAAAAGGGTCCAGTTCTTCCTCCATTTCTCTTTCCCTGTGGCTTGTCCTGCAAAGCCACGCTCTTTGGGAGAGCAGGGTGACTGTATCTTTCTCTCAAGGAGCACCAGAGACAAGTTTCAGAGAACGTGTCTGACTTTATTTACAGCCACGTATGGTTTTTAAAGGGCAGGCAGAGGGGTGTAACTAAGTCAGGGGGCACTAACTACAGGACAGAACCGACACTGGTGCCAATAGCCTCTCCAATCAGCTTGGAGGTAGTTTTCCAGGTGGGCCTGGCCACACCCAGGAGTACTTTACCTGATTGGCAGAAGGTGGGGGTGGGGAGAAATGTGCCTGGGCTCAGCTAACTGCTGGGGTGGCCCACATTTCCTCTTCTCCTCCTCCAGGACAGAGTTTGCTGAGCGTAACTTAGGAAAATTCCTCCCAGGTTTTACAGTCATCAGGGTCTGGGCAGCCGTCAAAGTGTGAGATCCTGGGCTGCTTCCAAGGTGGGCTTCTGCAGATGGTCCGGTTTCCACAGGCCCCTCTCCCACATACACATAGGCTAATTTCTAGCTTCCTATCTAACATAAAGATGCAATTCACAGGCAAGCAGGAGAGGGCAGAGGGAAGGATCCCTGGGTGTGGAGTAGGCAGATGTGGGTTCAGCTCTGTCACAATGGGACCTGGTGCTAGAACCAGTCCCCTGAGCGGCTCCTTACTAAAATCCACACAGCTGCTCCTTCCCGGCACACTGGGCCCCCACAGCAGGACCTCAGGTCCCCACAGTTGTGTTCTCATCCCACTTCCTCCCCTGATGGGGTTAGGACACTCTGCCTTGTGGCCTAGCTCTGGACAGATGTTGCTGGGTGCAGGGGGCACAGGCTGGGATCAGGCACCTGCACCTGCTCTCCCAGGCTTGTCCCCCAAGGCCACCTCCCTCAGCTTCCCCAGGCTGACTCTGGGCCCTGAGGTTTTGCATCAGCAGTGGAATCACCTGCAGGGGTTCCCAGACGGCCCCACCCCGGGGTTTCTGGTTGAGCAGGTGACAGGTAGAGCCCAAGAATGCTCACCTTCTGCAAGGTCCAGGGAAACGCTGATGCTGCTGGTCTGAGGACCACACGCTGGGAGCCAGTGGTGCTGATGCAGCTGAGTGCGCCCGGCCCATGATGGGGCCTTCGACATCCCACAGCCTTCAATTGTTACTGAGGGAGAGGGAGAAGCTTTAGCAGCATTCCTGCAGAAGGGTGACTTGGTCTGACCCCCACCATTGTGTGCACTGTCTTATTTTACCCTATCACAGCAAAGCACTCTGTTTTTTTTTAATTGAAAGTACCAATAGCAAAATATGTTAACTGTATTTAAACAGAAGTGGACAGAGCAGCATAGCAAGTGATGCCCATGTCTCACCCCCCTCGCCAGCTTCATCAACTCAGTGCCCCCACTTCCCCTCCCACAGATTATTCTGCACAGACCCAGACCTGTGACCATCGGCATTGAACCTGCCCGTGTACCACAATCTCAGCACAAGACACAGCACCGCTGCTGCCGCTCCAGCACCACCGCTCAGGCTTCCTTCTGGAGAGCTGACTCGGAAATGGGAGCAGGGAGACCAGCAGGCAGGTGCTGCAGGGACCAGGAAAGCCCTGGGGGTGGGGTGGAGCCTCGCACTGCTGTCTGGGAGGAAGAGAAGAGAAATGCCTAGATTTCTGTCCAGTCTTAGCCCAGTTTGTGCTGCTGTACCAGAATATCACAGAGCAAGTAGTTGATTAAATAATAATATTTCTGGGCCAGCATTGTGGTGTAGTGGATTAAAGTCCTGCCTGCGAAGCTGACCTCCCTTATGGTCGCTGGTTCTGACAGGGGAAAAGTCAGGGAGATAGATGGAGTTCCTGAGTTGGAGGCCACACCTACCCTACCTGGTGTAATGTTATCATCAATCAGATGACCTCTCCCCAAAATTGCGCCTCCCCTTACCTGGGACCTGGGGGCAGTACTAGGTAATCACTCCCCTTTCCAAAGCTCATAGGAAGCCTGGTTCAGGGGAGGGGTCCCTTTTTTCCCTCTCCTCACTTTGTGGCCCGGGATGAGCAGAGCAGGATATAAAATTGCCCTTCTCACCTTTCCTGGCCCACTCCCCCTAATAAAGCCCTCACGCACCTGCGTGTTCTTCTCACTTTCTAAATAAACCTCACTGTGCTCCACACCACGCTTGACCTGTGCTTAGGATGCTTCTCTAATAGAAGGCAAGTCCTGAGATATAAATTTGGGTCCAACCTAGCCCACAACAGGTTGAGTCCTAGCTGCTCCACTTCCAATCCAGCTCCCTGCTAATGTGCATGGGAAAGCAGTGGAGGATGGTCCAAGTGCTTGGGCCCTTGAGCCCATGTGGGAGACCCAGAAGAAATTCCTGGCTTTAGCCTGGCCCTACCATGGCTATTGTGGCCATTTGGGGAGTGACCCAGCATGTGGAAGATCCTCCTCCTCCTTTTTCTTCTTCTTTCTCTCCCTCTCTCTCTCTCTCTCAAAAATTGCATTCAAATAAAAAAATGTTTTTTAAAAATAGAATTTTTTTTAGCAGTTCTGGAGCTCAGTTCTGTCCGCCGAGGACTGCTCTTGGGATTCGAGACGGCGCCTTGCCGCTGTGTCCTCCAGAGTGGGGGAAGCTCGTGGCCTCACAGGGAGAAAGGCAGAAGGGCCAAAGGGATGTGCTCCCTCTCACAAAGTCCTTCCACGGGGACAGGAACGGAGTCGTGATCCCACCTCCCAGAAAGGCCGCCTGTCCCAGCACTGTCATGACAAGGCTCCATTTCCTGCACATTCTCTGTGGGTCACACAGGACCACAGCACCGCCTAGGGATGGCACAGTGGCTCTGCCAGGGTGTGGAGGGGAGCAGGAGGGCAAGGCCTTGGCTGAGATGTGTTTCTGCCGACTGCCCCATTACACGCCTGGCTGGTAGTGGGGGAGGAGTTACCACATGGTCTGTGCTCTAAGGAGAGACCTGGCTGGGACGTCTGCTTGTGTGGTTTTTGATTCTCCCAGAGCCTCCCTTGGGAGTGATCCCTGCACAGCTGTCACAGTCACAGTGCTGCCTGCTGTGACCGTCTGTTGGCCCCGAGAGTGGAACCAGTAGAGCAAAGCGCTGGGAGCCAGGGATGCTACAAGGCAGATGGGTTCCCAATCCCAGACCTGGGCGGGACCCCGAGGCCCACGAGGAAGGCAAGCCAGGGTGAGACAGCTTTGACCCATGGCCTGGGTACTTGGGACACAGTGAGGATGAGGAGGAAGGGCAAGCAGGGGCTCAGGTGAGCCAGGGAGGTGGGAAGGTGGAAGGCTGGTCAGTGCGCATGTGATGGGGCAGCTGCACAGGTCAGGGTTCTGAGCTCCCGCGGAGCTGGAGGCAGAGGCCTCCCCTTCCTGCTGACTACACTGCAGAGAACGGCCTCTGGTCCCCCAGAGAAGCTCCAGAGCTACAGGAGACGCATGTGTGCAGCCGTGAGCTCCTCTGAGTAAATCTCTGGGAAGGAGGTTGGGCCCCATCCTTGGCATCAGCAGAACAGATCCTGAAATTTCCCTGCAGGCAGCCCTGAGCTTTCTCATTCAGGAACTGCAGGGGCCTGAGGTCAGCCAGGGACAGGCCTCCTGCTGCCAGGGGATCCTGGAGCCTGGCTGTCACTGGAGGAGGGGTCTGCCATGGTCACCTCCTGGGAGAGCAGCGCCCCCAGGAGCAGCATCAGAGCCACCGTCCTAGTTCTTCAGTACACTGACTGTCACCTCCAGCAGCCCTGGGTTGACACTGGCACAAAGAGTGGTCAGCCAGTGAGGAGACTGCCAATCAGCCAAGAACCAAAACACAGGACAAACTCCTGCTGATCAGGGTGGTCATCCTTGGGAAGAGGGCCAGGCTGAGAGAGAGAGAGAGAGAGAGAGAGAGAGAGAGAGAGAGGCGGAAGTGGAGAGAAGTTGTCACACAGCTGGAGCCCAGGTTGACCAATCCCCAGGAAGCTTCCCTGCAGGGGGAAGGAGGTCCTCCAGGAAGCGCGGCCGGGGCCACAGTCGTTCTCCTGTGACAGAAAGGACAAAGCCCGGTCCTTACGAGGGCTGCACTTCTTTGTCAGTCACTGGATGCCCGGTGCTGATCAGGGTCTGGGGCAGTGCTCACCACATTCCTCCACATTAGACTCCTCTCCTTACAGAGGAGGGGCTGAGTGAGGCTTGGAAGCTTCTCCTATCAACGTCACACGGTGGGTGAGTGGTGCTGAAGGCAGGACTTGAACCTAGTGTCACACTCCAAGCTGTGGTTTCCCACTCTTCTGCTTGCCTCTCCACCAAATCTCTCAGCATTCCTCTTGTTGCAAAGTATCATTTTTCTCTGAGGCTGGCTTTGTGATGCAGCAGGTAAAGTGTCTGCCTGCAATGCCAGAATCCCATATGGGCACCAGTTCCAGTCCCTTCTGCTCCACGTCCATTACATCTCCCTGCTAATGGCCTGGGAAAGCAGTGTAAGACGGCCATGTGCGTAGGCCCCTGCTTCCAACATGGGACACCTGGGAGAAGCTCCTGGCTCCTGGTTTCAGCCTGGCCCAGACCTGGCTGTTGCAGCCATTTTGGAAGTGAAACAGAGGATGGACGATCTCTCTCTCTCTATGTCTCTCTCTCTCTCACTCTCACTCTCACTCTCACTCTCACTCTCTGTCTCTCTCTCTCTGTCACTCCCTCTAACTGTCACACTGGCTGAGAGCTGATTCAGAGGCTGCACAGTAGGGCATGCACATCCCCACTCCATCATCACATGGGAGTATGTACTGCATGCAGCACCCACTGAGCAGGCCCTGCACTCACAGCTGAGTTACAGGAAGACACGGCCCAACGCCCATGGCCCCTCCCTCACACAGCATTGCCTTTCCTCACCCAGTCTGTGCCTGTGGTCCCATGGGAGCTCCTAGGATCACCTGACAGGGGAGAGAAGGCTCAGCCTGACTTACAAATGGCTCTGACCGCAGGCAGGCACCACCCAGTGGGCAGTGGCAGCACTGCAGCCCCTTTCTGGGACGTCAGTGAGCACAGGGGTGAAGAGCACCTGACTGCTCACTTGACTGGGGAAAAACACCCAGGCCTGCGAGTATTTGTCAGTTCACAGGCTGTGGCCAATAGTGTGATGCGATAGCCTAGTAGTTGAAAGGAACTTTTTTTTAAAAGATTTATTTATTTATTTGAATGTCAGAGTTTCACAGAGAGACAAGGTGAGGAAGACAAAAGAAAGAGGGACATCACCCATCCACCTTTTCACACCCCAGTTGGTCGAAATTGTTGGAGCTGGGCCAATCTGAAGCCAGGAGCTTCTTCCGGGTCTCCCACATGGTGCTGAGGCAAAAGGACTTGGGCCATCTTCTACTGCTTTCCCAGGCCACAGCGGAGAGCTGGATCAGAAGTGGAGCACCTGGGACATGAGCTGTACCCATATGGGATGCTGGCACTGCAGGCGATGACTTTACTACTATTTCGCAGCGCTGACCCCTGGAAGGAAGATTCTTGGAAAATTTTTGACAAGCACATTTGAGGAAAGGATCTGTGTACAGACGTCTCTGAATGTACAGAACGTGGATACTCGTGTTTCACATGAATGCTCCCCCAAGGACGTGCTCAGCAGAGGAGGGTGGTGATGACCACGTGCTGGGATCTGGAGCTGGACAGTGACTGAGGGGGCACAGGAGGGGCTGACAATAATCCTTACCTTGATGTGGATGTGATCTGTAGTGACATCACAGCTGTCAATCACTCAAGCCCTGGGAGTCCTTTGAAGTGAGTAGTGCTGAGACCAAATGCACTGTTGAGAAGTGGACGCAAAGCCAAGGGTGTGTGTCTTATTTTGCAGTTGGTAGGGAGAAAAGTCAGGTGAGTGAGACCTCGGCTGTCCAAACTGAGTAGCTGGAGACAGAATGGTGGAAAGGATTCTTTTTCTTTCTTTTTTTTTTTTTTGGAAAATTTTACTTAATATTTATAAATTCTAAAAGTGCAACTTTTGGATTATAGCAGATTTTTCCCCCCATAACCACTCTCCCACCCGCAAATCATCCCATCTCCTACTCCCTCTCCCAACCCATTCTTCATTAAGATTCATTTTCAGGCCAGTGCCGTGGCTCACTTGGCTAATCCTCCACCTGCAGTGCCGGCATCCCAGGTTCTAGTCCCGTTTGGGGCACCGAATTCTGTCCCAGTTGCTCCTTCTCCATTCCAGCTCTCTGCTGTGGCCTTGGAAGGCAGTGGAGGATGGTCCAGGTGCTTGGGTCATGCACCTGCTTGGGAGACCAGGAGGAAGCACCTGGCTTATGGCTTTGGATTGGTGCAGTGCACTGGCCGTAGCGGCCATTTGTGGGGTGAACCAACAGAAAAGGAAGACCTTTCTCTCCATCTCTCTCTCTCTCACTGTCTAACTCTGCCTGTCAAAAAAGAAAGATTCATTTTCAATTATCTTTATATACAGAAGATCAACTTAGTATATGCTAAGTAAAGATTTCAACAAATTGCACCCACACAGACACACAAACTTTAAAGTACTGTTTGAAGACTAGTTATACCGTTAATTCAAATAGTACAACACATTAAGGACAGAGATCCTACATGGGGAGTAAGTGCACAGTGACTCTTGTTGTTGATTTAACAATTGACACTCTTATTTATGGTGTCAGTAATCACCCTAGGCTCTTGTCATGAGCTGCCAAGGCTATTGAAGCCTTTTGAGTTCATAAACTCTGACCTTTTTGAGACAAGTTCATAATCAAAGTGAAAGTTCTCCCCTCCCTTCAGAGAAAGGTACCTCCTTCTTTGATGGTCCATTCAGAAAGGATTCTTGAGAATGACACTGGAGACAGGAGACTGAGCCTCTGCCAGGAAGACAATTACTCAGACAGGAGGACAGGAAAGGACCAAAACACCTCATAAGACACCTGCTGACAAGTAAGAAGGAAAAAACAAACAGAAGCATTGACTATGTTCAGACTTCAGAAAAACTCAAGACATCACTTTATTTAAATGGAATAAGGAGCATCCACTATGACCTTCTGGGATAACCCACAGCTTGGAAACCCAAAACTCATATCCGAGAGTTGCCTTGAGTCCCAACTGCTCTGCTTCTGATCCAGCTTCCTGCTAATGCATTCTGGGAGGCAGCAGATGAGGACTCAAGTGCTGGGACCCTGACACCCATGTGGGGACCTGAATGGAGTTCTTGCTCCTGGCTTCAGCCTGGCCCAGCACTGGCTGACTGGCTGTTCCAGGAGTGCACCAGTGGGTGGAAGAGCATTGTCATATTCTCTCTCTCTATTTACCTCTTCCTATTTTATTTATAAGTAAATAAAAATAAAATCATCACTTCCTTTTCAAAGGAAAAAATAAATCTATCACTTTGAAAGAAGCCTGTGATATCATCCTCACCCCTGAATTCATCCTCAAGGAATCCCCTTGCAAATCTCAGGTCAGTTTCTGCAGTGGGCAGAGCCTCCCAGCTCCCTCAGTGCTGGCCAAGTGCTGTCCTCCCCCAATCTCCCCAGTGCCCTGCACTCTGCACAGTTCCTCCCTCACACCCATTTCCCACAAGTTCTCCCTCTGTCCTTGTCTCCACACAATCCCCCTTATTCCTACTCAGCCTCTTAGTTCTGGATTCATGATCACCCTCCCCACTCCTCCTCTATGTTTTTTAAATGTAGGAAAATATTGTACAAGTTTTATAAGGCCATAAATAAGACTCTAAGCAAAGATAGAAATCAAAGTATTTATTCCATTAACTAATGAGTGATGAAACTGGTACAATTGTGAGCTACTTCAGGGAGTGTTTGGAAGAATAGACTGTGTATTGTCCATCAGGAAGGGCATTTGAAAATAAATACACTGGGGTTGTAATTGTGGCCCAATACATTAACCTTCTCATGCAACACCAGCATCCCATAAGGGCTCTGGTTGAAAAAATCGGCTGCTTCACTTTTAATCCAGTTCCCTGCCTATGTGCCTGGGAAAGAACCCGAGGATGGCCCAAGTACTTGGTCCCTGGTAGCCACATGGGAGAACCTGAAAAAGCTCCTGGCTCCTGGTTTCATACTGGCCCAGCATCCTTGTTGGTGCTATTTGGGGAGGATGGAGGATTCTCTCTCTCCCTCTCTCTCTCTCTCTCTTCACCCCCTTCCACCCCCCATCTCTGACTTTCAAATAAACAAAATAAATCCTTTTTAAAATGAAAATAAATACACTGAGTAAGAGGAGGAAAGTGGCAAACATCTTATGGGCAACAAAACGATAGACTTTGGGATACTCAGAAAAGCATCTGATACCTTTGATCAATATTAACTTCCAAAATAAATTCATTGCAAAATGTACAAAAAAGTGACTTATAAATCTAAGTGCTACAACAGTGATGGTTTTAATCACTGCTTCTGAAGCTATTTAGGCAGCTGGTGCACTTAGCTAAAAAGATCACTCCTGTGTTTGGTAAATAAAGCACATCATCTGCATGCCTTCTATTTCTGTCTCTTTCAAAGAATGTGTTTGCATAGATAACCCAAAAGTAATGTAGTGATGTAAAGATACTTGATAAATAGAATGGAGATAAGTAAGACAGCTAATATCTAAATATGTTGAGAATGCTTAAAATCCAAGCCAGGACTCTGTAGAGTACATGTGTATGGTCTTATTCTTGGGTGAAGCATGTTGATAAATGTGTGAGCACCTCAGATCCCCTTTCCCACACAGTGTGAGCAGCTCAGCGCCCTCCTCTGGGCTGCACTGTGGCTTAGAGGATTACATCAGGCAGAGTCCACTCATGAGATGGAAACCACATCAGTCACCTAAGCAGCAAAAATGTAACCTAAAAACTACTAACTAGAGAAATGTGGTTCACTACTAAATGAGGAAAAAAAGCTCTAAGAAGACAAAAGGGTGGCATTGGGTGTAGCCAAGCTTAGGACAACAGAATCCCCCAGCACAGTGTCTGGTTCAAGTCCCGACTACTCTGCCTCTGACCCAGTAACATGACAACACAACTAGGAAGGTAACATATGCGGGTTCTTCATTCCCTGCCAGACAGGGGAGGCCAAGATGGGCCTGGCCTAGTCCCAAATGCAATGAGTGAACTGTGCATATGTGTATATATCTATATCTATATCTATGTCTATATCTATATCTATATCTTTCAAATTAAAATGAGAATAAGTAAATGTATTCAGTATAAGAGACTATAGGGAGAGGCCGAGCAGTGGCGTAGTGGGTAAAGCCACTGCCTGCAGTACCGGAATCCCATACTGGCGTGGGTTTGAGACCGGTTGCTCCACTTCCTTCCAACTCACTGCTATGGCCTGGGAAAGCAGTAGAAGATGGTCCAAGTGCTTGGACCCCCACACCACATAGGAGATGTAGAAGCTCTTGGCTCATGGCTGTAGGTCAGGACAGTGCAGCAATTTGGGGAGTGAGCCAGCCGATGGAAGACATTTCTTCCTTCTTTCTCTTGTAACTCTTCTAAATAAATAAATAATTCTTTAAAAAGGGAGAGAGTGAAAGACTATAATTTAAATCATATCATAAGCAACTTACATATAACATCACAAGTGTAAGGAGAGAGGAAGAAAATAATTACTATATGCAAAGACATACACAGATAAGCAAAGATAAAAAATAGTCAGCTTTTTGCTGAAATAATGAAATTCCTGAGGCAGAGAAACTTGAAAAAGACAAGAAGTTTATTCTGGCTCACAGCTCTGGGGAGCCAAAGTCCAAAGAGCACAATGCAGACGTTCACAGGGTCTGCCCTTGAAAATCAGAATATGTCAGCATCCCCCACGTCTCTCTGTGTCCATGTGCTCCCTTTCCCACCCTCATAAATCCACCAAGATTCAATCACAGGGGCTCTGCCCTAACATCCTGCTCCAATCAAATCACTTCACAAAGTCCTCACCTCTAAACACAGTAATTTGATTAAGTTTCCATCTCCTAATTACCATTAATATACAACTTATAGGACTGCAGTCCCAACTGAGCTTGGCAACACAAATATTGAAACCATAGCAGCTCCTGTCTTCCTTATTGGCATAACTGGTTACAAGGCCAGAGGTGCGATCCACCACTTCCTTCTCCCACTTCCCTTTTCATGTCACTCACTCTCAGAATTGATAGTCAGTCAGATATTTTTATTTTTCTTCATTTTCATTTTATTTGAAATGAAGACAGAGATCTTCCAGATTCCCTCTCCAAATGCAAACAGCAACAGTTTCTGGACAAGGCTGCAAACAGAGACAGGAACTCAATCCAGGTTCCCACATGGGTGGCAGGAGTCCGACTATTTCAGCCATCACTGCTTCCTCCCAGAGTGTGCATTAGCAGGAAGTGAAAATCAGAGATAGAACCAGGACGGGAACCCAGCCAGGCATTCCAACATGGGACGTGGGGGTCTCAAGCAGCATCAGGACCTCTGCTCCACCTGCCCCTTCCTAGTCAAAGTGTTTTATCTGAAGAATGGACGTCTCCTTGCTGGAAGAATCTGAGGCCTCTACAGTCCTGCTTCATTTTGTTTGCTGTGGTTTCCCACTCACTGTGACAACTGGACTTGGATCATAAACAGGTAATGCATTGAGTAACTAGAACCAGGCTCATGGTCAAAGCTGTCTGCAGTTGAACTTGAATCAGGAAATTCTCATCTTCGTCTTCATCTTACTCAGGCATCCACTGCTACCCTGCTAGCAGCTCTCTTCTTCCCACAGCTGCAGTGTTGACACAGAAGGGGATCCAAGCCCTCCCCTTAGATTCCCTGAATGAACACAGCAGTTTGTTCACTGGAAACAGAAAGTTACTGCAGTGTGGAGAATCATGTGAGTTTCCTCCATCCAGGAAAGGAATTAAATGAAGTAGACCATTATATACTGATCCTCTAAAAATCCATCAGTCACTCATCTCCATGGAAATGTTCAGATGGCCAACTTCTGTAGCCAAATAGAACAAACCCTCCCAGAACAGAGCTGGGCACCCCCTCAACCTCTAGGCCCTCTGCCCACATTCATGTTGGATAATTCAACACAATTCATATCCAAAGATAATTAAAAATCAACAAAAATGTTTCAAGACAAAAAAATATAAAAGAAAATTCCCATAGTAAAATCAGCCTATCCTAAACCAGTTCAAACAGCTGTGAACTTGCATCTTCTGCTGTTTGAACACAGGCATGAACCAGCAATTCTCACAACCACGAGATGAGAAAGCTCTTGGTCCATCCAGGACTTGACCCAGAGGCTCTGTCCCAGGATCCTGCAGCCCCAGCAAGAGTCTCACTGAGGAGTCAGGGGCAGGGAGGGCCCCTGTGGGGCTCAGGGCAGCAATGGAGACTCAGCCCCTGGGGGAGCTCCATCCACTCCAGAGCCTGAGCTGAGCCCCTCCCCTGGGGGCCTCCCAGCCTCCTCCAAAGAAGGAGACTTGCTAAGGGGCACAGGGAGCCCCTCAGACCCCCCCTCTGTGGAGCAGATGTTCAGGGTCACGTCTCTCTCAAGCATGAAGTATGGAAAGAGGGTTCCAGAGAAACAAGCTTTGGGGAAGGAGAAAATGTGGGAGCCATCAGTCATGTTGTAGAAGGAGACATCTCCTTCACTGTAGTCCAGGAAAATCCCCACTGTGCAGGCAGTGCTGCCTAAGGGATAGAAGCTGCTGATACTTAGTCTGGGCAATGTAGTATTGTAAAACCACATAGCCCAAAACCTCTCATCTGTGAACTGTGTATACCAGCCTGTCCTCGACACATACTCCCTACAGACCCCTACAACCCACTTGCTGATCTTCCTACTCCTGATCTCCACCTCCCAGTAATATCTTCCTGATGTGATGTCCTCAAGGCTGAACAGGCTGCAGGTGTCATCCCAGCCCACACCTGTTTACTTCCCAGTCACGCTTGTCTTTTCAGGAGAGATGACAAGACTACAATGGTCAGACCTTGGATCAGAGTGACAGACCCTGCAGGGAGAGTTTCCCTTCATGCAAAGCCACATCCTGCCCCATAACAAGGATGCACAACAACTCCCAGACCCACCTAGATGCATGAGGAAGGAGCAAGGCCCCTGAGATAAGGGCCTTGGGATGCAAGCTTCCAAGCAGGTGGAGGAACCAGGAGACCTCTCTGAGTTGAGATGTGTCACAGAGACCTTGATGACCAGCCTGGCTTTGTTCCTGGCACTTCAGCCCCCACCCCACCACCACTGATGGTGCCAGCATCTGTACCAGAACAGAGAACTGAAGGAGAGGCCAGAGCCATGGAGGCCACAGGAAGAGCACCCAGAAAGAGCACGAAGTCACTCAAGGCCTGGAACCGTTCCTTCCGCCAGTCTACAAGAGAACAGACATTACGTATCAGGGGTCTGCACAGACTGCACAGGTCAGCCCAGAACCTGCTCTTCTGAGACAGTGATGGGGGAGTGATGGGGGTAATGTGTGGGAAACTTCAGTTGATGCATTCTGTCTTACACACACACACACACACACACACACACACACATACACACACACTGACACACACACACACCTTAGTCTTTCCCCCAGTCATGAAGCTTGACACCCAGAGATGAGAGGATGGCCACTGACCAAACAGAAAAGGCATTTCCCAGGTTTCACTCTCAAATTATGCTTCTCACATTCCTAGACGCAAAAATTCATGGAGCCAGGTTTTCTTAAGAAAAATTTGGGGAGATCAAAATTTCCAGCCCTTCTATTTACATCAGAAGCACTGATTGAGCTGAACTTGCAGGCTGCCTGTAACCACAGGTGGAGAGAGGTGGCTGCAACTGGCTGATATGAACCTAGAGGAAGATTCTAGAGATATCAGTGTGCTAATTCTTAGAATCTGTGACTCAGTCACCTAACAGGAAAGGGAGCTTTGCAGGTGGGATACAGGTTAAGGACCTTAAAGGTAGTATAGCTCAATGGATGATCCAGATGAGCCCAATTTAATCATTTGAATCTTAAAATCACAGAACCTGCAAACCTGTGTGTGCCAGAGAAGTGTATATGAAGAGCTGAGCAGAGTTGGGAAGATGCCTACATAACTGGCTGCAAGACAGAGCAATGGGGCCAAGAACTTAGGTGTGCAAGTGGGTTCCAATGCTGGAGAAACAAGAGCCAGCAGAGGGGATGCAGACTTGCATGGGTTTTAGCCCAGTGAGACCTGTCTCCAACTTCTGACCTACAGAGCTGTAAGACAGTCAATGTGTGGTAGAAGCCACCAAGGCTGAGGTCTTCTTATGGCAACAGACAGACACCTGCTGTGATCACAGGTGCTCAGGAGCTATGCCCAGCATGGAGGAAGGGAACTGGCAGGAGAAGGTGTCTGGAGAGAGTATGAGGACTCCTGTCACCTGCACAGGAAAAATCATCACCCAGAAATTCCCACATACTGTGGTGGGACATGGAGGGACTCAGAGGTGCCCAGAGAACTGGTGGGCAAGGAAAGCTCTGGGATGGAGGAAAAGCCACACAGTGCATCCATTCCCCATTCAAAACCAAGTCACCAGACCATGAACTCTACTGTCATGGAGCATAGCCGCAAATAGTGCACCCAGTGATGGGACAGGACCTGCCCCTGCCTTTCCTCAGCTGACAACACAGGTGCTGAAGGACCAGCCGAGCCCCACCTCCCCTACATGGGCACCTGGAAGGACAGAGCACAGGAAACCTCTCCCCGACTGCCCCAAGGCCTCTGCATCTCCTCCACCTCCTTGCTCATCCCTGGGGAGGAGAGAGGCAGGTGCTGACCAAAGCAAAGGCTCCATCCACAGTCAGAGTCTGAGTAGTCCTCAGGGAGAGAGATTTGCTGTACTGGCACAGGGAAGGCATCGTGGGAGCAGGGGACACAGGCACAGGATTAGAGGTTTACGGTAATAAGTAAAATACATTTCTCCTATCTATGTGATGATAAGTTTGTGACCACCATACACACTTGCACAGGTTAATTGAGAGAAATTTGCATTTCCATCTTGGTTTATTTGCTTGATAGGAAACAAAATCAGATAATATGATGGGACTGGTCCATGTGACCTAGGAAGAAAGTGAACATTTAATTTACTTGTTTTCCACCAAGACATTAATTGTCAAATAAACTGTAAAGTTCTGGACCATAACTGTTGCATGTGACAAACAGGAAGAGCAGGAGGAGAACAAAGAGAGGGAGAAGGAATAGCAGGAGAAAACAGGATTAGTTTTTGAGAGCACAACACATCAAGTACTATTTAATAGATATCAACGTACAATTCACTTGATTTTTACAAGAAATGTATGTTAGGAATTGTTTTGATTTCATAAGTAAGGATCAGACATTTTTCCTGTTGTGAACTTGCTTAGAAATAATTAGTTTTTAATGTAATAATGGTGTTGGCTCTTACAAAACAAATGGGCAAAAGACCCAGAAAATTTATATTAAAATACATGATACATAAACTCAGCAGAGAAAGTGTGTATGGTAAGAAAAGACTGTACCATCATCACCTTTATAAATAAGTCTGATAGAGACACAGATTCTATAAGGTGGCTCCCTGTGCACTTGCTGCCCAGGCCGCCTTCACCTTAGAGGGGGCCTTGACTCTGTTTCTCACAGTCCACATCCCTGACCATCCAGAGCAGAGAAGGACACATTACACAGGGACAGAGCATGCAGCTCCTCATGTCACCACAGTGACCCTACACTGCCTGAGCATCTCCCTTATCGTGTTCCTTCCCTCACTGCTACCAGAAGATGAAATGTTCTCATTATCGGAGGCAAACTTCACTAGATGCTTATTTCAATGTGACTTTTAAAAAGATTTATTTTATTTACTTGAAAGATAGAGTGGGGGTAGGGGACATGGAAGAGAGGAAAGAGAGAGAGAGAGAAAGAGAGGGGTCTTCAATCTGTTGGTTCACTCTCCAAATGGCCCCAACACCTAGAGCTGGGACGAGCCAAAACCTGGAGCCAGGATCTTCCTCCTGGTCTCCCACGGTGCAGGGGCCCAAACTCTTGGGTCATTCTCCACTGCTTTCCCACATGTATTTTCAGGGGACTGGACTGGAAGTGAAGTAGATGGGATTAGAACCAGTGTCCACAATGGATGCGGGCACTGTAGGCAATGGCTTAACTCATTACATCACAGCACCAGTGCCTTCAAATACTTTTTAATAATATGTTTATTTATGGGTACCGGTTTGAGTCCTAGCTGCTCCACTCCCAATTCAGCTCTCTGCTATGGCCTGGGAAAGCAGTGGAAGATGGCCCAAGCCCTTTGACACATGCAGCCAAGTAGGAGACCCAGAGGAAGTGCTGGGCTCCTGGCTTCAGATAGGTGCAATTCCGGCCATTTCTGTCATTGGGGGAGTGAACCAGTGGATGAAATCTCTCTCTCTCTCTCTCTCTCTGCCTCTTCCTCTTTATGACTCTGTCTTTCAAATAAATCTTTAAAAAAATACAAGTTTGTGGAGCTTGCAGTTGAGATACCCATGTTCCACATCAGAGTGGCTGACTTCAGCTTTTTTTTAATAAAAGAGAGAAAAGAGAGAAAAAATGACGGAGTAGCGACAGGATGGTCTGAATCACATGCATGGGGAAAATTAACATTTAAAAAGGAGAGAAAATACACTCCTGAGATAAAGCTGTGGAAAATTCGCTACAGGAAACCCAGCGAGAACAGTAGAGGTGGTCCAGGTTGCTCTGATAGAGCCAAAAAAAAAAAAAAATCCACACACACAGTAGAGTCTTGGACCCCAGGAGGAGAGCACCAGTGCAAGCAGACCAGGTGAGAGCGGAACCCTCGGTCCACGGAACTGCAGATAGCAGCAGGAGGGAGTGCTTGGTGAACTGCTTTTGAAGTTCCACACAGGAAAAAAACAAACAAATAAACAAATAGGGAAGTGGCTTACCTCCCTCCACCCACCCCGGAACCCTGCAGGGACTGGCAGCCAGCTAGGAGAAACCATTCTGCTTCTTTGTTTGCTTTTTTTTAATGTTTTGTTTTTAGTTTTGGACACAGGCAGGTGGCTGCCACTCCAGCCTCCCGTTTGTGTGCCCTCAGCAATAGTGAGAGTTGCCTCATCCCCCACCCAAACAGCGAGGGACACAATTCAGATGAACACCTTCCTCCTCCATGAAAGTTGTATGGAAAAGGAAGTCCCGCCTATGGAAAACTCATACCCACCCACCACCACTAGTGAGCTGGGTTCCAGTAGGTGGGTGGTGGTGGGGGAACTCCACTCACATGTCCACAGCCCGCACACCTATAGCAGCTCATAATAGAGTTAACCCTGCTCACAGGAAATATGTCACGATCAAAGGTGCATTAAACAATGTAAACTAGTGCTGAACACACTGGGGCGCCCCATAGCTGTGAAAAGTGCAGGTCACACTAACAGAGGCAAACGCCCTCTTCCATCTAGAAAACCAGAGCAGAGCTTCAAAGGACCACAGGGCCTTCCTTGTATACTTGCTCAGCCCTAGAATACTGAACAGAGCAGCCAGGCTGGATCCAGCACACACCTGTTGGTACTCACTGAAAGTAGACACCCCACTAAGCCACAAAGACACAAAACAAAGTTAAAAGCAACCAGGCAAAAAAAAAAAAACTGCACAAATGCTGAAAAACAAGAAACTTTAGAATAAGGAAGACAACTATGAGCCCCACAAAGGAACTCTAAAACACATCAATAGTATAAAGTGAAGAAGATAAAGAGATTGAGGATATGCCAGAAATGGAATTCAGCAAAATAATCATCAGATTGTTTAGAAGCAATCAGAAGAAAATTCACAATCTAAATGAATTTTTCCCATCAAATTGAATATTAAAGAGAAATAAGAATGAAATACTAGAAATGAAGAATTCAATAGATCAACTAAAAATGCAGTGGAAAGTCTTAACAGCAGAGAAGGTGAGACAGAAGAAAGAATATAAGAACTAGAAGATAAATTTCTGGAAATTTTACAGTCAGACCAACAAAAAAAGAAGAAATTAGAAAACTAAAAAACACTGTTTTAGATCTACAAGATAACTATCAAATGACCCAACATATGGGTCCTATGAGTTCCTGGAGGCATAGAAAGAAAGAAAGGATTAGAAGGCCTTTTTAATGAAATAATAATAGAAAACTTCCCCAATTTGGAGGAACAAGGAATATCCAAGTACAAGAAGCATCAGAACTCTCAATAGACACGGCCAGAAAAGATCTTCACCATGACATATTGTAGTAAAACACTCCACAGTATAACTTATAGAAAAGATTCTAAAATGTGCATGAGAAATGCTAGACTAATTTCAGAGGATCTTCAATTAGACTCACAACTGACTTCTCATCAGAAACCCTTCAAGCGAGGAGAGAATGGCATGATATATTTATGTCTTAAGAGAAAAAACTGTAAACCCAGAGTACAGTTCCCTGCAAAGCTCTCATTAATGAATGAGGTGAAATAAAGAACTCCCATAAAAAACAGAAATTGAAAGAATTTGTAACTACCCTCCCATTCCTAAAAAACATGTTCAAGGATGTGCTACACACATAAACAGAAGGGCACACAAAAGAAGGTGAAGGCAGAAAATTTCCCAGTCAAAATATGAAGGAGACCAAGAGTAAAAAATAGGGATATTCCTAAACAACACTCTGGCCTCAGAATCACACCTTAAGAGATTCAGATCTGGCTAAAAAGCCCATTAGAGTATTTCAGGCATGAAAAGCCAAGACACTGTGGCAAAAAATTGACCTACATGAAAGATCTCTGTGAGTGAGATCCTGGTGCAAAGAACAGGCCATCAGAGAAGGAGGTACCTTTCTCTGAAGGGAGGAGAGAACTTCCACTTTGATTATGGCCTTGTCTAAATAAGGTCAGAGTTTGTGAACTCAAGAGGCTTCCATAGCCCTGGCAGGTCATGACAAGAGCCTCGGGTGATTACTGACATCATAAATAAGAGTGTCAATTGTTAAGCTAACAACAGGAGTCACTGTGCACTTGCTCCCCATGTGGGACCTCTATACTTAATGTGTTGTACTATGAGAATTAACGGTAAACTAGTCTTCAAACAGTACCTTAAACTTTGTGTGTCTGTGTGGGTGCAAACTGTTGAAATCTTTACTTAGTATAGAGTTGATCTTCTATATATAAAATAATTAAAATGAATCTTACTGAAGAATGGAATGGGAGAGGGAGTAGCAGATCAGATGGTTTGTGGGTGGGAGAATGGTTATGGGGGGAAGAACTGCTATGATTCAAAAGTTGTACTTTCAAGGGGCTGGTGCTGTGGTGCAGGGGGTTAACAACCTAGCCTGAAGTGCTGGCATACCATAAAGATGCCAGTTTGAGACCCGGCTGCTCCAATTCTGATCCAGCTCTCAGTGATGCCTGGGATAGCAGTAGAAGATGGCCCAAGTCCTTTTGCCCCTGAACCCACATGGGAGACCTGGAAGAAACTCCTGGCTCCTTGTTTCAGACTAGTGCAGCCCTGGCTGTTGCAGCCAATTGTGGAGTGAACCATTGGATGGAAGACCTCTCTCTCTCTCTCTCTCTCTCTCTCTCTCTCTCCCCCCTCCCTCTCCTCTCTCTGTGTAACTCTGACTTACAAATAAATAAAAAATAAATCTTAAAAAGGTTGTACTTTCAAAATTTATATTTATTAAATAAAAGTTTTATATAAAAGATAGGGCTATTAATGGAAATATGACCGGGCAAAGTCAGTACTTAACAATAGTCACCCTGAATGTAAATGGTCTCAACTCCCCGTTATAAGTCATAGACTGGCTGAATGGATTAAAAAACAAAACCCATCTATCTAGTGCCTACAAGAAACACATCCCACCAACAAAGATGCATACAAACTGAAACTTAATACTATTGGTTGAACTCTGTAATTAACACACAATTATTCTTAGGTGTTTAAATTTAACTGAAAAGTGATCTCTGTTAAATATAGGAGTGGGAATGAGAGAGGGAAGAGATACACAATTTGGGACATGCTCAATCTGACTTGCCCCAAATGGTAGAGTTAGAAACGTGCCAGGAGATGCCAATTCAATTCCATCAATGTGTCATGTACCAATGCCATATCACTAGTCCAAGTGATCAATTTCAGTTCACAATTGATCATAATGATAGGTCTAAGAGTCAAAGAGATCACATGAACAAGACTCGTGTCTGCTAATACTATTTGATAGAATTAAGAAGGAGAGAATGATCCAACATGGGCAGCGGGATACACAGCAGACTCATAGAATGGCAGATGCCCTAAACAACACTCTGGCCTTAGAATTAGCCCTTAAGACATTCGGATCTGGCTGAAGAGCCCATGAGAGTATTTTAGGCATGGAAAGCCAAGACACTCTGGCAAAAAAAAAAAAAAATGACCTAAATGAAAGATGTCTGCGAGTGAGATCTCAGTGGAAAGAATGGGCCATCAAAGAAGGAGGTACCTTTCTCTGAAGGGAGGAGAGAACTTCCACTTTGACTATGACCTTGTCTAAGTAAGATTGGAGTCGGCAAACTCAACATGCTTCCACAGCCTTGGCAACACATGACAAGAGCCTAGGGTGATTACTGATGCCATAAACAAGAGTGTCAATTTGCTAAGTTAACAACAGGAGTCATTGTGCACTTACTCCTCATGTAGGATCTCTGTCCTTAATGTGTTGTACAATGTTATTAACACTATAACTAGTACTCAAACAGTATTTTACATTTTGTGTTTCTGTGTGGATGCAAACTGATGAAATCTTTACTTAATATATACTAAATCGATCTTCTGTATATAAAGATAATTGAAAATGAATCTTGATGTGAATGGAATGGGAGAGGGAGTGGGAGATGGGAGGGGTGTGAGTGGGAGGGAAGTTATGGGGGTAAGCCATTGTAATCCATAAACTGTACTTTGGAAATTTATATTTACTAAATAAAAGTTAAAAAAAGAAAAAAAATTTGGCTGTTGGTAATCATGAAAAATCAGATGTGCTGAGTTTGAATAGAAGTTATGAGATTTTTTTGTATGTAGTTATGCAAATATTATACAATAAATATTATGATTCTCATCTTAGTATCCACAAAAAAAAGCTAAATGAAAGATGTCTGCGAGTGAGATCCCAGTGGAAAGAATGGGCCATCAAAGAAGGAGGTACCTTTCTCTGAAGGGAGGAGAGAACTTCCACTTTGACTATGACCTTGTCTAAGTAAGATTGGAGTCGGCAAACTCAACATGCTTCCACAGCCTTGGCAACACATGACAAGAGCCTAGGGTGATTACTGATGCCATAAACAAGAGTGTCAATTTGCTAAGTTAACAACAGGAGTCACTGTGCACTTACTCCTCATGTAAGATCTCTGTCCTTAATGTGTTGTATACAATGTGATTAACGCTATAACTAGTACTCAAACAGTATTTTACACTTTGTGTTTCTGTGTGGGTGCAAACTGTTGAAATCTTTACTTAATTTATACTAAATTGATCTTCTGTATATAAAGGTAATTGAAAATGAATCTTGATGTGAATGGAATGGGAGAGGGAGCGGAAGATGGGAGGGCTGTGGGTGGGAGGGAAGTTATGGGGGGGGAAGCCATTGTAATCCATAAGCTGTACTTTGGAAATTTATATTTATTAAATAAAAGTTTTTTTTTTTTAAAGAAAATCCATGCTAACAGAAACCAAAAAAAGAGCTGGTGTAGCCATTCTAATATTAGACAAAATAGACTTGTACACAAATACTATTTAAAGAGAGAAAGAAGGGCACTATATAATGACTAATGGATCAATTAACCAGGAAAATGTGACTATTATAAATGTATATGCACCTAATTACAGGGAATTGACTATTTAAAAGGAATTTTAATGGATTTAAAGGGAGACATAGACTCAAATACAGTAGTAATGAGGGATTTTAATACCCCACTTTTAACAATGGACAGATCAACCAGACAGAAAATCAGTAAGGAAACAAGAAAGTTAATCGACACTATAGACCAAATGGACCTAACAAATATCTGCAGAGCTTTCCACCCTACAGCCACAGAATACACATTTTTCTCAGCAGTGTATGGAACTTTCTCTAGGACTGACCACATGCTAGGCCATAAAGCAAGTCTCAGCAAATTCAAAAATATTGAAATCATGCCATGCATCTTCTCAGACCAGGATGGAATGAAGTTGGTGATCAACAACTCAGGAATACCCAGAACATATGATAATACATGGAGACTAAACAACATGCTCCTGAACTAACAGTGGGTCATTGAAGAAATCAAAAGAGAAATAAAAAATTTCTGGAAACAAATGTTGATGACAATATAATAAATGAAGATGACAATATAACATATCAAAACTTATGGATACAGCAAAAGCAGTGTTAAGGAGAAAGTTTATACCAGTTGGAGCCTACATCAAGAAATTGGAAAGGTACCAAATAAATGAGCTATCAATGTGTCTCCAGGACCTAGAACAACAACAGCAAACCAAACCCAAAACAAGTAGGATAAAAGTAATAATTAAAATTAGAAAAGAAATCCACAAAATTGAAACCAAAAAAAGCCACATAAAAGATCAAAAAAATAAAGAGCTGGTTTTTTGGAACAATAAACAAAATTGACACACAAGCCAAAAAAAGATGGGAGAAGACCAAAATTGATAAAATGAGAGATGAAAAAGGAAATGTGACAACACACACCACAGAAATAAAAAGAATGATCAGAAATTACTATGAAGAGCAGTACACCAACAAAATGGGAAATCCAGAAGAAACGGATAGATTCCTGGGCACATATGACCTATCTAAATAGAGCCATGAAGATATAGAAGTCCTAAGTAGACCAGTAACCAAGACAGAACTCAAATCTCTCCCAACAAAGAAAAGCCCAGAACCACATGGCTTCACTGCTGAATTCTACCAGACATTTAAAGAAGAACTAACTCCAATTCTTCTCAAGCTATTCAAAACAATCAAAAGGGAGGGAATCCAACCAAATTCTGTTTAGGAAGCCAGCATCACCTTAACTTCTAAACCCAAAAAAGATACAACAGAGAAAGAGAACGACAGTCAAATCTCTCTAATGAACATAAATGGAAAAATCCTCAACCAAATACTAGCCAATCGAATCCAACAACACATCAGACCAGGTGGCATTTATTCTTGGTATGCAGAGATGGTTCAACATTGACAAAGCAATCAATGTGATACATCACATAAACAAACTGAAGAACAAAAACCAAATGATTATTTCAATAGACACAGAGAAAGCATTTGACAAAATACAACACCCTTTCATGATGACAACCTTAAGCAAACTGGGAATAGAAGGAACATTTCTCAACACAATCAAGGCCATTTATGACAAACCCATGGCCAGAATCCTATTGAATGCAGAAAAGTTGGAAGTAATCTCACTGAGATCTGGAACCAAACAAGGGTGCCCACTCCCACCACTGCTTTTCGATATAGTCCTGGAAGGTCCAGCCAGAGCCATTAGACATGAAAAAAAATCAAAGGGATACAAATTGGGAAGGAGGAAGTCAAACTATCCCTATTTGCAGAAGATATGATCCTATACATAGGGAATCCAAAAGACTCCATTAAGAGACGATTGGAACTCATAGAAGAGTTTGGAAATGAAGAGGGATATAAAATCAACACACAAAAACCAAGAGCCTGGGGAAGGTGCCGTGGCACAGTGGCTTAATCCTCTACCTGCAGTGCTGGCATCCCATATGGGCACCAGTTCTAATCCCTGCTGCTCTTCTTCCAACCCAGCTCTCTGCTGTGGCATGGGAAAGCAGTAGAAGATAGCTGATGTGATTGGGCCCCTGCTCCTACATGGGAGACCAGGAAGGAGCACCTGGTTCCAGGCTTCAGATCGGCACAGCTCCAGCCATTGCAGTCATTTGGGAAGTGAGTGAACGGAAGGAAGAACTTTCTCTCTGTCTCTCCACCTTCCTGTCCTTAACTCTATCTACCAAATAAAAATTATTAAGTGTTTAAAAGAAAAGATGAAAGAAAAAAGAACAACCTTTGTATATGCAGACAATGCCACAGCTGAGAAAGAGCTTCTAAGATCAATCCCATTCACAACAGCTACCAAAACAATCAAAAACCTTGAAGTAAATTTAACAAAGGATATCAAAGATCTCTACAATGAGAATTACAAAACATTAAAGAAAGAAATAGAAAAATATACAAAAATAAATGGAAAAATCTTCCATGTTCATGGATTGGAAGAATCAATATCATCAAAATGACATACTAATGAAAGCAATGTACAGATTCAATGCGATACTAATCAGAATAACAAAGATATTCTTCTCAAATATAGAAAAAATGATGTTGAGGGCCAGTGCTGTGGTGCATGGGTTAAAGCCCTGACCTGAAGTGCTGACATCCCATAGGGACACGGGTTCAAGCCTTGGCAGCTCCTTTTCCAATCCAGCTCTCAGTGATGGCCTGGGATAGCAGTAGAAGATGGCCTAAGTACTTGGGCCCCTGCAGCCACGTGGGAGACCTGGAAGAAGCTCCTGGCTCTGGCTTTGGATTAGCACAGCTCCAGCCATTGCTGCCATCTAGGGAGTGAACCAGCAAATGGAAGACCTCTCTCTCTGTCTACACCTCTCTCTGTAACTCTGTCTTTCAAATAAATAAATCTTAAAAAAAAGAAAAAAGAAAAATGATGTTGAAATTCATATGGAGGGTTCCAAGATGGCGGAGTAGGGAGGGAGCTTACTGCCCTAGCCCAAGAGAAGATGATTTAAAAAAAGTGGACATAGTGTAGTTTCAGGAAAGAGGGAAAAAACTGCAGAGGAAACTCTACCAAAATTAGAGGAATATGGTGGACCTACATTGAGGGTATGGGCACCCATAACTTGGGACTCCAGCAGCTGAGAGCCTACACACCAGCACTAGAAAGTGAGGTGAGAGAAGACCACAGTAGCCCAAGTCACTCCTGAAAGAGCAGCAGGAAGAGCCTCAAGGGAACTAGGCTTGAAGCCCCATGGGGGAAAGTGCACCAGCCAAACTAGAGCGGAAAGAAAAAAAAAGACAGGACAATTTTCTCTCTCTCAGATCAGTTTATAAAGCTGTACTGTGACAAGCAGATAGAGAGGGCACCATTTTGAACATATGTAACAGCTGCACCAGCTTGTGTCTGCACTCGGCAATCAGTTGAGTTGCGTCTCCTGACTCTGGTGGGGAGAAATAACAGGGAGCTAGGAGCTTGTGACTGTGTGCAGCTTCTGAACCAGGATTGTGAAAAAAACTGAGGGTGTGTGGGAGAACTCACGGTGAGGCTGGGACTTTGAGTAGTCTCAGTGGGAAACACCACAAGCTTGGGGGTTTCTGGTTGCCTGGTGAGAGACATTGCTGGAGAATCTGAACTTATACTGAGGACTACACAGATCCTATGTGTGATTCTTGGGACAGATCAGACAAATATTATACCCACTAGCCTCCATTGAGGAGAGCTCAGCTAAGCAGAATATGCTTCCCTTCTGATTAAAAGAAAGAGAAAGAAGATTTACCATGCCAAACATGGGTGTGTCACCTTTGGGACACACTTAACTCTGGAGAACTGAACAGAGGTCTCTGACCACACCCACTACAAGCTTCTAGAGATTCACTGAAAACAGACAGTCCACTTATCTACAGAGTCATAGTAGAATGATAAATGGCACCACAGTGGAAAAAAGAAGAAGAAGAAGGAAGATGAGGAGGAGGTGCAGGAGAAGAAGAAGATGAAACAACCAATGGGTTATCCACAAATGCCGAACAACAAACACAGCAATCCAAGAAACAAGAAGGAAGAAGGAAGACAACATGACACTCCCAAAAGAACATGACACTTCAGTACTAGATTAGGAAGATGATGAGATAGAAGAAATGCAAGAAATGGGATTCAAAAAAATTGATTATAAGAATACATAGAAGTAATCAAAAGCAAATGCACAAACAATTGAAAAACATGCAGGACATGAAAGAAAATCTTTCTCATAAAACTGAAATCTTAAGGAGGAATCAAAATGAAATGAAGAATTCCATAGAACATGAAATTAAAATATTGAAGAGAAATCAAAAGGAAATGAAGAATTCAATAGAACAAATGAAAAATGCAGCGGAGAGCCTTAAAAACAGAATCAGTGAGACAGAAGAGAGAATATTGGACTTAGAAGACAGAGCACAGGAAAGTATACAGTCAAACCAAAGACAAGAAATTAGAAATGTAAAAAATATCGTTGGAAATCTACAGGATATTATTACAAAAACCCCAACATTCGGGTTCTAGGAGTTTCTGAAGGCATGGAGAGGAGAAAGGATTAGAAGGCCTTTTTAGTGAAATACTAGCAGAAACTATCCCAGGTTTGGAGAAAGAAAGAGATGTCTAAGTACAGGAAGCACACAGAACTCCCAATACACATGACCAGAAAAGATCCTTGCCATAACACATTATAATCAAACTCACCACAGTGAAACATAAAGACAAGATTCTAAAATGTGCAAGAGAGAAATACTGGATTACTCTCAGAGAATCTCCAATTAGACTCACAGCAGACTTCTCATCAGAAACACTATAGGCTAGGAGAAAATGGCGAGATATAGCCCAAGTACTGAGAGAAAAAAAAAAACTGTCATCCTAGAATATTATACCCTGCAAAGCACTCATTTGTGAATAAAGGTGAAATAGAGACCTTTCATAACAAACAAATTGAAAGAATATGTCACCACACGTGCAGCCCTGCAAAAGATGTTTATTTTTTAAAGATGTGTTACACACAGAAACACAGAAACATGGCCATTAATACTAAAGAAGGTAAAGGAAGAAAATCTCTCAGTAAAATATCAAAGGAAGGTCAATGTACAAATTAGGAATATCTTTAGAAAATTGGCAGGGCAAGTCACTGATTATCAATAGTTACATTGAATGTAAATGACCTCAACTCTCCAGTTAAAAGACACAGACTGGCTGAATGGATTAAAACATAAAACTCATCTATTTGCTGCCTAAAAGAAACACACCTTACCAACAGACAGACGCAGACTGAAAGTGAAAGGTTGGAAAAAGATATTCCATGCTGACAGAAACCAAAAAAAGAGCTGGTGTAGCCACCTTTATATCAGACAGAATAGACTTTAACACAAAAACTGTTAAAAGAGACAAAGAGGGGCACTATATAATGATTAAGGGATAAATTCAACAGGAAGATATAATGACTATCAATGTATATGCACCTAATTACAGGGCACCGGTTTATTTAAAAGATCTGTTAAGGGACTTAAAGGGAGACTTAGACTCCAATACAACAGTATAGGGGGACTCCAATACTCTACTTTCAGCAGTGGACATATCAACCAGACAGAAAATCAATAAGGAAACAGCAGATTTAATCGACACTATAGACCAAATGGACCTAACATATAACTACAGAACTTTTCATCTTACACTTAAAGAATACACATTCCTCTCAGCAGTGCATGGAACTTTTTCCAGGACTGACCACATACTAGGCCATAAAGCAAGTCTCAGCAAATTCAAAAAAATCAAAATCATACCATGCATCTTCTCAGATCACAATGGAATGAAGCTGGAAATCAGCAACTCAGGAATCTCCAGAGCAAATGCAAACACATGTGTACTGAACAACATGCTCCTGAATGAACATTGGTCGTAGAAGAAACCAAAGAGAAATAAAAAACTTTCTGGAAGCAAATGAAGATAATAACATAACATATCAAAAATTTATGGGATACAGCAAAAGCAGTGTTAAGAGGAAAGTTTATAGGTGCGAACATCAAGAAATTGGAAAGGTACCAAATAAATGAGCTATCAATGCATCTCAAGTATCTAGAAAAACAACAGCAAACCGAACCCAAACTAGTAGCAGAAAAATAATAAAAATTAGAGTACAAATCAACAAAATTGAATCCAAAAACATTACAATAATCAGCAAAATGAAGAGCTGCTTTTTGAAAAATAAAGAAAATTGATACACCATTGGCCCAACTAGCCAAAAAAAAAAAAAAAAAAAGAGAGAGAGAGAGAGAGAAAGAAGAGCCAAATCAATAAAATTAGAGATGAAAAAAGGAATGTGACAACCGATACATCAGAAATCAAAAGAGTCATCAGAAACTACTACAAAGAGTTGTATGACCACAAAGTGGGAAATCTAGCAGAAATGAATAGATTCCTGGACACATGTAACTTACCTAAATTGAACCATGGAGACACAGAAAATCTAAACATACACATAACCGAGATAGAAATTGAATCAGTAAAAAAGGCCCTCACATCAAAGAAAAGCCCAGGACTGGATGGATTCACTGCTGAATTCTATCAGACATTCATAGAAGAACTAACTCTAATTCTTCTCAAGCTATTCAAAACTATTGAAAGAGAGGGAATCCCCCCAAATTCTTTCTACAAAGCCAGCATACCTCAGTTCCTAAACCTGAAAAAGATTCAGCAGAGAGAGAATTACAGACAAATTTCCCTGATAAACATAGACATAAAAATCCTCAACAAAATTTTAGCCAATAGAATCCAACACCACATCAGAAAGATCATCCACCCTGATCAAGAAGGATTTATCCCTGGTAAGCAGGGATTGTTCAACAATTGCAAATCTATCAATGTGATACACCACATTAACAAACTGCAGAAGAAAAATCATATGATTATCTCAATAGATGCAGAGAAAGCATTTGATAAAATACAACACCCTTTCATGATGAAAACCACAAGCAAATTGGGTAGATAAGGTACATTCCTCAACACAATCAAGGCCATTTATGACAAACTCACTGCCAGCATCATAGTGAATGGGAGAAATCAGAAGCATTCTCACTGAGATCTGATACCCATAGGGATGCCCATTGTCACCATTACTGTTCAATATGGTACTGGAAGTTTTAGCCAGAGCCATTAGGCAAGAAAAAGTAATCAAGGGGATACAAATTTGGAAGGAAGAAGTCAAACTATCCCTATTTGTGGAAGATATGATTCTTTATTTAGGGAATCTAAAGAATACCACTAAAAGACTATTGGAACTCATAGAAGAGTTTGGTAATGTAGCAGGATATAAAATCAACACACAACAATCAACAGCCTTTATATACACAGACAATTCCATGGCTGAGAAAGAACTTCTAAGATTAATCCCATTCACAATAGCTACAAAAACAATTAAATACCTTGGACTCAACTTAACCAAGGATGTCAAAGATCTCTATGATGAGAAATACAAAGCTTTAAAGAAAGAAATAGAAGAGGATACCAAAAAATGGAAAAATCTTCCATGCTCATGGATTGGAAGAATCAATATCATCAAAATGTCCATTCTTCCAAAAGCAATTTATAGATTCAATGCTCACACTATTTGGGAAAGGGGATCTGAGGCACTCATACGTTTATCAACATTTTTCATCCCAAAATAAGACCATACACACATACTCTACAGGATCCTTGCTTGGATTTTAAGTATTCTCAACATATTTACACATCAGCTGTCCTAGTCATCCTCATTCCATTTTGCATGTATCTTTATGACACTGCTTTACTTGGATTATCTATGGGAATACTTTCTTTGAAAGAGACAGAAGAGGAAGGCATGCAGAAGATATGATATTATTTGCCAAAAACAGGCATGATCTCTCTCTCTTTTATTTATTTATTTATTTATTTATTTGAAAGGCAGAGTTACAGAAAGGCAGAGAGAGAAGTCTTTTTTTTTTTTTTTGACAGGCAGAGTGGACAGTGAGAGAGAGAGACAGAGAGGAAGGTCTTCCTTTGCCGTTGGTTCACCCTCCAATGGCCGCCGTGGCCGGCGCGCTGCGGCCGGCGCACCGCGCTGATCCGATGGCAGGAGCCAGGAGCCAGGTGCTTTTCCTGGTCTCCCATGGGGTGCAGGGCCCAAGCACCTGGGCCATCCTCCACTGCACTCCCTGGCCACAGCAGAGAGCTGGCCTGGAAGAGGGGCAACTGGGACAGAATCCGGTGCCCCGACCGGGACTAGAACCTGGTGTGCCGGCGCCGCTAGGCGGAGGATTAGCCTAGTGAGCCGCGGCGCCGGCCCGAGAGAGAAGTCTTTCATCTGCTGGTTCACTCCTCACATGGCTGCAAAGGCCAGAGCTGTGCCAATCCAAAACCAAGAGCCAGGAGCTTCTTCCCGGGTCTCCCTCGTGTGTGCAGGAGCACAAGGACAGGACTTGGGCCATCTTCCACGGCTTTCCCAGGCCACAGCAGAGAGCTGGATCATAAGTGGAGCAGTGGGAAGCGGAACGCCCATATGTGATGCTAGCACTGCAGATAGTGGTTTTAACTGTTATGCCACAACACCAGCCCTTAGAAGTGATCTCTATGGCTAAGTGCACCAGCTGCCTTAATAGCTTCAGAAGCAATGATTAAAGCTGTCACTGTTGTAGCACTTAGATTGATTTGTAAGTCACCTTGGTGTACATTTTGCAATGAATTTATTTTGGAAGTTAATATTGATCAAAGGTACCAAGTGCTTTTCTGAGTATCCCAAAGCCTATAGTTCTGTCGCACCATAAGATGTTTGCAACTTTCCTCCTCTTAATTTCAGTGTATTTATTTTCATTTTTATAAATATTTATTTTGTTTATTGAAAGTCAGAGTTGCAGAGATAGAGAGAGGGAGAGACAGAGAGAGAGAGAGAGAGAGAGAGAGCTTCCATCTGTTCACTCCTGGAATGGTCCCGTGGCTGGACTGTGCCAGGCTGAAGCCAGGAGCCAGGAGCTTCTTCTGGGTTCCATGTGGCTCTCAGGGACAAAGCACTTGGGCCATCCACCAGTTCTTTCCCAGGTACATAAGAGGTAGTTGGATCAGAAGAGAAGCAGCTGAGACTTGAACTGGAGCTCTTACAGGATGCTAGTATTGCAGGAGGAGGCTTTATCCACTGGGCCACAATGACGAACCCAATGTATTTACTTTCAAATGCCTTTCCTGATAGATAATACACAGTCTATTCTTCCAAACACTCCCTGAAGTAGCTCAACAATTGTACTGTTTCATCAACAATTAGGTAATTGAAAGATACGTTGAATTTTAGCTTTGTCTAGAGTTATACTGCTGACTTTACGATAATTTAACAATATATTCTTACATTTAAACAACATACAGGAGGAGTGTGGAGGCTGATTATGAAGTCAGAACTAAGAGGCTGAGTAGGAACAAGGAAGATTGTGTGGAGAGAAGGACAGAGGGAGAACCTGTAGGGAAAGAGTTTGAGGGAGTAACTGTGCAGAGTGACAGAGAGACAGAGACAGAGAGAGAGAGGATAGAGTGAGAAAGAGCTGGAGAGAGATCTTCCATCTTCTGGGTCACTCCCCAAATGGCTGTAACAGACAGGTCTGGGTCAGGCTGAAGCCAGGAGCCAGGAGCTCCATCAGGTCTCCCTCGTGGGTGCAGGGCCAAAGCTCTCAGGCCATCTTCTGCTGCCTTCCCAGGTGCATGAGCTGGGAGCTGGATCAGAAGGGGGGAGCCAGCAGGCACCTGCGGCACAGCAGAAGACGAACTGTTTTACAGTTGTGAACGTGTGGCTGGTAACAAGGAGACAGTGACAAGGGGAAAGTCAGATGGCTCGCTGTGGTCACGCCGGTTCTCTCTCTGTCCCCGTGTGTCTCTCTTAATTGCTCACTGATTGTCCCCATGTGTCTTACCAGCCTCAGAGATCGTGATGTCAGTTTTGCAGGCTTTTCTGTGTCTGGATGCCCGCAGCAGCCTTGATAAACACTCTCTGAACAGCTCCATGTGGGGCTGAGTCCTAGGACCGCTCAGTGTGCACTGTGGCAGGGAGAGGGGAGGGGGTGGGAGAGCAGAAAACTTAAGTTTAGAGGATGGGCTGGCGGAGCCCAGGTGTGGCCAGGGATGCAGTCAGGGTGTGTTGAGGGGGGTGGTGTCCAAGAAGAGGGAGACCCTGGCCCTCTCTGTTCTCAGGGGAGCAGTGTCGCAGGCTCACCTGGGAGCCTTGGAGTAGGACGAGGTGCTGATATTCCAGCTGTAGGGAGGCAGGTGTGCCATGAAATGAAGAGAGGAGCCGACACTACAACCCCTGAATGTTTCGTGGATTATGTGACGTAATGTTCCCCAGGGCAGCTCGGTGTGCAGAAGCCTGAACCACACGTGTGGACAGAGGCCCAGAGAAGGAGGCAGAGCACCCAGCCCCAAGACACCCGCGGGAGAAGCTGGAGTGAGACCTGCTCATCCCTACTGCAGTCTGGGCTCTGCCCAAGGAGGCCTTGGCTTCCAGCCCCATCAGCCCCTGACTAAACCTGGTCCACAGCACAGCATGAAGTGCACCACTCTCCAGAGTCTTGCACGACGACTGTGTGACCCTCCTGGATCAAGGCGAGTGCTCCTGTCCCACAGGACAATCCCACCTGTCCCTCCCGACCTCACCTCCTCCTCTGCAGGCCAGGGGCCAGCTCCTCGCGCCACATCTCTCTCCGCAGCTCCTCCTGCTGCTCTCTCATTGCATGCATTTGCAGTCCTGCACTGCGTGGTGTTTTGTGTCTGGTGTCCAGGATTCCTGTCCTCGTTTCTTAGGTTTCTGGACTGCATTGTCAGGGCCTTCCTGCTGGGAAGGGCTGCTGTCTGCCAGTGCTGGCCACAAGGGGGCAGCAGAGGGCTGGAAAACCCGGTGCCGCTGGCGCTGCCTCTGGGTTGGCCCTGCTTCCTCTGGGGCCTGCTGCTGTGCAGAGTTCTGGAGCAGGGGTTTGGAGCCAGGATCTCCGCACTGTTTGGAACACGCACTCCTTTAAATAATGAGAAGCTCACGCGGAAATAAAATGAAAAGGGAAGCTTATTTTGGTAGAAAGCATTGTGAGGTCCGTGAGCAGCTTTTCCCTAAACGCATTTCCAGGGACTTCTGGAAGAGCCCCCCCCCCCCCCCCCCCCAGGTCCTTGGCCTCCCCTCTGCCCACCAGATCCCTGGACACTGCTAGGGCTGCTGCCCCCGACGTGGTGGTCCCACTGGGAGCAGGCGGAACTCTGGGGGGAGCTGGCGCCGGCAGGGCTGACCCTGGTGGGTTCCTCACCTCGGGAGCCCGGGTCTCAGCTGCGACAGGAGGACAGCAGAGGCCTCCCAGTAACGCAGGAGGACGGGCACGGAGACTCCGTGTGTGCTGCTCAGAGGGAAACGCGGGGGAGTGAGCGGGGCGGAGGGTGTGGTGGAGGCCGTGGGACAGCAGAGGACTGACGTCCATTACAGGGACAGCAGAGGGCAGGCGTCCGTCCCGGTACTCTCAGACTCATCTCTCAGGTCTGAATGGCGCCTCTACAGCCTCTGCCGCCCCAGGCTTCTCCTGCGTTCTCTCCGGGAACAGACCCCAGGGCGTTTCCCCATCACCAAGTTCTCCAGTCCCTCCCGCCAGGACTTGACTGCTCCAAGGTTGGCCAAGGGGGAGCCTGAGCTGCGAGGAACTGGGGGGCGGGGCTCAGTCAGCTCCTCCGAGGTGAATGTCGGGGCCACTCCCCACTGCTCCCGTGGTCCCCTGAATGTGATGAGGCCCTCTGGGCACATGCCTCCGCGGGGCCCCACCCGATACCTCATCTGCCTCACTGCCTTCCTCTCTGGACTCCTTTCTTTGAACTCTTTCTTTTCCTGTGTCGTCTTTCCCTCTGCCCTCTTTCCTTTTACATTGTTACTTATTTTTTTCTTCTTTATTAGTCTAAAAAATTTATTAAATTTTCTATAAGAATACCTTTTTCCATCTGACTTCATTTTTTTTATTGTTAATTGAAAGGCAGAGTGAGAGAGAGAGAGAGAGAGGAGAGAGGAGAGAGGGGTCTTCCATCTGCTGGTTCACTCCCCACATGGCTTCAGTGGCCAGAGCTCAGCCACTCAGAAGCCAGGAGCCAGGAGCTTCCTCTGAGACTCCCAGGAGGGTGCAGGGGCCCAGGTACTTGGCCCACCCTCTGCTGCTTTCCCAGGCCTGAGCAGAGAGCTGAATCAGACGTGGAGCAGCTGGGACTTGAGCCGGCACCCACATGGGATGCTGGCACTGCGGAAGGCGGTGGCTTTTATCAGCCACACTACAGCGCCAGCCCCAATTGACCTCATTTTCTTAACTTAGTACTAGGACGCTTTGTGGAAATGCAAATTGTAGAACTGGACCTCAACATTTTTGCACCAAAGTACACCGATTTTCTGATTCTGTTTTCCATGAACGTTTTGAGGCCCCTCGTGCATCTCAGTGGTTGCAGGGGAGTGAGACCTCCTCACCTGCCTGGACCCTCAGGTGTGGACGTGGGCTGGACGTCCATTCTGAGCAGGGTTGGGCAGGGGTCCCAGGCCATGAGGGCTCTGGGCAGGGCTGGGCAGACCTGGTCCTTTGTCGGGCTGAGAGCATCCGGATGTTCCTGAGCCACATTAGTTGTGGTGCTGACAGCCTGCACTGGGGGTGGGGGCGCAGACTCCTCCCCCCTGAGGGGCAGATGGCAGCCCAGAGGGAGAGCGTCCACCAGGGCACTACTGAACAGGTGGATCAGCCCACCAGCCAGGTTCTTGCTGGCTACAGATTCCAAGGGAAAATTTTAAAGTTGAAATAAAAAAATAGCACCCTGTGTGTGTGTGTCCGTGTTTGTGTGTTTTCATTTTTTTCCCATAACGTGGGCGACTACAAAACAGTTCTTTATCATTTACGCATGAAGAAGATAGTCGAGGAAGCTCTTCTTAGCAGTGTCAAGGCAATTTAGTTTTTTAATTTTTTAACAGACTCTACTTTTGAAAAGACATAGTTGGGGCCAGGATTTGGGCAGGCAGTTAAGACTAGCTAGTTAGATACCTGCGTCCACACCAGAATGCCTGGGCTGGATGTCTGGCTGCAGCTCCTGATTCCGGATTCTTTCACAATCAGATCTCCCAGGAGTGGTCATGGCTCACATTTGGGGTTTCAGCCACACACATGGGAGACTGGGCTGAGTCCCTGGCTCCTGGCTTTGGACCCAGAGTGGGCATTCAGAGAATGAAAAAGGGTGGGAGCTCTCTCTCTCTGAAATAAATAAATTAAAAATTAAAAAAGAAGGAATAAGAATGGAAACCTTTCCACTACCTACAGTATATTAAAAATCATAATACATTTAATACACATTGCATTAACTATTTTTATGGCTTAGATATTTATTGAAAGAATTTGAAAGTACTAGAAGTAATTAAGATGAGGGGTATGACCTGCCTGTTAACACAGAAGTAAAATGTTACCCCCAACAGCACTAGAGGGTAATATGTTATATGTTAGGTAGGAAATGGCTGGTGGCTTAGTGAGCAGCAGCCATGTTACAGCAGCTGGGCCGTGGTCCTGCTGAGCTGGGAGGGGGAGGAATGGTTGTCTGCTGCCCTCCTGCTGGAGCTTATCCTGTCCTAAGGGCATTTCTTGTAGAAAACCTGACCTGGGCTGTGGCACTGCCTCCTCAGCCCATATAGGCACTCTTACATCCCGGCTGCTCCACTTCCAAGTCAGCTCCCTGCTAATGCGACTGGGAAAGCAGCAGAAGATGGCCCAAGTACAGTAAGGAAATTCAAGAAGCAGAATAACTCTATAAAGACAATATCTCCTGGTTCTGGAAATTCAATATCTGAACAGCACAACACAGGCTTTTGCAAGGGCCCGTTTTCTCCATCGTATGACAGCAGGAAAGCATGTTTCTCTCTAAATCTGTGTGCTCTTTCTCAATCCCCTGCTGAACCCACCAGCATTAAGCCATGTGGGCGTGACCTAAGGATCTGTCCCAACTGAATCCCTGCACAAAGGCCTCCCCTCTGCACACAATGATGGGGTGAAGTTTCCACTCCCTCAGCATCATCAACAGGAGACTCTGGGCCTGAGCGGCTGCCTGAGTTCAGAACACAGAGACCTGCACCACAGCGGCTACTGTGGTTATTCCTCTAATTGCTCCCCAGGCCAGCACTGATGTTTCTGACTCCTTCTTTACTGTCCATTCCTCTTCTTCTCACCCTCAGCCAGAGTGACAGCTCAGCAGAGATTTTCTTTATTTTTATTTTTTCATGTTATTTGAAATGAGGACAGAGATCTCCCATCCTCTGGTTCCTTCTCCAAATGTGCAAAACAGCAGACTGGACAAGGCTGGAGATGGACGAGGGGACTCCATCCAGGTGTCTCACATGGGTGGCAGGAACCCACATATCTCAGCCATCACTGCCTCCTCCCTGAGTGTGCATGAGCAGGATGCCGCAATCAGGACTGGACCCAGGCCCTCCACTATGGGATGAGCGAGTCCAGTCAGCGTCCTGCACCACATGCCCTGCCATGGTCAGAGCTCTGTGTTTGGGGCAGTGAGCACATCTCTGTGTTTGACGATTTTGAGTCCTCCATGTTAGGAAATTGGTGCAATCTACACCCTGACACCATCCTAGGCTCTCACCCCCACCATCATTGCTGGAAGCCAGGTGGCCACATGGCCCAACCACCAGTGTCAAGCTCCACCCACATCCTAATGGGATTTGCTGCTCCTGCTTCCCTGCCCGCCTTCTGGCAAAGTTTTAAAAGGACCTGTTCCTGAGCACGTGGCTCTCTCCTCTCTCTTGCTCCCCTCTCGCTCTCTCACTCTCTCTCTCTATCTCTCTCTTGGTCTCTGCTCTCTGCTCTCCCCTCACCTCTCTTGGCTCTCTCCTCTCTTCCTCTCTTCCTCTCTCTCTCTCGTGCTCTCTCTCTCTCTCTCTCCTTCTCTCTGTTACACTCTTTCTCTTTCTTCTTCCTCCCCCCTTCCCTCTGGCCTGCTGGGTTTTCCCAATAAACCGTTTCCCTTGCCCCGGTGTTTGGTGTGTTTTGTGATGATCTTACACTGGTGCTGAAACCTGGGACCTTACACTGGTGCCGTGACTTGGATCACCACAAAACACACCAAACACCGGAGTAACAGAAAGGAAAACCCAGCAGGCCGGAGGGAAGGGGCGAGGAGGGAAAAAGAGAGTGTAAGAGAGAGAGGAGATCAGAGAGAGCAGAGAGAAGAGAGGAGAGTGAGCAAGAGAGAGCAAGAAAAGAGAGAGGAGAGAGTGAGCGAGAGAGGGAGAGCAAGAGAGAGGAGAGAGCCATGTGTTCAGGAACAGGTCCTTTTAAAAATGCCAGAGGGCGGGCAGGGAAGCAGGAGCAGCGAATCCCATTAGGATCTGGTGGTTGGGCCATGTGGCCACCTGGCTTCCAGCAATCGAAGTGAGGGCTAGAGCCTAGGATGGTGTCAGGGTGTAGATGGCGCCATAGATAAGACTGAGCCATTTTCCTGACACTCAATGCTCCTACTGCTTTTTGTTTGCTACGGTTTTCCCCTCCCTGTGACAGTTGGACTTGGCAGCACTGAGGGACAATGCACTGATTAACCAGAACAGTGCGCATGGCCACAGGGGTCTGCAGTTGGACTTGCATCTGAACATTCTCTCCTTCACTGTCATCTCACTCAGGGACTTACTGCTTACCCTGCCAGCAGCTCTCTTGTTTCCAAGCTACAGTGCTGACCCAAGAGGGGGATCAAGGTCCTCATCCTTAGACTTCCTGATATAACCCAGCACAATTTATTCACTGGTAATAGACATTTACTGAGGCATGGAAAAGCACGTGTGTTCCTCCACTCCAGAAAGGGAAATAGACAAAGTGGACCACAATCTTCCTTTCCATTATGATTCCATCAGTCATTCGTGTCCATGGAAATTTTTGGATGGCAAACTGTTGTCATCACATGGGGCAAATCCTCCCAGGACACAGCTGGGACCACCATCCTCTCCATCACTTTGCTCAGATTCAAGCTGCACAATTCAACTCACCTTTTGTTGGGCACAGTAACTCAGACCTCAGTCCCATCACATCAAAAGACACTATTGGTTGAACTCTGTAATTAACACACAATTATTCTTAAGTGTTTAAATTTAACTGAAAAGTGATCTCTGTTAAATATAAGAGTGGGAATAAGAGAGGAAGAGGTATAATTTGGGACATACTCAGTATGACTCACCCCAAATGATAGAGTTAGAAATGTGCCTGGGGATTCCAATTCAATCTCATCAAGGTGTCATGTACCAATGCCATCTCACTAGTCCAAGTGATCAATTTCAGTTCACAGTTGATCACACTGATAAAAGTCAAAGGGATCACATAAACAAGACTAGCGTTTGCTAATACTAACTGATAGAATTCAAAAAGAGTGGACGATCCAACATGGGAAGTGAGATACACAGCAGACTCAGAATGGCGCATGTCCTAAACAGTACTCTGGCCTCAGAATCAGCCCTTAAGGCATGCGGATCTGGCCGAAGAGCCCATGAGAGTATTTTAGGCATGGAAAGCCAAGACACTCTGGCAAAGAAAAAAAAAAAAACCAAATGAAAGATCTCTGTGAGTGAGATCTCAGTTGAAAGAATGGGCCATCAAAGAAAGAGGTACCTTTCTCTGAAGGGAGGAGAGAACTTCCACTTTGACTATGACCTTGTCTAAATAAGATCAGAGTCGGTGAACTCAAAAGGCTTCCATAGCCTTGGCAACTCATGACAAGAGCCTAGGGAGATTACTGACGCCATAAACAAGAGTGTCAATTTGTTAAGTCAACAACAGGAGTCACTGTGCACTTACTCCTCATGTAGGATCTCTGTCCTTAATGTGTGGTTCAATGTAAATTAATGCTATAACTAGTACTCATACAGTATTTTACACTTTATGTTCTGTGTGGGTGCAAACTGTTGAAATCTTTACTTAATATATACTAAATTGATCTTCTGTATATAAAGATAATTGAAAATGAAACTTGATGAGAATGGAATGGGAGAGGGAGCGGGAGATGGGAGGGTTGTGCATGGGAGATAAGTTATGGGGGGAGAAAAGCCACTGTAATCCATAAGCTGTACTTTGGAAATTTATATTTATTAAATAAAGGTTAAAAAAAAGAATTTAAAACCCAGGAAAGACTTTTAATACCAATAACAATAATTTCATAGTAATTTTCAGTTTATCCTAAACCAGTTCAAACAACATCAACTTTCATCTTCTGTCTTTGATCACGGTGCATGAATGAACAATTCTGATAACCACAGGGGGAGACATTTCTGGCCATCCAGGACTTGCCCCAGAGGCTTTGTCCCAGGAGCCTGCATCCCCAGCAAGAGTCTCACTGAGGAGTCGGGGCAGTGAGGGCCCCTGTGGGGCTCAGGGCAGCAATGGAGACTCAGCCCCTGGGGGAGCTCCATCCACTCCAGAGCCTGAGCTGAGCCCCTCCCCTGGGGGCCTCACAGCCTCCTCCAAAGAAGGAGACTTGCTAAGGGGCACAGGGAGCCCCTCAGACCGCCCCTCTGTGGGGCAGATGCTCAGGGTCACGTCTCCCCTGAGTGAGAAGTATGGAAAGAGGGTTCCAGAGAAAGAAGTTGGGGAGAAGGAGAAAATATGGGAGCCATCAGTCATGTTGTAGAAGGAGACGTCCCCCTCACTGTAGTCCAGGAAAATCCCCACCCTGCGGGGTTCCTGTCTAAGGGATAGAGCCTGCCTAGACTTGGTCCTAGCATAATAGTTATTGATAATCCTCTTCACAACCCAGAACCCCATATCTGGGGACACTGTAAGCATGTCTGTGTCTGTCCTTGTCACATTCTCCCTACAGACCCCCAGAGACCACCAGCTGTCCACTCCACTCCTGGTCTCCACCTCCCAGTAACATCTTCCTGACGTGATACCCTCAAGGCCCCACACAGGGCAGAGAATGTCCTTCCCAGTGGTGTACTTCCAGGTCACACTCCTCTTGTCAGGAGAGAGGGCAAGACCACTATGGGCGGACACTGGATCCAGAGTGACAGGCCCTGCAGGGAAAGATCCCGATCATGCACAGCTCCATCCTGCCCTGTAACAAGGATGCATAACCACCCTCCTAGCTGCAGGGGAGAGGGGCAATGCCCATGAGATGAGGCCCTGTGATTCCAGCCGGCGGCCTCCATCAGGAGGAGGAACCAGGAGACCTCGCTGAGGGTCAGGCCTGTCACAGAGACCCTTGGGACCAGCCCCAGCTTTGTTCCTGTCACTTCAGCCCCCAGCACACCACGGTTGCTGGTGCTAGCATCTGTACCATCACAGAGAACTGAAGGAGAGGCCAGAGCCATGGGGGCACAGGGAGGAGCACCCAGAAAGAACACAAAGTCACTCACAGGCCTGGAACCGTTCCTTCCGCCAGTCTACAAGAGAACACAAAGTTCACATCAGGGGTCTACACAGACTGCACATGTCAGCTCAGCACCTGCTCTTCATGTGGGAGTGATGGGGGAAGGTATTGGGATGCACTCAGCTGATGGATTGTGTCACACACACACACACACACACACACACTCCATGCTGCAGCATTTCTAGGAAGGCTAAGCCATAAAGCTTAACACCCAGAAACTGAGATGCTGGACCCTGATCTGCAGAGAAAAGTTATCGCTCAGATTTCACCATCACACTATGCTTTCTCAAGTTCCTAGTCACAAAACCATCCTCAAAGCTCAGTTTTCTTAGGAACGTATTGGGGAATTCAAATTTCCATTTTCTTACAGTACTGAATTTGTAGGCTGCTTCAAAGCCATAGGTGAGTTTGCTACAACTGGCTGAGCTGAACTTAGAGGATGACTTACAAAGATTTCCAAGTCCTAATCCATAGTGCCCTGTGACTTTGCAGAACTTTGCAGATGGGATAAACATTAAAGACCTTGAAATTAGGATGTGACTCCTGGATTCTCCAGATGTCTAATCTTATCAAATGAACCCAGAAAGACATCAATCTTCCATTCAAACCCAGACCGTGAACCCCACTCTCTAGGGACATAGTCACCAACAGTGCCCCCAGTACCAGATAGGACCTGCCACTGCCCTTCCTCAGCTGACAACACAGGGGCTTAGGACCAGCTAAGCCCCGCCTCCCTGGGAAGACAAGGAGACCACAGGAAGCCTCTCCCCAAGGCCTCAAGGCCTCTGCATCTCCTCCACCTCCATGCTCATCCCTGGGCAGGAGAGAGGCAGGTGCTGAGCCAAGCAAAGGCTCCATCCACAGTCAGAGTCTGGGGAGTCCTCAGGGAGAGCAGTGTGCTAGCCTCGCACAGGGGGAGGCAAGGGGATGGGGGAGTGGACACAGGAACAAGATTAGAACCCAGCAAAGCCCTGAGACAGCTACTGCCATTGCAGGCATTTGGTGAGTCTCTCTCTCTCTCTCTCTCTCTCACTCGCTCCCTCTCTACCTCCCTATGAAACAAATTTTTTTTTTTGACAGAGTGGGCAGTGAGAGAGAGAGAGAGAGACAGAGAGAAAGGTCTTCCTTTTCCGTTGGTTCACCCCTCAATGGCCACTGCGGCCGGTGCACCGCGCTGATCCAAAGCCAGGAGCCAGGTGCTTCTCTTGGTCTCCCATGTGGGTGCAGGGCCCAAGCACTTGGGCCATCCTCCACTGCCTTCCTGGGCCACAGCAGAGAGCTGGACTGGAAGAGGAGCAACCGGGACTGAACCGGCGCTCCAACCGGGACTGGAACCCGGTGTGCCGGCACTGTAGGCAGAGGATTAGCCTAGTGAGCTGTGGCGCCAGTCCTCAGATACATGTGTTTAATTCTTTAATCCTACTCAAAGTACTCAGGATGTTGCACATAATTTCAGATAATTTATAGACCCCAAGCCAGGAATGCATCCCCCCACATCCTGGAGGCTCTGCTCCTGGGTTTAGAACATTTCCTCAGAGTAACAAATTCCTCAGCAACCACAGGTGCTCAGGGGAAGAAATCCAGCTGCACAGTGATCAGAGCACGAAGCACAGAGAAGAGCAGCATCCCAGAGGGCCAGGAAGCAACAGGAAAATCGACCAGGACCAGGAAGGGCAGGAATTTCAGGGTAACAAGAATATACAACTAAAGATCCTCTGTAAGACCTGAGTCCTGAGCAGTGAAACGTGGTTCCTGGGTCTTCTGGAGACCAGTGCTTCCCCATCTGCACAGTGGTCACCCTGCTCCAGGCTCTCCTCACACCTGAGCTCTGCACTGAGAAGGATCAGCTGAACAAGGGGTTTTAAGAAGGTGCTGCTGGGGCTGGCACTGTGCTGCAGTGGGGTAAATCCTCGGCCTGCAGCTGTCATCCCATAGGGTGCCAGTTCAAGTACCGGCTGCTCCACTTCATATCCAGCTCCCTGCTAGTGAACCTGGGAAAGTAGCAGAGGAAGGCCTAAGTCCTTGGACCCCTGTACCTTTGTGGGAAACCGGGAGGCAACTCTGGGATCCTGGCTTTAAATCAGCTCGGCTCTGGCCGTTGATGACATTTGTGGAGTCAACAAGCAGATTGAAGACCTCTCCTCTCTGTCTCTACCTCCTTCTGTAAGTCTGTCTTTCAAACAAAGAAAATGTCCCCAAGCAGGAGTCCCTGCTCTCTTTCCACGGGGGTTACAACACTGACAAGGAGAGCAGGGACACCCAGCCCATCTGGAGTTGAGTCCACAGGTAGAGAAGGGGCAGGGCAGAGGCAGGGCAGGGAGGCAGAGGAGCCATCAGCGTCACTTACCAGCATACAGCTGCGCCTTCCTCCAGGCTGAAAGGAAACACACCCTGGTGAGACCACAGCCACACCACCTGCTCAGCCCTCACCTGCCCTCTGTGCTGAAGGTCAGACTCTGCAGGAGGAGAGAGGCTGCACAGGAGGGGCCTCCTGCAGGTGCAGACAGCAGAGGATTGTGGGAAACTCCCTGACCATAGATCAGGAAGCCTGCTGGAAAGCTGAGTTGCACCCTGCCCCACTGCTGGGTGAGTTTTGGCTGTCAGCTCTCTGCCCCGTGCCTCAAAACCCACAAAGACTCCTGTGTCACTGGTCCTTCAGTGCTGTGAGGAGCAAAATATACCATGTGAAGATATTTTAGTGAAAAAATGGGGCCAGCATTGTGGCATGGCATGTAAAACTGCTGCCTACAAGTTTGGCATCCATATGGGGGCAAGTTCAAGTCTCGACTGCACCTCTTCCTATCCAGCTTCCTGCTTATGAACCTGGGAAAACAGTGGAAGATGGCCCTAGTGCTTGCGCCACTGCACCTACATGGGAGACTGGAGGAGCCCAGGGCTTCTGGATTCAGCCTGGCCCAGCCCCGGCCACTGTGGCATTTGAGGGGAAGGGTGAACCGGTGGATATAAGATCTATATCTCTTTCTCTTTCTGCCTTTCAAAAAATTAAAATGAACATTTTTAAAATGATAAATTACCTTTTATCAACAATTTTTGTATAGTATTTTCTGGTTGGGTATATGGGCAATATTAATGGAAAAGAAGGAACAAAATGGATATGAGACCCCCTCCAGGGTCAAAGGGACCAAACATTCTCTCTAAAATATTGCTAGATGGAAGCACAACTGTGCTAAGAGATGTTCAGCTCGTCCCATCGACCACCACACCTGGTCAGCAGCCCAGTCCTCTCCCTATCACTTTTCCCTGGCACCTTTGAGGAACAGGTGAGCAGCAGTTCCCCCTGGGTAGTGTTTTGGGAGGGAGGGGGCAGAAGATGGCACCCCAAGCTCAGTGACCCCATTTATTCATGTCCTTCCTCTCATGAAATATGAGTGCATCTGGTTTATGGTTTCCTGGTGCAAGCCAAGAGCTAGAGCACGGGAGGCTGTAACACTAGCAGCACTCATACAGGGACAGCACAGGGTGGAAAAAGACCCAGGAAGCAGAGCTGACTCCATGCCCAATATTGCACACACATCTTGGAGCAGGAACAGGAGACAGCCATGCAGATGTGAGAGACCAAGAAAGCAGGCCTCCACCACCCAACTGCCACTGCTGATCCAGGGAAGGTGGGTCCATATGTCTGTTACCATACAGAAACAAGGAGGGGACAGCTGGACACAGGTGGGACAGGAGACCACGGAACATCTGGAGAGTCACTCACCAGCCAGGTAAGCTGTCTTCCTCCGATCTGAAAAGCAGCACAGGGAACAGGTGAGCTGAGACCCGGAGCTTCCCCCACAAAGGGACAGAGAGTTCAGGAGGGGAGCAGAGCTTACCAAGTTCTTCTTGGAGCTCATCTGAAAGAGAGTGAAAAAAAATTTAAACTCCCACCCCCAAGAAAAGGAGAAACCGTGTTCCTGGAGAACCCACAGGAAAGACCTCATCCATATCCTAGAGAAGTTCTTACTCCAGACCCACACACAGCTCCAGCCTCCAGCTGTCCTGTCTGGGTCTCCACAGCCACCTGCCCTGGAGAGCAGAACCCACAGACTCATCTCCCAGCATCCTTCCTCTCAGCACCAGCTGCCCCGCCTGCCTGGCCTCCTACCTCTGGCCTTCAGTGCCTCCTCCTTTGCCCGCTGGTCCTGCTCCTTAGCCCGGCGCAGCTTCTCCCATTTCTCCCTCTCCTGCAGCTTTGCAGAGTGCTCTATCATGGTGAAGCAGCCAGCCCCAAAGAGCAGGAGCCCCAGCACGGTGAGGCTCGCGGCAAATGCTGCCTTCCAGGGAGAGGCCTGTGGGAAGAAGGGCTCTGGGGCCCAGGCAGACCCAGTCAGGGGAGCACCCAGGACCACCCTGCACACTCAGGGATGCCTGCACCACCTCCCAAACCCTGCCAGGAATGAGAAGCAGCACCGACCTGGGATGGGCACGGCCATCGCCTTCTCCTGGCCCAGGATGGGATTGAGGACAGAGCAGCTCACACTCCCTGCAGAGCTGTCTCTCACCACCAGAGCCGCCTCCACGCTGAACAGCCCTGCTGCGTCCTGGGCATGGGCCTCAGAGAACTCCAGGAACTTCTTCCCGCTGAGGTCTGTCCACTGCACCTGGGGCTTCAGGAACCAGCCCGAGGCCTTGCACACCATGCGGACCCCGTCCTGCTCCGGCCCTTCAATGTGCACTTGAGGGGCAGAGCCCAGGCCTGCAAGAGGGGAGCTGTGGAGACCCTGGAGACCACTTGGCCCAGGGCCTCAGCAGGGTCTGGGTGTGGCTCAGCTACAGGGGAGTCACTGTGTTCCATTCTGGAGATTCTGTGGGAGTGTGTGGCCTGAAGGAGGGGAAAGAGCCCTGGGACCCATGGGGGGCACAGAGTAGGGGCTTTCTCCTCAACTGTGCAGCTGGGAAGACTGAGGCCCAGAGAAACCAGGAGCAGGAACTTGACCCCAGGACTCCATCCTGAACCTCTGATCTCCGCACTCACTCACTCCTGGGGCACCTGTTATGATTCCCACTGCCTCTCTCTCTAAATCACTTCCAATACCGTACCAGTCAACAACCCTGTCCCCACTCCTCCCTCATATCCACACCCTGAGTTATCTCTCCAGGTTTCCTTACAGACACCGAAACTCACAATTACAGAACTTAGTATACAATGTTGAGTCGTATGTGATAAACTGATTATTAAAATGCCCCTTTCACTTTGCCTATCTTCGTATAGAGCTATACCTCTACCATACACTCTGGGGTTCCCTTACATTTGCACTCTGAGGTTGGCCATGTGACCCAATTTGGACACTGAGAGAGAGCTTAATCTGACTTAATCAGAGTCTTGGAAAGCATTTTTGTCACTGATACTCTTGTGAGCACTTGGAGAGTGAACCAGCAGATGGAAGATCTCTGTCTCTATCACACCTGCTGGGCACCTGCTATGATTCCCACTGCCCCTATTTGTAAATTATTGCCAAAACTACACCAGTCAACAGCTCTGTCTTCCCACTCCCTTTGTTTATATGCACATCTTTGAGTTACCTCTAGCAGGCTTCCTTACATATAATTTTTTAAAAGATTTTACTTATTTATTTGAAAGATAGAGTTACATGGTGGGAGAGGTAGAGAGAGAAGTCTTCCATCCACTGGTTTTCTCCCAGATGGCTACAAGGGCAGAGCTGAATCGATCTGAAGCCAGGAGCCAGGAGCTTCTTCTGGGTCTCCCATGCAGGTGCAGGACCCACGGACTTGGGCCATCCTAGCTGCTTTCCCAGGACATAGCAGAGAACTGGATCAGAAGTGGAGCAGCCTGGACATGAACTGGTGCCCATATGGGATGCTGGCATTACAGGCAGTGGCTTTATCTGCTACTCCACAGTGCTGGCTCCCTTTACCTACAATTAAAACTCACAATTGCAGAACTGAGTTCACAATTGTGAGCTATGTGTGATAACTGAGTATTAAATACCCTTGTATTTTATCCTTCTTGAGGGGAGCTGGCCCTCCACCATGCTGTAGCTCCTTCACATTCTGGCTCTGAGTTTGGTCATGTGACTCATGCTGGCCAATGAGAGACCATTTCATGTGACTTAAGGAGAGGTTTGAAAAGCACTTGTGTCACTGGCTCTGCCTCTGCCGTTGCCTTAAGAAGGACAGGCCTGAGGCAGCCACTGCAGGATGAGACTCCTGGACTCTGCTGGTCACCCAGTCTCTGGGAGATGCTGTCCTAGGGCAGCCCACAGTCAAGAATGGGAACACACCCAGGCACAGTCCACGTGGTGACCTCCCCAGCTGACTACAAGAACATTAAGTATTGAAGTAAGACCTCATTCTTCCTGTTGAAAATAAGGGAAATTCCCCCCTCTCCTCGGTTTTCTCAGAGCGTTAACTTTAGAGCACTGGGAACTATGGACACTTCTCTTCATGTGAAATATTATCATTAGAAAAGTAGATAGGCCTCTGGCCAGCTTAATGACCCAGGAATGTCTTCCTCAAGGACTTGGAGAAAATGAATTGAAATGCAAACATCAAAGAAGACAGCGTCATTTTCTCATTTCTGTGGAAGCTTCAGAGCCTCACTTCAGCAGGTAAAAATTACTTCTATTATAAAAATAGGAAACTTAGGGCTGGTCCTGAGATATAGAAAGTTAAGCCTCTGCCTGCAATCCCAGAATCTCATATGAGCACCTGTTGGAGTCCTGGCTGCTCTACTTCTGATCTAGCTTCCTGCTGATGTGCCTGGGAAAGTAACTGAAGATGACTCAAATTCTTAAGCCCCTGAAATCATGTAGGAGACCCAGAAGAAGCTCCTGAACCTGGCTTCAGCCAGGCTAAGGCCCATTGCAGGGGCGGAGCCAAGATGGCGGAATAGTGAGGGCGCCCACCGATATTCCGGGAAAATTTAGTTTAATAAAAGGGGAGTTACGGTAGCCTCAGAAAAAAGAACCAGGAAAATATTGCAGAGGAAACTCTTCTGGATCGAGTGGCTGTGAATCGGAGGACCTACTGGGAGAACAAGGTCACCCACCGTGTGGAAGCCGAGCCGCGGGACTGAGCCGCGGGACTGAGCCGCGGGTGCCGCGGGTGCTGTGGAAGCTGCAGGGTCTGCACGCCAGTGCGGGAAGGGGAGTGCATGTCACACAGACAACAGCGGGGAGAGTTGCTACATTCAGGGCTCCGAGTCCACACATCCGCGCTGGAAGGGGAGGTGAGCTCAATAACCCGAGACATTGGCGGGGAAACGGGGGTCAGAATCTAGAGGGGGGCCGGAAAGTGCAGCAAACTCACTACTGGAAAGAAGGAAAAAAAAAAAAAAGCTTGGGGGTTTCTCTTTCCCCTAACCTTGCAAAGGTTGCAAGGCTGCAAGACTTGAAGAATTCGCAAGAGACAAAGAGCAGGCCCCCTCTCTGGATTTACATATCAACAGGGGAGAGCTAAGGAACTGAGTCACTACAATTCAGTAGCCTAGGCAACCCAGTGGGAGTCCAGAAGAGCCTACACAGACTCTTTGGGTAGAAGCCAGAGACTGAAAGCTAAATACCATCAATTCTGCATAGCCGTGCCATGCGGTATTACTTACCCCATGAATAAATAAATAAAATAAATAAATAAATAAATAAATAGAGAGAGATTTACCACGCATAACCTGAGGGTGTCACCTTTGCACACCCGTAACCAGGAAGAACCAAGCAGAGCTCTCAGGCCGCACCCATCTCAAGCCTCCAAGGCTCCTCCAACAGCAGGCAGTCCACTTAACACGGACATAGTATAAAATAAAAAAAAAATTAAAAAAAAAACGCACAGTGACGAAAGCAGAATTAACTATGCCAAGCAACAAACACAGAAATCGAGGGAACAAGATCAACGATGACACTATGATGCCTCCAAATAAACAAAACACCCCAAACCAAGATTATGAAGATGATAAGATAGAAGAAATGCAAGATACGGATTTCAAAAAATTTATGATAAGAACATTTAGAAGTTTTCAAAAGCAAATCCTTGAACTACAGAAATCCTTATTGGACAGGATTGAAAATCTCTCTCGTGAAAATGAAATTTTAAGGAAGAATCAAAATGAAACTCAGAAACTAGTAGAACAGCAAAGTGTGATAGTGAAGAGAAATCAAAATGAAATGAAGAGCTCAATAGATCAAATGACAAACACATTAGAGAGCCTTAAAAACAGAATGGGTGAAGCAGAAGAGAGAATATCGGACTTAGAAGATAGAGCACAGGAAAACATACAGTCAAACCAAAGAAAAGAAGAGGAAATTAGAAATCTAAAAAATATTGTTGGGAATCTACAGGATACTATTAAAAAAGCCAACATTCGAGTTCTAGGAGTTCCTGAAGGCATGGAGAGAGAGAAAGGATTAGAAGGCCTTTTTAGTGAGATACTAGCAGAGAACTTTCCAGGTTTGGAGAAGGACAGAGACATCCTAGTACAGGAAGCTCATAGGACCCCCAATAAACATGACCAAAAGAGATCCTCACCACGACACGTTGTAATTAAACTCACCACAGTGAAACATAAAGAAAAGATCCTAAAATGTGCAAGAGAGAAACGTCAGATTACTCTCAGAGGATCTCCAATCAGACTCACAGCAGACTTCTCATCAGAAACACTACAGGCTAGGAGGGAATGGTGAGACATAGCACAGGTGCTAAGAGAGAAAAATTGCCAGCCCAGAATATTATATCCTGCCAAGCTCTCATTTGTGAATGAAGGTGAAATAAAGAACTTTCATAGCAAACAGAAATTGAAAGACTTTGTGGCCACTGGACCGGCCCTGCAAAAGATACTTAAAGATGTGCTACACTCAGAAACACAGAAACACGGCCATCAATATGAAAGAAGGGAAAGGAAGAACACCTACCAGTAAAAGAGCATGGGAAGCTCAAAGCATATACTAGAAAATATCTCCGGGAAAATGGCAGGGCAAAGTCACTACATATCAATAGTCACATTAAACATTAATGGTCTGAATTCTTCAGTTAAAAGACACCGTTTGGCTGACTGGCTCAAAGAACACAACCCAACTATTTGTTGCCTACAAGAAACACATCTCTCTAACAAAGAGGCATGCAGACTGAAAGTGAAAGGTTGGAAAAAGATATTCCATGCCAACAGAAACCAAAAAAAAGCACGTGTAGCCATATTAATATCAGACAAAATAAACTTTAATACAAAAACTGTTAAGAGAGACAAAGAGGGACACTATATAATGATTAAGGGTTCAATTCAACAGGAAGATGTAACTATTATAAATGTATATGCACCTAATTACAGGGCACTGGTCTATTTAAAAGATATGTTAAGGGACTTAAAGGGAGATTTACATTCCAATACAATAGTACTGGGGGACTTCAATACTCCACTCTCAGAAATAGACAGATCATCTGGACAGAAGATCAACAAGGAAACAGCAGATTTAATGGACACTGTTGCCCAAATGGATCTAACAGATATCTACAGAACTTTCAACCCTACATCTACAGACTTCACATTCTTCTCAGCAGTGCATGGAACCTTCTCTAGGATTGATCACATACTAGGCCATAAAGCAAGTCTCAGCAAATTTAAAAGAATTAGAATCATACCATGCAGCTTCTCAGACCACAGCGGAATGAAGCTGGAAATTAGCAACTCAGGAAACCCCAGAAAGTATGCAAACACATGGAGACTGAACAACATGCTCCTGAATGAACACTGGGTCATTCAAGAAATCAAAAGAGAAATCAAAAACTTTCTGGAAGTAAATGAAGACAACAACACAACATATCAAAACTTATGGGATACAGCAAAAGCAGTATTGAGAGGCAAATTTATAGCAATAGGTGCCTATATCAAGAAATTGGAAAGGTACCAAATAAATGAGCTTTCAGCGCATCTCAAGGACCTAGAAAAACTGCAGCAAACCAAACCCAAATCTAGTAGGAGAAGAGAAATAATTAAAACCAGAGAAGAAATTAACAGGATTGAATCCAAAAAAACACTACAAAAAATCAGCCAAGCAAGAAGCAGGTTTTTTGAAAAAATAAACAAAATTGACACCCCATTGGCCCGACTAACTAAAAAAAGAAGAGAAAAGACCCAAATCAATAAAATCAGAGATGAAACAGGAAACGTAACAACAGACACCACAGAAATAAAAAGAATCATCAGAAATTACTACAAGGACCTGTATGCCAGCAAACAGGAAAATCTATCAGAAATGGATAGATTCCTGGACACATGCAATCTACCAAAATTGAACCATGAAGACACAGAAAACCTAAATAGACCCATAACTGAAACAGAAATTGAAACAGTAATAAAGGCCCTCCCAACAAAGAAAAGCCCAGGACCAGATGGATTCACTGCTGAATTCTACCAGACATTTAAAGAAGAACTAATCCCATTTCTTCTCAAACTATTCAGAACAATCGAAAAAGAGGGAATCATCCTAAATTCTTTCTATGAAGCCAGCATCACCTTAATCCCTAAGCCAGAGAAAGATGTAGCACTGAAAGAGAATTACAGACCAATATCCCTGATGAACATAGACGCAAAAATCCTCAATAAAATTCTGGCCAATAGAGTACAACAACACATCAGGAAAATCATCCACCCAGACCAAGTGGGATTCATCCCTGGTATGCAGGGATGGTTCAACATTCGCAAATCAATCAATGTGATTCACCACATTAACAGACTGCAGAAGAAAAACCATATGATTATCTCAATTGATGCAGAGAAAGCATTTGATAAAATTCAACACCCTTTAATGATGAAAACTCTAAGCAAATTGGGTATAGAAGGAACATTCCTCAATATAATCAAAGCAATTTATAAAAAACCCACAGCCAGCATCCTATTGAATGGGGAAAAGTTGGAAGCATTTCCACTGAGATCTGGCACCAGGCAGGGATGCCCACTCTCACCACTGCTATTTAACATAGTTCTGGAAGTTTTAGCCAGAGCCATCAGAAAAGAAAAAGAAATCAAAGGAATACAAATTGAGAAGGAAGAAGTCAAACTATCCCTCTTTGCAGACGATATGATTCTTTACTTAGAGGATCCAAAGAACTCTACTAAGAGACTATTGGAACTCATAGAGGAGTTTGGCAAAGTGGCAAGATATAAAATCAATGCACAAAAATCAACAGCCTTTGTATACACAAGCAGTGCCATGACTGAGAAAGAACTGCTAAGATCAGATACTAGACTTGTTTATGTGCTCCCTTTGACTCTTAGTCCTTTCATTATGATCAATTGTGAACTGAAATTGATCACTTGGAATAGTGAGATGGCATTGGCACATGCCACCTTGATGGGATTGAATTGGAATCCCCTGGTATGTTTCCAACTCTACCAATTGGGGCAAGTCAGCCCGAGCATGCCCCAAATTATACATCTCTTCCCTCTCTTATTCCCACTTTTATGTTTAACAGGGATCACATTTCAGTTAATTTTCAACACTTAAGAATAACTGTGTGATAATTACAGAATTAAACCAGTCATATTAAGTAGAACAGACAAAAAAAATACTATGAGGGATAATGTATTAAGTTGTCCATTAGCAGTCAGGGCTATGCTGATCAAGTCACCATTTCTCATAGTGTCCATTTCACTTCAGGAGGTTTCCTTTTTGGTGTTCAGTCAGTTGTCACCGATCAGGGAGAACATATGGTATTTGTCCCTTTGGGAATGGCTTACTTCACTCAGCATGATGTGTTCCAGAGTCAAAGGGAGCACATAAACAAGTCTAGTATCTGCTAACACTAACTGATAGAATAAATAAAGGGGAGAGTGATCCAACATGGGAAGTGAGATACTCAGCAGACTCATAGAATGGCGGATGTCCTAAATAGCACTCTGGCCTCAGAATCAGCCCTAAAGGCACTCGGATCTGGCTGAAAAGACCATGAGAGTATTTCAGGCATGGAAAGCCAAGACACTCTGGCAAAAAGATCTCTGTGAGTGAGATCCCAGTGGAAAGAACAGGTCTTCAAAGAGGGAGGTGCCTTTCTCTGAAGGGAGGAGAGAACCTCCACTTTGACTATGACCTTGTCTAAACAAGATAAGAGTCGGAGAACTCAAGGGGCTTCCATAGCCTTGGAAACTCATGACTGGTGCATAGGGAGATTACTGATGCCATAAACAGGAGTGTCAATTTGTAAAGTCAACAACAGGAGTCACTGTGCACTTACTCCTCATGTAGGATCTCTGTCCTTAATGTGCTGTACACTGAGGCTTAATGCTATAATGAGTACTCAAACAGTATATTTCACTTTGTGTTTCTATGGGGGTGCAAACGATTGAAATCTTTACTTAATGTACACTAAACTGATCTTCTGTAAAAAAAAAATTATCAATTCCCAACTTGACTCTCACTGGGATTAAACATGACAATAGGTCTGATCTGATTTCATCATCATTTAAAAAAATCATCTATTATTTTTCACTTTATGTTTCTGTGTGGGAACAAACTGTTGAAATCCTTACTTAAGGTATACTAAGCTGATCTTCTGTATATTAAGATAATTGAAAATGAATCTTGATGTGAATGGAAGGGGAGAGGGAGTGGGAAGGGGGAGGGTTGTGGGTGGGAGGGACGGTATTGGGGGGAAAGCCATTGTAACCCATGAGTCGTACTTTGGAAATTTATATTCATTTAATAAAAGATAAAAAAAAAAGAACTGCTAAGATCAATCCCATTCACAATAGCTACAAAAACAATCAAATACCTTGAAATAAACTTAACCAAGGACGTTAAAGATCTCTACAATGAGAATTACAAAATCTTAAAGAAAGAAATAGAAGAGGATACCAAAAAATGGAAAAATCTTCCGTGCTCATGGATTGGAAGAATCAACATCATCAAAATGTCCATTCTCCCAAAAGCAATTTATAGATTCAATGCAATCCCAATCAAGATACCAAAGACATTCTTCTCAGATCTAGAAAAAATGATGCTGAAATTCATATGGAGGCACAAGAGACCTCGAATAGCTAAAGCAATCTTGTACAACTAAAACAAAGCTGGAGGCGTCACAATACTAGATTTTAGGACATACTACAGGGCAGTTGTAATCAAAACAGCATGGTACTGGTACAGAAACAGATGGATAGACCAATGGAACAGAATTGAAACACCAGAAATCAACCAAAATATCTACAGCCAACTTATATTTGATCAAGGATCTAAAACTAATTCCTGGAGCAAGGACAGTCTATTCAATAAATGGTGCTGAGAAAACTGGATTTCCACATGCAGAAGCATGAAGCAAGACCCCTGCCCTACACCTTACACAAAAATCCACTCAACATGGATTAAAGACCTAAATCTACGTCCTGACACCATCAAGTTATTAGAGAACATTGGAGAAACCCTTCAAGATATTGGCACAGGCAAAGAATTTCTGGAAAAGACCCGGGAGGCACAGGCAGTCAAAGGCAAAATCAACTATTGGGATTGCATCAAATTGAGAAGTTTCTGTACTGCAAAAGAAACAGTCAGGAGAATGAAGAGACAACCGACAGAATGGGAAAAAATATTTGCAAACTATGCAACAGATAAAGGGTTCATAACCAGAATCTACAAAGAGATCAAGAAACTCCACAAAAAGAAAACCAACAACCCACTTAAGAGATGGGCCAAGGACCTCAATAGACATTTTTCAAAAGAGGAAATCCAAATGGCCAACAGGTACATGAAAAAATGTTCAAGATCACTAGCAATCAGGGAAATGCAAATCAAAACCACAATGAGGTTTCACCTCACCCCAGTGAGAATGGCTCACATTCAGAAATCTACCAACAACAGATGCTGGCGAGGATGTGGGGAAAAAGGGACACTAACCCACTGTTGGTGGGAATGCAAACTGGTCAAGCCACTATGGAAGTCAGCCTGGAGATTCCTCAGAAACCTGAAGATAACCCTACTGTTCGACCCAGCCATCCCACTCCTTGGAATTTACCCAAAGGAGTTTAAATTGGCAAACAAAAAAGCGGTCTGCACCCTAATGTTTATTGCAGCTCAATTCACAATAGCTAAGACCTGGAACCAACCTAAATGCCCATCAACGGTAGACTGGATAAAGAAATTATGGGATATGTACTCTTTAGAATACTATACCACAGTAAGAAACAACGAAATCCAGTCATTTGCAACAAAATGGAGTAATCTGGAAAACAGCATGCTGAGTGAAGTAAGCCAGTCTCAAAGGGACAAATACCATATGTTCTCCCTGATCGGTGACAACTGACTGAACACCAAAAAGGAAACCTCCTGAAGTGAAATGGACACTATGAGAAACGGTGACTTGATCAGCATAGCTCTGACTGTTAATGAACAACTTACTACATTATCCCTCTTAGTATTTTTTTGTCTGTTCTACTTAATATGACTGGTTTAATTCTGTAATTATCACACAGTTATTCTTAAGTGTTGAAAATTAACTGAAATGTGATCCCTGTTAAACATAAGAGTGGGAATAAGAGAGGGAAGAGATATATAATTTGGGACATGCTGAAGCTGACTTGCCCCAAATGGTAGAGTTAGAAACATACCAGGGGATTCCAATTCAATCCCATCAAGGTGGCATGTACCAATGCCATCTCACTATTCCAAGTGATCAATTTCAGTTCACAATTGATCATAATGAAAGGACTAAGAGTCAAAGGGAGCACATGAACAAGACTCGTGTCTGCTAACACTAACCAATGGAATAAATAAAGGGGAGAGTGATCCAACATGGGAAGTGAGATACTCAGCAGACTCATAGAATGGCAGATGTTCTAAATAGCACTCTGGCCTCAGAATCAGCCCTAAAGGCATTTGGATCTGGCTGAAAAGCCCATGAGAGTATTTCAGGCATGGAAAGCCAAGATACTCTGGCAAAAGATCTCTGCGAGTGAGATCCCAGTGGAAAGAACAGGTCTTCAAAGAAGGAGGTACCTTTCTCTGAAGGGAGGAGAGAACCTCTACTTTGACTATGACCTTGTGTAAACAAGATAAGAATTGGAGAACTCAGAGGGCTTCCATAGCCTTGGAAACTCATGACTGGAGCATAGGGAGACTACTGATGCCATAGACAGGAGTGTCAATTGGTAAAGTCAACAACAGGAGTCACTGTGCACTTACTCCTCATATAGGATCTCTGTCCTTAATGTGCTGTGTATTGAGATTTAATGCTATAACGAGTACTCAAACAATATATTTCACTTTGTGTTTCTATGGGGGTGCAAACTGTTGAAATCTTTACTTAATGTATACTAAACTGATCCTCTGTAAAAACAAAAAAAAAGTAATTATCAACTCCCAACTTGACTCTCACTGGGATTAAACATGACAATAGGTCTGATCTGATTTCATCATCATTAAAAAAAATCATCTATTATTTTTCACTTTATGTTTCTGTGTGGGAGCAAACTGTTGAAATCCTTACTTAATGTATACTAAGCTGATCTTCTGTATATTAAGATAATTGAAAATGAATCTTGATGTGAATGGAAGGGGAGAGGGAGTGGGAAAGGGGAGGGTAGTGGGTGGGAGGGACGGTATGTGGGGGAAGCCATTGTAATCCATAAATCGTACTTTGGAAATTTATATTCATTAAATAAAAGTTAAAAAAAAAGAAAGATGAGCAAATTTAGAACCCAAAGTAAGCAGTCTCTTACCGTCTTGCTGGTTTTTCCCTTTTTAATAAATATTGGGCAGTCCCTCCATTATTAAGTGTCCTGATATCGTGGTGGGCCCCCTAAAATATGATATCAGAATGTGGTCTCCTTAAAGTTCCCCAATAGTCCCACCTTGGGGTGCAATAGGACATCACTACGTTAGAGTTGGATTGCTCTTGCCACTCCAAAAACGCTCCAAGAGACCTTCTCTCATGCAATTAACAAAGGGTAAGGTTTATTGATGATCTGACATGTTGGGGACCCCCCCGTCTCAGTACAGGTGAGTGGCCCCAAATAGTCTTGGGTTGGGGTTTTTATACACGTTTAAACAAAGAAAATCAATCATTGCATAGATCAGACAGAGGTATAGGGTAAACAATTGATACAAGTTAAGTGATTTTACAATCAGTTGATTTATGAATACAGGGAGTACAGGATATTGAGTACCTAGGAATGCAGCCGAATGGCGATAAGGGACACATGGTGGGGTCAGGGTTCCAGGAGGCAAAGAGATATATGGTGACTTCTTCTATCTTACGTAGGTGAAACTAAGGTTATGCTCACATTGGGGTAATTTACTGACTAACTAACTTTAAAGAGAATGGCTATGCAGAGCAAGTCTAATGAGGTCAGGAAAGTTCACCAGAGGAGGGGAGGGGGAGCGGGAGCGGCTTTTAACTTTTTTAACCCTTCAACCATATGCTTATTAATAAATTCCCAGTATTAATAAGCCTGTGTGGGTTATTGCCTAATATTCAGAGAAGAATTCTGAATACCAGCATAAATGAACAAGGCAGCATGGGACATTTTAAGCTTTTATTCAGTGCAAAAGACACATAGGAGAGGGAGGGCCCTATCTATAGGAGAGGTAAATCTGGGTTGATACCAAATACCAGGAACCAGCCACCTGGAGGAGCATCTAACCCAGGAGGCATGGGGTGGGTGGCTGGAAAGCCATGTGCCCTGAAGGCACAGGGCCATAGCCAGCCTCATACTGGCAAGAGGCCAAGGAAAGGAAGGGGCAGACACACCATTTTCGAGGATTTTAATCCACTTTCAAAGGGGAGTGGTTAATTAACCTGATTGGCTGGTGGGTGCTCACGTGTGGCTAGGTAAGGGCATGAGGTCACACAGGGGCATGGTGAAGGTGTGGTCTTCCAGCTCACAAACGTAATCAATTTTATTCTATATGCTGCCTACATAGTCCCATCTGGGTTACCATTATGATATTGTCCAGCCTTATTAATTATTTTAGATATTAATAATTTTAGATATTAATAATAACATTTGGACATTAATAATCCTGTGGATTCTTGCCATCTATTCAGAGATGAACTCTGAATACTGGCTTAAATAGACCAGACAACATGGTAAGTTTTTGAGTGTTTTATTCAGTGAAAGAAATGTACAGGAAAGTGAGGGCTTTAATTAGGGGAGAAAGAAATCTATAAGCTAAGTTGGGTCCATACCAGGCAGAAAGCAGGCCAGGAGCCAATTGGAGCAAGCATGCGATCAGGAAAGCAGAGGCAGGGCAGAGGCCATAAGGCCTGGCATGCCCAGAGGCACAGGGGAACAAAGTGTGGGGGACACTGAATCTGGAGAGGCCTAGAGGAAACTTCCTTAGCCTGCCTTGAATTTGAAAACCTGACTTTAAATTTTAAATCCCTGGTAGCAAACACCCCAGCCCCAGGGTGCTTCTGCCTAAGGATCATCAAGGTGGTATAATAGGAGTCGCTAAGACCCTTTTGCATCACAACACCCCACCCCTTGCCTGCATTCGCTCATCCACTCTGTACCATCCGCTCTGTACCTCAGCTATATATACACCTCCCTTTTACAATAAAGTGAGACCCTGCTTCGAATGGGCTCCACACCGTGCCTGATTGTCCCCCGGGTTTGGGGAAGACTGAGTGGTGGGTGGCGCACTTTCCCCTCCTCGGTCATGGCAAGCTGCGGGCAGCCTGCCTAATTCTCTGGCGGTGGTGAGGAACAGTCACTGCATAAAGGACACTGGTGGTATTTTTTTTTATTTCAACTTAACAATGTTTCCTTGTAATCTGCATGAAACTGGTGAGTGAGCTCCATAGCAGAGCCCTCCTGGATAGCTCTTCCCTCTGGGTGGGAGAGCTCCCCTCTGCCCTGTCCAAGATGTCATTTACATAACAGATATTTGCAACCAATGTGGCTCAGACTCTTCCTATGCTCTCACTGCCCCCAAAGGATCAGGGTCTGCCCAGCCCCATCCAGGGGACAGCTGCAGAACTTTCTTGGTCTGGAACACAACCCAATCTTGCTGTGAGTTGGAATTTCCTCCTGCTTCCAACTCTGAGATTCCATGAGGGGTGAAGTGGTATCACTGTCACCCAAGATACTGAAGACAAAGAAGTGTGGCCAGATGGCAAAATCATTCTTATAGAAAATTTAATGAATTTTAATAGACTAATAAATAAGCAAAAAAATTAAAAATGAATGAAGACAACTAGTGAAACCTAGAAAAAAATGTGAAATAAAGGAAAACACAAAAAAGAAAAGAAAGAACAATGGCCAGCACTGTGGCACAGTGGCTAAGGCTGCCTGGGCAGGATCCCAACCACAGAGCAGGGAGAGGCTGGTAGGATCCATCTGCTCTCTCCCATGGCCCCACACAGATATTGCTCAAGAAGCTGAAGGTAAAGGGATAAGGATTTTCAGCTTACTGGTGCCAAGGGGACAGAAAAATTCTCAAATCCAGCATCCCACCAATGCAGAACATGAAAAGCTGCCGAACTTCCTCTCTCTCTCTCCCTTTCTAATAAGCAAAGTAAATGGATAAAAAATTTTCTTTTTTAAAAAGGTTTATTTATTTACTTGAAAGAGTTACACAGAGAGAAAGAGAGGCAGAGAGAAAGAGGTCTTCTTTCAGCTGGTTCACTCCCCAGTTGGCCGCAACAGCCAGAGCTGCACAGATCCAAAGCCAGGAGCCAGGAGCTTCCTCTGGGTCTCTCTTGTGGGTGCAGGGGCCCAAGGACTTGAGCCATCTTCTACTGCTTTCCCAGGCCACAGAAAAGAGCTGAATGGGAAGTGGAGTAGCTGGGACTTGAACTGGTACCCATATGGGATGCCGGCACTGCAGGTGATGGCTTTACCTGCTACGCCACAGCACCGGCCCCATGAAAAAACTTTTCTAAAATATAATAAAAATGGAGGTCATCACTGTGCAATAGTAGGCTAAGCCTCTGCCTGTGACACTAGCATCCCATATAGGCTTTGGTTCCTGTCCTGGCTGTTCCTCTTCTGATCCAGCTCTCTGCTAGTGGCCTGAGAAAGCAGTAGACAATGGCCCAAGTGCTTGGGCCCCTGAACCCATGTGGGAGACCCAGAAGAAGCTCTTGGCTCCTGGCCCTGAAGGGTTAAACAGTTAAAAGCCGCTCCCCCCCACCCCAACCTCCTCTGGTGAACTTTCCTGACCTCGTTAGACTTGCTCTGCATAGCCATTCTCTTTAAAGTTAGTTAGTCAGTAAATTACCCCAATGTGAGCATAACCTTAGTTTCACCTACGTAAGACAGAAGAAGTCACCATATATCTCTTTGCCTCCTGGAACCCTGACCCCACCATGTGTCCCTTATCGCCATTCGGCTGCATTCCTAGGTATCATCAAGGCAGTTCCTGCAACCTTGTTGTGTTTGTTGTGTGGCCCTCCCTTTTGGCAATAGGAGGCTTTTTGATACTCCCTGTATAGGCCATATGGTTCTCTGAGGTCTAATCAGGCCCTTACTCGATATCCTGTACTCCCTGTATTCATAAATCAACTGGTTGTAAAATCACTTAACTTGTATCAATTGTTTACCCTATACCTCTGTCTGATCTATGCAATGATTGATTTTCTTTGTTTAAACGTGTATAAAAACCCCAACCCAAGACTATTTGGGGCCGCTCGCCTGTACTGGGACGGGGGCCCCGACATGTTGGATTGTTGCTCCCCCTCTTCATGGAGGAACGACACTAAACCCTGCCTAGGCTTCATATCCGAGTCACGGCACCATTATGTCGCTCCCCGTCTTCGTGGAGGAACGACACAGGACCCTGCGCTGTTCTTCTGTCTGCTCGGCCCTCCCCGGGTTTGCTGCTGGTTCTTCCTGGGTTGGCTACCGTCCCTCCACCTCCGTGGAAGGGCAGTTCCCCCTGCCACATTCCCCACTTCCGCGGGGGAGCGGCACACTGCCGGCTGGCTCTCTCGGGGGCTGCACAGGTGTTCCTTCAGATAGATGTTCCCCTTAGATGTTCCTGGTGCATGCCGTCTCTCTCCTCCTTTATAGTCCTCCTCCGCCAATCCTAACTCGGCTGCCCACACGCCAAGTATGCTGCTCTCCTCCAATCAGGAGCAGGATCAGCTCCTGGAGGTCATCACTCAAGTTGGCAAGAGGCAGCTGCGTAGAAGCTGTTTTCTCCTCTCCCAGCGCCATATTGTGGGAGAGCAGATGCATAGAATAAGTCTTAATTCCAGTAACTCAGTCCAGTCCGGGTTGCTCCCCACATTGGATCATCAATAAAACTTACCCTTTGTTAATTGCATGAGAGAAGGTCTCTTGGAGCGTTTTTGGGGTGGCAAGAGCAATCCAACTCTAACAGCCCCTGGCTTTGGATCGGCCCAGCTCTGAACACTGCAGACATTTGGGGGACTGAATCAGTGGCTGGACAACCTCTCTTTCTGTCTCTCCCTCTCTCTGTGTGTAACTCTGCCTCTCATATAAATAAATAAATATTTTTAAAAATAATAAATAAATAAAAGTGATAGCATTGGTATCTGGGAAAAGAAATTCCTAATCAAATATAGGAAGTCTATGGGAGCTGTTAACTACCATTGCGGAGATGAAAGAGGAAAGATTTTTTTAAAGGCTGAGTCTTTAGATTAAAAGAAAGCAGAGTGGAAAAATGTGGAAAATGCATAGCCTGGCCAAGGATAGAATCAAGAAAAAGAGTGTAGCTTGTGATTTTAAAGTAAATTGAAAGTGTTTTATTATAAAAATTAAAAGGAAAATAAGAAAAGAAGGAGGGAAAGGAGGGATGGAAGGGGAGGATAGGATGGGAAGTATCATTATGCTGTTAAAACTGGATGTATGAGACACATGGAAATTGTTCCCTTTATATAAATTTTTGTAGTAAAAAAAAAAAAACAGAAAAGAAAAAGGGTATAAGAGTGCAGCCCAGCAACCACTTGCTAAAGAGATTTGCATGAATAAAAAGGAGGCATCTACTATGCATCAGGACAATGGAAAAGGCCTTGAGGATCTCTCAGAAAGCTTCAAGGCTGCCCCTGCAATTATAGGCCCAAGGTCCAGCAGAAGAGACTGATTTTAGGAAACGTTCCTGGCTCACTCTCCACAGGTGTACTGTCCAGAATTGCCTCAGGATTCTGCTCCTCACACCCCAGGACAGCACTCAGCTGCCCGGTAGCAGCTCAAGCAAGTGCAAGCATGATGCATGTTGCTGTCCCAAAGGGGACAAGCAGTAGACCTTGGTGGCCTTCATGTGGTGCTAAGTTTGCAGTCATATGGAAGGCAAGAGCAATAGGGTTATGCCCACTGCCTCTGAACTTGAAAGGAAAGCTTAAGAGCTCAGTCAGAAACCATGGCAGGGGTAGAACTTTCACAGAGATTCTCCAATAGAATACCTGGTGCAGCCATGGGGGTGGAATCACAGCAAAGGTCCCAGAGAGGCAGAGTCTCCAGCAGCATGCAATAGCAGCCTGGGAAAACTACAGGCACCAGTTCCACCCATTACAGGAGCCATGTGGGCTGAGCCCAGCCCAGCTAGGGGAGAAACTCTGCTAAGGCCTTGGGAGCCTATTCATAGCCTCTGTGTGCACAGAAAGCTGATCTCAGAGGTTTAAGAGTTACTGTAGTCTGTTCCACTGGGTTTAGGCCTTGCACTGTGCCAACTGCCCTTTTCAATTTCCATATTTCTCCTTTTTGGAAACCTATTCATATTCCACCATTGTTTGTGGGAAGCATGTAACTTGTGTGTGATTCTGTAGGCTCACAGGTGGAAGGAGTTTGCCCTGAATCAGGTGAGACTTTAGGGTTGGCTTTTGAACAATGCTAGAATGAGTTAATATTTAGGGTCTATTGACTTGGAGTGAATGTATTTTGTATTAAGAGAAAGATGTGAACTTTCAGGGTCAGCAGTTGAGTTGCATGATTTGGTTGTGATTTGAATGTGTCTACCAAAGTTTCATGTATTGAAAGCTTGGTCCCAAGTGGGGGCAGTGTTAAGGTCAAGAAACCTTTAACAGATAGTGTGGGTGAATGAGGTGAAAAGGTCATATCAAGATGGCTGCTGAGGTGAAAAATTCATGCCAAGATGGCCATTGAGGTGAAAACGTCATGCCAAGATGGCCACTGACAACAGAAACTGCCTGGCAACAGGCCATGATTGGATGGTTTCAGAAACTGCCTGGTGACAAGAGCAGACTAGCAACAGGCTGTGATTGGATGGCTGTGGAAACTGCCTGGCAACAGTCTGTGATTGGTTGGGGCATAGACCGCCCCTTGACCAGATTGGCTGGTCTTGGCTATATAAGCTGTTGTACTAACTCAAATCAGTGAGTCTGCGGCTGCTCGCCTCAGGCCTGCTTTCACCCAACTACCGGGATCTGTGTGGTGACTCCGCGCCTCTTGCCCCCACCACGTTCCTCCTCTCAGATAGGAATCCGCTGCAACATTGTTGAGAAATCAACTGCAACAAGATAGGGCTTATTGGAAATAATTAGATTATGGGGCTCCATTCTCATGAATGAATTAGTGCTGTCTCACGGGAGTAGGTCAGGTCAACTATGCCTGGATTAGTTCCTAACAGAGTGTGTTATAAAGTAGGTCCACCCCACACTGTGGCTCCTGCTGTATGTTGCCACTTCTCTACCACATTGTCATGCAGCTAGAGGGGGCCCTGACCAGAAGACCAGAGTCGTGCTGTGTGGACCTTCTAGCGACTATGGTCATGAACCAAATAAACCTCTTTTCCTTATATATTACCCAACACTGGATATTTTGTTATAGCAACAGAAAATGGAATAAGACAAACTCAGCAACTGGCAGAATTCTGCCATGTTGGTTCTTGACCTGTAAAATCAGAGCTACTGTGGGAAAGACCAAGTGAAATAGTCCAAATCTGCCTCCATGAAAGAAAAATCATAAACCAAAAGCAATGCCATGTTCCTGAAGGGATTGTGAAGATTAGTGCTGCCATCAAGGACTTGAACTAGATCTGGACGATGACTGAGAGGGGACACAGAGGGGCTAATAATAGTACTTATTCTGATGTGCATGATGATTTGTAGCAGCAACAGGGTTGTTGATAATTTAAGCCTTGGGAATGCCTGCAAAGCGAGGAATGTTGAAGCCAATACAGTGTTGAGAAGTGGAAAGCAAAGCCAATGGTGTGTGTCTTTATTTTGTAGTTGGTAGGGAGAAAAGGCAGATGAATGAGACATAAGCTCTCCAAACCGAATAGTTGAAGACAGAGTAGTAGAAAGGATATTGAAGAAGAGACAGGAGACTCAGCCACTAAGGCGAGTCACGTGGACGGGAGAACAAGAAGGAATAAAAATAAATTGCAACACACTTACTGTCAAAGAAGGAGCATAAATACAAGTACAAAAGCATTGCATATGTTCAGATCTCAGAAAAACTACAAGACATCACTTTATTTAAAAGAAAAAAGGAGCATGCACTGCAATGTTGTGGCATAAACCACACTTGGGAGCCCGAAATTCACATCCAAGAGCTGACTTGAGTCTTGGATGCTCTGCTTGTGATCCAGCTTCCTGATAATACATTCAGGGAGGCAGCAGCTGATAACTCAAGTGCTTTCCATTGTAAACTTCAGCTTATCTTAAACAAATTCAAAGAGCAATGCACTTCCAGCTTCTGCTGTTTGATCATAATTCTCATAACCACAGAGGAGAAAGCTCTTTGGTCACCTAGGACTCACTGCAGAGGTTTTTGTCACAGGGTTTCTGCAGCCTGGAAAACATCACACTGAGGAGTCAGAGGTACTGAAGGGCTCTGTGGGGTGCAGGTCCAGGAATGGAGACTCAGCCCCTGGGGGAGCTCCACCAACTGCAGTGTCTGAGCTGAGCCCCATCCCTGGGGGTCTCACAGCTTCCTCTAAAGAAGAATTGCTAAAGGGCACAGGGAGTCCCTGAGACCACCCTCCCACTGTGGAGCAAATGCACGGGGACACATCTCCCTTAAGCATGAAGCATGGAAAGAGGGTTCCAGAGAAAGAAGCTGGGGGGAAGGAGAAAATGTGGGAGCCATCAGTCATGTTGTAGAAGGAGACATCCCCCCTCACTGTAGTCCAGGAAAGTCCCCACCCCGTGGGGATCCTGCCTAAGGGATAGAGCCTGTTGAGGTTTAGTCCAGGCACGATATCTTGTAAAACCACCCCACAAGCCAGAAACCCTTTTCTGGGGATTCGTTATACCAGTTTGTCCTTGTCATGTGCTCCCTACAGATACCCAGAGCCCACTTGCTATTCTCTCCACCCCTGATCTCCACCTCCCAGTAACATTTTCTTGATCTGATGCCCTCAAAGCCCAACACACTGCAGCGGTCATATGGGTCCACACAGCTGTCCTTCCAGGTCACACTCGTCTTTTCAGGATAGATGACAAGACTGGCATGGGCAGAACCTGGATCCAGAGTGACAGACTCTGCAGAGACAGTTCCCAATCATGCACAGCCCCAGAACAAGGATGCACAACACCCCCAGACCCACCAGCTGCATGGGGGAGAAGCAAGGCCCCTGAGATAAGGGCCCTGGGGCTTAAACCCATGGCCTCCAGTGAGAGGATGAATCAAAAGCCCTTTCTGAGAGAGTCAGATGTGTCACAGAGACCTTGAGGTCCACCCAAAGTTTTGTTCATGTCACTTCAGCCCCATCTCTGTTGATTGTGCATCTGTATTACCACCGAGAACTGAAGGAGAGGCTAGAGCTATGGAAGTCATAGGAGGAGAGGAGCATCCAGAAAAAACATGAAGTCACTCACAAGGCTGGAACTGTTCCTTCTGCCAGTCTGCAAGAGAACCACATGTTATATACCAGGGGTCCGTACAGACTGCAGACGTCAGTTCAGCACCTGCTCTTTTGAAACATGATGTGGGAGAGATGGGGGAATTGCATCTGAGAACATTCAGCTAATGGACTGTCTCTCTCTCTCTCACACACACACACCACCATGTTGCAGCCTTTCTGCCAAGGCTAAGTCATAAAGTTTAACACGCAGAGATTTAGAGTTTGGACACTGACCAAACAGAAAAGTCATTTCCCAGATTTCACTTCAAATTATTCTTCCTGTAGCTCCTATACACAAAACCATCATGAAAGCTAGGTTTTCTTGAGAATAAATTGAGGAGATCAAAATCTCCAGTGCCTCCATTTACATAAGAAGCACTTATTGAGCTAGACTTGCATGTTGACTGTATGCCACACTTGGACAGAGGGGGCTGCAACTGGCTGATATGAACTTGGAGAATGATTCTCAAAGATATCCATGTCCTAACATCCCTATCATCTCACAGGGAAATGAAACTTCGCAGATAAGATAAAGATTAAGGACTTTGAAGCTAGGGTTGTGCAGGATAGTTAATGCTATTATCCAAGTGAGCCCAGTCTAGTCATGTGAACCCTGAAAACACAGAAACTTGTCAACCTCTGTGTGGGCAGAAAATGCTATATGATGGAGACATAGTACGAAAATGAAATATATTGCTGGCATTGAAGACAGAAGAATGGGGCCATTAACTAAATCATGCAGGTGGGTTCAACATTCTGGAAGAGACAAGAGCCACCAGAACTTTATGTAATTCAGCATAGATTTTAGCCTAGTGAGACCTGGCTCAGATTTCTGGCTTCCAGAGCTATAAGACAATCAATGTGTGTTGGTGGAAGCCACTAGGGCTGAAGTCATTTTTTTTTACTCAAGAAACTTTTATTTAAGAAATATAAACTTCATGCATTTCATAAATACAACTTTAGGAATGTAATGATTCTTCCCACCTGATCCACTCTTCCACCCATATCCACACCCCTCTTACTCCTTCCTCTCCTATTCCCATTCTTATTTTTTTACTAAGATCTATTTTCAATTAACTTTATATACATACAATTAGTTCTATACTCAGTAAAGTGTTCAACAAATTGTATGGAAAAAATTGTTCCTCGATAGTTGAGATAAGGGCTGTTCAGCATCCCGGAGTCTCATAGTGTTAATTTCACTTCTATAGTTTACCTTTTAGGTGCTCTCTTAGTTATAAGAGATCAGGGAGGACATATGGTATTTGTCTTTTGGGGATTGGCTTATTTCATTAAGTATGATGTTTTCCAGATTCCCCCATTTTGTTGTAAGTGATAGGGTTCAATTTTTTTTACCATTGTATAGTATTCCATGGTGTACATATCCTATAAATTCTTTATCCAGTCTTTAATTGACAGGCATTTGGGTTGATTTCATGTCTTAGGTATTGAGAATTGAGCTGCAATAAACAAGGGGGTACAGATAACTATTTCATATGCTGATTTCATTTTCCTTGGAAAAATTCCCAGCAGTGAGGTGGCTAGGTCATGTAGTAGGTCTATATTCTATATGAGGTATCTCTAAACTGTCTTCCGTAGTAGCTTTACCAGTTTACAATCCCACCAACAGTGGATTAGGGTACCTTTTGCTCCACATCCTCACCAGCATTTGTTGTTTGTTGATTTCTGTATGAAAGCCATTCTAATGGGGGTGAGGTGAAACCTCATTGTGGTTTTGATTTGCATTTCCCTGATGGCTAGTGATCCTGAGCATTTTTTCATGTGTCTGTTGGCCATCTGGATTATCTTTTTCAAAAAATGCCCATTTAAGTCCTTTGCCCATTTCTTTTCTTTTTTTAAAAAAGGATTTATTTATTTATTTGAAGGCCACAGTTACACAGAAAGAAGGAGGGGCAGAGAGAGAGGTCTTCCAACCGCTGGTTCACTTCCCAATTGGCTGCAATGGCCACAGCTGCTCTGATCAGAAGCCAGGAGCTTCTTCCGGGTCTCCCATGCAAGTGCAGGAGCCCAAGGACTTGAGCCATCTTCCACTGCTTTCCCAGGTCATAGCAGAGAGCTGTTTTGGAAGTGGAGCAGCCGGGACTTGAATCAGTGCCCATACGGGATCCCAGCACTGCAGGTGGCAACCTTACTTGCTATACCACAGTGCTATACCCTGTCCATTTCTTAACTGTGTTATTTTGTTTTGTTGATGTTGTGTTTCTTGATCTCTTTTTATCTTCTCATTATTAATCCTTTATCAGTTGCATAGTTTGCAAATAATATCTCCCATCTTTTGGTTGCCTCTTCACTTTCCTGAGTACTTCTTCTGTAATGCTGAAGATTCTCAGTTTGATGTAATCACATTTGTCTTTTTCAGCTTTGATTGCCTGTGCCTCTGGGGTCTTTTCCATCAACTCTTAGCCTATGACAATGTCTTGCAGTTTCCCCAATGTTCTCTAATAATTTGATGGTATCAGGCCGTAGATTTAGGTCTTTAATCCATTTTGAATGGATTTTTGTGTAAGGTGTAAGGTGGAGGTAGGGCTCTTGCTTCATACTTCTGCATGTGGGGATCTAGTTTTCCCAGCACTATTTGTTGAAGAGGCTGTCCTTGCTCCAGGCTTCCTTGATTTTAGCTTCTTTGTCAAAGATAAGTTAGTTGTATATGCATGGATTGAATTCTGAAGTTTCTATTGTGTTCCATTGATCTATTCATCTGTTTTTGTACCAGTACCAGGCTGAATTGATTATAACTGCCCTGTAGTATGTCTTGAAATCTGGTATTGTGATGCCTCTGGCTTTGCTTTTGCTGTATAAGATTGCTTTAGGTAAACAGGGTCTCCTGTGTTTTCATATGGGAAAAATTTTCATTCATGTCTTGTACGAATTTCTTTAGTTTATGAATTTGTCTCTAATGACTTCTAAGTAATCCTTTTATTAATTTTTCGCATTCCATTTCTGAAATTTCATTAATCTCTTCATCTTCACATTCTAGTGTTCTTTTGGGGGTGTCATATGTCTTCCTAATTTTTGTTTCTTTAATTGCTGTGTTTATTAATAGGCATTTGTGGTGATATTTATTTTTTTAATTTCTCTGTGATGGCTTTTCTTTGGAGTATGCCTCTATGGATTAGTGGAGTATCTACTCTTTCAGTGAATACGCAGAAGTGTGTGCTGGGAGTGGTCAGGGAGCTCTGTTCACTGCTCCAGGGAGAGGGGAATGTCCAGGGTGACATCCAAGTTGGGCATGTAAATTTTTTTAATCAGAGGGGAGGTTGTTTTGTTCTGTTGGCATCTTCTCACACTCACTCCTCTCCTCAAAGGAGACAAATGCCTGGTTGCTATCTCCAGTGGCTACGATTTTCATCTGTGCTGCCAAAAGAACCACAGGAAGGATCGGTGCAATTCGTGTGAACACAGATGCCACAGCAGTGACCCTCACAGGGAGTCAGGGAAACCTGAGCATGCAGAGCTGCCCACAGTGACTGCCCAAAGTCCTAACCACACCACGCGCCCTCCCGCAAAGCCACAGTGTGTTCACAGTGCTGGCATACATGGCTCTCATGGTCACAAGCACCCAACCCCCTGTCAACTCTCCCAGCCAGTGTCAGGTGTCTCCTCTTGGCCAGTTGCTGCATGTACAAACATGAGCTGGCACAGCTGTTACATATGTCCAAAATGATGCTCTCCCTCTCTCACCATGTTACAAGATGCTGGTGCTAGTTGGTTGGGGAGAGAGAAACGTGTGGCTCTTTTTTTCCCTCTAGGTTGGCAGGCACACTGTCCTCCACAGGGCTGCAAGCCCTTCCACCAGGGTCTTTCTGTAGCTTTGTAGCCAGTGGCTTGGCTGCTATGGTCTGATCTCACCTCACTCCAAAGCACGTGCAGATTCTCTTAGCTGCTGGGGTTCTAAGCTGTGCACATCCACACCCTCTACATTGGTCTACAGTGTTCCCCAGTTTGTGTGGAGTTTCCTCTGCTGTTTTCTCCCTAACCTTTCCCTGAGATTGTCTCTCTACACTTGTTTTTAAAACTCTCCTCCCCTAGACTAGAGCAGTGAGCTACCTCCCTATTCTGCCATCTTCAAGCAGAAGTCCCTGAGGTGAATTTTTAAGGCAGCAAACAGAAACCTCCTACAATGATATGCTTGGGAGCTACCTACACACAGCATAGAGTAGGATAACTGGCAGGAGAGGTGCCTGAAGAGAGCCCTAGTACATGGGAAAGTTGTGATCCAGAAATTCCCACGCACTGTGGTGGGACATGGAGGGACTTAGAGATGCCCAGAGAGCCAGTGGGCAAGGAAAGGTCTGGGATGGGGAAAAAGCCACACAGCACATCAATTTCCCATTCTCAGCCAAGTAACCCAGACCATGAACTCCATTGTCATGGGACATAGTTACCTACAGCGCCCCCAAGTGACCAGACAGCACCTACCCTGCCCTTCCTCAGCTGACAACACAGGCAATGAAGGACGAGCTGAGCGCCGCCTCCCCTGCATGAGCACCTGGGAGGACAAGAAGTAGAGCAAGGAAGCCTCTCCCCAACCTCCCCAAGGTCTCTGCATCTCCTCCACCTCCATGCTCATCCTTGAGGACAAGAGAGGCAGTTACTGACCAAGGAATATACTGACTGAAGCAAAGGCTCCATCCACAGTCAGAGTCTGAGGAGTCCTCAGTGAGGGAACTTCACCTGCCTGGCACAGGGAAGGCAGCATGGGAGCAGGGGACACAGGCATAGGATTAGAAGACTTACAGTAATAAGTAAAATGCATTTCTCCTGTTTATGTGATGATAAGCTGGTGACCACCATCCACACCTACACAGGTTCATTCATAGAAATTGGCATTTGCATCTTGGCTGATTTGCTTGGTAGGAAAGAAAATCACATAAATTGTGAGGCTGGTCCATGCAACCTTGGAAGAAAAGTGAATATTTAACTGACTTGTTTTTCATCAAGATATTAGTTACCAAGTAAACTGTGAAGTTCTGTGCTATAACTATTGTGTATGTCAAAAAGGAAGAGGAAGAGGGGAAAAAAGGGAAGGAGAGGGCAAAGGAGAAGAAATGAGAACCAGGATTTAGTGTTTTTTTTTGACAGGCAGAGTAGACAGTGAGAGAGAGACAGAGAGAAAGGTCTTCCTTTTCTGTTGGTTTACCCCACAATGGCCGCTGCAGCTGGCACGCTGCGGCCGGCATACCACGTGACCCGAAGTCAGGAGCCAGGTGCTTCTCCTGTCTCCCATGAGAGTGCAGGGCCCAAGCACTTGGGCCATCCTCCACTGCACTCCCGGGCCACAGCAGAGAGCTGGACTGGAAGAGGAGCAATTGGGACTACAACCCGTCACCCCAACCAGGACTAGAACCCGGTGTGCCAGTGCTGTAGGCAGAGGATTAGCCTATTGAGCTGCAGCACCAGCCAGGATTTAGTTTTTAAGAGGACATGTCAAGTACTCTTTAATAAATAGTAACACATGCAATTCACTTATTTTTTATAAGAAATGCAGAAGCTAGGAATTATTTCTACTTTGTAAGTAGAAAACAGACATTTTCCAGTTGTGGACCTGCCATAGGAAGAATTTGTTTTTAATGTAATAATGGTGCTGGTTCTTGCAAAACCAATGGGTATAAGACCAGAATAAGTATATTTAAATTCATGAGATATAAGCTCAGCAGAGAAATGGTATATGGTTAAAGAAGACTATAAGTCTCCTGCAGAGACTATAAGGTGGATCTCTGTGCACCTGCTTCCTAGGCCTCCTTCCCCTTAGAGGGGGCCATGCCTCTCTGTTTCTCACAGTACATGTCCCTGACCATGAACAGAAGCATCCAGAGCAGGGGGAGGGCACATTACACAGGGCCAGAGAGCGCAGCTCCTCACATCACCACAGTGACCCCATCCCCCTACCCCACTGCCTCAATGTTTCCCTGACCGTGTTCCTTCCTTCACTGCTCCTGGAAGATTGAAATGTTCTCATTATCAGAGGCAAACTTAACCAGATGCTCACTTCAAAATGGATTCTAAAAATTGGGTTTTTGGGAACTGGTGTTTAGCTCAACTGTTAAGATACCAGTGTCCCACACCCGAATGCCTGGGTTTGATTCCTGGCTCTAGCTCCTGACTCTAACCACTGTAGACCTGGGAGGCCATGGTGATGGTTCCACTTACTGAGTTCCTGCATCTACATGGGAAACCTGGGTTGATTACTTGCTTCTGACTCTGCCCCTAGCCTAGGCCACCATCTCAGGGATTGAAGGAGTGAACCAGGGGAGAAAATGCTTGCTCGCTCACTCTCTTCCTGTTTTCTCTGTCTCTCTAATACTTTATCAAAAGTATAATTTAGGTTCTTACTGAAACTTGGCAAGGAGATGACACAGAATCAATCATATTCCACACCCCTGAGCTCTGAAAGCCTTCTGTGCACTCTGAGGCTCCCACTCCACGGCTGTGGCCTTCAGCTCACTGGAGTCTCTTGGGACCACGTAAATCTTCCACACAGCCTTGCCTTCCCCACGCACGCTGGTTTACTGCCTCATCTTATGTCTTCCCCAAAGATTCTTTTCTTCCAAAGTTTGCTCTCCACTTTTTCTTCAGTAGAGTTTCAACCTTTCTAGATTTCTCTTCTGCAGACTTTTTGTATTATCCCTAAAAATTTCAAGACTTAAACGAATCTCACCCCACTTTCCCTTTGAAGGGCTTGAAGCCCTCCTCAATCAATGCTTTTTTTTTTTTTTGAAAGGTGAGCCAGCATGCTCGCTGGGGGAAAACTGTATGAGATTGGGTGCAGCCACTGCTCCTGGACTAGACCCCAGGTCTCCTTTTGCAGTCACAAAGTCTGGACAAGCTTGAGATACTGCTGTCTGCAAGACCCAGGAAGGAAGGAAAATGTCTCTTTCTATACAATGGGGTATAGATCCTGCAGGGCTGGAAATGGGAACAGGAATATGGTATTGAAAGAGAATATTGAAAAGAATGAGATGAAAAAAGAAAGACCAGGACACATGAGACTCTGCTTATAAAGGCCTATGTATGGAACAGCCTTATCAAATTACATAGGATGAAGTTTAGCCTCTCAGCACTGTAAGCCTTCCTCAGGCATTTGAACACCAATCCAGATGTTGCTGAATTTTGCAGATGATCAATTTAGGGAGGAATTTTGTAGATGATCAGTTGACTTTAAGCAAAAAGATTGTCCTCAATAATCTGAGTGGACATCATTCATTCGGTTGAAAGGTCTTAAAAGCAAAACTAAGATCTCCTTAAGGAAGAAGAAATTCTACCTGGGAACCTACAGCATCAGCTCTTGCCCAGGAGTTTCCAGCCTTCTAGGCTACCCTGCAGGTTTCAGTATTGCCAGAAAGCTCCCACAGTCTTCGTTACGATGAGACAGTAAATATAAATATAGGTCCAGTGTTGTGGCACAGTGTGTTAAGCTGACACTTGGAAACACTGGCATTCCAAATCAGACACTGCTCTATTTCCGATCCAGCTCTCTGCTAATGCACCTGGGAAAGCAGCAAAAGTTGCAGCCATTTGTGAGATATGGCTGGAGTTCTAGGCTTCTGGTTTCACTCTGACCCAGTCTGGGCCATTAGGGCCATTTGGAGAGTGAACCAGTGGATGGAAGATTTCCCTTTCTCTCTTTTAAATAAATAAATAAATCAGTAAATCTTAAATGTATATAAATAATATATAAATATAAGTAAATATAAGTCACCACAGCAAACAATCAAATAGTGCCACAAATACTTAACAAACAGAGAATATTCCTAAAGTGGGAGAAAGCAGTGTGATATTACAATTTTGTTCTTGTTAAGAAAAAAATAACCTACTCAGGGGCAGGCACTTGGCCTCAGAGTGGACACTGGTTAAGTTGTCCACATTCCACATCAAAGTACTTGGGTTTGATTCCTAGCTCCACTTTCCAATCCTAGCTTTCTGCCCTTTGAGGCAACTGGTGATGGATCAACTGGTTTGGTTCCTGCAATGATGTGGGAGAATTAGATTGAATTCTCAACTCCAGGCTTTCGTTCCAGCAGTCTTGAAAGAGCCTGGATCATTGCAGGCATTCTGAGAATGAAAAAGCCAATGGAAGTGTATTTATACTCTCTCTCTCTCTCTCCTCTGCCTGTCAAATACACTTCGAAAGTTTTATAATGCTGCTAAGAATACTCAGCAGCCTGGACATAATTTCAGATATTTCATAGACCTCCAACCAGCAATCCATTCACAGATATCCTGAAGGCTCTATTTCCTGGATTTAGAACACTTACTCAAAGTAACCAATTCATTAGCACCCAAGGATGCTTAAAGGAAGAAATCCAGCTTAGATACTGGTCAGAGCATGAAGAAATATAGTGAAGACCACATCCCAAAGGAACAGGAAGATACCAGAAAACCAAACTGGACCATAAAGGATAAGGTATAAGAGCAAGAAGGGTATATAAGCAAAGATGACTTAATAACACATGAATCATAGGCAATCAGGCATGATTTCCAGTCTTTTGGAGACCAAAAATCCTTGATTTACCCAGTGTTTTCCCTGTTCCAGTCTCTCCTAACACCTGAACTCTCATGGTCACCACATCAATGAGAAGGATCAGTTGAACAGGGGTTTTAAAAAGGTGTTGGGGGAGTCTCAAGATGGTAATATAGCAATAGGATATTCTGAGTTGTGCAGGGCAAAATAGCTATTTCATAAGCAGAGGGTATACAAGCCAGTGATGGAGTCATGAGAAGTTCATGCAGAGAAGCCCAGGAGTCCATCAGAGACTGGGCAGGTCCACACTAAGGGAACAAAGAGGAAGGAGAAGTGGCAGAGGCACAGTGCACATGAAGTGAAGGTGCAGTGGAGAGGCCAAATGAGGAGATTGGTGCCACCTTTGACAGCGAACCAGGTGAGAGGTGGTGAGTCCATGGAACTGTGGGTAGCAGTGTACAAGAAGCTTGGCAAACTGTGTTTGAAGTCCTAGTGGGAAGAAGGAGAAATTATAGTGAAACAAGCAGAGAGGTCGGGCACACCAGGTCCATCTATGTCTTCCTCCTCCCAGCCAGACCTGCAGCCAGTGGGGAGAAGCCATATTTGTTGTTTACATTTCAAGTGTAAGCAGGAGGCTGCTGCGTTTGCCTCTCATGCACACAACCATCAATTGTGGGGACCATCTCACAAAACCCCCCATCTGGGAATGGAGATCACATTTCAGAGTGATTTCCTCCCCACCATGCAAGCTGTACAACAAGGGGTAGTCCTAAACATTGAAAATCTGAGCTTGTTTCACACACCAGTGAGAAGCAAGACTGGCCCAAGTAGGCAGGACCTAATGCAAAAAAGCTCTGGTACTTGCCTCCATCATAATCTAGAAGTAAACAGAGCTCTAGGAGGTAGGGCTGCCTGCTTCCTCTTGCAACACACAGACACATAGCAGTTGATAGCAGAGTGAAATTGAACCACAGGCACAAAATCACCAATTAAAGACAAAATTAACCAGAAATGCTGAAAAACAAAGGAAAAATCCTGAATAATAATAATAAAGAAGACTCTATGAACTCCCAAAAGGAACAATACAACTCTTCAATAATGGAAGCTGAAGAAGAAGAGATTGAGGATATGCCAGAAAAGGTATTAAGAAAATTAATATTCAGATTACTTAGAAGTAATCAGAAACAAATTCATAATCTAAATAAAAAGCACCCCCAAGAAAATGAGATATTAAAGAGAAGCCAGAATGAAATACTAGAAATGAAGAATTCAATAGATCAAATAAAAAATGCAGTGGAAAGTCTTAACAATAGAATAGATGAGACAGAAGAAAGAATATCAGAACTAGAATACAAATTCCTGGAAATAATGCAGTCAGACCAACTACAAGAAGAAGAAATCAGAAAATTAAAAATCACGGTTGGAGATTTACAAGATTCTATCAAACAACCCAACTTATGGATCCTAGGAATTCCAGAAGGTGTGGAAAGAGAGAAAGGGTTAGAAGGCCTCTTTAATGAAATAATAACAGAGAACATCCAAGTAAAAGAAGTGCACAGAACTCACAATAGGCAGGATCAGAAAAGAACTTCACCACAACAAATGGTAGCAAAATTCACCTCAGTGAACACAAAGAACAGATCTTAAAATGTGCATGAGAGAAATGACAATCACATTCAGAGGAAAACCAATTAGAACCACTCAGGACTTCTCATTGCAAACCCTACAGGCCCGGAGACAATGGCAAGATATATTCCAAGTCCTAAGAGAAAAACCTGTCAAGTCAGAATACTGTACCCTGCAAAGATCTCATTTATGAATTAAGGAGAAATAAGGATCTTCCAAAACAAGCAAAAATTGAAAGAATTTGGAAAGGAGGCAAGATGGCGGAATAGGAAGGTAGCACACTGATAGTCCGGGGAGAGACAGTTTAATAAAAGTGGAGATACTGCAGGTTCAAGGAAGAGTAGGGGAGGAAACAGCAGAAGAAACTCATGCGGAACGAGTGATTCACAGTGGACCTGCATGGAGAGCGTGGGAGCCCACAGTTCGGGACACCAGCGGCAGACTCAACACACCAGCGCTGGAACGCGAGGTGAGCCGAACCTCAATAGCCCGAGACACCAGCAGGCAAGCGGAGAGAGGAGACTAGAGGGAATGACCCCCCCGGGGGGGGGGGGAAGTTCACCAGGCTAACTGGAAGAGAGAGAGAGAAAAAAAGTGACCGATATGGACATGGGTTTCTCTCTCTCCGCTCACCTCTCAAAGGCCAGCAAGACAAAGAGCAGGCGCCATCTTGGACATACATCATAAGCAGACCGACCTTAGGTCTGCACCAGCCCTGAGCCTAGCAGAAAAACCTGACTCTGGGGCGGGGGGGTGAATTAACAGGAGATTAGGACCTAGTAAATTTGTGGTGCTACTGAACTGAGACTGTGAAAAAAGAGACGGTGGGGGAGAGAACTCACGGAATTCACATGAGCACTCTCCAGAGACGCTACAATTCCGTAACTTTGGCAACCCAGTGGGAGACTGAAGGAGAATTTGAGCCCACTCTGAGGGCAGAACAGATTCCCTGTGTGGTCCTTGGGAAAGAGCTTCCGATCTCTGGATCCTGTGGGTATATCATTTGCCTGATAACTACCTCCAACTTTGTTCAGCTGTGCGGAATTACTTCCCTTTGAATCAAAAAAAGAAAGAAAGAGAGAGAGAGATCTACCACGCCTAACCTGGGAGTGTCACCTTTGGCACACCAAACAGAGCTCTCAGGCCACACCCATCCCAGGACTCTAAGGCTCCATCAAAAACAGACAGTCCACTTAATCTAGAGTAATAGTATAACAAGAAAAAGCACCACAGTGAAGAAATCAAAGAATATCTCCAACATGCCAAATAACAAACGCAAAAACCGAGGTAATAAAAACAAGGAAGTCACTATGACGCCCCCAAATGAAAAAGACACCCCAATTCAAGACTATGAAGATGATGAGATAGAAGAAATGCAAGAAGCAGATCTCAAAAAATTGATAAGAACATTAAGAAGTTCTCAAAAACAAATTCTTGAACTACAGAAATCCTTAATGGACAAGATAGAAAATCTCTCTCGTGAAAATGAAATATTAAGGAGGAATCAAAATGAAATGAAACAACTAGTACAACAGCAAACTGTGATAGTGACTGAAGTGAAGAATTCAATAGATCAAATGAAAAACACAATAGAGAGCCTTACAAACAGAATGGGTGAAGCAGAAGAGAGAATATCGGACTTAGAAGACAGAGAACAGGAAAGGATACAGTCAGACCAAAGAAAAGAAGAGGAAATTAGAAATCTAAAACATATTGTCGGGAATCTTCAGGATACTATTAAAAAACCCAACATTCGGGTTCTAGGAGTTCCTGAAGGCATGGAGAGGGAGAAAGGATTAGAAGGCCTTTTTAGTGAGATATTAGCAGAAAATTTCCTAGGTTTGGAGAAGGACAGAGAAATCCTAACACAGGAAGCTCACAGAACCCCTAATAAACACGACCAAAAGAGATCCTCACCACGACACGTTGTAATTAAACTCTCCACAGTGAAACATAAAGAAAAGATCCTAAAATGTGCAAGAGAGAAATGTCAGATTACTCTCAGAGGATCTCCAATCAGACTCACAGCTGACTTCTCATCAGAAACTCTACAAGCTAGGAGGGAATGGCGAGATATAGCCCAGGTACTAAGAGAGAAAAACTGCCAGCCCAGAATATTATATCCTGCAAAGCTATCATTTGTGAATGAAGGTGAAATAAAGACTTTTCATAGCAAACAGAAATTGAAAGAATTTGTTGCCACTCGTCCAGCCCTGCAAAAGATGCTTGAAGATGTGTTACACACAGAAACAAAGAAACACGGTCATCAATATGAAAGAAGGTAAAGGAAGGAAACCAAGGAAGGAAACCTCACAGCAAAAGATCACAGGGAATTCAAAGCATATATTAGAACTTATCTTTGGCAAATGGCAGGGCAAAGTTACCACTTATCATTAGTCACATTGAACGTGAATGGCCTGAACTGTCCAGTTAAAAGACACCGATTGGCTGATTGGGTTAAGGAACAAAACCCATCTATTTGCTGCTTACAAGAAACACATCTTTCCAACAAAGATCCATACAGACTGAAAGTGAAAGGCTGGAAAAAGATATACCATGCTAACAGAAATGAAAAAAGAGCGGGCGTAGCCATCTTAATATCGGACAACATAAACTTTACCACAAAAACTGTTAAGAGAGACAAAGAGGGGCACTATATAATGATTAAGGGATCAATACAACAAGAAGATATAACAATTATCAATGTATATGCACCTAACTACAGGGCACCAGTTTATCTAAAAGATTTATTAATGGACTTAAAGGGAGACTTAGACCCCAATACAATAGTACTGGGGGACTTCAATACTCCCCTCTCAGAAATAGACAGATCAATAGGACAGAAGATCAACAAGGATACAGTAGATTTAAATGACACTATAGCCCAAATGGATCTAACAGATATATACAGAACTTTCAATCCTACAGCTAAAGATTTTACATTCTTCTCAGCAGTACATGGAACCTTCTCTAGGATTGACCACATACTAGGCCATAAAGCAAGTCTCAGCAAATTCAAAAGAATTAGAATCATACCATGCAGCTTCTCAGACCATAAAGGGATGAAGTTGGAAATTAGCAACTCAGGAATCCCTAGAGCATACGCAAACACATGGAGATTGAACAACATGCTCCTGAATGAACAATGGGTCATAGAAGAAATCAAAAGAGAAATCAAAAACTTTCTGGAAGTAAATGAGGATAACAGCACAACATACCAAAACTTATGGGACACAGCAAAAGCAGTGTTAAGAGGAAAGTTTATATCAATAGGTGCCTACATCAAGAAATTGGAAAGGCACCAAATAGATGAGCTTTCAATTCACCTCAAGGATCTAGAAAACCTACAGCAAACCAGACCCAAATCTAGTAGGAGAAGAGAAATAATTAAAATCAGAGAAGAAATCAACAGGATTGAATCCAAAAAAACATTACAAAAAAATCAGCTAAACGAGGAGCTTGTTTTTTGAAAAAATAAACAAAATTGACACCCCATTGGCCCAACTAAAAAAAAAAGAAGAGAAAAGATTAAGTGGACTATCTGTTTTTGATGGAGCCTTAGGGCTTTAGATGGGTGTGGCCTGAGAGCTCTGTTTGGTGTGCCAAAGGTGACACTCCCAGGTTAGGCGTGGTAGATCTCTCTCTCTCTCTCTTTCTTTTTTTTTTTTTTTTGATTCAAAAGGGAAGTAATTCCGCACAGCTGAACAAAGTTGGAGGTAGTTATCAGGCAAATGATATACCCACAGGATCCAGAGATTGGAAGCTCTTTCCCAAGGACCACACAGGGAATCTGTTCGCCCTCAGGGTGGGCTCAAATTCTCCTTCAGTCTCCCACTGGGTTGCCAAAGTTACGGAATTGTAGCGTCTCTGGAGAGTGCTCATGTGAATTCCGTGAGTTCTCTCCCCCACCGTCTCTTTTTTCACAGTCTCAGTTCAGTAGCACCACAAATTTACTAGGTCCTAATCTCCTGTTAATTCGCCCCGCCCAGAGTCAGGTTTTTCTGCTAGGCTCAGGGCTTGTGCAGACCTGAGGTCGGTCTGCTTATGATGTATGTCCAAGATGGCGCCTGTTCTTTGTTTTGCTCGCCCTTGAGAGGTGAGTGGAGAGAGAGAAACCCGTGTCCGTACCAGTCACCTTTTTTTTTCTCTCTCTCTCTCTTCCAGTTAGCCTGGTGAACTTCCCCCCCCCGGGGGGTCATTCCCTCTAGTCTCCTCTCTCCGCTTGCCTGCCGGTGTCTCGGGCTATTGAGGTTTGGCTCACCTCGCGTTCCAGCGCTGGTGTGTTGAGTCTGCCGCTGGTGTCCCGAACTGTGGGCTCCCACGCTCTCCACGCAGGTCCGCTGTGAATCACGCATTCCGGAAGAGTTTCTTCTGCTGTTTCCTCCCCTACTCTTCCTTGAACCTGCAGTATCTCCACTTTTATTAAACTATCTCTCCCTGGACTATCAGTGTGCTCCCTTCCTATTCCGCCATCTTGTCTCTGCCCCCCTCTATGGACTTACTTTTAAGGGTAGAGCTTAAAAATTGTCATGGGACTCCAAATCATATTAAAATTGGTGGTAAAAATGCCATCTTCATTGTTAAAGTGAACATTATTAAGTGTTAAAGTGAGCATATAGACAGGATTAAGTATTAAAGAGATCATATAAATGGCATCAAGTGCCTGGTAATAATAATAGCCATAATTAAAAGGTAAGGAATGTCCAACATGGGAAGCAGTCCACACAACAGACTCATAGAATGACAATCACTTTAAGTAACATTCTGACCTCAGAATCAGCCCTTAAGCCATTCAGATGTGGCTGAAAAGCTTATGAGGGCATTTCAGGCATGGAAAGCCAAGACACAGTGGCAAAAAATATTCTACATGAAGTGTCTCTGTGAGTGAGATGCCAATGGAAAAAAGCGGCCATCAAAGAAGGATGTACTTTCCTCTGAAGGGAGGAGAGAACTTTCACTTTGCTTATTGCCCTGTTTAAACTCTGACAGAGTTTGTGGAATCAAAAGGCTTCCATAGCCTTGGCAGCTCATGTCAAGAGTCTCAGGTGGTCACCAATGTCATATATACAAATGTTAATTGTTAAATTAACAACAGAAATCATTGTGCACTTACTCCCCATGTAGGACCTCTGTCCTTAATGAGTTGTACTATGAGAATTAACTGCAAAACTTGTTCTCAAACAGTACTTTATACATTGTGTGAGTGCGTGGGTACAAATTATTGCAATATTTACTTAGAAATGTTGTTCTTCTGTATATATAGTTAATTAAAAATGAATCTTGGTGAAGAATGGGATGGGAGAGGGAGTAGGAGGAGGGATGGGAGTGGGACTGGGAGGATGTATATGGGGGGAAGAACCACTATATTACTAAAGTTGTACCTATGAAATTTGCATTCATTAAATAAAAGCTTTTTTTAAAAAAAGAGGTGACACTAACTCTCAGTGATCCGCAATAGAGAAAGGACCCAGAATTGGAGCAGAGCTGTGTTCCCATGGAAGAGTCCCTGCCATCTTCCCATGGAGGCTATTACAAGGGCAAGGAGAGCAGAGACGCACATCTCATATGGAGTTGAGTCCACAGGTAGAGAAGGGGCAGGGCAGAGGCAGGGCAGGTGAGCAGAGGAGCCATCAGTGTCACTTACCAGCATACAGCTGCGCCTTCCTCCAGGCTGAAAGGAAACACACCCTGGTGAGACCACAGCCACACCACCTGCTCAGCCCTCGCCTGCCCTCTGTGCTGAAGGTCAGACTCTGCAGGAGGAGAGAGGCTGCACAGGAGGGGCTCCTGCAGGTACAGACAGCAGAGGATTGTGGGAAACTCCCTGACCACAGATCAGGAAGCCTGCAGGACAGCTGAGTTGCACCCCTGCCCCACTGCTGGGAGACTTTGGCTGAGAACTCGCTGCCCAGTGCCTCACAATCCACAAACACTCCTTTATCACTGGTTCCTCAGTGCTATTGGTCAGGATCAAAACCTGCAAGAAAATAGTTTAGTGAAAAAGCACAAATTACTCCATAATGATAGCAATTAATTATTGTACAGCTTTTCATGGTAGAGGTATATTAGTGGAAATTAAAGGAAGAGGAAAAGAAGAAAGGACACAGATAGGAGACCAGCTGCAGAGTCAAAATGGCCAACATTCTCATGTAGTATTTCTAGAGAGAAGTATCATTACTCTGAGTCCCGTTCAACTCATCCTATCACAGCCCATACCAGGTCATCATCCCAGTCCTCTTCCCATCACTTTTTGATCAGCAAGCTCAGGAGTAGGAGAGGAACTTCTCCCCCCTGGGTTGTTGTTTTGTGAGGGAGGGGGCAGATGATTTCACCCCCAAGCTCAATGACTCCATTTATCGTCTCCTTCTCTTTAAATCTCAGTGCATCTGGCTGATGGATTCCTGGTGCAGACCAAAAGCAAGAGCATTGGAGTCTAAGACACTAGCAGTATTAATATGGGGACAGGCCAGGGTTGGAAAGACAGGACAGGTTGAAGGGCAGACACCATGAATCATCATTGCACCCAAGTCTAGAAGCACAGAGGGAAAACATCTGCTCCTCTGTGAGAGAGCCCCGGGAGCAGGGCTCTGCCTCCCACCAACTGCCACTGCTGCCCCCAGGGAAGGGGTTCCACATGTCTAGACCTAAGGAGATCAGACAGCTGGGCACAGGTGGGACAAGAAATCACATAACATCTAGAAAGTTACTCACCAGCCAGATAAGCTGTCTTCCTCCAATCTGAAAAGCAGCACACAGGGAACAGGTGAGCTGAGACCAAGTGTGTCCTCTACAAAGGGACATGGAGAGTTCAGGAGGAGGGGCAGAGCTTACCAAGTTCTGCTTGGAGGTCATCTGAAAGAGAGTGAGACACCTTGATTTCCAAGTGAGATCTCTAAAATGAGGAAAAACCATGTGCCTGGAGAACTCACAATGGAAGACCTTCTGTGCATTGTGGTGCAGAAGATTTAGCCCCTGCCTACTGCACCAACCATCCCATGTGAGTACCAGTTCAAGTACCAGCTGATCTGTCGCTCCCTCTCTTCGTGGAGGAACGACACAGGACCCTGCGCTGTTCTTTTGTCTGCTTGGCCCTCCCCGGGTTTGCTGCTGGTTCTTCCCGGGTTGGCTACCGTCCCTTCCACCTCCGTGGTGTGGGGAGCAACCCGGACTTAGACTAAGTTACTGGAATTAAGACTTATTCTGTGCATCTGCTCTCCCACAATGTGGCGTTGGGAGAGAAGAAAACAGTTTCTACACAGCTGCCTCCAGTTCAGCCAATAAACTGTAGGACTTGCTCCTGATTGGAGGAGAGCAGCGTACTCGGCGTGTGGGCAGCCGAGTTGGGATTGGCAGAGGAGGACTATAAAGGAGGAGAGAGACGGCATGCACCAGGAACATCTAAGAGGAACATCTAAGGGAACACCTGTGCAGCCCCCGAGAGAGCCGGCCGGCGGTGTGCCGCTCCCCTGCAGAAGTGGGGAATGTGGCCAGGGGGAACTGCCCTTCCACGGAGGTGGAAGGGACAGTAGCCAACCCGGGAAGAACCAGCAGCAAACCCGGGGAGGGCCGAGCAGACGAAAGAACAGCGCAGGGTCCTGTGTCGTTCCTCCACGAAGAGGGGGAGCGACACGTGGAAGGGCGGTACCCCCTGCCACTTTCCCCACTTCCGCGGGGGAGCGGCACACTGCCGGCCGGCTCTCTCGGGGGCTGCACAGGTGTTCCTTCAGATAGATGTTCCCCTTAGATGTTCCTGGTGCATGTTGTCTCTCTCCTCCTTTATAGTCCTCTTCCACCAATCCTAACTCTGCTACCCACACGCCGAGTACGCTGCTCTCCTCCAATCAGGAGCAGGATCAGCTCCTGCAGGTTACTGGTTGAGATGGAGGCAGCTGTGTAGAAGCTGTTTCCTCCTCTCCCAGCACCATATTGTGGGAGAGCAGATGCATAGAATAAGTCTTAATTCCAGTAACTTAGTCTAGTCCGAGTTGCTCCCCACACTGATCCATTAGGTCTACCTCCCTGCTAATGGGCATGAGAGAGCAGCTGGAAAATGGCCCAAGTGCCCCTGACACCCAAGTGGAAGACCAGGATGGAGTTAAAACTGCTGGCTTTCACCTAGCCCATCCCCAGCCACTGTGTCCATTTGAGGACATCTCTCTTTCTCTCTGCTTTCAAATAATTTTTTAAAAAATATCTTTAAAATAAATAAATCTTTTTTTTTATTTGCAAGGCAGAGTTAAAGAGAGGGAGAGGCAAAGACAGATAGAGAGGGGTCTTTTATCAACTGGTTCTCTCCCCAGATGGTCGCAATGGCCAGAGATGCACTGATCTGAAGCAGGAGCCAGGAGCTTCCTCCAGGTCTCCCACATGGCTGCAGGGGCCCAAGTACTCGGTCCATCTTCTACTTCATTCCCAGGCCATAGCAGAGAGCTGGATTGGAAATAGTACAGCCGGGACAAAAACCAGGGCCATATGCAATGCTGGCACTGCAGGTGGTAGCTTTACTCACTATGCCACAGAGATGGCCCCCGAAAATAAATGAATCTTTAAAAATGAAAAAGAAGTTGCGGTGTCCATGCCTCCAGCTGTTCTCTAGGGATCTCCACAGCCACCTGCTCCAGGCCTGGACACTGGATCTCCCCGAGAGCTGTGCCCATGGACTCAAGTCCTGTCACATTGTCCCTCTCAGCACCAGCTGCCTCCGCCGCCTGGCCCCTGGCCTCCTACCTGTGACCTTCAGTGCCTCCTCCTCTGCTCGCTGGTGCTTCTCCTTCTTATCCCAGCGCAGCTTCTCCTGTTTCTGCCTCTCCTGCAGCTTTGCAGAGAGCTCTCTCCTGGTGAAGCAGCCAGCCCCAAAGAGCAGGAGCCCCAGCAGGGTCAGGCTCCCAGCAAAAGCTGCCTTCCAGGGAGAGGCCTGCGGGAAGAAGGGCTCTGTGGCCTGATGGAGACCCAATCAGGGGAGCACCCAGGCCCACCCTGCACACTCAGGGATGCCAGCAACACCTCCAACCCTGCCAGGAATGAGAAGCAGCACCGACCTGGGATGGACACGGCCATCGCCTTCTCCTGGCCCAGGATGGGATTGAGGACAGAGCAGCTCACACTCCCTGCAGAGCTGTCTCTCACCACCAGAGCCGCCTCCACGCTGAACAGCCCTGCTGCGTCCTGGGCATGGGCCTCAGAGAACTCCAGGAACTTCTTCCCGCTGAGGTCTGTCCACTTCACCTGGGGCTTCGGGAACCAGCCCGAGGCCTTGCACACCATACGGGCCCTGTTTTTCTCTGGACCTTCAGTGTTCACTTGAGGGACAGAGCCCAGGCCTGCAAGAGGGGAGCTGTGGAGATCCTGGAGGTTTCCTTAAGACTGTGGACCCCTGTGTTGTCTCTGTTTTGCATTGCATTCTGTATTTTCCATGGATCAAGAGCCTCCTGGTTATAAGAAGGGCCCCTACATCATGGAACAGAAGGAATGAGTATAGGAACCCACAGGGGACACAGAGAGCTCCATTGTCCAATCATGCGGGAACAGAGAGAGAAGTCGTTATTTCAAGCCTCTGCTGTAAATACACAGCCCAGGAGACATAAACAGAGGACGGAAATCCAGCCTGGTCCAGGAAGAACAAGGTGAGTATTTGACAAATATTTGTCAAAACATTCTTGAGTGTTCAGACTTCCTTCCAAGAAGTAGTAGAAAATAATTGAAAGTAAGAGTTTGATAGATTTTGTTTTGATTTAATTAATTGCCCTGCCAGCTCTGCAGTATCAAAATGGTATCACATGCTACTATGTCCTAGTGGGAGGGAATCTCACCATGTAGGAGGAACTGTTCCTCCCAACTCTGGACCCTATGGGTCATCACCTCTTCTAAGGCTAGGTCTCACCCAGTAGGCTCTCTCACTCCCTCTCCCACATGAGTGTACTAATGATTGTAAACCTGTTCTTTTTCATTTATACTTTTTTGTAAATGTGTAAATATGTCTAAGTTTTTGTAGAATCCCTTTTGTCCCTTCTTAGAAGGATATCTTGAGAGTATATTGTCTCACTTCTCCCCTACTTCCCACTCCATTACAGTGTGGAATGTCTACTACTCCATTGAATCTGTCTTTTGTGAGTTCCCTAAACTCACTTTGGTATTTCCAGCAGTCACTCTGCAATTTTTCATTCTCAGGCTCCCTTATGCATACGACACACCCAACCATCTTGAAACAATCCCCATCACGGCTTGGTCAACCTTCCCAATTGGTTTGTCACAGCTCAGACCACTCTGAGCTGAGCACTCTTACTGGGAGTCCTCTTCCTCTGCCTGCTCCATAAAGGCAACTCCAGTGTCAGGGCTTTGCTATGAGCCTTTTTTTCATGTCTTCTGCCTTTCCTATCTACTACTTCCAAAATTATATCATGGGACTAACTCTGTCTCCCAAATTCCCATTATGCCATCTCTCTATGGGTAATGTTCTTCAGGATTCTATATACTCTTCAAACCAAAATCCCAGATCATAACTCACACTGCTGAATTATACTTTAAACTTGGTCATAAATATATCCCTGCTTCTTCTTTATATCCAGCTCACCCTGTAACATGCACTTTTGATTTCCTTCATATTCTGACTCTGAGTTTGGTCAGATTTGGCAAATAAGAGATGATCTAACGTCACTCAAGGAGAAATTTGACAAGCATTTGTGGCATTTTAGCACTGACCTGGGATGAAAATGGCCGTCACCTTCTCCTAGTTTTGCTCTCTGCCATTGTCATAGGAGGGAGCACTGGGGTAGCCCCGGAGGATGAGGCTCTGGGAACACTGCCTGCTCACCCCAGCCTCTCCAGGTGAAGCTCTCCTAGGTCAGCCAACTTCCAACTGACCACCAGAAATGTGAACAAACCAGGCAAGGTCCATGTGGTGACCTCTTCTACTAAGCAACGATGTGTGAATAAACTCAGTTGAGATAAACCAAGCCCAGCCCAGATTAGCTGAATTTGCTTAATTCTCAAATTCAATATATGCCTTCTGGCATATGCCACTGAAGTTTGGTGACTATGCAACACCACATTTTGGGGGCACATAATTAATATTTCCACCACCAGAGAACAAACTGCCCAAGGAAGGAATCCCTGGCAGTCTCTGCAGTCCCCACATCCCTTTCCAAACTCTCTGTGTCCCTGAATGCATGCACTCAGCTGGGTTTAGCTTTTCAATCTCCCCATGTCTGACCCCTGCCCTCCCACAGCCACGGCCTGAGGTCACACTGTCGTCCCTTCCACCTCAGACCTGCACCCCATGCCTCTCTCTTGCTCACTTTACAGTCATCCTCACAGGCACCAAAGTGTTCATTCCCGGTACTGCTGCATTGGCAATGTCCCCAGACTCACATCCAATCTCCCCAGCACACACATACAATGCCTGCACTGATCTGGTATCTGCCCTGAATTCCAACCTCTTTTATTGCCTTCCCCTCAAACCCCACCTTCTGTGCTACGCAGGATCCACAGACCAAGCCCCAAATGTAAGCAGGTTGACATGCTGTGTTGTGCATTTCTTCTTTTAACTTTCTGAAATAGAAGCCTCTGGATCCTTGTCTGGTGAACAGAAACTCACGCTTGTGTCTATTTCCTAGGGGGTGTTTATGGTGTCCGGGGCAGCATTATTTGACCACACACACACTGTGTGCCCTGCACCCCTAACACCTCTCCATGCTTCTTTACATCTCGTCCTCAGTGCCTGACCATGAGGACCTTGTGTGCCTGGAACACACTGGCCACCCTCCCTTGCAGGCCCCTCATGTTGGCTCCACTGCCACTGAGAACTGACAGCCCAGATGTCCACAGGGCTCAAGGCTGACTTCCTTCCATCTTAGCTCAGAAAGAACACTCTCAACAAGGACCAGCAGGAGCCCCTGGGGAATACTGGAACCCACCTTCACTTCCACCCACATTCCTGATTCTTTCCTCTGTTCTACTTTGCTTTTTCCCTCTGTATCTGTCACCCTCTACACTGACTATATCCTGTTCATTTATTGTGCTTCCTACATTTCCCTCTCAACGCAAATGTCCAAGAGAAGGGATATTTGATTGGCTCAGTGATGAATGCAGAGGCTTTGAGCAGGACAGCACACATAGTGAGGCTCTGCATAATCGTATTAAAAGAATGAATGCATAAGTGATTGAATGGATTAACGACTCCTTCACTCATCTATGAAATGAGAGGCTCACTTACATGATCCCTGAGGTTCCTCCTACATTAAACACCCCAGGACTCTAAATGTAGATCAAGTCACCAACCTGCCACCTTCAGTTCTAAGTTGGCCCCTTCATAGTAGCCTCCCTGTTTGAAGAAGCGGGAGTACATCCCATTGTCTGAAACCTGGAAATTGTGGATGCACAGGGCAGCCTGCCCCTGGGTGAGGAAGTCCCTCATCAGCAAGTCTGCCCTGTGTACTCTGGCATTTATTCATCCTTCTGCTCCTGACGGTTCCGATAGAAGAACACGATCTCCAAGATATGGGAATGGATCCACATCAGCTCCATGTGCTCTGCACTTATGGCTGGGAACAGGGAGCAGGGCAGAATGGCATTGTCACCCAGCACTGCCATGATGGGTTCCGAGGGGCCAACCACCATGAAATTTTCTGTGGACACAAAAAGTTGGGAAAGCTAAAGAGACACAGGTTGAGAGGCAGAGAACACACAAACCACTGTGGGAGGAAACAGGCAGACTGGGAACAAGTGCAAGAAGATGTGACCCCTAAGGCATCTGGGATATAGCAGTGATGACTCTGAACCAGGATGACATCTTCAGACCACAAGGATAGAGACCTGGAAGAAGCTCCCAGCTCCTGGCTTCCATCTGGGCCTATCCCAGGCCAATTGGGAGGGATTCGGAGGATGGAAGATCTATCTCTTTGACTCTATGTCTCTCTCTGTCTCTTCTTCTCTCTCTGTAACTCTGACTTTCAGATTAAAAAAAGAAATAAAGTAAAATAAATTAAAAAATACTAAAATAGGGGCTGGCACTGTGGTACTGCGACTTCAGCCAGTGCCTGCAGTGCCAGCATCCCATATGGGCAATGGTTCATGTCCCAGATGCTCCACTTCCATGATCCAACTTCCTGCTAACTGCCTAGGAAAGCAGCAAAAGATGACCAAAATCTCTGGGCTCCTGCACCCATGTGGGAGTCCCAGAGGAGGCTCCTGGATCCTGACTTCAACCTGACATAGCCCTAGCCAGTGCATTTATTTGTGGAATGAACTAGCAGGTGGAAGATCTCTCTGACTCTCCTTCTGTCTGTAACTCTACTTTTCAAATAAATGAATATTTTTTAAAAAATTAACCAATTTATTAAAGCACTCCCAAAGCCCTCAAACAACTGTCAAGATCCTGACCACTCTATGGCTCAGTGACTTGTTTTTGTTTGTTTGTTTGTTTGGTTTTTTTAAGTATTGTTCTCAAAAACTTTTATTTAATAAATAAAAATTTTGAAAGTACAACTTTTGGATTATAGTGATTCTTCCCCCGCCATAACCACCCTCCCACCCACAAATCATCCCATCTCCTTCTCACTCTCCCATCCCATTCTTCATTAAGATTCATTTTTAATTATCTTTATATACAGAAGATCAACTCTATACTAAGTAAAGATTTCAACATATTGCACCCACACAGACAAAGTATAAAGTGCTGTTTGAAGACTATTTTTACTATTAATTCTCATAGTAAAACACATTAAGGACAGAGATCCCACATGGGGAGTAAGTGCACAGTGACTCCTGTTGTTGATTTAACAATTGACACACTTATTTTTTAAAACATTTTATTTATTTGAGAGGTAGAGTTACAGACAGTGAGAGAAGGAGACAGAGAGAAAGGTCTTACTTCCATTGGTTCACTCCCCAAATGGCCACAATGGGGAGAGCTGTGCCAATCTGAAGCCAGGAGCCAGGAGCCTCTTCTTGGTCTCTCACGTGGGTGCAGGGGCACAAGCACTCAGGTCATCTTCTTACAAGCACTTGGGCCATCTTCTACTGCTTTCCCAGGCCATAGCAGAGAGCTGGATTGGAAGAGAAGCAGCTGGGACTAGAACTGGTGCCCATATGGGATGCTGGCACCACAGGCAGCCTTTCCAATTTCTTGATGTAGGCACCTATTGCTATAAACTTTCCTCTTAACAAAGCTTTTGATGTATCCCATAAGTTTTGATATGTTGTGTTGTTATCTTCATTTGCTTCCAAAAAGTTTTTGATTTCTCCTTTTATTTCTTCTATGACCCACTGGTCATTCAGGAGCATGTTGTTCAGTCTCCATGTGTTTGCATATGCTCTAGAAATTACTGAGTTGCTGACTTCCACATTCATTCCACCATGGTCTGAGAAGATGCATGGTATGATTTCGAATCTTTTGAATTTGCTGAGACTTGCTTTATGGCCTAGTATGTGACTGATCCTAGAGAACGTTCATACATTGCTGAGAAGAATGTGTATTCTTCAAGTGTAGGATGAAAAGTTCTGTAGATGTCTGTTAGATACATTTGGTCTATAGTGTCAATTAAATCTGCTGTTTTCTTGTTGATTTTCTGTCTGGTTGATCTGCCTATTGCTGAAAGTGGAGTTTTGAAGTCCCCCAATACTATTGTATTGGAGTCTAAGTCTCCCTCTAAGTCCCTTAATATATCTTTTAAATAAAACAGTGCCCTGTAATTAGCTGCATATATGTTTATAATAGTTACATCTTCCTGTTGAATTGAACCCTTAATCATTATATAGTACCCCTTTTTGTCTCTTTTAACAGCTTTTGTGTTAAAGTCTATTTTGCATGATATTAAGATGGCTACACCAGCTCTTTTTTCGTTTCTGTTGGCATGGAATATCTTTTTCCAAACTTTCACTTTCAGTCTGCATGCACCTTTGTTGGAAAGATGTGTTTCCTCTAAGCAGCAAATAGGTGGGTTTTGTTTTTTAATCCATTCATCCAGTCTATGTCTTTTAACTGGAGAGTTGAGGCCATTTACATTCAATGTGACTATTGATAACTGGTGGCTTTGCCTTGCCATTTTCCCAAAGATATTTCTAATTTATACTTTGAAATTCATGTGATCTTCTACTGAGAGATTTTCTTCCTTCGCCTTCTTTCATATTGATGACCGTGTTTCTGTGTTTCTGTGTGTAACACATCTTTAAGCTTCTTTGCAGGGATGGACTAGTGGCGACAAATTCTTTCAATTTCTGTTTGCTATGAAAAGTCTTTATTTCACCTTCATTCACAAATGATAGCTTTGCAGGATATAATATTCTGGGCTGGCAGTTTTTCTCTCTTAGTACCTGGGCTATATCTCGCCATTACCTCCTAGCTTGTAGGGTTTCTGATGAGAAGTCTGCTGTGAGTCTGATTGGAGACCCCCTGAGAGTAATCTGACGTTTCTCTTTTGCACATTTTAGAATCTTTTCTTTATGTTTCACTGTGGTGAGTTTAATTACAATGTGTCATGGCTAGGCTTTTCTAGTCATGTCTATTCTGATTTCTGTGTGCTTCCTGTACTTGGAGATCCTTTCCTTTCTCCAAACCCGGGAAATTGTTTGTGAGTATCTCACTAAAAAGGCCTTCTAATCCTTTCTAATCCTCCATGCCTTCAGGAACTCATAGAACCCAATTTTTTTTTTAAACAGTATTCTGTATATTCCCAACAATATTTTCAGATTTCTAATTTCCTCTTCTTGTCTTTGGTTTGATGTGTACTTTCCTGTTCTCTGTCTTCTAAGTCCAGTATTCTCTCTTCTACCTCACTGATTCTGTTTTTTAGGCTCTCAACAGGATTTTTTTAAAATTTTTTATAAAAAAATTTAAGACTTTTATTTAGTAAATATAAATTTCCAAAGTACAGTTTATGGATTACAATGGATTTTCACCCCATAATTTCCCTTCCACCCGCACCCCTCCCATCTCCTGCTCCCTCTCCCATTCCATTCACATCAAGATTCATTTTAAATTATCTTCATATACAGAAGATCTATTTAGTATATATTAAGTAAAGATTTCATCAGTTTGCACCCACACAGAACATAAAGTGTAAAATACTGTTTCGGTACTAGTTATAGCATTAATTCACATTGGACAACACATTAAGGACAGAGATCCCACATAAGGAGTAAGTACACAGTGACTCCTGATATTGACTTAACAATTTGACACTCTTGTTTATGGCGTCAGTAATCTCCCTAGGCTCTAGTCATGAGTTGCCAAGGCTATGGAAGCCTTTTGAGTTCGCTGACTCTGATCTTATTTAGACAAGGTCATAGTCAAAGTGGAAGTTCTCTCCTCCCTTCAGAGAAAGGTACCTCCTTCTTTGATGGCCCGTTCTTTCTACTGGGATCTCACTTGCAGAGATCTTTCATTCAGGTCCTCTTTTTTTGCCAGAGTGTCTTGGCTTTCCATGCCTGAAATACTCTCATGGGCTCTTCAGCCAGATTCGAGTGCCTTAAGGGCTGATTCTGAGGCTAGAGTGCTGTTTAGGACATCCGCCATTCTATGAATATGCTGTGTATCCTGCTTCCCATGTTGGATCATTCTCTCCTTTTTTATTCTATCAGTTAGTATTAGCTGACACTAGTCTTGTTTATAGGATCCGTTTGATTCTTAGACCTATCAGTGTGATCAATTGTGAACTGAAATTGATCACTTGGACTACTGAGATGGCATTGGTACATGCCACCTTGATGGGATTGTATTGGAATCCCCTGGACTGGATCAGTAAGCTCCCTCCCTATTCTGCCATCTTGGAACCGCTATCTAGAAATAGTTCTTTATAATTTATACAAGAAGAAGATAATCTAGGAAACTCTTCTTCTTTGCAGCGTCAAGACAATTTAGTATTTTTTTTTGTTTTTGTATTTGTTTTTTTAAACAGACTCTACTTTTGAGAAAAGGCATGAGTGGGGCCGGGATTTGGGCAGGCAGTTAAAAGTAGATAATTAGGACACCTGCATCCATGGCAGCATGCCTGGGCTGTATATCTATCATATCTGGCAGCAGCTCCTGATTCCAGTTTCTTCCTAATTCAGATCTCACAGCAATGGTCATGGCTCACATAATGGGGTTTTAGCCACACACATGGGAGACTGGACTGAGTCTCTGGCTCCTGGCTTTGGACCCAGTGTGGGCATTCAGAGAGTGAAAAGGGGTGGGTGCACTCTTTCTCTCTCTCTCTTTCTCTCTCTCAAATAAATAAATAAAAAAGAAGGAAAAAGGATGGAAGCATTTCCACTACCTACAGTATGTTAAAAATCATAATACATTTAATATACATTGTGTTAACTATTTTTATGGCTTAGATATTTATTGAAAGAATTTGAAAGTACTAGAAATAACTAAGATGAATGGTGTGGTGAAATGAGAAGGCCATGCCAAGATGGCCTCTGGCAACAGAAACTGCCTGGCAACAGGTTGTGATTGGATGGTTTCAGAAACTACATGACAGCAGAGTCTGCCTGCAACAGGCTGTGATTGGATGGCTTCAGAAACTGCCTGGCAACAGGGTATGATTGGTTAGGGCATAGATGCCCTTTGACGGGATTGGGTGCCTTGGCTATATAAGCCGCTGTAACAACTGAAATAAATGAGTCTGCAGGCTGCTTGCCTCAGGCCTGCTTTCACCTGACTCCCAGGGTCTGTGTGGTGACTCTGCGCCTCTTGCCCCCACCATGCTCCTCCTCCCAGAAACGAATCCACAGCAACATCTATGACCTGCCTATTAACACGGAAGTAAAATATCACCCCCAACACCATTAGGGGTAATATATATTAGGTAAGAAATGGTTGGTGGCTGAGTGAACAGTAGCCATGTTATAGCAGCTGGGCCTTGGTCCTGCTGAGCTAGGAGGGGGAGGATTGGTTGTTTTCTGCCCTCTGGCTGGAGCTTATCCTGTCCTAAGGTATTTCTTGCAGAAAACCTGACCTGGGCCATGGCACTGCCTCCTCAGCCCATATAGGCACTCCATGTCCTTGCTGCTCCATTTCCAAGTCAGCTCGCTGCTAATGCAACTGGGAAAGCAGCAGAAGATGGCCCAAGTTACAGTAAGGAAATGCAAGAAGCGGAATAACTTTATAAAGACAAAAGGTTTATTTTGGCTCCTGGTTCTGGAAATTCAAAATCCAAACAGCACAACACAGACTTTTGCAAGGGCCCGTTTTCTCCATCGTATGACAGCAGGAAGCCATGTTTCTCTCTAAATCTGTGTGCTCTTTCTCAATCCCCCTGCTGAACCCACCAGCATTAAGCCATGTGGGCATGACCTAAGGATCTGTCCCAACTGAATCCCTGCACAAAGGCCTCCCCTCTACACACAATGATGGGGTGAAGTTTCCACTCCCTCAGCATCATCAACAGGAGACTCTGGGCCTGAACGGCTGCCTGAGTTCCAGAACACAGATACCCACACCACAGTGGCTACTGTGGTTATTCCTCTAATTGCTCCCCAAGCCAGCACTGATGTTTCTGACTCCTTCTTTACTTCCCATTCCGCGTCTTCTCACCCTCAGCCAGAATGACAGCTCAACAGAGATCTTCTTTATTTTTATTTTTTCATGTTATTTGAAATGAGGACAGAGCTCTCCCATCCTCTGGTTCCTTCTCCAAATGTGCAAAACAGCAGACTGGACAAGGCTGGAGATGGACGGGGGGACTCCATCCAGGTGTCTCACATGGGTGGCAGGAACCCACGTATCTCAGCCATCACTGCCTCCTCCCCGAGTGTGCATGAGCAGGAAGCCAGAATCAGGACTGGACCCAGGCCCTCCACTATGGGATGAGGGAGTCCAGTCAGCCTCCTGCACCAGGTGCCCTGCCCTGGTCAGAGCTCTGTGTCTGGGGCAGTGAGCACATCTCTGTGTTTGAAGATTCTGAGGCCTCAGTGCTCCTGCTGCTTTTTGTTTGCTAAGGATTTCCCCTCCATCTGACAGTTGGACTTGGCAGCACTGAGGGACAATGCACTGATTAACCAGAACCATGCGCATGGACACAGGGTTCTGCAGTTGGACTTGTATCTGAACATTCTCTCCTTCACTGTCCTCACATTCAGGGATTTACTGCTTACCCTGCCAGCAGCTCTCTTGTTTTCACAGCTACAGTGTTGACCCAAGAGGGGAATCCAGGCTCTCATACCTAGATTCCCTGAATTAACACAGAACAGTATATTCACTGGTAATAGACATTTACTGATGCGTGGAAAACATGCGTGTTTTCTCCATTACAGAAAGGGAAATACACAAAGTGGATCGCAATGTTCCTTTCCATTATGAGTCTGTCAGTCATTCGTGTCTGTGAAAATTTTTGGGTGGCAAACTATTATCATCACATGGGGCAAATCCTCCCAGGATACAGTGGGGACCACCGTCCTCTCCTTCCCTATGCTCAGATTCAAGCTGGATAATTCAACTCCCCTGAGTTGGGCACAGTAACACAGCCCTCAGTCCCATCACATCAAAAGAGAATTTAAAACCCAGGAAAGACTTTAATACCAATAACAATAATTTCATAGTAATTTTCAGTCTGTCCTAAACCAGTACAAAAACACCAACTTTTATATTCTGTCTTAGAACATGGCACATGAAGCAACTATTCCGATAACCATAAGGGGAGACATTTCAGAGCTGCCCAAGACTTGGCCCAGAGGCTTTGTCCCTGAACCTGCAGCCCCAGCAAGAGTCTCACTGAGGAGTCAGGGCAGTGAGGGCCCCTGTGGGGCTCAGGGCAGCAATGGAGACTCAGCCCCTGGGGGAGCTCCATCAACTCCAGAGCCTGAGCTGAGCCCCTCCCCTGGGGGCCTCACAGCCTCCTCCAAAGGAGACTTGCTAAGGGGCACAGGGAGCCCCTCAGGCCCCCCCTCTGTGGGGCAGATGCTCAGGGTCACATAACCCTCAAGCATGAAGTATGGATAGAGGGTTCCAGAGAAAGAAGCTGGGGGGAATGAGAAAATGTGGGAACCGTCAGTCATGTTGTAGAAGGAGACGTCCCCCTCACTGTAGTCCAGGAAAATCCCCACCCTGCGGGGATACTTCCTAAGGGATAGAGCCTGCAGCGATTTAGTCCAGGCAAGGTAGTTATTGTAATAGCACTCCACAACCCAAAACCCCTCATCTGGGGACTGTGTAGTCCAGCCTGTGCTTGTCATGTGGTCCCTACAGAGCCCCAGAGCCCAGTTGCAGCCCTCACCACTCCTGATCTCCACCTCCCAGTAACATCTTCCTGACATGATGCCCTCAAGGCCCAACACACTGTAGCGGTCATCCAAGTCCACACCAGTGTAATTCCAGGTCACACTCTTCTTTTCAGGAGAGACGGCAAGGTTGACATGAGCCGAATCTGGATTCAGAGTGACAGACCCTGCAGGGAGAGTTTGCAGTCATACAAGGCCACTTCCGGCCCCACAACAAGAATGCACAACCAAACGCAGACCCACCTAGCTGCATGGGGTGAGCAAGGCCCTGAAATAAGGGTCCTGGGACACAAGCACTTGGCCTCCAAGCAGGAGGAGGAAACAGGAGACCTCTCCGAGGGTCACAGGTGTCACAGAGAACTTGAAGACCAGCCTGGCTTTGTTCCTGTCACTTCAGCCCCCACCCCACCACCACTGATGGTGCCAGCATCTGTACCAGCACAGAGAACTGAAGGAGAGGCCAGAGCCCTGGGGGCCACAGGAGGAGCACCCAGAAAGAACACAAAGTCACTCACAGGCCTGGAACCATTCCTTCCGCCAGTCTACAAGAGAACAGACATTACGTATCAGGGGTCTTCACAGACTGCACAGGTCAGCCTAGCTCCTGCTCTTCTGAAACAGTGATGGGGGAAATGTGTGGGAGACATTCAGCTGATGGACTGTGTCCTGCACACACACACACAGCAGTCTGTTCCCCCAAGCCATAAAGCTTAACACCAGAGACTGAGAGGCTGGCCACTGACCATACAGAAAAGGCATTTCCCAGATTTTACTCCCAAATTATGATTCTCAGGTTCCTAGACACAATCATCATGGAGCTAGGTTTTCCTAGAATGAATTGAGCAGATCAAAATTTCCAGAACTTGGCCAGAGCTGCGGCTCACTAGGCTAATCCTCCACCTTGCGGCACCGGCACACGGGGTTCTAGTCCCGGTCGGGGCGCCGGATTCTGTCCCGGTTGCCCCTCTTCCAGGCCAGCTCTCTGCTGTGGCCAGGGAGTGCAGTGGAGGATGGCCCAAGTACTTGGGCCCTGCACCCCATGGGAGACTAGGATAAGTACCTGGCTCCTGCCATCGGATCAGCGCAGTGCGCCGGCCGCAGTGTGCCGGCCTCGGCGGCCATTGGAGGGTGAACCAACAGCAAAGGAAGACCTTTCTCTCTGTCTCTCTCTCTCACTGTCCACTCTGCCTGCCAAAAAAAAATTCCAGAACCTCCATTTATATCAGAAGCACTGATTGAGCTGAACTTGCAGGTTGCCTGTACCCACAGGTGGAGAGAGGCGGCTACAACTGGCTGATATGAACCTGGAGGATGATTCTAGAGATATCAGTGTGCTAATTCCTAGAAGCTATGACTCAGTCACCTAACAGGAAAGGGAGCTTTGCAGGTGGGATAAAGGTTAAGTACCTAAAAGTAGTATAATTCACTCGATGATCCAGGTGAGCCCAATCTAATCATGGGAACCCTGAAAGCACAGAACCTGCCAACCTGTGTGTGCCAGAGAAGTTTATATGAGGAGCTGACCAGAGTCTGACAGATGCCTACATATCTGGCTTCAAGACAGAGGAATGGGGCATGAACTTAGGTGTGCAAGTTGATTCCGATGTGGGAGAAACAAGAGTCAGCATAGGGACTGCAGACTTGCAAGTGTTGTAGCTCAGTGAGACCTGTCTCCGACTTCTGACCCTCAGAGCTGTAAGACAGTCAATGTGTGGTAGAAGCCACCAAGGCTGAGGTCTTCTTATGGCAACAGACAGACACCTGCTGTGATCACAGGTGCTCAGGAGCTACGCCCAGCATGGAGGAGGGGAACTGGCAGGAGAAGGTGTCTGGAGAGAGCATGAGGGCTCCTGTCACCTGCACAGGAAAAATCATCGCCCAGAAATTCCCACACACTGTGGTGGGACATGGACCCAGAGGAGCCCAGAGAACCAGTGGGCAAGGGAAGGTCTGGATAGGAGGAAAGGCCACACAGTGCATCAATTTCCCATTCAAAACCAAGTCACCCAGACCATGAACTCTAATGTCATGGAGCATAGTCACCAACAATGTCCCCAATGATGACACAGGGCCTGTCCCTGCCCTTCCTCAGCTGACCACACAGGTGCTGAAGGACCAGCTGAGCTCCGCCTCCCCAGCATAAGTATCTGGAAGCACTAAAAGAAGAGCACAGGAACCCTCTCCCTAACCTCCCCAAGGCCTCTGCATCTCCTCCACCTCCATGCTCATTCCTGGGGAGGAGAGAGGCAGGTGCTGACCAAAGCAAAGGCTCCATCCACAGTCAGAGTCTGAGGAGTCTTCAGGGAGAGAGCTTTAACCTGCCTCGCACAGGCAAGGCAGTGTGGGAGCAGTGGACACAGGCACAGGATTAGAAGATTGACAGTAATAGTAAAATGCATTTCTCCTGTCTATGTGGTGATAGTTTGTGACCCGCATCCACTCCTGCACAGGTGTAGTCATAGAAATTGGCATTGCCATCTTAGTTGATTTTCAGGATAGGAAACAAAATCACATAAAATGGTGGGGCTGGTCCATGTGACCTCTGGAAGAGAGTGAACACTTCATTTACTTCTTTTTCACTAAGACATTAGTTGTCAAATTAACAGCTTTAACTTTTCTTTTCTTACCTGTCTCATGTGTCTATGGTTATTCACAGCAATTTCCAAAGGTGTTCAATTCTACAATTTTCTTATAAATGTTAATTCTGGTATCTGCTTTATACAATTCAATGAAACATTAACCATCCTTGGCATCAGTGCTTCCCTCAACCTCGTGTGTTATAAAAATCTCATATCAATCTCATTCACATCCTATATATCATATTTCAGTAGCCCCTTTAATGTCACTGCTGCCAGATGGGCAAACCTCGTGGCCACATCACTGGGTCCCCTGCTTTGTGGTGATGTCACTGTCTGCCCCTCTGTAATGAACCACTGCAGACTCTGTGTGACCTTGTGCAGCAGCTTTAAGCACAGCAGTTGATCCACCATCATCACACTCACTCACATGGATTACTCCAACCTCTGCAGATTTCTTCAGCATTTCCACATCACCCTTAAAGGCAGCCACAGGACCCAGAAATGCTAAGGTTTCCTGATCTTCCTCATCATTTCCTTCATACTCAGTCCCCTGGATAAACTGTAAATGTTCTGCTTAAGGAACCTCTGTGCCAGCTCTGCTACATTTTCTCCATTATCCTTGAAGGCTTTTAAAGTTTGTGCTCCTCTGCTCGTTCTACTGAGTAGGAATTTGAAGCAGTGAAGGTGGCCTTCCAGGGCTGCTAATGAACTGGAAGGTTTCCATTGTGGCCCCCAGATTCTATGCTACATCCCCACTTAACAAGAAGCTGTAAGCAGCCAAGTCCCCCATGAAAAGTGGCCTCATGTACAGGTCTCTGTTCTCTCTTCAGTCACCCTGGGATCCTGGTCACCTTTGCTTAGGAGCTTGAGAACCTTCCCAAAATATGAGCTGACACGAAGGACCCAATGCCTGTGAATTTCTTGGCACTACCAAACTTTGGAGAGGAGGATAGTAGGGAAGGAGAATTGTCTGATTTATTTAGAACAAGTAAATTACTTTGCCAGTCATATAAGAGATTTTAAGTGTTGGGACGAGATAGCCAGCCTACCAAATGCTATTCCATCTTTAAGAGTATATATTGTCAGTAATGAACAGGAGTCCCTCACACTCCACTTTGGAGCATATTTGTGAAGTGAAAGAGCATCCATGAGTTGCAGTGGGATGTGAAGGTCTGCATCCACGGTCATCTTGAGCTGCTGGGTTTGCTCCATTGATCATAAGAGCCTACACACAAGCATCCTGACCTCTGGGTGCAGCTATGTGGGCTGCCGTCCAACCTCTTATAGTTCCTTGTGTGATATCAGCTCCACACCAGAGTTAGCTCAGCTCTGGACTCTAACTTCCTTCCATTGTAGACTGAGGAGGGAGCACCGATGGCTGAAGGATTGAAGGAATGAACCAGGGGATGAAAGGACTTGCTCTCTCTCTCTCTCTCTCAAATTTTAATATGCTTTAATTTAGATTTTTCCTGAAATTTGTCCACAAGGTATCAGGAATCAATTCTGTCTCACACACCCAAGCCCTGTAAACCCTCCACACACTTCTACATTTCAACACCAGGGCTGGGCCTTCAGCCGCTGCAGTCACTCTGAGCCACCTGCACAGCACTCACTCTCTCCCTCATCTCCTCTTCTCTTCCCCACACGTTCTTTTCTCACATGGTATGCTTGCCGTCCTTTTTCTAGGTAGCAATTTCTACTTTTCTATGTTTCTCCTTTTCCAGTCTTTATATATCATCTCTAAAGAATCAAACAGGGGCCTGAGCTGTTAACGAATACAGTGAATACAGCATTCTTCTGAGGTGTGAGAAAATGGTAATGAACAATCACATATTACATTTTTTGTTCTTGTAAACACACACACACACGTACACACACACCCCTACTCAGGGGCAAGGATTCGGTCTTCCAGCAAAGGCAGGCGCTAAGACATATGCAATTGATGTCAGAGTGCCTGGGTTTGAATCACAGCTCCAGCTCCTAATTCCATCTTCTGGCCAAAGCACATCCTTGGAAGCAGTAAGTGATGCATCAATTTGGGTTCCTGCCAATCACGTGGGAGAACAAGATTGGTTTCCAGCTCCTGACATTGGCTCCAGCACAGTTCAAAACTTCCCAGGCCATTGCAGGTATCTGGGGAATGGAACAGCCAATGAGAGTTTCTCTCTCTCTCTCTCTCTCTCTCTCTCTCCCTCCCTCCCTCCCTCCCTCTTTCTCTTTTTTCCTCTCTCCTTCTCTCCCTCTCTCCCTTCCTCCCTCTCTCACTCTTACTCAAAAAAACATATTTTTTAAAAACATGGCAAGTATTTTGCTTAGTGATTAAAACACTAGCACCCACACTGAAGAATCTGGGTCAATCCCCAGCTCAGGCTACAGACTCCAGCCTCTGGCCAATGGAGACCCTAATGCAGCACTGAGGGGCTGAGTTGCTGACATGCATGTGGGAACCTGGACTGAGATCTCAGCTTCTGGCTTTGGCCTTGCCTAGCCATGGTTGTTGCTAGCAGCTAGGGAGCAAAATAGGAGACTGAATATCTCTTGCTCTTGCTCTCACTCTCTGCATGTGAAATACATTTTGTAAAAGAATTCTTTTTTTTATCTGAAAAGCAGAATTACAAATAAAGAGAGAGAGAAACACACACACACACACACACACATACACGGCAAGGGTGGGGGGATCGTTCATCCTCTGGTTCACCTCCATAATGGCCACAATGGCCAGAACTGGGCTGATTCAATGCCAGGAGCCAAGATCTTATCTGGTCTTGCACATGGGTGAAGAGGCCTAACTACTTTGGGCCCCTTTCCCAGGTACATCTGCCAGGAGCTGGATCAGAAATGGAGTAGTTGGGACTCGAACCTGTGTCCACAGGGGATTTTGGCACTGCAGATGGTGGCTTAACTTTATACACCACAGCAACATCCCAAGTCAAATAAATTTAAAGTTTTCTATTCTTCCTCAGAGTACACAAATGTTGCACACAATTTCAGATGTATCAGAGAACCCAACCCAGGAATTTCTCCATAAGCATGCCAGATGATCCTTCTCTAATTTAGAACATTTACTAGAGTAACTAATTCTCAGCAACCACTAGCAGTTAGAGGAAGAAACCCAGCCTGGACAGTGGTCAGAGCACGAAGAAGCATAGAAGACCACATTCCAGGGCCAGGAGGACCAAAGTGGGCCTTAAAGGGAGGAATTTGGGGGTAAGAAGGACATAGATCTCATTCCCCTCTTAGTAAACTCTGGGTCCTGAGCAGCATAATTCCCAGAGTATTCAGGAGACCGGCGCTTCCTGAACTACACAGTTGTTGTCCTGCTGCAGGCTTTCCTCACACCTGACTCTCTGTGGTCACCCCGCCAATGACAAGGGTCAGTTGAACAAAAGGATTAAGAAGGTGTCGTTAACCCTAACCATGATATGCAGAGGACAAAGGGCCCAGAATGGAAGCAGAGCTGTGGTCCCATGGAGGAGCCCCTGCAGTTTTCCTTGGAGGCTACAACACTGATAAGGAGAGCAGGACACCCAGCCCATCTGGAGTTGAGTCCACAGGTAGAGAAGGGGCAGGGCAGAGGCAGGGCAGGGAGGCAGAGGAGCCATCAGGTCACTTACCAGCATACAGCTGCGCCTTCCTCCAGGCTGAAAGGAAACACACCCTGGTGAGACCACAGCCACACCACCTGCTCAGCCCTCACCTGCCCTCTGTGCTGAAGGTCAGACTCTGCAGGAGGAGAGAGGCTGCACAGGAGGGGCCTCCTGCAGGTGCAGACAGCAGAAGATTGTGGGAAACTCCCTGACCACAGATCAGGAAGCCTGCAGGAGAGCTGAGTTGCACCCTGCCCCACTGCTGGTGACTTTTGGGTGTCAGCTCTCTGCCCTGTGCTTCAAAACCCACAAAGACTCCTGTGTTCCTGGCTCCTAGCTGCTGTTGGTCAGGACCGAAAACTATCTGTGTGAAAATAGTGTGAGAAAAAAGGAATTTACTCCATGTTGATAGTAGTTAATTAATGTATAGCATTTCCTGGCAGGGAAACTAAAGGAGGAAGAAGAAATAACATGGATATGAGGCCAACTCCAGAGTCTAAGGGGCCAAACATTCCCTGAAAAAATATTTCTTAAAAAAAGATATATTTATTAATTTGAAAGGAAGAATTACAGTGAGGGAGAGGGAGAGAAAGAGAGAATCCTCCATCCATTGGTTTTCTCCCCAAATGGCCTCAAAGCCAGGGCTGGACCAGGGCAAAGCAAAAACCAGGAGCATATTCCTGGTTTTTCAAGTGAGTACAGGAGCCCGAGTACTTAGGCCATCTCCACTGCTTTCCTAGGAACATTAAAAGGTAGTTGGAAGAAGTGGAGCAGCCAGGACATAAATCGGCCCTCATCTGGGATGCCTGAATTGCAGACAGATGTTTAACAGCTATACCACAACAACTCTAGAATACAATACTCTAGAGAAAGCATTCCTGCTCTGAGAAGCACTCAGTTCATCCCATCACATCTCCACACCTGGTGAGCAGCCATGTCTTCTGACATTCATTTTACACAAGCACCTTTGAGGAGCAGGATAGGAATGATGCCACCTGGGTGGTGTCTTAGAAGGGAGAGAGGGGGCAGAAGTCACACCCCCAAACTCAATGACCTCATTTGATTCTCTCCCTCCTGTCTTGAACTCTCACAGCTTCTGGCATATGACTTTGATACAGTCAAGAGCTAAAGCTTTGGAGGATAAACACTAACAATTCTCATATAGGGCACAGGCCTGGACTGGAGAGAAACCCAGTACGCGGGCAGACTCCATGCCCATCATTGCACACACGTCTTGAAGCACAGACTGCAAACAGTCACCCAGATGTGAGAGAGCCCAGGGAGCAGGGTTCCGCCACCACCACTGCCACTGCTGCACCCAATGAGTGGTCCACATGTCTGTGCCTGGACAGAGACAAGGAGGGGACAGCTGGGCACAGGGGGACAGGAGACCACGGGACATCTGGAGAGTCACTCACCAGCCAGGTAAGCTGTCTTCCTCTGATCTGAAAAGCAGCACAGGGAACAGGTGAGCTGAGACCCCGAGTGTCCTCCACAAAGGGACACGGTGAGTTCAGGAGGGGAGCAGAGCTTACCGAGTTCTGCCTGGAGCTCATCTGTAAGAGAGAAAAAACCTTGAACTTCTGTCCCCAAGAAAAGGAGACACAGTGAGCCTGGAGAACCCACAAGAAAGACCTCATCTGTATCCTAGAAAAGTTCTTACTCCAGACACACCCACAGCTCCAGCCTCCAGCTGTCCTGTCTGGGTCTCCACAGCCACCTGCCCTGGAGAGCAGAACCCACAGACTCATCTCCCAGCATCCTTCCTCTCAGCACCAGCTGCCCCCCCTGCCTGGCCTCCTACCTCTGGCCTTTAGTGCCTCCTCCTCTGCTCGCTGGTGCTTCTCCTTAGCCCGGCACAGCTTCTCCTGTTTCTGCCTCTCCTGCAGCTTTGCAGAGTGCTCTCTCCTGGTGAAGCAGCAAGCCCCAAAGAGCAGGAGCCCCAGCACCGTCAGGATCCCAGCAAAAGCTGCCTTCCAGGGAGAGGCCTGCGGGAAGAAGGGCTCTGGGGCCCAGGCAGAGACCCAGTCAGGGGAGCTCCCAGGCCCACCCCGCACACTCAGGGATGCCAGCACCACCTCCCAAGCCCTACCAGGAATGAGAAGCAGCACCGACCTGGGATGAACACGGCCATCGCCTTCTCCTGGCCCAGGATGGGATTGAGGACAGAGCAGCTCACACTCCCTGCAGAGCTGTCTCTCACCACCAGAGCCGCCTCCACGCTGAACAGCCCTGCTGCGTCCTGGGCATGGGCCTCAGAGAACTCCAGGAACTTCTTCCCGCTGAGGTCTGTCCACTGCACCTGGGGCTTCGGGAACCAGCCCGAGGCCTTGCACACCACGCGGACCCCGTCCTGCTCTGGCCCTTCGATGTGCACTTGAGGGGCAGAGCCCAGGCCTGCAAGAGGGGAGCTGTGGAGACCTTGGAGACCACTTGGCCCAGGGCCTCAGCAGGGTCTGGGTGTGGCACAGCCACAGGGGAGTCACTGTGTTCCATTCTGGAGATTCCATGGGAGGGCATGGCCTGAAGGAGGGAAAGAGCCCTGGGACCCATGGGGGCACAGAGTAGGGGGCTTTCTCCTCAACACTGCAGATGGGAAGACTGAGGCCCAGAGAAACCAGGAGCAGCAACCTGACCCCAGGACTCCATCCTGAACCTCTAATCTCCTCACCCCACTCCCTCCTGGGGCACCTGCTGTGATTCCCACTGCCTCTCTCTGTAAATCAATTCCAAATTTATACCAATGAATAATCCTGTCTCCCCAATCCCTTCTCTTATTCCCATACCCCTATGAGTTATCTCTGCCAGGTTTCCTTACAGACACTGAAACTCACAATTTCAGATCTGAGTTCACACCTGTGACTATGTGTGATAATTGAGTATTAAATACCCGTGTACTTTATCCTTCTTAAGGGGAGCTGACCTCCACCATGCTGTAGCTCCTTCACATTCTGGCTCTGAGGTTGGTCATGTGACTCACTCTGGCCAATGAGAGACCATTTCATGTGACTTAAGGAGAGGTTTGAAAAGCACTTGTGTCACTGGCTCTGCCTCTGCCATTGCTATAGGAAGGACAGGCCTGGGGCAGCCACTGTAGGATGAGACTCCTGGACTCTGCTGGTCACCCAGCCTCTCTGGGAGATGCTGTCCTAGGGCAGCCACAGTCAAGAATGGGAATACACCCAGGCATGGCCCACGTGGTGACCTCCCCAGCTGACTACAAGAACAATAAGTACTGAAGTAAGACCTCATTCTCCCTGGTGAAAATAAGAGAAATTCCCCTCTCCTCCATCTTCTCAGAGCGTTGACTTTAGAGCGCTGGGAACTGTGAATTCCTCTCCTCATGTGAAATATTATCATTAGAAAAGCAGATAGGCCTCTGGCCAGCTTACTGACCCAGGAATGTCTTCCTCAGGGACCTGAGGAAAATACATTGAAATGAAAACATTTTTATATGTTTTATGAATTTTTTATATATTTTACAAAGAAACAGTATTACTTCCTGCTCCTTTGTGGAATCATCAGGGCCTCACTTCAGTAAGTAAAATTTCTTTCTATTATAAAACTAGGACAAGCAGAGTTGGCGCTAGGTGTAGAACGTTAAGCCTCTGCCTGCAGTCCTGGCATCTCCTGTGGGCATACCTGTTGGAATCTTGGCTGTTCTACTTCTTCTTCTTCTTCTTCTTTTTCTTATTTTTTTGTGACAGGCAGAGTGGACAGTGAGAGAGAGAGACAGCGAGAAAGGTCTTCCTTTGCCGTTGGTTCACCCTCCAATGGCCGCCGCGGCTGGTGTGCTGCAGCCGGCGCACTGCGCTGATCCGATGGCAGGAGCCAGGTGCTTCTCCTGGTCTCCCATGGGGTGCAGGGCCCAAGCACTTGGGCCATCCTCCACTGCACTCCCTGGCCACAGCAGAGAGCTGGCCTGGAAGAGGGGCAACCGGGACAGAATCCGGTGCCCCGACTGGGACTAGAACCCGGTGTGCCGGTGCCGCAAGGCGGAGAATTAGTCTAGTGAGCCGCGGCGCCGGCCGGCTGTTCTACTTCTGATCCAGCTCCCTGCTGATGGTCCTAGAGAAGCAGCAGAAAATGGCCCAAATACATGGGTCCCTGCACTCATTAGGAGACCCAGAAGAAGCTCCTGGATCCTGGCTTCAGCCTGGCTCAAGCCTATTGCAGCCATTTGGGGAGTGAACCAGCAGATGGGAGAACAATTCTTTCTTTCTTTCTTTCTTTCTTTCTTTCTTTCTTTCTTTCTTTCTTTCTTTCTTTCTTTCTCTCTCTCTCTCTCTCTCTCTCTCTCTCTCTTTCTTTCTTTCTTTCTTTCTTTCTTTCTTTCTTTCTTTCTTTCTTTCCTATCTTTTTCTCTCTCTCTTTCTTTCTATCCCCCACCTTAGTCTCTCTGTATCTCTGCTTTTCAAATAAAATTAATAAATCTTTTTAAAAAATATAAGTTAAAGCCTATTAACTAAGATAGCTGGCCAATACAATTATTAGGTACATTTAGGGTGAGCTCTGTGTGGTAAGCAGGTATTATATTGACTTCAAGTCTTCTTAGTTGAGGATTAATTGTTGTTTATTTTGAAAACATGGATGAAGGCATTTGGTGCAGCAGTTAGCACAATGAGATGCCCACATCCCGTATCTGAGTGCCTGGGTTCCAGTCCCTTCTTCTTCCAATGCAGCTTCCTGGATATGCACGCTGGGAACAAGCAGGTGCGGGACCAACTATTTGTGTCTCTGCTACCAACATGGGAGACTCAGGAGTTCTCGGATCTTGGCTTCACCTGGCCAAGCCTCAGCTATTTTAAGTATTTGGGGAGTGAATCTGTGGATAGAGGGCTCTTTGCCTCACTGTCGCTCTGTTACTTGCCTTTTGAATTAGAAAAAATGAATGAAACCTTTTTCACATTCTAGGCCACTTATTCAACAATTCTATACTTCAGGCTTCTGTTGACCCTCGTGTTTGGCCTTTTGTTACAGAATGAACAGCAAATCCACTGTGGCTGTCTGAGGTCACACAGTTGTCCTCTCCTCAGAACTGCTCTCCATGCTTCCCTCTGCTCACCTCCCACTCACCTCCTCCCAGTCACCTCAGTCAGTACTCCTGCCCCTGCTCTGTTTCAAGTTTCCCCTCCTCCATGCATACACCAACACAGCACACAGCACCTGCACTGGCCTGGGATCCTCCTTGCACCCTTCCTCCTGCCTCCCCCCAAACCCCAGGATCTGTGCCCCTCATACACCACATACCCAGTGCAAGGACTACTTGGTTCACTGTGAATGGCCATGGTTGCTACGTTGTGTGTGACCCCTGCCTGCTCACATTCCAGTCCACAGGGAGATCTTGGGATTTTACCACAGTACACTTAAGCCAGCACAAGTGTCTATGCCGAATGACCTTTTCCTGGTCAGTGTGGGCAGTTTAGTCCAGGAATATCTACCTCTTTATTGAAGTCCTACTGGCACTTCCTGCATCCCCACATCACTACCCCCACTCCGAGCACACCAGACTGGCTCCCATGCCAAGGGTTTCTCTCTGGGTGTCTCACTGCACTGAACTCTGTGTCCCTAGATATCCACTTGGTGAGACAGCTACTTCCTTTGAGCTCTGCTGAGATCAACAACCAGGCCCCACTGGATCCCTGTGTAACACCAGGGGCTACCCTCACTCCCCACCCCATTTCCTGATTCCTTCCACTTGTAATAATTGTCCTTCTGGTTTTTTATTTTTATTTAGCAATTATCCCCTTCAAACAGCATCCAATCAATCATTTATTTCACTTTTTCCATCTCAGCCTCTAGATTATAAACTACACAAGGCAAGAATCGGCTGCACTCATGAGTCCCTGGTACCCAAAACAAGGCATGGCACACATTAGGGCTCCATACACAAGATATATATTGAAGAAACAAATATTGAGCAACTGAGTTGCCTTTCCTGCACATATAAAATAATATGCTAAATATGTGAGTTTCCTCCCAAACCCCAAGGTCTAGATGCAGAATACAGATCAAGCCACCAACCTGCCACCTGCAGTTCTAGAATGCCCTCTGCATAGTGGCCTCCTTTCTGGAAGACGCAGGTGTACCTCCCATTGTCTGAAGCCTGGACTTGCTGGATGTGCATGGCAGCTTCCCCGATGGTTAAGAAATCCCTCACCAGCGAGGTCCGCCCTGCGTAATGGGGCATCTGCTCCTCGTACTCCTCCCGGTGGTTCCGATAGATGAACACCGCTTCTGAGAACTTGGTGTGGAACCACCGCAGCTCCATGTCCTCTGCGTTCATGGCTGGGACCAGGGAGCAGGGCAGAGTAGCCTCACCACCCAACATGGCCACAATGGGTTTTGAGGGGCCCATCACCAGGAACTCATCTGTGGATATAGAACAACTGAGAACTGAGACACAGGCTGAGGGGCAGAGACACACAGACCACGGGGGAAGAACAGGCAGACCGGGAACAGGTGCTGAAGAGGTGACCCCCAGGCTGAGGGACTGAGCAGTGATGACTCTGAATCTGGATGAGATCCTCAGACCACAGGTGGTGGCCCAGAAAGGATGTCACATACGCCCTCGTGAGCCTGGCCCCTGGCCCCAGGCTGTCCCATGAAGAAATTGCTACACAGGGAGTCTCCACCTTGAGCGTGCCCCAGAATCCACAGGACAGTTTGTAAAACCCAGATCACAAGTCCCACCCCCAGAACTCCTGACTCAGTCTGAGGTGGGCCCAAGAATGTCTAAGCATTTGTAAGCAGTCCCCAAGGAGCTGACTCTCTTGGTCCATGAACCTCCATGGCCCTAACCTGGCCTGGGGGAGGACAAGCCTGGAAACTGAGCACAGAGCACCCTGGGGACCTCCCTCAGAGCTCCTGGGTCACTCAGCCACACCAGGAAACTCCCCATTTTGACTCCTAAGTTTATTGTTTTTGTCTGTAATTTTCTCCTCTACTGAATTCAAGGTGCACTGAAGCATAAATTTCCCTTCTATCAGGTTAGGTCACCACTTGTGACACCAGCATCCCATTTTGGCACTGATTCATATCCCAGCTGTTCCATTCCCAATCTAACTCTCTGCTAATGCGCCTGGGAAAGCAGTGGAAGATGGCTTACGTGCCTGGGTCCTTGAACCCACATGGGAGACCCAGAGGAGGTTCCTGGCTCCTGGCTTCAGCCTGGCACAGACCCAGCCATTGCAGCCATTTGGGGAGTAGATCAGTGGATAGATCTGTCTGTATTGGCTTCTCTTTGTATGTAAATCTACCCTTCAAATAAATCAATAAATCTTCTTAAAATTAATTAATTAATTAAATACCCAAAAACCCTAGACCATTGTTAAGACCCCATATGGTCACTTTGTTGGTGAGTGACTATTATTAAATGTTTAATGACAAGAAATGGTTGGGGGAGCCTCATTGCCTTTCTAGAGCCTGCAGCCCCACAAATCTCATGCCATCCTGACTGAGAGGGCTGGGGACTCCACTCACTCCTTGAAGAAGACCTTGGGAGAGGCCGGCGCCACGGCTCAATAGGCTAATCCTCTGCCTAGCGGCGCCGGCACACCGGGTTCTAGTCCCGGTCAGGGTGCTGGATTCTGTCCTGGTTGCCCCTCTTCCAAGCCAGCTCTCTGTTGTGGCCCAGGAGTGCAGTGGAGGATGGCCCAAGTCCTTGGGCCCTGCACCCGCATGGGAGACCAGGAGAAGCACCTGGCTCCTGCCATCGGATCAGCGCGATGCGCCGGCCGCAGTGCACCGGCCGCGGCGGCCATTGGAGGGTGAACCAATGGCAAAAGGAAGACATTTCTCTCTGTCTCTCACTGTCCACTCTGCCTGTCAAAAAAAAAAAAAAGAGACCTTGGGAGGGACAGGGACAGACTCACCTGCAGAGCCCCACATGGGCAGCTGGGCGAGGAGAAGCAGGGAGGGGAGACTGCAGAGCAGAGAGGGGCGGCAGCCGTGCTCCATGTCCTCAGAACTGGGGAGAGAGGCGAGGAGGAGGAGGCCTGGGCCAGCAGACAGGTCAGCCCCAGAGCACCAGCAGGACAGGGTCCTCCCGTCAGCCCTCACAGCAGCAAAGCCTTCCCTACAGCCTCAGCACGCCAGCACCGTGGGGCCCACAGGATCCCGACAGCACAGACAGCTGGGCCGGGGCTCTACCAGCCCTTCTGGGGAGACTGCGGTGCCAGGGAACCCTCAGGGCAGCCTGGGGGGAAACAGCCCCCCCTCTTCCCACCCCAACTGAGTTCCTCTGCCTGGAAAATCAGGTCTCTTCTTTCTCAGCCCCAGGGCCCCACGGAGGAAACCAGGCCACTATGCACACAGTGCCCAGGACCACCCCACCAGGACAGAGGACCCTGATTCAGGCCACTCACCCTGAAGGACGACCACCTCCTGCTTCCTGCAGCTCTTTAACTCCAGTGGTGACCTGGGTGTCCCCTGAGAAGCGTCAGAGACAGACCCCTCCTCACCGAGCCTGTGCTGCCCGTCCCAGGGGCCCAGCACCTGTGGCATCTGTGGCTGTGGAGTTCACCTAAAGTTGACCCCACACCCAGCCTCTAACTCCAGGGGCCCAGGTCCTACCCCTAGGATCAGCAGGTGCCCAGGGCCAGTTCCTGCTGATTGGTGAATCCACACTCTCCACACTTGATGATAAGCACTTTCTGCATGAGCTAATGACCCAGGTGGGAGGCAGGGCCACAGAGAAGAGAAAATGAGCCTTGGTTAGAAAAAGTTCCCACACTCTGTTTGTAAGGAGGGAGAGGGGGCCGCTTTGATCGGGTTAAGGATGGGCTTGAGAGCCCCTCTGCTGGGCTCCCTGCATTCTCGGCCATTCTGGGTGACTTCACTGTTAGTGAGGTCCTTGGCCTTCCTGGGCTCAGTGTCCTGATCAGCAAATGGGGGAGGTAACAGCAGCCCCCTCCAGTGCAGGGAGGGGTCCATGCCTTTGTGTCGCTGCAGTCACCCTGTGAGGTTAGAACAGGGCCTGGTCCCAGCAGACACTGAGGAGCAGAAGTGAGAGAAGTGAGTAAAGGCTCAGTGCTCACTGCTGTCCTGGTCTCCCTGGACTGAGACATCCTCAGCCGCCCCCTCCCCTGCCCTGTGCCCCACCACACTCTCAGCCTCCTGCCCAGCCAGCTGCTCCTGCCTTCCTCCTCCTCCCCCACAGGCGTCTTCAAGCCAGCTTACCTGCTCCTCCTTCTTCCCAGCTGGGAAAGCTGTGACTTCCTGCAGGGTCTAACATTCAGCAGCTCCAGAAACTTCAGAGTCACCGAGACCCCAGCAGACTGCAAATCTCAGCACACAACCCCTGCTTCCAGGTCCAACGCTGGGGGACCAGGAATCCTCATCCAAAGGAGGCAGTGGGCTCCCAGGAGACCAGAGGAGCAGCAGAGCTGGCACAGTGCAGCAGCTTCTGCAGAGGCCCTGGCCCTGAGGCCCCACCAGGACCTCCCACCCAGAAGAGCCAGCCCCTGCGTCTCCTTCCACCATCTACAGTGAAAGCTTGCAGAAGCAGCCTGGGCAGGGAGTGCCCTGCCCTGTGGACCTCGCTCCCTGTTGTCAGCAGGAGCACAGGGCAGGAGACAGCACCACAGCTGCCCTGGGAGTGGCTGCAGCACAGCCTGCTTAGAGCTCACAGTGCCTCAGTCCCTCCCCCTCAGCCACCACCTGCCCTGCCCAGCAGGGAGACTTCCCCAGGCCCAGAGATGTTATGGAACTTTCAGGAAATCACAGAAGAAACTAACTTTCTGACCATGACTATTTAGTGTCAGGATCTGAGCTACACACAGTAGATTCCTGCAGCTCCTGTCACAGCTGGAAGCAGACGCAGTAGGACAGGAGCCCTGTGCCTCCTGATACCCAGGAACTTTTTAGAGGAGGCAGGGCCTGAACTGTAGAGACTCTCTCTCTCTCATTCCCCCAGCCCTCATTCCAGCCCTCACCCCATCCCTCCCATTCCCCTAGCCTCACCCTTTCCCCATCTGCAGACAACTCAGAGTCAGAAAGAGCTCCTAAGGGCCTTGGACTCTCAGCAGTTCCCATGATGACACTATCTGAATGCTGATCCCAGCCTGCAGCCCAGCCCTTGCCCTGACTATCAGAGAGGGAGTGCCCCGGCCAAGATCAGCTTTTCTGTAAGAAATACTTCCAAGACCAGATGTGCTGCAGCAGGAGGGCAGCAAATGACAACTCCCCCTCCCAGCTACCAGGGCCACAGCCCATCAGCTTTAACATGACTGCTGTTCACTAAGCACCAAGGGGTTCTTGCTTCGAGTATAAATTATCCTAAGCTATTGAATTAATATTTTATTTCCTGTTAAGAGATAGGTCATAACTCTTATCTTAGTTATTTCTAGTACTTTCAAAATAGCTTTTAATAAATACCTAAGCCATAAAACAACTGTTAACCCAAAGTATATTAAATGTATTAGGATTTTAGGGGCTGGCACTGTGGCCTAATGGGTAAAGCCGCTGCCTGCAGTGCCAAATCTCATATTGTGCTGGTTCAAGTCCTGGCTGCTCCACTTCTGATCCAGATTTTTGCTGATGGCCTCGAAAGGCAGTGGAGGATGGCCCAAGTGCTTGGGCCCCTGCACCCACATGAGAGACCTGGAAATCTGCTATATTCAGATCAGCCAAGCTCTGGCAAACACAGCTATTTAGGGCGTGTACTAGTGGCTGGAGGACCTCTCTCCTCTCTCTCTCTCTCTCTCTGTCTGCCTTGCTTGTCACTCTGCCTTTCAAATAAATAAATAAGCATTAAAATAAAAATAAAATAAATATATTTAATTTAAAAATATGATATTTGCAAACACAGCCAGGAACAAAAGGATGAAGCACAAAATGCCAGCCCTGCTGAGGGCTAAGAGGAGAAGGACCAGTCACAGCGGCTGCCTAGCCAAGGCGGGATCCATCACCCACAGGTAGCCGTCCTTGAAAAGCGAGCACTCCTGCATGGCCTGGAGCAGCTCCACTGGTCCACGGGCCTGGCTGGAAGCAGGGGCTGCTGGCCCTGCCCAAGCCCATGAACTGGCGCTTCCTGAAGCCTTCGTTGGCTTTCTGCTAGCGCCCAGCTCACCACCACTGCAGACGGAAGCCGGTGGCCTGGCTGCACCATTTCAAAGTTCTACTCTCATCTGTTCCTTTTTAGGCAAATGTTTGGGTTGGTATTATTTTTAAAATAAACATTCCTTTTTTTTTAACTTTTATTTAATGAATATAAATTTCCAAAGTACGGCTTATGGATTACAATGGCTTCCCCCCCATAACGTCCCTCCCACCCACAACCCTCCCCTTTCCCACTCCCTCTCCCCTTCCATTCACATCAAGATTCATTTTCGATTCTCTTAATATACAGAAGATCAGTTTAGCATACATTAAGTAAGGATTTCAACAGTTTCCTCCCACACAGAAACATAAAGTGAAAAATAATAGATGATTTTTTAAATGATGATGAAATCAGATCAGACCTATTGTCATGTTTAATCCCAGTGAGAGTCAAGTTGGGAATTAATAATTTCTTTCTTTCTTTCTTTCTTTTTTTTTTACAGAAGATCAGTTTAGTATACATTAAGTAAAGATTTCAACAGTTTACACCCCCATAGAAACACAAAGTGAAATATACTGTTTGAGTACTCGTTATAGCATTAAATCTCAATGTACAGCACATTAAGGACAGAGATCCTACATGAGGAGTAAGTGCACAGTGACTCCTGTTGTTGACTTTACAAATTGACACTCCTGATTATGGCATCAGTAATCTCCCTATGCACCAGTCATGAGTTTCCAAGGCTATGGAAGCCTTTTGAGTTCTCCGACTCTTATCTTGTTTAGACAAGGTCATAGTCAAAGTGGACATTCTCTCCTCCCTTCAGAGAAAGGTACCTCCTTCTTTGAAGACCTGTTCTTTCTGCTGGGATCTCAATCACAGAGATCTTTCATTTAGGTCTTTTTTTTTTTTGCCAGAGTGTCTTGGCTTTCCATGCCTGAAATACTCTCATGGGCTTTTCAGCCAGCTCCGAATGCCTTTAGGGCTGATTCTGAGGCCAGAGTGCTATTTAGGACATCTGCCATTCTATGAGTCTGCTGTGTATCCTGCTTCCCATGTTGGATCACTCTCCCCTTTATTTATTCTATCGGTTAGTATTAGCAGGTACTAGACTTGTTTATGTGCTCCCTTTGACTCTTAGTCCTTTCATTATGATCAATTGTGAACTGAAATTAATCTCTTGGACTAGTGAGATGGCATTGGTACATGCCACCTTGATGGGATTGAATTGGAGTCCCCTGGTATGTTTCTAATGCTACCATTTGGGACAAGTCAGCTTGAGCATGTCCCAAATTGTACATCTCTTCCCTCTCTTATTCCCACTCTTATACTTAACAGGGATCACATTTCAGTTAAATTTCAACACTTAAGAATAACTGTGTGATAATTACAGAATTAAACCAGTCATATTAAGTAGAACAGACAAAAAAAACTACTAAGAGGGATAATGTATTAAGTTGTTCATTAACAGTCAGGGCTATGCTGATCCAGTCACCATTTCTCATAGTGTCCATTTCACTTCAGGAGGTTTCCTTTTTGGTGTTCAGTCAGTTGTCACCGATCAGGGGGAACATATGGTATTTGTCCCTTTGGGACTGGCTTATTTCACTCAGCATGATGTTTTCCAGATTCCTCCATTTTGTTGCAAATGACTGGATTTCATTGTTTCTGACTGCGGTATAGTATTATAACGAGAACATATCCCATAATTTCTTTTATATATATATATATATATATTGCTTTTATTTTTATTAAAGATTGTGAACCCATTTTCCTAATATTAAATATGTTATTACATCAGAATTTTAGCTGTTTCATAATATTGTTTTTTTTATTTTCTTTTTTTTATCTTTTATTTAATGAATATAAATTTCCAAAGTACGACTCATGTGTTACAATGGCTTCCCCCCCCATACCGTCCCTCCCACCCACAACCCCCCCCTTCCCACTCCCTCTCCCCCTCCATTCACGTCAAGATTCATTTTTGATTATCTTAATATACAGAAGATCAGCCTAGCATACCTTAAGTAAGTATTTCAACAGTTTGCTCCCACACAGAAACATAAAGTGAAAAATAATAGATGATTTTTTTTAAATGATGATGAAATCAGATCAGACCTATTGTCATGTTTAATCCCAGTGAGAGTCAAGTTGGGAATTGATAATTTTTTTTTTTTTTACAGAAGATCAGTTTAGTGTACATTAAGTAAAGATTTCAATCGTTTGCACCCCCATAAACACACAAAGTGAAATATACTGTTTGAGTACTCGTTATAGCATTAAGCCTCAGTGTACAGCACGTTAAGGACAGAGATCCTACATGAGGAGTAAGTGCACAGTGACTCCTGTTGTTGACTTTACAAATTGACACTCCTGTTTATGGCATCAGTAATCTCCCTATGCACGAGTTATGAGTTTCCAAGGCTATGGAAGCCCCTTGAGTTCTCCGACTCTTATCTTGTTTAGACACGGTCATAGTCAAAGTGGAGGTTCTCTCCTCCCTTCAGAGAAAGGCACCTCCCTCTTTGAAGACCTGTTCTTTCCACTGGGATCTCACTCACAGAGATCTTTTTGCCAGAGTGTCTTGGCTTTCCATGCCTGAAATACTCTCAATATCCCATAATTTCTTTATCCAGTCTACCGTTGATGGGCATTTAGGTTGGTTCCAGGTCTTGGCTATTGTGAATTGTGCTGCGATAAACATTAGGGTGCAGACCGCTTTTTTGTTTGCCGATTTAAATTCCTTTGGGTAAATTCCAAGGAGTGGGATGGCTGGGTCGAATGGTAGGGTTATATTCAGGTTTCTGAGGAATCTCCAGGCTGACTTCCATAGTGGCTTGACCAGTTTGCATTCCCACCAACAGTGGGTTAGTGTCCCTTTTTCCCCACATCCTCGCCAGCATCTGTTGTTGGTAGATTTCTGTATGTGAGCCATTCTAACTGGGGTGAGGTGAAACCTCATTGTGGTTTGGATTTGCATTTCCCTGATTGCTAGTGATCTTGAACATTTTTTCATGTGTCTGTTGGCCATTTGGATTTCCTCTTTTGATAAATGTCTATTGAGGTCCTTGGCCCATCTCTTAAGTGGGTTGTTTTGTTTTTGTAGAGTTTCTTGATCTCTTTGTAGATTCTGGTTTTTAATGCTTTATCTGTTGCATAGTTTGCAAATATTTTTTCCCATTCTGTCGGTTGTCTCTTCACTCTCCTGACTGTTTCTTTTGCAGTACAGAAACTTCTCAATTTGATGCAATCCCAATAGTTGATTTTGGCTCTGACTGCCTGTGTCTCCCGGGTCTTTTCCAGAAATTCTTTGCCTATGCCAATATCTTGAAGGGTTTCTCCAATGTTCTCTAATAACTTGATGGTGTCAGGTCGTAGATTTAGGTCTTTAATCCATGTTGAGTGGATTTTTGTGTAAAGTGTAAGGTAGGGGTCTTGCTTCATGCTTCTGCACGTGGAAATCCAGTTTTCCCAGCATCGTTTATTGAATAGACTGTCCTTGCTCCAGGAATTGGTTTTAGATCCTTAATCAAATATAAGTTGGCTGTAGATGTTTGGGTTGATTTCTGGTGTTTCAATTCTGTTCCATTGGTCTATCCATCTGTTTCTGTACCAGTACCATGCTGTTTTGATTACAACTGCCCTGTAGTATGTCCTGAAATCTGGTATTGTGATGCCTCCGGCTTTGTTTTTGTTGCACAAGATTGCTTTAGCTATTCGAGGTCTCTTGTGCCTCCATATGAATTTCAGCATCATTTTTTCTAGATCTGAGAAGAATGTCTTTGGTATCTTGATTAGGATTGCATTGAATCTATAAATTGCTTTTGGGAGAATGGACATTTTGATGATATTGATTCTTCCAATCCATGAGCAGGGAAGATTTTTCCATTTTTTGGTATCCTCTTCTATTTCCTTCTTTAAGATTTTGTAATTCTCATTGTAGAGATCTTTAACGTCCTTGGTTAAGTTTATTCCAAGGTATTTGATTGTTTTTGTAGCTATTGTGAATGGGATTGATCTTAGCAGTTCTTTCTCCACCATGGCATTGCTTGTGTATACAAAGGCTGTTGATTTTGTGCATTGATTTTATATCCTGCCACTTTGCCAAACTCCTCTATGAGTTCCAATAGTCTCTTAGTAGAGTTCTTTGGATCCTCTAAGCAAAGAATCATATCGTCTGCAAAGAGGGATAGTTTGACTTCTTCCTTCTCAATTTGTATTCCTTTAATTTCTTTTTCTTGTCTGATGGCTCTGGCTAAAACTTCCAGAACTATGTTAAATAGTAGTGGTGAGAGTGGGCATCCCTGTCTGGTGCCAGATCTCAGTGGAAATTCTTCCAACTTTTCCCCATTCAATAGGATGCTGGCCGTGGTTTTTTCATAAATTACTTTGATTATATTGAGGAATGTTCCTTCCATACCCAATTTGCTTAGAGTTCTCATCATTAACGGGTGTTGAATTTTATCGAATGTTTTCTCTACATCTATTGAGATAATCATATGGTTTTTCTTCTGCAGTCTGCTAATGTGGTGAATCACATTGATTGATTTGCGAATGTTGAACCATCCCTGCATACCAGGGATAAATCCCACTTGGTCTGTGTGGATGATTTTTCTGATGTGTTGTTTTATTCTATTGGCAAGAATTTTATTGAGAATTTTTGCGTCTATGTTCATCAGGGATATTGGTCTATAATTTTCTTTCAGTGCTGCATCTTTCTCTGGCTTAGGGATTAAGGTGATGCTGGCTTCATAGAAAGAATTTGGGAGGATTCCCTCTTTTTCGATTGTTCTGAATAGTTTGAGAAGAAATGGGATTAGTTCTTCTTTAAATGTCTGGTAGAATTCAGCAGTGAATCCATCTGGTCCTGGGCTTTTCTTTGTTGGGAGGGCCTTTATTACTGTTTCAATTTCTGTTTCAGTTATGGGTCTATTAAGGTTTTCTATGTCTTCATGGTTCAATTTTGGTAGATTGCATGTGTCCAGCAATCTATCCACTTCTGATAGATTTCCCTGTTTGCTGGCATACAAGTCCTTGTAGTAATTTCTGATGATTCTTTTTATTTCTGTGGTGTCTGTTGTTATGTTTCCTTTTTCATCTCTGATTTTATTGATTTGGGTCTTTTCTCTTCTTTTTTTAGTTAGTTGGGCCAATGGGGTGTCAATTTTGTTTATTTTTTCAAAAAACCAGCTCTTCACTTGCCTGATTTTTTGTAATTTTTTTTTTTGGATTCAATCCTGTTAATTTCTTCTCTGATTTTAATTATTTCTATTCTCCTACTAGATTTGGGTCTGGTTTGCTGCAGTTTTTCTAGGTCCTTGAGATGCGCTGAAAGCTCATTTATTTGGTACCTTTCCAATTTCTTGATATAGGCACCTATTGCTATAAACTTGCCTCTCAATACTGCTTTTGCCGTATCCCATAAGTTTTGATATGTTGTGTTGTTATCCTCATTTACTTCCAGAAGTTTTTGATGTATCTTTTGATTTCTTGAATGACCCAGTGTTCATTCAGGAGCATGTTGTTCAGTCTCCATGTGTTTGCATACTTTCTGGGGTTTCCTGAGTTGCTAATTTTCAGCTTCATTCCGCTGTGGTCTGAGAAGCTGCATGGTATGATTCTAATTCTTTTAAATTTGCTGAGACTTGCTTTATGGCCTAGTATGTGATCAATCCTAGAGAAGGTTCCATGCACTGCTGAGAAGAATGTAAAGTCTTCAGATGTTGGAGTGAAAGTTCTGTAGATAGATCCATTTGGGCAATAGTGTCCATTAAATCTGCTGTTTCCTTGTTGATCTTCTGTCCAGATGATCTGTCTATTTCTGAGAGTGGAGTATTGAAGTCCCCCAGTACTATTGTATTGGAATCTAAGTCTCCCTTTAAGTCCCTTAACATATCTTTTAAATAGACCAGTGCCCTGTAATTAGGTGCATATACATTTATAATAGTTACATCTTCCTGTTGAATTGAACCCTTAATCATTATATAGTGTCCCTCTTTGTCTCTCTTAACAGTTTTTGTATTAAAGTTTATTTTGTCTGATATTAATATGGCTACACCTGCTTTTTTTTGGTTTTTGTTGGCATGGAATATCTTTTTCCAACCTTTCACTTTCAGTCAGCTTGCATCTTTGTTAGAGAGATGTGTTTCTCGTAGGCAACAAATAGTTGGGTTGTGTTCCTTAAGCCAATCAGCCAATCAGTGTCTTTTAACTGAAGAGTTAAGTCCATTAACGTTTAATGTGACTATTGATACATAGTGACTTTGCCCTGCCATTTTCCCGGAGATATTTTCTAGTATATGCTTTGAGCTTCCCATGCTCTTTTACTGGTAGGTTTTCTTCCTTTACCTTCTTTCATATTGATGGCCATGTTTCTGTGTTTCTGAGTGTAGCACATCTTTAAGTATCTTTTGCAGGGCCGGACGAGTGGCGGCAAAGTCTTTCAATTTCTGTTTGCTATGAAAGTTCTTTATTTCACCTTCATTCACAAATGAGAGCTTGGCAGGATATAATATTCTGGGCTGGCAATTTTTCTCTCTTAGCACCTGTGCTATGTCTCACCATTCCCTCCTAGCCTGTAGTGTTTCTGATGAGAAGTCTGCTGTGAGTCTAATTGGAGATCCTCTGAGAATAATCTGACGTTTCTCTCTTGCACATTTTAGGATCTTTTCTTTATGTTTCACTGTGGTGAGTTTAATTACAATGTGTCGTGGTGAGGATCTCTTTTGGTCATGTTTACTGGGGGTTCTATGAGCTTCCTGTACTAGGATGTCTCTGTCCTTCTCCAAACCTGGAAAGTTCTCTGCTAGTATCTCACTAAAAAGGCCTTCTAATCCTTTCTCTCTCTCCATGCCTTCAGGAACTCCTAGAACTCAAATGTTGTTTTTTTTTAAATAGTATCCTGTAGATTCCCAACAATATTTTTTAGATTTCTAATTTCCTCTTCTTTTCTTTGGTTTGACTGTAGGTTTTCCTATGCTCTGTCTTCTAAGTCTGATATTTTCTCTTCTGTTTTACTGACTCTGTTTTTTAGACTTTCTAATGTGTTTGTCATTTGGTCTATTGAGCTCTTCATTTCATTTTGATTTCTCTTCACTATCACACTTTCCTGTTCTACTGGCTTCTGTGTTTCATTTTGATTCTTCCTTAAAATTTCATTTTCAGGAAAGAGATTTTCAATCCTGTCCAATAAGGATTTCTGTAGTTCAAGGATTTGCTTTTGAAAACTTCTAAATGTTCTTATCATAAATTTTTTGAATCCGTATCTTGCATTTCTTCTATCTCATCATCTTTATAATCTTTGCTTGGGGTGTTTTGCATATTTGGAGGCATCATAGTGTCATTGTTGATCTTGTTCCCTTGATTTTTGTGTTTGTTGGTTGGCATTGTTAATTCTTCTCCCCTCACTGTGAGTTTTTTTTTTTATACTTTGTCTGTGTTAAGTGGACTGCCTGCTGTTGGAGGAGCCTTGGAGGCTTGAGATGGGTGTGGCCTGAGAGCTCTGCTTGGTTCTTCCGGGTTACGGGTGTGCAAAGGTGACACCCTCAGGTTATGCGTGGTAAATCTCTCTCTATTTATTTTATTTTATTTTATTTTATTTTATTTTATTTTTTATTCAGGAGGTAAGTAATACCGCATGGCTGAGCAGAATTGATGGTATTTAGCTTCCAATCTCTGGTTTCTACCCAAAGAGTCTGTGCCGGTTCAGTTTCTGCTGCGGACTCCCACTGGGTTGCCTAGGATACTGAATTGTAGCCTTAGCTCTCCCCTTTTGTTATGTATATCCCGAGTGGGGCCTGCTCTTTGTCTCTTGCTCGCCTTTGCAAGGTTGGCGGAGAGAGAGAAACTTGTTTGTACCAGTACCCCCCCACCCTTTTTTTTCTTTTTTTTCCCTTTTCTCCTGTAGTCAGTTTGGTGAACTTTCCCGCCTCAAAGCCCGCTTCCCTCTAGATTCTGTCCGCCGTTTCCCCACCAATGTCTCCGGTTACTGAGCTCACCTCCCCTTCCAGCGCTGATGTGTGGACTCGGAGCCCTGGGCATCCCTGCTCTCCCCGCTGGTGTCTGTGTGACATCCATTTCCCTTCCCGCACTGGCGCGCAGACCCTGCGGCTCCCGCGGCTCAGCTTCCACACGGTGGGCGACCTTGCTCTCCCAGTAGGTCCTCCAAGTCACAGCCACTAGATCCGGAAGAGTTTCCTCTGCAATTTTTTTCTGATCCTTTTTCTAAGGCTACCATAACTCAACTTTTATTAAAATAAATTTTCCCGGACTATCGGTGTGCGCCCTCACTATTCTGCCATCTTGGCTCCACCCCCCAGGATTAAATAATTTAAAAATGTTTTTGACAGGTAGTGGGAGGGCGATAGGAGAGAGAGAGATCGCATCTGTTGGTTCACTTTCCACCTGTCAGCAATATGCAGAGCTGTGTCAGGCCCATACCAGGAGCTGGCACCCGATCCAGGTTTCCCATGTGGATACCAGAATCCCAACCCCTTGGTGCTGCCTCTCAGGGTTTCTGTTGGATAAAACTGGAGTCCATAGTTGGAGTTGGGTATTGAAACCAAATATTTCAAATTTGGGCATTAGTATCTTAATTACTATGCAAAATCCTGTTCCTGCCTTTTAAAATAAATATATTTGTTTGAGGACCGGTAATGTGGTATAGTGGATAAAGATACTGCCTGTAATGCCCATGTCCCATAAGGGTGCTGGTTCATGTCCTGGCTGCTCCACTTCTGATCCAGCTTCCTGCTAATGAACCTTGGAAGGCCATGGGGAATTCTAGTGCTCTGGCCATGCATCCTTGTGGGAGACCCTGAAGAAGTTCCTGGCTCCTGGCTTCGGACTCACCTAGCTCTGGCTGTTGGGACCACATGGAGAGTGGACCAGTGGATGGGAGACCTCTCTCTCTCTCTCTCTCTCAGCCCTTCTGTCTCTTCCTCTCTGTAACTCTGCCTTTCAAATAAATAAAATAAATCTTTAAAAATATATGTTTGATAGGGAGGAAGAGCAGGAGGATGAGAGAGAGAGAGAGAGAGAGAGAGAGAGAGAGAGACAGTCACCAAATGCCTGCAATGGCAGTAGCTGTATCAGGGCTTTGCTGGGTTCTAATCTTGTTCCTGTGTCCACTCCCCCAGCCCCCTTGCCTTTCCCTGTGCTAGGCTAGCACACTGCTCTCAGTGAGGACTCCTCAGACTCTGACTGTGGATGGAGCCTTTGCTTTGGTCAGCACCTGCCTCTCTCCTCCCCAGGGATGAGATGGAGGTGGAGGAGATGCAGAGGCCTTGGGGAGGTCAGGGAGAGGCTTCCTGTGCTTTCTTTCTTGTCTTCCCAGGGAGGCAGGGGCTCAGCTGGTCCTTAAGCCCCTGTGTTGTCAGCTGAGGAAGGACAGGGGCAGGTCCTGCCTGGTATTGGGGCCACTGTTGGTGACTATGTCCCATGACAGTGGGGTTCACGGTCTGAGTTTGAGTGGAAGGTTGATGTCGTGTATGTCTTTTTTCTCCTATCCCAGACCTTTCCATGCTCACTGCTTCTCTGGGCACCTGTGAATCCCCTTGGCTTCCACCATAGCTTCTGGGGACTTCTGGGTCCTCTTTTTCCCATGTGCAGGTTACAAGGGTCCCTGTGCTCTCCCCAGACACCTTCTCCTGACAGTTTCCTACTCCAAAGTACATGCAGCAGCCAACCACGTGACTGTAGGAGGTTTCTATTTCTTGCCAGAAAAATGACCTTGGACTTGGTGGAATCCACAAATACTGATGTATTGACTTAGTGCTCTGTAGGTCAGAAGTCAGAGAGAGGTCTCGTTGGACTAAAATCAAGGCAGGACTACCTTACTTTCTGGAAGCTTCACCTCCTTTAGCATCTGGAGCACCTCTGCATGGCTTGGTTCATGGTCCCAGTCCTCTGTCTTCAAAGCCAGCAATGTGACATCTTTCTGGTCCTGCTTCCAGCATCATATAAGTTTCCTTGACCACACACTTGTAACACGGTTCTGTGCTTTCTGGGTACATTTGATAAAATTAGACACCAGGAGTCACATCCTAATTTCAAAGTCTTTCATCTTTATCCCATTCGCACAGTTCAACAAAACCACAGGGCTCTATAGATTAGGACTTGGAAATCTTTGGAATTCGTTCTCTAAGTTCAACTAAGCCAGTTGTAGCAAACTCACCTATGGCTTTGAAGCAGCCTACACATTCAGCTTAACAAGCACCAAAAGAAAATGGAGGAAATTTTGATTTCCCCAGTACTTTCCTAAGAGAACTGAGCTCTGAGGATGGTTTTGTGGCTGGGAACTTGATAAAGCACAATGTGATGATGAAATCTGAGCAATAACTTTTCTCTGCAGATCAGGGTTCAGCAACTCAGTTTCTGGGTGTTAAGCTTTATGGATTAGCCTTCCTAGAAATGCTGCAGCATGGAGTGTGTGTGTGTGTGTGTGTGTGTGTGACACAATCCATCAGCTGACTGTATCCCAACACCTTCCCCCCATCACTCCCACATCAAGAGCATGTGCTGAGCTGACATGCACAGTCGGTGCAGACCCCTGATGTGAACTTTGTGTTCTCTTGTAGACTGGCAGAAGGAACAGTTCCAGGCCTGTGAGTGACTTCATGTTCTTTCTGGGTGCTCCTCCTGTGGCCCCCATGGCTCTGGCCTCTCCTTCAGTTCTCTGTGGTGGTGCAGAGGCCGGCACCAGCAACTGTGGTGTGCTGGGGTCTGAAGTCACAGGAAGAAAGCTGGGAATGGTCTTGAGGGTCTTTGTGACAGGCCTGACCCTCAAGGCAGTCTCTCAGTTCCTCTTCCTGATGGAGACCATGGGCTGAAATCACAGGACCGCATCTCATGGGTATTGCCCCTCTCCCCTGCAGCTGGGTGGGTGGTTGCGCATCCTTGTTATGGGCAGGATGGAGCTTACAAGATCGGGATTTCTCCCTGCAGGGCCTGTCACTCTGGATCCAGAGTCCACCCATCATAATCTTGCCTTCTTTCCTGACATGATGAGTGTGACCTGAAAGGACACCCCTGTGGACTCAAAATATTACTGCCCTGTGGGGAGCAACTGGGAGCAACTCGGACTAGACTAAGTTACTGGAATTAAGACTTATTCTATGCATCTGCTCTCCCACAATATGGCGCTGGGAGAGGAGAAAACAGCTTCTACACAGCTGCCTCCAGTTCAACCAATAAACAGCGGGACCTGCTCCTGATTGCAGGAGAGCAGCGTACTCGGCGTGTGGGCAGCCAAGTTGGGATTGGCAGAGGAGGACTATAAAGGAGGAGAGAGACAACATGCACCAGGAACATCTAAAGGGAACATCTGAGGGAACACCTGTGCAGCCCCCGAGAGAGCTGGCCGGCGGTGTGCCACTCCCCCGCGGAAGTGGGGAAAGTGGCTAGGGGGAACCGCCCTTCCATGGAGGTGGAAGGGTCAGTAGCCAACCCGGGAAGAACCAGCAGCAAACCCGGGGAGGGCCGAGCAGACGAAAGAACAACGCAGGGTCCTGTGTCGTTCCTCCACGAAGAGGGGGAGCGACATAATGGTGCCGTGACTCGGATATGAAACCTAGGAGGGAAGAAGCGGGAAGAAGCGGGAAAATACTGGAGAGAGAGACTAGCAAAGAGCCTAGGGGAAAGCCTGACGGAAAAGGTGCCGGAAGAAGCTATTGAAAGCCTAGGCATAGACTCGGATACGGACTGTGGGAAAGAAGTTAGGATTGAAAGCTAGGATTGAAAGTGAAAGTGAAACCTAGAAGAAACTTAGACTCAGATACGGACTGTGGGGAGAAGCCAGGAGAAATGAGAGGGGAATATTGTTGGAAGAAAAGTTAGGGAAACATACCGGGTAGAGAAAAATATGTTAGGGAGGATGAAGCCGCGGGGATAAGAGAAACAGAGGTTTAGAAGTAAAATGAGAGAAATAGGAATGCTGGCAGATAGAAGTAAAATGGGAGAAATAGGAATGCCCGGAGATAGAGAAATAGAGAAAAATAAGGCCTCCCCACAACATGGCAATGAGAGAGCTTGAATTTGGTCTGCCTGATTAGTAAGACGATAAGCACCTTCTGGCGGCTAGCAGCTTACCCGCTGCAGGTCACCGAAGACAGGCACGTTATCAACACCAATAAGTCTCCCCACAAGATGGCAATGAGAGGGCTTGGATTCGGTTTGCCTGATTGCTAGGGCTTGTAAGCACCTGCAGGCAGTTCTAGCAGAGCAGAGCATGCGCTGCAGGGCACCGAACACAGGCATGCATCAGCGCCTAAAAACCTCCTCACAACATGGCGAAGAGAGGACCCAGATTCGGTTTGCCTGTTTGGTAGGGCTTGTAAGCACCTGTGGGCAACTCTAGCAAGCAGAGCAGAGTGTGTGCCACGGGGCACCGAAGACAGGCGTGTATCAACGCCAAAAATAGAAAGAAAGGGGGATCTGTGGGGAGCAACTGGGAGCAACTCGGACTAGACTAAGTTACTGGAATTAAGACTTATTCTATGCATCTGCTCTCCCACAATATGGTGCTGGGAGAGGAGAAAACAGCTTCTACACAGCTGCCTCCAGTTCAACCAATAAACAGCAGGACCTGCTCCTGATTGCAGGAGAGCAGCGTACTCGGCGTGTGGGTAGCCAAGTTGGGATTGGTGGAAGAGGACTATAAAGGAGGAGAGAGACAACATGCACCAGGAACATCTAAAGGGAACATCTGAGGGAACACCTGTGCAGCCCCCGAGAGAGCTGGCCGGCGGTGTGCCACTCCCCCGCGGAAGTGGGGAAAGTGGCTAGGGGGAACCGCCCTTCCATGGAGGTGGAAGGGTCGGTAGCCAACCCGGGAAGAACCAGCAGCAAACCCGGGGAGGGCCGAGCAGACGAAAGAACAACGCAGGGTCCTGTGTCATTCCTCCACGAAGAGGGGGAGTGACACTGCCCTGTGTGGGGCCTTAAGGGCATCACATCAGGAAGATGCTACTGGTAGGTGGAGATAAGGAGGGGAGAGGGCAGCAGCTGGGCTGTGGGGGTAGGTAGGGAGCATGCGACAAGCACAAGCTCTTATACAGAGTCCCCAGATATAGGGTTCTAGATTGTGGGACAGGTTGACAATGGCTAACTTGCCTGGACTAAGCCTCAGCAGTGTCTATCCCTTAGGCGGGATCCATGCAGGGTGGGGATTTTCCTGGACTACGGTGAGGGGAATATCTCCTTCTACAACATGACTGACGGCTCCCACATTTTCTCCTCCCCCCAAGCTTCTTCCTCTGGAACCCTCTTTCCATACTTCATGCTTTGGGGAGATGTGTCCCTGAGCATCTGCTCCACAGAGGTGGGGTCTGAGGGGTTCCCTGTGCCCCTTAGCAAGTCTCCTTCTTTGGAGGAGGCTGTGAGGCCCCCAGGGGAGGGGCTCAGCTCAGACTCTGGAGTGGATGGAGCTCCCCCAGGGGCTGAGTCTCCATTGCTGCCCTGAGCCCCACAGGGGCCCTCACTGCCTTGACTCCTCAGTGAGACTCTTGCTGGGGCTGCAGGCTCCTGGGACAGAGCCTCTGGGTCAAGTCCTGATGGACCAAGAGCTTTCTTGTCTCGTGGTTATGAGAACTGCTGGTACAAGCCTACATACAAACAGCAGAAGATGCAAGTTCACGTGCATTTTAACTGGTTTAGGATAGGCTGAAAAATACTATGAAATTATTGTTATAGGTATTAAAAGTCTTTCCTGGGATTTACTTTCACTTTGATATGAATGGGACTGAGGGCTGAGTTACTGTGCCCAAGAAAGTAGAGTTGAATTGTGCAGCTTGAATCTGAGCAGAGGGATGGAGAGGATGGTGGTCCCAGCTGTGTCCTGGGAGGATTTGCCCCATGTGATGACAACAGTTTGCCATCCAAAAATTTCCACGAATAGGAATGACTGACAGAGTCATAATGGAAAGGAACATTGTGGTCTACTTTGTTTATTTCCCTTTCTGGAATGGAGGAAACACACGTGTGTTTCCACACCTCAGTAAATGTCTATTACCAGTGAATAAATTGTGCTGGGTTATATCAGGAAGTCTAATGATGAGGGCCTGGATTCCCCTTTTGGGTCCACACTGTAGCTTGGAAACAAGAGAGCTGCTGGCAGGGTAAGCAGTAAGTCCCTGAGTGAGACGACAGTGAAGGAGAGAATGTTCAGATGCAAGTCCAACTGCAGACCCCTGTGGCCATGCGCACTGTTCTGGTTAATCAGTGCATTGTCCCTCAGTGCTGCCAAGTCCAACTGTCACAGGGAGGGGAAAACCGTAGCAAACAAAAAGCAGTAGGAGCATTGAGTGTTAGGAAAATGGCGCAGTCTTATCTATGGCGCGATCTACACCCTGACACCGTCCTAGGCTCTAGCCCCCACCATCATTGCTAGAAACCAGGTGGCCACATGGCCCAACCACCAGTGTCAAGCTCCACCCACATCCTAATGGGATTCGCTGCTCCTGCTTCCCTGCCCGCCTTCTGGCAAAGTTTTAAAAGGACCTGTTCCTGAGCACGTGGCTCTCTCCTCTCTCTTGCTCCCCTCTCGCTCTCTCACTCTCTCTATATATATCTCTCTTGGTCTCTGCTCTCTGCTCTCCCCTCACCTCTCTTGGCTCTCTCCTCTCTTCCTCTCTTTCTCTCTCTCTCTCGTTCTCTCTCTCTCTCTCTCCCCTTCTCTCTGTTACACTCTTTCTCTTTCTTCTTCCTCCCCCCTTCCCTCTGGCCTGCTGGGTTTTTCCCAATAAACCGTTTCCCTTGCCCCAGTGTTTGGTGTGTTTTGTGATGATCTTACACTGGTTCTGAAACCCGGGACCTTACACTGGTGCCATGACTCGGATCGTCACAAAACACACCAAACACTAGAGTTAGGGAAAGGGTTTTTGGGGAAAACCCAGCAGGCCGGAGGGAAGGGGCGAGGAGGGAAAAAGAGAGTGTAAGAGAGAGAGGAGACGAGAGAGAGCAGAGAGAAGAGAGAAGAGAGAGTGAGCAAGAGAGAGCAAGGCAAGAGAGAGGAGAGAGTGAGCGAGAGAGGGAGAGCAAGAGAGAGGAGAGAACCATGTGTTCAGGAACAGGTCCTTTTAAAACTTTGCCGGGGCCGGCACCGTGGCTCAATAGGCTAATCCTCCACCTTGCGGAGCCAGCACACCAGGTTCTAGTCACGGTCAGGGCTCCAGATTCTGTCCCGGTTGCCCCTCTTCCAGGCCAGCTCTCTGCCGTGGCCCGGGAGTGCAGTGGAGGATGGCCCAAGTGCTCGGGACCTGCACCCACGTGGGAGACCAGGAGAAGCACCTGGCTCCTGGCTTCGGATCAGCGCGGTGGAGGGTGAACCAACGGCAAAGGAAGACCTTTCTCTCTGTCTCTCTCTCTCACTGTCCACTCTGCCTGTCAAAAAAAAAAAAACAACTTTGCTGGAGGGCAGGCAGGGAAGCAGGAACAGCGAATCCCATTAGGATGGGGGTGGAGCTTGACACCAGTGGTTGGGCCATGTGGCCACCTGGCTTCCAGCAATGGCAGCAGGGGTGAGAGCTTAGTATGGTGTCAGGGTGTAGATTGCACCATAGATAAAACTGCGCCAATTTCCTAACATTGAAGACTCAGAGTCCTCAAACACAGAGATGTGCTCACTGCCCCAGACAAAGAGCTCTGACCAGGGCAGGGCACTGAGGAGTTAAAATTGTATATGTGCGGGTGTAAAAAGTTAAGCTTAAGCTTACAGGTTTAAACCTTCCTGGTGCAGCTGTGAAAATAAAACAGAGTGAAGTAGCACCTTGACAGTAGGGACTCCATTTTGGAGCACTTGAGACTTCATTCTGGGAAAGCACCCCCCCCGCCACGGTGAGGCTCTGGTCTGCAACTATGATCTCAAATAGTCAGACAATAGCAGTGCACTACATCACCCTTGGCAACGCACAAAACCCCCCTAGCATGATTGCTCAAGCTTAAAAGTAGAAAGGTTGCACCTGGGTTACCTGGGCTAATAATGAAGATGTGATTTGTCTATGTCTTAAGATCATAATTGCTGATTGTAAGATTTTAGCAACCGCTTAGCAACCGTGTACTCTCCCCCCCTCCCGATTTTGTGGGTTTTGCCTTTATAAACCCTATGCTGTGGTTCCTCGGGGCTCCTCTGTCCTTGTATGTTCAGAGAGCCCCAACATGTTGGATCAATAAATCTTTAACCCTTTGCTGGTTGCATGCGAGAAAAAGTCTCTTGGAGTCGTTCCTGGGGCGGTGGGCTTTTTCGGACCCTAACAGGGCACCTGGTGCAGGAGGCTGACTGGACTCGCTCATCCCATAGTGGAGGGCCTGGGTCCAGTCCTGATTCCGGCTTCCTGCTCATGCACACTCAGGGAGGAGGCAGTGATGGCTGAGATACGTGGGTTCCTGCCACCCATGTGAGACACCTGGATGGAGTCCCCTCGTCCATCTCCAGCCTTGTCCAGTCTGCTGTTTTGCACATTTGGAGAAGGAACCAGAGGATGGGAGAGCTCTGTCCTCATTTCAAATAACATGAAAAAATAAAAATAAAGAAGATCTCTGCTGAGCTGTCACTCTGGCTGAGGGTGAGAAGAAGAGGAATGGACAGTAAAGAAGGAGTCAGAAACATCAGTGCTGGCCTGGGGAGCAATTAGAGGAATAACCACAGTAGCCACTGTGGTGCAGGTCTCTGTGTTCTGAACTCAGGCAGCCGCTCAGGCCCAGAGTCTCCTGTTGATGATGCTGAGGGAGTGGAAACTTCACCCCATCATTGTGTGCAGAGGGGAGGCCTTTGTGCAGGGATTCAGTTGGGACAGATCCTTAGGTCATGCCCACATGGCTTAACGCTGGTGGGTTCAGCAGGGGATTGAGAAAGAGCACACAGATTTAGAGAGAAACATGGCTTCCTGCCATCATGTGATGGAGCAAAGGGGTCTTTGCAAAAGCCTGTGTTGTGCTGTTCGGATTTTGAATTTCCATGACCAAGAGCCAAAATAAACCCTTTATCTTTATAGAGTTATTCTGCTTCTTGAATTTCCTTAATGTAACTTGGGCATCTTCTGCTGCTTTCCCAGTCGCATTAGCAGGGAGCTGACTTGGAAGTGGAGCAGCCAGGACATGGAGTGCCTATATGGGCTGAGGAGGCAGTGCCACAGCCCAGGTCAGGTTTTCTGCAAGAAATGCCCTTACGACAGGATAAGCTCCAACAGGAGGGCAGCAGACAACCATTCCTCCCCCTCCCAGCTCAGCAGGACCACGGCCCAGCTGCTGTAACATGGCTGCTGCTCACTAAGCCACCAGCCATTTCCTACCTAACATATAACATATTACCCCCTAGTGCTGTCGGGGGTAACATTTTACTTCTGTGTTAACAGGCAGGTCATACCCCTCATCTTAATTACTTCTAGTACTTTCAAATTCTTTCAATAAATATCTAAGCCATAAAAATAGTTAATGCAAAGTATATTAAATGTATTATGATTTTTAATATACTGTAGGTAGTGGAAAGGTTTCCATTCTTATTCCTTTTTTTTTAATTTTTAATTTATTTATTTCAGAGAGAGAGAGAAAGAGCGCTCCCACCCTTTTTCATTCTCTGAATGCCCTCACTGGGTCCAGAGCCAGGAGCCAGGGACTCAGTCCAGTCTCCCATGTGTATGGCTGAAACCCCAAATGTGAGCCATGACCACTCCTGTGAGATCTGATTATGGAAGAATCCGGAATCAGGAGCTGCAGCCAGACATCCAGCCCAGGCATTCTGGTGTGGACGCAGGTGTCCTAACTAGCTAGTCTTAACTGCCCGCCCAAATCCAGGCCTCACTCATGCCTTTTCTCAAAAGTAGAGTCTGTTAAAAAAACAAACAAACAAACAAACAAAAAAAAAACCACAAAAAACTAAGTTGCCTTGACACTGCTAAGAAGAGCTTCCTTGATTATCTCCTTCATGTGTAAATGATAAAGAACTGTTTTCTAGTTGCCTACTTTATGGGGGAAAAATGATAACACACATACACACACACACACACACAGTGTGGTATCTTTTTGTTTCAACTTTAAAATTTTCCCTTGCCATCTGTAACCAGCATCAACCTGGCTGGTGGGCTGAGCTGTGACCAGGCAACCTGCTGAGCAGAGCCCTGGTGGATGCTCCTCCCTCTGGGCTGTCATTTGCCCCTCAGGTGGGAGTAGTCTGCGCCCCCACCCCCAGTCCAGGCTGTCAGCACCACAACTGATGTGGCTCAGGAACACCCGGATGCTCTCAGCCCAACAAAGGACCAGAGTCTGCCCAGCCCCACCCAGAGGTCAGAAGCAGAGCCCTCCTGGTCTGGGACCCCTTCCCAACCCTGCTCAAAACAGGCGTCCAGCCCGTGTCCACACCTGAGGGTCCAGGGCCGGTGAGGAGGTCTCCCTCCCCTGCAACCACGGAGATGCACAAGGAGCCTCAAATCGTTCATGAAAAACAAAATCAGAAGATTGGTTTACTTTGGTGCAAAAATTTTGAGATCCAGTTCCACAATTTGCACTTTCCACAAAGTGTTTAAAGCATCCTATTACAAAGTTAAAAAAAAATGAGGTCAGTTGGGGTTGGCACTGTAGTGTGGCCTGTGGGCGTTGGAGTCCCTAGCTTGCTAAACGCCAGTTTCGCTTCTGTACTCTGGCTTGCTTGCTTGCCTGCTGTAACGCCATGACAGGCCTCATCCTGGACCAGGAAGGAGGCAGGCCGGATCCTTGAGAACAAAGAGTTAAGTTCTAGAGTTTATGGCCTGTTGCTTCTTGCCAGCTCCCCTGGAATTTATGGCCTTTTGCTCCTCACCAGCTCCCCTGGAATTTATGGCCCAATGCTTCCCGCCAATTCCTCCCTGAGCTGTCTCCTTTCTGTGGTGTTCCTGCCACATAACGTATAGCCTTTACATTTAAATGAACCAATAAACATGCTAGGTCCTAATACCTTGCCATACAGAGAATAAGAAGGTAACCTACATAGGAGATGATGTGCATCCTTGATAATGTGAGGCTATAAAAATGTCTCTCACACAAGGAGGGTCCTTCTTGCCTGTGCACTACTAAATGGCTCTGTGTGGGTAGGGGATCCCAGCCAGCTGGGAACAAATAAACCTCTACTTTTGCATCTGTGACTGTGCCTTGGGCATTGATTGAGAAATTCGGACTCAACAGGTCAATAAAAGCCACCACCTTTGGCAGTGCCAGCATCCCATGTGGGTGCCAGCTCAAGACCCAGCTGCTCCACTTCTGATTCAGCTCTCTGCTAAGGCCTGGGAAAGCAGCAGAGTACCAAGTACCTGGGCCCCTGCACCCACTTGGGAGACTCAGAGGAAGCTCCTAGCTCCTGGCTTCTGAGTGGCAGAGCTCTGGCCATTGAAGCCACTTGGGGAGTGAACCAGCAGATGAAAGACCTCTCTCTCCTCTCTCCTCTCTCTCACTCTCACTCTGCCTTTCAAATAACAATAAAAAAAGAAGTCAGATGGAAAAAGATATTCTCACAGAAAACTTAATTTTTATTTGACTAATAAAAAAGCAAAAAATAAATAAAAATGTAAAAGGAAAGAGGGCAGACAGACGACACAGGAATAGAAAGAGCTCAAAGAAAGGAGCAGAGAGAGGAAGGCAGGGAGGTGGGTGACGTGTCTGGGGTGGGGCCCAGTGGACGCATGCACCCAGAGGGCTTCATTATGTTACCTGGACCAAGGGAGCAGTGGAAAGTGGCCCCGATGGTGACCTCGGAGAAATTGACTGACTCCCGCCTCACAAGTTACTCCCAGGTCAGGCTCTCCCTTGGGCAAGGGTGGAGCAGGCAAGCCCTGGGGAGAGGGAACAGAGAACGTGGTGGTGATGGGGAAATGCCTTGGGGTTTGTTCACCAAGAGAACGCAGGAGAAGCCTGGGGCGGCAGAGGCTGCAGAGGCACTGTACAACCAGAGAGATAAGTCTGCTGTCCCAGGATGGACACCTGCCCTCTACTATCCCTGGGATGGACACCTGCCCTCTGCTGTCGTCTGCTGTACCGGGATGGACACCGGCCCTCTCCCCCAGTCTCCTCTCCACAGGCAGAGCTGTGGACTTCAGCTCTGCACCCTGGGCCCGGCTCTCCCATGACCCCCACCACACACTCGGCCTGTTGGACCTGAGTGAGCGTAAACAAAGGAGTTCCACACATTGATAAAATTTGATGGTCCTTTATTGCCGGCAGTGGAGAGTGGGCTCACGCCCTAAAGAACTCTCAACCCTGAAGCCCAAAGCAACAGGGTTTATAAAGGCAAAACCCACAAAATCAGGAGGGGCATTCATAGTTGCTAGGAACAGGGGGGGATACATGGTTACGGGGGTCAAGCTGACCTAAAACCTATGCGAAACTAATATTAATTATAATATTGACAATACCAGTTAAATCTTAACAATTCCAATTATAATCTTGACATTAATCCAGGTATTGGTTTTAATCATATGTAGGACATAGACATGTTCTTCTGCATGTTCTTCTCACTTCCTAAATAAACCTCACTGTGCTGCACAGCATGCTGGACCTGTACTTAGGATACTTCTCTAATAGAAGGCCAGAGCCTGAGATACTCATTTTGGTCCAAGCTAGTGCATAACAGGTTGTGTCCCGGCTGCTCCACTTCCAATCCGGCTCCCTGCTAATGTGCCTGGAAAAGCAATGGAGGATGGACCAAATTCTTGGGCCCCTGCACCCATGTGGAGGACCCAGAAGAAATTCCTGGCTACAGCCTGGCCCTTCCCTAGCTATTGTGGCCATCTGGGGAGTGACCCAACAGGTGGAAGATTTCTGTCTTGCTCTCTCTCTCTCTCTCTCTCTCTCTCAAACACTGCCTCTCAAATACATAATTAAATGGTTTTTTTTAGTAGAATCTCTTTCCTTGCAGATCTGGAGCTCAGGGATCCAAGATCAAAGAACCCACAGGCTCCATGTCTGCCAAGGAATGCTCTCGGGATTCGAGACGGCACCTTGCTGCTGTGACCTTCAGAGCAGAGCAAGCTTGTGGCCTCACAGGGAGAAAGGCAGAAGGGCCACAGGGATGTGCTCCCTCCCACAAAGTCCTTCCACGGGGACAGGAACGGAGTCGTGATCCCACCTCCCAGAAAGGCCGCCCGTCCCAGCACTGTAATGACAAGGCTCCATTTCCTGCACATTCTCTGTAGGGCACACACAGGACCACAGCACAGCCTAGCGATGGCATAGTGGCTCTGCCAGGGTGTGAAGAGGAGCAGGAAGTCAAGGCCTTGGTTGAGGTGTCTTTCTGCTGTCTTCCCCATTACGTGCCTGGCTGGGAGTGGGAGAGGAGTTACCACACAGGTCTGCGCTCCAAGGAGAGACCTGGCAGGGACGTTTGCTGGTATGGCTTCTGCTTCTCCTAGTGCCTCCATCAGGAGCAACCCCTGCACGGCTGTCACAGTCACGGTGCTGCCTGTCATGACCGTCTGCTGGCCCCGAGAGTGGAGCCAGGAGAGTGAAGCCCTGGGAGCCAGAGAAGCTACAAGGCAGATGAGCTCCCAGCCCCAGAGCTGGGCAGGACCCTGAGGCCCATGAGGAAGGCAGGCCAGGGGCAGGCAGCCCTGACCTGTGGCTTGAGGACTTGGGATGCAGTGAGGATGGGGGGGAGGGGCCAGCAGGGGCTCAGGTGAGCCAGGGAGGTGGGAGGGTGGAAGGTGGTCAGTGCGCATGTGATGGGGCAGCTGCACAGGTCAGGGTTCCGAGCTCCCGCGGAGCCTGGAGGCAGAGGCCTTACCTTCCTGCTGACTGCACTGCAGAGGAATAGCCTCTGGTCCCCCAGAGAAGCTCCAGAGCTGCAGGAGACGCACGTGTGCAGCCGTGAGCTCTCTGAGTAAATCTCTGGGAAGGAGGTTGGGCCCCATCCTTGGCATCAGCAGAACAAATCCTGAAATTTCCCTGCAGGCAGCCCTGAGCTTTCTCATTCAGGCACTGCAGGGGGCCTGAGGTCAGCCAGGGACAGGCCTCCTGCTGCCAGGGGACCCTGGAGCCTGGCTGTCACTGGTGGAGGGGTCTGCCCCGTCACCTCCTGGGAGAGCAGCACCCCCAGGAACAGCCTCAGGGCCACTGTCCGAGAGCTTCAGGACACCGACCACACCCTCCAGTAGCCCTGGGCAGACACTGGAACACAGAGTGGTCACCCAGTGAGGAGTCCCCCAAGTCAGCCAGGAACCAAAACCTGAAATAGGCTAATTGACCAAACCCCAGGAAGCTTCCCTGCAGTGGGTTGAGGTCCTCCAGGAAGCGTGGCCGGGGTCACAGTCGTCCTCCTGTGACAGAGAGGACAAAGCCCGGTCCTCACGAGGGCTGCGCTTCGTTGTCAGTCACTGGGTGCCCGGTGCTGATCAGGGTCTGGGGCAGTGCTCACCACATTCCTCCACATTAGACTCCTCTCCTTACAGAGGACGGGCTGAGTGAGGCTTGGAAGTTTCTCTGATCAATATCACACAGTGGGTGAGTGGTGGTGAAGGCAGGATTTGAACCCAGTGTCACACTCCAAGCTGTGGTTTTCCACTCTTCTGCTTGCCTCTCCACCAACAAGCTCCCACCAATGCCTCTTGTTGCAAAGTATCATTTTTCTCTGAGGCTGGCTCTGAGATGCAGAAGGTAAAGTGTCTGCAGTGCCAGCATCCTATATGACTGCTAATCAAGTCCCATCTGCTCCACGCACATTACATCTCCCTGCTAAGGGCCTGGCAAAGCCGTGGAAGATGGCCACGTGTGTAGGCCCCTGCGTCCAACGTGGGACACCTGGGAGAAGCTCCTGGCTCCTGGTTTCAGCCTGGCACAGACCTGGCTGTTGCAGCCATTTTGGAAGTGAAACAGATGATGGAAGATTTTCTCTCTCTCTCTCTCTCTCTCTCTCTCTCTCTCTCTCTCTCTGTCACTCCTTCTAACTGTCACACTGGCTGAGAGCTGATTCAGAGACTGCACAGTAGGGCATGCACAGCCCCACTCCATCATCACATGGGAGTGTGTACTGCACGCAGCATCCACTGAGCAGGCCCTGCACTCACAGCTGAGTTACAGGAAGACACGGCCCAATGCCCATGGCCCCTCCCTCACACAGCATTGCCTTTCCTCACCCAGTCTGTGCCTCTGGTCCCATGGGAGCTCCTAGGATCCCCTGACAGGGGAGAGAAGGCTCAGCCTGACTTACAAATGGCTCTGACCGCAGGCAGGCACCACCCAGTGGGCAGTGGCAGCACTGCAGCCCCTTTCTGGGACGTCAGTGAGCACAGGGGTGAAGAGCACCTGACTGCTCACTTGACTGGGGAAAACACCCAGGCCTGCGAGTATTTGTCAGGTCACAGGCTGTGGCCAATAGTGTGATGGGCTGGCTGAGGAGCTGGAAGGAAGATTCTTGGAAAATTTGTGATAAGGACATTTGAGGAAAGGCTCTGTGGACAGACGTCTCTGACTGTACAGAAAGTGGATACTTGTGTTTCCCATGAATGCTCCCCCAAGGACGTGCTCAGCAGAGGAGGGTGGTGATGACCACGTGCTGGGATCTGGAGCTGGACAGTGACTGAGGGGGCACAGGAGGCGCTGAGGATAATCCTTACCTTGATGTGGATGTGATCTGTAGCAACATCACAGCTGTCAATCACTCAAGCCCTGGGAGTCCCTTTGAAGTGAGGAGTGCTGAGACCAAATGCACTGTTGAGAAGTGGATGCAAAGCCAAGGGTGTGCATCTTATTTTGCATTTGTAGTGAGGAAAGGCAGGGGAGTGAGCCCTCGGCTGTCCAATCGGAGTAGTTGGAGACAGAGTGGTGGAAAAGATACTTGAAGAAGACACTGGAGACAGGAGACTGAACCTCAGCCAGGAAGATGAGTTACTTGGACAGGAGAACAGGAAGGGACCACAACACCTCACAAGATACCTGCTGTCAAAGAAGGAGGATGGATACAAGTACAGAAGCATTGCACATGTTCAGACTTGAGGAAAACTTCACCGTGATATTGTTGCATAACCCACAGCTCGGCCAAGCCCAAGACTCCAATCTGAGAGCTGGCTTGAGTCCTGGCTGCTCTGCAGCAATTGAGGACTCAAGTGCTGGGACCCTGCCACCCATGTGGGGGAGATGAATTAGGTCCTGGAGCCTGGCATCAGCCTGGCGCAGCACTGGCTGACTGGCTGTTCCAGGAGTGAACCAGCAGATGGAAGAGCACTCTCATTCTCTCTCTCTCCCTCTCTCTCTCTCTCTAATTCTCACTTTCACTCTCCCCTCTTGCTCTGCCTTACAAGGAGATGAAAGTAAAATAACTGCTTTCTTTTCAAAGGAAAAGGTAAAATGTATCACTTGGAAAGAAGCCTGTGATGTCATTCTCTCCCCTGTATTCATCCCTCAAGGAGTCCCCTTGCAAATCTCAGGTCAGTTTCTGCAGTGGGCAGAGCCTCCCAGCTCCCTCAGTGCTGGCCAGGTGCCGTCCTGTCCAGTCGCCCAGTGCCCTGCACTCTGCACTGTTCCTCCCTCACACCCATTCCCTCAGGTTCTCCCTCTGTCCTTCTCTCCACACAGATGCCCCTGTTCCTACTCAGTCTCCTATTTGTGCCTTCATCATCACCCACCCACTCCACATCTTTTGTTTAAATGTAAGAAAATAGTGTACAATTGTCATAAGGTCATAATTAGGATTCTAGGCAAAGATAGAAATCAAATTATTTATTCCATTACCTAATCAGTGATGAAACTATACAATTGTAGAGCTACTTCAGGGAGTGATTGGAAGAATAGACTGTTTATTGTCCAACAGGAAGGGCATTTGAAAATAAATACATTGGGGTTTTCGTTGTGGCCCAGTGGATAAAGCCTCCTCCTGCAACACTAGCATCCTGTAATAGCTCCAGCTCAAGTCTTCTGATCCAGCTCCCTGCCTGTGTGCCTGGGAAAGAACTGGAGGATGGCCCAAGTGCTTGTTCCCAGGAGCCACATACAAGACATGGAATAAGATCCTGTCTCTTGGCTTCGGCCTCTCCAAGTCCAGACACTGTGGCAATTTGAGGAGTGAAATAATGGATGGAATTGCTCGCTCACTCTCTCTCTCTCCCTCCCTCCCTCTATCTATACAACTCTGACTTTCAAACAAACAAAATAGGGCCTGCGCTGTGGTACACTGGTTTAATCCTCCACCTGCAGCGCTGGCATCCCATATGGGCACAGGTTCTAGTCTCGGTGGCTCCTCTTCCAGTCCAGCTCTCTGCTAGGTCCTGAGATAGCAGTGGAAGATGACCCAAGTGCTTGGGCCCCTGCACCCATGTGGGAGACCAGGAAGAAGCACCTGACTCCTGGCTTTGGATAGGTGCAGCTCCGGCTGTTGCGGCCGTTTGGGGAATGAACCAATGGAAGGAAGACCTTTCTCTCTGTCTGTTTCTCTCACTGTCTATAACTCTACCTGTCAAATAAATAAATAAAATCTTTAAAAAAACAAATAAACAAAATAAATCTTTATAAAAATTTAAAATAAATACATTGAGTAAGAGGGAGAAAGTATCAAATATTGTATGGTGCAGCAAAACTATAGGCTTTGGGATCCTCAGAAAAGCACCTGGTACCTTTGATCAATACTAAATTCCAAAATAAATTCATTGCAAAATGTACACCGAGATGACATGCAAATCTATCTGACTAGGTGTTACAGGAGTGATGGTTTTAATCACTGCTTCTGAAGCTATAAGGGCAGCTGGTGCACTTAGCCAAACAGATCACTCCAGGGGCCCAAGTTGAGATGCACCAAGTAAAGACACTGCCTACATTGCCAGCATCACATATTGTGCCGGTTTGAGCCCTGGCTGCTCTTCTTCTGATCCAGCTCTCTGCTATGGCCTGGGAAAGCAGTAGAAGATGGCCTAAGTGCTTGGGCCCCTGCACCCACATGGGAGAACAGGAGGAAGCTCCTGGATCCTGGCTCAGATCAACACGGCTGTTGAGGCCATGTGGAGATTGAAACATCAGATGAAAGATTTCTCTCTCTGCCTCTCCTTATCTCTCTCCTTTCTCTCTCTCTCTCTCTCTCTCTCACACACACACACACACACATTCTCTCTATCTCTTTGCCTCTGTGTTTCTGTAAAAAAATAAATCTTTTAAAATATTTTAAAAAACAAAGAGATCACTCCTGTTTTTGGTAAATAATATCACATCATCTGCATGTCTTCCTTTTCTGTCTCTTTCAAAGAAAGTGTTCACGTAGATAATCCAGTAGTATTGTGTGTCATTATAGTAATGCATGTCATAATAGTAATAGTGCCATAAAGATACATACAAAATGGAATGGAGATAAATAGGACAGCTAATACATGAATATGTTGAGAATACGTAAAATCCAAGCAAAGACCCTGTAGAGTACGTGTGTATGGTCTCATTCTTGGCGTGAAGCATGTTGATAAATGTGTGAGCAGCTCAGCTCCCCTTTCCCACACAGTGTGAGCAGCTCAGCCCCTCCTCTGGCTGCACTGTGGCTTAGAGGATTACATCAGGCAGAGTCCACTCATGAGACGGAAACCACATCAGTCACCTGAACAGGGAAAATGTAACCTAAAACTATTAACTAGAGAAATGTGGTTCACTATAAAGAGGAAAAGAAAGCTCTAAGGAGACAAAAGGGATGCACTGTGGTGCAGCCAAGCTTAGGACAACAGAATCCCCCAGCACAGTGCCTGGTTCAAGTCCCGGCTACTCTGCCTCTGATCCAGCATCATGACAACAATGATGTCATGTTACCTAGGAGGTGACACATGCGGGTTCTTCATTCCCTGCCACACAGGGGAGGCCAAGATGGAGTCACTGACTCCTGGCTGCAGCATGGCCTAGCCCCAAATGCTGTAGACATGTGGGGATGAATGAGTGGGCAAAAGATTGCTCTCTCTTTCTCTCTCTCTCTCTCTCTACATATATATATATATATATATATATATCACTATCTCTATCTCTATCTCCTTCAAATAAAAAGGAGAATAATAAAACATACATTATATAAGATTATAATATAAACCCAATTTTAAACAATTTACATATAATACCATAAATGTAAGGAGAGAGGGAGAAAATGATTACTATATACAAAGACATACACAAGACAAGCAAAGATAAAGGCTAGTCAGTTTTTTGCTGCAATAAGGAAATACCTGAGGCAGAGTAACTTTACAAAGATGAGTGGTTTATTTTGGCTCACAGCTCTGGAGAACCAAAGACCAAAGAGCACAGTGCAGACATTCATAGGGGTCACCTTTGAAAATCACAATATGGCCGCATCGCCCACGTCTCTCTGTGTCCATGTGCTCCCTTTCCCACCCCCATAAATCCACCAAGATTCAACCACAGGGGCTCTGCCCTTATAACCTGTTCCAATCACATCACTTCACAAAGTCCTCAACTCTAAACACAGTAATTTGATTGTTTCCACCCCCTCACTACTGTTATTATATAACTTATAAGACTAAAATCCCCAATGAGCTAGGCAACACAAATATTGAAACCATAGCAGCTCCTGTCTTCCTTATTGGTATAACTGGTTACAAGGCCAGAGGTGCTATCCCCCACTTCCTTCTTCCACTCCCATTTCGTATCTCTCACCCTCAGTCAGAATTGATAGCCAATCAGATAGTTTTATTTTTTCCTTTATTTTCATTTTATTTGAAATGAAGACAGAGATCTACCAGACACTGATTCATTCTCCAAATGCAAACAAAAGTTGCTGGACAAGGCTGAAGACAGAGACAGGAACTCAATCCAGGTTTCCCACATGGCTGGCAGGAATCCAACTATTTCAGCCATCACTGCTTCCTCCCAGAGTGAGCATTAGCAGGAAGTGAGAATCAGAGGTAGAACCAGGACGGGAACCCAGCCAGGCATCCAACATGGGACGTGGGGGTCTCAAGCAGCATCAGGACCCCTGCTCCACCTGCCCCTTCCTGGTCAAAGGGTTTTATCTGGAGGAATGAACGTCTCCTTGCTGGAAGAATCTGAGGCCTCAACAGTCCTGCTTCATTTTGTTTGCTGTGGTTTTCCACTCACTGTGACAACTGGACTTAGATCATAAAGAGGCAATTCATTGAGTAACTAGAACCACGCTCATGGTCAAAGCTGTCTGCAGTTGAACTTGATGAGGAAATTCTCGTCTTCATCTTCATGTCACTCAGGCATCCACTGCTACCCTGCTAGCAGCTCTCTTCTTCCCACAGCTGCAGTGTTGACACAGAAGGGAATCCAAGCCCTCCCCTTAGATTCCCTGAATTAACACAGCAATTTGTTCACTGGGAACAGAAAGTTACTGAAGTGTGGAGAATCATGTGTGTGTCCTCCATTCCAGAAAGGAATTAAATGAACTAGACCATTATATACTGTTCCCCTAAAAATCCATCAGTCACTCATATCCATGGAAATGTTCAGATGGCCAACTTGAGTAGTCAAATAGAACACACCCTCCCAGAACAGAGCTGGGGACCCCCTCAACATCTAGGTCCTCTGCTCAGATTCAAGCTGCATAATTAAACCCCACTTTGTTGGGCACAGTAATGCAAACTTTAGCCCAATTCATGTTCAAAGATAATTTTAAAATTATTTCAAGAAAAAAAGAGAAAAAACCAAATTCCCATAGTAAAATTCAGCCTATCCTAAACCAGTCAAACAGCTGTGAACTTGTATCTTCTGCTGTCTGAACACATGCAGGAACCAGCAGCTCTCATAATCACAAAAAAAGAAAACTCTTGGGCCATCCAGGACTTGCCCCAGAGATTTTGTCCCAGGATCCTGCAGCCCCAGCAAGAGTCTCACTGAGGAGTCAGGGGCAGTGAGGGCCCCTATGGGGCTAAGGGCAGCAATGGAGACTCAGCCCCTGGGGGAGCTCCATCCACTCCAGAGCCTGAGCTGAGCCCCTCCCCTGGGGGCCTCCCAGCCTCCTCCAAAGAAGGAGACTTGCTAAGGGGCACAGGGAGCCCCTCAGAGCCCCCCTCTATGGAGCAGATGCTCAGGGTCACGTCTCCCCAGAGTGAGAAGCATGGAAAGAGGGTTCCAGAGAAAGAAGCTGAGGGGAAGGAGAAAATGCGGGAGCCGTCAGTCATGTTGTATAAGGAGACGTCCCCCTCACTGTAGTCCAGGAAAATCCCCAGCCTGCGGGGATGCTGCCTAAGGGACAGAGCCTGCTGAGACTTAGTCCAGGCAAGGTAGCTATTGTAATAGCACTCCACAACCCAAAACCCCTCATCTGGGGACCCTAGATACCTGCCTTTCCTTGTCATGTGCTCCCTACAGAGGCCCAAAGCCCACTTGGGGGACTTCCCACTCTTCATCTCCACCTCCCAGTAACATCTTCTTGACATGATGCCCTCAAGTCCCAACACACTGCAGGTGTCATTAGAGCCCACAAGGATATTCTTCCAGCTCACACTCTTCTTTTCAGGAGAGACGACAAGATTGACATGGGCTGAATCTGGATCCAGAGTAACAGAACTGCAGAGAGAGTTTCCAATCATGCAAGTTCCCTTCCTGCCCCACAGCAAGGATGCACAACCACCCCAGACCCACATAGCTGCATGGGGAAGGGGCAAGGCCCTTGAGATAAGGGCCCTGGGAGGCAAGCCTGTGGCCTCCAAGCAAGAGGAGGAACCAGGAGACCTCTCAGGGTCACGCATGTCACAGAGACCTTGACAACCAGCCTGGCTTTAATCCTGTCACTTTAGCCCCACCCCACCACCACCGATGGTGCCAGCATCTGTACCAGCACAGAGAACTGGAGGAGAGGCCAGAGCCATGTGGTCATGGGGAGGAGCACCCAGAAAGAACACGAAGTCACTCACAGGCCTGGAACCGTTCCTTCCGTCAGTCTACAAGAGAACACACATTATGTATCAGGGGTCTGCACAGACTGCACAGGTCAGCCCAGCACCTGCTCTTCTGAAACAGTGATGGGGGAAATGTGTGGGAGACATTCAGCTGATGGACTGTGTCTTGCGCACACACACACACACACACACACTCACACACATGGCAGTCTGTGTGACTGCCAAGCCATAAAGCTCAACACCAGAGACTGAGAGGCTGGCCACTGACCAAACAGAAAAGGCAGTTTCTAGTTTTCACTCTCAAATTATGCTTCTCACATCCCTAGACACAAATCATCATGGAGCTGTGTTTTCTTAAGAATAAACTGGGGGATCAAAATTTCCAGCCCCTCTATTTACATCAGAAGCACTGACTAGGCTGAACTTGCAGGCTGCCTGTACCCACACGTGGAGAGAGGAGGCTACAACTGGCTGATGTGAACCTGGAGGATGATGCTCAGATGTCCCTGTCCTAATCCCTACACCTGTGGCTCTGTCACCTACAGGGAAAGGGAGCTTTGCAGTGGGATAAAGGTTAGGACCTTAAAGTTAAGGTAGTTCACTGGATGATGCAGGTGAGCCCAATAGAATCATGTGAACCCTGAAAGCAGGCAGCCTGCCAAGGTGTGTGTGGCCAGAGAAGTAATAGAGTGAGGGAACCAGAGTTGAAAGATGTGTACCTTGCTGTCTTTGAAGACAGAGGAATGCGGCCATGAACTTAGGTGTGCAAGTGGGGTCAGATGCTGGAAAATCCAGGAGCTGACAGAGGGGAATGCAGACTTGCAGGTGTTTTAGCCCAGTGAGACCTGTCTCAGACTTCTGACCACAGAGCTGTAGGACAGTCAATGTGTGTGGTAGAGCCACCAAGGCAGAGGTCATTTTTCTGGCAGCAAATAGAAACCTCCTACAATCACGTGTGCTTGGGAGCAACACCCAGCATGGAACAGAACTGGCAGGAGAAGGCATTGGAGAGAGCACGAGGACCCTTGGAATCTGAACATGGGGAAGGCATGACCCGGAAATTCCCACGCGGTGTGGTCTGAGATGCAGGGACTCAGAGGGGCCCAGAGAGCCAATGGGCAAGGGAAGGTCTGGGATGGAGGAAAAAGGGACACAGTGCATCAATTTCCCATTCAAAGCCAAGTCTCCCAGACCATGAACTCCACTCTCATGGAACATGGTCATCAACAGCGCCCCAAATGATCAGACAGGACCTGCCCCTGCCCTTCCTCAGCTGACAACAACACAGGGGCTTCAGGACCAGCTAAGCCCCGCCTGCCCAGCATGAGCACCTGGACAGGCACAAGAAACCTCTCCTGGATTTGCCCAAAGCCACTGCATCCCTCCCACGTCCATGCTCATCCCTGGGGATCAGAAAGCTAGATACTAACTTGATTGATTTGCTTGATAGGAAACAAAATCACATCAATTGTTGGGACTGCTTGATGTAATCTCTGGAAGAAAAGTGAATGTTTTGTTTTTCACCAAGACATTAGTTGTCAATCAAACTGTAAAGTGCTGTACCATAACGGAAGAGGAGGAGGAGAAAAAAGGAAAGGGTAGGAAAAAGAGGAGAAAACAGAACCAGAATTCACTTTTGAGAGTATAGCACAGCAAGTACTGTTTAATAAATACCAACATAAAATTCACTTAATTTTCACAAGAAATATGTAGGAATTGTTTCGTATTTATAACTAGAGATCAGATATTTGTGTATTTGTGAACTCGCCATGGGAAAAAGTTGATTCATAGTAAAGATGGAGTTTGTTCTTACAAAACAAGTAGGTGGGGCTGGCACTGTGGAGTAGCCGGTAGCACCCCAGCCTGCAGCCCCAGCATCCCCCCTGAGCGCTGGCTTGTGTCCTGGCTGCTCCCCTTCCCACCCAGCTCCTCGCTAATGCACCTGAGAAAGCAGCAGAAGATGGCCTGGGTCCGTGGGCCCCTGCACCCACATGGGAGTCCCAGAGGAAGCTTTTGGCTCCTGGTTTTGGCCTGGCCCAGCTCCAGCCATTGTGGCTGTTTGGGGAGTGAACCAGTGAATGGAAGTTCTCTATCTATCTGTCCCTTTCCCTCCCTCTCTTTCTCTCTCTCTATTTCTCAGTAACTCTGACTGTCAATATAAAATAAATCTTTAAAAAAAAACAAATGAGGACAAGACTCCAATAATCATATTAAAATATAAGATATAAACTCAGCAGAGAAAGGGTTATGGTAAGAGAAGACTGCATGATCTCACCTTTTATACAGAAGTCTCCTGGAGACGCAGATTCTATAAGGTGGCTCCCTGTGCACCTGCTGCCCAGGCCTCCTTTCCCTTAGAGAGGGCCATGACTGTTTCTCATAGTCCACTTCCCTGACCATGAGCAGAAGCATACAGACCTGGGCGGGCGGGGAGGGGGGGCACATTACACAGGGCCAGAGAGCACAGCTCCTCACGTCACCACAGTGACTCCCCACTGCCCTAGCGTCTCCCTTACCCTGTTCCTTCCCTACCTGCTGCTGGAAGATTGAAATGTTCTCCTTATCAGAGGCAGCTTCACTAGATTCACTTATTTCAAAATGACATTTTTAAGATTTATTTTATTTTAAACTGACTTTCTTTGAGGGCCCGGGTTGTAGGATCAGAAATCTTTCATTTGGTTCACTCCCCAACCATCCACAATGGCCAGAGCTGGACAAGGCCAAAGCCAGGAGCCAGGAGTTTCCTCTGGACCTCTCATGTGGCTGTGGGCCCAAAGTGTATTGGCCATCCTCCACTGCTTTCCCAGGTGCATTAGCAGGGAGCTGAGTGGAAGTGTAATATCTGAGATGCAAACAAGGGATGAGGGTGCTGCAGGAGGTGGCTTAACCCACAACATGATAGCACCAGCCCCTTCAAAATGGCTTTTAAAGAATGTTGTGTTGAGGGGAAAGCCCTGCCCTGAAGCACCGACATCTCATATGGGCGGGGTTCTAGTCCTGGCTGCTCCTCTTCCAATCAGCTCTCTGCTATGGCCTGGGAAAACAGTAGAAGATGGCCCAAGTCCTTGGGCTCCTGCACCCATATGGGAGACCTAGAATAAGCTCCAGGCTCCTGGCGCAGAATTGGCACAGCTCTGGCCATCTGGGGAGTGAACCAGTGGATGGAAGACCTTTCTCTCTGTCTCCACCTCTCTCTGTAACTCTGTCTTTCAAATGAATAAAATAAATCTTAAATAAAAAAGAATGTTGTGTTGAGCCTGACAGCTGAGACACTGTGTCCCACATCAGAGTGCCTGGATTCAATCCCTGGCTCCAGGTCTTTTTATTTGTTTGTTTTGTTTTCTAATATAAGAGAAAAAAAGGAAGCAAGTTTATTTAAGTGAGTTCACTGCTCAGTGCCTTCTCACGTCACTGCCCTAGAAGACACCTTTGTCCTCACTTGCCTCTTCCCTTTGCTCGGCTCACAGGAGTCATCCTCAAAGCTCCAACATTGGAGACCTGGATTTTTTCAGCCTTTCTCCTGGTTTATTCACCACTGCTCGATATTCAACCGGCTGACATTCTTTTTCTCTACATAGTCAGTCATTCACACTTGAGCTGGCCCTGCAGCTAAGATGGTCTTTTCAGACTTGGGAAGGACTTGCTTCTGCTTTAACTTTTCTCCTGTTTTCCCTCCCACATGTTTATAGTTGCCCACAGCAATATCCAGAAGGTGTCACCAGGCTACAGGATTTAATAAGCTCTCATTCTCACATCTGTTTATACAGCTCCCTGAGACTTAAACCACCCTTGGCATCAGCGCTTCCCTATAATCGTGTCTTCTGTAAAAACCTCATAACCACTTCATTAGCATCCTCTATAGCATATTTCTGTGGAGTTACACACACACACACATACAGAGAGAGAGAGAGAGAGAGAGAGAGAGAGAGAGAGAGAGATTTTCCATCCTCTAGTTCACTACCAAATGGCCACAGCCACCGGAGCTGGGCCACACTGAAATCAGGAGACAGAATCTTCATCTGGGTCTCCCACGTGGGTGCAGGGGCCCAAGCACTTGGGCCATTTTCTACTTTACCAGGTGCATTAATGAGGAGTTGGGTCAGAAATGGAGCAGCTGGGACTCAAACCAGTGCCTATATGGGATGCCAGTGCTGCAAGTGGCTGCTTAACTTGCTATGCCACAGTGCTGGACCCTCTGTAGCCCATTTAAAAACTTCACTGCTATGGAAGATGGCTGTTTGTCCCCCATCCCACCCACTGACCTTTCATATAAAGAAAAGAAGTTGCATTTGTCTGGATGTCCAACCCTGAGCAGACAGTAGAGGTGAGTGTGGAAGTACAGCTCGCTCTTGGTGCTGGGTTTGCACTCCCAGAGAGTCAGGTCAGGTCCATTTTCTTACTTTACTTGAGAACCTACTTTATGGGATGAAGGAAAATCACCCGAGGGGCCCTGAGCCATAGAGAGGAGAGTATGTCTACTTCAGCAGCCACACTCAGAGGACCCTGTAGCAGTTCCACAGATATTGGTTTGATAAGGACCAAATTTACTTCAGAGATTTATTTTATCTCCATAAGAGGTTTGGAGGAATCAAAGCTAAAAATATAATTTTGCTGTACTCTATCTTCCAAAGTGTTTTATGTGTATTTTCCTACCTTCTTAATGTTGAAACAACAATTATATTACCTGAATAAAAATGCAATTTAATAAAATGATATTTTGCAAGGTTTAAACAAAAATTTAACTGCTGCCAGATGGACAAACCTTGTGACCTCATCACTGGGTCCCCTGCTTTGTGGTGACGTCACTGTCTGCTCCTCTGTAATGAACCACTGCAGACTGTGTGACCTTGTGCAGCAGCTTTAAGCTCAGCAGTTGATCCACCATCATCACACTCACTCACATGGATTACTCCAACCTCTGCAGATTTCTCAGCATTTCCACATCACCCTTAAGGGCAGCCACACGACCTGGAAATGCTAAGGTTTCCTGACCTTCCACATCATTTCCTTCATACTCAGTCCCCTGGATAAACTGTAAATGTTCTGCTTAAAGAACCTCTGTGCCAGCTCTGCTACATTTTCTCCATTATCATTGAAGGCTTTAAAGCTTGTGCTCCTCTGCTCGTTCTACTGAGTAGGAATTTGAAACAGTGAAGGTGGCCTTCCAGGACTGCTAATGAACTGGAAGGTTTCCATTGTGGCCCCCAGAGTCTATGCTACATCCCCACTTAACAAGAAGCCGCAAGCAGCCAAGTCCCCATGAAAAGTGGCCTCATGTACAGGTCTCTGCTCTCTCCTCAGTCACCCTGGGATCCTGGTCACCTTTGCTTAGGAGCTTGAAATCTTCCAACTCTGAATTGGCATGAAGAACCCAACAATTCAATTACTTTACCAATAAAATAGGAGATTTTTAATGTTGGGAAGTGATAGCCTAACACTTGCTATCCCATCTGTAATAGTATATATTAGACTAATGAACAGGATTCCCTCACCACTCCACTTTGGAGCCTTATTTATAAAGTGAGAGAATGTCTATGAGTTGCAGTGGGATGTGAAAGAGTGCATCCATGGTCATGTTGAGTGGCTAGGTTTGCTCCATTGATCATAAGAGCTTGCATACAAGACTCCTGACCTCTTATTGCAGCTATGTGGACTGCTGTCCAACCTCTTTGAGTTACTTGTGTGATATCAGCTCCATGCCAGAGTTAGCTCCAGCTCTGTAGACTGAGGAGGCAGCAGCGATGGTGGAAGGATTCAAGGAATGAAGCAGGGGATGAAAGTGCTCACTCGCTCACTCTCTCTCTCTCTCAAATATTAAGATGCTTTAATTGGCCGGCACCGTGGCTCAACAGGCTAATCCTCTGCCTTGCGGCGCCGGCACACCAGGTTCTAGTCTTGGTGGAGGTGCTGGATTCTGTCCAGTTGCCCCTCTTCCAGGCCAGCTCTCTGCTGTGGCCCGGGAGTGCAGTGGAGGATGGCCCAAGTGCTTGGGCCCTGCACCCCATGGGAGATCAGGATAAGCACCTGGCTCCTGCCTTTGGATCAGCGCGGTGCGCCAGCCGCGATGGCCATTGGAGGGTGAACCAATGGCAAAGGAAGACCTTTCTCTGTCTCTCTCTCTCACTGTCCACTCTGCCTGTCAAAAATAAAAATAAATAAATAAATAAATAAATAAATAAGATGCTTTAATTAAGATTTTTCTTGAAATATAAATACTAGGTGTCCAGGAGTCTAGGGACCCAGGAATCCTAATCCAAAGGAGGCAGTGGGCTCCCAGGAGACTGGAGGAGCAACAGAGCTGGCACAGGTGCAGCAGCCTCTGCAGAGGCCCTGGCCCTGGGGCCCACCAGGACCTCCCAGCCAGAAGAGCCAGCCCCTGCGTCTCCTTCCACCATCTACAGTGAGAGCTTGCAGAAGCAGCCTGGGCAGGGAGTGCCCTGCCGTGTGGACCTCGCTCCCTGTTGTCAGCATGAGCACAGCCCAGGAGACAGCACCACAGCTGCCCTGGGAGTGGCTGCAGCACAACCTGCTTAGAGCTCACAGTGCCTCAGCCCCTCCCCCTCAGCCACCACCTGTCCCTGCCCAGCACCAAGACTTCCCCAGGCTGAGAGACCCTAGGGAACTTTCAGGAAATCAGAGAAGAAACTGAATTTCAGTTCATGACTGTTTAGTATCAGGATCTGAGCTACACACAGTGGATTCCTGCAGCTCCTGTCACAGCTGGGAGCAGATGCAGTAGGACAGGAGCCCTGCACCTCCTGACACCAGGAACTTCCTAGGAGTAGGAGGGTCTAGCTACAAGGAGACCCCACTCCCCATACCCCACCCCTACACAGAGTGGCATTTTTGTTTCAACTTTAACAGTTTTCCTTAGGGGGACGGGCGCTGTGGCAGAGTAGGTTAGAGTAGGTTAATCCGTCTGCAGTGCAGCCATCCCATATGGGCACTGGTTTGAGTCCTGACTGCTTGTCTTCTGATCTAGTTCTCTGCTATTGCTTGAGAAAGCAGTGAAGGATGGCCCCAGTGCTTAGGTCCCTGCAACCCCATGGTAGACCCGGAGGAATTTTCTGGCTCCTGGCTTTGGATCAGCCCAGCTCAGGCCATTGTGGCCATTTGGGGAGTAAACCAGGGGAGGGAAGAACTTTCTCTCTGTCTCTCCGTCTCATTGTCTACAACACTGCCACTCAAATAAATAAATAAAATGTTTTAAAAAAGTTTTTCTTGTGATCTGTAACCATCATCAACCTGGATGGTGGGCTGAGCTGTGACCAGGCAACCTGCTGAGCAGAGCCCTGGGGATGTTCCTCCCTCTGGGCTGTCATTTGCCCCTCAGGTGGGAGAAGTCTGCAGCCCCCCACCCCCAGTCCAGGCTGTCAGCACCACAACTGATGTTTACAAGCAAATGTGGCTCAGGAATATCTGGATGCTCTCAGCCCAACAAAGGACCAGGGTCTGCCCAGCCCTGCCCAGAGGTCAGAAGCAGAGCCCTCCTGGCCTGGGACCCCTTTCCAACCCTGCTGCCCACATCCACACCTGAGGGTCCAGGGAAAGTGTGGAGGTCTCCCTCCCCTGCAACCACTGAGATGCCCGAGGGGCCTAAAAATATCATGGAAAACACAATCAAAAGATCAGTTTAGGGACCAGAACTGTGGCATAACAGGTAAAACCAGCATCCCATATGGGCGCCAGTTTGAGTCCCAGCTGCTCTACTTCCAACCTGGGTCTCTGCTATGGCCTGAAAAAACAGTAAAAGATGGCCCAAGTCCTTGGGCCCTTATAGCCATGTGGGAGACCTGGTAGAAGCTTCTTGCTCCTGTCTTCAGATTGGTGCAGCTACAGGCATTTTGGCCATCAGGGGAATGAACCAGTGGAGGGAAGACTGAGTAGTCTATCTATCTATCTTTTATCTGTGTATCTATGTATGCACCTATCTATGTATCTATCTCTATCTCTTTTTCTCTGCCTCTGCCTGTCTCTAACTCTGCCTTTCAAATAAATAAAAAATTATTTTAAAAAGGTCAGTGTACTTTGGTGCAAAAATTTTGCAATCTGATTTTTTAAAAATTTATTTATTTATTTAAGAGACAGAGCTACAGACAGAGAAAAGGAGAGACACACAGAGAGAGGTTTCCATCTGCTGGTTCAGTCCCTAAGTGGCTGAAATGGCCAGAGCTGGGCCAATCTGAAGCCAGGACCCAAGAGCTTCCTTCAAGTCTTCCACATGGGTGTAGGGGCCCAAGCACTTGGGCGGGCCATTTTCTACTGCTTTCCCAGGCCATAACCAGAGAACTGGATTGGAAGCGGAACAGCCAAGACTCATATTGGCACCCACATGGGAGGCCGGCACCACAGGTTTAACCTCTATGCCACAGCACCCCTCCCATCTACTTCCATAACACACACTCTCCACAGAGTTTTTGCAGGATTTCTATAAAGGATTTTTTTAAAATGAGGTCAAATGGAAGAGGGTATTCTTACAGAAAATTTAATGAATTTTATTAGACTAGTAAATAAGCAAAAAATAAATACAAATTTGAAAGAAAGTGCAAGAATGATGGCACAAACAAAGAAACAGCATAAAGGAAGGAAGCAACAGTGCCAGCTCCCATATGGGCGCCAGTTCAAGTCCTGGCTCCTCCACTTCCCATCCAGCTCTCTGCTATGGCCTGGGAAAGCATTAGAAGATAGCCTAAGTGCTTGGGCCCCTGTACTCTTGTGGGAGACCTGGAAGAAGCTCCTGGCTTCCAAACGCTCAGCTCTGGCCATTGTGGCCATCTGGGGAGTGAACCAGTGGATGGAAGACCTTTCTCTCTGTCTCTAACTCTGTTTGTAACTCTACCCCTCAATAAATAAATAAAATGTTAAAAAAAAAAAAAAAAAAAAAAAGGAACCCAGAGGGGAACGCAGACAGAGTTATGAAGAGAAGCCCGGATGTATCCGGGTAGGGCGGGGCCGATGGACCCCTCCTCCCACAGGGCCTCAGCGCTTTCCCGGGCTCCGCAGTGGCTGGGCCCCGAGCGTCAGCGCCAGTGCTGCCCAGATGGGGGCGTCAGCGACCTAGAGGAATTCTCTGACCCTTCACCTCGGGTTTCGTGTGGATCAGGCCCTGCCTGGGCAAGGGTGCAGCAAGCAAATCCTGGCGGAGGGACTGGAGGAAGTGGTGATGGGAAAGACCCCAGTTTCATCCCCAAGAGAACGCAGGAGAAGCCTGGGGCGGCAGAGGCTACAGAGGCACCGTCCAGCCCTGCGAGGCGAGTCTGAGAGTGCCGGGATGACGCCTGCCCTCTGCTGTCCCGGGATGGACGCTGGCCCTCTCCCGCAGTCTCCTCTCCGCAGGCTGAGCTGTGGGCTTCAGCCCTGCGCCCAGGGCCCGGCTGTCCCACGGCCCCCACCACACACTCGGCCCCGCTCACTCCCCCGCGTTTCCCTCTGAGCAGCACACACGGAGTCTCTGTGCCCCTCCTCCTGCGTTACTGGGAGGCCTCTGCTGTCCTCCTGTCGCAGCTGAGACCCGGGGTCCCGAGGTGAGGAACCCACCAGGGTCAGCCCTGCCGGCGCCAGCTCCCCCCAGAGTTCCGCCTACTCCCAGTGGGGCCACCACGTGGGGGGCAGCAGCCCTAGCGGTGTCCAGGGATCTGGGGGCAGAGGGGAGGCCAAGGACCTGGGGGGGCTCTTCCAGAAGTCCCTGGAAATGCGTTTAGGGAAAAGCTGCTCACGGACGTCACCGTGCTTTCTAACCAAAATAAGCTTCCCTTTTCATTCTCCTTCTCCGTGAGCTTCTCATTATTTAAAGGAGTGCGTGTTCCAAACAGTGCGGAGATCCTGGCTCCAAACCCCTGCTCCAGAACTCTGCACAGCAGCAGGCCCCAGAGGAAGCAGGGCAACCCAGAGGCAGCGCCAGCGGCACCGGGTTTCCCAGCCCTCTGCTGCCCCCTTGTGGCCAGCACTGGCAGACAGCAGCCCTTCCCAGCAGGAAGGCTGACAATGCAGTCCAGAAACCTAAGAAATGAGGACTGGAAGCCCAGAACCCAGACACAAAAGACCACAGGGTACAGGACTGCAAATGCATGCAGTGAAAGAGCGGCAGGAGGAGCTGCGGAGAGAGATGTGGCGCGAGGAGCTGGCCCCTGGCCTGCAGAGGAGGAGGTGAGGTCGGGAAGGGACAGGTGGGATTGTCCTGGGGGCCAGGAGCTCTCGCCTTGATCCAGGAGGGTCACACAGGTCACCTGTGTGAAAAGTGGTCGTGCAAGATTCTGGAGAGTGATGCAGTTCACGCTGTGCTGTGGACCAGGTTTAGTCAGGGGCTGATGGGGCTGGAAGCCAAGGCCTCGTTGGGCAGAGCCCAGACTGCAGTAGGGATGAGCAGGTCTCACTCCAGCTTCTCCCGCGGGTGTCTTGGGGCTGGGTGCTCTGCCTCCTTCTCTGGGCCTGTGTCCACACCTGTGGTTCAGGCTTCTGCACACCGAGCTGCCCTGGGGCACATTACGTCACATAATCCACGAAACATCCAGGGGTTGTAGTGTCGGCTCCTCTCTTCATTTCACAGCACACCTGCCTCCCTACAGCCGGAATATCAGCACCTCGTCTTACTCCAAGGCTCCCAGGTGAGCCTGCAACACTGCTCCCCTGAGAACAGAGAGGGCCAGGGTCTCCCTCTTCTTGGACACCGCCCCCCCCCAGCATACCCTGACTGCATCCCTGGCCACACATGGGCTCCGCCAGCCCGTCCTCTAAACTTAAGTTTTCTGCTCTCTCACCCCCTCTCCTCTCCCTGCCACAGTGCACACTGAGTGGTCCTAGGACTCAGCCCCACATGGAGCTGTTCAGAGAGTGTTTATCAAGGCTGCTGCGGGCATCCAGACACAGAAAAGCCTGCAAAACTGACATCACGATTTCTGAGGCTGGTAAGACACATGGGGACAATCAGTGAGCAATTAAGAGAGACACACGGGGACAGAGAGAGAACCGGCGTGACCACAGCGAGCCATCTGACTTTCCCCTTGTCACTGTCTCCTTGTGACCAGCCACACGTTCACAGCTGTAAAATAGTTCATCTTCTGTTGTGCCGCAGATGCCTGCCGGCTCCTCCCTTCTGATCCAGCTCCCTGCTCACGCACCTGGGAAAGCAGCAGAAGACGGCCTGAGAGCTTGGGCCCCTGCACCCACGAGGGAGATCAGATGGAGCTCCTGGCTTCTTGCTACAGCCTGACCCAGACCTGTCTGTTACAGCCATTTCGGGAGTGACCCAGCAGATGGAACATCTCTCTCCAGCTCTTTCTCACTCTATCCTCTCTCTCTCTGTCTCTCTATCACTTTGCCTTTCAAATAAATAAATCTTTTTAAAAAAAGAAACCTAAGTTCCCCCACATATATGAGCCCCCATCCTACTCCCCTTAAATGAGAACGAGGCAGTCACAGAATGGAAAGGACACTAATTGTCAGCAAAGATGAGAGCTGGGTTCTTGTCTTCACGCTAGAAAGAATTCAGGCCTGAGACAGAGCAGTGCTCAGCAAAGTAGCAGGGTGTACTGGGGTGAGGCATCCATCAGATCGGATGGGACAGAATCAGAGAGACAGGGCCCAGCACTCAGACTGGGGAAAGCAAGGTTACGAGGGTAAGTGGAGAGAGTACAGCTGGCAGGCCAGGCGGGTGGCTCGGCAGAGCTGAGTGCTGAGTGCACCGTCTGTATTCATTCTGGGGCTCATAAGGGAAAAGGGTCCAGTTCTTCCACCATTTCTCTTCCCCTGCAGTTTGTCCTGCAAAGCCACACTGTTGGGAGAGCAGGGTGACTGTGTCCTTCCCTCTAGGAGCACCGGGGACAAGTTTCAGAGAACATGTCTGACTTTATTCACAGCCATGTATGGTTTTTAAAGGGCAGACAGAGGGGTGTAACTAAGTCAGGGAGCACTAACTACAGGACAGAATCCACACTGGTGCCAATAGCCTCTCCAATCAGCTTGGAGGTAGCTTTCCAGGTGGGCCTGGGCCACACCCAGGAGCACTTTACCTGATTAGCAGAAGGTGGGGGTGGGGAGAAATGTGCCTGGGCTCAGCTAACTGCTGAGGTGGCCCACATTTCCTCTTCTCCTCCTCCAGGACAAAGAGTTTGCTGTGTGTAACTTAGGAAAATTCCTCCCAGGTTTTACAGTTATCAGGGTCTGGGCAGCCGTCAAAGTGTGAGATCCTGGGCTGCTTCCAAGGTGGGCTTCTGCAGATGGTCCGGTTTCCACAACCCTTCAACACACATAGGCTAATTCCTAGCTTCCTATCTAACATAAAGATGGAATCCACAGGCAAGCAGGAGAGGGCAGAGGGAAGGAGCCCTGGGTGTGGAGTCGGCAGATGTGGGTTCAGCTCTGTCACAGTGGGACCTGGTGCTAGAACCACTCCTCTGAGCGGCTCCTACCAACACCCACACAGCTGCTCCTTCCTGGTACACTGGGCCCCCACAGCAGGACCTCAGGTCCCCACAGTTGTGTTCTCACCCCACTTCCTCCCCTGATGGGGGTAGGAGACTCTGCCTTGTGGCCCAGGTCTGGACAGATGTTGCTGGGTGCAGGGGGCACAGGCTGGGATCAGACACCTGCACCTGCTCTCCCAGGCTTGTCCCCCAAGGCCACCTCCCTCAGCTTCCCCAGGCTGAGTCTGGGCCCTGTTGTTTAGCATCAGCAGTAGAATCACCTGCAGGGGTTCCCAAAAGGCCCCACCCCGGGGTTTCTGGTTGAGCAGGTGAGTGGTGGAGCCCAAGAACGCTCACCTCCAGCAAGGTCAGGGAAACGCTGACACTGCTGGCCTGAGGACCACACGCTGGGAGCCAGTGGTGCTGATGCAGCTGAGTGTGCTCGGCCCATGATGGGGCCTTCGACATCCCACAGCCTTCGATTGTCACTGAGGGAGAGGGAGAAGCTTTAGCAGCACTCCTGCAGAAGGGTGACTTGGTCTGACCCCCACCATTGTGTGCACTGCCTTATTTTATCCTGATCATAGCAAAGCATTTTGGTATTTTTTTTTGAAGAACCAATAACAAAATCTGTTAACCGTATTTAAACAGAAGTGGACAGAGCAGTACAGCAAGTGATGCCCATGTGCCCCTCCCCCAGCTTCATCAACCCAGTGCCCCCACTTCCCACTCAGGGATTATTGTGAACAGACCCAGAGCTGTGACCATTGGCCTTGATGCTGCCTGTGTGCCGCAGTCTCAGCCCAAGACACAGCGCTGCTGCCGCTCCAGCACCACCACTCAGGCTTCCTTCTGGAAAGCTGACTTGGAAAATGGGAGCAGGGAGACCAGCAGGCAGGCACTGCAGAGACCAGGAGAGCCCTGATGGGGCAGAGCCTCGCACTGCTTTCTGGGAGGAAGAGAATTCCTAGATTTCTGTCCAGTCTTAGCCCAGTTTGTGCTGCTATAACAGAATACAACAGAACATGTAATTGATAAAGAATAATATTTCTGGGCCAGCGTTGTGATGTTGGTTAAGCTCCTGCATGAAGCTGACGTCCCATATGGGCACCAGTTCTGATGTGGGAAAAGTCAGGAAGACAGATGAAGTTCCTGGGCTGGAGACCACACCTACCCCACCTGTGTGATCAGATGACCCCTCCCCAAACCACACCTCCCCTTTTTTGGGGCCTAGGTGCAGTATACGTATCCAATCCCCTTTCTGAAGCTCATAGAATTCTGGTTCATGGAGTGAGTCCTTTTTTTCTCTCTCCTCACCTTGTGGCCCCCGGACAAGCAGAGCAGGGTATGAAATTCCCCTTCTCACCTTCCCTGGCCCACTCTCCTTAATAAAGCCCTCATGCACCTATGTGTTCTTCTCACTTTCTAAATAAACCACACCGTGCTGCACAGCGTTCTGGACATGTGCTTAGGATGCTTCTCTAATAGAAGGCAAAAGCCTGAAATACTCACTTGGGTCCAACCTAGCCCACAACAGTTCAAGTCCTGGCTGTTCCAGTTCCAATCCAGCTCCCAGCTAATGCACCTGGATAAGCTGTGGAAAATGGTCCATGTGCTTGGACCCAGGTTGCCACATGGGAGACCTGGAAGAAGCTCCTGGCTCCTGGTTTCAGCCCGGCTCAGTCCTAGCTGTTGCAGCCATTTGGGGAGTGAATCAGCGGATGTAAGATATCACCCCACCTGTGCTATCACTCCCTCTGTACGCTGGGTGTGAGCTGATTCAGAGGCTGTAAAGTAGGGCATGCACAGCACCACTCCGTCATCACATGGGAGAGTGTGCTGCATGCAGCATCCACTGAGCAGGCCCTGCACTCACAGGTGAGTCACAGGAAGACACGGCCCAATGCCCATGGCCCCTCCTGCACACAGCATTGCCTTTCCTCACCCAGTCTGTGCCTCTGGTCCCATGGGAGCTCCTAGGATCACCTGACAGGGGAGGAGGCTCAGCCTGACTTACAAATGGCTCTGACCACAGGCAGGCACCACCCAGTGGGCAGTGGCAGCACTGCAGCCCCTTTCTGGGACGTCAGTGAGCACAGGGGTGAAGAGCACCTGACTGCTTACTTGACTGGGGGAAAAACACCCAGGCCTGCGAGTATTTGCCAGGTCACAGCTGTGGCCAATAGTGTGATGGGCTGGCTGAGGAGTTGGCTGGAAGATTCTTGGAAAATTTGTGATAAGGACATTTGAGGAAAGGCTCTGTGGACAGACATCTCTGACTGTACAGAAAGTGGATACTTGTGTTTCCCATGAATGCTCCCCCAAGGACGTGCTCAGCAGAGGAGGGTGGTGATGACCACGTGCTGGGATCTGGAGCTGGACAGTGACTGAGGGGGCACAGGAGGGGCTGATGATAATCCTTACCTTGATGTGGATGTGATCTGTAGTGACATCACAGCTGTCAATCACTCAAGCCCTGGGAGTCCCTTTGAGACAAGGAGTGCTGAGGCCAAATGCACTGTTGAGAAATGGAAAAAAAAGCAAAGGGTGTTTGTCTTATTTTGCGGTTGGTAGGAGGAAAAGCAAATGAGCAAGACCTTAGCTGTCAAAAGTGAATAGTTTGAGACCGAGTGGTAGAAAGGATTCTTGAGGAAGACCTTGGATATAGGAGACCTAACCTCAGCCAGGAAGATGTGTTACTTGTACAGGAGAACACGAAGGGACCAAAACACCTCACATGACACTTGCTGTCAAAGAAGAAGGATAATACAACAGAAGCAATGCTTTATTTAATATAAAAAAGGAGCATTCACCATGAGTGGTTGGATAACCCACAATTTGAAGTGCAAAACTCACATTCAAGAGCTGGCTTGGGTCCCGGCTGCTCTGCCTCTGATCCAGCTCCCTGCCAGCTCATTCTGGGAGGCAGCAGATGAACACTCACATGCTGGGACCCTGCCACCCATGTGAGAGACCTGACTGGAGTTCCTTGCTCCTTTTTTCAGCTTGGCCCAGCATTGGCTGACTTGCTGTTCCAGGAATGAGCCATCAGATAGAACACTCTCATTCTCTCTCTCTCTCTCTCTCTCTCTCTCTCTCTCTCTTTCACTTCTTGCTCTCTTGCTGTGTCTTAAAAGTAAATGTAAATAAATTCACTACTTTCTTTTCAAAGGAAAAAATAAATCTATCACTTTGAAAGAAGCCTGTGATATCATCCTCGTCCCTGAACTCATCCCTCAAGGAATCCCCTTGCAAATCACAAGTCTGTTTCTGCAGTGGGCAGAGCCTCCCAGCTCCCTCAGTGCTGGCCAAGCGCCGTCCTCCCCCAGTCGCCCAGTGCCCTGCACTCTGCACAGTTACTCCCTCAAACTCTTTCCCTACAGGTTCTCCCTCTGTCCTTCTCTCCACACAATCTTCCCTGTTCCTACTCAGCCTCTTAGTTCTGGCTTCATAATCACCCTCCACACTCCTCCTGTATGTTGTTTAAATGTAAGAATATATTGTAGAATTATCGTAAAGTCAGAAGTATAACTCTAGACAAAGCTAAAATTCAAAGTATCTTTCAATTACCTAATTGTTGATGAAACAGTACAATTGTTGAGCTACTTCAGGGAGTGTTTGGAAGAATAGACTGTGTATTATCCATCAGAAAAGGGATCTGAAAGTAAATACATTGGGTTCGTCATTGTGGCCCAGTGGATAAAGCCTCCTCCTGCAATACTAGCATCCTGTAAGAGCTCCAGTTCAAGTCTCAGCTGCTTCTCTTCTGATCCGACTACCTTATGTACCTGGGAAAGAACTGGTGGATGGCCCAAGTGCTTTGTCCCTGAGAGCCACATGGGAGACCCAGAAGAAGCTCCTGGCTCCTGGCTTCAGCCTGGCACAGTCCAGCCACTGGGACCATTCCATGAGTGAACAGATGGAAGCTCTCTCTCTCTCTTTCTCTCTCTCTCTGTCTCTCCCTCTCTCTATCTCTGCAACTCTGACTTTCAATAAACAAAATAAATATTTATAAAAATGAAAATAAATACACTGAGAGTAAGAGGAGGAAAGTGGCAAACATCTTATGGTGCAACAGAACTATAGGCTTTGGGAAACTCAGAAAAGCACCTGGTACCTTTGATCAATATTAACTTCCAAAATAAATTCATTGCAAAATGTACACCAAGGTGACTTACAAATCTATCTAAGTGCTACAACAGTGACAGCTTTAATCATTGCTTCTGAAGCTATTAAGGCAGCTGGTGCACTTAGCCATAGAGATCACTTCTAAGGGCTGGTGTTGTGGCATAACAGTTAAAACCACTATCTGCAGTGCTAGCATCACATATGGGCGTTCCGCTTCCCACTGCTCCACTTATGATCCAGCTCTCTGCTGTGGCCTGGGAAAGCCGTGGAAGATGGCCCAAGTCCTGTCCTTGTGCTCCTGCACACACGAGGGAGACCCGGGAATAAGCTCCTGGCTCTTGGCTTTGGATTGGCACAGCTCTGGCCTTTGCAGCCATGTGAGGAGTGAACCAGCAGATGAAAGACTTCTCTCTCTGCCTTTCTGTAACTCTGCCTTTCAAATAAATAAATAAATAAATAAATAAGAGAGAGATCATGCCTGTTTTTGGCAAATAATATCATATCTTCTGCATGCCTTCCTCTTCTGTCTCTTTCAAAGAAAGTATTCCCATAGATAATCCAAAGTAAAGCAGTGTCATAAAGATACATGCAAAATGGAATGAGGATGAATAGGACAGCTAATATGTAAATATGTTGAGAATACTTAAAATCCAAGCAAGGATCCTGTAGAGTATGTGTGTATGGTCTTATTTTGGGATGAAAAATGCTGATAAACGTATGAGTGCCTCAGATCCCTTTTCCCAAATAGTGTGAGCATTGAATCTATAAATTGCTTTTGGGAGAATGGACATTTTGATGATATTGATTCTTCCAATCCATGAGCATGGAAGATTTTTCCATTTTTTGGTATCCTCTTCTATTTCTTTCTTTAAAGTTTTGTATTTCTCATCGTAGAGATCTTTGACATCCTTGGTTAAGTTGATTCCAAGGTATTTAATTGTTTTTGTAGCTATTGTGAATGGGATTAATCTTAGAAGTTCTTTCTCAGCCATGGCATTGTCTGTGTATATAAAGGCTGTTGATTGTTGTGTGTTGATTTTATATCCTGCTACTTTACCAAACTCTTCTATGAGTTCCAATAGTCTCTTAGTGGTATTCTTTAGATTCCCTAAATAAAGAATCATATCTTCCACAAATAGGGATAATTTGACTTCTTTCTTCCAAATTTGTATCCCCTTGATTACTTTTTCTTGCCTAATGGCTCTGGCTAAAATTTCCAGTACCATATTGAACAGTAATGGTGACAATGGGCATCCCTATGGGTATCGGATCTCAGTGAGAATGCTTCTGATTTCTCCCATTCACTATGATGCTGGCAGTGAGTTTGTCATAAATGGCCTTGATTGTGTTGAGGAATGTACCTTATCTACCCAATTTGCTTATGGTTTTCATCATGAAAGGGTGTTGTAATTTATCAAATGCTTTCTCTGCATCTATTGAGATAATCATATGATTTTTCTTCTGCAGTTTGTTAATGTGGTGTATCACATTGATAGATTTGCAATTGTTGAACAATCCCTGCTTACCAGGGATAAATCCTTCTTGATCAGGGTGGATGATCTTTCTGATGTGGTGTTGGATTCTATTGGCTAAAATTTTGTTGAGGATTTTTATGTCTATGTTTATCAGGGAAATTTGTCTGTAATTCTCTCTCTGCTGAATCTTTTTCAGGTTTAGGAATTGAGGTATGCTGGCTTTGTAGAAAGAATTTGGGGGGATTCCCTCTCTTCCAATTGTTTTGAATAGCTTGAGAAGAATTAGAGTTAGTTCTTCTTTGAATGTCTGATAGAATTCAGCAGTGAATCCATCCAGTCCTGGGCTTTTCTTTGATGTGAGGGCCTTTTTTACTGATTCAATGTATATCTTGGTTATGTGAATGTTTAGATTTTCTGTGTCTCCATGGTTCAATTTAGGTAAGGTACATGTGTCCAGGAATCTATTCATTTCTGCTAGATTTCCCAGTTTGTGGTCATACAACTCTTTGTAGTAGTTTCTGATGACTCTCTTTATTTCTGAGGTATTGGTTGTCACATTCCTTTTTTCATCTCTAATTTTATTGATTTGGCTCTTCTCTCTCTCTCTCTCTCTCTCTCTTTTTGGCTAGTTGGGCCAATGGTGTATCAATTTTGTTTATTTTTTCAAAAAGCAGCTCTTCATTTTGCTGATTATTGTAATGTTTTTTGGATTCAATTTTGTTGATTTGTACTCTAATTTTTATTATTTTTCTGCTACTAGTTTTGGGTTTGGTTTGCTGTTGTTTTTCTAGATACTTGAGATGCATTGATAGCTCATTTATTTGGTACCTTTCCAATTTCTTGATGTACGCACCTATAAACTTTCCTCTTAACACTGCTTTTGCTGTATCCCATAAATTTTGATATGTTATGTTATTATCTTCATTTGCTTCCAGAAAGTTTTTTATTTCTCTTTGGTTTCTTCTACGACCAATGTTCATTCAGGAGCATGTTGTTCAGTACACATGTGTTTGCATTTGCTCTGGAGATTCCTGAGTTGCTGATTTCCAGCTTCATTCCATCGTGATCTGAGAAGATGCATGGTATGATTGTGATTTTTTTGAATTTGCTGAGACTTCCTTTATGGCCTAGTATGTGGTCAGTCCTAGAAAAAGTTCCATGCACTTCTGAGAGGAATGTGTATTCTTTAAGTGTAAGATGAAAAGTTCTGTAGTTATATGTTAGGTCCATTTGGTCTATAGTGTCGATTAAATCTGCTGTTTCCTTATTGATTTTCTGTCTGGTTAATATGTCCATTGCTGAAAGTAGAGTATTGAAGTCCCCCTATACTATTGTATTGGAGTCTAAGTCTCCCTTTAAGTCCCTTAACAGATCTTTTAAATAAACCAGTGCCCTGTAATTAGGTGCATATACATTGATAATCGTTATATCTTCCTGTTGAATTGATCCCTTAATCATTATATAGTGCCCCTCTTTGTCTCTTTTAACAGTTTTTGTGTTAAAGTCTATTCTGTCTGATATTAAGGTGGCTACACCAGCTCTTTTTTTTGGTTTCTGTCAGCATGGAATATCTTTTTCCAACCTTTCACTTTCAGTCTGCGTCTGTCTGTTGGTAAGGTGTGTTTCTTTTAGGCAGCAAATAGATGAGTTTTATGTTTTAATCCATTCAGCCAGTCTGTCTTTTAACTGGAGAGTTGAGGGCTTTTACATTCAATTTGACTATTGATAATCAGTGACTTGCCCTGCCAATTTTCTAAAGATATTCCTAATTTATACATTGAACTTCCTTTGATATTTTACTGAGAGATTTTCTTCCTTTACCTTCTTTAGTATTAATGGCCATGTTTCTGTGTTTCTGTGTGTAACACATCTTTAAAAAATAAACATCTTTTGCAGGGCTGCACGTGTGGTGACATATTCTTTCAATTTCTGTTTGTTATGAAAGGTCTTTATTTCACCTTTATTCACAAATGAGTGCTTTGCAGGGTATAATATTCTAAGATGACAGTTTTTTTTTCTCTTAGTACTTGGGCTATATCTCGCCATTTTCTCCTAGCCTATAGTGTTTCTGATGAGAAGTCCGCTGTGAGTCTAATTGGAGATTCTCTGAGAGTAATCTGGTATTTCTCTCTTGTACATTTTAGAATCTTGTCTTTATGTTTCACTGTGGTGAATTTGATTATAATGTGTTATGGCAAGGATCTTTTCTGGTCATGTGTATTGGGAGTTCTGTGTACTTCCTGTACTTAGACATCTCTTTCTTTCTCCAAACCTGGGATATTTTCTGCTAGTATTTCACTAAAAAGGCCTTCTAATCCTTTCTCCTCTCCATGCCTTCAGGAACTCCTAGAACCCGAATGTTGGGGTTTTTGTAATAATATCCTGTAGATTTCCAACAATACTTTTTACATTTCTAATTTCTTGTCTTTGGTTTGACTGTATACTTTCCTGTGCTCTGTCTTCTAAGTCCAATATTCTCTCTTCTGTCTCACTGATTCTGTTTTTAAGGCTCTCCACTGCATTTTTCATTTGTTCTATTGAATTCTTCATTTCCTTTTGATTTCTCTTCAGTATTTCAATTTCATGTTCTATTGAATTCTTCATTTCATTTTGATTCCTCCTTAAGATTTCAGTTTTATGAGAAAGATTTTCTTTCATGTCCTGCATGTTTTTCAATTGTTTGTGCATTTGCTTTTGATTACTTCTATGTATTCTTATAATCAATTTTTTGAACCCCATTTCTTGCATTTCTTCTATCTCATCATCTTCCTAATCTAGTATTGAAGTGTCATGTTCTTTTGGGAGTGTCATGTTGTCTTCCTTCTTCCTTCTTGTTTCTTGGATTGCTGTGTTTGTTGTTCGGCATTTGTGGATAACCCATTGGTTGTTTCTTCTTCTTCTTCTTCTTCTTCTTCTTCTTCTTCTTCTTCTTCTTCTTCTTCTCCTTCTCCTTCTCCTTCTCCTTCTCCTTCTCCTTCTCCTCCTCCTCCTCCTCCTCCTCCTCCTCCTCCTCCTCCTCCTCCTCCTCCTCCTCTTCCTTCTTCTTCTTCTTCTTCTTCTTCTTTTTTCCACTGTGGTGCCATTTATCATTCTACTATGACTCTGTAGATAAGTGGACTGTCTGTTTTCAGTGAATCTCTAGAAGCTTGTAGTGGGTGTGGTCAGAGACCTCTGTTCAGTTCTCCAGAATTAAGTGTGTCCCAAAGGTGACACACCCATGTTTGGCATGGTAAATCTTCTTTCTCTTTCTTTTAATCAGAAGGGAAGCATATTCTGCTTAGCTGAGCTCTCCTCAATGGAGACTAGTGGGTATAATATTTGTCTGATCTGTCCCAAGAATCACACATAGGATCTGTGTAGTACTCAGTATAAGTTCAGATTCTCCAGCAATGTCTCTCACCAGGTAACCAGAAACCCCCAAGCTTGTGGTGTTTCCCACTGAGACTACTCAAAGTCCCAGCCTCACAGTGAGTTCTCCCACACACCCTCAGTTTTTTTTTCACAATGCTGGTTCAGAAGCTGCACACAGTCACAAGCTCCTAGCTCCCTGTTATTTCTCCCTACCAGAGTCAGGAGACTCCACTCAACTGATTGCTGAGTGCAGACACAAGCTGGTGCAGCTGTTACATATGTCCAAAATGGTGCCCTCTCTATCTGCTTGTCACAGTACAGCTTTATAAATTGATCAGAGAGAGAAATTTGTCCTTTTTTTTTTCTTTCCGCTCTAGTTTGGCTGGTGCACTTTCCCTCATGGGGCTTCAAGCCTAGTTCCCTTGAGGCTCTTCCTGCAGCTCTTTCAGGAGTGACTTGGGCTACTGTGGTCTTCTCTCACCTCACTTTCTAGTGCTGGTGTGTAGGCTCTCAGCTGCTGGAGTCCCAAGTTATGGGTGCCCATGCCCTCAATGTAGGTCCACCGTATCCCTTTAATTTTGGTAGAGCTTCCTCTGCAGTTTTTTCCCTCTTTCCTGAAACTACACTATCTCCACTTTTTAAAATCATCTTCTCTTGGGCTAGGGCAGTAAGCTCCCTCCCTACTCCGCCATCTTGGAACCCTCCATATGAATTTCAACATCATTTTTCTTTTTTCTTTTTTTTTAAGATTTATTTATTTGAAAGACAGAGTTACAGAGAGAGGTGTAGACAGAGAGAGAGGTCTTCCATTTGCTGGTTCACTCCCTAGATGGCAGCAATGGCTGGAGCTGTGCTAATCCAAAGCCAGAGCCAGGAGCTTCTTCCAGGTCTCCCACGTGGGTGCAGGGGCCCAAGTACTTGGGCCATCTTCTACTGCTATCCCAGGCCATCGCTGAGAGCTGGATTGGAAAAGGAGCTGCCAAGACTTGAACCCATGCCCATATGGGATGTCAGCACTTCAGGTCAGGGTTTTAACCCATGCACCACAGCACTGGCCCTCAACATTATTTTTTCTATATCTGAGAAGAATATCTTTGTTATTCTGATTATTATTGCATTGAATCTGTACATTGTTTCATTAGTATGTCATTTTGATGATATTGATTCTTCCAGTCCATGAACATAGAAGATTTTTCCATTTATTTTTGTATATTTTTTCTGTTTCTTTCTTTAATGTTTTGTAATTCTCATTGTAGAGATCTTTGACATCCTTTGTTAAATTTACTTCAAGGTTTTTGATTGTTTTGGTAGCTATTGTGAATGGGATTGATCTTAGAAGCTCTTTCTCAGCTGTGGCATTGTCTGCGTATACAAAGGTTGCTCTTTTTTCTTTCATCTTTTTTTTAAACCCTTAATAATTTTTATTTGGTAGGTAGAGTTAAGGACAGGAAGGTGGAGAGACAGAGAGAAAGTTCTTCCTTCCGTTCACTCACTTCCTAAATGACTGCAATGGCTGGAGCTGTGCCGATCTGAGGCCTGGAACCAGGTGCTCCTTCCTGGTCTCCCATGTAGGAGCAGGGGCCCAATCACATCAGCTATCTTCTACTGCTTTCCCATGCCACAGCAGAGAGCTGGGTTGGAAGAAGAGCATCAGGGATTAGAACTGGTACCCATATGGGATGCCAGCACTGCAGGTAGAGGATTAAGCCACTGTGCCACGGCACCTTCCCCAGGCTCTTGGTTTTTGTGTGTTGATTTTATATCCCTCTACATTTCCAAACTCTTCTATGAGTTCCAATCATCTCTTAATGGAGTCTTTTGGATTCCCTATGTATAGGATCATATCATCTGCGAATAGGGATAATTTGTCTTCCTCCTTCCCAATTTGTATCCCTTTGATTTTTTTTCATGTCTAGTGGCTCTGGCTGGACCTTCCAGGACTATATCAAAAAGCTGTGGTGGGAGTGGGCACCCTTGTTTGGTTCCAGATCTCAGTGAGATTACTTCCAACTTTTCTGCATTCAGTAGGATTCTGGCCATGGGTTTGTCATAAATGGCCTTGATTGTGTTGAGAAATGTTCCTTCTATTCCCAGTTTGCTTAAGGTTGTCATCATGAAAGGGTGTTGTATTTTGTCAAATGCTTTCTCTGTGTCTATTGAAATAATGATATGGTTTTTGTTCTTCAGTTTATTTATGTGATGTATCACATTGATTGCTTTGTCAATGTTGAACCATCCCTGCATACCAAGAATAAATGCCACCTGGTCTGATGTGTTGTTGGATTCAATTGGCTAGTATTTGGTTGAGGATTTTTCCATTTATGTTCATTAGAGAGATTTGACTGTCGTTCTCTTTCTCTGTTGTATCTTTTTCGGGTTTAGAAATTAAGGTGATGCTGGCTTCCTAGACAGAATTTGGTTGGATTCCCTCCCTTTTGATTGTTTTAAATAGCTTGAGAAGCATTGGAGTTAGTTCTTCTTTAAATGTCTGGTAGAATTCAGCAGTGAGGCCATGTGGTTCTGGGCTTTTCTTTGTTGGGAGAGATTTGAGTTCTGTCTTGGTTACTGGTCTACTTAGGATTTCTATATCTTCATGGCTCTATTTAGATAGGTCATATGTACCCAGGAATCTGTCTGTTTCTTCTGGATTTCCCATTTTGTTGGTGTACTGCTCTTCATAATAATTTCTGATAATTCTTTTTATTTCTGTGGTGTCTGTTGTCACATTTCCTTTTTCATCTCTCATTTTATCAATTTTGGTCTTCTCCCATCTTTTTTTGGCTTGTGTGTCAATTTTGTTTATTGTTTCAAAAAACCAGCTCTTTATTTTTTGATCTTTTATATGGCTTTTTTTGGTTTCAATTTTGTGGATTTCTTTTCTAATTTTAATTATTACTTTTATCCTACTTGTTTGGGTTTGGTTTCCTGTTGTTGTTCTAGGTCCTGGAGACACATTGATAGCTCATTTATTTGGTACCTTTTCAATTTCTTGATGTAGGCTCCAACTGATATAAACTTTCTCCTTAACACTGCTTTTGCTGTATCCATAAGTTTTGATATGTTATATTGTCATCTTCATTTATTATATTGTCATCATCATTTGTTTCCAGAAATTTTTTTATTTCTCTTTTGATTTCTTCAATGACCCACTGCTAGTTCAGGAGCATGTTGTTCAGTCTGCATGTATTATCATATGTTCCTGGTATTCCTGAGTTGTTGATTACCAACTTAATTCCATCCTGGTCTGAGAAGATGCATGGTATGATTTCAATATTTTTGAATTTGCTGAGACTTGCTTTATGGCCTAGCATGTGGTCAGTCCTAGAGAAAGTTCCATACACTGCTGAGAAAAATGTGTATTCTGTGGCTGTAGGGTGGAAAGCTCTGCAGATATTTTTTAGGTCCATTTGGTCTATAGTGTCGATTAACTCTCTTGTTTCCTAACTGATTTTCTGTCTGGTTGATCTGTCCATTGTTAAAAGTGGGGTATTGAAATCTCTCATTACTACTGTATTTGAGTCTATGTCTCCCTTTAAATCCATTAAAATTCCTTTTAAATAGTCAATTCCCTGTAATTAGGTGCATATACATTTATAATAGTCACATTTTCCTGGTTAATTGATTCCTTAGTCATTATATAGTGCCCTTCTTTCTCTCTTTAAATAGTATTTGTCTACAAGTCTATTTTGTCTAATATTAGAATGGCTACACCAGCTCTTTTTTTGGTTTCTGTTAGCATGGATTTTCTTTTTTTTTAAAAAACTTTTATTTAATAAATATAAATTTCCAAAGTACAGCTTATGGATTACAATGGCTTTCCCCCCACCATAACTTCCCTCCCACCCACAACCCTCCCATCTCCCACTCCCTCTCCCATTCCATTCACATCAAGATTCATTTTCAATTCTCTTTATATACAGAAGATCAATTTAGTATAAATTAAGTAAAGATTTCAACAGTTTACACCCACACAGAAACACAAAGTGTAAAATACTGTTTGAGTACTAGTTATAGCGTTAATCACATTGTATACAACACATTAAGGACAGAGATCCTACATGAGAAGTAAGTGCACAGTGACTCCTGTTGTTGACTTAGCAAATTGACACTCTTGTTTATGGCATCAGTAATCACCCTAGGCTCTTGTCATGTGTTGCCAAGGCTGTGGAAGATGTTGAGTTTGCTGACTCCAATATTACTTAGACAAGGTCATAGTCAAAGTGGAAGTTCTCTCCTCCCTTCAGAGAAAGGTACCTCCTTCTTTGATGGCCCATTCTTTCCACTGGGATCTCACTCGCAGAGATCTTTCATTTAGCTTTTTTTTGTGGATACTAAGATGAGAATCATAATATTTATTGTATACTATGTGCATAACTACATACAAAAAAATTTCATAATAACTTCTATTCAAACTCAGCACATCTGATTTTTCATGATTACCAACAGCCAAATTTTTTTCTTTTTTTTAGCTTTTATTTAGTAAATATAAATTTCCAAAGTACAGTTTATGGATTACAATGGCTTCCCCCCCATAACTTACCTCCCACTCACACCCCTCCCATCTCCCACTCCCTCTCCCATTCCATTCACATCAAGATTCATTTCCAATTCTCTTTATATACAGAAGATCGATTTAGTATATATTAAGTAAAGATTTCATCAGTTTGCACCCACACAGAAACACACAATGTAAAATACTGTTTGAGTACTAGTTATAGTGTTAATCACATTGTACAACACATTAAGGACAGAGATCCTACATGAGGAGTAAGTGCACAATGACTCCTGTTGTTGACTTAGCAAATTGACACTCTTGTTTATGGTATCAGTAATCACCCTAGGCTCTTGTCATGAACTGCCAAGGCTGTGGAAGCATGTTGAGTTCGGTGACTCCAATCTTACTTAGACAAGGCCATGGTTAAAGTGGAAGTTCTCTCCTCCCTTCAGAGAAAGGTACCTCCTTCTTTGATGGCCCATTCTTTCCACTGAGATCTCACTCGCAGACATCTTTCATTTAGGTCATTTTTTTTTTTTTTTGCCAGAGTGTCTTGGCTTTCCATGCCTGAAATACTCTCATGGGCTCTTCAGCCAGATCTGAATGTCTTAAGGGCTGATTCTAAGGCCAGAGTGTTGTTTAGGGCATCTGCCATTCTATGAGTCTGCTGTGTATCCCGCTGCCCATGTTGGATCGTTCTCTCCTTCTTAATTCTATCAAATAGTATTAGCAGACACGAGTCTTGTTTGTGTGATCTCTTTGACTCTTAGACCTATCATTATGATCAATTGTGAACTGAAATTGATCACTTGGACTAGTGAGATGGCATTGGTACATGCCACATTGATGGAATTGAATTGGAATCTCCTGGCACATTTCTAACTCTACCATTTGGGGCAAGTCAGATTGAGCATGTCCCAAATTGTGTATCTCCTCCCTCTCTTATTCCCACTCCTATATTTAACAGAGATCACTTTTCAGTTAAATTTAAACACCTAAGAATAATTGTGTGTTAATTACAGAGTTCAACCAATAGTATTAAGTTTCAGTTTGTGTGCATCTTTGTTGGTGGGAAGTGTTTCTTGTAGGCACTAGATAGATGGGTTTTGTTTTTTAATCCATTCAGCCAGTCTATGACTTATAACGGGGAGTTGAGACCATTTACATTCAGGGTGACTATTGTTAAGTACTGACTTTGCCCAGTCATATTTCCATTAATATCCCTATCTTTTATATAAAACTTTTATTTAATAAATATAAATTTTGAAAGTACAACCTTTTTAAGATTTATTTTTTATTTATTTGTAAGTCAGAGTTACACAGAGAGAGGAGAGGGAGAGGGAGAGGGAGAGGGAGAGGGAGAGGGAGAGAGAGAGGGAGAGGGAAAGGGAGAGAGAGAGAGAGGTCTTCCATCCAATGGTTCACTCCACAATTGGTTGCAACAGCCAGGGCTGCACTAGTCTGAAACGAGGAGTCAGGAGTTTCTTCCAGGTCTCCCATGTGGGTTCAGGGGCACAAGGACTTGGGCCATCTTCTACTGCTATCCCAGGCATCACTGAGAGCTGGATCAGAATTGGAGCAGCTGGGTCTCAAACTGGCACCTTTATGGTATGCCAGCACTTCAGGCTAGGTTGTTAACCCCCTGCACCACAGCACCAGCCCCTTGAAAGTACAACTTTTGAATTAAAGCAGTTCTTCCCCCCATAACCATTCTCCCACTCACAAACCATCTGATCTGCTACTCCCTCTCCCATTCCATTCTTTAGTAAGATTCATTTTAATTATCTTTATACATAGAAGATCAACTCTATACTAAGTAAAGATTTCAACAGTTTGCACCAACACAGACACACAAAGTTTAAGGTACTGTTTGAAGACTAGTTTACTGTTAATTCTCATAGTACAACACATAGAGGTCCCACATGGGGAGCAAGTGCACAGTGACTCCTGTTGTTAGTTTAACAATTGACACTCTTATTTATGATGTCAGTAATCACCCAAGGCTCTTGTCATGAGCTGCCAGGGCTATGGAAGCCTCTTGAGTTCACAAACTTTGACCTTATTTAGACAAGCCCATAGTCAAAGTGGAAGTTCTTTCCTCCCTTCAGAGAAAGGTACCTCCTTCTCTGATGGCCTGTTCTTTGCACCAGGATCTCACTCACAGAGATCTTTCATGTAGGTCATTTTTTTGCCACAGTGTCTTGGCTTTCCATGCCTGAAATACTCTAATGGGCTTTTTAGCCAGATCTGAATCTCTTAAGGTGTGATTCTGAGGCCAGAGTGTTGTTTAGGAATATCCCTATTTTTAACTCTTGGTTTCCTTCATATTTTGACTGGGCAATTTTCTGCCTTCACCTTCTTTTGTGTGCCCTTGGGTTTATGTGTGTAGCACATCTTTGAACACGTTTTTTAGGAATGGGAGGGTAGTTACAAATTCTTTCAATTTCTGTTTTTTTTTTTTTTTTTGGGAGTTCTTTATTTCACCTCATTCATTAATGAGAGCTTAGCAGGGAACTGTACTCTGGGTTTACAGTTTTTTCTCTTAAGACATAAATATATCATGCCATTCTCTCCTCGCTTGAAGGGTTTCTGATGAGAAGTCAGTTGTGAGTCTAATTGAAGATCCTCTGAAATTAGTCTAGCGTTTCTCATGCACATTTTAGAATCTTTTCTATAAGTTATACTGTGGAGTGTTTTACTACAATATGTCATGGTGAAGATCTTTTCTGGCTGTGTCTATTGAGAGTTCTGATGCTTCTCGTACTTGGATATTCTTTGTTTCCCCAAATTGGGGAAGTTTTCTATTATTATTTCATTAAAAAGGCCTTCTAATCCTTTCTTTCTTTCTATGCCTCCAGGAACTCATAGGACCCATATGTTGGGTCATTTGATAGTTATCTTGTAGATCTCAAACAGTGTTTTTTAGTTTTCTAATTTCTTCTTTTTTTTTTTTGTTGGTCTGACTGTAAAATTTCCAGAAATTTATCTTCTAGTTCTTATATTCTTTCTTCTGTCTCACCTTCTCCGCTGTTAAGACTTTCCACTGCATTTTTTAGTTGATCTATTGAATTCTTCATTTCTAGTATTTCATTCTGATTTCTCTTTAATATTCAATTTGATGGGAAAAATTCATTTAGACTGTGAATTTTCTTCTGATTGCTTCTAAACAATCTGATGATTATTTTGCTGAATTCCATTTCTGGCATATCCTCAATCTCTTTATCTTCTTCACTTTATACTATTGATGTGTTTTAGAGTTCCTTTGTGGGGCTCATAGTTGTCTTCCTTATTCTAAAGTTTCTTGTTTTTCAGCATTTGTGCAGTTTTTTTTTTGCCTGGTTGCTTTTATCTTTGTTTTGTGTCTTTTTGGCTTAGTGGGGTGTCTACTTTCAGTGAGTACCAACAGGTGTGTGCTGTATCCAGCCTGGTTGCTCTGTTCAGTATTCTAGGGTGGAGCAAGTATACAAGGAAGGCCCTGTGGTCCTTTGAAGCTCTGCTCTGGTTTTCTAGATAGAAGAGGGTGTTTGCCTCTGTTAGTGTGACCTGCACTTTTCACAGCTGTGAGACGCCCCAGTGTGTTCAGCACTAGTTTACATTGTTTAATGCACTTTTGATCGTGACATTTTTCCTGTGAGCAGGGTTAACTCTGTTATGAGCTGCTATAGGTGTGCGGGCTGTGGACATGTGAGTGGAGTTCCCCCACCACCACCCACCTACTGGAACCCAGCTCACTAGTGGTGGTGGGCGGGTATGAGTTTTCCATAGGCGGGACTTCCTTTTCCATACAACTTGTATGGAGGAGGAAGGTGTTCATCTGAATTGTGTCCCTCACTGTTTGGGTGGGGGATGAGGCAACTCTCACTATTGCTGAGGGCACACAAACTGGGAGGCTGGAGTGGCAGCTACCTGCCTGTGTTCAAAACTAAAAACAAAACATTAAAAAAAGGAAACAAAGAAGCAGAATGGTTTCTCCTAGCTGGCTGCCAGTCCCTGCAGGGTTCCGGGATGGGTGGAGGGAGGTAAGCCACTTCCCTATTTGTTTATTTGTTTGTTTTTTTCCTGTGTGGAACTTCAAAAACAGTTCACCAAGCACTCCCTCCTGCTGCTATCTGCAGTTCCGTGGACCGAGGATTCCGCTCTCACCTGGTCTGCTTGCACTGGTGCTCTCCTCCTGGGGTCCAAGACTCTACTGTGTGTGTGGATTTTTTTTTTTTTTTTTGCTCTATCGGAGCAATCTGGACCACCTCTACTGTTCTCGCTGGGTTTCCTGTAGCGAATTTTCCACAGCTTTATCTCAGGAGTATATTTTCTCTCCTTTTTAAATGTTAATTTTCCCCATGCATGTGATTCAGACCATCCTGTCGCTACTCCGTCATTTTTTCTCTCTTTTATTAAAAAAAAGCTGAAGTCAGCCACTCTGATGTGGAACATGGGTATCTCAACTGCAAGCTCCACAAACTTGCATTTTTTTAAAGATTTATTTGAAAGACAGAGTCATAAAGAGGAAGAGGCAGAGAGAGAGAGAGAGAGAGAGAGAGAGAGAGAAATTTCATCCGCTGGTTCACTCCCCCAATGACAGAAATGGCCGGAATTGCACCTATCTGAAGCCAGGAGCTCAGCACTTCCTCTGGGTCTCCTACTTGGCTGCATGTGTCAAAGGGCTTGGGCCATCTTCCACTGCTTTCCCAGGCCATAGCAGAGAGCTGAATTGGGAGTGGAGCAGCTAGGACTCAAACCATTACCCATAAATAAACATATTATTAAAAATTATTTGAAGGCACTGGTGCTGTGATGTAATGAGTTAAGCCATTGCCTACAGTGCCCGCATCCATTGTGGACACTGGTTCTAATCCCATCTACTTCACTTCCAGTCCAGTCCCCTGAAAATACATGTGGGAAAGCAGCAGAGAATGACCCAAGAGTTTGTGCCCCTGCACCGTGGGAGACCAGGAGGAAGATCCTGGCTCCAGGTTTTGGCCTGTCCCAGCTCTAGGTGTTGGGGCCATTTGGGGAGTGAACCAACAGATTGAAGACCCCTCTCTTTCTCTCTCTCTCTTTCCTCTCTTCCATGTCCCCTACCCCCACTCTATCTTTCAAGTAAATAAAATAAATCTTTTTAAAAGTCACATTGAAATAAGCATCTAGTGAAGTTTGCCTCCGATAATGAGAACATTTCATCTTCTGGTAGCAGTGAGGGAAGGAACACGATAAGGGAGATGCTGAGGCAGTGTAGGGTCACTGTGGTGACATGAGGAGCTGCATGCTCTGTCCCTGTGTAGTGTGTCCTTCTCTGCTCTGGATGGTCAGGGATGTGGACTGTGAGAAACAGAGTCAAGGCCCCCTCTAAGGTGAAGGCAGCCTGGGCAGCAGGTACACAGGGAGCCACCTTATAGAATCTGTGTCTCTATCAGACTTATTTATAAAGGTGATGATGGTACAGTCTTTTCTTACCATACACACTTTCTCTGCTGAGTTTATGTATCATGTATTTTAATATAAATATTCTGGGTCTTTTGCCCATTTGTTTTGTAAGAGCCAACACCATTATTACATTAAAAACTAATTATTTCTAAGCAAGTTCACAACAGGAAAAATGTCTGATCCTTACTTATGAAATCAAAACAATTCCTAACATACATTTCTTGTAAAAATCAAGTGAATTGTACGTTGATATCTATTAAATAGTATTTGATGTGTTGTGCTCTCAAAAACTAATCCTGTTTTCTCCTCCCATTCCTTCTCCCTCTTTTTGTTCTCCTCCTGCTCTTCCTGTTTGTCACATGCAACAGTTATGGTCCAGAACTTTACAGTTTATTTGACAATTAATGTCTTGGTGGAAAACAAGTAAATTAAACGTTCACTTTCTTCCTAGGTCACATGGACCAGTCCCATCATATTATCTGATTTTGTTTCCTATCAAGCAAATAAACCAAGATGGAAATGCAAATTTCTCTCAATGAACCTGTGCAAGTGTGTATGGTGGTCACAAACTTATCATCACATAGATAGGAGAAATGTATTTTACTTATTACTGTAAACCTCTAATCCTGTGCCTGTGTCCCCTGCTCCCACGATGCCTTCCCTGTGCCAGTACAGCAAATTTCTCTCCCTGAGGACTACTCAGACTCTGACTGTGGATGGAGCCTTTGCTTTGGTCAGCACCTGCCTCTCTCCTCCCCAGGGATGAGCATGGAGGTGGAGGAGATGCAGAGGCCTTGGGCAGTCGGGGAGAGGCTTCCTGTGCTCTGTCCTTCCAGGTGCTCATGTAGGGGAGGAGGGGCTCGGCTGGTCCTTCAGCACCTGTGTTGTCAGCTGAGGAAGGGCAGGGGCAGTTCCTGTCCCATCATTGGGTGCACTGTTTGCGACTATGCTCCATGACAGTCGAGTTCATGGTCTGGTGACTTGGTTTTGAATGGGAAATGGATGCACTGTGTGGCTTTTCCTCCATCCCAGAGCTTTCTTTGCCCACCGGTTCTCTGGGCACCTCTGAGTCCCTCCATGTCCCACCACAGTATGTGGGAATTTCTGGGTGATGATTTTCCCTGTGCAGGTGACAGGAGTCCTCATGCTCTCTCCAGATACCTTCTCCTGCCAGTTCCCCTCCTCCATGCTGGGCGTAGCTCCTGAGCACCTGTGATCACAGTAGGTATCTGTCTGTTGACATAAGAAGACCTCAGCCTTGGTGGCTTCTACCACACACTGACTGTCTTACAGCTCTGTAGGTCAGAAGTTGGAGACAGGTCTCACTGGGCTAAAACCCATGCAAGTCTGCATCCCCTCTGCTGGCTCTTGTTTCTCCAGCATCAGAACCCACTTGCACACCTAAGTTCTTGGCCCCATTGCTCTGTCTTGCAGCCAGATATGTAGGCATCTTCCCAACTCTGCTCAGCTCTTCATATACACTTCTATGGCACACACAGGTTTGCAGGTTCTGTGATTTTAAGATTCACATGATTAAATTGGGCTCACGTGGATCATCCATCGAGCTATACAACCTTCAAGGTCCTTAACCTGTATCCCACCTGCAAAGCTCCCTTTCCTGTTAGGTGACTGAGTCACAGATTCTAAGAATTAGCACACTGATATCTCTAGAATCTTCCTCTAGGTTCATATCAGCCAGTTGCAGCCACCTCTCTCCACCTGTGGTTACAGGCAGCCTGCAAGTTCAGCTCAGTCAGTGCTTCTGATGTAAATAGAAGGGCTGGAAATTTTGATCTCCCCAAATTTTTCTTAAGAAAACCTGGCTCCATGAATTTTTGCGTCTAGGAATGTGAGAAGCATAATTTGAGAGTGAAACCTGGGAAATGCCTTTTCTGTTTGGTCAGTGGCCATCCTCTCATCTCTGGGTGTCAAGCTTCATGATTGGGGAAAGACTAAGGTGTGTGTGTGTGTCAGTGTGTGTGTATGTGTGTGTGTGTGTGTGTGTGTGTGTGTGTGTAAGACAGAATGCATCAACTGAAGTTTCCCACACATTACCCCCATCACTCCCCCATCACTGTTTCAGAAGAGCAGGTGCTGGGCTGACCTGTGCAGTCTGTGCAGACCCCTCATACGTAATGTGTGTTCTCTTGTAGACTGGCGGAAGGAATGGTTCCAGGCCTGTGAGTGACTTCGTGCTCTTTCTGGGTGCTCCTCCTGTGGCCTCCATGGCTCTGACCTCTCCTTCAGTTCTCTGTGCTGGTACAGATGCTGGCACCATCAATGGTGGTGGGGAGGGGGCTGAAGTGACAGGAACAAAGCCAGGCTGGTCATCAAGGTCTCTGTGACACATCTCAATTCAGAGAGGTCTCCTGGTTCCTCCTCCTGCTTGGAAGCTTGCATCCCAAGGCCCTTATCTCAGGGGCCTTGCTCCTTCCCCATGCATCTAGGTGGGTCTGGGAGTTGTTGTGCATCCTTGTTATGGGGCAGGATGTGGCTTTGCATGAAGGGAAACTCTCCCTGCAGGGTCTGTCACTCTGATCCAAGGTCTGACCATTGTAGTCTTGTCATCTCTCCTGAAAAGACAAGCGTGACTGGGAAGTAAACAGGTGTGGGCTAGGATGACACCTGCAGCCCATTAGGCCTTGAGGACATCACATCAAGAAGATATTACTGGGAGGTGGAGATCAGGAGTAGGAAGATCAGCAAGTGGGTTGTAGGGGTCTGTAGGGAGCACGTGTCAAGGACAGGCTGGTATACACAGTTCACAGATGAGAATTTTTGGGCTATGTGGTTTTACAATACTACATTGCCCAGACTAAGCCTCAGCAGCTTTTAACCCTTAGGCAGGATCCGTGCAGGGTGGGGATTTTCCTGGACTACAGTGAGGGGGACGTCTCCTTCTACAACATGACTGACGGCTCCCACATTTTCTCCTTCCCCACAGCTTCCTTCTCTGGAACCCTATTTCCATGCTTCTTGCTTCGGGGAGACATGACCCTGAGAATCTGCTCCACAGAGGGGGGGGTCTGAGGGGCTCCCTGTGCCCCTTAGCAAGTCTCCTTCTTTGGAGGAGGCTGGGAGGCCCCCAGGGGAGGGGCTCAGCTCAGGCTCTGGAGTGGATGGAGCTCCCCCAGGGGCTGAGTCTCCATTGCTGCCCTGAGCCCCATAGGGGCCCTCACTGCCCCTGACTCCTCAGTGAGACTCTTGCTGGGGCTGAAGGCTCCTGGGACAAAACCTCTGGGGCAAGTCCTGGCCAGTCCAAGAGCTTTCTCATCTCGTGGTTATGAGAACTGCTGGTTCACGCCTGTGTGCAAACAGCAGAAGATGCAAGTTCACAGCTGTTTGAACTGGTTTAGGATAGGCTGAATTTTACTATGGGAATTTGCTTTTATATTTTTTGTCTTGAAACATTTTTATTGATTTTTAATTATCTTTGGATATGAATTGTGTTGAATTATCCAACTTGAATGTGGGCAGAGGGCCTAGAAGTTGAGAGGGGGTGCCCAGCTCTGTTCTGGGAGGGTTTGTTCTATTTGACTACAGAAGTTGGCCATCTAATATTTCCATGGATATGAGTGACTGATGGATTTTTAGGGGATCAGTATATAATGGTCTACTTCATTTAATTCCTTTCCTGGATGGAGGAAACACACATGATTTTCCACACTTCAGTAATTTCTGTTCCCAGTGAACAAACTGCTGTGTTAATTCAGGGAATCTAAGGGGAGGGCTTGGATTCCCTTCTGTGTCAACACTGCAGCTGTGGGAAGAAGAGAGCTGCTAGCAGGGTAGCAGTGGATGTCTGAGTAAGATGAAGATGAAGACGAGAATTTCCTGATTTAAGTTCAACTGCAGACAGCTCTGACCGTGAGCGTGGTTCTAGTTACTTAATGCATTGCCTGTTTATGATCCAAGTCCAGTTGTCACAGTGAGTGGGAAACCACAATAAACAAAGTGAAGCAGGACTGTAGAGGCCTCAGATTCTTCCAGCAAGGAGACGTCCATTCTTCCAGATAAAACACTTTGTCCAGGAAGGGGCTCATGGAGCAGGGTTCCTGATGCTGCTTGAGACCCCACGTCCCATGTTGGATGCCTGGCTGGGTTCCTGTCCTGGTTCTATTTCTGATTCTCACTTCCTGCTAATGCTCACTCTGGGAGGAAGCAGTGATGGCTGAAATAGTCGGACTCCTGCCACCCATGTGGGAACCTGGATTGAGTTCCTGTCTCTGTTTGCAGCCTTGTCCAGAAACTGTTGTTGTTTGCATTTGGAGAGGGAATCTGGAAGATCTCTGTCTTCATTTCAAATAAAATGAAAATGAAGAAAAATAAAAATATCTGACTGACTATCAATTCTGAGAGTGAGAGACATGAAAAGGGAAGTGGGAGAAGGAAGTGGTGGATCGCACCTCTGGCCTTGTAACCAGTTATACCAATAAGGAAGACAGGAGCTGCTATGGTTTCAATATTTGTGTTGCCAAGCTCAGTTGGGACTGCAGTCCTATAAGTTGTATATTAATGGTAATTAGGAGATGGAAACTTAATCATATTACTGTGTTTAGAGTTGAGGACTTTGTGAAGTGATTTGATTGGAGCAGGTTGTTAGGGCAGAGCCCCTGTGATTGAATCTTGGTGGATTTATGAGGGTGGGAAAGGGAGCACATGGACACAGAGCGACGTGGGGGATGCTGACATATTCTGATTTTCAAGGGCAGACCCTGTGAACGTCTGCATTGTGCTCTTTGGACTTTGGCTCCCCAGAGCTGTGAGCCAGAATAAACTTCTTGTCTTTGTCAAGTTTCTCTGCCTCAGGAATTTCATTATTTCAGCAAAAAGCTGACTAATTTTTATCTTTGCTTATCTGTGTATGCCTTTGCATATAGTAATTATTTTCTTCCTCTCTCCTTACACTTGTGATGTTATATGTAAGTTGCTTATGATATGATTTAAATTATAGTCTTTCACTCTCTCCCTTTTTAAAGAATTATTTATTTATTTAGAAGAGTTACAAGAGAAAGAAGGAAGAAATGTCTTCTATCGGCTGGCTCACTCCCCAAATTGCTGCACTGTCCTGACCTACAGCCATGAGCCAAGAGCTTCTACATCTCCTATGCGGTGTGGGGGTCCAAGCACTTGGACCATCTTCTACTGCTTTCCCAGGCCATAGCAGTGAGTTGGAAGGAAGTGGAGCAACTGGCCTCAAACCCACGCCAGTATGGGATTCCGGCACTGCAGGCAGTGGCTTTACCCACTATGCCACTGCTCGGCCTCTCCCTATAGTCTCTTATACTGAATATATTTACTTATTCTCATTTTAATTTGAAAGATATAGATATAGATATAGATATAGATATATACACATATGCACAGTTCACTCATTGCATTTGGGACTAGGCCAGGCCCATCTTGGCCTCCCCTGTCTGGCAGGGAATGAAGAACCCGCATATGTTACCTTCCTGGTTGTGTTGTAATGATACTGGGTCAGAGGCAGAGTAGCTGGTACTTGAACCATGCACTGTGCTGGGGGATTCTGTTGTCCTAAGCTTGGCTGCACCCAATGCCACCCTTCTGTCTTCTTAGAGCTTTTTTTCCTCATTTAGTAGTGAACCACATTTCTCTAGTTAATAGTTTTTAGGTTACATTTTCCTTGTTCAGGTGACTGATGTGGTTCCTGTCTCATGAGTGGACTCTTCCTGATGTAATCCTCTAAGCCACAGTGCAGCCCAGAGGAGGGGCTGAGCTGCTCACACTGTGTGGGAAAGGGGAGCTGAGGCACTCACACATTTATCAACATGCTTCACCCAAGAATGAGACCATACACACGTACTCTACAGGGTCCTTGCTTGGATTTTAAGCATTCTCAACATATTTAGATATTAGCTGTCTTACTTATCTCCATTCTATTTATCAAGTATCTTACATCACTACATTACTTTTGGGTTATCTATGCAAACACATTCTTTGAAAGAGACAGAAATAGCAGGCATGCAGATGATGTGTTTTATTTACCAAAAACAGGAGTGATCTTTTTAGCTAAGTGCACCAGCTGCCTAAATAGCTTCAGAAGCAGTGATTAAAGCCTTCACTGTTGTAGCACTTAGATTTATAAGTCACTTTTTTGTACATTTTGCAATGAATTTATTTTGGAAGTTAATATTGATCAAAGGTACCAGATGCTTTTCTGAGTATCCCAAAGTCTATCGTTTTGTTGCCCATAAGATGTTTGCCACTTTACTCCTCTTACTCAGTGTATTTATTTTCATTTTAAAAAGGATTTATTTTGTTTATTTGAAAGTCAGAGATGGGGGGGTGGAAGGGGGTGAAGAGAGAGAGAGAGAGAGAGAGAGAGAGAGAATCCTCCATCCTCCCCAAATAGCACCAACAAGGATGCTAGGCCAGGCTGAAACCAGGAGCCAGGAGCTTTTTCAGGTTCTCCCATGTGGCTACCAGGGACCAAGTACTTGGGCCATCCTCGGGCTCTTTCCCAGGCACATAGGCAGGGAGCTGGATTAAAAGTGAAGCAGCTGATTTTTTCAACCAGAGCCCTTATGGGATGCTAGTGTTGCATGAGAAGGTTAATGTATTGGGCCACAATTACAACCCCAGTGTATTTATTTTCAAATGCCCTTCCTGATGGACAATACACAGTCTATTCTTCCAAACACTCCCTGAAGTAGCTCACAATTGTACCAGTTTCATCACTCACTAGTTAAAGGAATAAATACTTTGATTTCTATCTTTGCTTAGAGTCTTATTTATGGCCTTATAAAAATTGTACAATATTTTCCTACATTTAAAAAACATAGAGGAGGAGTGAGGAAGGTGATGATGAAGCCAGAACTAAGAGGCTGAGTAGGAACAGGGGGGATTGTGTGGAGAGAAGGACAGAGGGAGAACCTGAGGGAAATGGGTGTGAGGGAGTGTGGGGAGCAACTCGGACTAGACTAAGTTACTGGAATTAAGACTTATTCTATGCATCTGCTCTCCCACAATATGGTGCTGGGAGAGGAGGAAACAGCTTCTACACAGCTGCCTCTCACCAACTTGACAAGCTGCAGGAGCTGCTCCTGATTGGAGGAGAGCAGCGTGCTCAGCGTGTGGGTGGCAGAGTTGGGATTGGTGGAAGAGGACTATAAAGGAGGAGAGAGACAACATGCACCGGGAACGCCTGAGGAACACCTGAGCAGCCCCTGAGAGAGCCGGCCGGCGGTGTGCCGCTCCCCCGCGGAAGTGGGGAAAGTGGCAGGGGGGCCCGCCCCTCCACGGAGGTGGAGGGACGGCAGCCAACCCTGGAAGAACCAGCAGCAAACCCGGGGAGGGCCGAGCAGACAAAAGAGCAGTGCAGGGTCCTGTGTCGTTCCTCCGCGAAGAGGGGGAGTGACAAGGGAGGAACTGTGCAGAGTGCAGGGCACTGGGGCGACTGGGGCAGGACAGCACTTGGCCAGCACTGAGGGAGCTGGGAGGCTCTGCCCACTGCAGAAACTGACCTGAGATTTGCAAGGGGACTCCTTGAGGGATGAATTCAGGGGAGAGAATGATATCACAGGCTTCTTTCAATGTGATAGATTTATTTTTTCCTTTGAAAAGAAGTGATGATTTTATTTTTATTTACTTGTAAATAAAATAGGAAGAGGTAGAGAGAGAGAGAGAGAGAATATGACAATGCTCTTCCACCCACTGGCACACTCCTGGAACAGCCAGTCAGCCAGTGCTGGGCCAGGCTGAAGCCAGGAGCAGGAACTTCATTCAGGTCCCCACATGGGTGTCAGGGTCCCAGCACTTGAGTCCTCATCTGCTGCCTCCCAGAATGCATTAGCAGGAAGCTGAATCAGAAGCAGAGCAGTTGGGACTCAAGGCAACTCTTGGATATGAGTTTTGGGTTTCCAAGCTGTGGGTTACCCCACAAGGTCATAGTGGATGCTCCTTATTCCATTTAAATAAAGTGATGTCTTGAGTTTTTCTGAAGTCTGAACATAGTCAATGCTTCTGTTTGTTTTTTCCTTCTTACTTGTCAGCAGGTGTCTTATGAGGTGTTTTGGTCCTTTCCTGTCCTTCTGTCTGAGTAATTGTCTTCCTGGCAGAGGCTCAGTCTCCTGTCTCCAGTGTCATTCTCAAGAATCCTTTCTGAATGGACCATCGAAGAAGGAGGTACCTTTCTCTGAAGGGAGGAGAGAACTTTCACTTTGATTATGAACTTGTCTCAAAAAGGTCAGTTTATGAACTCAAAAGGCTTCAATAGCCTTAGCAGCTCATGACAAGAGCCTAGGGTGATTACTGACATCATAAATAAGAGTGTCAATTGTTAAATCAACAACAGGAGTCACTGTGCACTTACTCCCCATGTAGGATCTCCGTCCTTAATGTGTTGTACTATTCAAATTAATGGTATAACTAGTCTTCAAACAGTACTTTAAAGTTTGTGTGTCTATGTGGGTGCAATTTGTTGAAATCTTTACTTAGCATATACTAAGTTGATCTTCTGTATATAAAGATAATTGAAAATGAATCTTTCTTTTTTGACAGGCAGAGTTAGACAGTGTGAGAGAGAGACGGAGAGAAAGGTCTTCCTTTTCTGTTGGTTCACCCCACAAATGGCCGCTACAGCCAGTGCACTGCACCAATCCAAAGCCAGGAGCCAGGTGCTTCCTCCTGGTCTCCCAAGCAGGTGCATGGCCCAAGCACCTGGACCATCCTCCACTGCCTTCCAAGGCCACAGCAGAGAGCTGGACTGGAAGAGGAGCAACTGGGACAGAATTCAATGCCCCAAACGGGACTAGAACCTGGGGTGCTGGCACTGCAGGTGGAGGATTAGCCAAGTGAGCCACGGCACTGGCCTGAAAATGAATCTTAATGAAGAATGGGTTGGGAGAGGGAGTAGGAGATGGGATGATTTGCGGGTGGGAGAGTGGTTATGGGGGGAAAATCTGCTATAATCCAAAAGTTGTACTTTTGGAATTTATATTTATTAAGTAAAATTTTCCAAAAAAAAAAAAAAGAAAAAGAATCCTTTCCACCATTCTGTCTCCAGCTACTCAGTTTGGACAGCCGAGGTCTCACTCACCTGCCTTTTCTCCCTAGCAACTGCAAAATAAGACACACACCCTTGGCTTTGCGTCCACTCCTCAACAGTGCATTTGGTCTCAGCACTCCTCACTTCAAAGGACTCCCAGGGCTTGAGTGATTGACAGCCGTGATGTTGCTACAGATCACATCCACATCAAGGTAAGGATTATCATCAGCCCCTCCTGTGCCCCCTCAGTCACTGTCCAGCTCCAGATCCCAGCACGTGGTCATCACCACCCTCCTCTGCTGAGCACGTCCTTGGGGGAGCATTCATGGGAAACACAAGTATCCAAGTTCTGTACATTCAGAGACGTCTGTCCATAGATTCTTTCCTCAAATGTCCTTGTCACAAATTTTCCAAATCTTCCTTCCAGGGGTCAGCGCTGCGAAATAGTAGTAAAGTCATCGCCTGCAGTGCCAGCATCCCATATGGGTATAGCTCATGTCCCAGGTGCTCCACTTCTGATCCAGCTCTCTGCTGTGGCCTGGGAAAGCAGTGGAAGATGGCCCAAGTCCTTTTGCCTCAGCACCATGTGGGAGACCCGGAAGAAGCTCCTGGCTTCAGATTGGCCCAGCTCCAACAATTGCGACCAACTGGGGTGTGAAAAGGTGGATGGGTGATGTCCCTCTTTCTTTTGTCTTCCTCACCTTGTCTCTCTGTGAAACTCTGACATTCAAATAAATAAATAAATCTTTAAAAAAAAAGTTCCTTTCAACTACTAGGCTATCCCATCATACTATCAGTCACAGCCTGTGAACTGGCAAATACTCGCAGGCCTGGGTGTTTTTCCCCAGTCAAGTGAGCAGTCAGGTGCTCTTCACCCTGTGCTCACTGACGTCCCAGAAAGGGGCTGCAGTGCTGCCACTGCCCACTGGGTGGTGCCTGCCTGCGGTCAGAGCCATTTGTAAGTCAGGCTGAGCCTTCTCTCCCCTGTCAGGGGATCCTAGGAGCTCCCCATGGGACCAGAGGCACAGACTGGGTGAGGAAAGGCAATGCTGTGTGAGGGAGGGGCCATGGGTGTTGGGCCGTGTCTTCCTGTGACTCAACTGTGAGTGCAGGGCCTGCTCAGTGGGTGCTGCATGCAGTACACTCTCCCATGTGATGATGGAGTGGGGCTGTGCATGCCCTACTGTGCAGCCTCTGAATCAGCTCACAGCCAGTGTGACAGTTTGAGAGAGAGAGAGAGAGAGAGAGAGAGAGAGAGAGAGAGAGAGACATAGAGAGAGAGAGATCGTCTATCCTCTGTTTCACTTCCAAAATGGCTGCAACAGCCAGGTCTGGGCCAGGTTGAAACCAGGAGCCAGGAGCTTCTCCCAGGTGTCCCATGTTGGAAGCAGGGGCCTACACACGTGGCCGTCTTACACTGCTTTCCCAGGCCATTAGCAGGGAGATGTAATGGACTTGGAGCAGATGGGACTGGAACTGGTGCCCATATGGGATTCTGGCATTGCAGGCAGACACTTTACCTGCTGCATCACAAAGCCAGCCTCAGAGAAAAATGATACTTTGCAACAAGAGGAATGCTGAGAGATTTGGTGGAGAGGCAAACAGAAGAGTGGAAAACTACAGCTTGGAGTGTGACTCTGCGTTCAAGTCCTGCCTTCAGCACCACTCACCTACCATGTGACGTTGATCAGAGCAGCTTCCAAACCCCACTCAGCCCCTCCTCTGTAAGGAGAAGAATCTAATGTGGAGGATGTGGTGAGCACTGCATCAGACCCTGATCAGCACCGGGCACCCAGTGACTGACAAAGAAGCGCAGCCCTTGTAAGGACCGGGCTGTGTCCTTCCTGTCACAGGAGGACGACTGTGGACCCGGCCACGCTTCCTGGAGGACCTTATTCCCACTGCAGGGAAGCTTCCTGGGGTTTGGTCAATCTGGGCTCCAGCTGCAGGACAACTTCTCTCCTCTTTCGCCTCTCTCTCTCTCTCTCTCTCTCTCTCTCTCAGCCTGGCCCTCTTCCCACAGATGACCACCCTGGTCAGCAGGAGTTTGTCCTGGGTTTTGGTTCTTGGCTGATTGGCAGTCTCCTCACTGGGTGACCACTCTTTGTGTCAGTGTCTGCCCGGGGCTGCTGGAGGTGACAGTCAGTGTACTAAAGAACTAGGACAGTGGCCCTGAGGCTGCCCCTGGGGGCACTGCTCTCCCAGGAGGTGACCATGGTAGACCCCTCCTCCAGTGACAGCCAGGCTCCAGGGTCCCCTGGCAGCAGGAGGCCTGTCCCTGGCTGACCTCAGGCCCCCTGCAGTGCATTCCTGAGAAAGCTCAGGGCTGCCTGCAGGGAAACTTCAGGATCTGTTCTGCTGATGCCAAGGATGGGGCCCAACCTCCTTCCCAGAGATTTACTCAGAGAGCTCACGGCTGCACAGGTGCGTCTCCTGCAGCTCTGGAGTTTCTCTGGGGGACCAGAGGCCGTTCCTCTGCAGTGCAGTCAGCAGGAAGGGGAGTGCGCATGTGATGGGGCAGCTGCACAGGTCAGGGTTCTGAGCTCCCGCGGAGCCTGGAGGCAGAGGCCTCACCTTCCTGCTACACCACAATGATGGCCCAGAAATATTATTATTTAATCAATCACTTGCTCTGTGATATTCTGTTACAGCAGCACAAACTGGCCTAAGACTGGACAGAAATCTAGGCATTTCTCTTCTCTTCCTCCAAGACGGGAGTGTGAGGCTGTGCCCCATCAGGGCTCTCCTGGTCTCTGCAGTGCCTGCCTGCCGGCCTTCCAGTTCCCATTTCCGAGTCAGCTCTCCAGAGGGAAGCCTGAGTGGTGGTGCTGGAGCAGCAGTGGTGCTGTGTCTTGGGCTGAAACTGTGGCACAGAAGCAGGTTCAAGGCCGAAAGTTGCAGCTCTGGGTCTGTTCACAATTATCTGTGGGAGGGGAAGTGGGGGCACCGAGTTGATGAAGCTGGGGGAGGGGCACGTGGGCATCACTCGCTATGCTGCCCTGTCCACTTCTGTTTAAATACGGTTAACAGGTTTTGTTATTGGTACTTTCAAATAAAAAATACGAGTGCTTTGCTGTGATAAGTAATAAATAAGACAATGCACACGATGGTGAGGGTCAGACCAAGTCACCCTTCTGCAGGAGTGCTGCTAAAGCTTCTCCCTCTCCCTCAGTGACAATCGAAGGCTGTGGGATGTCGAAGGCCCATCATGGGCCGGGCACACTCAGCTGCATCAGCACCACTGGCTCCCAGCGTGTGGTCCTCAGCCCAGCAGTGTCAGTGTTTCCCTGGACCTTGCTGGAGGTGAGCGTTCTTGGGCTCTACCACCTACCTGCTCAACCAGACACCCCGGGGTTGGGGCCGTCTGGGAACCCCTGCTTGTGATTCCACTGCTGATGCAAAACCCCAGGGCCCAGACTCAGCCTGGGGAAGCTGAGGGAGGTGGCCTTGAAGGACAAGCCTGGGAGAGCAGGTGCAGGTGTCTGATCCCAGAGCCGGGCAGAACAAGGGCCTCCTGCACCTGCAGCATCTGTCCAAAACCTGGCCACGGGGCTGAATGCCCTGCCCCATCAGTGGAGGAGGTGGGATGAGAACATGGCTGTGGGGCCCTGAGGTCCTGCTGTGGGGGCCTAGTGTGCCGGGAAGGAGCAGTTGTGCGGGTGTTAGTAGGAGCCGCTCAGAGAAGTGGTTGTAGCACCAGGTCCCACTGTGACAGAGCTGGGGAGGCAGAGTCTGAATCCACATCTGCCGACCCATACCCAGGGCTCCTGCCCTCTGCCTCCCCCTGTCTGCCTGTGGATTCCATCATTATGGTAGATAGGAAGCTAGGAATTAGCCTATGTGTGTGTGAGAAGGGCTGTGGAAACCCGAACATCTGCAGAAGCCCACCTTGGAAGCAGCCCAGGATCTCACACTTTGACGTCCTGCCCAGACCCTGATGACTGTCCAGGTGGTCTCAGACCTTCCCCCAGGAAGCTCCAAGGAGAATCCTGACTCCTCAGCATCCAGTGGGCCCCTGGCCTGATACACTGAGTGATAAACCACTGCCCCTTCCTCCAGGCAGGCCCCCTAGGGGATGCTCCTCTGCCTGTGCCAGGTGGGCTCCCAAGTCTGATGGCACTGCAGGAAAACCTGGGAGGAATTTTCCTAAGTTACACTCAGCAAACTCTTTGTCCTGGAGGAGAAGGGATGGGGGAGGAGAAATGGCAGAAGAACTGGACCCTTTTCCCTTATGAGCCCCAGAATGAATACAGACGGTGCACTCAGCACTCAGCTCTGCCGAGCCACCCGCCTGGCCTGCCAGCTGTACTCTCTCCACTTACCCTCGTAACCTTGCTTTCCCCAGTCTGAGTGACTGGGCCTTGTCTGATTCTGTCCCATCTGTTCCGAGGGATGCCCCACCCCAGTACACCTTGCTACCTTGCTGAGCACTGCTCTGTCTCAGGCCTGAATTCTTTCTAGCATGAAGACAAGAACCCCACACTCATCTCTGGTGACAATTAGAGTCCTCTCCGTCCTGTGACTGCCTTGTTCTCATTTAAGGGGAGCAGGGTTGGGGCTCATATATGTGAGGGGCCTTAGGGTTTTTTCTTTAAAGGTTTATTTATTTGAAAGGCAAAGTGACAGAGAGACAGAGACAGAGAGAGAGGGAGAGAGGACAGAGCGTGAGAAAGAGCTGGAGAGAGATCTTCCATCTGCTGGGTCACTCCCCAAATGGCTGTAACAGACAGGTCTGGGTCAGGCTGAAGCCAGGAGCCAGGAGCTCCATCTGGTCTCTCTCGTGGGTGCAGGGGCCCAAGCTCTCAGACCACCACTGCTGCTTTCCCAGGTGCATGAACAGGGAGCTGGATCAGAAGGGAGGAGCCGGCAGGCATCTGTGGCACAACAGAAGATGAACTATTTTACAGCTGTGAGCCTGTGGCCGGTCACAAGGAGACAGTGACAAGGGGAAGTCAGATGGCTCGCTGTGGTCACACCTGTTCTCTCCCTGTCCCCATGTGTCTGAATTATCAGCCAATCAGATCGCAAGTCTCCTCTGGACAAGAGGCTTTTCTGTGTCTGGATGCCCACAGCAGCCTTGATAAATGCTCACTGAACAGCTCTGTGTGAGGCTGAGTCCTAGGACTGCTCAGTGGGGCACAGTGGCAGGGTGAGGGGAGGGGGTGGGAGAGCAGAAAAGCTTTGGTTGAGGGATGAGCTGGATGAGCCCAGGTGTGGCCAGGGATTCAGTCAGGGTGTGCTGAGTGTGGGTCCATGTAGAGGGAGTCCCTGGCCCTCTCTGTTCTCAGGGGAGCGGTGTGGGCAGGCTCACCTGGGAGCCCTGGTGCAGGCACAGGTGCTGATATTCCGGCTGTAGGGAGGCGGGTTTTCTGTGAAATGAAGAGAAGAGCCGACACTATAGCCCATGAGTGGTTTTGTGTATTATGTGACTTAATCTGCACACAGGCTCTGTCAGCTCCTTGTGCTAAAGCCTGAATACCACAGATGGGGACGGAGGCCCAGAGCAGGAGTCAGAGCTCCCAGCCCCAGGACACCAGAGGGAGAACCAGGAGTGAGACCAGCTGAGCCCTATTGCAGTCTGTGCTGCTCTCTGCCCATGGCAGCCTCGGCTTCCAGCCCCATTGGCCCCTGACTGAACCTGGTCCACAGCACAGCGTTTAGTGCACCGCTCTTTCTGATGCGACCATGTTTTCACACAGGCAACCTGTGTGACCATCCTGATCAAGGCGAGTGCTCCTGGCCCCCAGGACAATCCCACCTGTCCCTTCCCGACCCGTGGAGTGCACCACTCTCCAGAATCTTGCACGACCACTTTTCACACAGGTGACCTGTGTGACCCTCCTGGATCAAGGCGAGCGCTCCTGGCCCTCAGGACAATCCCACCTGTCCCTTCCCGACCTCACCTCCTCCTCTGCAGGCCAGGGGCCAGCTCCTCGCGCCACATCTCTCTCCGCAGCTCCTCCTGCCGCTCTTTCACTGCATGCATTTGCAGTCCTGTACCCTGTGGTCTTTTGTGTCTGGGTTCTGGGCTTCCAGTCCTCATTTCTTAGGTTTCTGGTCTGCATTGTCAGGGCCTTCCTGCTGGGAAGTGCTGCTGTCTGCCAGTGCTGGCCACAAGGGGGCAGAAGAGGGCTGGGAAACCCGGTGCCGCTGGCGCTGCCTCTGGGTTGGCCCTGCTTCCTCTGGGGCCTGCTGCTGTGCAGAGTTCTGGAGCAGGGGTTTGGAGCCAGGATCTCCGCACTGTTTGGAACACGCACTCCTTTAAATAATGAGAAGCTCACGGAGAAGGAGAATGAAAAGGGAAGCTTATTTTGGTTAGAAAGCACGGTGACGTCCGTGAGCAGCTTTTCCCTAAACGCATTTCCAGGGACTTCTGGAAGAGCCCTCCCAGGTCCTTGGCCTCCCCTCTGCCCCCAGATCCCTGGACACCGCTAGGGCTGCTGCCCGCCACGTGGTGGCCCCACTGGGAGCAGGCGGAACTCTGGGGGGAGCTGGCGCCGGCAGGGCTGACCCTGGTGGGTTCCTCACCTCGGGACCCCGGGTCTCAGCTGTGACAGGAGGACAGCAGAGGCCTCCCAGTAACGCAGGAGGATGGGCACGGAGACTCCATGTGTGCTGCTCAGAGGGAAACGCAGGGGAGTGAGCGGGGCCGAGTGTGTGGTGGGGGCCGTGGGAGAGCCGGGCCCTGGGCTCAGGGCTGAAGCCCACAGCTCTGCCTGCAGAGAGGAGACTGGGAGAGAGGGCCGGCGTCTGTCCCGGGATAGCAGAGGGCAGCGTCTGTCCCGGGACAGCAGAGGACTAATGTCCATTACAGGGACAGCAAGGGCAGGCGTCCTTCCCGGCACTCTCAGATTCATCTCTCAGGACTGGAGGGCACCTCTACAGCCTCTGCTGCCCCAGGCTTCTCCTGCGTTCTCTCGGGGAACAGACCCCAGGGCGTTTCCCCATCACCAAGTTCTCCAGTCCCTCCCGCCAGGACTTGTCTGCTCCAAGGTTGGCCAAGGGGGAGCCTGAGCTGCGAGGAACTGGGGGGCGGGGCTCAGTCAGCTCCTCTGAGGTGAATGTCGGGGCCACTCCCCACTGCTCCCATGGTCCCCTGAATGTGATGAGACCCTCTGGGCACATGCCTCCTTGGGGACCCACCCCAGATCCGTCATCTGCCTCTCTGCCTTCCTCTCTGGGCTCCTTTCTTTTCCTCTGTCGTCTTTCTCTCTACTCTCTTTCCTTTTACATCATTGTTAACTTATTTTTTTCTTCTTTATTAGTCTAAAAAATTTACTAAATTTTCTATAAGAATACCTTTTTCCATCTGACTTCATTTTTTTTATTGTTAATTGAAAGGCAGAGTGAGAGAGAGAGAGAGGAGAGAGGAGAGAGGAGAGAGGGGTCTTCCATCTGCTGGTTCACTCCCCACATGGCTTCAGTGGCCAGAGCTCAGCCACTCAGAAGCCAGGAGCCAGGAGCTTCCTCTGAGACTCCCAGGCGGGTGCAGGGGCCCAGGTACTTGGGCCACCCTCTGCTGCTTTCCCAGGCCTGAGCAGAGAGCTGAATCAGACATGGAGCAGCTGGAACTTGAGCCGGCACCCACATGGGATGCTGGCACTACTGAAGGCGGAGGCTTTTATCAGCCACACTACAGCGCCATCCCCAATTGACCTCATTTTCTTAACTTAGTACTAGGACGCTTTGTGGAAATGCAAATTGTAGAACTGGACCTCAACATTTTTGCACCAAAGTAAACCGATTTTCTGATTCTGTTTTCCATGAACGTTTTGAGGCCCCTCGTGCATCTCAGTGGTTGCAGGGGAGGGAGACCTCCTCACCTGCCTGGACCCTCAGGTGTAGACGTGGACTGGACGTCCATTCTGAGCAGGGTTGGGCAGGGGTCCCAGGCCATGAGGGCTCTGGGCAGGGCTGGTCAGACCCTGGTCCTTTGTTGGGCTGAGAGCATCCGGATGTTCCTGAGCCACATCAGTTGTGGTGCTGACAGCCTGGACTGGGGGTGGGGCGCAGACTCCTCCCCCCTGAGGGGCAGATGGCAGCCAGAGGGAGGAGCGTCCACCAGGGCACTACTGAACAGGTGGATCAGCCCACCAGCCAGGTTCCTGCTGGCTACAGATTCCAAGGGAAAATTTTAAAGTTGAAACAAAAAGATACCACACTGTGTGTGTGTGTCCGTTTTTGTGTGTTTTCATTTTTTTCCCATAACGTGGGCGACTACAAAACAGTTCTTTATCATTTATGCATGAAGAAGATAGTCAAGGAAGCTCTTCTTAGCAGTGTCAAGGCAATTTAGTTTTTTATTTTTTTAACAGACTCTACTTTTGAGAAGACATAGGTGGGGCCAGGATTTGGGGGAGCAGTTAAGACTAGCTAGTTAGATACCTGCGTCCACACCAGAATGCCTGGGCTGGATGTCTGGCTGCAGCTCCTGATTCCGGATTCTTCTACAATCAGATCTCACAGGAGTGGTCATGGCTCACATTTGGAGTTTCAGCCACACACATGGGAGACTGGGCTGAGTCCCTGGCTCCTGGCTTTGGACCCAGAGTGGGCATTCAGAGAATGAAAAAGGGTGGGAGCTCTCTCTCTCTGAAATAAATAAATTAAAAATAAAAAAGAAGGAATAAGAATGGAAACCTTTCCACTACCTACAGTATATTAAAAATCATAATACATTTAATACACATTGCATTAGCTATTTTTATGGCTTAGATATTTATTGAAAGAGTTTGAAAATACTAGAAATAATTAAGATGCAGGGTATGTCCTGCCTGTTAACACAGAAGTAAAATGTTACCCCCGACAGCATCAGGGGGTAGTATGTTATATGTTAGGTAGGAAATGGCTGGTGGCTTAGTGAACAGCAGCCATGTGACAGCAGCTGGGCCGTGGTCCTGCTGAGCTGGGAGGGGGAGGAATGGTTGTCTGCTGCCCTCCTGTTGGAACTTATCCTGTCGTAAGGGCATTTCTTGTAGAAAACCTGACCTGGGCTGTGGCACTGCCTCCTCAGCCCATATAGGCACTCTTACATCCCGGCTGCTCCACTTCCAAGTCAGCTCGCTGCTAATGCAACTGGGAAAGGAGCAGAAGATGGCCCAAGTACAGTAAGGAAATTCAAGAAGCAGAATAACTGTATAAAGATAATACCTCCTGGTTCTGGAAATTCAAAATCTGAACAGCAAAACACAGGCTTTTGCAAAGGCCCCTTTGTTCCATCGTATGACAGCAGGAACGCATGTTTGTCTCTAAATCTGTGTGCTCTTTCTCAATCCCCCTGCTGAACCCACCAGCATTAAGCCATGTGGGCGTGACCTAAGGATCTGTCCCAGCTGAATCCCTGCACAAAGGCCTCCCCTCTGCACACAATGATGGGGTGAAGTTTCCACTCCCTCAGCATCATCAACAGGAGACTCTGGGCCTGAGCGGCTGCCTGAGTTCAGAACACAGAGACCTGCACCACAGAGGCTACTGTGGTTATTCCTCTAATTGCTCCCCAGGCCAGCACTGATGTTTCTGACTCCTTCTTTACTGCCCATTCCTCTTCTTCTCACCCTCAGCCAGAGTGACAGCTCAGCAGAGATCTTCTTTTTTTTTATTTTTTCATGTTATTTGAAATGAGGACAGAGATCTCCCATCCTCTGGTTCCTTCTCCAAATGTGCAAAACAGCAGAGGCTGGACAAGGCTGGAAATGGACGGGGGGACTCCATCCAGGTCTCTCATATGGGTGGCAGGAACCCACGTATCTCAGCCATCACTGCCTCCTCCCCGAGTGTGCATGAGCAGGAAGCCGCAATCAGGACTGGACCTAGGCCCTCCACTATGGGATGAGGGATCCAGTCAGCCTCCTGCACCAGGTGCCCTGCCCTGGTCAGAGCTCTGTGTCTGGGGCAGTGAGCACATCTCTGTGTTGGACGATTTTGAGTCCTCAATGTTAGGAAATTGGTGCAATCTACACCCTGACACCATCCTAGGCTCTCACCCCCACCATCATTGCTGGAAGCCAGGTGGCCACATGGCCCAACCACCACTGTCAAGCTTCACCCCCATCCTAATGGGATTTGCTGCTCCTGCTTCCCTGCCCACCCTCTGGCAAAGTTTTAAAAGGACCTGTTCCTGAGCACGTGGCTCTCTCCTCTCTCTTGCTCCCTTCTCACTCTCTCACTCTCTTGCTCTCCCTCTGCTCTCTGCTCTCCGCTCTCCCTTCTCCTCTTTCAGCTCTCTCCTCTCTCTCTCTCTCCCTCTCCCTCTCTCCTTTTCTCTGTTACACTCTCTTTCTCCTTCCTTGCCCCTTCCCTCTGGCCTGCTGAGTTTTCCCCAATAAACCCTTTCCCTTGCTCCGGTGTTTGGTGTGTTTTGTGATGACCTTACACTGGTGCCGTGACTCGGATCACCACAAAACACACCAAACACCGGAGTAACAGAAAGGAAAACCCAGCAGGCCGGAGGGAAGAGGCGAGGAGGGAAAAAGAGAGTGTAAGAGAGAGAGGAGACGAGAGAGAGCAGAGAGAAGAGAGGAGAGTGAGCAAGAGAGGGCAAGTAAGGAGAGAGGAGAGAGTGAGCGAGAGAGGGAGAGCAAGAGAGAGGAGAGAGCCACGTGCTCAGGAACAGGTCCTTTTAAAACTTTGCCAGAGGGTGGGCAGGGAAGCAGGAACAGCGAATCCCATTAGGATGTGGGTGGAGCTTGACACTGGTGGTTGGGCCATGTGGCCACCTGGCTTCCAGCAATCAAAGTGGGGGCTAGAGCCTAGGATGGCGTCAGGGTGTAGATGGCGCCATAGATAAGACTGCGCCATTTTCCTGACACTCAATGCTCCTACTGCTTTTTGTTTGCTACGGTTTTCCCCTCCCTGTGACAGTTGGACTTGGCAGCACTGAGGGACAATGCACTGATTAACCAGAACCATGCGCATGGCCACAGGGGTCTGCAGTTGGACTTGCATCTGAACATTCTCTCCTTCACTGTCATCTCACTCAGGGACTTACTGCTTACCCTGCCAGCAGCTCTCTTGTTTCCAAGCTACAGTGCTGACCCAAGAGGGGGATCCAGGTCCTCATCCTTAGACTTCCTGATATAACCCAGCACAATTTATTCACTGGTAATAGACATTTACTGAGGCATGGAAAAGCACGTGTGTTTCCTCCACTCCAGAAAGGGAAATAGACAAAGTGGACCACAATCTTCCTTTACATTATGATTCCATCAGTCATTCGTGTCCATGGAAATTTTTGGATGGCAAACTATTGTCATCACTTGGGGCAAATCCTCCCAGGACACAGCTGGAACCACCATCCTCTCCATCACTTTGCTCAGATTTAAGCTGCACAATTCAACTCACCTTTTTTTGGGCACAGTAACTCAGACCTCAGTCCCATCACATCAAAAGACACTATTGGTTGAACTCCGTAATTAACACACAATTATTCTTAAGTGTTTAAATTTAACTGAAAAGTGATCTCTGTTAAATATAAGAGTGGGAATAAGAGAGGAAGAGGTATAATTTGGGACATGCTCAGTATGACTCACCCCAAATGATAGAGTTAGAAATGTGCCTGGGGATTCCAATTCAATCTCATCAAGGTGGCATGTACCAATGCCATCTCACTAGTCCAAGTGATCAATTTCAGTTCACAATTGATCATAATGATAGGTCTAAAAGTCAAAGGGATCACATAAACAAGACTAGCGTCTGCTAATACTAACTGATAGAATTCAAAAGGAGTGGACGATCCAACATGGGAAGTGGGATACACAGCAGACTCATAGAATGGCGGATGTCCTAAACAGTACTCTGGCCTCAGAATCAGCCCGTAAGGCATGCGGATCTGGCCGAAGAGCCCATGAGAGTATTTTAGGCATGGAAAGCTAAGACACTCAGGCAAAGAAAAGAAAAAAAAAAAAACAAAACTAAATGAAAGATCTCTGTGAGTGAGATCTCAGTTGAAAGAATGGGCCATCAAAGAAAGAGGTACCTTTCTCTGAAGGGAGGAGAGAACTTCCACTTTGACTATGACCTTGTCTAAATAAGATCAGAGTCGGTGAACTCAAAAGGCTTCCATAGCCTTGGCAACTCATGACAACAGCCTAGGGTGATTACTGACACCATAAACAAGAGTGTCAATTTGTTAAGTCAACAACAGGAGTCACTGTGCACTTACTCCTCATGTAGGATCTCTGTCCTTAATGTGTGGTTCAATGTAGATGAATTCTATAACTAGTACTCAAACAGTATTTTACACTTTATGTTCTGTGTGGGTGCAAACTGTTGAAATCTTTACTTAATATATACTAAATTGATCTTCTGTATATAAAGATAATTGAAAATGAAACGATGAGAATGGAATGGGAGAGGGAGCGGGAGATGGGAGGGTTGTGCTTGGGAGATAAGTTATGGGGGGCAAAAAGCCACTGTAATCCATAAGCTGTACTTTGGAAATTTATATTTATTAAATAAAGGTTAAAAAAAGAGAATTTAAAACCCAGGAAAGACTTTTAATACCAATAACAATAATCTCATAGTAATTTTCAGTCTATCCTAAACCAGTTCAAACAACATCAACTTTCATCTTCTGTCTTTGATCACGGTGCATGAATGAACAATTCTGATAACCACAGGGGGAGACATTTCTGGCCATCCAGGACTTGGCCCAGAGGCTTTGTCCCAGGAGCCTGCAGCCCCAGCAAGAGTCTCACTGAGGAGTCAGGGCAGTGAGGGCCCCTGTGGGGCTCAGGGCAGCAATGGAGACTCAGCCCCTGGGGGAGCTCCATCCACTCCAGAGCCTGAGCTGAGCCCCTCCCCTGGGGGCCTCCCAGCCTCCTCCAAAGAAGGAGACTTGCTAAGGGGCACAGGGAGCCCCTCAGACCCCCTCTCTGTGGGGCAGATGTTCAAGGACACGTTTCTCCGAAGCATGAAGTATGGAAAGAGGGCTCCAGGGAAAGAAGCTTTGGGGAATGAGAAAATGTGGGAGCCATCAGTCATGTTGTAGAAGGAGACGTCCCCCTCACTGTAGTCCAGGAATATCCCCACCCTGCAGGGATGCTGCCTAAGGGATAGAGCCTTTCTAGGCTTAGTCCAGGCAAAGTAGCTACCATGATACCACCCCACAACCCAAAACCCTTTATCTGGGGACTCTGTATAAGTGCCTGTCCTTTGCACATGCTCCCTACAGACTCCTACAGCCCACTTACTGAAGGCCCCACACCTGATCTCCACGTCCCAGTAACATCTTCCTGACGTGATGCCCTCAAGTCCCAACACGCTGCAGGTGTGATACCAGCCTAGACCACTGTACATCCAGGTCACACTCTTCTTTTCCGGAGATATGAGAAGGTTGACATGGGCAGAGCCTGGATGCAGAGTGACAGTCCCTGCAGAGAGAGTTTGCAATAATCCAGGGCCACTTCTGGACCCTGAGGAAGGATACATAACCATCCTCAGACCCACCCAACTGAATTAGGGATGGGCAAGACCCCAGAGATAAGGGCCCTGGGATGCAAGCCTGTGGCCTCCAGGCAGGAGGAGAAACCAGGAGACCTCTCTGAGATCACATAGTCACAGAGACCTTGACAACCAGCCTGGGTTTGCTCCTGTCACCTCAGCCCCCACCCCACCACCACTGATGGTGCCAGCATCTGCACCAGCACAGAGAACTGAAGCAGAGACCAGAGCCATGGGGGCCACAGGAGGAGCACCCAGAAAGAACACGAAGTCACTCACAGGCCTGGAACCGTTCCTTCCGCCAATCTACAAGAGAACACACATTACGTATCAGGGGTCTGCACAGACTGCACAGGTCAGCCCAGCACCTGCTCTTCTGAAACAGCGATGGGGGAAATGTGTGGGAGACATCCAGCTGATGGACTGTGTCTCACACATACACACACACGGCAGTCTCCCCAAGCCATAAAGCTCAACACCAGAGACTGAGAGGCTGGCCACTGACCAAACAGAAAAGGCATCTCCCAGATTTCACTCTCAAATTATGCTTCTCAGGTTCCTAGACACACATCATCATGGAAGCTAGGTTTTCTTAAGAATATATAGGGGTGGCCGGCTGTGTGGCACAGCAGGTTAAAGCCATGCTTGCAGCCCTGGCATCCCATATGGGCGCTGGTTTGATTCCCAGCTGCTCTACATCCAATCCAGCTCTACTCTATGACCTGGAAAAGCAGTAGAAAATGGCCCAAGTCCTTGGGCCTCTGAGTTCATGTGAGAGACTTAGAAGAAGCTCCTGGCTCCTAGCTTAAAGTCAGCTCAGCTGTACCTATTGCAGTCATTTGGGAAGTGAACCAGCGGATAGAAGATCTCTCTCTCTCTCTCTTTCTCTCTGTAACTCTGAAACTCTGACTTTCAAATAAAATAAAATAAATCTTTAAAAGAAGAATAAATTTGGAGATCAAAATTTCCAGCCCCTCCATTTACATCAGAAGCACTGACTGAGCCGAACTTGCATGCTTCCTGTAACCTAGGTGGAGAGAGGCGGTTACTACTGGATGAAATGAAGTTGGAGGATGATTCTAGAGATATCAGTGTGCTAATTCCTAGAACCTGTGACTCCGTCACCTAACAGGAAAGGGAGCTTTGCAGATAGGAGAAACGTTAAGGACCTTGAAGGTAGTAGAGTTCACTGGATGATCCAGGTGAGCCCAATCTAATTATGTGAACCTTGAAAGCACAGAACCTGCCAACCTGTGTGTGCCAGAGAAACTTATATGAGGAGCCGACCAGAGTCCAAAAGATGCCTACATCTGGCTTCAAGACAGAGGAATGGGCCATGAACTTAGGTGTACAAGTGGGTTCCGATGCTGGAGATTCAAGTACTGGCAGAGGGGATGCAGACTTGCATGGGTTTTAGCCCAGTGAGACCTGTCTCCACCTTCTGACCCTCAGAGCTGTAAGACAGTCAGCGTTCGGTGGAAGTCACCAAGGCTGAGGTCTTCTTATGTCAACAGATACCTGCTGTGATCACGGGTGCTCAGGAGCTACGCCCAGCATGGAGGAGGGGAACTGGCAGGAGAAGGTGTCTGGAGAGAGCATGAGGACTCCTGTCACCTGCACAGGGAAAATCATGACCCAGAAATTCCCACACACTGTGGTGGGACATGGAGGGACTCAGAGGGGCCCAGAGAACCAGTGGGCAAGGGAAGGTCTAGGGTAGGAGGAACAGCCACATAGTGCATCAATTTTCCATTCAAAACCACGTCACCCAGACCATGATCTCTACTGTCATGGAGCACAGCCGCCAACACTGCCCCAAGACAGGACAGGAACTGCCCCTGCCCTTCCTCAGCTGACAACACAGGTGCTCAAGGACCAGCTGAGCCCCACCTCCCCAGCATGAGCAACTGGGAGGACTCAAAGGAGAGCACCTTAAGCCTCTCCCCAACCTCCCCAAGGCCTCTGCATCTCCTCCATCTGCTTGCTCATCCCTGCGGAGGAGAGAGGCAGGTGCTGACCAAAGCAAAGGCTCCATCCACAGTCAGAGTCTGAGGAGTCCTCGGTGAGAGAGCTTTACCTGCCTGGCACAGGGAAGGCAGCACGGGAGCAGTGGACACAGGCACAGGATTAGAAGGTTGACAGTAATAAGTAAAATGCACTTCTCCTGTGGTGATAAATTTTTTCCACCATCTGTGGGGAGCAACCCGGACTAGACTAAGTTACTGGAATTAAGACTTATTCTATGCATCTGCTCTCCCACAATATGGCGCTGGGAGAGGAGGAAACAGCTTCTACGCAGCTGCCTCCAGTTCAACCAATAAACTGTAGGAGCTGCTCCTGATTGGAGGAGAGCAGCGTACTCAGTGTGTGGGTAGCAGAGTTGGGATTGGTGGAAGAGGACTATAAAGGAGGAGAGAGACAACATGCACTAGGAACATCTAAGGGGAACATCTGAAGGAACACCTGTGCAGCCCCCGAGAGAGCCGGCCGGCGGTGTGCCGCTCCCCTGCGGAAGTGGGGAAAGTGGCCAGGGGGAACTGCCCTTCCACGGAGGTGGAAGGGACGGTAGCCAACCCGGGAAGAACCAGCAGCAAACCCGGGGAGGGCCGAGCAGACAAAAGAACAGTGCAGGGTCCTGTGTCGTTCCTCCACGAAGAGGGGGAGCGACACCATCCACACCTGCACAGGTGCATTCATAGAGATTGGCATTGCTACCTGGGTTGATTTGCTTGATAGGAAACAAAATTACATAAAATGGTGGGGCTGGTCCATGTGACCTCTGGAAGAGAGTGAACACTTCATTTCCTTGTTTTTCAATAAGACATTAGTTGTCAACTAAACTGCTTTAACGTTTCTTCTGTTATTTGTCCAATGTGTTTACGGTTACTCAGAGCAATTTCCAGAAGGTGCTCAATTCTACGATTTTCTTATAATCTCTCATCATGACATCTGTTTTATACTACTCCCTGAGACATCAGTCATCCTTGGCATCAGTGCTTCCCTCAACATCGTGTCTTATAAAAATCTCATATCAAAAAAAATCTCATATCAATCTCATTCACGTCCTCCATATGGTACTTCTGTAGCCCCTTTAACAGCTTCACTGCTGCCAGATGGGCAAACCTCATGACCTCATCACTGGGTCCCCTGCTTTGTGGTGATGTCACTGTCTGCTCCTCTGTAATGAACCACTGCAGACTCTGTGTGACCATGTGCAGCAGCTTTAAGCTCAGCAGTTGATCCACCATCATCACACTCACTCACATGGATTACTCCAACCTCTGCAGATTTCTCAGCATTTCCACATCACCCTTAAGGGCAGCCACAGGACCTGGAAATGCTAAGGTTTCCTGACCTTCCACATCATTTCCTTCATACTCAGTCCCCTGGATAAACTGTAAATGTTCTGCTTAAAGAACCTCTGTGCCAGGTCTGCTACATTTTCTCCATTATTGTTGACAGTTTTAAAATTTATGTTCCTCCTCTCGTTCTACTGAGTAGGAATTTGAAACAGTGAAGGTGGCCTTCCAGGGCTGCTAATGAACTGGAAGGTTTCCATTGTGGCCCCCAGAGTCTATGCTACATCCCCACTTAACAAGAAGCTGCAAGCAGCCAAGTCCCCATGAAAAGTGGCCTCATGTACAGGTCTCTGTTCTCTCCTCAGTCACCCTGGGATCCTGGTCACCTTTGCTTAGGAGCTTGAGAACCTTCCCAAAATCTGAGCTGACACGAAGAACCCAATGCCTGTGAATTTCTTGGCACTGCCAAACTTTGGAGAGGAGAATAGTAGGGAAGGAGATTTGTCTGATTTATTTAGAACAAGTAAATTACTTTGCCAGTCATATAAGAGATTTTAAGTGTTGGGACGAGATAGCCAGCCTACCAAATGCTATCCCATCTTTAAGAGTATATATTGTCAGTAATGAACAGGAGTCCCTCACACTCCACTTTGGAGAATTATTTGTGAAGTGAGAGCATCCATGAGTTGCAGTGTGAGGTGAAGGACTGCATCCACGGTCATCTTGAGCTGCTGGGTTTGCTCCATTGATCATAAGAGCCTACACACAAGCATCCTGAACTCTGGCTGCAGCTGTGTGGGCTGCCGGCCAACCTCTTACAGTTCCTTTTGTGATATCGGCTCCACTCCAGAGTTAGCTCAGCTCTGGACTCTAACTTCCTTCCATTGTAGACTGAGGAGGGAGCACTAATGGCTGAAGGATTGAAGGAATGAACCAGGGGATGAAAGGACTTGCTCTCTCTCTCTCTCAAATTTTAATATGCTTTAATTTAGATTTTTCCTGAAATTTATCCACAAGGTATCAGGAATCAATTCTGTCTCACACACCCAAGCCCTGTAAACCCTCCACACACTTCTACATTCCAACACCAGGGCTGGGCCTTCAGCCACTACAGTCACTCTGAGTCACCTGCACAGCACTCACTCTCTCCCTCACCTCCTCTTCTCTTCCCCACACGTTCTTTTCTCACACGGTATGCTTGCCGTCCTTTTTCTAGGTAGCAATTTCTAGTTTTCTATGTTTCTCCTTTTCCAGTCTTTATATATCACCTCTAAAGAATCAAACAGGGGCCTGAGCTGTTAACGAGTACAGTGAATACAGCATTCTTCTGAGGTGTGAGAAAATGGTAATGAACAATCACATATTACATTTTTTGTTCTTGTAAACACACACACACACGTACACACACACCCCTACTCAGGGGCAAGGATTCGGTCTTCCAGCAAAGGCAGGCGCTAAGACATATGCACTTGATGTCAGAGTGCCTGGGTTCGAATCACAGCTCCAGCTCCTAATTCCATCTTCTGGCCAAAGCACATCCTTGGAAGCAGTAAGTGATGCATCAGTTTGGGTTCCTGCCAATCACGTGGGAGAACAAGATTGGTTTCCAGCTCCTGACATTGCCTCCAGCACAGTTCAAAACTTCCCAGGCCATTGCAGATATCTGGGGAATGGAACAGCCAATGAGAGTTTCTTTCTCTCTCCCCTCTTTCTCTCTTTTCCTCTCTCCTTCTCTCCCTCTCTCCCTTACTACCTCTCTCACTCTTACTCAAAAAAACATATTTTTTAAAAACATGGCAAGTATTTTGCTTAGTGATTAAAACACTCGCACCCACACTGAAGAATCTGGGTCAATCCCCAGCTCAGGCTACAGACTCCAGCCTCTGGCCAATGGAGACCCTAATGCAGCACTGAGGGGCTGAGTTGCTGACATGCATGTGGGAACCTGGACTGAGATCTCAGCTTCTGGCTTTGGCCTTGCCTAGCCATGGCTGTTGCTAGCAGCTAGGGAGCAAAATAGGAGACTGAATATCTCTTGCTCTTGCTCTCACTCTCTGCATGAGAAATACATTTTGTAAAAGAATTCTTTTTTTTTTTTATCTGAAAAGCAGAATTACAAATAAAGAGAGAGAGAAACACACACACACACACACACACACACACACACGGCAAGGGTGGGGGGATCGTTCATCCTCTGGTTCACCTCCATAATGGCCACAATGGCCAGAACTGGGCTGATTCAATGCCAGGAGCCAAGATCTTATCTGGTCTTCCACATGGGTGAAGAGGCCTAACTCCTTTGGGCCCCTTTCCCAGGTACATCTGCCAGGAGCTGGATCAGAAATGGAGTAGTTGGGACTCGAACCTGTGTCCACAGGGGATTTTGGCACTGTAGATGGTGGCTTAACTTTATACACCACAGCAACATCCCAAGTCAAATAAATTTAAAGTTTTCTATTCTTGCTCAGAGTACACAAATGTTGCACACAATTTCAGATATATCAGAGAACCCAACCCAGGAATTTCTCCATAAGCATGCCAGATGATCGTTCTCTAATTTAGAACATTTACTCAGAGTAACTAATTCCTCAGCAACCACCAGTAGTTAGAGGAAGAAACCCAGGCTGGACAGTGGTCAGAGCACAAAGAAGCAAGAAGACCACATTCCAGGGCCAGGAGGACCAAAGTGGGCCTTAAAGGGAGGAATTTGGGGGTAAGAAGGACATAGATCTCATTCCCCTCTTAGTAAACTCTGGGTCCTGAGCAGCATAATTCCCAGAGTATTCAGGAGACCGGAACTTCCTGAACTACACAGTTGTTGTCCTGCTGCAGGCTTTCCTCACACCTGACTCTCTGTGGTCACCCCGCCAATGACAAGGGTCAGTTGAACAAAAGGATTAAGAAGGTGTCGTTAACCCTAACCATGATATACAGAGGACAAAGGTCCCAGAATGGAAGCAGAGCTGTGGTCCCATGGAGCAGCACCTGCAGTTTTCCTTGGAGGCTACAACACTGACAAGGAGAGCAGGAAGCCCAGCCCATCCTGAGTTGAGTCCACAGGTAGAGCAGGGGCAGGGCAGAGGCAGGGCAGGGAGGCAGAGGAACTATCAGCGTCACTTACCAGCATACAGCTGCGCCTTCCTCCAGGCTGAAAGGAAACACACCCTGGTGAGACCACAGCCACACCACCTGCTCAGCCCTCCCTGCCCTCTGTGCTGAAGGTCAGACTCTGCAGGAGGAGAGAGGCTGCACAGGAGGGGCCTCCTGCAGGTGCAGACAGCAGAGGATTGTGGGAAACTCCCTGACCACAGATCAGGAAGCCTGCAGGACAGCTGAGTTGCACCCTGCCCCACTGCTGGGTGACTTTTGGGTGTCAGCTCTCTGCCCTGTGCTTCAAAACCCACAAAGACTCCCGTGTTCCTGGCTCCTAGTTGCTGTTGGTCAGGACCGAAAACTATCTGTGTGAAAATAGTGTGAGAAAAGGAATTTACTCCATGTTGATAGTAGTTAATTAATGTATAGCATTTCCTGGCAGGGAAACTAAAGGAGGAAGAAGAAATAACATGGATATAAGGCCAACTCCAGAGTCTAAGGGGCCAAACATTCCCTGAAAAAAATGTTTGTTAAAAAAAGATATACTTATTAATTTCAAAGGAAGAATTACAGAGAGGGAGAGGGAGAGAAAGAGAGAATCCTCCATCCATTGGTTTTCTCCCCAAATGGCCTCTACAGCCAGGGCTGGACCAGGGCAAAGCAAAAACCAGGAGCATATTCCTGGTTTTTCATGTGGGTGCAGGAGCCCAAGTACTTAGGCCATCTCCACTGCTTTCCTAGGAACATTAAAAGGAGCTGGAAGAAGTGGAGCAGCCAGGACACAAATCGGCCCTCATCTGGGATGCCTGAATTGCAGACAGATGTTTAACAGCTATACCACAGCAACTCTAGAATACAATACTCTAGAGAGAAGCATTCCTACTCTGAGAAGCACTCAGCTCATCCCATCACATCTCCACACCTGGTGAGCAGCCCTGTCCTCTGACATTCATTTTTTTTTTTTTTTTTTTTTTTGACAGGCAGAGTGGACAGTGAGAGAGAGAGACAGAGAGAAAGGTCTTCCTTTGCCGTTGGTTCACTCTCCAATGGCCGCCGCGGCCGGCGCGCTGCGGCCGGCGCACCGCGCTGATCCGATGGCAGGAGCCAGGAGCCAGGTGCTTTTCCTGGTCTCCCATGGGGTGCAGGGCCCAAGCACCTGGGCCATCCTCCACTGCACTCCCTGGCCACAGCAGAGGGCTGGCCTGGAAGAGGGGCAACCGGGACAGAATCCGGCGCCCCGACCGGGACTAGAACCCGGTGTGCCGGCGCCGCTAGGCGGAGGATTAGCCTAGTGAGCCGCGGCGCCAGCTTGACATTCATTTTACACAAGCACCTTTGAGGAGCAGGATAGGAATGATGCCACCTGGGTGGTGCTTTGAAGGGAGAGAGGGGGCAGAAATCACACCCCCAAACTCAATGACCTCATGTGCTTCTCTCCCTCTTGTCTTGAACTCTCACAGCTTCTGGCATATGCCTTTGGTACAGTCAAGGGCTAAAGCTTTGGAGGATAAACACTAACAATTCTCATATAGGGCAGAGGCCTGGACAGGAGAGAAACCCAGGACGCGGGCAGACTCCATGCCCATCATTGCACACATGTCTTGAAGCACAGACTGCAAACAGTCACCCAGATGTGAGAGAGCCCAGGGAGCAGGGTTCTGCCACCACCACTGCCACTGCTGCACCCAATGAGGGTCCACATGTCTGTGCTGGACAGAGACAAGGAGGGGAAAGCTGGGCACAGGTGGGACAGGACAAGGGGACATCTGAAGAGTCACTCACCAGCCAGGTAAGCTGCCTTCCTCTGACCTGCAAAGCAGCACACAGGGAACAGGTGAGCTGAGACCCAGAGCTTCCCCCACAAAGGGACAGGGGGAGTTCAGGAGGGGAGCAGAGCTTACCGAGTTCTGCCTGGAGCTCATCTGAAAGAGAGAGAAGCATCATGAACTCCCATTCATAAGAAAAGGAGAGACTGTGTGCCTGGAGAACCCACAGGAAAGACCTCATCTGTATCCTAGAGAAGTTCTTACTCCAGACCCACGCACAGCTCCAGCCTCCAGCTGTCCTGTCTGGGTCTCCACAGCCACCTGCTCTGGAGAGCAGAACCCACAGACTCATCTCCCAGCATCCTTCCTCTCAGCACCAGCTGCCCCCCTGCCTGGCCCCTGGCCTCCTACCTCTGGCCTTCAGGGCCTCCTCCTTTGCCCGCTGGTCCTCCTCCTTATCCCAGTGCAGCTTCTCCTGTTTCTGCCTCTCCTGCAGCTTTGCAGAGTGCTCTCTCATGGTGAAGCAGCCAGCCCCAAAGAGCAGGAGCCCCAGCACCGTCAGGATCCCTGCAAAAGCTGCCTTCCAGGGAGAGGCCTGTGGGAAGAAGGGCTCTGGGGCCCAGGTAGAGACCAGTCAGGGGAGCACCCAGGCGCACCCAGCACACTCAGAGATGCCGGCACCACCTCCCAAGCCCTTCCAGGAATGAGAAGCAGCACCGACCTGGGATGGACACGGCCATCGCCTTCTCCTGGCCCAGGATGGGATTGAGGACAGAGCAGCTCACACTCCCTGCAGAGCTGTCTCTCACCACCAGAGCCGCCTCCACGCTGAACAGCCCTGCTGCGTCCTGGGCATGGGCCTCAGAGAACTCCAGGAACTTCTTCCCGCTGAGGTCTGTCCACTGCACCTGGGGCTTCGGGAACCAGCCCGAGGCCTTGCACACCACGCGGACCCCGTCCTGCTCCAGCCCTTCAATGTGCACTTGAGGGGCAGAGCCCAGGCCTGCAAGAGGGGAGCTGTGGAGACCCTGGAGACCACTTGGCCCAGGGCCTCAGCAGGGTCTGGGTGTGGCACAGCAACAGGGGAGTCACTGTGTTCCATTCTGGAGATTCCATGGGAGGGCGTGGCCTGAAGGAGGGGAAAGAGCCCTGGGACCCATGGGGGAACAGAGTAGGGGGCTTTTTCCTCAACTCTGCAGATGGGAAGACTGAGGCCCAGAGAAACCAGGAGCAGGAACCTGACCCCAGGACTCCATCCTGAACCTCTAATCCCCTCACCCCACTCACTCCTGAGGCACCTGCTAGGATTCCCACTGCCTCTCTCTGTAAATCATTTCCAAATTTATAGCAATGAATAATCCTGTCTCCTCACCCCCTTCTCTTATGCCCCTCCAACTCTGTCAGGTTTTCTTACCTACACTAGAAAATCAGACTTTCAGAACTTAATACATATTATTAAAATAACTCCTATACTTTGCCCATCTTTATATGGAGTGAGCCCTCTATCACTCATCATGTGGTTCCCTCACATTGACTCTCTGAGGTTGGTCATGTGCCCCGACTTCCACAATGAGAGAGTGGCTTAGCCTAACTGAAGCAGAGGCTTGGAGAGCACTTGTGCCATTGGTGCTTTTGTTGGCGTTCAGATGGTGAACCATCAGATAGAAGGTCTCTATCTCTATCATTCTCTGTTGCTCATTTGAATAAGTAAAACTAAATAAAAATCTTTTTAAAATGGAATTCATGTTACATCTGATTGACTAAGTAAAAAAACAATGAGATTCTTTGTACAGTCCCTTAATGGACTGCCTGTGATGTGTCTCATGTTCTGGTTTGGTGCTTATTCGGCCATGAAACACTTGTGTTTCCCTACCATGTTTGCAAAGATGAATTCTGGGAGAAAACTTTGGTTTTGGTTTTACTTCCATGCCCACACCAAAGATGTGTGAGTAAACCCGAGTGACACACTAGGGGCTCCATGCACAAGATTTATATCGAGAACATCAATGAGTGACTGAGCTGTCCTCCCTTACATATGAAATGAGATGTTTTTTACATGAGTTTCCTCCCAAGTCCAGCACTCCCAAGGTCCAGATCTAGAATACAGATCAGGTCACCCACCTGCCACCTGCAGTTCTAAAGTGGCCTCTTCATAGTAGCTTCTGGTTTTGAAGAAGCAGACGTACATCCCATTGTCTGAAGCCTGGACATTCTGGATGCGCACAGCAGCCTGCCCCTGGGTGAGGAGCTCCCTCAGCAGCGAGGTCCGCCCTGCGTACTGGGGCATCAGCTCCCTATTCTGCTCCTGGTGGTTCCGATAGATGAACACTGGTTCTGAGAACTTGGTACGGAACCACCGCAGCTCCATGTCCTCTGCATTCATGGCTGGGACCAGGGAGCAGGGAAGAATGGCGTCACCACCCAACTCTGCCACGATGGGTTCTGAGGGGCCGATCACCTGGAACTCATCTGCAGACACAGAATAAACTGAGAACTGAGACACAGGCAGGAGCAGAGACACACACATCTGTTGTGGTCATGGTCATGGTCATGGTCATAGAACGCACAGTTGACATTCTGTTAATATTAGGGGAACAAATAAGTAAACAAATGAATGCTCAGACCTCCAAAAATGAGGGGAGAGGTTTTCAAATTATTGACACTTGATATTAAACCACCCCCCAAAATCCTTAGACAATGGTCAAGATCCCTATCACTCACTGGGTCACCTAGTGATGCATCCTAACTTCTTAACGACAACCAGTGGTTGGGGCAGCACCACCACCTTTCCTTTCTAGATCCTGGGGCCCTGCAAACCTTACCCTGTCCTGACTGAGTGTAGAGGCTCCTCTCACCCCTGGAAGAAGACCCAGAATGAGTCAGGGACACACTCACCTGCAGAGCCCCACGTGGGCAGCTGGGCGAGGAGAAGCAGGGAGGGGAGACTGCAGAGCAGAGAGGGGCGGCAGCCGTGCTCCATGTCCTCAGAGCTGGGGAGAGAGGCGGAGAGGAGGAAGTCTGGGCCAGCAGGCGGCAGGCAGGAGACAGGGCCGCAGCAGAGCACCAGCCCCTCTTTCAGGAACCAGTGCCAGGGCCGCCCTGTCAGCCCTAACAGAAGCAAAACTTTCCATACAAGCCTCAGCCCACAACAAGGGGTCCCCACAGGATCCTGACAGCCACAGAGAGCTGGGCCTTGACTCTACCCAGCCCTTCAGGGAAGAGTATGGTGAATGAGAACTCTTAGGGCAGCCTGAGGGAGAAACAGCCCCTTCTCTTCCCATCCCAACTGAGTTCCTCTGCCTAGATAATCAGGTCTTTTCCTTCTCAGCCCCAGGGGCCCCATGAAGGAAACAATGCTAATGTTCACAGTGTGCACAGGAAACACCCCCACCAGGACAGAGACCCTGATTCAGGCCGCTCACCCTGAAGGACACACCACCTCCTACTTGCCTGCAGCTCTTTAACCTCCAGAAGTGGCCTGGGTGTCCCTGAGAAGCGTCAGAGACAGACCCCTCCTCACCGAGCCTGTGCGGCTGTTCCAGGGGCCCAGCACCTGTGGCATCTGTGGCTGTGACACTCACCTAAATTTGAGCCCCACCCCCAGCCTCATACTCCAGGGGCCCAGGTCCTTGCCCTGGGTTCAGCAGGTGCCTGCGTCCAGTTCCTGCTGACAGGTGAATCCTCACACTCTCCACATTAAGATTTCTGCACTAAGATTTAAAGGCCCCAGTGGGATGCATTGCCGCAGAGAAAATGGTCCCTGATCAGAGGAAATTATCTCCACACCCCGGATTGTGGGCAGGAAGAGGAGGCAGCCATTTCTCCTGGGAAGAACAGGCTCAGGGCCCCCCACCCCGGGGTGCTCCCTGCAGGCTCAGCCACTCTGGGTCACAGCTGAAGGCAGAGCCCTGGAGTTTCTGGGCCTCAGTTCCCTCATCTGCAAATGTGAGTAACAGCATCTTCCCCCAAGATTGCAGCGAGAAGTACCTGACTCTGTGTCAGCACAGTCACTAATGCAGTCAGAGCAGGGCCTGGCCTAGTGCACATTTGAGAAATAGCAATCAAAGAAATGAACACAGGCTCAGTGCTCCCTAACCTCGTCCTGGTTCTTCCTGCATTGAGACTTCCCCAGCTGCCCCCCTCCACTGCCCTGAGCCCCACCACACTCTCAGCTCCTCCCTCCTCCCTGCTCCCTGCTTCCCTCTTCCTCACCCACAGGGGTTTCACAGCCAGCTCACCTGCTCCCCTGTGCTTCTGGCTGTGACTTCCTCCAACGTCTCTAAATTCAGCAGCTCCAGAAGCTTCAGAGATCCAGAGACCCCAGCAATTGGGAAATCCCCTTCCCAGGTTTGCACCTGCCCCGAGCTTCCCTCAAAGCCACAACCCCTGCTTCTGGGTCCATGCTGGGGGCCCAGAATCCAAATCCAAAGGAGGCAGTGGGCTCCCAGGAGACCAGAGGAGCAGCAGAGCTGGCACAGGTGCAGCAGCCACTGCAGAGGCCCTGGCCCTGGGGCCCACCAGGACCTCCCAGCCAGAAGAGCCAGCCCCTCTGTCTCCCTCCACCATCTACAGAGAAAGCTTGCACAAGCAGCCTGGGCAGGGAGTGCCCTGCCCTGTGGACCTCGCTCCCTGTTGTCAGCATGAGCACAGCCCAGGAGACAGCACCACAGCTGCCCTGGGAGTGGCTGCAGCACAGCCTGCTTAGAGCTCACAGTGCCTCAGCCCCTCCCCCTCAGCCACCACCTGCCCAGCCCAGCACCAAGACTTCCCAAGGCTGAGAGACCCTAGGGAACTTGCAGGAAATCTCAGAAGAAACTGAATTTCAGTCCATGACTATTTAGTGTCAGGATCTGAGCTACACACAAGAGATTGCTGCAGTTCCTGTCACAGCTGGGAGCAGATGCAGTAGGACAACAGTCCTGCACCTCCTGACACCCAGGAACTTCCTAGGGGAGGGAGGGGCTCGAGCTGCAGGGAGACCCTGCACCCCATTCCCCACCCCTGCACACACACAACACAGCCACACACTCACACACACACACACACATACAGAGTGGCATTTTTGTTTCAACTTTAAACATTTTCCTTGTAGGGGCCGGCGCTGTGGCACAGCAGGTTAATCCTCCCTCTGCAGTGCAGGCATCCCATATGGGCAGTGGTTTGAGTCCTGGCTGCTTGTCCTCTGATCCAGCTCTCTGCTATGGCTTGGGAAAGCAGTGGAGGATGGTCCAAATGCTTAGGTCCCTGCAACCCCACGGTAGACTCAGAGGAATTTTTGGATCCTGGCTTCGGACTGGCCCAGCTCCAGCATTTGTGGCCATTTGGGGAGTGAACCAGTGGAGGGAAGAACTTTCTTTCTGACTCTCCTTCTCATTCTCTGAAACGCTGCCTCTCAAATAAATAAAATCTTAAAGTTTTCTTTGCCATCTGTAACCAGCATCACCTGGCTGGTGGGCTGAGCTGTGACCAGGCAACCTGCTGAGCAGAGCCCTGGTGGATGCTCCTCCCTCTGGGCTGTCATTTGCCCCTCAGGGGGGAGGAGTCTGCGCCCCACCCCCAGTCCAGGCTGTCAGCACCACAACTGATGTTTACAAGCAAATGTGGCTCAGGAATACCCGGATGCTCTCAGCCCAACAAAGGACCAGGTCTGCCCAGCCCCGCCCAGAGATCAGAGGCAGAGCCCTCGCCTTTGTGTAACATGGTCCCGCCGAACTATGGAGAGCTGCTAACTTCAAACCGCTATGGACTGGGTCATGGAGCTGGAAGCCAAGGCCGCTTTGTACAGAGCGCACAGTGCAACCTGGGATCAGCGGATTCACTCCTGCTTCTCTGGTGTGCGTCATGGGGCCGGGTGCTCTCTCTCCTGCTCTTGGCCTCCTTCTGCACTTGTAGTACTCAGGCTTCTGCACACTGAGCTGACAGGGCCTGTGAGCAGATTATGTCACATAATCCACAAAACCATTCACAGGCTGCCGTGTCAGATCTTGCATTCATTTCACAGCAAAACCACCTCCCTAGAGCTGAGTCATCAGCACCTCTGTCGATCCAGGGAAGTGGGAGGGTGGAAGGTGGTCAGTGCACATGTGATGGGGCAGCTGCACAGGTCAGGGTTCTGAGCTCCCGCGGAGCCTGGAGGCAGAGGCCTCCCCTTCCTGCTGACTGCACGGCGGAGGAACAGCCTCTGGTCCCCCAGAGAAGCTCCAGAGCTGCAGGAGACGCACGTGTGCAGCCGTGAGCTCTCTGAGTAAATCTCTGGGAAGGAGGTTGGGCCCCATCCTTGGCATCAGCAGAACAGATCCTGAAATTTCCCTGCAGGCAGCCCTGAGCTTTCTCATTCAGGCACTACAGGGGTCCTGAGGTCAGCCAGGGACAGGCCTCCTGCTGCCAGGGGACCCTGGAGCCTGGCTGTCACTGGTGGAGGGGTCTGCCCTGGTCACCTCCTGGGAGAGCAGCACCCACAGGGCAGTCTCAGGACCACTGTCCTAGAGCCCCAGGACCCCAATCTGTCCCCTCCAGCAGCCCCATGCAGACACTGACACAAAGAGTGGTCACCCAGTGAGGAGTCTCCCAAGTCAGCCAGGAACCAAAACCCTGGACAAACTTCTGCTATCAGGGTGTTCATCTGTGGGAAGTAGGTCGAAGAGAGAGAGGGAAAGGCAGAAATGTAGAGAAGTTGGGGCCCAGGAAGGGCTACAAGGCTGACTGGCCAAACCCCAGGAAGCTTCCCTGCAGTGGGAAGGAGGTCCTCCAGGGAGCGTGGCCGGGTCCACAGTCGTCCTCCTGTGACAGAGAGGACACAGCCTGGTCCTCACGAGGGCTGCGCTTCGTTGTCAGTCACTGGGTGCCCGGTGCTGATCAGGGTCTGGGGCAGTGCTCACCACATCCTCCACATTAGACTCCTCTCCTTACAGAGGAGGGGCTGAGTGAGGCTTGGAAGCTGCTCTGATCAACGTCACACAGCGGGAGAGTCGTGGTGAAGGCAGGACTTGAAGCTGTGGTTTTCCTGTGTAGTTTGCTTCTCCACCAAAAGCTCCCACCATGCCTCTTGTTGCAAAATATAATTTTTCTCTGAGGCTGGCTTTGTGATGCAGCAGGTAAGGTATCATCTTGGAATGCCAGCAACCCATTTGGGTACCAGTTTGAGCCCCAACTGAGTAGTTGGAGACAGAGTGGTAGAAAGGATTCTTGAAGACGACACTGGAGACAGGAGACTGAACCTCAGCCAGGAAGATGAGTTACTTGGACAGGAGAACAGGAAGGGACCAAAACACCTCACAAGACACCTGCTGTCAAAGAAGGAGGAAGAATACAAGTACAGAAGCCTTGCACATGTTCAGACTTCAGAAAAACTCAACATCACTTTATTTAAAAGAAAAAAGGAGCATTCACCATGATTGGTTGGATAACCCACAGCTCGGAAGCCCCAAACTCAAGCTGGCTTGAGTCCTGGCTGCTCTGCTTCTGATCCAGCTTCCTGCTAATGCATTCTAGGAGGCAGCAGATGAGGACTCCAATGCTGGGACCCTGACACCCATGTGGGGACCTGAATGGAGTTCCTGGATCCTGGCTCCTGGCTTCAGCCTGGCCCAGCACTGGCCATCTGGCTGTCCCAAGAGTGAATTGGTGGATAGAAGAGCTCTCTCTCTCTCTCTCTCTCTCTCTCTCTCTCTCTTCCTCCCTCTCTCTCTCTCTGTCTCTCTCTCACCTCTCACCTATCACTCTCTTATTCTGCCTTACAAATATATGAAAATGAATCACTACTTTCTTTTCAAAGGAAAAAATAAATCTATCACATTGAAAGAAGCCTGTGATATCATTCTCTCCCCTGAATTCATCCTCAAGGAGTCCCCTTGCAAATCTCAGGTCTGTTTCTGCAGTGGGCAGAGCCTCCCAGCTCCCTCAGTGCTGGCCAAGCGCCGTCCTCCCCCAGTCTCCCCAGTGCCCTGCACTCTGCACTGTTCCTCCCTCACACCCATTCCCTCAGGTTCTCCCTCTGTCCTTCTCTCCACACAATCCCCCCTGTTCCTACTCAGCCTCTTAGTCCTGGTTTCATCATCACTGTTAGTAAAATGGCACAGTCTTATCTGTGGCCAGATCTATGCCTCCTAGGCTCTAGCTCTCCTCCTCTGCCATTTCTGAAAACCAGGTGACCCCATGACCCAACCACAGGTGTCAGCTCCACCCTACCCTCATGGGATTCGCTGCTCCTACTTTCCTGCCCACCCCCAGCAAAGTTTCAAGAGGACCTTTCCTGAACACATGTCTCTCTCCTCTCTCCTCTCCTCTCCTCTCCTCTCCTCTCCTCTCCTCTCCTCTCCTCTCCTCTCCTCTCCTCTCCTCTCCTCTCCTCTCCTCTCCCCTCCCCTCCCCTCCCCTCCCCTCCCCTCCCCTTCCCTTCCCTTCCCTTCCCTTCCCTTCCCTTCCCTTCCCTTCCCTTCTGCTCTCCCCTTTCTCTCCATTCCCTCTTTGCCCCTTCCCTCCAGTCTGTCTGGTTTCCTCCCCCAAAACCCTTTCCTTAACTCTGGTGTTTGGTGTGTTTAGTGGCAGCCTTACAATCACGGTCCCTACATCTTCTCTATGTGGTTTAAATGTAAGAAAATATTGTACAATTTTCATAAGGTCATAAATATGGCTCTAGGCAAAGATAGAAATCAAAGTATTTATTTCATTACCTAATCAGTGATGAAACTATACAATTGTAGAGCTACTTCAGGGAGTGTTTGGAAGAATAGACTGTTTATTGTTCAACAGGAAGGGCATTTGAAAATAAATACATTGTGGTCATTGTTGTGGCCCAGTGGATAAAACCTCCTCCTACAACACTAGCATCTCATAAGGGCTCCAGTTCAAGTCTAGACTGCTCCACTTTTTTAAATAGAAAACTTTTATTTAATAAATATAAATTTCAAAAGTACAGCTTTTGGATCATAGAGGTTCTTCCCCCCATAACCACCCCCCACCCATAACCATCCCACCTTCTACTCCCTCTCCCATCCCATTCTTCATTAAGATTCATTTTTAATTATCTTTATATACAGAAGATCAATTTAGTATATACTAAGTAAATATTTTAACAGATTGCACACATGCAGACACTTAAACTATAAAGTATGTTTGAAGATTAGTTTTGCCTCCAATTCTCACAGTATGACACATTAAGGACAGATGTCCTAAATGGGGAGCAAGTGCACAGTGACTCGTGTTGTTGATTTAACAATTGACACTCTTATTTATGACGTCAGTAATCACCCGAGGCTCTTGTCATGAGCTGCCAAAGCTATGGAAGCCTCTTGAGTTCACCAACTCTGACCTTATTTAGTCAAGGCCGTAGTCAAAGTGGAAGTTCTCTCCTCCCTTCAGAGAAAGGTACCTCCTTCTTTGAGGGACCCTTCTTTCCATCAGGACCTCACTCACAGAGATCTTCCATTTAGGTCATTTTTTGCCATGGTGTCTTCGTTTTCCATGCCTGATAAACTCTCATGGGCTTTTTAACAAGATCTGAATGCCTTAAGGGCTGATTCTGAGGCCAGATTGCTGTTTAGGGCATTTATCATTCTGTGAGTCTGCTGTGTGTCCCGCTTCCCATGTTGGATCATTCTCTCCTTTTAATTCTATCAATTATTATTAGAAAATGCTGGTATTATTTATGTGATCCCTTGATAATTAATACTATCTTTATGATCAGTTATGAACTTAAACTGATCACTTTAACTAGTAAGATGGCATTGGTACCTGCCAACTTAATGGGACTTGGAGTCCCATGCAAGTTTTTAGCTTTTCCCTTGGGGTAAGTCCAAGAGAGTGTGTGCCGAATTGTACATCTCCTCCCTCTCTTATTCTCACTCTTGTTTTTTTTTTTCTTTTTTTTTAACTTTTATTTAATGAATATAAATTTCCAAAGTACAGAATATTGATTACAATGGCTTCCCCCCCCCATAACGTCCCTCCCACCCGCAACCCTCCCCTTATCCACTCCCTCTCCCCTTCCATTCACATCAAGATTCATTTCCAATTCTCTTTATATACAGAAGATCAGTTTAGCATACATTAAGTAAATATTTCAACAGTTTGCTCCCACACAGAAACATAAAGTGAAAAATACTGTTTGAGTACTAGTTATAGCATTAAATCTCAATGTACAGCACACTAAAGACAAAGATCCTACATGAGGAGTAAGTGCACAGTGACTCCTGTTGTTGACTTAACAAATTGACACTCTTGTTTATGGCATCAGTAATCAACCTAGGCTCTTGTCATGAGCTGCCAAGGCTATGGAAGCCCCCTGAGTTCACTGACTCTGATCATTTTTAGACAAGGCCATGGTCAAAGTGGAAGTTCTCTCCTCCCTTCAGAGAAAGGTACCTCCTTCTTTGATGACCCATTCTTTCCACTGGGATCTCCCTCGCAGAGATCTTTCATTTAGGTTTTTTTTTTTCCCCCAGAGTGTCTTGGCTTTCCATGCCTGAAATACTCTCATGGGCATTTCAGCTGGATCCGCATGCCTTAAGGGCTGATTATGAGGCCAGAGTGCTATTAGGACATTTGCCATTCTATGGGTTTGCTGTGTATCTCACTTCCCATGTTGGATCATTCTCTCCCTTTTTTATTCTATCAGCTAGTATTTGCAGACACTATTCTAGTTTATGTGATCCCTTTGGTTCTTAGTCCTATCATTACAATCAATTGTGAACAGAAATTGATCACTGGGACTAGTGAGATGGCACTGGTACATGCCACCTCGATGGGATTGAATTCAAATCCCCTGGTATGTTTCTAACTCTACTGTTTGAGGTAAGTCAGCTTGAGCATGTCCCGAATTGCACATCTCTTCCCTCTCTTAGTCCCCCTCTTATATTTAACAGCGATCACTTTTCAGTTAAGTTTCAGCACTTAAGAAGAATTGTGTATTGATTACAGTATTCAACCAAAAGTATTAAGTAGAACAAACAAAAAAAAATACTAAAAGGGATAACATATTAAGCTGCTCATCAACAGTCAGGGTGAGGGCTGATCAAGTCACCGTTTCTCATAGTGTTCATTTCACTTTAACAGGTTTCCTTTTTGGTGCTCAGTTAGTTGTCACCTATCAAGGAGAACAAGTGGTATTTGTCCCTTTGGGATTGGCTTATTTCACTCAACATAATGTTTTCCAAATTCCTAACAGGGATCACTCTTCAGTTAAAATTTAAACACCTAAGAATAATTGTGTGTTAATTACAGAGTTCAACCAATGGTACTAGAACAAAAAAAATACTAAAATGGATAAAGTATTGCATTGTACATCAACCGTCAGGACAAGAGCTGATCAAGCCACTGTTTCTCATAGTGTCCATTTCACTAAAACAAGTTTCCCCTTTGGTGCTCAGTTAGTTGTCGCCAATCAGGGAGAACATATGATATTTGTCCCTTTGGGACTGACTGAATTCACTCAGCATGATGTTTTCCAAATTCCTCCATCTTGTTGCAAATGACTGGGTTTCGTTGTTTTTGACTGCTGTATAGTATTCTATAGAGTATATGTCCCATAATTTCTTTATCCAGTCTACTGTTGATGGGCATTTGGGTTGGTTCCAGGTCTTAGCTATTGTGAATTGAGCTGCAATAAACATTAGGCTGCAGACCGCTTTTTTGTTTGCCAATTTAATTTCCTTTGGGTAAATTCCAAGGAGTGGGATGGCTGGGTTGAATGGTAGGGTTATCTTCAGGTTTCTGAGGAATCTCCAGACTGACTTCCATAGTGGCTTAACCAGTTTGCATTCCCACCAACAGTGGGTTAGTGTCCCTTTTTCACCACATCCTCTCCAGCATCTATTGTTGGTAGATTTCTGAATGTGAGCCATTCTAACTGGGGTGAGGTGGAACCTCATTGTGGTTTTGATTTGCATTTCCCTGATTGCTAGTGATCTTGAACATTTTTTCATGTGCCTGTTGGCCATTTGGATTTCCTCTTTTGAAAAATGTCTATTGAGGTCCTTGGCCCATCTCTTAAGTGGGTTGTTTGTTTTGTTTTTGTGGAGTTTCTTGATCTCTTTGTAGATTCTGGTTACCAACCCTTTATCAGTTGCATAGTTTGTAAATATATTTTCCCATTCTGTCGGTTGTCTCTTCACTCTCCTGACTGTTTCTTTTGCAGTACAGAAACTTCTCAATTTGATGCAATCCCAAATGTTAATTTTGGCTTTGACTGCCTGTGCTTCTGGGGTGTTTTCCAAGAAGTCATTGCCGGTACCTATATCTTGCAGGGTTTTTCCAATGCTCTCTAATAATTTGATGGTGTCAGGTTGTAGATTTAGGTCTTTAATCCATGTTGAGTGGATTTTTGTGTAAGGTGAAAGGTAGGGGTCTTGCTTCATGATTCCGCATGTGGAAATCCAATTTTCCCAGCACCATTTATTGAATAGACTGTCCTTACTCCAGGGATTGGTTTTGGACCCTTGATCAAATATGAGTTGACTGTAGCTGTTTGGATTGATTTCTGGTGTTTCAATTCTGTTCCATTGGTCTATCCATCTGTTTCTGTACCAGTACCATGCTGTTTTGATTACAACTGCCCTGTAGTATGTCCTGAAATCTGGTATTGTGATGCCTCCAGCTTTGTTTTTGTTGTACAAGATTGCTTTAGCTATTTGAGGTCTCCTGTGTCTCCATATAAATTTCAGCATCATTTTTTCTAGATCTGAGAAGAAGGTCTTCGGTATCTTGATTGGTATCGCATTGAATCTATAAATTGCTTTTGGGAGAATGGACATTTTGATGATATTGATTCTTCCAACCCATGAGCATGGAAGATTTTTCCATTTCTTGGTATCCTCTTCTATTTCTTTCTTTAAGGTTTTGTAATTTTCATCATAGAGATTTTAACGTCCTTGGTTAAGTTTATTCCAAGGTATTTGATTGTTTTTGTAGCTATTGTGAATGGGATTAATCTTAGAAGTTCTTCCTCAGCCATGGCATTGTCTGTGTATACAAAGGCTGTTGATTTTTGTGCATTGATTTTATACCCTGCTACTTTGCCAAAATCTTCTATGAGTTCCAATAGTCTCTTAGTAGAGTTCTTTGGGTCCCCTAAATAAAGAATCATGTCATCTGCAAAGAGGGATAGTTTGAGTTCTTCCTTCCCAATTTGTATCCCTTTAATTTCTTTTTCTTGCCTAATAGCTCTGGCTAGAACCTCCAGAACTACATTGAATAGCAGTGGTGAGAGTGGCCATCCCTGTCTGGTACCAGATCTCAGTGGAAATGCTTCCAACTTTTCCCCATTCAATAGGATGTTGGCTGTGGGTTTTTCATAGATTGCTTTGATTGTATTGAGGAATGTTCCTTCCAAACCCAGTTTGCTTAGAGTTTTCATCATGAACGGGTGTTGTATTTTATCAAATGCTTTCTCGGCATCTATTGAGATAATCATATGGTTTTTCTTCTGCAGTCTGTTAATGTGGTGTATCACATTGATTGTCTTGTGCACATTAAACCATCCCTGCATACCAGGGATAAATCCCACTTGGTCTGGGTGGATGATTTTTCTGATGTGTTGTTGCATTCTATTGGCGAAAATTTTATTGAGGATTTTTGCATCTATGTTCATCAGGGATATTGGTCTGTAATTCTCTTTCAGTGCTGCATCTTTTTCAGGCTTAGGAATTAAGGTGATGCTGGCTTCATAGAAAGAATTTGGGAGGATTCCCTCTTCTTCGATTATTCTGAATAGATTGAGAAGAATTGGAGTTAGTTTTTCTTTAAATGTCTGGTAGAATTCAGCAGGGAATCCATCTGGTCCTGGGCTTTTCTTTGTTGGGAGGGCCTTTATTACTGTTTCAATTCTGTCTGTTATGGGTCTGTTTAGGTTTTCGATGTCTTCCTGGTTCAATGTAGGTAGGTTGCATGTGTCCAGGAATCTATCCAATAGGTTTCCCTGTTTGCTGGCATACAAGTCCTTGTAGTAATTTCTGATGATTCTTTTTATTTCTGTGGTGTCTGTTGTTACATTTCCTTTTTCATCTCTGATTTTATTGATTTGGGTCTTTTCTCTTCTTTTTTTAGTTAGTTGGGCCAATGGGGTGTCAATTTTGTTTATTTTTTCAAAAAACCAGCTCCTCGTTTGGCTGATTTTTTGTAATTTTTTTTTTGGATTCAATCCTGTTGATTTCTTCTCTGATTTTAATTATTTCTCTTCTCCTACTAGATTTGGGTCTGGTTTGTTGCAGTTTTTCTAGATCCTTGAGATGCGTTGAAAGCTCATCTATTTGGTGCCTTTCCAATTTCTTGATGTAGGCACCTATTGATATAAACTTTCCTCTTAACACTGCTTTTGCTGCATCCCATAAGTTTTGGTATGTTGTGCTGTTATCCTCATTTACTTCCAGAAAATTTTTGACTTCTCTTTGAATTTCTTCTATGACCCATTGTTCATTCAGAAGCATGTTGTTCAATCTCCATGTGTTTGCGTATGCTCTAGGGATTCCTGAGTTGCTAATTTCCAGCTTTATTCCTTTATGGTCTGAGAAGTTGCATGGTATGATTCTAATTCTTTTGAATTTGCTGAGACTTGCTTTATGGCCTAGTATGTGGTCAATCCTAGAGAAGGTTCCATGTACTGCTGAGAAGAATGTATAATCTTTAGCTGTAGGATTGAAAGTTCTGTATATATCTGTTAGATCCATTTGGGCTATAGTGTCGTTTAAATCTACTGTATCCTTGTTGATCTTCTGTCCTATTGATCTGTCTATTTCTGAGAGTGGAGTATTGAAGTCCCCCAGTACTATTGTATTGGGGTCTAAGTCTCCCTTTAAGTCCCTTAACAAATCTTTTAGATAAACTGGTGCCCTGTAGTTAGGTGCATATACATTGATAATTGTTATATCTTCCTGTTGAATGGATCCCTTAATCATGATATAGTGTCCCTCTTTGTCTCTCTTAACAGTTTTTGTGGTAAAGTTTATGTTGTCCGATATTAAGATGGCTACAGCTGCTCTTTTTTCATTTCTGTTGGCATGGTATATCTTTTTCCAGCCTTTCACTTTCAGTCTGTATGGATCTTTGTTGGAAAGATGTGTTTCTTGTAAGCAGCAAATAGATGGGTTTTGTTCCTTAACCCAATCAGCCAATCTGTGTCTTTTAACTGGACAGTTCAGGCCATTCACGTTCAATGTGACTAATGATAAGTGGTAACTTTGCCCTGCCATTTGCCAAAGATAAGTTCTAATATATGCTTTGAATACCCTGTGATCTTTTGCTGTGAGCTTTCCTTCCTTTACCTTCTTTCATATTGATGACCGTGTTTCTGTGTTTCTGTGTGTAACACATCTTTAAGCATCTTTTGCAGGGCTGGACGAGTGGCAACAAATTCTTTCAATTTCTGTTTGCTATGAAAAGTCTTTATTTCACCTTCATTCACAAATGATAGCTTTGCAGGATATAATATTCTGGGCTGGCAGTTTTTCTCTCTTAGTACCTGGGCTATATCTCGCCATTCCCTCCTGGCTTGTAGGGTTTCTGATGAGAAGTCAGCTGTGAGTCTGATTGGAGATCCTCTGAGAGTAATCTGACGTTTCTCTCTTGCATATTTTAGGATCTTTTCTTTATGTTTCACTGTGGAGAGTTTAATTACAACGTGTCGTGGTGAGGATCTCTTTTAGTCGTGTTTATTAGGGGTTCTGTGACCTTCCTGTACTAGGATTTCTCTGTCCTTCTCCAAACCTGGGAAATTTTCTGCTAATATCTCACTAAAAAGGCCTTCTAATCCTTTCTCCCTCTCCATGCCTTCAGGAACTCCTAGAACCCGAATGTTGGTTTTTTTTAATAGTATCCTGCAGGTTCCTGACAATATGTTTTAGATTTCTAATTTCCTCTTCTTTTCTTTGGTCTGACTGTATCCTTTCCTGTTCTCTGTCTTCTAAGTCCGATATTCTCTCTTCTGCTTCACCCATTCTGTTTTTAAGGCTCTCTATTGTGTTTTTCATTTGATCTATTTAATTCTTCACTTCATTATGATTTCTCGTCACTATCCCAGTTTCCTGTTGTACAAGTTGTTTCGTTTCATTTTGATTCCTCCTTAGTATTTCATTTTCACGAGAGAGATTTTCTATCTTGTCCATTAAGGATTTCTGTAGTTCAAGAATTTGTTTTTGAGAACTTCTTAATGTTCTTATCAATTTTTTGAGATCTGCTTCTTGCATTTCTTCTAACTCATAATCTTCATAGTCTTGAATTGGGGTGTCTTTTTCATTTGAGGGCTTCATGGTGACTTCCTTGTTTTTATTACCTCGGTTTTTGCGTTTGTTATTTGGCATATTGGAGATATTTGGTTTCTTCACTGTGGTGCTTTTTCTTGTTATACTATGACTCTAGATTAAGTGGACTGTCTGTTTTTGATGGAGCCTTAGAGGCTTGAGATGGGTGTGGCCTGAGAGCTCTGCTTGGTGTGCCAAAGGTGACACTCCCAGGTTAGGCGTGGTAAACCTCTCTCTCTCTCTCTCTTTCTTTTTTTTTGATTCAAAAGGGAAGTAATTCCACACAGCTGAATGAAGTTGGAGGTAGTTAGCAGGCAAATGATATACCCACAGGAGCCAGAGATCAGAAGCTCTTTCCCAAGGACCACACAGGGAATCTGTTCGGCCCTCAGGGTGGGCTCAGATTCTCCTTCAGTCTCCCACTGGGTTGCCAAAGTTACGGAATTGTAGCGTCTCTGGAGAGTGCTCACGTGAATTCCGTGAGTTCTCTCCCCCACCATCTCTTTTTTCACAGTCTCAGTTCAGTAGCACCACAAATTTACTAGGTCCTAATCTCCTGTTAATTCGCCCCGCCCAGAGTCAGGTTTTTCTGCTAGTCTCAGGGCTGGTGCAGACCTGAGGTCGCTCTGCTCATGACGTATGTCCAAGACGGCGCCTGCTCTTTGTCGTGGTCACCCTTGAGAGGTGAGCGGAGAGAGAGAAACCCGTGTCCGTACCAGTCACCTTTTTTTTTCTCTCTCTCTCTCTTCCAGTTAGCCTGGTGAATCCCCCCCCCCCCCCGGGGGGTTGTTCCCTCTAGTCTCCTCTCTCCGCTTGCCTGCCGGTGTCTCGGGTTATTGAGGTTCAGCTCACCCTGCGTTCCAGCGCTGGTGTGTTGAGTCTGCCGCTGGTGTCCCGAACTGTGGGCTCCCACGCTCTCCACGCAGGTCCACTGTGAATCACGCGTTCCGGAAGAGTTTCTTCTGCTGTTTCCTCCCCTACTCTTCCTTGAATCTGCAGTATCTCCACTTTTATTAAACTGTCTCTCCCCGGACTATCAGTGTGCTCCCTTCCTATTCCGCCATCTTGCCTCCTACCTATCCCTACTTTCTATACTTTAACATTTTCTTCCATGAATTTGAGTCATTCAACATGATAATAGAAGCCAAAAGGGTCCATTATGTTCTCAAACAAAATTGCTGAGTTAATCATCTAGAAATACAGCTGCTTTACCGTGGAGTTCCCAGAGTTTTGCACCTGAAACTGCAGGACCATGAATCCTCACTCTTATTTTTTTAAGATTTATTTATTTATTTGAAAGTGAGAGTTACACAGAAAGAGGAGAGGCTGAGAGAGGATGGCTTCCATCCGATGGTTCAATTCCCAATTGGGCACAACAGCCAGAGCAGCTGCAATCCGAAGCCAGGAGCTTCCTCTCGGTCTCCCATGTGGGTTCAGGGGCCCAAGGACTTGGTCCATCTTCTACTGCTTTCCCAGGCCATAGCAGATAGTTGGATCAGAAGTGGAGCAGCCAGGTCTTGAACTGGCACACATATGGGATGCCAGTGCTTTAGGTCAGGGTGTTAACCCACTGCACCACAGCACTGGCCCCTCTCACTCTTATTTTTATTTGGCAGGTAGAGTTACAGACAGTGAGAGAGACAGAGAGAAAGGTCTTCCTTCTGTTGGTTCACTCACCAAATGGCCACAAAGGTTGGAGATGCACTGATCCGAAACCAGGAGCCAAGAGCCTCCTCCTGCAGGTGTAGGGGCCCAAGCACTTGGGTCATCCTCCACTGCCTTCCCAGGCCACAGCAGAAAGCTGGACTGGAAGAGGGGCAACTGGGACTAGAACCAGCACCCATATGGGATGCCAGCGCCACAGGTGGACGATTAACCTAGTGCGCCATGGCGCTGGCCCCAGGGATCAATTTTTAATAGGATTTAAATACCTGAGAAAAATTCTGTGTTAAGAGTTCAACCAATGGTATTAAGTAGAAAAAAATAATAAAAAATAAAATAATAAACTGTTCTTGACAGTCAAGACATGAGCTGTTCAACTCATTGCTTCTCATACTGTCAATTTCATTTCTACGGGTTTTCTTTTAGGTGCTCTGTTAGTTGTCACAGATCAGGGAGAACATATGGTATTTGTCCCTTTGATGTTTTCCAGGTTTTCTCCATTTTGTTGCAAATGACTGGATTTTTTTTTTACCACTGTGTAGTATTCCGTAGAGTACATATCCCATAATTTCTTTTTCCAGTCTTCTGTTGACAGGCATTTCGGTTGATTCCATGTCTTAGCTATTGTAAACTGAGCTGCAATAAACACAGAGGTAAATTCCCAGGAGTGGGATGGCTGGGTCGTGTGGTAGGGCTATATTCAGATTTCTGAGAAATCTCCAAACTGTCCTCCTTAGTGGTTTTACCAGTTTTCATTCCCACCAACAATGGATTAGGGTACCTTTTCCCCCCACATCCTCACCAGTATTTGTTGATTTCTGTATGAAAGTCTTTTTAACTGGGGTGAGGTGAAACCTCTTTGTGGTTTTGACTTGCACTTCCCTGATGGCTTGTGATCCTGAACACTTTTGCATGTGTCTGTTGGCCATTTGGATTCTTCTTTTGAAAAATGTATGTTTAAGTCCTTGGCCCAACTCTTCACTGGGTTCTTCGTCTTATTGTTTTGAAGTTTCTTGGTTTCTTTGTAGATTCTAGTTATTAATCCTTTATAAGTTGCATAGCTTGCAAATAATTTCTCCCACTCTGCCAGTTGCCTCTTCACTTTCCTATTTCTTTTGCAGTACAGAGACTTCTTGATTTGAAATGATCCCATTTCTTAATTTTGGCTTTGACTGCTTTGACTGCTTTGGTATTTTCCAAGAACTATTTTCCCGTGCCAAAGTTTTGCAGGGTTTCCCCAAAGTTCTCTAATAATTTGATGGTGTTGGGTCATATATTTAGATCTGTAATCCATGTTGAGTGGATTTTTGTATAAGGTGTAAGGTAGGGGTCTTGCTTCATACTTCTGCACGTGGAAATCCAGTTTTTTCAGCACCATTTGTTGAATAGACTGTCCTTGCTTCAGGGATTGCTTTTTAGCTCCTTGATCAAATATAAGTTGGTTGTAGATGTTTGGATTGATTTCTGGTGATTCTATTCTGTTCCATTGGTCTATCTATCTATTTTTGTGCCAGTACCAGGCTGTTTTGATTATAACTTCCTTGTCGTATATCTTGAAATCTGGTATTGTGGTGCCTCCAGCTATGTTTTTCTTATATAAGATTGCTTTAGCTATTTGCGGTCTCCTGTGCCTCCATATGAATTTCAGCAACATTTTTCTTGGTCTGAGATCTGTGGTGGTTTGATTGGTATCACACTGAATCTATAAATTGCTTTTGGAAGAATTGACATTTTGATGATATGATTCTTTCAATTCATGAACATGGAAGATTTTTCCATTTTTTTGTATCTTCCTCTATTTCTTTCTTTCATGTTTTGTAGTTCTCATTGTAGAGAACTTTGACATCCTTGGTTAAGTTTATTCCAAGATATATGATTTTTTTGTAGTTGTTGCTCTTTTTTTTTTTTTTTTGGCAGGCAGAGTGGACAGTGAGAGAGTGAGACTGAGAGAAAGGTCTTCTTTTCTGTTGGTTCACCCCCCAGTGGCCGCTGCAGCCGGCACGCTGCGGCTAGCGCACCACATTGATCCAAAGCCAGGAGCCAGGTGCTTTTCCTGGTCTTCCATGCAGGTGCAGGACCCAAGGACTTGGGCCATCCTCCCCTGCACTCCCGGGCCACAGCGGAGAGCTGGACTGGAAGAGGAGCAACCTGGACAGAATCTGGTGCCCTGACCGGGTCTAGAACCCTGGGGTGCCGGCCCCGCAGGTGGGGGATTAGCCTATTGAGCCATGGCGCTGGCCATAGTTGTTATTCTTGTTTCTTGGATTGTTGTGTTTGTTGTTCAGCATTTTTGGAGATACTCGTTGGTTTCTTCTTCTTTTTTTTTCCATTGTATCAGCTTTTATGGTTGTACTGTGACTCTGTAGATAAGTGGACTGTCTGCTTTCAGTGAATCTCTAGAGGCTTCTAGTAAGTGTGGCCAGAGAGCTCTGTTCAGTTCTTCAGGTTTAAGGGTGAGCCTAAGGTGACACACCCAAGTTTGGCAAGGGAAATCTTCTCTCTCTTTTTTTTAACCCGAAGGGAAATAATTTTGCTCAGATGAACTCTTCTCCTTGATGGAATCCAATGCCTGAGTGCTAGCCCCAGTGGGTATAATATTTGTCTGCTCTGTCCCAAGGACCACACACACGATCTGTGCAGTCCTCCGTGTAAGTTCAGATTCCCCAGCAATGTCTCTCACCAGGTAACCAGGACTGCCCGAGCTTGTGGCGTCTCCCACTGAGACTACTCAAAGTCTCAGCCACACTGTGAGTTCTCCCACACACCCTCAATTTGTTTTTCTTTTTTTCACAGTCCTGGTTCAGAAGCTTCACACAGTCACAAGGTCCTACCCTCCTTGTTATTTCTCCCCACCAGAGTCAGGTTTCTCTGCTCAACTGATGGCTGGGCTCAGATAGGAGCTGGTGAGCTGTTACATACGTATGTCCAAAACGGTGCTTGCTCTATCAGTTTGTAGGCCTTTGTAAGGTGATCCGAGAGAGAGAAACGTATCTGTACAGTCCTATTTTTTTCTATCTCTTCTCTAGTTAGGCTGGTGCACTTTCCCCCATGGAGCTTCAAGCCTCATTCCCTCTAGGCTCTTCTCACCATGTTTTCACCAGTGTCTCAGGATACAGCAGTCTCGTCTCACCTCACTTTCCAGCCCTGGTGCATAGGCTCTCGGCTGCTGGAGTCCCAAGCTGTGGGTGCCCACGTCCTCCATGTAGGTCCACCGTGTTCCTCTAATTTTGGAAGAGTTTCCTCTGCCATTTTTTTTCCTAACTCTTCCCTAAGACTACACTATCTTCACTTTTTTTACTATCTTCTCCTTCCCTATTCTGCAATCTTGGAACCGCCTTGACTGCTCCAATTTTGATCCAGCTCCCTGCCTATGTGCCTGGGAAATAATCTGAGGATGGCCAAAGTGCTCGGTCTACAGGAGTCATGTGGGAGACCCAGACGAAGCTCCTACTCCTGACTTCAGCATGGCCCAGCCTGGTCACCGGGGACATTTGGGAAGTGAACTAATGGATGGAAGATCTCTCTCTCTCTCCCTCTCTCTTTCTTTCCCCTCTTCTATGCACCTGTGACTTTCAAATAAAACAAACAAATCTTTTTTTAAAAATAAGTACACTGAGTAAGAGGGTAAAGTGGCAAATATCTTATGGGGCAACAAAACTATAGGCTATGGGATACTGAGAAAAGCTCCTGGTACTTTTGTTTATTTATTTGACAGACAGAGTTAGACAGTGAGAGAGAGAAATAGAAAGAAAGGTCTTTCCGTTGGTTCACCCTGCAAATGGCCACCATGGCTGGAGCTACACCAATCCAAAACCAGGAGCCAGGTTCCCCCCCCACCCCCAGTCTCCCCTGCGGGTGCAGGGCCCAAGCACTTGGGCCATCCTCCACTGCCTTCCCAGGCCACAGCAGAGCGCTGGACAGAAGAGGAGCAACTGGGACTAGAACCCAGTGTCCATATAGGATGCCGGTGCCACAGGCAGAGGATTAACCTAGTAAGACATGTAGCTGGCCCCACCTGGTACTTTTAATCAATATACCCCCAAAATGTACACCGAGATGCTTATAAATCTAAGTGCTACAAAAGTGATGGCTTTAATCACTGCTTCTGAAGCTATTAGTCAGCTGATGCACTTAGCTAAAGTGATCACTCATGGGGCACAAGCTGTGGAGTAGGGGGTAAAGACGCCGCCTGCAGTGCCGGCATCACATATGGCAGCCAATTCAAGTCCTGGATGCTCTACTTCCAACCCAGTTCTCTGCTATAGCCTTGGAAAGCAGTGGAAAATGGCCCAAGTCCTTGAAACCCTGCACCCGCATGAGAGACCCAGAAGAAGTCCTGGCTCCTGGCTTCAGAATGGCGCAGCTCTGGGCATATAACCATGCTGGGGGTGAACCAGCAGATGGAAGATTTCTCTCTAATTACCTATGCCTCAAGCTCTGCAACATAAATAAATACATTTTTAAAAAGTAGAGAGAGCTCACTCCTGTTTTGGGTAAATAATATCACATCATCTGCAATGCCTTCCTTTTCTGTCTCTTTCAAAGAAAGTGTTCTCATAGATAACCCAAAAGTAACACAGTGTCATGAAGATACATGCAAAATGGAATGGAGATAAATGGGACAGCTAATATATAAATATGTTGAGAAAACTTAAAATCCAAGCAAGGACCCTGTAGAGTACGTGTGTATGGTCTCATTCTTGGGGTGAGGCATGTTGATAAATGTGTGAGTGCCTCAGATCCCCTTTCCCACACAGTGTGAGCAGCTCAGCCCCTCCTCTGGCTGCACTGTGGCTTAGAGGATTACATCAGGCAGAGTCCACTCATGAGACGGAAACCACATCAGTCACCTGAGCAGGGAAAATGTAACCTAAAAACTATTAACTAGAGAAATGTGGTTCACTATAAAGAAGAAAAGAAAGCTCTAGGAAGACAAAAGGGATGCACTGTGGTGCAACCAAGCTTAGGACAACAGAATCCCCCGGCACAGTGCATGGTTCAAGTACCAGCTACTCTGCCTCTGACCCAGAATCATGACAACACAACTAGGAAGGTGACATAGGCGGGTTCTTCAGGGGAGGCCAAGATGGAGCCACTGACTCCTAGCTGCAGCCTGTCCTAGCCCTAAATGCTGCAGACATGTGGGGATGAACAAATGGGCAAAAGATCCCTCTCTCTCTCTCTCTCTTTCTCTGTCTCTCTCTGGCTTTCAAATGAAAATGAGAATAAATAAAAACATACATTATATAAGACTATAATATAAACCAAATCTTAAACAATTTACATATAACATCATGTAAGGATGTAAGGAGAGAAGAAGAAAATAATTACTACATACAAAGACATACACAACATACACAAGACAAGCAAAGATAAAAATTAGTCAGCTTGCTGTTGCAATAAGGAAATACCTGAGGCAGAGTAATTTTATAGACAAGAGGCTTATATTGGCTAACAGATCTGGAGAACCAAAGTCCAGAGAGCACAGTGCAGACTTTCACAGGGGCCGCCTTTGAAAATCACAATATGGCAACATCGTCCATGTGTCCATGTGCTCTCTTTCCCACCCCATAAATCCACCAAGATCCAATCACAGGGGCTCTGCCCTAACAACCTGATCCACTCCAATCACTTCACAAGTCCTCAACTCTACAGTAATTTCATTAAGTTTCCACCCCCTCACTGTTAATATACAACTTATAAGATTGCAGTCCCGACTGAGCTTGGCAACATGAATAGTGAAACCATAGTAGCTCCTGTCTTCCTTATTGGTATAACTGGTTACAAGGCCAGAGGTGCTATCCCCCACTTCCTTCTCCCACTCCCATTTCATCTCTCTCACCCTCAGTCAGAACTGATAGCCAATCAGATAGTTTTATTTTCTCCTTTATTTTCATTTTATTTGAAATGAAGACAGAGATCTTCCAGACACTGATTCACTCTCCAAATGCAAACAAAAGTTGCTGGACAAGGCTGAAGACAGAGACATGTAACTCAATCAAGGTTTCCCACATGGCTGGCAGGAATCCAACTATTTCAGTCATCACTGCTTCCTCCCAGAGTGTGCATTAGCAGGAAGTGAGAATCAGAAATAGAACCAGGACAGGATCACAGCCAGGCACTCCAACATGGGACATGGGGGTCTCAAGCAGCATCGGGACATCTGCACCACATGCCCCTTCCTGGTCAAAGTATTTTATCTGGAAGAATGAACGTCTCCTTGCTGGAAGATCTGAGGCCTCAACAGTCCTGCTTCATTCTGTTTGCTGTGGTTTTCCACTCACTGTGACAATTGGACTTGGATCATAAAGAGGAAATTCATTGAGTAACTAGAACCACGCTCACGGTCTAAGCTATCTGCAGTTGAACTTGATCAGGAAATTCTTGTCTTCGTCTTCATCTTACTCAGGATCCACTGCTACCCTGCTAGCAGCTCTCTTCTTCCCACAGCTGCAGTGTTGACACAGAAGGGGATCCAAGCCCTCCCCTTAGATTCCCTGAATTAACACAGCAGTTTCTTCACTGGGAACAGAAATTTACAGAAGTGTGGAAAATCATATGTGTTTCCTCCATCCCAGTATGGAAGTAAACGAAGTAGACCATTAAATACCTTTCCTCTAAATATCCATCAGTCACTCATTTCCATGGAAAAGTTCAGATGGCCAACTTCTGTAGTCAAATAGAACAAACCCTCCCAGAACAGAGCTGGGGACCCCCCTCAACCTCTAGGCCCTCTCTCAGATTCATGTTGGATAATTAAACTCTGCTTTCTTGGGCACAGTAATTCAGACTTTAGTCCAATTCATATCCTAAAATAATGGAAAATCAATAAAAATATTTGAAGACAAAAAAGAGAAAAAAAACAAATTCCCATAGTAAAATTCAGCCTATCCTAAACCAGTCAAACAGCTGTGAACTTGTATCTTCTGCTGTTTGAACACAGGTGTGAACCAGCAGTTCTCATAACCACGAGATGAGAAAGCTCTTGGGCCATCAGGACTTGCCCCAGAGACTTTGTCCCAGGAGCCTGCAGCCCCAGCAAGAGTCTCACTGAGGAGTCAGGGCAGTGAGGGCCCCTGTGGGGCTCAGGGCAGCAATGGAGACTCAGCCCCTGGGGGAGCTCCATCCACTCCAGAGCCTGAGCTGAGCCCCTCCCCTGGGGGCCTCCCAGCCTCCTCCAAAGAAGGAGACTTGCTAAGGGGCACAGGGAGCCCCTCAGATCCCCACTCTGTGGAGCAGATGCTCAGGGTCATGTCTCCCCAGAGTGAGAAGTATGGAAAGAGGGTTCCAGGGAAAGAAGCTTGGGGGAAGGAGAAAATGTGGGAGCCATCAGTCATGTTGTAGAAGGAGACGTCCCCCTCACTGTAGTCCAGGAAAATCCCCACCCTGCGGGGATCCTGCCTAAGGGATAGAGCCTGCCAAATCTCATCCCATGCAAGGTAGTATTGTAAAACCACCCCCAAATCCAAAACTCATCATCTGGGGACTTTGTATACTGGACTATTCTTCTCATGTGCTCCCTACAGATGCCCAGAGCCCATTCACCGAACTATCTGCTGCTGATCTCCACCTGCCAGTGATATCTTCCTGACGTGATGCCCTCCAGGCCCAACACACTGTAGGGGTCATCCCTGCTCACACTAGTATACGTCCAGGTCACAGTCTTCTTTTCAGTAGAGATGAGAAGGTTGACATGGGAAAAGCCTGGATCCAGAGTGATAAACTGTGCAGAGAGATTTTGCATTAATACAAGGCCACTTCTGGCCCCACAACACGGGTGCACATCCACCCCAAGACCCACTTAGCTGCATGGGGGAGGGGCAAGGCTCCTGAGATAAGGGCTCTGGGACAGAAGCCTGTGGTCTCAAAGCAGGAGGAGGAACCAGGAGACCTCTCTTTGGGTCACACATGTCACAGAGACCTTGACAACCAGCCTGGCCTTGTTCCTGTCACTTCAGCTCCCCACCACCACTATTGATGGTGGCAGCATCTGTACCAGAACAGAGAACTGAAGGAGAGGCCAGAGCCAAGGGGGCCACAGGGAGGAGCACCCAGAAAGAACACGAAGTCACTCACAGGCCAGGAACCATAGCTTCCGCCAGTCTACAAGAGAAACACATTACATATCAGGGGTCTGCACAGACTGCACAGGTCAGCCCAGCACCTGCTCTTCTTACACACTGATGGGAGAGTTACAGGGAAATGTGTGGGAGACATTCAGTTGATGACTGTGTCTTACTCTCTCTCTCTCTCTCTCTCTCTCTCTCTCTCTCTCTCTCTCACACACACACACACACACACATACACATGCACACAGCAGTCTTTCCCCCAAGCCATAAGCTTAACACCAGAGACTGAGAGGCTGGACACTGACCAAACAGAAAAGGCATTTCCCAGATTTCACTCTCAAATTATGCTTCTCGGGTTCTTAAACACAAATCATCGTGGAGTCAGGTTTTCTTAAGCATAAATTGAAGAGTTAGAGGTCAGCCCTGTGGCTCAGTGGGTAAACGCCCTGGCCTGAAAGGTCATCATCCCATATGGGCACCGGTTCCGACCCACTTCCAATCCAACTCTATACTATGGCCTAGGAAAGCAGTGGAAGATGGCCCAGGTCCTTGGGCCCATGAACCCATGTGGGAGACTCTGAAGAAGCTCCTGACTCCTGGCTTCAAAACAGTGCAGCTTCGGCCATTGCAGCCAACTGGGGAGTGAACCACCAGATGGAAGACCTCTCTCTCTTTCTCTCTGCCTCTCCTCTCTCTGTACAATTCTGACTTTCAAATAAATAAAAAAAATCTTTAAAAATAAAAAATAAAAATAGATAAATAAATAAATGGTGGAGATAATAATTTCCAGCACCTCCATTTACATCAGAAGCACTGACTGAGCTGAACTTGCAGGCTGCCTGTACCCACAGGTGGAGAGAGGCGGCTACACCTACTGATGTGAACCTGGAGGATGATTCTCAGATGTCCCTGTCCTAATCCCTACACCTGTGGCTCTGTCACCTACAGGGAAACGGAGCTTTGCAGATGGGATAAAGGTTAGGACCTTGAAGTTAAGGTAGTTCACTGGATGATCCAGGTGAGCTTATCCTGTCCTAAGGGCATTTCTTGTAGAAAACCTGACCTGGGCTGTGGCACTGCCTCCTCAGCCCATATAGGCACTCCATGTCCTGGCTGCTCCACTTCCAAGTCAGCTCCCTGCTAATGCGACTGGGGAAGCAGCAGAAGATGGCCCAATTACAGTAAGGAAATTCAAGAAGCAGAATAACTCTATAAAGACAAAAGGTTTATTTTGGCTCCTGGTTCTGGAAATTCAAAATCTGAACAGCACAACACAGGTCTTTGCAAAGGCCCCTCTGCTCCATCACATGACGGCAGGAAGCCATGTTTCTCTCTAAATCTGTGTGCTCTTTCTCAATCCCCTGCTGAATCCACCAGCATTAAGCCATGTGGGCGTGACCTAAGGATCTGTCCCAGCTGAATCCCTGCACAAAGGCCTCCCCTCTACACACAATGATGGGGTGAAGTTTCCACTCCCTCAGCATCATCACCAGGAGACTCTGGGCCTGAGTGGCTGCCTGAGTTCAGAACACAGAGACCTGCACCACAGTGGCTACTGCGGTTATTCCTCTAATTGCTCCCCAGGCCAGCACTGATGTTTCTGACTCCTTCTTTACTGCCCATTCCTCTTCTTCTCACCCTCAGCCAGAGTGACAGCTCAGCAGAGATCTTCTTTATTTTTATTTTTTTCATGTTACTTGAAATGAGGACAGAGATCTCCCATCCTCTGGTTCCTACTCCATATGTGCAAAACAGCAGAGTCTGGACAAGACTGGAGACGGACGGAGGGGACTCCATCCAGGTCTCTCATATGGGTGGCTAAACCCACGTATCTCAGCCATCACTGCCTCCTCCCCGAGTGTGCATGAGCAGGAAGCCAGAATCAGGACTGGACCCAGACCCTCCACTATGGGATGAGCGAGTCCTGTCAGTGTCCTGCACCACACGCCCTGCCCTGGGCAGAGCTCTGTGTCTGGGGCAGTGAGCACATCTCTGTGTTTGAGGATTCTGAGTCCTCAATGCTCCTGCTGCTTTTTGTTTTTTTGTTTTTTTTAAAATTTTTTTTATCTTTTATTTAATGAATATAAATTTCCAAAGTACGACTCATGTGTTACAATGGCTCCCCCCCCATACCGTCCCTCCCACCCACAACCCCCCCCCTTCCCACTCCCTCTCCCCCTCCATTCACGTCAAGATTCATTTTCGATTATCTTAATATACAGAAGATCAGCCTAGCATACCTTAAGTAAGTATTTCAACAGTTTGCTCCCACACAGAAACATAAAGTGAAAAATAATAGATGATTTTTTTTAAATGATGATGAAATCAGATCAGACCTATTGTCATGTTTAATCCCAGTGAGAGTCAAGTTGGGAATTGATAATTAATTTTTTTTTTTTTTACAGAAGATCAGTTTAGTGTACATTAAGTAAAGATTTCAATCGTTTGCACCCCCAAAGAAACACAAAGTGAAATATACTGTTTGAGTACTCGTTATAGCATTAAGCCTCAGTGTACAGCACGTTAAGGACAGAGATCCTACATGAGGAGTAAGTGCACAGTGACTCCTGCCGTTGACTTCACAAATTGACACTCCTGTTTATGGCATCAGTAATCTCCCTATGCACCAGTTATGAGTTTCCAAGGCTATGGAAGCCCCCTGAGTTCTCCGACTCTTATCTTGTTTAGACACGGTCATAGTCAAAGTGGAGGTTCTCTCCTCCCTTCAGAGAAAGGCACCTCCCTCTTTGAAGACCTGTTCTTTCCACTGGGATCTCACTCACAGAGATCTTTTTGCCAGAGTGTCTTGGCTTTCCATGCCTGAAATACTCTCATGGGCTTTTCAGCCAGATCCGAGTGCCTTCAGGGCTGATTCTGAGGCCGGAGTGCTATTTAGGACATCCGCCATTCTATGAGTCTGCTGAGCATCTCACTTCCCATGCTGGACCACTCTCCCCTTTATCCATTCTATCGGTTGGTGTCAGCAGATACTAGACTTGCCCATGTGCTCCCCTTGACTCTCAGTCCTTTCATTATGATCAATTGTGAACTGAAATTGATCACCTGGAATAGCGAGATGGCATTGGCACATGCCACCTTGATGGGATTGAATTGGAATCCCCTGGTATGTTTCCAACTCTACCAATTGGGGCATGCTTGGGCTGACTTGCTCCTGCTGCTTTTTGATTGCTGTGGTTTTCCCCTCCCTGTGATAGCTGGACTTGGCAGCACTGATTAACCAGAGCCACGTGCATGGCCACAGGGTTCTGAGGTTGGACTTGCACCTGAACATTCTCTCCTTCACTGTCCTCTCACTCAGGCACTTACTGCTTACCCTGCAAGCAGCTCTCTTGTTTACTCAGCTGCAGTGTGGACCCACGAGGGGAATCCAGGCCCTCATCCTTAGACTCCCTGAATTAACACAGCAGAGTTTATTCACTGGTAATAGACATTTACTGTGATGTGGAAGAGCACGCATGTTTCCTCCATTCCAGAAAGGGAAGTAAACAAAGTAGACATGATGTTCCTTTCCATTATGACTCTGTCAGTCATTCCAGTCCATGGAAATTTTGGGATGGCAAACGTGTCATCACATGGGGCAAATCCACCCAGGATACAGCTGGAACCACCGTCCTCTCCATCCCTCTGTTCAGATTCAAGCTGGATAATTCAACTCCCTTTTGTTGGGCACAGTAACTCAGCCCACAGTCCCATTCACATCCAAAGAGAATTTAAAACCTGGGAAAGACTTTTAAAACCAATAATAATAATTTCTTTTTTGAAGGTTTTTATTTAATGAATACAAATTTCATATGTACAGCTTTTAGAGATATAGTTTTCCCCCCATTCCCACCTTCCCACCCCCACTCCCATCCCACCTCCTACTCCCTCTCCTATTCCATTTTTAAATTGAGTTTATATACAAAAGACCAATTCTATACTAAGTAGAGATTTCCACTGTTTGCACCCACACAGACACACAAAGTATAAAGTACTGTTTGAAGACTAGTTTTACCATTATTTCTCATAGTACACCTCATTAAGAACAGAGGTCCAACACGGGGAGCAAGTGCACAGTGACTCCTGTTGTTGATTTAACAACTGACACTCTTGTTTATGATGTCAATGATCACCCAGGGAACTTGACATGAGATGCCAAGGCTATGGAAGCTTTATGAGTTCACAAACTCCACTGGTTTTCTGACAGGGCCATATGCAAAGTGGAAGTTCTCTCCTTCCTTCAAAGAAAGTAACCTCCTTCTTTGATGGCCCCTTCTTTCCACTGGAGTATCCCTCACAGAAACTGTTCATGCAGAACCGTTTTTGCAACTATGCCTTGGCTTTCCATGCCTGAAATGCTCTCATGGATGTTTTAGCCATATCTGAATGCCTTAGGGGCTGATTCTGAGGTCAGAGTGCCTTTTAGGGCATTTGTCATTCTATGAGTCTGCTGTGTGGACTGCTTCCCATGTTGGAACTTTCTCTCCTTTGTAATTCTATCTCTTGTTATTACCAGGCACTTGGTCTTATTTATGCGATCCTCGAGACTTATGGTCCTATCTATATGATAAATTCCATACTTAATATGATCACTTTATCACATAAGATGGGATTAATGCCAGTTAGCTAAATAGGATTAGGGGTCTCATGGCATGTTTTTAGCTTCACCCTTACAGGTAAGTCTCTGGGAATGTGTGCTGATCTGTACAGCTCCTCCCTCTCTCATTCACACTCTTATTTTTAACTAGGATCTATTTTTAATTGACTTAATACATCTATGATTATTTCTATGTAAGGAGTTTAACCAATGGTATTAAGTAGAGGAAAAAGAATTTAAAAAATAAAATGAAATAATAAACTGTTCCTCGACAGTCAAGACAAGGGCTGTTCAAGTAATTGCTTCTCATAGTGTAAATTTCACTTCTACAGGTTTCCTTTTAGGTACTCTGTTAGTTGTCACAGATCTGGAAGAACATATGGTATTTGTCACTTTGGGACTGGCTTATTTCACTAAGTATGATATTTTCCAGATTCATCCATTTAGCTATAAATGACTGGATTTTTTAAACTGCTGTGTAGTATTCCATAGAGTACATATCCCATAGTTTCTTTATCCAGTCTTCCGTTGACAGGCATTTCAGTTGATTCCAAGTCCTAGCTATTGTGAATTGAGCTGCAATAAACATGGAGATGCAGATGATTCTTTTATTTGCTGGTTTCATTTCCTTTGGGTAAATTCCAAGGAGTGGGATGGCTGGGTATTAGGTAGGATTAAATTCAGATTTCTGAGGTATCTCCAAACTGTCATCTGTAGTGGTTTTACTATATTGCATTCCCATCAGCTGTGGATTAGGGTACCTTGTTCCCCACATCCTCACCAGCATTTGTTGTTTGTTGATTTCTATACAAAGGCCATTCTAACTGGGCTGAGGTGAAACCTCATTGTGGTTTTGAATTGCTTCTCCCTGATGGGTAGTGATCTTGAGCATTTTTTCATGTGTCTGTAGTCCACTTGGATTTCCTTTTTGAGAAATGTCTATTTAAGACCGTTGCCCACTTCTTGACTGGGTTGTATGCTTTGCTATTGTTAAGTTTTTCAGTAACAATAATTTCATAGTAAAATTCAGTCTATCCCAAACGAGTTCAAACAGCATCAATTTTTATCTTGTCTTTGAACACAGTGCATGAGTGAACAAATCTGATAACCACAGGAGGAGATGTTTTGAGGCCATCCAGGACTTACCCCAGAGGCTCTGTCCTAGGAGCCTGCAGCCCCAGCAAGAGTCTCACTGAGGAGTCAGGGCAGTGAGGGCCCCTGTGGGGCTCAGGGCAGCAATGGAGACTCAGCCCCTGGGGGAGCTCCATCCACTCCAGAGCCTGAGCTGAGCCCCTCCCCTGGGGGCCTCCCAGCCTCCTCCAAAGAAGGAGACTTGCTAAGGGGCACAGGGAGCCCCTCAGACCCCCCCTCTGTGGGGCAGATGCTCAGGGTCACGTCTCCCTTGAGCAAGAAGCATGGAAATAGGGTCCCAGAGAAAGAAGCTTGGGGGAAGGAGAAAATGTGGGAGCCGTCAGTCATGTTGTAGAAGGAGACGTCCCCCTCACTGTAGTCCAGGAAAATCCCCACCCTGCGGGGATCCTGCCTAAGGGATAGAGCCTTTCTAGGCTTAGTCCAGGCAAAGTAGCTAACATGATACCACCCCACAACCCAAAACCCTTTATCTGGGGACTCTGTATAAGTGCCTGTCCTTTGCACATGCTCCCTACAGACCCCCACAGCCCACTTACTGAAGGCCCCACTCCTCATCTCTACTTCCCAGTAACATCTTCCTGACGTGACGCCCTCAAGGCCCAACACCCTGCAGGTGTGATACAAGCCTACACCACTGTACTTCCAGGTCACGCTCTTCTTTTCCGGAGATATGAGAAGGTTGACATTGGCAGAGCCTCGATCCAGAGTGACAGTCCCTGCAGAGAGAGTTTGCAATAATCCAGGGCCACTTCTGGACCCTGAGGAAGGATGCATAACCATCCTCAGACCCACCCAACTGAATTAGGGAGGGGCAAGACCCCTGAGATAAGGGCCCTGGGATGCAAGCCTGTGGCCTCCAGGCAGAAGGAGAAACCAGGAGACCTCTCTGAGATCACACACGTCACAGAGACCTTGATGACCAGCCTGGCTTTGCTCCTGTCACCTCAGCCTCCACCCCACCACCACTGATGGTGCCAGCATCTGCACCAGCACAGAGAACTGAAGCAGAGGCCAGAGCCATGGGGGCCACAGGGAGGAGCACCCAGAAAGAACACAAAGTCACTCACAGGCCTGGAACCGTTCCTTCTGCCAGTCTACAAGAGAAACACACATTACGTATCAGGGGTCTGCACAGACTGCACAGGTCAGCCCAGCACCTGCTCTTCTGAGACAGTGATGGGGGAGATGTGTGGGAGACATCCAGCTGATGGACTGTGTCTCACACATACACACACACGGCAGTCTCCCCAAGCCATAAAGCTCAACACCAGAGATGAGAGGCTGGCCACTGACCAAACAGAAAAGGCATCTCCCAGATTTCACTCTCAAATTATGCTTCTCACATCCCTAGACACACATCATCATGGAAGCTAGGTTTTCTTAAGAATATATCGGGGTGGCTGGCTCTGTGGCACAGCAGGTTAAAGCCATGCTTGCAGCCCTGGCATCCCATATGGGCGCTGGTTTGATTCCCAGCTGCTCTGCATCCAATCCAGCTATACTCTATGACCTGGAAAAGCAGTAGAAAATGGCCCAAGTCCTTGGGCCTCTGAGCTCACGTGAGAGACTTAGAAGAATCTCCTGGCTCCTAGCTTAAAGTCAGCTCAGCTGTACCTATTGCAGTCATTTGGGAAGTGAACCAGCGGATAGAAGATCTCTCTCTCTCTCTCTTTCTCTCTGTAACTCTGAAACTCTGACTTTCAAATAAAATAAAATAAATCTTTAAAAGAAGAATAAATTTGGAGATCAAAACTTCCAGTGCCTCCATGAACATCAGAAGCACTGACTGAGCCGAACTTGCATGCTTCCTGTAACCTAGGTGGAGAGAGGCGGTTACTACTGGATGAAATGAAGTTGGAGGATGATTCTAGAGATATCAGTGTGCTAATTCCTAGAACCTGTGACTCCGTCACCTAACAGGAAAGGGAGCTTTACAGATAGGAGAAACGTTAAGGACCTTGAAGGTAGTAGAGTTCACTGGATGATCCAGGTGAGCCCAATCTAATTATGTGAACCCTGAAAGCACAGAACCTGCCAACCTGTGTGTGCCAGAGAAATTTATATGAGGAGCTAACCAGAGTCTGACAGATGCCTACATCTGGCTTCAAGACAGAGGAATGGGGCATGAACTCAGGTGTGCAAGTGGGTTCCGATACTGGAGATTCAAGTATTGGCAGAGGGGATGCAGACTTGCATGGGTTTTAGCCCAGTGAGTCCTGTCTCCACCTTCTGACCCTCAGAGCTGTAAGACAGTCAGCGTTCAGTGGAAGCCACCAAGGCTGAGGTCTTTTTATGTCAACAGATACCGGCTGTGATCACAGGTGCTCAGGAGCTATGCCCAGCACAGAGGAGGGGAACTGGCAGGAGAAGGTGTCTGGAGAGAGCATGAGGACTCCTGTCACCTGCACAGGGAAAATCATTACCCAGAAATTCCCACACACTGTGGTGGGACATGGAGGGACTCAGAGGGGCCCAGAGAACCAGTGGGCAAGGGAAGGTCTAGGGTAGGAGGAACAGCCACACAGTGCATCAATTTCCCATTCAAAACCAAGTCACCCAGCCCATGAACTCTACTGTCATGGAGCATAGCCGCCAACACTGCCCCAAGACAGGATAGGAACTGCCCCTGCCCTTCCTCAACTGACAACACAGGTGCTCAAGGACCAGCTGAGCCCCACCTCCCCAGCATGAGCAACTGGGAGGACTCAAAGGAGAGCACCTTAAGCCCCTCCCCAAGCTCCCCAATGCCTCTGCATCTCCTCCATCTGCTTGCTCATCCCTGGGGAGGAGAGAGGCAGGTGCTGACCAAAGCAAAGACTCCATCCACAGTCAGAGTCTGAGGAGTCCTCGGTGAGAGATCTTTACCTGCCTGGCACAGGGAAGGCAGCACGGGAGCAGTGGACACAGGCACAGTATTAGAAGGTTGACAGTAATAAGTAAAATGCACTTCTCCTGTGGTGATAAATTTTTTCCACCATCCACACCTGCACAGGTGCATTCATAGAGATTGGCATTGCTACCTGGGTTGATTTGCTTGATAGGAAACAAAATCACACAAAATGGTGGGGCTGGTCCATGTGACCTCTGGAAGAGAGTGAACACTTCATTTCCTTGTTTTTCAATAAGACATTAGTTGTCAAATAAACTGCTTTAACGTTTCTTCTGTTATCTGTTACATGTGTTTATGGTTACTCAGCGCAATTTCCAGAAGGTGCTCAATTCTACAATTTTCTTATAATCTCTCATCATGACATCTGTTTTATACTACTCCCTGAGACATCAGTCATCCTTGGCATCAGTGCTTCCCTAAACATCATGTCTTATAAAAATCTCATATCAATCTCATTCACGTCCTCTATATGGTATTTCTGTAGCCCCTTTAACAGCTTCACTGCTGCCAGGTGGGCAAACCTCATGGCCACATCACTGGGTCCCCTGCTTTGTGGTGACGTCACTGTCTGCTCCTCTGTAATGAACCACTGCAGACTCTATGTGACCTTGTGCAGCAGCTTTAAGCACAGCAGTTGATCCACCATCATCACACTCACTCACATGGATTACTCCAACCTCTGCAGACTTCTTCAGCATTTCCACATCACCCTTAAGGGCAGCCACAGGACCTGGAAATGCTAAGGTTTCCTGATCTTCCACATCATTTCCTTCACACTCAGTCCCCTGGATAAACTGTAAATGTTCTGCTTAAGGAACCTCTGTGCCAGCTCTGCTACATTTTCTACATTATCCTTGAAGGCTTTCAAAGCTTGTGCTCCTCTGCTCGTTCTACTGAGTAGGAATTTGAAAGAGTGAAGGTAGCCTTGCATGGCTGCTAATGAACTGGAAGGCTTCCAATGTGGCCCACAGAGTCTATGCTACATCCCCACTTAACAAGAAGCTTCAAGCAGCCAAGTCCCCCATGAAGAGTGGCCTCATGTACAGGTCTCTGTTCTCTCCTCAGTCACCCTGGGATCCTGGTCACCTTTGCTTAGGAGCTTGAGAACCTTCTCAAACTCTGAGCTGACACGAAGAACCCAATGCCTGTGAATTTCTTGGCACTACCAAACTTTGGAGAGGAGAATAGTAGGGAACAAGTAAATTACTTTGCCAGTCATATAAGAGATTTTAAGTGTTGGGACGAGATAGCCAGGCTACCAAATGCTATCCCATCTTTAAGAGTATATATTGTTAGTAATGAACAGGAGTCCCTCACACTCCACTTTGGAGCATTATTTGTGAAGTGAAAGAGCATCCATGAGTTGCAGTGGGATGTGAAGGTCTGCATCCACGGTCATCTTGAGCTGCTGGGTTTGCTCCATTGATCATAAGAGCCTACACACAAGCATCCTGACCTCTGGCTGCAGCTATGTGGGCTGCCGTCCAACCTCTTACAGTTCCTTGTGTGATACCAGCTCCACACCAGAGTTAGCTCAGCTCTGGACTCTAACTTCCTTCCATTGTAGACTGAGGAGGGAGCACCGATGGCTGAAGGATTGAAGGAATGAACCAGGGGATGAAAGGACTTGCTCTCTCTCTCTCTCAAATTTTAATATGCTTTAATTTAGATTTTTCCTGAAATTTATCTACAAGGTATCAGGAATCAATTCTATCTCACACACCCAAGCCCTGTAAACCCTCCACACACTTCTACATTCCAACACCAGGGCTGGGCCTTCAGCCACTCCAGTCACTCTGAGTCACCTGCACAGCACTCACTCTCTCCCTCATCTCCTCTTCTCTTCCCCACACGTTCTTTTCTCACACGGTATGCTTGCCGTCCTTTTTCTAGGTAGCAATTTCTACTTTTCTATGTTTCTCCTTTTCCAGTCTTTATATATCACCTCTAAAGAATCAAACAGGGGCCTGAGCTGTTAACGAGTACAGTGAATACAGCATTCTTCTGAGGTGTGAGAAAATGGTAGTGAACAATCATATATTACATTTTTTGTTCTTGTAAACACACACACACACCTACACACACACCCCTACTCAGGGGCAAGGATTCGGTCTTCCAGCAAAGGCAGGCGCTAAGACATATGCAATTGATGTCAGAGTGCCTGGGTTCGAATCACAGCTCCAGCTCCTAATTCCATCTTCTGGCCAAAGCTCATCCTTGGAAGCAGTAAGTGATGCATCAATTTGGGTTCCTGCCAATCACGTGGGAGAACAAGATTGGTTTCCAGCTCCTGACATTGCCTCCAGCACAGTTCAAAACTTCCCAGGCCATTGCAGATATTTGGGGAATGAAACAGCCAATGAGAGTTTCTTTCTCTCTCTCCCTCTTTCCCTCTTTTCCTCTCTCCTTCTCTCCCTCTCTCCCTTACTATCTCTCTCACTCTTACTCAAAAAAACATATTTTTAAAAACATGGAAGGTATTTGGTTTAGTGGTTAAAACATTCACACCCACACTGAAGAATCTGGGTCAATCCCCAGCTCAGGCTACAGACTCCAGCCTCTGGCCAATGGAGACCCTAATGCAGCACTGAGGGGCTGAGTTGCTGACATGCATGTGGGAACCTGGACTGAGATCTCAGCTTCTGGCTTTGGCCTTGCCTAGCCATGGTTGTTGCTAGCAGCTAGGGAGCAAAATAGGAGACTGAATATCTCTTGCTCTTGCTCTCACTCTCTGCATGAGAAATACATTTTGTAAAAGAATTCTTTTTTTTTTTATCTGAAAAGCAGAATTACAAATAAAGAGAGAGAGAGAAACACACACACACACACACACACACACACGGCAAGGGTGGGGGGATCGTTCATCCTCTGGTTCACCTCCATAATGGCCACAATGGCCAGAACTGGGCTGATTCAATGCCAGGAGCCAAGATCTTATCTGGTCTTCCACATGGGTGAAGAGGCCTAACTCCTTTGGGCCCCTTTCCCAGGTACATCTGCCAGGAGCTGGATCAGAAATGGAGTAGTTGGGACTCGAACCTGTGTCCACAGGGGATTTTGGCACTGCAGATGGTGGCTTAACTTTATACACCACAGCAACATCCCAAGTCAAATAAATTTAAAGTTTTCTATTCTTGCTCAAAGTACACAAATGATGCACACATTTTCAGATATATCAGAGAACCCAACCCAGGAATTTCTCCATAAGCATGCCAGATGATCGTTCTCTAATTTAGAACATTTACTCAGAGTAACTAATTCTCAGCAACCACTGATACTTAGAGGAAGAAACCCAGGCTGGACAGCGGTCAGAGCACAAAGAAGCATAGAAGACCACATTCCAGGGCCAGGAGGACCAAAGTGGGCCTTAAAGGGAGGAATTTGGGGGTAAGAAGGACATAGATCTCATTCCCCTCTTAGTAAACTCTGGGTCCTGAGCAGCATAATTCCCAGAGTATTCAGGAGACCGGAACTTCCTGAACTACACAGTCGTTGTCCTGCTGCAGGCTTTCCTCACACCTGACTCTCTGTGGTCACCCCGCCAATGACAAGGGTCAGTTGAACAAAAGGATTAAGAAGGTGTCGTTAACCCTAACCATGATATACAGAGGACAAAGGGCCCAGAATGGAAGCAGAGCTGTGGTCCCATGGAGCAGCACCTGCTGTATTCTCTTGGAGGCTACAACACTGACAAGGAGAGCAGGAAGCCCAGCCCATCCTGAGTTGAGTCCATAGGTAGAGAAGGGGCAGGGCAGAGGCAGGGCAGGGAGGCAGAGGAACCATCAGCGTCACTTACCAGCATACAGCTGCGCCTTCCTCCAGGCTGAAAGGAAACACACCCTGGTGAGACCACAGCCACACCACCTGCTCAGCCCTCACCTGCCCTCTGTGCTGAAGGTCAGACTCTGCAGGAGGAGAGAGGCTGCACAGGAGGGGCCTCCTGCAGGTGCAGACAGCAGAGGATTGTGGGAAATTCCCTGACCACAGATCAGGAAGCCTGCAGGACAGCTAAGCTGCACCCCTGCCCCACTGCTGGGTGACTTCTGGCTGTCAGCTCTCTGTCCTGTGCCTCAAAACCCACAAACACTCCAGTGTCAATGGCTGTTGGTGAAGACCAAAACTATCTGTGTGAAAATAGTGTGAGAAAAAAGGAATTTACTCCATGTTGATAGTAGTTAATTAATGTATAGCATTTCTTGGCAGGGAAACTAAAGGAGGAAGAAGAAATAACATGGATATAAGGCCAACTCCAGAGTCTAAGGGGCCAAACATTCCCTGAAAAAATGTTTCTTAAAAAAAGATATATTTATTAATTTGAAAGGAAGAATTACAGAGAGAGGGAGAGGGAGAGAAAGAGAGAATCCTCCATCCATTGGTTTTCTCCCCAAATGGCCTCTACAGCTGGAGGAGGGCTGGACCAGGGCAAAGCAAAAAGCAGGAGCATATTCCTGGTTTTTCATGTGGGTGCAGGAGCCCAAGTACTTAGGCCATCTCCACTGCTTTCCTAGGAACATTAAAAGGTAGTTGGAAGAAGTGGAGCAGCCAGGACATAAATCGGCCCTCATCTGGGATGCCTGAATTGCAGACAGATGTTTAACAGCTATACCACAGCAACTCTAGAATACAATACTCTAGAGAGAAGCATTCCTACTCTGAGAAGCACTCAGCTCATCCCATCACATCTCCACACCTGGTGAGCAGCCATGTATTCTGACATTCATTTTACACAAGCACCTTTGAGGAGCAGGATAGGAATGATGCCACCTGGGTGGTGTCTTAGAAGGGAGAGAGGGGGCAGAAATCACACCCCCAAACTCAATGACCTCATGTGTTTCTCTCCCTCCTGTCTTGAACTCTCACAGCTTCTGGCATATGCCTTTGGTACAGTCAAGAGCTAAAGCTTTGGAGGATAAACACTAACAATTCTCATATAGGGCACAGGCCTGGACTGGAAAGAACCCCAGGACACAGGCAGACTCCATGCCCATCACTGCACACACGTCTTGAAGCACAGACTGCAAACAGTCACCCAGATGTGAGAGAGCCCAGGGAGCAGGGTTCTGCCACCACCACTGCCACTGCTGCACCCAATGAGGGGTCCACATGTCTGTGCCTGGACAGAGACAGGGAGGGGACAGCTGGGAACAGATGGGAGAGGAGACCACGGGACATCTGGAGAGTCACTCACCAGCCAGATAAGCTGCCTTCCTCTGACCTGCAAAGCAGCACAGGGAACAGGTGAACTGAGACCCAGAGCTTCCTCCACAAAGGGACAGGGGGACTTCAAGAGGGGAGCAGAGCTTACCGAGTTCTGCCTGGAGCTCATCTGAAACAGAAAGAAGCATCATGAACTCCCATTCATAAGAAAAGGAGAGACTGTGTGTTTGGAGAACCCACAGGAAATATATATCCTAGAAAAGTTCTTACTCCAGACACACCCACAGCTCCAGCCTCCAGCTGTCCTGTCTGGGTCTCCACAGCCACCTGCTCTGGAGAGCAGAACCCACAGACTCATCTCCCAGCATCCTTCCTCTCAGCACCAGCTGCCCCACCTGACTGGCCCCTGGCCTCCTACCTCTGGCCTTCAGGGCCTCCTCCTCTGCCCGCTGGTCCTCCTCCTTAGCCCGGCGCAGCTTCTCCTGTTTCTGCCTCTCCTGCAGCTTTGCAGAGAGCTCTCTCCTGGTGAAGCAGCCAGCCCCAAAGAGCAGGAGCCCCAGCACCGTCAGGCTCCCAGCAAAAGCTGCCTTCCAGGGAGAGGCCTGCGGGAAGAAGGGCTCTGGGGCCCAGGCAGAGACCCAGTCAGGGGAGCACCCAGGCCAACCCCGCACACTCAGGGATGCCTGCACAACCTCCAACCCTGCCAGGGATGAGAAGCAGCACTGACCTGGGATGGACACGGCCATCGCCTTCTCCTGGCCCAGGATGGGATTGAGGACAGAGCAGCTCACACTCCCTGCAGAGCTGTCTCTCACCACCAGAGCCGCCTCCACGCTGAACAGCCCTGCTGCGTCCTGGGCATGGGCCTCAGAGAACTCCAGGAACTTCTTCCCGCTGAGGTCTGTCCACTGCACCTGGGGCTTCGGGAACCAGCCCGAGGCCTTGCACACCATGCGGACCCCGTCCTGCTCCAGCCCTTCAATGTGCACTTGAGGGGCAGAGCCCAGGCCTGCAAGAGGGGAGCTGTGGAGACCTTGGAGACCACTTGGCCCAGGGCCTCAGCAGGGTCTGGGTGTGGCACAGCAACAGGGGAGTCACTGTGTTCCATTCTGGAGATTCCATGGGAGGGCATGGCCTGAAGGAGGGGAAAGAGCCCTGGGACTCATGGAGGCACAGAGTAGGGGGCTTTCTCCTCAACTGTGCAGATGGGAAGACTGAGGCCCAGAGAAAACAGGAGCAGGAACTTGACCCCAGGACTCCATCCTGAACCTCTAATCCCCTCACCCCACTCACTCCTGGGGCACCTGCCTTGATTCCCACTGCCTCTCTCTGTAAAATACTTCCAATACTATACCCGTCAACAACCCTGTCCTGACTGCTTCCCTCATATCCACACCCTGAGTTATCTCTGCCAGGTTTCCTTACAGACATGAAACTCACAAGTTCAGAACTGAGTTCACACCTGTGACCTATGTGTGATAATTGAGTATTAAATACCCGTGTACTTTATCCTTCTTTAGGGGAGCTGGCCCTCCACCATGCTGTAGCTCCTTCACATTCTGGCTCTCTGGTTGGTCATGTGACTCACTCTGGCCAATGAGAGACCAGCCCATGGGACTTAAGGAGACGTTTGAAAAGCACTTGTGTCAGTGATTTTGCCTCTGCCATTGCCTTAGGAAGGACAGGCCTAGGGCAGCCACTACAAGATGAGACTCCTGGGCACCGCTGGTCACCCAGCCTCTCTGGGAGACGCTGTCCTAGGGTAGCCACAGTCAAGAATGGGAACACACCCAGCCACGGTCCATGTGGTGACCTCCCCAGCTGACTACAAGAACAATGAGTATTGAAGTAAGATCTCTTTTCCCCGTTGAAAATCAGAGGAAAATTCCCCCTCTCCTCCCTTTTAGGGCATTAACATTAGAACACTGGGAACTATAAATGCTTCTCTTCATTGAAGTATTATCATTTTGAAAAGCAGATAGGCCTTTTGTCAGCTTAATGACCCAGGAATGCCTTCCTCGGGGACCTGGGAGACAACACATCGAAATGAAAACATTTTTGTATGCTTTATAAATTTTTTATATTTTTTAATTTTCACATATTTTATAAAGAGACAGTACTACTTTCTCCTCCTTTCTGTGGAAGCATCAGAGCCTCACTTCAGTAAGTGAAATTACTTCAGTTATAAAAATAGGACAAGTAAAGCTATCACTGAGGTTAGAAGGTTAAGCCTCTGACCACCATCCCAGCATCTCTTATGGGCACCTGTAGGAATCCTGGTTGCTCTACTACTGATTCAACTACCTGCTCATGTGCCTGGGAAGGCAGCTGAAGATGGCCCAAATACATGGGCCCCTGCATTATTAGGAGACCCGGAAGAAGCTCCTGGATCCTGGCTTCAGCCTGGCTCAGGCCCATTGCAGCCATTTGTGAACCAGCAGATGGCAGAAAAATTCTCTGTCTCTCTCCGTCTCTGCCCCCACCTCCTTCCCTCCCACTTTCTCTCTCTCTCTGTATCTCTGCTTTTCAAATAAAATTAATAAATCTTTAAAAAAAATAGAAGTTTGTTTTCCCTCCAGATAAAGCCTATTAACTAAGAGAGATGGTCACTACAATTACTAGGTCCATTCAGGGTGAGCTCTGTGTGATAAGCAGGTATTATATCTGCTTCAAGTCTTATTTGAGGATTAATTGTTGTTTATGTTGAAAACATGGATGAAGGCATTTGGTGCAGAAGTTAACATAACGCTTGAGATGCCCACATCCCATATCTGAGTGCCTGGGTTCCAGTTCCCGTCTGCTTCCAATCCAGCTTCCTGGATATGCACGCAGGGAACCAGCGGGTGAGGGATCAAGTGTTTGTGTCTCTGCCACCGACATGGGAGACTCAGGAGTTCTGGGATCCTGGCTTCCACATCCCAGCTATTGTAAGCATTTGGAGAGTGAATCTGTGGATGGGAGATCTCTCTGTCTCTGTGTTGCTTGCCTTTCATTTGAAATAAAAAAAAAAAAAACTTTTGTTCACGTTCTGGGCAATTTATTCAACAACCCTACACTTCAGACCACTGTTGACCCTCATGGTGGGCCCTCATCACATCATGAACAGGGGCCAGGTAGCCTGATAGGAGCCACCAAGGGCCCAGCAGCTGGGGCCACATCAGGGCTATAATCACTGCATCGGCCACTGCTCCCACCAGCACTGCCGTTGCTCACTGTGCTCTGTGCTGGGGCACCACACTCTGCCATGGACCAGGGACCCACACGTTCACCCACTGTGGGTGAGGGGCCCAGACTGGGGCAGATCCCAGCAGGACCAGACGGGGAGGGAGGAGCAGCTGAGCACCTGCCTGGTGGCTGTCAGCAAGATCCACCCTGAGGTGCTCTGCATGCCCTGCTCCACGTGAGGTTCCCACCCCACCCACCAAGGCCCATCCTTGGAGAAGGCTGCCCATGCCAGGAGCTCAGAGAGTGGCAGCTGGCCCCACACAGTGCCAGACTAAAGCCCAGGGCCATCGAGACCCCAAACGAAGCTGCTGAGTAGAAGGAGACTAAGGTCACAGGCAGTGATGCTGTTGGCCCAAGGACCTGGGCCATCCTCCACAGCAGAGAACTGGTCTGGTAGAGGAGCAACCGGGACAGAATCCGGTGCCTCAACCGGGACTAGAACTCAGGGTGCCGGCGCCGCAGGTGGAGGATTAGCCTAGTGTGCCACGGTGCCGGCCTCCATTCTCTTAAACGATCTGCATCTTCCTCCCATGCCCACTCTGCCCTGGGGAGCCATGGTGTGAAGCAAACACCCAGCTGCATAAAGCTAAATAAGACTTTTTAAAATGTGTGCAATGTATATTATATCTGCTTGGCTACACACATTTAAAAAGATTTCTTTATGTCTTTAAAACTTTTAATGGATTTCCTGTGATGTGTAATGTGTTCTGGTTTCGTTTTTATTGACCAATCAAAGTGTTGTCTTTCTCCAGTCCCTTTGCAAAGAGGTTTGCTAGGAAAGAACCTTGGTTTTGGTTTTATTTCCACAACCAGACCAACAGTGTGTGAGCAAACCCACCTGATACTAGACAAATCCAATACAGATCAGTTTAAATCACTCAATGCCCATTTGAATAAATATCTTTGGCCATATGCCACTGAGATTTCCTGGCTTTTTATACAGTTACTACAGGAAAGTGTCCTTGACACACAATCATCAATATTCCCACCACTGAAGAACACATAGCAGTGCAAACCCCTGGCAGTCTCGGCAGTCACCGCTGCCCTCTCCTAACTCTCTGTGTCCCAGATCCACTCACTCAGCTGGGTCTGCTTTCTGTCTTTCCCCCCTGTCTGGGCCCTGCCCCCACCCCACTGTGGCTGTCTGAGGTCACACAGTCGTCCTCAAATCCTCAGAACTGCTCTCACACCTCCCTCTGCTCACATCCCACTCACCCTCCTCCCAGTCACCTCAGTCAGTGCTCCCGCCCCTGCTCTGTTTAGTTTCCCCTCCATGGCCGGTGCTGCAGCTCACTAGACTAATCCTCCGCCTGAGTGCCGGCATCCCGGGTTCTAGTTCCGGTTGCTCCTCTTCCAGGCCAGCTCTCTGCTGTGGCCCAGGATTGCAGTGGAGGACAGCCCAAGTCCTCTGGCCCTGCACCCAGATGGGAGACCAGGAGGAAGCACCTGGTTCCTGGCTTCAGATTGGTGCAGTGTGCTGGTCGCAACACGCTGGCTGTAGCAGCCATTTAGGGGGTGAACCAATGGAAAAAGGAAGACCTTTCTCTCTGTCTCTCTCACTGTCTAACTCTGCCTGTCCAAAAATAAAAAAAATAAAGTTACCCCTCCTGCATGCAGACCTCAGCACAGCACACAGCACCTGCCCTGACCTGGGATCCTCCTTTCCTCTTCCTGCCTCCCCTCAAACTCCATCATCTGTGCCCCTCATGGACCACACACCCAGTGCAAGGGCTACTTGGTTCACTGTGAATGGCCATGGCTGCTGTGCTGTGTGACCCCTGCCTGCTCACATTCCAGTCCACAGGGGACTCTTGGGATTTCTACCACAGTACTCAGGGGCCAGCACAAGTGTCTATGCCGAATGACCTTTTCCTGGTCAGTGAGGGCAGTGCTAGTCCAGGAATATCGACCTCTTTATTGCAGTCCTACTGGCACATCCTGCATCCCCACATCACCACCCCCACTCACCACAGTGCCCCATGAATGCCCCGAGCACACCAGACTTGCTCCCATATAGGGTTTCTCTCTGGGGGCCCCACTGCACTGAACTCTGTGCCCCCAGATATCCACTTGGTGAGACACCTACTTCCTGTGAGCTGTGCTGCGATCATTAACCAGGCCCCACCTGATCCCTGTGTAGCACCAGGGGCTGCCCTCACTCCCTACCCTGTATTCTGTTCCCTTCATTTTCACACTTGGCCTTCTGGTATTTTTTTTTCTTTAGTAAATATCCCCTTCTAACAGCATCCAACCATTCATTTATTTCACTTTTTTGTTATCTCAGCCTCTAGAATATATACTACAAAGGGCAAGAATCTGCTTCACTCATGAGTCCCTGGTACAATAGGGGCTCCATATACAAGATTTATATTGAAGAAACAGATTGAGGCAGTGAGCCGTCTTTCCCACACATATAAAATGAGCTGCTTAATTACGTGAGTTTCCAATATTCCCAATATTCCCAAAGTGTAGATGTAGAACACAAATCGAGCCACTTACCTGCCACCTGCAGTTCTAGAATGGCCTCTGCATAGCGGCCTCCCTTCTGGAAGAAGCAGGTGTAGCTCCCATTGTCTGAAGCCTGGACCTCCAGAATGTAAACAGCAGCCTTCCCGTGGGTTAAGAGATCCCTCACCAGCGATGTCCGCACTGCGTACTGGGGCATCTGCTCCTCGTGCTGTTCCCGGCCGTTCCGATAGACGAACACCGCTTCTGAGAACTTGGTGCGGAACCACCGCAGCTCCATGTCCTCTGCATTCATGGCTGGGACCAGGGAGCAGGGCAGAATGGTGTCACCACCCAACTCTGCCACAATGGGATCTGAGGGGCCGATCACCAGGAACTCATCTGTGGACATAGAACAGACTGAGAACTGAGAGACACAGACAGGGGGCAGAGACACACAGACCACGGGGGAAGAACAGGCAGACCGGGAACAGGTGCTGGAAGATGTGACCCCCAGGCTGAGGGACTGAGCAGTGATGACTCTGAATCTGGATGAGACCCTCAGACCACAGGTTGTGGCCCAGAATGGATGTCACAGACACCCTCGTGAGCCTGGCCCCTGGCCCCAGAGTGTCCCATGAAGAAATTTCTACTCAGGGAGTCTCCACCTTGAGCATGCCCCAGAATCCACAGGACAGTTTGTAAACCCAGATCACAGGTCCCACCCCATAACTCCTGACTCACTCAGTCTGGGGTGGCCCAACAATGTCTAAGTGTTTGTGAGCAGTCCCAGGGAGCTGACCCTCCTGGTCATGAACCACCATAGCCCTAACCTGGCCTGGGGGAGGACAAGCCTAGAAACTGAGCACAGAGCACCCGGGGGACTCCCTCAGAGCTCCTGGGTCACTCAGCCACACCAGGAAACTCCCCACCTTGTCTCCTAAGTTTATTGTTTCTGTCTGTAGTTTTCTCCTCCACTGAATTTGAGATGTACTTAAAATGCAAATTTTCCTTCTAGCAGGTTAGGTTGTGACACCAGCATCCCATTTGGGCACTAATTCATATCCCATCCGTTCCACTTCCACAATCTTGCTCCCTGCTAATGCATCTGGGAAAGCAATGGAAGATGGCCCATGTGCCTGGCCCCTGCACCAACATGGGTGGCCCAGAAGAGGCTCCTAGCTCCTGTCTTCAGCCTGGCATAGACCCAACCATTGCAGCTGTTTGGGGGTTAACTAGTGGATAGATTTGTTTATCTCTCCTTCTCTGTGTCTGTAAATCTAGAATAAATTTTTAAAATTAATCAATTGATTAAATACCCCAAATCCCTAGACAATTGTCGAGATCACACATGCTCACTTTATTGGTGAGTGACTGGTAGTAAATTTTTAATGAAAAGTAATGGCTGGGGGAGCCCCATCGCCTTTCTAGAGCCTGGGCCCCCACAAATCTCATCCCATCCTGACTGAAAGGGCTGGGGGTCCACTCACTCCCTGAAGAGGACCCCGGGAGGGACAGGGACAGACTCACCTGCAGAGCCCCACGTGGGCAGCTGGGCGAGGAGAAGCAGGGAGGGGAGACTGCAGAGCAGAGAGGGGCGGCAGCCGTGCTCCATGTCCTCAGAGCTGGGGAGAGAGGCGGGGAGGAGGAGGCCAGGGCCAGCAGGCAGGTCAGCCCCAGAGCACCAGCAGGACAGGGTCCTCCCGTCAGCCCTCACAGCAGCAAAACCTTCCCTACAGCCTCAGCACGCCAGCACTGTGGGGCCCACAGGATCCCGACAGCACAGACAGCTGGGCCGGGGCTCTACCAGCCCTTCTGGGGAGACTGCGGTGCCAGGGAACCCTCAGGGCAGCCTGGGGGGAAACAGCCCCCCCTCTTCCACCCCAACTGAGTTCCTCTGCCTGGAAAATCAGGTCTCTTCTTTCTCAGCCCTGGGGCCCCACGGAGGAAACCATGCACTATGCACACAGTGCCCAGGACCCACCCCACCAGGACAGAGACCCTGATTCAGGCCACTCACCCTGAAGGACGACCACCTCCTGCTTCCTGCAGCTCTTTAACTCCAGTGGTGACCTGGGTGTCCCTGAGAAGCGTCAGAGACAGATACATGCTCACTGAACACCACAGACACAGATGCCACAGTGCTGCCCATCCCCAGGGACCCAGCACTGTGGCATCTGTGACTGTGGTGTTCACCTAAATTTGACCCCCACTCCCAGCCTCTTACTCCACAGGCCAGATCAGGGTCCTTGGTTCAGCAGGTTCCCACACAATTTCCTGCTGACATGTAAATCCTCACTCTCTCAACACTTGAAGATTTCTGTATGAGCAGCTAATTACACTGGTGGGAGTCAGGGCCACAGAGAAGACAAAATGAGCCTTCATCAGAAAAAGTTCTGGGCCAGCGCTGTGGCTCACTAGGCTAATCCTCTGCCTGCGGCGCTGGCACCCCGAGTTCTAGTCCCTGTTGGGGCGCTGGTTCTGTCCCGGTTGCTCCTCTTCCAGTCCAGCTCTCTGCTATGGCCCGGGAGTGCAGTGGAGGATGGCTCAGGTCCTTGGGCCCTGCACCCACATGGGAGACCAGGAGGAAGCACCTGGCTCCTGGCTTCGGATCAGCACAGCGCGCCAGCTGTAGAAGCCATTTGGGGGGTGAACCAACAAAAGGAAGACCTTTCTCTCTGTCTCTCTCTTTCTCACTATCTAATTCTGCCTGTAAGGAAAAAAGTTTCACACACTATTTGTAAGGAGGGAGAGGGAGGAAGCTTTGCTCTGGTTAAGAATGGGCTCAAGGGCCCCTCTGCTGGGCTCCCTGCATTCTCGGCCACTCTGGGTGACTTCATTGCTAGCAAGGTCCTTGGCCTTCCTGGGCTCAGGGTCCTGATCAGCAAATGGGGGAGGTAACAGCAGCCCCCTCCAATGCAGGGAGGGGTCCATGCCTTTGTGTCTCTGCAGTCACCCTGTGAGGTTAGAACAGGGCCTGGTCCCAGCAGACACTGAGGAGCAGAAGTGAGAGAAGTGAGTAAAGGCTCAGTGCTCACTGCTGTCCTGGGGCTCCATGCACTGAGACTTTCCCCCAGCCACCCCCTCCCACTGCCTGTGCCCCACCACACTCTCAGCCTCCTGCCCAGCCAGCTGCTCCTGCCTTCCTCCTCCTCCCCCACAGGCGTCTTCAAGCCAGCTCACCTGCTCCTCCTTCTTCCCAGCTGTGAAAGCTGTGACTTCCTGCAGGGTCTAACATTCAGCAGCTCCAGAAACTTCAGAGCCACAGAGACCCCAGCAGACTGCAAATCTCAGTGCACAACCCCTGCTTCCAGGTCCAATGCTGGGGCCCAGGAGACCTGACTTCCAGGAGGCAGTGGGCACCCAGGAGACCAGAGGAGCAGAGCTGGCACAGGTGCAGCAGCTTCTGCAGAGGCCCAGCCCTGGTGCCCCCACCAGGACCTCCCAGCCAGAAGAGCCAGCCCCTGCGTCTCCTTCCACCATCTACAGTGAGAGCTTGCAGAAGCAGCCTGGGCAGGGAGTGCCCTGCCCTGTGGACCTCGCTCCCTGTTGTCAGCATGAGTGCAGCGCAGGAGACAGCACCACAGCTGCCCTGGGAGTGGCTGCAGCACAACCTGCTTAGAGCTCACAGTGCCTCAGCCCCTCCCCCTCAGCCACCACCTGTCCCTGCCCAGCACCCAGACTTCCCCAGGCCCAGAGATGCCAGGAACTTTCAGGAAATCACAGAAGAAACTAAATTTCAGTCCATGACTATTTAGTGTCAGGGTCTGAGCTACACACAGTAGATTCCTGCAGCTCCTGTCACAGCTGGGAGCAAATACACAGGACAGGAGCCCTGCACCTCCTGATACCAGGAACTTCCTAGGGGAGGGAGGGCCTGGAGCTGCAGAGAGACTCTGGCTCCCATTCCCCCAGCCCTCACCCCCATCCCTCCCATTCCCCCAGCCCTCACCCCAGCCCCAGCTGCAGACAATTCAGAGTGAGAAAGAGCTGCCAAGGGCCTTGGATTCTCAGCTGCCCCCACGATGACACCACCTGGACACTGATCTCTGCCTGCAGCCCAGCCTTTGCCCTGAGTATCAGGCAGGAGAGGGAGAAGGAGAGGGAGGGGAAGAGGGAGTGCCCTGCCAAGGTGAGCTTTTCTGTAACAAAAGCTTCCAGGAGCAGATGAGCTCCAGCAGGAGGGCAGCACACAGCAACTCCCACTCCCAGGACCATGGACCAGGACTCCTCAGCTCCCAGGACCACGGCCCATCAACTTTAACATGACTGCTATTCACTAAGCACCAAGGGGTTCTTGCTTAAAGTATAAATTATCCTAATGCTATTGAGTTAATATTTTACTTCCTGTTAATAGACAGGTCATACCTCTTATCTTAGTTATTTCTAGTACTTTCCAAATAGCTTTCAATAAATACCTCAGCCATAAAGCAACTGTTAACCCAAAGTATATTAAATGGATTAGAATTTTAGGGGCTGGCACTGTGGCCTAAATGGTAAAACCACTGCCTGCAGTGCCAAATCTCATATAGGTGCCGGTTCGAGTCCTGGATGCTCCACTTCTGATCCTGCTCTCTGCTGATGGCCTTGGAAAGCAGTGGAGAATGGCCCAAATGCTCGGGCCCCTGCACCCACAAGGGAGACCTGGGAAGCCCCTGGCTTTGGATCGGCCCAGCTCTGGCAGACACAGCCATTTAGGGTGTGAACTAGTGGTTGGAGAACCTCTCTCTCTCTCTCTCTCTCTCTCTCTCTCTCTCTCCTCTCTCTCTGCCACTGCCTGTCAGTTTCTCTTTCAAATAAATATTAGAAAATATTAGATTAAAAATAAAATAAAATTATTATAATTTAAACACTATTTTTACAAACACAGCCAGGAACCAACGGAAGAAGAGCAAGCTGCCAGCCCCGCAAAGGGCTAAGAGGATAAGGACCAGTCACGGAGGCTGCCCGGCCAAAGTGGGTCCATCGTACACAGGAAGACGGCACTCCTGTGCTGCTCCAGAGGCTCTCATGCACCCGCTGGGCCCGGCTGGAAACTGGGGCTGCTGGCCCCATCCACACCTGTGAACTGGCCCTTCCTAAAGCCTTGGTTCAACGTCTGCTAGTGCCCAGCTCACCGCCTCTGGGTATGGAAGCCGGTAGCCCAGCTGCGCTATTTCTAAGTTCCACTTGCATCTGTTGCTATTTAGATGAATGCTTGGGGTGGTATTATTTCTAAAAATAAACTTTCTATTTTTAACAGCAAAATTAAAAAATACTATAGCTGTGGTCGGCACTATGGTATAGTAGGCTAAGCCTCTGCCTGTGGTGCTAGCATCCCATATGGGTGCCAGTTCCTGTCCTGGCTGCTCCTCTTCCAGTCCAGCTCTCTGCTTGAATCCCTCTGCACGTGCGTGGTGACTGGGAAGAAGCTCCTGGCTCCTGGCTCCTGGCTCCTGGCTTCAGATTGACCCACTCTGGCCACTGTTATCATTTGGGAAATAAACCAGTGGAGGGAAGACCTTTCTCTCTGTCTCCCCACTCCCCCCCTCTGCCTCTCAAATAAATAAAATAAATAAAAATTTTTTTAAAATACTATTTTAATGGAAAAGCTTCCATTCTTTTCTTTTTTCTTTTTAATTAATTTATTTGAAAGATAGGGATGAGGGAGGGTGGGGGGGGAGAGGAATGGAGAGAGAGAGAGAGAGAGAGAGAGAGAGAACAAGCTCCCACCCCTTTTCACTCTGAATGCTCACACTGTTGCCAAAGCCAGGAGCTGGGGACTCAGTCCAGTCTGCCATGTGGTGGCTGAGACCCCATATGTGAGGCATGACCACTGCCTCTAGGGTCTGAGTTAGGAAGAAACTGGATCCAGGAGCTGCAGCCAGATATCGAAGCCAGGCATTCTGTGGATGCAGGTGTCTTATCCTGGGTCTTAACTGCCACCCAAATACTCGCCTTACCCATTGCTTTTCGCAGAAGCACAGTCTGATAAAAAAGATTCCTTTACCTTGATAATGTGAAGATAAAAATCTTACTGTGTTATCCTCTCTGGGAAAAAGTATAAAGAACTGTTTTCTACTTTCACCCTTTTTGAAAAAAAAAAAAAAGACACACATATGCGTGCACACACACAGTAGTATTTCTTGTTTCAATTTTAAAAATTTTCCTTGCCATCTGTAACTAGCATGAACCCAGTTGGTGGGCTGATCCACCCGCTGAGCAGAGCCCTGGTGGACACTCCTCCCTCTAGCTGCCATCTGCCCCTCAGGTGGGAGGAGTTTGCGCCCCACCCCCAGTCCAGGCTGTCAGCACCACAACTGATGTTTACAAGCAAATGTGGCTCAGGAACATCCGGATGCTCTCAGCCCAACAAAGGACCAGGTCTGCCCAGCCCCACCCAGAGGTCAGCGGCAGCGGCCTCGTGGCCTGGGACCCCTGCCCAACCTGGCTCAGAATGTACATCCAGTCCATGTCCACACCTGAGGGTCCAGGGCAGATGAGGAGGCCTCATTCCTCTGCAACCACTGAGATGTACAAGGGGCCAATAAATATCATGGAAAACAGATAAAAGATCAGTTTACTTTGGTGCAAAAATTCCAATTTCATAATATACACTTCCCACAAAGTGTTTGAAGTGTCCCAGTAGAAAGATAAAACACACACACACACACACACACACAAACACATACACACACAAGGTCAACTGGGGCTACAGCTGTGGCGTAGCGGGTAAAGCCACAGCCTGCAGTGCCATCAACCCATATGGGTGCCAGTTCGAGACCTGGCTGCTCCACTTCCAGTCCAGCTCTCTGCTAATGGTCTGGGAAAGCAGTGGAGGAAGACCCAAGAGCCTGGGCGCCTGCACCTGAATGGGAGACCCAGAAAAACCTCCTGGCTCCTGGCTTTCAATCTGCCTAGCTCCACCCAAGTCACCATTTGGGGAGTGAACTAGCAGATGGAATATCTTTCTCTCCCTCCCTCCCTCTCTGTCTCTGTATCTCTGCCTTTCAAATAATAATAATAATAATGATAATGATAATAATAATAAAATGAAGTCAAATGGAAAAGGGTATTCTTAACAGAAAATTAAATTTTATCAGACTAATAAATAAGCAAAAAATAAATAAAAATTGAAAAGAAGCACGAAGAAAGATGACACAAGAAAAGAAAGCTTAAAGAAAGGAGAGGGGGAGGAAGGAAGGAGGCCCTGACGTGACTGGGGTGGGGTCGAGCGGACGCATTGGCCCAGAGAGCCTCAGCACATTCCGTGCCCACTGAGGCCGTGGCTGGGCCCCAAGTACCAGCATCAGTGCTGCCTGGAAGGTGGCCCAGTCAGCGACCTTGGAGGAAATTCCTGACTGCCCCCCGCCCCTACAGCTGATCCGATGAAAATGAAGTTAGCAAACCACAGGTGAGACCATCCCTGGGGTTCCCTTCAACCCCGAAGGCCTCCAGTTCCACAGGCGACCCAGATACCACCCAGAGCACTTTCACTTTGTCCTCCTGAGATGAGGGCACCCGGCCTCCTTGCAGGATGGGGCTCCTGGTGGACGAATCTTCACATCACACAGGAGTTTCAGCCCCAGGGCTGACGCTGTGGAGCAGTTGGCTGAGCTGTGGCTTGTGACACTGGCATCCCTTAGACCCTAGGTGTCACAGGGAATCGGGTGAGATGAGTCCCAGTTCCTGTCCTGTTGTCAATGACTATTTGCGAGACTGACACAGCAGTGGGAGTAGAAGAAGCAAAGTTTATTAAATAAAGAAAAGAGAAGCTCCGAGCAATACGATCAGAGGCACTCGTAGAAAGGGAGACCAAGCTGCTGAGGTCAAGCACTCTAGGAGTATCTGTATGTCTTCAGCTCCTTATCTCCGAAGAACAAATGCAATGGTTCTACATTAGCTGCTGTTGCAGGCATGTGTGGAGTGAACCAGCAGATGAAGATCTATAATTTTCTGCTGTTCAGAATAAAATGAAAACAAACAAACAAACAAATACATAGTTTGAAGTTCCTAAAAAATCCCTTGACTTTCTATGCCTTCTTGCCATGTAATTTCTCTCTGTAGCTTTTTAAAAAAGATTTATTTATTGATTTGAAAGAACAACAGAGAGAGAGGGGAGAGACAATTTTAAAAGCTTCACTTTTATCTTTCCCACAGAACAAGAAAGAATTTCTCCGTTTACTGGTTCACTCCCCAAATGACCACACAGCTGGGGATGGGCCATTAGAATCAAGAGCCTGGGGCCCCACCTGGATCTCCCATGTGGGTGGCAGGGGTACAAGTACTTGGAACGCCTTTTGTGGCTTTCAAGGTTGCCTCTGCAGGGAGCTGGATCAGAAGCAGAGCAGCTGGGACTCAAGCTGGCACTGTGATATGGGATGCAAATTCCCTAAGCAATGGCACAGCACAAAATGTCTCCACACTCTCCCTCCCACAGATTTATCAAGGTAAATTTCCATACCGCAAAATTCATCGATTTTAACTGTACAACTCAATGATTTTATATACTAATTGAGTTGCAAGATTGTCACTGCAATATAATGGTAGGACACTTCTCTCACCTCCGAAATAAACCTCATGCATGTGCCCCATTCCAACCCCAGCCCCAGGTAAGCACTGACCTTTCTGTCTCCATAGAGTTACCTATTATAAACATTTTGTCTAAAGGGGCTCAAAATACGTGGTCTTTTAAAAGATGTATTTATTTGGAAAGGCAGAGTGGCACAGAGAGGAAGAAAAGGAGAGACAAAGACAGATCTTCCATCTGCTCTCAGATGAGACTTTAGGCTCGGGCTTTTGAGCAATGCTAGCAGGAGTTGAGCTATTCAGCCTTTTGCCACTGAGGGAGTGCATTTTGCATTATGAACTTTCAGGGCCAGCAGCTGAGTTGTATGGTTTGGATGGGTTGGATTGTGTCTCCCAGAGGTTCACGTGCTGAAAACTTGGTCTCTAAGGGACAGGGTTAATTTGAAAACTTTTAGAGGTGAGGTTTAGTAGAAGATAAGTAGATCACAGGACTCAATGCTCATGAATGGACTAGTGCTGTCTCATGGGAGTAGGTCAGGTCAGCTATGCCTGGATTAGTGCCTAAGAAGCTGTGTTATGTGTTATGTGTTACCCACACCCTGGCTGCTGCTGGATGTGGCCACTTCTCTACCATGCGATGCAGCTGGAGGGGCCCTGGCCAGGACCAGCACCATGCTGTGTGGACTTCCAGCCACCACAGTCATGAACCAAATAAACATCCTTCCCTTATCCATTAGCCTGCTCTGAGTATTTTGTTACAGCAACAGCAAATGGACCAACATAGACAAACTCAGCAACTGGCCAATCCCTGCACATTTGTTCCTGGCCTGTAAAATAAGAGCTATGGTGGGAAAGACCAAATGGAAGCTTCCAAAATTGTCACCAATAATCCTAAGCCAGAATCATAAACCAGAAGCAATGTGACATTCATGGAGGGACTACCAAGATTACCTCCACTGTCAAGGACTTGAATGACAGAGGGGTAGTGAGTCCCCTGACATCCCCAGTCAACTGTTAGGCCTGTGAACAAGGGAGATGGGTGCTGGAGAATCATAGTGTTTTCATAAGCTTAGCCAGGTGATGGCTCCTTCTGCAGCTGCTGTGAGAGACATAGGCTCATTGTTTGAGCATCTAGTACACCCCATTGTTCCTAGTGTAGAGCTATTGATTAGGAGTTGCCTCTCACTGTTCCTGTTAATGGAGACAAGGAGGAGCAGTTTCCTTTCAGCTGGCAAAGCCAGCAGCACATCTTCAATGACCTGCATCAGGGGTTTATTTATCAGTTCTCTGGCCATGCATCATATTTTACTTCCCAGAGATCTCCATACCCTTGCTCTGCCTTAAAGTGTCACACTGATGCATTGATGACATTATGTTGATTGTACCTAGTGAGCAAGAAGCAGCATTACTCGTGACTCGCTGGAAAGATATTCACATGGGAAAATGTGAGCTATAAAATCTACAAAAATTCAGAGGCCTCCTACCTCAGTGAAATTCTGTGGCTCCTCTGGTGTGGGCATGCTGAACTACCTCTTTGAAGTTGTTACACCTGGCCCCTTGTACAACTGAAAATGCCAGGTAAGACTTTTGGAATTAGAGGCAACATATTTCTTATCTGGGTGTGCTACTCTGACCATTTACCAAGTGACACAGAAGCCGCTACCATACAATGGGGCTCAGAACAAGAAACAGATCCTGTCACTTAAGCTGCTCTTCCATGGGGCCCATTGGAGCAAGCAGACCCAGTGGAACTTAAAGCAGCAGATGTGGGTATTGATGGAGCCTTTGGCAGACGTCATTAGAGGAGTCAGATTGTTGGCCCACAGGATGATGGAGCAAAACCCTACCATTCTCTTTGGAAAACTACACTCCTTTTGAGAAATGGCTCTTGGCTTCCTATTGGGCCTTAGTAGAGACTGAACACATACTGATGGGCAAGCAAGACACCATGCAACCTGAGTCACCCCCATGAACTTGTGTTAGAGGTAAAACAATGACAAAGGAGACGACCTTGGTCCTAGTATCACATAGAATTTCCATGCAGACAAGGCAGTGAGTAAAGCAAGATATATTAAAGTCAGAAACCTCCTGCCACAGTAGCCAGCAGGCAGGGCTCTAGAGAGGCCGACCTGAGAAGCTGGTAGAAGTGGTGTCTTTAATGCGTAATTCAGGGAAAAATCAATCAAAGGGTGGAGACAAAACCCATTAGAGGGCCAGATTTTATTCCTGTCTATCCCACTTATGATAAAACAGAAAAGCCATCAGAAGGGTGGCAGAGGTGACTTCTTCTTTCTAGGTTCATGATAAAACTATAGACTCAGAAGGGTGGAATCTGCTTTCTTCTTTCTAAAGGCAATTTCTGAAGAAAAACCTGCATCTTGTTTACTCTTAAAGGGACTCCCACTTTTATTATTCCAAGGGTACCTGACATAACTACTACCTATTATCCCATCTAACTGTCACACTGGCTGTGCGCTGATTCAGAGGCTGCACAGTAGGGCATGCACAGCCCCACTCCATCATCACATGGGAGTGTGTACTGCATGCAGCATCCACTGAGCAGGCCCTACACTCACAGCTGAGTCACAGGAAGACACGGCCCAATGCCCATGGCCCCTCCCTCACACAGCATTGCCTTTCCCCACCCAGTCTGTGCCTCTGGTCCCATGGGAGCTCCTAGGATCCCCTGACAGGGGAGAGAAGGCTCAGCCTGACTTACAAATGGCTCTGACCGCAGGCAGGCACCACCCAGTGGGCAGTGGCAGCACTGCAGCCCCTTTCTGGGACCTCAGTGAGCACAGGGGTGAAGAGCACCTGACTGCTCACTTGCTTGGCAGGGAAACACCCAGGCTTGCGAGTATTTGCCAGGTCACAGGCTGTGGCCAATAGTGTGATGGGCTGGCTGAGGAGCTGGAAGGAAGATTCCTGGAAAATTAGTGACAAAGACATTGAGGAAAGGCTCTGTGGACAGACGTCTCTGAATGTACAGAAAGTGGATACTTGTGTTTCCCATGAAGGCTCCCCCAAGGACGTGCTTAGCAGAGGAGGGTGGTGATGACCACGTGCTGGGATCTGGAGCTGGACAGTGACTGAGGGGGCACAGGAGGGGCTGATGATAATCCTTACCTTGATGGTGATGTGATCTGTAGTGACATCACAGCTGTCAATCACTCAAGCCCTGGGAGTCCCTTTGAGACAAGGAGTGCTGAGGCCAAATGCACTGTGAGAAATGGACAGCAAAGCCAAGGGTGTGTCTTATTTTGCATTTGTAGTAAGGAAAGGCAGGGGAGTGAGACCTCGGCTGTCCAGACTGAGTAGATGGAGACAGAGTGGTAGAAAGGATTCTTGAGGAAGACTGCAGACAGGAGACGGAACCTAAGCCAGGAAGATCAGTTACATGGACAGGAGAACAGGAAGGGACCAAACACCTCACAAGACACCTGCTGTCAGAGGAGGGGGATGAATACAAGTACAGAAGCTTTGTATATGTTCAGACTGCAGAAAAACTCAGGACATCACCTTATTTAATAGAAAAAGGAGCATTCAGCGTAAGTGGTTGGATAACCCACAGATCAGAAGCCCAAAACTCACACTGAAGAGCTGGCTTGATTCCTGACTGCTCCGTTTCTGATCCAGCTTCCTGCTAATGCATTCTGGGAGGCAGCAGATGAGGACTCAAGTGCTGGGACCCTGACACCCATGTGGGGACCTGAATGGAGTTCCTGGCTCCTGGCTTCGGCCTGGCCCAGCACTGGCTGACTGGCTGTTCCAGGAGTGAGCCAGTGGATGGAAGAGCACTCTCATTCTCTCTCTCTCTCTCTCTCTCTCTCTCTCTCTCTCTCTCTCATTCTCACTCTCACTCTCACTCTCCCCTCTTGCTCCTTTGTTCTGCCTTACAATAGATGAAAATAAAATCACTACTTTCTTTCAAAGGAAAAACTATAATCTATCACTTTGAAAGAAGCCTGTGATATCATCCTCGTCCCTGAATTCATCCCTCAAGGAGTCCCCTTGCAAATCTCAGGTCTGTTTCTGCAGTGGGCAGAGCCTCCCAGCTCCCTCAGTGCTGGCCAAGCGCCGTCCTGCCCAGTCGCCCCAGTGCCCTGCACTCTGCACTGTTCCTCCCTCACACCCATTTCCCACAGGTTCTCCCTCTGTCCTTCTCTCCACACAATCTCCCCTGTTCCTACTCAGCCTCTTAGTTCTGGTTTCTTTGTACTGTAAGTAATATTTGCAGTCTTACCAATGGCATGATCTACACCCTGACACCATGCTAGGCTCTAGCCCCCACCGCCATTGCTGGAAGCCAGGTGATCCCATGGCCCAACCACAGGTGTCAGCTCCCCCCCCCACTCTAATGGGATTTGCTGCTCCTACTTCCCTCTCTGCCCCCACAAAGTTTTAAGAGAATCTGTTCCTGAACCTCTCTCTCTCTCTCTCTCTCTCTCCTCCCTCCCCCCCTTACACTCTCCCCTCTCTCTCCTTTTCCTTCTTCACCCCTTCCTTCTGGTCTGTCTGGTTTCCCCCCAATAAACCCTTTCCTTTACACTGGCGTTTGGTGTGGTTTGCTGTGACCTTACAATGACCCTCCCCACTCCTCTTCTATGTTGTTTAAATGTAGGAAAATAGTGTACACTTGTCATAAGTTCGTAAATATGACTCTAGGCAAAAATAGAAATCAAAGTTCTATTCCAATAACTAATCAATAATGAAACTGGTACAATTGTAGAGCTACTTCAGGGAGTGTTTGGAAGAATAGACTGTGTATTATCCATCAGGAAAGGCACTGGAAAATACATTGGGGTCTTCATTGTGGCCCAGAGGATAAAGCCTCCTCCTGCAACACTAGCATCCCTGAAGGGCTCCAGTTCAAGTTTTCTGATTCAGCTCCCTGTCTGTGTGCCTTGGAAAGAACCTGAGGATGGCCCAAGTGCTTGGTCCCAGGAGCCACATGGGAGACCCAGACAAAGCTGCTGCTCCTGACTTCAGCATGGCCCAGCCCGGTCATTAGGGACATCTGGGAAGTCAACCAACATATGGAAGATCTCTCTCTCTCTCTCTCTCTCTCTGTCTGTCTCTCCCTCTCTCTCTATGCACCTGTCACTTTCAAATAAAACAAACAAATCTTTTTAAAAAATGAGTAAGTACACTGAGTAAGAGGATAAAGTGGCAAACATCTTATGGGGAACAAAACTGTAGGCTTTGGGATACTCAGAAAAGTACCTGGTACCTTTGATCAATATTAACCCCCAAAATAAATTCACTGCAAAATGTACAACAAGAAAACTTATAAATCTATCTAAATGCTACAACAATGATGTTTAATCACTGCTTCTGAAGCTATTAAGGCAGCTGGTGCACTTAACTAATGAGATCACTCCTGGGTCCCGCATGGTGGTGTAGCGGGTGGAGCCACTGCCTGCAGTGCTGGCATCACATGTGGGCAATGGTTCAAGTCCCAGATGCTCTACTTCCAAACCAGTTCTCTGCTATGGCCTGGGAAAACAGTGGAAAATGTCCCAAGTCCTTGGAACCCTGCACCCAAATGAGAGACCCGGAAGAAGTTCCTGGCTCCTGGCTTCAGATTGGTACAGCTCTAGGCACGTGTGGTCATGTTGGGAGTGAACCAGCACATGGAAGACTTCTCTCTCTTTGCCTCTGCCTCTCCCTCTCTGTAACTCTGACTTTCACAAAAATAAACAAATCTTTAAAAAGAAGAGAGAGAGAGATCACTCCTGTTTTGGTAAATAATATCACATAATCTGCATGCCTGACTTTCCTGTCTCTTTCAAAGAAGCTGTTCACATAGACAATCCAAAAGTAATGCAGTGTCATGAGGATACATGCAAAATGGAATGGGGATATATAGGACAGCTGATATATAAATACATTGAGAATACTTAAAATCCAAGCAAGGACCCTGTAGAGTACATGTGTATGGTCTCATTCTTGGAGTGAAGCACTTTGATAAATGTGTGAGTGCCTCAGATCCCCTTTCCCACACAGTGTGGGCAGCTCAGCACCCTCCTCTGGGCTGCACTGTGGCTTAGAGGATTGCATCAGGCAAAGTCCACTCATGAGACGGAAACCACATCAGTCACCTGAGCAGGGAAAATATAACTAAAATCTATTAACTAGATAAATATGGGTCACTACTAAAGAGGAAAAGAAAGCTCTAAGAAGACAAAAGTGTGGCACTGTGGTGCAGCCAAGCTTAGGACAACAGAATCCCCCAGCACAGTGCCTGGTTCAAGTCCCGGCTACTCTGACTCTGACCCAGCAGACAACAGAACTAGGAAGGTAACATAAGCGGGTTCTTCAGCCCCTGCGACACAGAGGAGGCCAAGATGGAGTCATTGACTCCAGGTTGCAGACTGCCCTAGCTCCAAATGTTGCAGACATTTGGGCATGAATAAGCGGGCAAAAGATCCCTCTCTCCCCCTCTCTCTCATTCTTTCTCTCTCTCTGGCTTTCAAGTAAAAATGAGAATAAATAAAACGTACATTATTTAAGATTATAATATAAACAATCTTAAACAATTTACATATAAAATCATAAGTGTAAGGAGAGAGGAAGCAAATGATTCCTATGTACAAAGAAATGCACAGAGAAGCAAAGATAAAAACTAGTGATCTTTCTGTTGCAATAAGAAAATACCTGAGGGAGAGGAACTTTACAAAGACAAGAAGTTTATTCTGGTTCACAGCTCTGGGGAGGCAAAGTCCAAAGAATACACTGCAGACTTGCACAGGGGCCACTTTTGAAAATCACAGTAGGCAGCATCACCCACTTCTCTCTGTGTCCATGTACTCTCTTTCTTTTTCTTTTTTTTTTTTATTTTTTATTTTTTATTTTTATTTTTTTTTATCTTTTATTTAATGAATATAAATTTCCAAAGTACGACTCATGGGTTACAATGGCTTCCCCCCCCATACCGTCCCTCCCACCAACAACCCTCCCCTTTCCCACTCCCTCTCCCCTTCCATTCACGTCAAGATTCATTTTCGATTATCTTAATATACAGAAGATCAGCTTAGTATACCTTAAGTAAGTATTTCAACAGTTTGCTCCCACACAGAAACATAAAGTGAAAAATAATAGATGATTTTTTTTAAAATGATGATGAAATCAGATCAGACCTATTGTCATGTTTAATCCCAGTGAGAGTCAAGTTGGGAATTGAAAATTTCTTTCTTTCTTTTTTTTTTTTTTTTTTTTACAGAAGATCAGTTTAGTGTACATTAAGTAAAGATTTCAGTCGTTTGCACCCCCATAGAAACACAAAGTGAAATATACTGTTTGAGTACTCGTTATAGCATTAAGCCTCAGTGTACAGCACGTTAAGGACAGAGATCCTACATGAGGAGTAAGTGCACAGTGACTCCTGTTGTTGACTTTACCAATTGACACTCCTGTTTATGGCATCAGTAATCTCCCTATGCACCAGTTATGAGTTTCCAAGGCTATGGAAGCCCCTTGAGTTCTCCGACTCTTATCTTGTTTAGACACGGTCATAGTCAAAGTGGAGGTTCTCTCCTCCCTTCAGAGAAAGGCACCTCCCTCTTTGAAGACCTGTTCTTTCCACTGGGATCTCACTCACAGAGATCTTTTTGCCAGAGTGTCTTGGCTTTCCATGCCTGAAATACTCTCATGGGCTTTTCAGCCAGATCCGAGTGCCTTTAGGGCTGATTCTGAGGCCAGAGTGCTATTTAGGACATCCGCCATTCTATGAGTCTGCTGAGTATCTCACTTCCCATGTTGGATCACTCTCCCCTTTATTTATTCTATCGGTTGGTGTTAGCAGATACTAGACTTGTTTATGTGCTCCCTTTGACTCTTAGTCCTTTCATTATGATCAATTGTGAACTGAAATTGATCACTTGGAGTAGTGAGATGGCATTAGCACATGCCACCTTGATGGGATTGAATTGGAATCCCCTGGTGTGTTTCCAACTCTACCAATTGGGGCAAGTCAGCCCGAGCATGTCCCAAATTATACATCTCTTCCCTCTCTTATTCCCACTCTTATGTTTAACAGGGATCACATTTCGGTTAATTTTCAACACTTAAGAATAACTGTGTGATAATTACAGAATTAAACCAGTCATATTAAGTAGAACAGACAAAAAAAATACTATGAGGGATAATGTATTAAGTTGTCCATTAGCAGTCAGAGCTATGCTGATCAAGTCACCATTTCTCATAGTGTCCATTTCACTTCAGGAGGTTTCCTTTTTGGTGTTGAGTCAGTTGTCACCGATCAGGGAGAACATATGGTATTTGTCCCTTTGGGACTGGCTTACTTCACTCAGCATGATGTGTTCCAGATTCCTCCATTTTGTTGCAAATGACTGGATTTCGTTGTTTCTTACTGCGGTATAGTACTCTAAAGAATACATATCCCATAATTTCTTTATCCAGTCTACCGTTGATGGGCATTTAGGTTGGTTCCAGGTCTTGGCTATTGTGAATTGTGCTGCAATAAACATTAGGGTGCAGACCGCTTTTTTGTTTATCAATTTAAACTCCTTTGGGTAAATTCCAAGGAGTGGGATGGCTGGGTCGAATGGTAGGGTTATATTCAGGTTTCTGAGGAATCTCCAGACTGATTTCCATAGTGGCTTGACCAGTTTGCATTCCCACCAACAGTGGGTTAGTGTCCCTTTTTCCCCACATCCTCGCCAGCATCTGTTGTTGGTAGATTTCTGTATGTGAGCCATTCTAACCGGGGTGAGGTGAAACCTCATTGTGGTTTTGATTTGCATTTCCCTGATTGCTAGTGACCTTGAACATTTTTTCATGTGCCTGTTGGCCATTTGGATTTCCTCTTTTGAAAAATGTCTATTGAAGTCCTTGGCCCATCTCTTAAGTGGGTTGTTGGTTTTGTTTTTGTGGAGTTTCTTGATCTCTTTGTAGATTCTGGTTATTAACCCTTTATCTGTTGCATAGTTTGCAAATATTTTTTCCCATTCTGTCGGTTGTCTCTTCACTCTCCTGACTGTTTCTTTTGCAGTACAGAAACTTCTCAATTTGATGCAATCCCAATAGTTGATTTTGGCTTTGACTGCCTGTGCCTCCCGGGTCTTTTCCAGAAATTCTTTGCCTGTGCCAATATCTTGAAGGGTTTCTCCAATGTTCTCTAATAACTTAATGGTGTCAGGACGAAGATTTAGGTCTTTAATCCACGTTGAGTGGATTTTTGTGTAAGGTGTAAGGTAGGGGTCTTGCTTCATGATTCTGCACGTGGAAATCCAGTTTTCCCAGCACCATTTATTGAATAGACTGTCCTTGCTCCAGGAATTAGTTTTAGATCCTTGATCAAATATAAGTTGACTGTAGATGTTTGGGTTGATTTCTGGTGTTTCAATTCTGTTCCATTGGTCTATCCATCTGTTTCTGTACCAGTACCATGCTGTTTTGATTACAACTGCCCTGTAGTATGTCCTGAAGTCTGGTATTGTGATGCCTCCGGCTTTGTTTTTGTTGTACAAGATTGCTTTAGCTATTCGAGGTCTCTTGTGCCTCCATATGAATTTCAGCATCATTTTTTCTAGATCTGCGAAGAATGTCTTTGGTATCTTGATTGGGATTGCATTGAATCTATAAATTGCTTTTGGGAGAATGGACATTTTGATGATGTTGATTCTTCCAATCCATGAGCATGGAAGATTTTTCCATTTTTTGGTATCCTCTTCTATTTCTTTCTTTAAGGTTTTGTAATTTTCATCGTAGAGATCTTTAACGTCCTTGGTTAAGTTTATTCCAAGGTATTTGATTGTTTTTGTAGCTATTGTGAATGGGATTGATCTTAGCAGCTCTTTCTCAGTCATGGCATTGCTTGTGTATACAAAGGCTGTTGATTTTTGTGCATTGATTTTATATCCTGCCACTTTGCCAATCTCCTCTATGAGTTCCAATAGTCTCTTAGTAGAGTTCTTTGGATCCTCTAAGTACAGAATCATATCGTCTGCAAAGAGGGATAGTTTGACTTCTTCCTTCTTGATTTGTATTCCTTTGATTTCTTTTTCTTGTCTGATGGCTCTGGCTAAAACTTCCAGAACTATGTTAAATAGCAGTGGTGAGAGTGGGCATCCCTGCCTGGTGCCAGATTTCAGTGGAAATGCTTCCAACTTTTCCCCATTCAATAGGATGCTGGCTGTGGGTTTTTTATAAATTGCTTTGATTATATTGAGGAATGTTCCTTCTATACCCAATTTGCTTAGAGTTTTCATCATGAAAGGGTGTTGAATTTTATCAAATGCTTTCTCTGCATCAATTGAGATAATCATATGGTTTTTCTTCTGCAGTCTGTTAATGTGGTGAATCACATTGATTGATTTGCGAATGTTGAACCATCCCTGCATACCAGGGATGAATCCCACTTGGTCTGGGTGGATGATTTTCCTGATGTGTTGTTGTATTCTATTGGCCAGAATTTTATTGAGGATTTTTGCGTCTATGTTCATCAGGGATATTGGTCTGTAATTTTCTTTCAGTGCTGCATCTTTCTCTGGCTTAGGGATTAAGGTGATGCTGGCTTCATAGAAAGAATTTGGGAGGATTCCCTCTTTTTCGATTGTTCTGAATAGTTTGAGAAGAAATGGGATTAGTTCTTCTTTAAATGTCTGGTAGAATTCAGCGGTGAATCCATCTGGTCCTGGGCTTTTCTTTGTTGGGAGGCCCTTTATTACTGCTTCAATTTCTGTTTCAGTTATGGGTCTATTTAGGTTTTCGATGTCTTCATGGTTCAATTTAGGTAGGTTGCATGTGTCCAGGAATCTATCCATTTCTGATAGGTTTTCCTGTTTGCTGGCGTACAGGTCCTTGTAGTAATTTCTGATGATTCTTTTTATTTCTGTGGTGTCTGTTGTTACGTTTCCTTTTTCATCTCTGATTTTATTGATTTGGGTCTTTTCTCTTCTTTTTTTAGTTAGTTGGGCCAATGGGGTGTCAATTTTGTTTATTTTTTCAAAAAACCAGCTTCTCGCTTGGCTGATTTTTTGTAATGTTTTTTTGGATTCAATCCTATTAATTTCTTCTCTGGTTTTAATTATTTCTCTTCTCCTACTAGATTTGGGTTTGGTTTGCTGCAGTTTTTCTAGGTCCTTGAGGTGCGCTGAAAGCTCATTTATTTGGTACCTTTCCAATTTCTTGGTATAGGCACCTATTGCTATAAATTTGCCTCTCAATACTGCTTTTGCTGTATCCCATAAGTTTTGATATGTTGTGTTGTTGTCTTCATTTACTTCCAGAAAGTTTTTGATTTCTCTTTTGATTTCTTGAATGACCCAGTGTTCATTCAGGAGCATGTTGTTCAGTCTCCATGTGTTTGCATACTTTCTGGGGTTTCCTGAGTTGCTAATTTCCAGCTTCATCCCGCTGTGGTCTGAGAAGCTGCATGGTATGATTCTAATTCTTTTAAATTTGCTGAGACTTGCTTTATGGCCTAGTATGTGGTCAATCCTAGAGAAGGTTCCATGCGCTGCTGAGAAGAATGTGAAGTCTGTAGATGTAGGGTTGAAAGTTCTGTATATATCTGTTAGATCCATTTGGGCTATAGTGTCATTTAAATCTGCTGTTTCCTTGTTGATCTTCTGTCCGGATGATCTGTCTATTTCTGAGAGTGGAGTATTGAAGTCCCCCAGTACTATTGTATTGGAATCTAAATCTCCCTTTAAGTCCCTTAACATATCTTTTAAATAGACCGGTGCCCTGTAATTAGGTGCATATACATTTATAATAGTTACATCTTCCTGTTGAATTGAACCCTTAATCATTATATAGTGTCCCTCTTTGTCTCTCTTAACAGTTTTTGTATTAAAGTTTATTTTGTCTGATATTAATATGGCTACACCTGCTTTTTTTTGGTTTCTGTTGGCATGGAATATCTTTTTCCAACCTTTCACTTTCAGTCAGCTTGCATCTTTGTTAGAGAGATGTGTTTCTTGTAGGCAACAAATAGTTGGGTTGTGTTCTGTGAGCCAGTCAGCTAAACGGTGTCTTTTAACTGAAGAATTCAGACCATTAATGTTCAATGTGACTATTGATACGTAGTGACTTTGCCCTGACATTTTCCCGGAAATATTTTCTAGTATATGCTTTGAGCTTCCCATGCTCTTTTACTGGTAGGTGTTCTTCCCTTCCCTTCTTTCATATTGATGGCCGTGTTTCTGTGTTTCTGAGTGTAGCACATCTTTAAGTATCTTTTGCAGGGCCGGACGAGTGGCCACAAAGTCTTTCAATTTCTGTTTGCTATGAAAGGTCTTTATTTCACCTTCATTCACAAATGAGAGCTTGGCAGGATATAATATTCTGGGCTGGCAATTTTTCTCTCTTAGCACCTGTGCTATGTCTCGCCATTCCCTCCTAGCTTGTAGGGTTTCTGATGAGAAGTCAGCTGTGAGTCTGATTGGAGATCCTCTGAGAGTAATCTGACGTTTCTCTCTTGCACATTTTAGGATCTTTTCTTTATGTTTCACTGTGGTAAGTTTAATTACCACGTGTCGTGGTGAGGATCTCTTTTGGTCATGTTTATTGGGGGTTCTATGAGCTTCCTGTACTAGGATATCTCTGTCCTTCTCCAAACCTGGAAAGTTCTCTGCTAGTATCTCACTAAAAAGGCCTTCCAATCCTTTCTCTCTCTCCATGCCTTCAGGAACTCCTAGAACTCGAATGTTGGTTTTTTTGATAGTATCCTGTAGATTCCCAACAATATTTTTTAGGTTTCTAATTTCCTCTTCTTTTCTTTGGTTTGACTGTATGTTTTCCTGTGCTCTATCTTCTAAGTCCGATATTCTCTCTTCTGCTTCACCCATTCTGTTTTTAAGGCTTTCTAATGTGTTTGTCATTTGATCTATTGAGCTCTTCATTTCATTTTGATTTCTCTTCACTATAACACTTTCCTGTTCTACTAGTTTCTGAGTTTCATTTTGACTCTTCCTTAAAATTTCGTTTTCACGAGAGAGATTTTCAATCTTGTCCATTAAGGATTTCTGTAGTTCAAGGATTTGCTTTTGAAAACTTCTAAATGTTCTTATCATAAATTTTTTGAAATCCGTATCTTGCATTTCTTCTATCTCATCATCTTCATACTCTTGGCTTGGGGTGTTTTGCTTATTTGGAGGCATCATAGTGTCATCGTTGATCTTGCTCCCTCTATTTCTTTTTTTTTTTTTTTTTTCTTTTTTTTTTTTTTTGATAGGCAGAGTGGACAGTGAGAGAGAGAGACAGAGAGAGAAAGGTCTTCCTTTGCCGTTGGTTCACCCTCCAATGGCCGCCGCTGCAGCCGGCGCACCGCGCTGATCCGATGGCAGGAGCCAGGATCCAGGTGCTTTTCCTGGTCTCCCATGGGGTGCAGGGCCCAAGCACCTGGGCCATCCTCCACTGCACTCCCTGGCCATAGCAGAGAGCTGGCCTGGAAGAGGGGCAACCGGGACAGAATCCGGTGCCCCGACCGGGACTAGAACCCGGTGTGCCGGCGCCGCAAGGTGGAGGATTAGCCTATTGAGCCACGGCGCCGGCTTCTATTTCTGTGTTTGTTACTCGGCATAGTTAATTCTTCTTGCGTCACTGTGCGTTTTTTTTTTTTCTTTCCTTTTTTTTTTTTTTTTTATTTATACTGTGTCCGTGTTAAGTGGACTGCCTGCTGTTGGAGGAGCCTTGGAGGCTTGAGATGGGTGCGGCCTGAGAGCTCTGCCTGGTTCTTCCAGGTTAAGGGTGTGCAAAGGTGACACCCTCAGGTTATGCGTGGTAAATCTCTCTCTTTTTATTTATTTATTTATTTTATTTATTCAGGGGGTAAGTAACACCGCAGGGCACGGCTGTGCAGAATTGATGGTATTTAGCTTCCAGTCTTTGGCTCCTCTGGACTCCCACTGGGTTGCCTAGGCTACTGAATTGTAGTGACTCAGTTCCTTAGCTCTCCCCCATTGATATGTAAATCCAGAGCGCAGGCCTGCTCTTTGTCTCTTGGGAATTCTAGCCTTCCAGCCTTGTAACCTTTGCAAGGTTAGGGGGAAGAGAAACCCCGAAGCTTTTTTTTTTCCTTCTTTCTGGTAGTGAGTTTGCTGCACTTTCCGGCCCCCCTCTAGATTCTGACCCCCGTTTCCCCACCAATGTCTCGGGTTATTGAGCTCACCTCCCCTTCCAGTGCCGATGTGTGGAGCGTCCCAAGTCTCCCCGCTGTTGTCTGTGTGGCATGCACTCCCCTTGGAGCACTGGGGCTTCTGCGGCTCCGTCCCGCGACTTGGCTTCCGCGCAGTGGGCGACCTTGTTCTCCCAGTAGGTCCTCCGATTCACGATTCCCGTGCAATTTTTTCCTGGTTCTTTTTTCTGCGGCTACCGTAACTCCCCTTTTATTAAACTAAATTTTCCCGGACTATCGGTGCGCGCCCTCACTATTCCGCCATCTTGGCTCCGCCCCAAGTTTTAACATATCCATGTACTCTCTTTCTCATCCCAATAAATCCATAAAGATTCAATCACAGGGGCTCTGCCTTAACAACCTGCTCCAATCAAATCACTTTACAAGGTCCTCAACTCTAAACACAGTAATTTGATTAAGTTTCCATCTCCTAACTACCATTAATATATGACTTATGGGACTAAAATCCCCAATGAGCTGGGCAACACAAATATTGAAATCATAGCAGCTACTATCTTCCTTGTTGGCATAACTGATTACAAGGCCAGAGGTGCTATCCACCACTTCCTTCTTCCAGTTCCTTCTTCCACTTCCCATTTCATGTCTTTCACCCACAGTCAGAACTGATAGCCAATCACATAGTTTTATTTTTTCTTTATTTTTCATTTTAATTGAAATGAAGTCAGAGACCTTATAGACACTGATTCACCCTCCAAGTGCAAACAAAAACAGTTGCTGGACAAGGCTGAAGACAGAGACAAGTACCTCAATCCAGATTTCCCACATGGGTGGCAGGAATCCAACTATTTAAGCCATCACTGATTCCTCCTAGTGTGTTTTAGCAGGAAGTGAGAATCAGAGGTAGAACCAGGACAGGATCCCAGCCAGGCATTCCGATATGGGACGTGGGGGTCTCAAGCAGTATCAGGACCTCTGCTCCATGAGCCCCTTCCTGGACAAAGTGTTTTATCTGGAATAATGAACATCTCCTTGCTGGAAGAATCAGAGGCCTCAACAGTCCTGCTTCATTCTGTTTTCTGTGGTTTTCCACTCACTGTGACAACTGGACTTGGATCATAAAGAGGCAATGCATTGAGTAACTAGAACCAGGCTCACGGTCAAAGCTGTCTGCAGTTGAACTTGCATCAGGAAATTCTCGTCTTCGTCTTCATCTCACTCACACATCCACTGCTATCCTTCAGCAGCTCTCTTCTTCCCACAGCTGCAGTGTTGACACAGAAGGGAATCCAAGCCCTCGCTCTTAGATTCCCTGCATTAACACAGAGTTTGTACACTGGGAACAGAAAGTTACTGCAGTGTGGAAAATCATGAGTGTTTCCTCCATCCCAGTATGGAAGTAAACAAAGTGGATCATTAAATACCTTTCCTCTAAAAGTCCTTCAGTCACTCATTTGCATGGAACTGTTCAGATGGCCAGCTTCAGTAGTCAAATAGAACAAACCCTCCCAGAACAGAGCTGGGGACCCCCCTCAACATCTAGTCCCTCTGCTCACATTCCAGTTGGATAATTAAACTCTGCTTTCTTGGGCACAGTATTCAGACTTCAGCCCAGTTGATATCCAAAGACAATTAAAAATCAATAAAAATATTTCAAGACAAAAAAAGATATAAAAGCAAAAACCGAAGTAAAATTCAGCCTATCCTAATCCAGTTCAAACGGATGTGAACTTGCATCTTCTGCTGTTTGAACACAAGCATGAACCAGCAGTTCTCATAACCATGAGATGAGAAAGCTCTTGGGCCATCCAGGACTTGCCCCAGAGGCTTTGTCCCAGGAGCCTGCAGCCCCAGCAAGAGTCTCACTGAGGAGTCAGGGGCAGTGAGGGCCCCTATGGGGCTCAGGGCAGTAATGGAGACTCAGCCCCTGGGGGAGCTCCATCCACTCCAGAGCCTGAGCTGAGCCCCTCCCCTGGGGGCCTCCCAGCCTCCTCCAAAAAAGGAGACTTGCTAAGGGGCACAGGGAGCCCTTCAGACCCCCCTCTGTGAAGCAGATGCTCAGGGACACATCTCCTCCAAGCATGAAGTATGGAAAGAGGGCCCCAGAGAAAGAAGCTGGGGGGAAGGAGAAAATGTGGGAGCCTTCAGTCATGTTGTAGAAGGAGACGTCCCCCTCACCATAGAAAAATCCTCCAGGTTCGCCAGGAAAATCGCCACCCTGCGGGGATACTTCCTAAGGAATATAGGGTGCAGAGACTTAGTCCAGGCAAAGTAGCTACCGCAATAGCACTCCACAACCCAGAACCCATCATCTGGGGACTTTGTATTCCAGCCTTTCCTTGTCATGTGCTCCCTACAGAGCCCCAGAGCCCAGTTGCCGGACTTTCCTTTGCTGATCTTCACCTCCCAGTAACATCTTCCTGACGTGATGCCCTCAAGGCCCAACACACTGTAGATGTCGTCAGAGCCCACAAGGGTGGTCTTGCAGGTCACTCTCTTCTTTTCAGGAGAGACTGCAAGACGACGATGGGCAGAGCCTGGATCCAGAGTGACAGACCCTGCAGAGAGAGTTTTCAATCATGCAAGTTCCCTTCCTATCCCAGAGCAGGGATGCACAACCACCCCCAGACCCACCTAGCAGGATGGGGGAGGGGCAAGGCCCTTGAGGTAAGGGCTCTGGGAGGCAAGCCTGTGGCCTCCAAGCAGGAGGAGGAACCAGGAGACCTCTCTGAGGGTCAGGCCTGTCACAGACCTTGATGACCAGCCTGGCTTTGTTCCTGTCACTTTAGCACCCACCCCACCACCACTGATGGTGCCAGCATCTGTACCAGCACAGAGAACTGAAGGAGGGGCCAGAGCCATGGGGGCCACAGGGAGGAGCATCCAGAAAGAACACGAAGTCACTCACAGGCCTGGAACCGTTCCTTCCGCCAATCTACAAGAGAACACAGACTGCACAGGTCAGCCCAGCACCTGCTCTTCTGAAATAGCGATAGGGAAAATGTGTGGGAGACATTCAGCTGATGGACTGTATCTTAAACACACACACACACACACACACATAGAGCAGTGTTTCCCCCAAGCCATAAAGCTTAACACCAGAGACTGAGAGGCTGGCCACTGACCAAACAGAAAAGGCATTTCCCAGATTTCACTCTCCAATTATGCTTCTCAGGTTCCTAGACACAAATCATCAAATCATCATGGAACCAGGTTTTTTTAAGCATAAATTGGAGAGATAGGGGCCGGCTCTGTGGCTGAGCGGGTTAACACCCTGGCATAAAGCAACGGCATCCCATATGGGTGCCGGTTCAAGACTTGGCTGCTCCACTTGAGATCCAGCTCTCTACTATGGCCTAGGAAAGCAGTGGAAGATGGCCCAGGTCCTTGGGCCCTTGCACCCACATGGGAGAGCCAGACGAATATCCTGGCTCCTGGCTTCTGATCGGTGCAGCTCAAGCCATTGCAGCCAATTGGGGAGTGAACCATCAAATGGAAGACCTCTCTCTTTCTCTCTGCCTCTCCCTTCTCTGTGTAACTCTGACTTTCAATAATAAATATTTAAAAATAAAAATAAATTAATTGGAGAGATAAAAATATCCAGTGCCTCCATTTACATCAGAAGCACTGACTGAGCTGAACTTGCAGGCTGCCTGTACCCACAGGTGGAGAGAGGAGGCTATACCTACTGATGTGAACCTGGAGGATGATTCTCAGATGTCCCTGTCCTAATCCCTACACCTGTAGCTCTGTCACCTACAGGGAAACGGAGCTTTGCAGTGGGATAAAGGTTAGGACCTTGAAGTTAAGGTAGTTCACTGGATGATCCAGGTGAGCCCAATCGTATCATGTGAACCCTGAAAGCAGGCAGCCTGCCAAGCTGTGTGTGGCCAGAGAAAGTAATAGAGTGAGGGAACCAGAGTTGAAAGATGTGTACCTTGCTGTCTTTGAAGACAGAGGAATGCAGCCATGAACTTAGGTGTGCAAGTGGGTTCAGATGCTGGAAAATCCAGGAGCTGACAGAGGGGAATGCAGACTTGCAGGTGTTTTAGCCCAGTGAGACCTGTCTCAGACTTCTGACCCACAGAGCTGTAGGACAGTCAATGTGTGTGGTGGAGCCACCAAGGCTCAGGTCATTTTTCTGGCAGCAAATAGAAACCTCCTACAATCACGTGTGCTTGGGAGCTACACCCAGCATGGAGCAGAACTGGCAGGAGAAGGCATCTGGAGAGAGCACGAGGACTCTTGAAACCTGAACACGGGGAAGGCCTGACCCAGAAATTCCCATGCGGTGTGGTCTGAGATACAGGGCCCCAGAGGGCCCCAGAGAGCCAGTGGGCAAGGGAAGGTCTGGGATGGAGGAAAAAGAGACACGGTGCATCAATTTCCCATTCAAAGCCAAGTCTCCCAGACCACAAACTCCACTCTCATGCAACATGGTCATCAACAGCGCCCCCAAGTGATCAGAAAGGACCTGCCCTGCCCTTCCTCAGCTGACAACAACACAGGGGCTTCAGGACCAGCTAAGCCCCGCCTCCCCAGCATGAGCACCTGGAGGGGCACTGAAGTCTCTCCTGGATTTGCCCAAGGCTACTGCATCCCTCCCACCTCCATGCTCATCCCTGGGAAGGAGAAAGCTAGATACTAACTAGATTGATTTTCTTGATAGGAAATAAAATCACATCAAATGGTGGGGCTGCTTGATGTAACCTCTGGAAGAACAGTGAATGTTTAATGTACTTGTTTTTCACCAAGACAGTAGTTGTAAAAGTAACTGTAAAGTTCTGTACCATAACAGAAGAGGAGGAAGAGAAAAAAGGAAGGAAGGAAAAGGAGGAGAAAACAGAACCAGGATTCAATTTTTTGAGAGTATAGTACAGGGACGGCACACGACTCACTAGGCTACTCCTCTGCTTGCAGCACCGGTACTCCAGGTTCTAGTCCCGGTTGGGGCGCTGGTTCTGTCCCAGTTGCTCCTCTTCCAGTCCAGCTCTCTGCTGTGGCCCAGGAAGGCAGTGGAGGATGGCCCAAGTGCTTGGGCCCTGCACCCGCATGGGAGACCAGGAGGAAGCACCTGGATCCTGGCTTTGGATCAGCCCAGCACGCTGGACATAGCAGCCATTTGGGGAGTGAACCAATGGAAGGAAGACCTTTCTCTCTGTCTCTCTCACTGTCTAACTCTGCCTGTCCAAAAAAAAAAAAAAAAAAAAAAAAAAGAGTATAGCACAGCAAGTACTGTTTAATAAATACCAACATAAAATTCACTTAATTTCACAAGAAATATGTAAGTTAGGAACTGTTTCATATTCATAACTAGAGATCAGACATTTGTACAGTTGTGAACTCATCATGGGAAAAAACTTGATTTATAGTAAAGACGCTGTTTGTTCTTACAAAACAAATAGGTGGAGCCGGCACTGTGGCATAGCCTGTAATGCCCCATCCTGTAGGCCCAGCATCCCAACTGAGCACTGGCTTGCATCCTGGCTGCTCCCCTTCCTACAAAGCTCCTTGCTAATGCATGTGTGAAAGCAGCAGAAGATGGCCTGGGTCCTTGAGCCCCTGCACCCACATGGGAGTCCCAGAGGAAGATCTTGGCTCCTGGTTTTGGCCTGTCCCATCTCCAGCCATTGTGGCCATTTGGGGAGTGAACCAGTGAATGGAAGATCTCTCTCTCTCTCTCTCTCTCTCTATCTTTTCTTTCCCTTCCTCTCTTTCGTTCTATTTCTCTATAACTCTGACTTTCAAATAAATAAATAAATCTTTAAAAAAATCAAATGAGTACAAGTCTCCAATAATCATATTAAAATATATGATACAAATGAAAGGACTAAGAGTCAAAGGGAGCACATAAACAAGTCTAGTACCTGCTAATACTAACCGATCGAATAAATAAAGGGGAGAGTGATCCAACATGGGAAGCAAGATACTCAGCAGACTCATAGAATGGCAGATGTCCTAAACAGCACTCTGGCCTCAGAATCAGCCCTAAAGGCATTCGGATCTGGCTGAAAAGCCCATGAGAGTATTTCAGGCATGGAAAGCCAAGACACTCTGGCAAAAAAAAAAAAAAAAAAAAAAAAACAAACCTAAATAGAACAGGTCTTCAAAGAAGGAGGTACCTTTCTCTGAAGGGAGGAGAGAACCTCCACTTTGACTATGACCTTGTCTAAACAAGATAAGAGTCGGAGAACTCAAGGGGCTTCCATAGCCTTGGAAACTCATGTCTGGTGCATAGGGAGATTACTGATGCCATAAACAGGAGTGTCAATTTGTAAAGTCAACAACAGGAGTCACTGTGCACTTACTCCTCATGTAGGATCTCTGTCCTTAATGTGCTGTACATTGAGACTTAATGCTATAATGAGTACTCAGACAGTATATTTCACTTTGTGTTTCTATGGGGGTGCAAACTGTTGAAATCTTTACTTAATGTATACTAAACTGATCTTTGTAAAAAAAAAAAAAAAGAAGAAATTATCAATTCCCAACTTGACTCTCACTGGGATTAAACATGACAATAGGTCTGATCTGATTTCATCATCATTTAAAAAATCATCGATTATTTTTCACTTTATGTTTCTGTGTGGGAGCAAACTGTTGAAATCTTTACTTAATGTATGCTAAACTGATCTTCTGTATATAAAGAGAATCAAAAATGAATCCTCATGTGAATGGAAGGGGAGAGGGAGTGGGAAAGGGGAGGGTTGCGGGTGGGAGGGACGTTATCGGGGGGAAGCCATTGTAATCCATAAGCCGTACTTTGGAAAGTTATATTCATTAGATAAAAGTTAAAAAAAAAAAGAGAGAGAGAGAGAATGATCCAACATGGCAAGCCGGATACACAGCAGACTCATAGAATGGCAGATGTCCTAAACAGCACTCTGGCCTCAGAATCAGCCCTTAAGGCATTCAGGTCTGGCTGAAGAGCCCATGAGAGTATTTTAGGCATGGAAAGCCAAGACACTCTGGAAAAAAAAAGAAAAAAACAGACCTAAATGAAAGATCTCTGCAAGTGAGATCCCAGTAGAAAGAATGGGCCAACAAAGAAGGAGGTATCAAAAAAAAAAAAAAAAAAAAAGGCCGGTGCCACAGCTCACTAGGCTAATCCTCCACCTGTGGTGCCGGCACACTGGGTTCTAGTCCCGGTCGGGGCACCCGATTCTGTCCCGGTTGCCCCTCTTCCAGGCTGTCGCTCCCCGTCTTCGTGGGGGAACGACACTAAACCCTGCGCTGTTCTTTCGTCTGCTCGGCCCTCCCCGGGTTTGCTGCTGGTTCTTCCCGGGTTGGCTACTATCCCTTCCACCTCCGTGGAAGGGCGGTTCCCCCTGGCCACATTCCCCACTTCCGCAGGGGAGCGGCACACCGCCGGCTGGCTTTCTCGGGGGCTGCACGGGTTCCCTTAGATGTTCCCCATAGATGTTCCTGGTGCATGCCGTCTCTCTCCTCCTTTATAGTCCTCCTCCGCCAATCCTAACTCGGCTGCCCACACGCCGAGTACGCTGCTCTCCAATCAGGAGCAAGTCCTACAATTTATTGGTTGAACTGGAGGCAGCTGTGCGGAAGCTGTTTACTTCTCTCCCAGCGCCATATTGTGGGAGAGCAGATGCATAGAATAAGTCCTAATTCGAGTAACTTAGTCTAGTCCGGATTGCTCCCCACAGATCCCCCTTTCTTTTTATTTTTTAGCGTTGATACGCGCCTGTCTTCGGTGTCCCGCGGCACACACTCTGCTCTACTTGCTAGAGTTGCCACAGGCTCTTACAAGTCCTATCAGGCAAACCGAATCCGGGTCCTCTCTTCGCCATGTTGTGAGGAGGTTTTTAGGCGCTGATGCGTGCCTGTGTTTGGTGCCCTGCAGCGCATGCTCTGGTCTGCTAGAACTGCCTGCAGGTGTTTACAAAACCTATCAGGCAAACCGAATCCAAGCCTTCTCATTGCCGTATTGTGGGGGAGACTTATTAGTGTTGGTTTGTGCCTATCTTCGGTGACCTGCGGCTCATACTCTGGTCGAGCTGCTTGCTGGCGCTTACCGCCTTAAATCAGGCAGACCGAATCCAAGCTTAATATTGTTGTATTGTGGGGAAGCCTTACTGATGTTAATTCGTGCCTGTCTTCGGTGACCTGCGGAGCATAAGCTGCTAGCTGCCCGCAGGTGCTCATCGCCTCACTTGATTAGGCAGACCGAATCCAAGCTCTCACATTGCAGTGTTGTAGGGAGGCCTTTTTATTTCTCTATTTCTCTATCTCCGGGCATTCCTATTTCTCCCATTTTATTTCTATCTTCCAGCATTCCTATTTTTCTCACTTTGCTTCTAAACTTCTGTTTCTCTTATCCCTGCGGCTTCCCGGCACCTCGCCCCGCCGGCGGGTTCCCGGCTCTACGCCGCTTCAGCCCGCGCGCCTCTCTCATCTGCGCAGCTTCCCGGCTTTGCGAGGCTCGGCTTCGCGCGCTCCGCGGTCTCCACGCTTAACCCTTTCGCGTCTGAACCACGGCCTACGCCAGCCCCGTTCCCTATCTATTCACGCCCCGTGCTCTCTCTGCACGCGGCGGCTTCCGCGAGTAACACAGCGTAGCTTACGTGTCCGCCACTAGCATTCAATCCAAGTTCCCCGGGCTAGCCTGGCGAATTCAACCCAGCGTACGTCTCCGCCCCACAGTTTGGCTTCCCGTCCTTTGCTCCCCGGGCTAATCAGACGGATCCCAATCTGGCTTACGTCTCAGCTTCTGGTTTCAACTTTTCGCCCCCTATTCCCGGGCTAACTTGAGAACCCCAAAGTGGCTTTCGTTTCAGCCTCTGCCTGCCCCCCGCGGCTTCAATTTCCCTAACACTTTTCTCTACCCGGTATGTTTCCCCAAGCTTTCTTCCAACAATACTCCTCCCTCATTTCTCCTGGCCTCTCCCCACAGTCTGCATCCGAGTCTGTTTGTTCTAGCTTTCACTTTCGCTCTTGACCTTAGAGATTTCTCCCAGCTTCCCCCCGTAGTCCGTATCTGAGTCTATGCCTAGGCTTTCAATAGCTTCTTCCGGCACCCTTTTCGTCCGGCTTTTCCCTAGGCTGTTTGCTAGTCTCTCTCTCCGGTATTTTCCCTAGGCTGTTTGCTAGTCTCTCTCTCCGATATTTTCCCAATTCTTCCCGTTTCTTCCCGTTTCTTCCCTCCTAAGTTTGCTATCCGTCCTAGGTTTCCTATCCGAGTCACGGCACCATTATGTCGCTCCCCGTCTTCGTGGGGGAACGACACTAAACCCTGCGCTGTTCTTTCGTCTGCTCGGCCCTCCCCGGGTTTGCTGCTGGTTCTTCCCGGGTTGGCTACTATCCCTTCCACCTCCGTGGAAGGGCGGTTCCCCCTGGCCACATTCCCCACTTCCGCAGGGGAGCGGCACACCGCCGGCTGGCTTTCTCGGGGGCTGCACGGGTTCCCTTAGATGTTCCCCATAGATGTTCCTGGTGCATGCCGTCTCTCTCCTCCTTTATAGTCCTCCTCCGCCAATCCTAACTCGGCTGCCCACACGCCGAGTACGCTGCTCTCCAATCAGGAGCAAGTCCTACAATTTATTGGTTGAACTGGAGGCAGCTGTGCGGAAGCTGTTTACTTCTCTCCCAGCGCCATATTGTGGGAGAGCAGATGCATAGAATAAGTCCTAATTCGAGTAACTTAGTCTAGTCCGGATTGCTCCCCACACAGGCCAGCTCTCTGCTATGGCCTAGGAGTGCAGTGGAGGATGGCTGAAGCCCTTGGTTCCTGTACCCGCATGGGAGACCAGGAGAAGCACCTGGCTCCTGGCTTCGGATCAGCGTGGTGTGCTGGCCGCAGCGCGCTGGCCGCAGTGGCCATTGGGGGTGGTGAACCAACGGCAAAAGGAAGACCTTTTTCTCTGTCTCTCTCTCTCACTGTCCACTCTGCCTGTCAAAAAAAAAAAAAAAAAAAAAAAAAAAAAAAAAAAAAAGGAGGTATCTTTCTCTGAAAGGAGGAGAGAACTTCCACTTTGACTATGACCTTGTCTAAATTAGATCAGAGTTGGTGAACTCAGAAGGCTTCCATAACCTTGGCAACTCATGACAAGAGCTTAGGGAGATTACTGACACCATAAACAAGAGTGTCAAATTGTTAAGTCAACAACAGGAGTCACGGTGCACTTACTCCTCATGTAGGATCTCTGTCTTTAATGTGTTGTACAATGTGAATTAATGGTATAACTAGTACTCAAACACTACTTTACACTTTGTGTTTCTGTGTGGGTGCAAACTGTTGAAAGCTTTACTTAATATATACTAAATTGATCTTCTGTATATAAAGATAATTGAAAATGAATCTTGATGTGAATGGAATGAGAGAGGGAGCAGGAGATGGGAGGGTTGTGGGTGGGATGGAAGTTATGGCGGGGGGGAAAGCCACTGTAATCCAAAAGCTGTACTTTGAAAATTTATATTTATTAAATAAAAGTTAAAAAATAATAAAATTAAAAAAGAATTTAGGTAAAAAAATATATGATACAAACTAAGCAGAAAAAGGGTTATGGTAAGAGAAGACTGTATGATCTCACCTTTTATAAATAAGTCTTCTGGAGACACAGATTCTATAAGGTGGCTCCCTGTTCACTTGCTGTCCAGGCCTCCTTCCCCTTACAGAGGGCCATGACTGTTTCTCACAGTCCACATCCCTGACCATGAGCAGAAGAATCCAGTTCTGAGAGGGAAGTGGGGGGAACATTACACAGGCCAGAGAGCACAGCTCCTCCCGTCACCACAGTGACCCCCCACTGCCCTAACGTCTCCCTTACCCTGTTCCTTCCCTACCTGCAGCTGGAAGAGTGAAATGTTCTCCTTATCAGAGGCAGCTTCACTAGATGCTTATTTCTTTTTTTTTCTTTTTTTATTTGATAGGTAGAGCTCTAGACAGTGAGAGAGAGAGACAGAGAAAAAGATCTTCCTTCCGTTGGATCACTCCCCAAATGGCTGCTACGGCCGGCGCTGCACCCATCCAAAGCCAGGTGCGAGGTCCCTATTCCTGGTCTCCCATGCAGGTGCAGGGGTCCAAGCATTTAGGCCATCCTCCATTGCCCCCCAGGCCACAGCAGAGAGCTGGACTGGAAGAGGAGCAATCAGGACTAGAACCCAGCATCCATATGGGATGCTGGCACCACAGACGTAGGATTAACCATGTGAGCCACGGCGCTGGCCCCTAGATGCTTATTTCAAAATGACATTTTTAAGATTTATTTTATTTTTAACTGACTCATCCCATGAGTTTTTGGGGGCCCAGGTTGTGGGGACAGAGATCTTTCATCTGGTTCACTCCCCAACTGTCCACAATGGCCAGAGCTGGACCAGGCCCAAACCAGGAGCCAGGAGTTTCCTCTGGGCTTCCCATGTGGTTGTGGGGCCTGAAGCATTTTGGCCATCCTCCACTGCTTTCCCAGGCGCATTAGCAAGGAAGTGAGTGGAAGTGGAACATCTGAGATGCAAACAAGCACCCACAAGGGATGAGGGCGCTGCAGGCAGTGGCTTACCCCACAACATGATAGCTCCAGCCCCTTCAAAATGACTTTTTTTTTTTTTAAACTTTTATTTAATGCATATAAATTTCCAAAGTACGACTTATGGATTACAATGGCTTTCCCCCCATACCGTCCCTCCCACCCACAACCCTCCCCTTTCCCACTCCCTCTCCCCTTCCAAAATGGCTTTTAACAAATATAAGTTTGGGGAGCTTGTGTTGAGCCTGACAGCTGAGACACCCGTGTGCCACATCAGAGTGCCTGGATTCAGTCCCTGGATCCAGGTCTTTTTATTTGTTTGTTTCATTTTTTAATGAAAGAGAAAAAAATGAAGCAAGTTTATTTAAGTGATTTCACTGCTCAGCGCCTTCTCACATCGCTGCCCTAGAAGACACCTTTGTTCTCACTTGCCTCTTCCCTTTGCTCGGCTCACAGGAGTCATCCTCAAAGCTCCCACATTGGAGACCTGAACACATTCCAGCCTTTCCCCTGGTTTATTCACCACTGCTCGATATTCACCGGCTGACACTCTAATTTTTCTCTACACAGTCATTCACACCTGAGCTGGCCCCGCAGCTGAGATGGCCTTTGCAGACTTGAGATGTACTGGCTTCTGCCTTAACTTTTCTTCTGTTTTCCCTCTCACATGTTTGTAGTTGCTCAGAGCAATATCCAGAAGGTGTCATAAGGCTACAGGATTTAATAAGCTCTCATTCTCACATCTGTTTATACAGCTCCCTGAGGCTTAAACCACCCTTGGCATCAGCGCTTCCCTATAATCGTGTCTTCTGTAAAAACCTCATAACCACTTCATTAGCATCCTCTATAGCAGATTTTCGTGGCCCCTATTTATTATTTATTTGAATTGAAAAGCAGAGTTACACAGAGAGAAGGACTCACAGACACACACTGAGAGAGAGAGAGAGAGAGAGAGAGAGAGAGAGAGAGAGAGATTTTCCATCCACTAGTTAACTACCCAAATGTCCACAGCCATCAGAGCTGAGCCAAACTGAAGACAGGAGCCGGGAGCCTCTTCTGGGTCTCCCAAGTGGGTTTAGGGGCCCAAGCACTTGGGCCGTCTTCCAATACTTTCCCAGGTGCATTAGTGGGGAGTTGGGTCAGAAGTGGAGCAGCTGGGACTCAAACCAGTGCCCATATGGGATGCCAGTGCTGCAGGTGGCTGTTTAACCTTTATGCCACAGTGCCAGACCCTCTGTAGCCAATTTAAAAACTTTGCTGGTATGGGAGCTCTCTGTGTGTCCCCATCCCACCTGCCGACCTTTCATAGAAAGAAAAAGAAGTTGCATTTGCCTGGATGTCCAACCCTGAGAAGAGAAGAGGTGAGTGTGGAAGTACAACTTGCTCTTGGTGCTCGGTTTTCTCTCCCGGAGAGTCAGGTCAGCTCCTTTCTCTTCCTTTTCCTGAGAACCTACTTTATGGGATGAAGGAAACATCACCCAAGGGGCCCTGAGCCCTGGAGAGGAGAGTATGTCTACTTCAGCAGCCACACTCACAGGACCCTATAGCAGGTCCAGATACTGGTGTGATAAGCACCCAAAATAGGCTTGGAGATTTATTTTGTCTCCAAAAGAGGTTTGGAGAAATCAAAGCTAAAAATATAATTTTGCTGTACTCTATTTTCAAAAGTGTTTTATGTATGTTTTCCTACCTTCTTAATGTTGAAACAACAATTATATTACCTGAATAAAAATGCAATTTGATAAAATGATATTTTGCAAGGTTTAAACAAAAAACTTCACCAGATGGGCAAACCTCATGGCCACATCACTGGGTCCCCTGCTTTGTGGTGACGTCACTGTCTGCTCCTCTGTAATGAACCACTGCAGACTCTGTGTGACCTTGTGCAGCAGCTTTAAGCTCAGCAGTTGATCCACCATCATCACACTCACTCACATGGATTACTCCAACCTCTGCAGATTTCTCAGCATTTCCACATCACCCTTAAGGGCAGCCACAGGACCTGGAAATGCTAAGGTTTCCTGACCTTCCTCATCATTTCCTTCATACTCAGTCCCCTGGATAAACTGTAGATGTTCTGCTTAAAGAACCTCTGTGCCAGGTCTGCTACATTTTCTCCATTATCATTGAAGACTTTTAAAGCTGCTTGTTCTACTGAGTAGGAATTTGAAACAGTGAAGGTGGCCTTCCAGGGCTGCTAATGAACTGGAAGGTTTCCATTGTGGCCCACCGAGTCTATGCTACATCCCCACTTAATAAGAAGCTGCAAGCAGCCAAAACCCCATGAAAAGTGGCCTCATGTACAGGTCTCTGTTCTCCCATCAGTCACCCTGGAATCCTGGTCACCTTTGCCTAGGAGCTTGAAATCTTCCAACTCTGAATTGGCATGAAGAATCCAACAATTAAATTACTTTACCAGTCATATAGGAGATTTTAAATGTTGGGTAGTGATAGCCACCCTAACACATGCTATCCCTGTAACACATGCTATCCCGTCTGTAATAGTAAATATTAGCACTAATGAACAGGAGCCCCTCACCACCCCGCTTTGGAGCATTATTTATAAAGTGAAAGAGCATCCATGAGTAGCAGTGGGATATAAAGCGGTGTGTCCATGGTCATCTTGAGCTGCCGGGTTTGTTCCATTGATCATAAGAGCCTACACACAAGCATCCTGACCTCTGATTGCAGCTTTGTGGGCTGCCATCCAACCTCTTACAGTTCCTTGTGTGATATCGGCTCCACGCCAGAGTTAGCTCCAGCTTTGGACTCTAACTTCTCTCCATTGTAGACTGAGGAGGCAGCAGCGATGGCTGAAGGATTCAAGGAGTGAGCTTGGGATGAAAGCTTGCTCACACTCTAAATTTTAATACACTTTAATTTAGATTTTTCCTGAAATGTATATACAAGGTGTATGGGAATCAATTCTATTTCACACACCCAAGCCCTGTAAACTCTGTACACTTCCTACATTCCAACACCCGGGCTGGGCCTTCAGCCACTGCAGTCACTCTGAGCCACCTGCACAGCACTCACTCTCTCCCTCATCTCCTCTTCTCTTCCCCACATGCTCTTTTCTCACACGGTATGCTTGCCGTCCTTTTTCTAGGTAGCAATTTCTACTTTTCTATGTTTCTCCTTTTCCAGTCTTCATATATTGCCCATGAAAAATCAAATAAGGGTACTTGAGCCATTAATGAATTCAGAACTCTCCAAAAGTGAAAAAAAATGGTCGTGAACAATCACATATTGCATTTTTTGTTCTTCTAGAAAAAAAAAAGAAAAAGAAAGCTACTCAGGGGCAGGCATTAGACCTTCCAACAAAGACAGGGGTTAAGATGTCTGAATTTGATGTCAGAGTGCTTGGGTTTGATTTCCAGCTCCAGCTCCTAATTCTAGCTTTTTCCCAAGGCACACCCTTGGAAACAGTGAATGATCTGTTAAGTTGGGGTCACTGCCAACAGTGTTGGAGACTTAGATTGGATTCCCAGCTCCTCCTGGCTTAAGCTCTGGCTCACTTCAAAACTTCAAAAAGAACCCTGTCCATTGCAGATATTTGGTTTGAAATAGCCAACAGAAGTGTGTGTTTCTCTCTCTCTCTCTCTCTCTCTCTCTCTCTTTCTCTGGTCTGCGCTCTCTCCTATTCAAATTAACATACTTTTTAAAAAATAGCATTGGGCATTTGGCTTAGTGGTTAAAACATCCACCTCAAACATGAAGAGTTCAATCCCCAGCTCAGGCTACAGACCCCAGCTTCTTGCCAGTGGAGAACCTGAGAGGCAGCACTGAGGGGGTGTGTTTCTGACATGCATGTGGGAGATCTAGGCTGAGGTCCTCATCCTGGCCTTGACGTGGCCATGGCTGTTGCTAGCAGTTAGGGAGTGAACTAGGAGATGGGATATCTGTCATTCTCGCTGTTGCTCTCACTCTCTGCATGTCAAATACATTTTAAGCTTTTCTAATCTCAGAGTACTGAAATGTTGCATACAATTTCAGGTATGTCAGAAATCTCAACCCACAAATCCATCCACAAACATCCCAGAGCCTCTGTTCCCAAATTTAGAACATTTACTCAGAGTAACTAACTCATCAGCAACCACTGATACTTAGAGGAAGAAACCCAGGCTGGACAGTGGTTAGAGCACGAAGAAGCAGAGAAGAGCACATTCCAGGGCCAGGAAGACCAAAGTGGGTCATAAAGGGAGGATTTGGGGGTAAGAAGAACATAGATTCCCATGACCACTTAGTAAAATCTGAGTCCTGAGCAGGAAAACGTGATTTCCAGGGTCATCTGGAGACCGGCACTTCCTGATCTACACACTCATTGTCCTGCTCCAGGCTTTCCTCACACCTGACTCTCTGTGGTCACCACTCCAATGACAAGGGTCAGTTGAACAGGGGTTTAAGAATGTGTTGCTAACCCTCACTTTGACCTGCAGTAGACAAAAGGCCCAGAACAGAAGCAGAGCTGTGTTCCCAAAGAGGAGCCCCTGCTGTCTTCCCACAGAGGCTACAGCAGGTACAGGGAGAGCAGGGATGCCCAGCCCATCTGGAGTTGAGTCCACAGGTAGAGAAGGGGCAGGGCAGAGGCAGGGCAGGGAGACAGAGGAACCATCAGCGTCACTTACCAGCATACAGCTGCGCCTTCCTCCAGGCTGAAAGGAAACACACCCTGGTGAGACCACAGCCACACCACCTGCTCAGCCCTCGCCTGCCCTCTGTGCTGAAGGTCAGACTCTACAGGAGGAGAGAGGCTGCACAGGAGGGGCCTCCTGCAGGTGCAGACAGCAGAGGATTGTGGGAAACTCCCTGACCACAGATCAGGAAGTCTGCAGGACAGCTAAGCTGCACCCCTGCCCCACTGCTGGGTGACTTTGGCTGTCAGCTCTCTGCCCTGTGCCTCAAAACCCACAAAGACTCCTGTGTCACTGGACCCTCAGTGCTGTTAGTTAGGAGCAAAACATGCCCATATGAAGATAATTTACTTCCCATCCCTCCTTTTGCTAATGTACCTGGAAAGCAGCAAAGGGTGGTCCAAGTGCTTGGGCCCCTGCAACCATGGGGCAGACCCAGGTGAAGCTCCTGGCTTCAGCCTGTGCCAGTCCTGGCAATAATGGCCATTTGGGAAGTGAATCAGTAGATGGTTGATCTCTCTATTTATCTCTCTCTCTCTCTCTCTCTCTCTCACCCCTCCCTCTCTCTCTCTCTCTTTCTAACTGTGCCTTTCAAATTAAAATAATATAAATATTTTTAAAAGCACAATTTATTCTACATTAACAATTGTTGCATAATATATCGTGGTTGGGTATATTTGGAAAATTAAAGGCAAAGAAGAAACCACATGGTAATGAGACCCCCTCCGGGATCAATGGAGCCAAACATCCTCCTTAAAATATTTCTAGAGAGAAGCGGCAGTATGCTGAGAGATGCTCAGCTCATCCCATCCCATCTCCACATCTGGTCACCAACCCAGTCCTCTCCCTTTCACATCTCATCAGCACCTTTGAAAAAAGGAGAGGAAAGGCTCCCCCTGGGTGGTGTTTTGGAAGGGAGGGGGCAGAAATTGCACCCCCAAGCTCAACGACCCCATTTATTCATCTCTCTCTCTCATGGAATCTCAGTGCATCTGGTTATGGTTTCCTGTGCAGACCAAGAGCTAGAGCACTGGAGGTAGAAAAAATTAATGGCACTCACATGGGGACAGCCCAGGGTTGGAAAAAGATACAGGATGCAGCATACACATCTTGGAGCATGAACAAGAAACAGCCATCCGGATGTTTGAGAGCCCAGTGAGCAGGGTTCTGCCACCACCACTGCCACTGACCCACCCAACGCGGGTCCACATGTCTGTGCCTGGACACAGACAAGGAGGGGACAGCTGGGCACAGGTGGGACAGGAGACCAGGGGACATCTGGAGAGTCACTCACCAGCCAGGTAAGCTGTCTTCCTCCTACCTGAAAAGCATCACACAGGGAACAGGTGAGCTAAGAACAGGAGTGACATCCACAATTGTACAAGGAGAGTTCAGGAGGGGAGCAGAGCTTACCCAGTTCTGCCTGGAGATCATCTGAAAGAGACAGAAAAATCCATGAACTTCCATCCTCAAGAAAAGGAGAGACTGTGTGCCCGAAGAATCCACAGGAAGACCTCATCTATATCCTAGAAAAGTTCTCACTCCAGACCCACGCACAGCTCCAGCCTCCAGCTGTCCTGTCTGGGTCTCCACAGCCACCTGCTCTGGAGAGCAGAACCCACAGACTCATCTCCCAGCATCCTTCCTCTCAGCACCAGCTGCCCCCCTGCCTGGCCCCTGGCCTCCTACCTCTGGCCTTCAGGGCCTCCTCCTCTGCCCGCTGGTCCTCCTCCTTAGCCCAGCACAGCTTCTCCCGTTTCTCCCCTCCTGCACCTTTGCAGAGTGCTCTCTCCTGGTGAAGCAGCCAGCCCCAAAGAGCAGGAGCTCCAACACCGTCAGGCTCCCAATAAAAGCTGCCTTCCAGGGAGAGGCCTGCGGGAAGAAGGGCTCTGGGGCCCAGGCAGAGACCAGTCAGGGGAGCACCCAGGCCCACCCCGCACACTCAGGGATGCCGGCACCACCTCCCAAGCCCTGCCAGGAATGAGAAGCAGCACCGACCTGGGATGGACACGGCCATCGCCTTCTCCTGGCCCAGGATGGGATTGAGGACAGAGCAGCTCACACTCCCTGCAGAGCTGTCTCTCACCACCAGAGCCGCCTCCACGCTGAACAGCCCTGCTGCGTCCTGGGCATGGGCCTCAGAGAACTCCAGGAACTTCTTCCCGCTGAGGTCTGTCCACTGCACCTGGGGCTTCAGGAACCAGCCCGAGGCCTTGCACACCACGCGGACCCCGTCCTGCTCCAGCCCTTCAATGTGCACTTGAGGGGAAGAGCCCAGGCCTGCAAGAGGGGAGCTGTGGAGACCTTGGATTCCACTTGGCCCAGGGCCTCAGCAGGGTCTGGGTGTGGCACAGCCACAGGGGAGTCACTGTGTTCCATTCTGGAGATTCCATGGGAGGGCGTGGTCTGAATGAGGGGAAAGAGCCCTGGACCCATGGGGGCACAGAGTAGGGGGCTTTCTCCTCAACTGTGCAGATGGGAAGACTGAGGCCCAGAGAAACCAGGAGCAGGAACTTGACCCCAGGACTCCATCCTGAACCTCTGATCTCCTCACCTCACTCACTCCTGAGGCACCTGCTATGATTCCCACTGCCTCTGTAAATCAATTCCAAATTTATACCAATGAATAATCCTGTCTCCCCACTCCCTTCTCTTATTCCCATACCCCTATGAGTTATCTCTGCCAGGTTTCCTTACATACACTAGAAAATCAGACTTTCAGAACTTAATACATATTATTAAAATAACTCCTATACTTTCTCCATCTTTGTATGGAGCCAGCCCTCTACCACACTTGGTGGTTCCCTCACATTGGCACTCTGAGGTTGGTTGTGACCCCACTTCCACTCTGAGAGAGTGGCTTAGCCTGACTGAAGCAGAGGCTTGGAGAGCAATTGTGCCATTGGTGCTCTTGTGGGCGTTTGGAGGGTGAACCAGCAGATGGAAGGTCTCTGTCTCTACCGCTCTCTGTTGCTCTTTCACATAAGTAAAAATAAATAAATAAAACCTTCTAAAACTGGAATTCATGTTAAATCTGATCGACTGAAAAAAAAAAAGAAGTTGAGATTCTTTGTCTTCGTAATCCCTTAATTGACGGCCTGTGATGCGTCTCACTTTCCTATTAGGGGCTTAATCAGCTTTAAAACAGCTGTTTGTTTCCCTACTGCCTTTGCAAAGAAAAATTTTGGGAGAAGTTTTTGGTTTTGATTTTACTTCCACAACCACACCAAAGATGTGTGAGTAAACCCTACTGACACACTAGGGGCTCCATGTACAAGATTTATACGGAAAACATCAATGAGTGACTGAGCTGTCTTTCCTCACATATGAAATGAGATGTTTAATTACACGAGTTTCCTCCAAAACCCAACACTCCCAAGGTGCAGACCCAGAATACAGATCAGGTCACCCACCTGCCACCTGCAGTTCTAAAGTGGCCTCTTCATAGTAGTCTCCCTTCTGGAAGAGGCAGGTGTACCTTCCATTGTCTGAAACCTGGACCTTCTGGATGCGCACGGCAGCCTGCCCCTGGGTGAGGAGGTCCCTCACCAGCGAGGTCCGCCCTGCGTACTGGGGCATCTGCTCCTCCTGCTGCTCCTGGAGGTTCTGATACACGAACACCACCTCTGAGAACTTGGTTCGGAACCACCGCAGCTCCATGTCCTCTGCGTTCATGACTGGGACCAGGTAGCAGGGCAGGATGGCATCACCACCCAACTCTGCCACAATGGGATCTGAGGGGCCGATCACCTGGAACTTGTCTGTGGACACAGAATAGATTGAGAACACTGGAGAGACACAGGCAGGGGCAGAGACACACATCTGTTGTGGTCATGGAACAGTTCCTAACACACAGTCGACATTCCATTAATATTAGGGGAGGAACTAAATGAACCAATGAATGTGCAGAACACCACAAAAGGAGGGAGCCAAAAGTGAGGGGAGAGGTATTTTCAAATTATTGATACTTGACATAAGTAGGCCCCAAATCCTTAGACAATTTTGCTCAAGTTCTCTAATACCCACTGGATGGCTGAGTGACTCATCCTAACTTCTTAATGACAACCAGTGCTTGGGGCAGCACCACCATATCCTGGGCCTCCGCCAACCTCACCCTGTCCTGACTAAAAGGGCTGGGGCTCCTCCCACCCCAGAAGAAGACCCAGAATGAGTAAGGGACAGACTCACCTGCAGAGCCCCACGTGGGCAGCGGGGTGAGGAGAAGCAGGGAGGGGAGACTGCAGAGCAGAGAGGGGCAGCAGCCATGCTCCATGTCCTCAGAGCTGGGGAGAGAGGTGGGGAGGAGGAGGCCTAGGCTAGCAGGCATCAGGAAGGAGAGAGGACACAGCAGAGCGCCAGCCCCTCTTTGGGGAACCAGTGCCAGGGCCGCCCTGTCAGCACCAACAGAAGCAAAGCCTTCCCTACAGGCTCAGCACACAACAAGGGGTCCCCACAGGGGACCCAGCACAGACACTGGGCCTTGGCTCTACCAGCCCATCTAGAAAGACTGGTGTGCCACAGAACTCTTAGGGCAGCTTGGCGGGAAACAGCCCCTCCTCTTCCCACCCCAACTGAGTTCCTTCGCCTGGAAAATCAGGCTCTTCTTTCTCAGCCCCAGGGGCCCCATGGAGGAAACCATGCCACTATGCACACAGTGCCCAGGACCCACCCCACCAGGACAGAGGACCCTGATTCAGGCCACTCACCCTGAAGGACGCACCACTTCCTGCTTGCCTGCAGCTCTTCAACTCCCAGTGGTGACCTGGGTGTCCCTGAGAAGCGTCAGAGACAGACCCCTCCTCACCGAGCCTGTGCTGCCCGTCCCAGGGGCCCAGCACCTGTGGCATCTGTGGCTGTGACACTCACCTAAATTAGACCCCACCCCCAGACTCTAACTCCACAGGCCCAGGTCCTGGCCCTGTGTTCAGCAGGTACCCAGGGCCAGTTCCTGCTGACAGGTGAATCCTCACTCTCCATATTCCAAGATTTCTGCACTAACAGTTAAGGACCCTGGGGGGAGGCAGCCCCACAGAGGAAATGACCCCCACATCACCCTCAGGTTGTGGGCAGGAAGAGGAGGCAGGCTTTCCTCCTGGGAAGAACAGGCTCAGCACCCCCCCCCCGCCCCGCCCCGGGGTGCTCCCTGCAGGCTCAGCCACTCTGGGTCACAGCTGAAGGCAGAGCCCTGGAGTTTCTGGGCCTCAGTTCCCTCATCTGCAAATGTGAGTAACAGCGTCTTTCCCCAGGATTGCAGGGAGAGGTTCCTGACTCTGTGTCAGCACAGTCACTAATGCAGTCAGAGCAGGGCCTGGCCTAGTGCACATTTGAGAAATAGAAATCAAAGAAATGAACACAGGCTCAGTGCTCACTAACCTCGTCCTGGTTCTTCCTGCAGTGAGACTTCTCCAGCTGCCCCCCTCCACTGCCCTGAGCCCCACCACATTCTCAGGCCCCTCCCTTCCTACCAGTTCCCTACTTTCTTCTTCTTCACCCACAGGTGTTTCAAAGTCAGTTTACCTGCTTCCCTTTGCTTCCAGCTGTGACTTCCTCCAATGTCACTAAATTTAGTAGCTCCAGAAATTTCAGAGCCCCAGAGTCCATAGCAATTGGTAAATCCACCCCAGGCTTGTACCTGTCTGAGCCATCTTCAATGCCACAAACTCTGCTTCCAGGTCCATGCTGGGGGCCCAGGAATCCTCACCCAAAGGAGGCAGTGGCTCCCAGGAGACCAGAGGAGCAGCTTAGCTGGCATAGGAGCAGCAGCCTCTGCAGAGGCCCAGCCCTGGGGCCACTCTAAGCACACAGCTGCCCTGGGAGTGGCTGTAGCACAACCTGCTTAGAGCTCACAGTGCCCTCAGCCCCTCCCCCTCAGCCACCACCTCTCCCTGCCCAGCACCGAGACTTCCCAAGGTTGAGAGATGTTAGGGAAATTTCAGGAAATCATAGAAGAAACTAAATCTTATCCCATGCATATTATATGTCAGGGTCTAAGCTACATACAGTAGATTCCTGCAACTCCTGTCACAACTGGGAGCAGGTGCAGTAGGACAAGAGCCTTGCACCTCCTGACACCCAGGAAGTTCCTAGGGGAGAGAGGGCCTAGAGCTGCAGAGTGACTCTGCTCCCCATCCCCCACACCTCCACACACACACACACACAATGACATTTTTTGTTTCGCCTTTAACAGTTTTACTTGCCATCTGTAACCAGCATGAACCTGGCTGGTGGGCTGAGCTGTGACCAGGCAACCTGCTGAGCAGAGCCCTGGTGGAGGCTCCTCCTCTGGCTGCCATCTGTCCCTCAGGTGGGAGGAGTCTGCAACCCTCAACCCCAGTGCAGGCTGTCAGCACCACATTCTTTCTCCCCAAGCTACCTTAAGTGTTCACTTGCACAAGCAAATGTGGCCTAGGAACACCCGGATGCTCTCAGCCCAACAAAGGACCAGGGTCTGCACAGCTCCACCCAGAGGTCAGTGGCACAGCCCTTGTGGCCTGGGACCCGTGTCCAACCTGGCTCAGAAAGGGCATCCAGCTCACGTCCACACCTGAGGGTCCAGGGCAGGTGAGAAGGTCTCCCTCCCCTGCAACCACTAAACTGTATGAGGGGCTCAAAACATGGGAAACTGAATAAAAAGATCAGTTTAGGAGCCAGTGCTGTGGAATAGCAGGTAAAGCCGGCAACCCATATGAGTGCCTGTCACTCCCCAACTCGCAGAGGAATGACACCGGACCCTGCGTTGTTCTCTTTCCCCGGCTCTTCCCGGGTTAGCTGCCGGCACCCCCGCCACTTTCCCCGCTTCCGCGGAGGGGCGGCACACCGCCGCCCGACTCTCTCAGGGGCTGCTCAGATGTTCCTCAAATGTTCCTGATGCATGCTGTCTCTCTCCTCCTTTATAGTCCTCTTCCACCAGTCCGTGCTCTGCTGCCCACATGCTGAGCACACTTCTCTCTTCCAATCAGGAGCAGGATCAGCTCCTGCAGCTTGTTAGTTGAATTGGTGAGGCAGCTGTGTGGAAGTTGTTTATTCCTTCTCAGCACCATATTGTGGGAGATCAGATGCATAGAGTTAGTCTTAGCAGTTCCAGTAATTTAGTCTAGTCTGGGTTGCTCCCCACAAGTGCCGGTTCAAGTCCCAGCTGCTCCACTTTCGATCCAGTTCTCTGCTATGGCCTGGGAAAGCAGTGGAAGATGGCTCAAGTACTGGGGCCCCTGCACCCCTGTGGGAGACCTGGAAGAAGCTCCTGGCTTCGGACTGGCGCAGCTGTGGTCATTGTGGCCATCTGGGGAGTGAACCAGCAAATGGACGACCTCTCTCTCTTTCTCTCTGCCTCTCTCTAACTCTGTCCTTTAAATAAGTAAATAAATCTTTTTTTTTTTAAGTTTACTTTGGTGCAAAAATTTTGTAATCTAATTTTTTTAGATTTATTTACTTATTTGAAAGGCAGAGCTACAGACAGAGGGAAGCAGAGACACAGGGAGAGGTTTCCATCTGCTGGTTCACTCCCTAAGTGGCTGAAATGGTCAGAGCTGAGCCAATCTGAAGCCAGGAGTCAATAACTTCCTTAGTCTCCCACGTAGAGCAGCCAGGACAAAAATCGGTGCCCATATGGGATGACAACACGGCAGGCGGCAGCTATACCAGCTATGCCAGAGTGCCGCCCCCGACACACACGAGTTTTTCATTATTTAAAGGAGTGCGTTATTTTATTTTGGACAGGCAGAGTTACCCCCCAAATGGCTGCCAGGAACCAGGTACTTCTGGTCTCCCATGCGGGTGTAGGGCTCAAGGACTGGGGCGCCATCCTCCACTGCCTTCCGGGGCCACAGCAGAGAGCTGGACTGGAAAAGGAGCAACCGGGACAGAATCCGGCGCCCCAACTGGGACTAGAACCCGGGGTCCCAGTGCCACAGGCGGAGGATTAGGCGAGTGAGCCGCGGCACCGGCCAGGAGTGCGTTATTTCAACCAGTGCGGTTATCCTGGCTCCAAATCTCTGGAGCAAAGCAGCAGGCCCCAGAGGAAGCAGGGCCAACCCAGAGACAGCGCCAGCGGCACCGGGTTTCCCCGCCCTCTGCTGCCCCCTTGTGGCCAGCACTGCAGACAGCAGCACTTCCCAGCAGGAAGGCCCCTGACAATGCAGTCCAGAAACCTAAGAAATGAGGACGGGAATCCCAGAACCCAGACACAAAAGGCCAAGCGGTGCAGGACTGAAAATGCACGCAGTGAAAGAGCAGCAGGAGGAGCTGCGGAGAGAGAAGTGGCGCGAGGAGCTGCCCCCTGGCCGGCTGAGGAGGAGGTGAGGTCTTGAAGGGAAGGAGGGATTGTCCTGACTCACACATTCTGCCCCCCCCCCCAATATAACTCTTGTATATCACACCCCTAGTGTGTACCATGCCTTATTTTGGGCACCAGGGATCATCAGTGAAGCAAAGATCCTTGTCTTGTGGAGTGTATGATCCAGGGGTTGAGATAGAAAAAGCAAAGGAAATAGCTGGATAATGTTAGAAGGTGGTAAGTGCTAAAAAAAAAAAAAAAAAAAAAAAAGAATGAGGGAGAAATACAACAAAGGAGTGATTAGGATATAGGCTGGGGAGTGAGGGCAGCCTGCAGTGCTACACAGCATTTCGTTGGGCCCTTATTGATGATCTCAGCATGGCTCAAATGTGTCTCACCGTGTGGGTATCTGGGGGCACAGGTTCAATGCAGTGAGGTACCCAGTGTGAAACCCTTGGCCTAGGAGCACGTCTGGTGTGCTCTGGGCAAACAGGGGGGACATCATGTTGGGTGGGAGTAAGAATGAGAGGATGGCAAGAAGTGCCAATCAGACTGCAATAATGACAGTATTCCTGGATCAACACTGGCCACCTTGACCAGGAGTAAGATCATTTGGCACAGTTGCTTGTGCTGGCCCATGAGTACTGCAGTAGGATTCCCCAGAGCTCTCTGTGGTCTGGAACATGAGAAGGCATCGACCATACACACCATGGCAATCACAGCCCTTCACAGTTAACCAAGTAGTCCTTGGGCTGAATGTGTGGGTCCTGAGGGACACAAACGGTGGGATTTGGGTGGAGGCAGAAAGAAGGGAGTTAGAGTGTAGGATAGATAGCAGATCAGTGCTGTGTTGGGGAGTCTGGAAGCAGACCGGAAACATTTTAAACAGAGCAGAGGCAGGAATGCTTACTTTGCTGATTATGAGGAAGGTAAATGGAAGGTGAGGAAGAGGGAGACGTGGAGTGCAGTTCTGAGGTGGAGAGGACGATACTCTGACCACAGCCAGCCACGGACGGGTGGCAGGGCAAGGACAAGACATTGGGGAGGTTTAGAAATGAGGCCCAACTGAGTGAGAAGATTGGAGACATAGAATTTGTATGGGGAATCAGAGACTGCTGGGACTTCAGGGACTTGCTGTGACTATTTGTTCTTCAGTGATGGGAATATAAATAATTATGTGTCAAGAGTGCTTTCCTGTGATAACTCTGTATAAGAAACAACCAGGAAATCTCAGTGGCACAAGGCAAGAGACATTTTACTTAATCCAGGCATCAAAGGAGTTCAACTAATCTGGATTGGATTTAGCTAATCTCAACTAGGTTTACCCACACATCTTTGATCTCGTTATAGGAGTCAAACCAAAACCAAAGCCTTCTCCTGGGAATCCTCTTTGCAAAGATAATGGAGAGAGAAAACTTTCATTGCTGAATAAACACCAAATGTGGCAAACATCCAAGACATCCATTAAGGGATTGCAAACACAGATATCTTTTTTTGTAGCTAAGCAGATATAATGTTTATTGCATACATCATAAAAAGATTTATTTATTTATTTATTTTTACTAGTTAGAAAGTCAGAGTTACAGAGAGACAGAGATTTTCCATCCACTCTTTTATGCCCCCAAATTCTGCAATTGCTGGGGTGGGGTCAGCCTGAGGCCAGGATCCTAGAACACCACCCTAGTCTCCCAAATGGGTGGCAGTGACCCAAATACTTGATGCATCTTTTTCAGGTTTAGGAATTAAGTTTATGCTCACTTTGTAAAAAGAATTTAGGAGGATACCCTCTCTTTCAATTCTTTTGAATAACTTGAGAAGAATTGGAGTTGGTTCTTCTTTAAATGTCTGGTAGAATTCAGCAGCAGAGCCAACCAGTCCTGGGCTTTTCTTTGTTGGGAGGGTCTTTATTACTGATTCAATTTCTGTCTTGGTTATGGGTCTGTTTAGGTTTTCTATGTCTTAATGGCTCAATTTAGGTAGGTTGTATGTGTCCAGGAATCTATCCATTTCTTCCAGGTTTCCCAGTTTGTTGGCATACAGTTCTTTGCAGTAATTTCTGATGGTTCTTTTTATTTCTGTGGGGTCTTTTGTTACATTTGACTCTTCATCTTTAATTTTATTGATTTGGGTCCTCTCTCCTTTTTTTGGTTAGTTGGGCCAATGGTATGTCAATTTTGTTTATTTTTTCAAAAAACCAGCTCTTAGTTTTGTTGATCTTTTTATTGTGTTTTTGGATTCAATACAACGAGCCATGATAGCTCATTTATTTGGGGCCTTTCCAATTTCTTGATGTAGGCACCTATTGCTATAAACTTTCCTCTTAACACTGTTTTTGGTGTATCCCATAGGTTTTGATATGTTGTGTTGTTATCTCCATTTGCTTCCAGAAAGTTTTTGATTTCTCTTTTGGTTTCTTCTATGACCCACTGTTCATTCAGGAGCATGTTGTTCAGTCTCCATGTGTTTACACATGCTCTAGGGATTCCTGAGTTGCTGATTTCTACCTTCATTCCATTGTGGTCTGAGAAGATGCATGCTATGATTTTGATTCTTTTGAATTTGCTGAGATTGCTTTATGGCCTGGTATGTGATTGATCCTAGAGAAGGTTCATGCACTGCTTAGAAGAATGTGCATTCTGTGGCTGTTGGATGGAAAGTTCTGTAGATACCTGTTAGGTACATTTGGTCTATAGTGTTGATTAAACCTGCTGTTTCCTTGCTGATTTTCTCTCTGGTTGATCTGTCCATTGCTGAATGTAGGGTATTGAAGTTCCCATTACTATTGTGTTGGAGTCTACGTCTCCCTTTAGATCCCTTAACATTTCTTTTAAATAGCCAGGTGCCTTCTAATTGACCCCTTAATCATGATATAGTGCCCATCTTTGTCTCTTTTAGCAGTTCTTACATTAAAATCTATTTTGTATGATATTACCTTGGATATACTAGCACTTTTGTGGTTTCTGTTGGCATGGAATACCTTTTTCCATCCTTTCAGTTCCAGTCTGCATGAATCTTTTTTGGTGAGATGTGTTTTTTATAGGCAGCAAATAGATGGGTTTTGTGTTTTAATCCATTCAGCCATTCTGTGTCTTTTAACTGGAGAATTGTGGCCATTTACATTAAGAATGACTGTTGGTAAGTAACTACTTGGCCTTGCCATTTTTCCGAAAATATTCCTATTTTTTACTTTGAACTTCCTTTGAACTTTTACTGGGAGATTTTCTTCCTTACCTTCTTTCGTAGTGCTGACCATGTTTCTGTGTTTCTGTGTTTCTGTGTATAACACACCCTTAATCATCTTTTGTAGGGCTGGACAGGTGTGACAAATTCTTTCAATTTCTGTTTGTCATGGAAGGTCTTTATTTCATCTTCATTCATAAATGAGAGCTTTGCATGGCATAGTATTCTGGGTTTGTCTTCTAAATCAGATATTCTTTCTTCTGCTTCACTGATTCTGTTAAGACTTTCCACTGCATTTTTAATTTGTCTAATGAATTCTTCATTTCATTTGATTTCTCTTTAAGATCTCAATTTCATGAGAGAATTTCTTTCATGTCGTGTGGAGTCTCCCACAGTGACTGCTCAAAGTCTCAGCCACATCGTGAGTCCTCCCACATAGCCTCAATTGGTCTGCTGGCATTCTGAGTTGTGGGCCTCCATGCCCTCCACATAGGTCCACCGTGTCCCCCCAATTTGTGTGGAGTTTCCTCTGCTGTTTTCTTCCTAACTCTTCACTGAGACTGCACTCTCTCCACTTTTTTTAAAGATTTATTTTATTTATTTGAAAGACAGTGTTAGAGAGACAGGCAGAGACAGAGAGAGGTGTCTTCCATCCACTGGTTTACTCCCCAGATGGCTGCAACAGCCAGAGCTGCACCGATCTGAAGCCAGGAGCCAGGAGCTTCTTCCAGGTCTCCCACGCGGGTGCAGGGGCCTAAGGACTTGGGCCATCTTCTACTGCTTTCCCAGGCCATAGCAGAGAGCTGGATCAGAAGAGGAGCAGCAGGGATTAGAACCAGTACCCATATGGGATGCAGGCGCTTCAGCCCAGGGCTTTAACGCTCTGCACCGCAGTACCAGCCCCCTCCACTTTTTTAAGCTATCTTTTCCTAAACTAGAGCACTAAGCTCCCTTCCTACTCCACTATCTTTGAAGCTCTCTAAACCAATTAATATTTTAAATGTGACCATTAATGTAAAGGATCAACTATTTTAATTTTTGTTACTATATATTATCTATGATAGTATTACAGAGAGAGAGGGAGGGAAGGAGGAAGGGAGGGAATGAGGGAGGGAGGGAGGAAGGGAGAAATCTTCCAGCTGCTGCTTCACTTCCCAAATATCCCTGTCAGCCAACATTTGGTCACACTGAATCAGCAGCCAGGAACTCCATCCTTGTCTTCCATGTGCATGTCAGGGACCCAAGTACTTCAACACCCATCTTATTTCTCCAAGGTGCTTTAGAAGGGAACAGGATCTGAAGTGGAGGTGCTGGAACTCGAACTGCCATTCAGGAGATGCCAGCACCCCAAGCAGAGGGTTAACCCACTAGGTCACAACACCTGCCCAATAGTTTTTGTTAAAGGTGAAATCTGGTAAAATTTGATCTCTCTTTACATTGTTAAGATGGAGAATTCTCTGAGTTTTCTTCTGTTGCAGGAAAGTTTCAAGAACTGTTTTCTGATTTTTAATCTACCAGAAAAAAAAGAACAAACAGATATACAGGTGGTAATTTCTTTTTTTTTTTAAGTTTGTAAGCATTTTATTCAGTGAAAGAAATGCACAGGAAAGTGAGGGCCTTATTTAGGAGAGAAGGAAATCTAGAAGCTAAGTTGGGTCCATACCAGGCAGAGAACAGGCCAGGAGCCACATGGAGCAGGCATGCATGCAGGGAAGCAGAGGCTTCATGTGCCCAGAAGTTTGGGGAATAAGGGTGCAAAAAAGGGACGTGCCCATCATGCTCCTGGCCTTTTATCAACTTCCAAAGGGGAGTGGTACATAATTGATTGGTAGGTGGGCATCCAGGTAAGTCTGACAGGGGCATGAGATCACACAGCGGGTGTGGTTGAAGGCGTGGTCTTCAGTTCACGAATCTAATCAATTTGATCCTATCTGCCTGCCCATATAATTACTCCCATCAGAGATTCCAGATCTTTATCTTAAGGGATGCTGAAGGGTATAGGATCATCTTATCTCCTATAGCTGCTTCTTGCTTATCAGGGGCATAGTGCAGGCCCTTTATGTCCTGGGTCTGGCAGTCTTTGTCTCATCTAAAAAATTCACCTTATGATCTGGAGAATTTTTTGTTGCCACCAAAGGCTGTGTCCCATGTATGGTCAGTTATTCTCAGAAGTCGTTGAGTTCTTAAACATTTAAGTTTGTTAAACAAAACCACAACAAAAGCAATTGTAAGTGTTCTCCTTAAGATGGAAAGAACATATCTTATAGACTCCCAGTTAGTGGGTGGTGGCAGACTACCCTTATGCAGATTATAAAACCATTTAGCCTAAGCATAGAGAGTTATAATAGGAGAACCCATTAAATAGTTTTCTTGTCAATAACTGTTCCCAGAGAAAATCAAAAGAAGAGGCAGGTACAGAATGTCTGTCGTAGGTGCAGCAGTCTTGATGTGATGAAAGCAAAAGCTTTGCTTATCTTGTTGCTTTCTGGAGAGGTATTTAAGACCTTGATTGGCTTACAGGAATAATCAGGCCTGTGTTTTGAGTTCACCTGTGAAGACTTAAGAGGTAGAAGTTTAATCCTAATTTCACTGAAGTGGTCGTGCTCAGTAGCACCTGGTAAGGTCCCTTCCATTTAAGCTGTAACTGAGCTGCAGAGGGTCTTTCTAGAAACAAGGTGAATGGCTTACTCAGGAATTCCTAATGTTTGAGCTTCTGTTGAAAGCACTTTAATTCCTGGAACAGCTTTCGTAGCTCCCCTGTCCAGCACAGTGTGTCTATGTCAGGGCCTTTTAAAGCTTCATACAAAGGCCTGGAATCCATATTCCACAGAATCCTGCCATTACCAGTCCTTAGCTGCTTTCTAGTCTGTGGTGATAGAATAGCTCCCTTTCTCTTGACTGAAAGAGCACACTTTCCTGGAGTTAGAATGCACCCCAGGTAATCTATCTCTTGTTTAGAAACCTGAGCATATGTTGGGGAAATTTTGTATCCTCACTTTCCCAGATTCTGGACTTAATGGGATGCAGAAGAAATTGTCCCTTTACACAGTAAGATGCATTGAAATGATGGTCTCATTATTAGCCGTGAGGCCTCAAACCATTCTGTACTCTGTATTTGATCTTATGTTGAAACATATGAGATAGAAATATTACAGGGAGACCTGGATCCATGTTCATGTTTGAGGCACTTAATTAACTTTATAGAATTACCTAAGAATACAGTCAAGGGAGTTTGAAACTTAGACATAACTAAAACTTATGATACATAAGAATATCCCTATACTTAACACACTAACAGAAACTAAATCTTTGAGAACATGTTTTACCATTAATTCTAATACTGTGACTCTTTGAGGACAGAAGTCCTGCATGGAAATTAGTCACTGTCAGTACACAGTGACTCCAGTTTTTTTAATTAATTAATTAATTAATTAATCTTTTAGGGAATACAAATTTTATAAGTACAATTTAGGAATATAGTTATTCTTCCCACAATACCTGTCCTCCTACCCAAACTACTACATCTGTTCCTACTCCCTTTCCCTTTCGCAGTCACATTGTCCTTTAAGATTCATTTTCAATTAACTTTGTACACAGAAGTCCAACTCTATACTAAGTAAGGATTTCAACATTTTGCACACACATACACACAGTGAACTAGCTTTACAGTTAACTCTCACAATACAGCTCATTGAGGACAGAGGTCCTGCATGGAGAATTAGTGCACAGTAATTCCTGTTGTTAATTTAACAATTATTACCCTTATTTTTGACATCAGTGACCACTCAATGCTCTTGACATGAGCTTTCCAGGCTATGGAAGTTTTTTGAGTCCACAAACCCTGTTAGTATTTAGACAAGGCCATAATCAAAGTGGAACTTCTCTCCTCACTTCAGAAAAAAATACAGCCTTCTTTGATGGCTATGTCTTTACACTGGTGCCTCACTCACAGAACTCCTTCATGTAGAACTTTTTTTTTTGCCACAGTGTCTTGGATTTCCATGTGTGAAATGTTCCTGTGGGGTTTTTATCCAGACCAGAATGCCTTTAGGACAGACTCTGAGGTCAGAGTGTTACTTAAAGCGATTACCATTCTATGAGTCTGCTGTATGGACTACTTCCCACACTGGAATGTTTAATCTTCTTTAACTCTTTCAATTATTATTACCATATACTTAATCCTATTTATATGATCACTTTAATACTTAATCAAATCTATATGATCACTTTAACACTTAAAGATGTTACTTTTACTATCTAGCTCAAGGGGATTTGAGATCCCATGGCAAGTTTTTAAATTGTGCCCTTAGATGTAAGTCCACAAGAAAATATGTAGAACTATACATCGTTACAGTTTCTTTGTAGAACCTGAGAAGATAAAAATAGACACATCTCTTTGTGAGCTTAATTATCCTTAAGAGTTTGAAGTGGATACTTTGCATTAGTTATAATTTTGACACCTTAGAGTCTCCATTTGTATACTAAATGGGGTCCATTATTTTACCAATCCCAGTGAGGGAGATTTTTTTTTCTTTTTAAATTACTGGGTTTTTTTAAACACTACTTAGTCTGAGAAATGCCATTTCAGACTGTCACGCCACTCCTGGGGTATCAAAACTCAGAAGGCCAAGAGATTCAGCCTAAGGCCAAAGCAAGAAATTGAGATAAAAAATTTAAAATAAAACCAGCCTAAAAGGTAAAAATAAAAGCACAAATTAATAAAAACAAGTTGCTCTATTGATCAGACATGCAGTATATGGCAGGCCATGGGGCTGCAATCCTGGGTTAGAGTCTGCTTCTCTAAAGAAAGAAATAGAAGAAAACACACACACACACGAAAAAAAAAACAGAAAAAATTTCCATTTTCATGGGCTGGAAGAATCAATATCATCAAAATGTCCATTTTTCTGAAAATAATTTACAGATTCAATGCAATACCAACCAAAATACCAAAGACATTTTTCTCAGATCTAGAAAAAATGATGCTGAAATTCATTTGAAAACACAAGAGACCTCAGATAGCTAAAGAAATCTGATACAACAAAAACAAATCCGGAGGCATCACAATACCAGATTTCAAGACATATTGTAAGACAGTTATAATCAAAACAACCTTGTACTAGTACAAAAACAGATGGCTAGACCAATGAAACAGAATAAAAATGCCAGAAACCAATCCAACCATCTACAAATAACACATATTCACATATATTCAACCAAGGAGCTAAAGTCATGCCCTGGAGCAAGGACAGTCTCTTCAATAAATGGTGCTGGGAAAACTGGATTTCCACATGCAGAGGTATGAAACAGGACCCTTACCTTACACCTTACACAAAAATCCATTCAAAATGGATTAAAGACCTAAATCTATGACCCAATACCATCAAATTACTAGAGAGCATTGGGGAAATCCTGCAAGACATCAGCATAGGCGAAGGCGAAAAGTTCCCAGAAAAGACCCCAGAGACACAGGCAATAAAAACCAAGATTAACAAGTGGGATTACATTAAATTGAGAAGCTTCTGTACAGAAAACAAACAAACAAAAAACCAGGAAAGTAAAGAGGCAACCAACAGAATGGGAGAAATTATTTGCAAACCATGCAACTGATAAAGGATTAGTAACCAGAATAAATAAGGTGATCAAAAAACTCAATAACAGCAAAGAAAACAATCCAGTCAAGAAGTGGGCAAAGGATTTAAACAGAAATTTCTCAAAAGAGGAAATCTAAATGGCCAACAGACACATGAAAAAATGTTCAGGATCACTAGCCATCAGGGAAATGCAAATCAAAACCACAGTGAGGTTTTACCTCACCCCAGTTAGAATGGCCTTCATACAGAAATCAACAAACAACAAATGCTGTTGAGAATGTGGGGAAAAAGGTACCCTAATCCAAAGTTTGTGGGAATACAAACTGGTAAAACCACTATGGAAGACAATTTGGAGATACCTCAGAAATCTGAATCTAGTCCCACCATATGACTCAGCCATCCACTCCTTGGAATTTACCCAAACGAAATGAAATCAGCAAATAAAGGAATCATCTGCATCTCCATGTTTATTGCAGTTCAATTCACAATAGCTAGGACTTGGAATCAACCTAAATGCCTATCAGTGGAAGACTGGATAAAGAAACTATAGGATATGTACTCTGTGAAATACTGCACAGCGGTTAAAAAAAAATCTGGTCATTTGCAACTAAATGGATGTATCTGGAAAACATCAAACTTAGTGAAATAAGAGAGTCCCAAGGGACAAATACCATATGTTCTCCCTATCTGTGATAACTAAGAGAGCACGTAAAAGGTAACCTGTAGAAGTGAAACTGACACTATAAGAAAAAATTACTTGAACAGCCCTGTCTTGATTGTTGAGGAACACTTTATTTTTTCATTTTTTAAATTTATTCTTTTTTCTACTTAATACCATTGGTTGAACTCTTTACACAGAATTAATCATTGTTTTTTTTAAATCAATTGAAAATAGATCCCAGTTCAAAATAAGAGTGGGAATGAGAGAAGGAAGAGTTGTACTGTTCAGCACACATTCCCATAGACTTATTCCTAAGTGTGAAGCAAAAAACTTGCCATGGGACTCCAAATCTCATTAAGCTGGGTGATACTAATCCCATCTTATGTGATAAAGTTAAGTGTTAAAGTTAAGTGATAAAGTTATAAAGTTAAGTGATAAAGTTATGTGTTAAGTGTGGAGTTGATCATACAGGTAGGATTAAATGTCAAAGAGATCACATAAATAAGACCAAGTGTCTCATAATTGCAATAGATAGAATTAAAAAAGAGAGTTCCAACATGGGAAGCAGTCCATACAGTAGATTCATAGAATGACAAACACTCTAAACAGCACTCTGACCTCAGAATCAGCCCCTAAGTCATTTGGATCTGGCTGAAAATTCCATGAGAGCATTTCAGGCATGGAAAGCCAAGACACTGTGGCAAAAACTGTTCTGCATGAATGATGTCTGTGAGACCCCAGTGGAAAGAAGGGGCCATCAAAGAAGGATTTACTTTTCTCTGAAGGGAGGAGAGAACCACTTTGCATATGGTCCTGTCTAAATAGCAATGGAATTTGTAGACTCAAAAGGCTTTCATAGCCTTGGCAGCTCATGCCAAGAGCCTTGGGTGGCCACTGGCATAAAAAATAAGAGTGTTAATTGTTAAATCAACAACAGGAGTCACTGTGCACTTGTTTCCCATGTAGGACCTCTGTCCTTAATGAGATGTACTATGAGAATTAATGGTAACACTTGTGTTCAAACTGCACTTTATACTTTGTATGTCTGTGTGGGTGCAAACTTTTGAAATCTTAACTTAGTATAGAGTTGGTCTTCTGTAAATAAAGTCAATTAAAAACAAACCTTAATGAAGAACGGGATGGGAGAGCAAATGGGATGGTGGGAATGGGGGGAAGAACCACTAAATTCCTAAAATCTGTACATATGAAATTTGTATTCATTAAATAGAAGCCTAAAAAAATCAGGCATGTGGTATGTGGCAGGCCATGGGGGCTCCCTTCTTAGGGTGAAGTCTGTTGTACATCTTGCTGTTAGGGCTAAAGTTCCCCTAGGGGGCCGCCATCTTGGAATGGAAGTCCCACCCTCTGTGCAGAAAATGGAGCATCCACCATATTTAATCTTTAATGAGGCTATCAGGTTACTAGGCAACCAAACCAGTTCCTTAGCTCGAAGTTGAAAGCCTGCTTGATTTGAAAATCAAAATCTCTAAGGCAAATCAGAATTTTTGGTACCATTTAAACCTGTTCATAAAGTAAAAAAAAAAAAACTTTCTAATGTTTCAACCTTAGAAAATATGTGAATTGTCTTTAAAACATATTACAGGCCAGCACCGCAGCTCACTAGGCTAATCCTCCGCCTTGCGGCACCGGCACATTGGGTTCTAGTCCCGGTTGGGGCGCTGGATTCTGTCCCGGTTGGCCCTCTTCCAGGCCAGCTCTCTGCTGTGGCCCGGGAGTGCAGTGGAGGATGGCCCAAGTACTTGGGCCCTGCACCCCATGGGAGACCAGGAGAAGCACCTGGCTCCTGCCATTGGATCAGCACGGTGCGCCGGCTGCAGCGTACCAGCCGTGGCGGCCATTGGAGGGTGAACCAACGGCAAAGGAAGACCTTTCTCTGTGTGTGTCTCTCTCTCACTGTCCACTCTGCCTGTCAAAAAAATTAATTAAAATAAAAAAAAACATATTACAAACTGCTTGGAAACTTTTATATATATAGATAAACTCTCATATTCTCTTACTGCAAGGCCGCCACAAAACACACCAAACACCAGAGTAAGGGAAAGGATTTATTAGAGAAAACCAAACAGACCAGAGGGAAGGAGTGAAGAAGGAGAAAGAGGGAGAAGGAGATCGTAAGAGAGAGAGAGAGAGACAGAGACAGAGGTCAGGAGACAGAAAGGAAGAGCAAGAGAGCAAGAGCGAGGAGAGAGCCACTTGTTCAGGAGCAGGTCCTTTTAAAATTTTGCCGGGGGGGTGGGCAGGGAAGTAGGAGCAGCAAATCCCATTAGGATTAGGGTGGAGCTTGACACAGGGGGTTGGGCCATGTGGCCACCTGTCTTCTAGCAATGGCGGCAGGAGCTAGAGCCTAGGCTGGTGTCAGGGTGTAGATCGTGCCATAGACAAGACTGCACCATTTTACTGACACTTACAAACTAGCCCTCTGCGAAAATCTTTCTCATCTCTCTGCCCGAATTCCATTAGCACTAACAGCACATTTTCAAAGCAAGAAACAGCAAAAAGAAACCAATCTATGCATTTTCCAAAACTCACAAGCGCTAAAACTCAAAGGAAAGCCGCCTAAACTCTGTGGTTTGTGAAAGGGATTAAACTGCGGGTAGTTTTGAATAAAAATGCAGGCAACAGCTGGGGAGTGGCTTCTCAGGCAGCTGTGGCTGGGCGGTGTTAGCTATTGCCCTGGGCTGTGGTGTCTTGCAGAGCAGTGACTGCTGCTGTGACAGCGGTGGCAGCTAGAACTGAGCACGGGCCTGCACAGGAGTCAAAAGGAGAGAGCCCAGTCGGCCCATGCCCCTACAGAGTTCCATGGCAGCGGGAAGGCAGTGCACCTCCCTGGTGGGCAGGCCATAGGAGGCAGAGCAGGCAGCCACTGCAGAGCCCTGCTGGGGCTTGTGGCCAGTGCCATGCCTTTCTGAGGCTGCAACTCTGCTGGTGGCTGTTTTAGGAGTTGCCCAACCCCTGACAAAACGACAGGAGTCTCCCATTATCCTGTGCACCAGTGGTGATGGCTGGAGGGATCTGTGGCTTCTGATCCCATCTCCTCTGCCTGGGCTTCCACCCTTCCCCCAGGAATGTACCCACCATGGTGGCTGGACCCTTTGGGGCTGCAGCAAGGCCAGGGAGGATAATGTGCAACAGCCTGAGGAATGGGAACCCACTCACCTATGGCTGGGAGTGCAGGGTGAGCCTGTGCTCCCTGATCTAAGGGAAAGCCAGGAGCACAGATGGGGAGAAAGTGGAATGCAGAAAGATGAGCAAAGTTAGAACCCAAAGGAAGCAGTCTGTTACTGTGTTGCCAGTCCCCCTGTTAGAGTCTGAAAAAGCCCACTGCCTGAGGAACGACTCCAAGAGACTTTTCTCTCATGCAACCAGCAAAAGGTTAAAGATTTATTGATTATCCAGCATGCTGGGGCTGCCTGATCATACAAAAGCAGAGCAGCCCCAAATAACCAAAGCTTAGGGTTTATAAAGGCAAAAACCGTAAAACCGGGAAGAGGGGAATACATGGTTGCTATGCACGGTTGTTATACACAGTTGCTAAAATCAAAAGAGAGTACATAAAATCAAAAGAGAGTATATGGTTACTGGGGTCAACATAACCTAAAACCTAAGTGAAATTAATATTTATCATAACCTTGACAATACCAGTTACAATATTACAATTAGCAATTAGGACTTGACATTAATGTAAGACACAGACAAATCACATCTTTATTATTAGCCCAGGTAACCCAGGTGCAACCTTTTTACTTTTAAGCTTGAGCAATCATGCTAGGGGGTTTTTGTGCTCTGTCAAGGGTGATGTAGTGCACTGCTATTGTCCGACTATTTGAGATCATAGTTTCAGACCAGAGTCTCACGGTGGAGGGGGGTGCTTTCTCAGAATGGAGTCTCAAGTGCTCCAAAATGGAGTCCCTACTGTCAAGGTGCTGCTTCACTCTGTCTTATTTTTACACCTGTACCAGGAAGGTTTAAACCTGTAAGCTTAAGCTTAACTTTTTACACCCGCACATACACAATTTTAGCTCTTCACCCCCCCCCTTTTTTTTTGGACAGGTGGATTTAGACACAGAGAGAGAAAGACAGAGAGAAAGGTCTTTGGTTCACCCCCCCAGATGGCCACCATGGCCAGTGTGCTGCGCCAATCCAAAGCCAGGAGCCAGGTGCTTACTCCTGATCTCCCATGCGGGTGTAGGGCCCAAGTACTTGGGCCATCCTCTAATGCCTTCCCAGGCCACAGCAGAGAGAGCTGGACTGGAAAAGGGGTAACCAGGACAGAATCTGGCGCCCCAACCGGGACTAGAACCTGGGGTGCCGGCGCTGTAGGTGGAGGATTAGCCTAGTGAGCCACCGTGCCGGCCCGGTTTTTCCCTTTTTAATAAATATTGGGGAGTCCCTCCATTATTAAGGGTCCTGATATCGTGGTTGGTCCCTTAAACATATGATATTAGAATGTGGCCCCCTTAAGTTCCCCAAAAGTCCCACCTGGGGTACCATATGAAACCGGAATTTGGGGTGCCATATGATATCACCATATGCTTATTAATAAATTCCCAATATTAATAAGGGTTCTTGCCTAATATTCAGAGAAGAATTCTGAATACTAGCATAAATGAACGAGGCAGCATGGGACATTTTAAGCTTTTATTCAGTAAGAGAGACACATAGGAGAGTGAGGGACCTATCTATAGAAGCGGTAAATCTGGGTTCATACTGAGTACCAGGAACCAGCCACATGGAGGAGCATCTAACCCAGGAAGCATGGGGTGGGTGGCCTGAAGGCCATGTGCTCTGGAGGTGCAGGGCCACAGCCAGCCCCGTACTGGCAAGAGGCCAAGGAAAGGAAGGGGCAGACACACTGGGTCCCAGGATTTTAATCCCTTTTTTTTTTTGACAGGCAGAGTGGACAGTGAGAGAGAAACAGAGAGAAAGGTCTTCCTTTGCCATTGGTTCATCCTCCAATGGCCGCCGCGGCCAGTGCACTGTGGCCGGTGCACTGCAGCCGGTGCACCGCGCTGATCTGATGGCAGGAGCCAGGTACTTATCTTGGTCTCCCATGGGTTGCAGGGCCCAAGTACTTGGGCCATCCTCCACTGCACTCCCTGGCCACAGCAGAGAGCTGGCCTGGAAGAGGGGCAACCGGAACAGAATCCGGCACCCTGACCAGGACTAGAACCCGGTATGCTGGCGCCGCAAAGCGCAGGATTAGCCTACTGAGCCAAGGCGTCGGCTCTTAATCCCTTTTCAAAAGGGAGTGGTTAATTAACCGATTTGGCCGGTGGGTGCTCAGGGGTGGCCAGGTAAGGGTAGGAGGTCACACAAGGACGTGGTGAAGGCATGGTCTTCCAGCTCACAAAACTAATCAATTTTATTCTATATGCCTGCCGACATCAGTCCCATCTGGGTCACCATTATGATATTGTCCAACCTTATTAATGATTTTAAATATTAATAATCCTGTGGATTCTTGCCATCTATTCAGAGAAGAATTCTGAATACTGGCTTGAATAGACCAGACAACATGATAAGTTTTTGAGCGTTTTATTCAGTGAAAGAGATGTACAGGAAAGTGAGGGCTTTAATTAGGGGAGAAAGAACTCTAGAAACTAAGTTGGGTCCATATCAGGCAGAGAGCAGGCCAGGAGCCACGTGGAGCAAGCATGCCTTCAGGAAAGCAGAGACAGGGCAGGGGCCATAAGGCCTGGCATGCCCTGAGGCACAGGGGAACAAAGGGTACTGGTGGTATTTTGTTTTATTTCAACTTAACAATGTTTCTTTGCAATCTGCATGAAACTGACTGATGAGGGAGCTCTGTAGCAGAGCCCTCCTGGACAGCTCTTCCCTCTGGGCTGCAGTCTGCCCTTCAGGTGGGAGAGCTCCCCTCCGCCCTGTCCAAGCTGTCACTTACATAACAGATATTTGTAACCAGCGTGGCTCAGACTCTTTCTACACTCTCACTGCCCCCAAAGGATCAGGGTCTGTCCAGCCCCATCCAAGGGACAGCTGCAGAGCTTTCTTGGTCTGGAACAAACCCAATCTTGCTGTGAGTTGAAATTCTTCCTGCTTCCAACTCTGAGATTCTATGAGGGGTGAAGTGGTATCACTGTCACCCAAGACACTAAAGACAAAGGAGTGCGGCCAGATGAGAAAAATAATTCTTATAGAAATTTAATGAATTTTATTAGACTAATAAATAAGCAAAAAAATTAAAAATGAATGAAGACAACTAGTGAAACCTAGAAAAGGTGTGAAATAAAGGAAAACACAAAAAGAAAAGAAAGAACAATGGCCAGCACTGTGGCACAGTGGGTGAGGCTGCCTGGCCAGGATCCCAACCACAGAGTAAGGAGAGGCTGGTAGGATCCATCTGCTCTTTCATGGCCCCACACAGATATTGCTCAAGAAGCTGAAGGTAAAGGGATAAGGATTTTCAGCCTACTGGTGCCAAGAGGACAGCAAGAATTCTCAAATCCAGCATCCCACCAATCCAGAACATGAAAAGCTGCCGAACTTCCTCTCTCTCTCCTTTTCTAATAAGCAAAGTAAATGAATAAAACATTTTCTTTTTTTAATTTTTTTTATTTACTTGAAAGAGTTACACAGAGAGAGAAGGAGAGGCAGAGAGAAAGAGGTCTTCCTTCGTCTGGTTCACTCTCCAGTTGGCTGCAATGGCCAGAGCTGCACAGATCCAAAGCCAGGAGCCAGGAGCTTCCTCTGGGTCTCTCTTATGGGTGCAGGGACCCAAGGACTTAAGCCATCTTCTACTGCTTTCCCAGGCCACAGAAAAGAGCTGAATGGGAAGTGGAGTAGCTGGGACTTGAACTGGTGCCCATATGGGATGCCGGCACTGCAGGTGATGGCTTTACCTGCTACACCACAGCGCCGGCCCAATGAATAAAAACTTTTCTAAAATATAATAAAAATGGGGGTCATCACTGTGCAATAGTAGGCTAAGCCTCTGCCTGTGGCACCAGCATCCCATATAGGCCTTGGTTTCTGTCCTAGCTACTCCTCTTCTGATCCAGCTCTCTGCTAGTGGCCTGAGAAAGCAGTAGACAATGGCCCAAGTGCTTGGGCCCCTGAACCCATGTGGGAGACCCAGAAGAAGCTCTTGACTCCTAGCCCCTGGCTTTGCATTGGCCCAGCTCTGAACACTGCAGACATTTGGGGACTGAATCAGTGGCTGGACAACCTCTCTTTCTGTGTCTCCTTCCCTCTGTGTGTAAGTCTGCCTCTCATATAAATAAATAAATATTTTTAAAAATAATAAATAAATAAAAGTGATAGCTTTGGTATCTGGGAAAAGAAATTCCTAATCAAATATGGGAAGTCTATGGGAGATGTTAACTACCAATGCGGAGATGAAAGAGGAAAGATTTTTTAAAGGCGGAATCTTTAGATTAAAAGAAAGCAGAGTGGAAAAATGTGGAAAACGCACAGCCTGGCCAAGGATAGAATCAAGAAAAAGAGTGTAGCTTGTGATTCTAAAGTAAATTGAGAGTTTTTTATTATAAAAAATTAAAAGGAAAATAAGAAAAGAAGGAGGAAGAGTAGGAGGGATGGAAGGGGAGGATAGGATGGGAAGTATCATTATGCTGTTAACACTGGATGTATGAGACACATGGAAATTGTTCCCTTTATATAAATTTTTGTAGTAAAAAAAAAAAACAGAAAAGAAAAAGGGTATAAGAGTGAAGCACCTAAAAACTTAAGATGGTGGAATAGTGAGGGCACGCACCGACAGTCTGGGAAAAGATAGTTTAATAAAAGTGGAGTTACGGTAGCCTCAGGAAAAGGATCAGGGAAAAACTGCAGAGGAAACTCTTCCGGATCTAGTGTCTGTGACTCGGAGGACCTAAGGGGAGAGCAAGGTCGCCCACCGCATGGAAGCTGAGCCACAGGAGCTGCCAGGGCCGCCAGACCTGCCGGAGCCACCGGACCCACCAGAGCCGCAGAGTCTGCGTGCCAGGGCTAGAAGGGGAGGTGAGCTAAAAACCTCTCGGTAACCCGAGACATTGGCGGGGAAAGGCAGAAAAAGCCTGCAGAGAACGAGGCCTGAAACCCCATTGGGGAAAGTTCACCAGGCTGGCTGGAGGAGAGAAAAAATCGAATAAATAAGGGGAACCTGCACGGACATTTAGCCTCTCTCTTCACTCACCTTACAAAGCCAAGCAAGAGAAAGGGCAGGCGACATTTTACATAAGTAAAGAAGTGCATGCCATTTTGCATATGTAAAGTGGGTGCCCCTCATTAGCCAAGCAGAAAAACCTGACTCTGGTAAGCAAATGAATACCCACAGGGGTCAGATTTCATACATCAACTACTCTCAATTCCACTCAGCTGTGTGGAATTACTTCACAACTGAGTCAAAAAAAAAAAAAAGACAGAGAGAGTGCAAGAGCGAGCAAGAGAACAATCAGGGTGAATCACCTTTGGGACACCCTTAACCCTGTAGAACCAGAGCTCTCTGGCCACACTCATCACAGCCTCTAAGGATCCATCAAAAGCAGACAGTCCTCTTAATCTAGAGTCACAGTATAACGAGAAAAAAAACAAAGAATATCTCCAATATGACAAACAAACACAAAAGCCGAGGTAACAAGAACAAGGACGACACTATGACACCCCCAAATGAAATAGACACCCCGATTCAAGATTATGAAGATGATGAGATAGAAGAAATGCAAGAAGTGGATCTCAAAAAATTGATAAGAACATTAAGAAGTTCTCAAAAACAAATTCTTGAACTACAGAAATCCTTAATGGACAAGATAGAAAATCTCTCTCGTGAAAATGAAATATTAAGGGGGAATCAAAATGAAATGAAAGAACTAGTAGAAAATGAAACTGTGATAGTGACGAGAAATCATAATGAAGTGAAGAATTCAATAGATCAAATGACAAACACATTAGAGAGCCTTAAAAACAGAATAGGTGAAGCAGAAGAGAGAATATCAGACTTAGAACAGAGCACAGGAAAATATACAATAAAACCAAAGAAAAGAAGAGGAAATTAGAAATCTAAAAAATATTGTCGGGAATCTTCAGGATACTATTAAAAAACCCAACATTTGGGTTCTAGGAGTTCCTGAAGGCATGGAGAGGGAGAAATGATTAGAAGGCCTTTTTAGTGAGATATTAGCAGAAAATTTCCCAGGTTTGAGAAGGACAGAGACATCCTAGTACAGGAAGCTCATAGAACCCCTAATAAACACGACCAAAAGAGATCCTCACCACGACACGTTGTAATCAAACTCACCACAGTGAAACATAAAGATCCTAAAATGTGCAAGAGAGAAACGTCAGATTACTCTCAGAAGATCTCCAATCAGACTCACAGCTGACTTCTTATCAGAAACCCTACAAGCTAGGAGGGAATGGCGAGATATAGCCCAGGTACTAAGAGAGAACAACTGCCAGCCCAGAATATTATATCCTGCAAAGCTCTCATTTGTGAATGAAGGTGAAATAAAGACCTTTCACAACAAAGAGAAATTGAAAGAATTTGTCACCACTTGTCCAGCCCTGCAAAAGATTCTTAAAGATGTGTTACACACAGAAACACAGAAACACGGTCATCAATATGAAAGAAGGTAAATGAAGGAAATCTCACACCAAAAGATCACAGGAAGTTCAAAACATATATCAGAAAATATCTTTGGCAAATGGCAGGGCAAAGCTATTACTTATCAATAGTCATATTGAACGTTAATGGCCTGAACTGTCCAGTTAAAAGACACCGATTGGCTGATTGGCTTAAGAAACAAAACCCATCTATTTGTTGCTTACAAGAAACACATCTTTCCAATAAAGATCCATACAGACTGAAAGTGAAAGGCTGGAAAAAGATATACCATGCCAACAGAAATGAAAAAAGAGCGGGTGTAGCCATCTTAATATCGGACAACATAAACTTTACCACAAAAACTGTTAAGAGAGACAAAGAGGGGCACTATATAATGATTAAGGGATCAATTCAACAGGAAAATATAATGATTATCAATGTATATGCACCTAATTACAGGGCACTGGTTTATTTAAAAGATTTGTTAAGGGACTTAAAGGGAGACTTAGACCCCAATACAATAGTACTGGGGGACTTCAATACCCCACTCTCAGAAATAGACAGATCAACAGGACAGAAGATCAAGAAGGAGACAGTAGATTTAAATGACACTATAGCCCAAATGGATCTAACAGATATCTACAGAACTTTTCATCCTACACAGAAAGCATTTACATTCTTCTCAGCAGTACATGGAAGCTTCTCTAGGATTGACCACATACTAGGCCATAAAGCAAGTCTCAGCAAATTCAAAAGAATTAGAATCATACCATGCAGCTTCTCAGACCATAAAGGAATGAAGTTGGAAATTAGCAACTCAGGAATCCCTAGAGCATATGCAAACACATGGAGATCGAACAACATGCTCCTGAATGAACAATGGGTTATAGAAGAAATTAAAAGAGAAATCAAAAATTTTCTGGAAGTAAATGAGGATAACAGCACAACATACCAAAACTTATGGGACACAGCAAAAGCAGTGTTAAGAGGAAAGTTTATATCATAGGTGCCTACATCAAGAAATTGGAAAGGCACCAAATAGATGAGCTTTCACTGCATCTCAAGGGTCTAGAAAATCTGCAGCAAACCAGACCCAAATCTAGTAGGAGAAGAGAAATAATTAAAATCAGAGAAGAAATCAACAGGATTGAATCAAAAAAAAAACATTACAAAAAATCAGCCAAATGAGGTCCTGGTTTTTTGAAAAAATAAACAAAATTGACAGCCCATTGGCCCAACTAACTAAAAGAAGAAGAGAAAAGACCCAAATCAATAAAATCAGAGATGAAAAAGGAAACATAACAACAGACACCACAGAAATAAAAAGAATCATCAGAAATTACTACAAGGACCTGTATGCCAGCAAACAGGGAAACCTATCAGAAATGGATAGATTCCTGGACACATGCAACCTACCTAAATTAAACCAGGAAGACATCGAAAACCTACACAGACCCATAACTGAGACAGAAATTGAAACAGTAATAAAGGCCCTCCCAACAAAGAAAAGCCCAGGACCAGATGGATTCACTGCTGAATTCTACCAGACATTTAATGAAGAACTAACTCCAATTCTTCTCAAGCTATTCGAACAATCGAAAAAGAGGGAATCCTCCCAAATTCTTTCTATGAAGCCAGCATCACCTTAATTCCTAAGCTGGAAAAAGATGCAGCATTGAAAGAGAATTACAGACCAATATCCCTGATGAACATAGATGCAAAAATGCTCAATAAAATTCTCGCCAATAGAATGCAACAACACATCAGAAAGATCATCCACCCAGACCAAGTGGGATTTATCCCAGGTATGCAGGGATGGTTCAATGTGTGCAAATCAATCAATGTGATACACCACATTAACAGACTGCAAAAGAAAAACCATATGATTATCTCAATAGATGCAGAGAAATCATTTGATAAAATACAACACCCTTTCATGATGAAAACTTTAAGCAAACTGGGTATGGAAGGAACATTCCTCAATATAACCAAAGCAGTTTATGAAAAACCCACGGCCAGCATCCTATTGAATGGGGAAAAGTTGGAAGCATTTCCACTGAGATCTGGTACCAGACAGGGATACCCATTCTCACCACTGCTATTCAATATAGTTCTGGAAGTTCTAGCCAGAGCTATAAGGCAAGAAAAAGAAATTAAAGGGATACGAATTGGGAAGGAAGAACTCAAACTATCCCTCTTTGCAGATGATATGATTCTTTACTTAGGGGAAAGAAAGAACTCTACTAAGAGACTATTGGAACTCAAAGAAGAGTTTGGCAAAGTAGGAGGATATAAAATCAATGCAGAAAAATCAACAGCCTTTGTATACACAGGCAATACCATGGCTGAGAAAGAACCTCTAAGATCAATCCCATTCATAATAGCTACAAAAACAATCAAATACCTTGGAATAAACTTAACCAAGGACATTAAAGATCTCTACGATGAAAATTACAAAACCTTAAAGAAAGAAATAGAAGAGGATACCAAAAAATGGAAAAATATTCCATGCTCATGGATTGGAAGAATGAATATTATCGAAATGTCCATTCTCCCAAAAGCAATTTACAGATTCAATGCGATACCAATCAATATACCAAAGACATTCTTCTCAGATCTGGAAAAAATGATGCTGAAATTCATATGGAGACACAGGAGACCTCAAATAGGTAAAGCAATCTTGTACAACAAAAACAAAGCCGGAGGCATCACAATACCAGATTTCAGGACATACTACAGGGTAGTTGTTATCAAAACAGCATGGTAATGGTACAGAAACAGATGGATATTCCAATGGAACAGAATTGAAACACCAGAAATCAATCCAAACATCTACAGCCAACTTATATTTGATCAAGGATCTAAAACCAATCCCTGGAGTAAGGACAGTCTATTCAATAAATGGTGCTGGGAAAACTGGATTTCCACATGCAGAATCATGAAGCAAGACCCCTACCATTCACCTTACACAAAAATTCACTCAACATGGATTAAAGACTTAAATCTATGACCCGACACCTTCAAATTACTAGAGAGCATTGGAAAAACTCTGCAAGATATAGGTACCGGCAATGACTTCTTGGAAAACACCCCAGAAGCACAGGCAGTCAAAACCAAAATTAACATTTGGGATTGCATCAAATTGAGAAGTTTCTGTACTGCAAAAGAAACAGTCAGGAAAGTGAAGAGGCAACCGACAGAATGGGAAAAAATATTTGCAATCTATGCAACAGATAAAGGGTTGATAACCAGAATCTACAAAGAAATCAAGAAACTCCACAACATCAAAACAAACAACCCACTTAAGAGATGGGCCAAGGACCTCAATAGACATTTTTCAAAAGAGGAAATCCAAATGGCCAATAGGCACATGAAAAAATGTTCAAGATCACTAGCAATCAGGGAAATACAAATCAAAACCACATGAGGTTTCACCTCACCCCAGTTAGAATGGCTCACATTCAGAAATCTACCAACAATAGATGCTGGAGAAGATGTGGGGAAAAAGGGACACTAACCTACTGTTGGTGGGAATGCAAACTGGTCAAGCCACTATGGAAGTCAGTCTGGAGATTCCTCAGAAACCTGAAGATAACGCTACCATTCAACCCAGCCACACCACTCTTTAGAATTTACCCAAAGGAAATTAAATTGGCAAACAAAATAGTTGTCTGCACATTAATGTTTGTTGTAGCTCAATTTACAATAGCTAGACCTGGAACCAACCCAAATGCCCATCAACAGTAGACTGGATAAAGAAATTATGGGACATGTACTCTATAGAATATTATACAGCAGTTAATAACAATGAAATCTGATCATTTGCAACAAGATGGAGGAATCTGGAAAACATCATGCTGAGTGAATTAAGCCAGTCCCAAAGGGACAAATGTCATATGTTCTCCCTGATGGGCGACAACTAACTGAGCACCAAAGGGGAAACTTGTTGAAGTGAAATGGACACTATGAGAAACCGTGACCTAATCAGCTTTTGTCCTGACGGTTGATGTACAATGTAATACTTAATCCATTTTAGTATTTTTTTTTTATTCTAGTACTATTGGTTGAACTCTGTAATTAACACACAATTATTCTTAGGTGTTTAAATTTTAACTGAAAAGTGATCCCTGTTAGGAATTTGGAAAGCATTATGCTGAGTGAAATAAGCCAGTCCCAAAGGGACAGATACCATATGTTCTCCCTGATCGGTGACAACTAACTGAGCACCAAAAACGAAACCTGTTAAAGTGAAATGATCACTATGAGAAACGGTGACTTGATCAGCCCTTGCCCTGACTGTTGATGAACAACTTAATACGTTATCCCTCTTAGTATTTTTTGGTTTTTTTTTGTTCTATTTAATACTTTTGGTTGAATAATCAATACACAGTTATTCTCAAGTGTTGAAACGTAACTGAAAAGTGATCACTGTTATATATAAGTGTGGGAATAATAGAGGGAAGAGATGTGCAATTCGGGACATGTTCAAGCTGACTTACCTCAAACGGTAGAGTTAGAAACATACCAGGGGATTCCAATTCAATCCCATCAAGGTGGTATATACCAATGCCATCTCACTAGTCCCAGTGATCAATTTCTGTTCACAATTGATCATAATGATAGGATTAAGAGCCAAAGGGAGCACATAAATAAGACTAGTATCTGCAAATACTAGCTGATAGAATAAAAAAGGGAGAGAATGATCCAACATGGGAAACGAGATACACAGCAGACCCATAGAATGGCAGATGTCCTAAACAGCACTCTGGCCTCAGAATCAGCCCTTAAGGCACACGGATCTGGCTGAAAAGCCCATGAGAGTATTACAGGCATGGAAAGCCTAAACACTCTGGCAAAAAAAAAAAAAAAAAAAAAAAAAAAAAAAAAAAAAAACCTACATGCAAGATCTCCGCGAATGAGATCCCAGTGAAAAGAACAGGTCATCCAAGAAGGGGGTACCTTTCTCTGAAGGGAGGAGAGAACTTCCACTTTGACTATGACCTTGTCTAAATATGATCAGAGTTGGTGAACTCAAAAGGCTTCCATATCCTTGGCAACTCATGACAAGAGCCTAAGGTGATTACTGATGCCATAAACAAGAGTGTCAATTTGTTAAGTCAACAACAGGAGTCACTGTGCACTTACTCCTCATGTAGGATCTCTGTCCTTAATGTGCTGTACATTGAGATTTAATGCTACAACTAGTACTCAAACAGTATTTTTCACTTTGTGTTTCTAAGTGGGTGCAAACTGTTGAAATCTTCACTTAATATATGCTAAACTTATCTTCTGTATATAAAGAGAATTGAAAATGAATCTTGATGTGAATGGAAGGGGGGAGGGAGAGGGAAAGGGGAGGGTTGTGTGTTGGAGGAGGGTAGTTATGGGGGGGAACCATTGTAATCCATAAGCTGAACTTTGAAAATTTATATTCATTAAATAAAAGTTAAAAAAAAAAAGAGTGAAGACCAGCAACCACTTGCTAAAGAGATTTGCATGACTAAAAAGGAGGCAGCTACTGTGTATCAGGACAATGGAAAAGGCCTTGAGGATCTCTCAGAAAGCTTTGAGGCTGCCCCTGCAATTACAGGCCCAAGGTCCAGCAGAAGAGACTGATTTTAGGAAACCTTCCTGGCTCACTCTCCACAGGCGTACTGTCCAGAATTGCCTCAGGATTCTGCTCCTCACACCCCAGGACAGCACTCAGCTGCCTGGTAGCAGCTCAAGCAAGTGTAAGCATGACGCATGTTGCTATCCCAAAAGGGACAAGCAATAGACCTTGGTGGCCTTCATGTGGTGCTAAGTTTGCAGTCATATGGAAGGCTAGAGGAATAGGGTTGTGCCAACTGCCTCTGAACTTGAAAGGAAAGCTTAAGGGCTCAGTCAGAAACCATGGCAGGGGTAGAACATTCACAGAGGTTCTCCAGTAGAATACCTGGTGCAGCCATGGGAATGGAATCACAGCAAAGACCCAATCAAGGCAGAGCCTCCAGCAGCATGCAATAGCAGCCTGAAAAAACTACAGGCACCAGTTCCACCCATTACAGGAACCATGTGGGCTGAGCCCAGTCCAGCTAGGGGAGAAACTCTGCTAAGGCCTTGGGAGCCTATTCATAGCCCCTGTGTGCACAGAAAGCTGAACTCAGAGGTTTAAGAGTTACTGTAGGCTGGCGCCGCGGCTCAATAGACTAATCCTCCACCTTGCGGCACTGGCACACCAGATTCTAGTCCCGGTCAGGGTGCCGGATCCTGTCCCAGTTGCTCCTCTTCCAGGCCAGCTCTCTGCTGTGGCCCGGGAGTGCAGTGGAGGATGGCCCAAGTCCTTGGGCCCTGCACCTGCATGGGAGACCAGGAGAAGCACCTGGCTGCTGGCTTCGGATCAGCGTGGTGTACTGGCCGCAGCGCGCCAGCTGCGGTGGCCATTGGAGCGTGAACCAACAGCAAAGGAAGACCTTTCTCTCTGTCTCTCTCACTGTCCACTCTGCCTGTCAAAAAAAGTTACTGTAGTCTGTTCCACTGGGTTTAGGCCTTGCACTGTGCCAACTGCCCTTTTCAACTTCCATATTTCTCCTTTTTGGAAACCTATTCATATTCCACCATTGTATGTGGGAAGCATGTAACTTGTGTGTGATTCTATAGGCTCACAGGTGGAAGGAGTTTGTTCTGAATCAGGTGAGATTTTAGGGTTGGCTTTTGAACAATGCTAGAATGAGTTAATATTTAGGGTCTATTGACTTGGAGTGAATGTATTTTGTATTAAGAGAAAGATGTGAACTTTCAGGGTCAGCAGTTGAGTTGCATGATTTGGTTGTGATTTGAATGTGTCTACCAAAGTTTCATGTGTTGAAAGCTTGGTCCCAAGTGGGGGCAGTGTTAAGGTCAAGAAACCTTTAACAGATAGTGTGGTGGAATGAAGTGAAAAGGTCATATCAAGATGGACGCTGAGGTGAAAAGTTCATGCCAAGATGGCCACTGAGGTGAAAAAGTCATGCCAAGATGGCCACTGACAACAGAAACTGCCTGGCAACAGGCTGTGATTGGGTGGCTTCGGAAACCACATGACAACAGAGGAAACCACATGACAACAGAGCCTGACTGATGGCAGGCTGTGATTGGATGGTTTCAGAAACTGCCTGGCAACAAGAGCCTGACTGGCAACAGGCTGTGATTGGATGGCTTTGGAAACTGCCTGGCAACAGTCTGTGATTGGTTGGGACATAGACCACCCCTTGACCAGATTGGCTGGTCTTGACTATATAAGCTGTTGTACTAACTCAAATAAACGAGTCTTCAGGCTGCTCGCCTCAGGCCTGCTTTCACCCTACTCCAGGGGTCTGTGTGCTGACTCCCTGCCTCTTGCCCTCACTGCACTCCTCCTCTCAGAAATGAATCCACTGCAACATTGTTGAGAAATCAACTGCAACATAATAGGGCTTATTGGAAAATAATTAGATTATGGGGCTACATTCTCTTGAATGAATTAGTGCTGCCTCACGGGAGTAGGTCAGGTCAACTATGCCTGGATTAGTTCCTAACAGAGTGTGTTATAAAGTAGGTCCACTGCACACTGTGGTTCCTGCTCTATGTGGCCACTTCTCTACCACATTGTCATGCAGCTAGAGGGGCCCCTGACCAGAAGACCAGCATCATGCTGTGTGGACCTTCTAGCGACTATGGTCATGAACCAAATAAACCTCTTTTCCTTATATATTACCCAGCACTGGATATTTTGTTATAGCAACAGAAAATGGAATAAGACAAACTCAGCAACTGGCAGAATCCTGGCATGTTGGTTCTTGACCTGTAAAATCAGAGCTACTGCGGGAAAGACCAAGTGAAAGACTCCAAATCTGCTTCCATGAAAGAAAAATCATAAACCAAAAGCAATGCCACATTCCTGAAGGGGATTGTAAGGATTAGTGCTGCCATCAAGGACTCGAACTAGATCTGGATGATGCCTGAGAGGGGGCACAAGAGGGGCTAATAATAATACTTGTTTTGATGTGCATGATGATTTGTAGCAGCAACAGGGTTGTTGATAATTTAAACCTTGGGAATGCCTGCAAAATGAGGACTGTTAAGAAGTGAAAAGCAAAGCCAATGGTGTGTGTCTTTATTTTGTAGTTGGTAGGGAGAAAAGGCATATGAGTGAGACATCAGCTCTCCAAACCGAATAGTTGAAGAAGTAGAAAGGATATTGAAGAAGACACAGGAGACAGGAGACTCAGCCACTAAGGCGAGTCACTTGGACGGGAGAACAAGAAGGGACCAAAATACATCGCAACACACTTACTGTCAAAGAAGGAGCATAAATACAAGTACAAAAGCATTGCATATGTTCAGATTTCAGAAAAACTACAAGACATCACTTTATTTAAAAGAAAAAAGGAGCATGCACTGCAATGTTGTGGCATAAACCACACTTGGGAGCCCAAAATTCACATCCAAGAGCTGGCTTGAGTCCTGGATGCTCTGCTTGTGATCCAGCTTCCTGATAATACATTCCGGGAGACAGCAGCTGATAACTCAAGTGCTTTCCATTGTAAACTTCAGCTTATCTTAAACAAATTCAAAGAGCAATGCACTTCCAGCTTCTGCTGTTTGATCACAATTCTCATAACCACAGAGGAGAAAGCTCTTTGGTCACCTAGGACTCACTGCAGAGGTTTTTGTCACAGGGTTTCTGCAGCCTGGAAAGCATCACACTGAGGAGTCAGAGGCACTGAAGGGCTCTGTGGGGTGCAGGGCCAGGAATGGAGACTCAGCCCCTGGGGGAGCTCCACCAACTCCAGTGTCTGAGCTGAGCCCCATCCCCGGGGGTCTCACAGCTTCCTCTAAAGAAGAATTGCTAAAGGGCACAGGGAGTCCCTGAGACCACCCCACCCCCCACTGTGGAGCCAATGCACAGGAACATGTCTCCCTCAAGCATGAAGCATGGAAAGAGGGTTCCCGGGAAAGAAGCTGGGGGGAAGGAGAAAATGTGGGAGCCATCAGTCATGTTGTAGAAGGAGACATCCCCCTTACCATAGTCCAGGAAAGTCCCCACCCTGTGGGGATCCTACCTAAGGGATAGAGCCTGTTGAGGCTTAGTCCAGGCACTATATCTTGTAAAACCACCCCACAAGCCAGAAACCCTTTTCTGGGGATTTGTTATATCAGTTTGTCCTTGTCATGTGCTCCCTACAGATACCCAGAGCCCACTTGCTATTCTCTCCACCCCTGATCTCCACCTCCCAGTAACATTTTCTTGATCTGATGCCCTCAAAGCCCAACGCACTGCAGCGGTCATATGGGTCCACACAGCTGTCCTTCCAGGTCACACTCGTCTTTTCAGGAGAGATGACAAGACTTGCATGGGCAGAACCTGGATCCAGAGTGACAGACCCTGCAGAGACAGTTCCTAATCACGCACAGCCCCAGAACAAGGATGCACAACACCCCCAGACCCACCAGCTGCATGGGGGTGAAGCAAGGCCCCTGAGATAAGGGCCCTGGGACTTACCCATGGCCTCCAGTGAGAGGATGAATCAAGAGCCCTTTCTGAGAGTCAGATGTGTCACAGAGACCTAGAGGTCCACCCAAAGCTTTGTTCATGTCACTTCAGCCCCCACCCCATCACTGTTGATTGTGCATCTGTATTACCACCGAGAACTGAAGGAGAGGCTAGAGCTAAGGAAGTCATAGGAGGAGAGGAGCATCCAGAAAAAACATGAAGTCACTCACAAGGCTGGAACTGTTCCTTCTGCCAGTCTGCAAGAGAACCACATGTTATATACCAGGGGTCCGTACAGACTGCAGACGTCAGTTCAGCACCTGCTCTTTTGAAACATGATGTGGGAGAGATGGGGGATTGCATCTGAGAACATTCAGCTAATGGACTGTCTCTCTCTCTCTCTCTCTCTCTCTCTCTCTCACACACACACACACACACACACACACACCACCATGTTGCAGCCTTTCTGCCAAGGCTAAGTCATAAAGTTTAACACCCAGAGATTGATAGTTTGGACACTGACCAAACAGAAAAGTCATTTCCCAGATTTCACTTCAAATTATGCTTCCTGTAGCTCCTAAACACAAAACCATCATGAAAACTAGGTTTTCTTGAGAATAAATTGAGGAGATCAAAATCAGCACCTCCATTTACATAAGAAGCACTTATTGAGCTAGACTTGCATGTTGACTGTATGCCACACTTGGACAGAGGGGGCTGCAACTGGCTGATATGAACTTGGAGAATGATTCTCAAAGATATCCATGTCCTAACATCCCTATCATCTCACAGGGAAATGAAACTTTGCAGATAAGATAAAGATTAAGGACTTTGAAGCTAGGGTTGTGCAGGATAGTTAATGCTATTATCCAAGTGAGCCCAGTCTAGTCATGTGAACCCTGAAAACACAGAAACTTCTCAACCTCTGTGTGGGCAGAAAATGCTATATGATGAAGGAGACATAGTATGAAAATGAAATATATTGCTGGCATTGAAGACAGAAGAATGGGGCCATTAACTAAATCATGCAGGTGGGTTCAACATTCTAGAAGAGACAAGAGCCACCAGAACTGAATGTAATTCAGCATAGATTTTAGCCTAATGAGACCTGGCTCAGATTTCTGGCTTCCAGAGCTGTAAGACGATCAGTGTGTGTTGGTGGAAGCCCACTAGGGCTGAAGTCAATTTTTTTACTCAAGAAACCTTTTATTTAAGAAATACAAACTTCATGCATTTCATAAATACAACTTTAGGAATGTAATGATTCTTCCCACCTGATCCACTCTTCCACCCATATCCACACCCCTCTTACTCCTTCCTCTCCTATTCCCATTCTTATTTTTTTACTAAGATCTATTTTCAATTAACTTTATATACATACAATTAATTCTATACTCAGTAAAGTGTTCAACAAATTGTATGGAAAAAAATTGTTCCTCAATAGTTGAGATAAGGGCTGTTCAGCATCATGGCATCTCAAAGTGTTAATTTCACTTCTATAGTTTACCTTTTAGGTGCTCTCTTAGTTATAAGAGATCAGGGAATACATATGGTATTTGTCTTTTTGGGATTGGCTTATTTCATTAAGTATGATGTTTTCCAGATTCCCCCATTTTGTTGTAAGTGATAGGGTTCAATTTTTTTTTACCACTGTGTAGTATTCCATGGTGTACATAGCCTATAAATTCTTTATCCAATCTTTAATTGACAGGCATTTGGGTTGATTTCATGTCTTAGGTATTGAGAATTGAGCTGCAATAAACAAAGGGGGTACAGATAACTATTTCATATGCTGATTTCATTTTCCTTGGAAAATTCCTAGGAGTGAGGTGGCTAGGTCATATGGTAGATCTATATTCAGATTTATGAGGTATCTCTAAACTGTCTTCCATAGTAGCTTTACCAGTTTACAATCCCACCAACAGTGGATTAGGGTACCTTTTTCCCCACATCCTCACCAGCGTTTGTTGTTTGTTGATTTCTGTATGGAAGCCATTCTAATGGGGGTGAGGAGGAACCTCATTGTGGTTTTGATTTGCATTTCCCTGATGGCTAGTGATCCTGGACATTTTTTCATGTGTCTGTTGGCCATTTGGATTATCTTTTTCAAAAAATGCACATTTAAGTCCTTTGCCCATTTCTTTTCTTTTTTTAAAAAAAGATTTATTTATTTATTTGAAAGCCACAGTTACACAGAGAGAAGGAGGGGCAGAGAGAGAGGTCTTCCAACCGCTGGTTCACTTCCCAATTGGCTGCAATGGCCACAGTTGCTCTGATGCAAAGCCAGGAGCTTCTTCCAGGTCTCCCATGCAAGTGCAGGAGCCCAAGGACTTGAGCCATCTTCCACTGCTTTCCCAGGTCATAGCAGAGAGCTGTTTTGGAAGTGGAGCAGCCGGGACTTGAATCGGTGCCCATACAGGATCTCGGCACTGCAGGTCACAACCTTACTTGCTACACCACAGTGCCAGCCCCGTCCATTTCTTAACTGTGTTGTTTGTTTTGTTGATGTTGTGTTTCTTGATCTCTTTTTATCTTCTCATTATTAATCCTTTATCAGTTGCATAGTTTGCAAATAATATCTCCTATCTTTTGGTTGCCTCTTCACTTTCCTGAGTACTTCTTCTGTAATGCTGAAGATTCTCAGTTTGATGTAATCACATTTGTCTTTTTCAGCTTTGATTGCCTGTGCCTCTGGGGTCTTTTCCATCAACTCTTAGCCTATGACAATGTCTTGCAGTTTCCCCAATATTCTCTAATAATTTGATGGTATCAGGCCATAGATTTAGGTCTTTAATCCATTTTGAATGGATTTTTGTGTAAGGTGTAAGGTGGAGGTAGGGCTCTTGCTTCATACTTCTGCATGTGGGGATCTAGTTTTCCCAGCGCTATTTGTTGAAGAGGCTGTCCTTGCTCCAGGCTTCCTTGATTTTAGCTTCTTTGTCAAAGATAAGTTAGTTGTATATGCATGGATTGAATTCTGAAGTTTCTATTCTGTTCCATTGGTCTATCCATCTGTTTTTGTACCAGTACCAGGCTGAATTGATTATAACTGCCCTGTAGTATGTCTTGAAATCTGGTATTGTGATGCCTCTGGCTTTGTTTTTGCTGTATAAGATTGCTTTAGGTAAACAGGGTCTCCTGTGTTTTCATACGGGAAAAATTTCATTCATGTCTTGTACAAATTTCTTTAGTTCATAAATTTGTCTCTGATGACTTCTAAGTAATCCTATTATCAATTTTTTGCATTCCATTTCTGAAATTTCATTAATCTCTTCATCTTCACATTCTAGTGTTCTTTTGGGGGTGTCATATGTCTTCCTTATTTTTGTTTCTTTAATTGCTGTGTTTATTAATAGGCATTGTGGTGATATTTATTTTTTTAATTCTCTGTGATAGCTTTTCTTTGGATTATGCCTCGGTGGATTAGTGGAGTATCCACTCTTTCAGTGAATACACAGAGGTGTGGGCTGGGAGTGGTCAGGGAGCTCTGTTCACTGCTCCAGGGAGAGGGGAATGTCCAGGGTGACACCCAAGTTGGGCATGTAAATTTTTTTTTTTAATCAGAGGGGAGGTTGTTTTGTTCTGTTGGCATCTTCTCACACTCACTCCTCTCCTCAAAGGAGACAAATGCCTGGTTGCTATCCCCAGTGGCTACGATTTTCATCTGTGCTGCCAAAAGAACCACAGGAAGGATCTGTGCAATTCTCCGTGTGAACACAGATGCCACAGCAGTGACCCTCACAGGGAGTCAGGGAAACCTGAGCATGCAGAGCTGCCCACAGTGACTGCCCAAAGTCCTAACCACACCACATGCCCTCCCACACAGCCAGTGTCTTCACAGTGCTGGCATACATGGCTCTCAGGGTCACAAGCACCCAACTCCCTGTCAACTCTCCCAGCCAGTGTCAGGTGTCTCCTCTTGGCCAGTTGCTGCGTGTACAAACATGAGTTGGCACAGCTGTTACATATGTCCAAAATGATGCCCTCCCTCTCTCACCATGTTACAAAATGCTGGTACTAGTTGGTTGGGGAGAGAGAAATGTGTGGCCCTTTTTTCCCTCTAGGTTGGCAGGTATACTGTCTTCCACAGGGCTCTAAGCCAGACTCCCAACAGGGTCTTTCTGTAGCTTTATCACCAGTGGTTTGGCTGCTATGGACTGATCTTACCTTACTCCAAAGCAGGTGCGGATTCTCTCAGCTGCTGGGGTTCCAAGTTGCGCACATCCACACCCTCCACATTGGTCCTCAGTGTCCCCCCAATTCGTGGAGTTTCCTCTGCTGTTTTCTCCCTAACCCTTCCCTGAGATTGCACTCTCTACACTTTTTTAAAAACTATCCTCCCAGACTAGAGCAGTGAGCTGCCTCCCTATTCTGCCATCTTCAAGCAGAAGTCCCTGAAGATGAGTAAGTGTAAGAACAGAGAAAGAAAATGGTTATTATATACAAAGACATACACAAGACAAGCAAAGACAAAAATTAGTCAGCTCTGTTGAAATAATGAAATATGTGAGGCAAAGTAACTTTGTATAGATAAGAGGTTTATTTTGGTTCACAGCTCTGGGGAGCCAAAGTCCAGAGACCACAATGCAGATTATCACAGGGGCTGCCTTTGAAAATCACAATATGGCAGCATCGCCCACGTCTCTCTGTGTCCATGTGCTCCCTTTACCACCCCCACAAACCCACCAAGATTCAATCATACAGGCTCTGCCCTAGCAACCCATTCCACTCAAATCACTTCACAGTGTACTCAAATCCAAACACAGTAATTTGATTAAGTTTCTACCCTGTCACTACCGTTAATATACAACTTATAAGACTACAGTCCTGACTGAATTTGTCAACACAAATATTGAAACAATAGCAGTTACTGTCTTCCTTCTTGGCATAACTGGTTACAAGGCCAGAGGTGCGATCCACCACTTCCTTCTTCCACTTCCCTTTTCAGGTCTCTCACCCTCATCAGAACTGATAGCAAGTTAGTTTTATTTTTTTCTTTGTTTTCATTTTATTTGAAATGAAGACAGAGATCTTTTGGACACTGATTCACTCTCCAAGTGCAAACAACAACAGTTGCTAGACAATATTGAAGACAGAGGCAGGAACTCAATCCAGGTTCCCACATGGGTGGCAGGAATCCAACTATTTCAGCCATCACTGCTTACTCCCAGAGTATGCATTATCAGGAAGTGAGTATCAGAAATAGAACCAGGATGGGAACCCAGCCAGGCATTCCAACATGGGACGTGGGGGTCTCAAGCAGCAGCAGGACCCCTGCTACACATACCCCTTCCTGGGCAAAGTATTTCATCTGAAAGAATGTGGGAAGAATCTGAGTCCTCAACAGTCCTGCTTCATTTTGTTTGCTGTGGTTTTCCACTCACTGTGACAACTGGACTTGGATCATAAAGAGGCAATGCACTGAGTAACTAGAACCATGCTCACGGTCAAAGCTGTCTGCAGTTGAACTTGAATCAGGAAATTCTCATCTTCATCTTAATCTTGCTCAGGCATCCACTGCTACCCTGCTAGCAGCTCTCTTCTTCCCACAGCTGCAGTGTTGACACAGAAGGGGATCCAAGCCCTCCCCTTAGATTCCCTGAATGAACACAGCAGTTTGTTCACTGGGAACAGAAATTACAGAAGTGTGGAAAATCATGTGTGTTTCCTCCATCCCAGAAAGGAAGTAAACAAAGTTTATCATTAAATACCTTTCCACTAAAAATCCATCAGTCACTCATTTGCATGAAACTGTTCAGATGGCCAACTTCTGTATTCAAAAGAACAAACCCACCCAGAACAGAGCTGGGGACTTCTCTCAACCTCTAGGCCCTCTACTCAAGTTGGATAATTGAACTCTGCTTTCTTGGGCACAGTAATGCAGACTTAACCAAATTCATATCCTAAACTGAAAATCAGTAAAAATACTTCAAGACAAAAAAATACAAAAACAGATTCCCATAGTAAAATTCATCCTATCCTAAACCAGTTCCAACAGCTGTGAACTTGCATCTTCTGCTGTTTGCACACAGGCATGAACCAGCAGCTCTCATAACCATGAGATGAGAAAGCTCTTGGTCCATCAGGACTTGCCCCAGAGGCTTTGTCCCTGAGCCTGCAGCCCCAGCAAGAGTCTCACTGAGGAGTCAGGGGCAGTGAGGGCCCCTGTGGGGCTCAGGGCAGCAATGGAGACTCAGCCCCTGGGGGAGCTCCATCCACTCCAGAGCCTGAGCTGAGCCCCTCCCCTGGGGGCCTCCCAGCCTCCTCCAAAGAAGGAGACTTGCTAAGGGGCACAGGGAACCCGTCAGACCCCCCCTCTGTGGGGAAGATGCTCAGGGTCACGTCTCCTCCAAGCATGAAGTATGGAAAGAGGGTTCCAGAGAAAGAAGCTGGGGGGAAGGAGAAAATGTGGGAGCCTTCAGTCATGTTGTAGAAGGAGACGTCCCCCTCACTGTAGTCCAGGAAAATCCCCACCCTGCAGGGATGCTGCCTAAGGGTTAGAAGCTGCTGAGGCTTAGTCCAGGCAAGGTAGTTATTGTAATAGCACTCCACTACCCAAAGCCCCTCATCTGGGGATGCTATATACCTGCCTGTCCTAGTCACATGATCCCTACAGACCCTCACAGCCCACTTACTGATCTCCATCTCCCAGTGATATCTTCCTGACATGATGCCCTCAAGGCCCAACATGCTGCAGGTGTCATACCAGCCCCCACCAGTGTACTCCCAGGTCTCACTTGTCTTTTCATGAGAGATGGCAAGGTTGACATGGGTCGAATCTGGATTCAGAGTGACAGACCCTGCAGGGAGAGTTTGCAGTCATACAGGGCCACTTCTGGTCCCACAAAAAGGATGCATAACCACTCCCAGATCCACATAGCTGCATGGTGGGGGGGCCCATGGCCCTTGAGATAATGGGCCTGGGATTCAAGCCCTTGGTCTCGCAGGAGGAGGAAACAGGAGACCTCTCTGAGGTCACACGTGTCACAGAGACCTTGACAACCAGCCTGGCTTTGTTCCTGTCACTTCAGCCCCCACCCCACCATAACTGATGGTGCCAACATCTTACCAGCACAGAGAACTGAAGGAGAAGCCAGAGCAATGGGGGCCACAGTGAGGAGCACCCAGAAAGAACACAAAGTCACTCACAGGCCTGGAACCGTTCCTTCCGCCAGTCTACAAGAGAACACACATTACGTATCAGGGGTCTGCACAGACTGCACAGGTCAGCCCAGCACCTGCTCTTCTGAGACAGTGATGGGGGAGATGTGTGGGAGACATTCAGCTGATGGACTGTGTCACACACACACACACACACACACACACACACACATTCACACACTCACCCCATGTTGTACCCTTTCCACAAAGGCTAACATATAAACACTCAGAGATTGAGAGGCTGGACACTGACTGAACAGGATAATCACTGCCCACATTTAACTCTCAAGTCATGCTCTCTCAAACTCCTAGCCACAGTACCTTTATGAAAGCTAGGTTTTCTGTAGAATAAATTGAGGATTTCATTATTTCCAGTATCTCTACTTACTCGGGAAACACTGATTGAGCTAATTTGTAGGTTTCCTCCAAGCCATAGGTGGAGAGAGGGGGCCACAACTGGCTGATATTAACCTCAAGGATGATTCTCAGAGATACCCATGTCCTAATCCCTAGAACCTGTGACTCTATGACCTATAGGGAAGGGAGCTTTGCAGATGGGATAAAGTTTAAGGACCTTAAGTTAAGATACTTCACTGCATTACCCAGGTGAGTCCAATCCAATCATGTGAATGCTCAAAGAAACCTGCTAACCTGTGTATGGCCACAGAAAGTAACAGAGTCAGGGAACCAGAGTTGGAAAGATGTATTTATTGCTGACTATGAAGACAGAGGAATGGGGCCATGAACCAAGGCATGCAACTGGGCTCAGATGCTGGAAAAAGACAGAGCCACCAGAGAGGAAGGCAATCCTGCATTGATTTTAGCCCAGTGAGAGCTGTCTCAGACATGTGACCACAGAGCTGTAAGACAATCAGTGTGCGTGGTGGAAGCCACCAAGGCCAAGGTCATTTTTATGGCAACAAACAGAAATCTCCTCCAATCACATGTGCTTGGTTGCTACACCAGTGTGGAGCAGTAGAATGGGCAGGAGGAGGTATCTGGAGAGAGCACAAGGATCCTTGGAACCTGCATAGGGGAAAATCATGATCCAGAAATTTCCACGTGGTGTGGTGTGAGATGGAGGGACTCAGAGGGGCCCAGAGAGCCAGTGGGCAAGGGAAAGTCTGGGATGGAGGCAAAGTCTACATGGTGCATGAATTTTCCATTCAAAACAGATAACCCAGACCATGAACTTCACTGTCATGGGGCACAGTCACCATCTGCTCTCCTAAAGGACCAGACAGGACCTGCCCCTGCCCTTTTGCTGACAACACCACAGCCTCCCCATGTGAACAGCTGGGAGGACAAGAAGAGAGCACAGCCTCCCCAAGGCTGCTGCATCTCCTCCACTTCCAAGCTCACCATAACTGTTCTGTGGGACAGAAAGGAAGAGGAGGAGGAGAACAAAGGGAAGGAGAAGGAAAAGGAGGAGAAAACAAAACCAAGATAAGTTTCTGAGAGGACAACACATCAGGTTCTATGTAATAGATATCAGTGTACAATTCAATTAATTTTCACAAGATATCTATAAGCTAAGAATTGTTTTGTATTCATAAATAGAAATCAGACATCTATATATTTCATGAGAAAATGTAGATTAATAGTGATGATATTGTTTGTTCTTACAAAACAAATAAGCAGGGCCAGTACTGTGGCACCAGCATCCCTTATTCGCATGGCTTGAATTCCAGCTGCTCTGAGTCTGATCCAGCTTCCTGCTAATGCACTTGGGAAAGCAGCAGGGATGACCTGGTCCTTCAGCCCCTGAACTCACATGACAGACCGGGAAAAAGATCCTGGCTCCTGGCTTCTTACTGGCCCAGCTCTAGCCATTGAGGCCATTTGGAGAGTGAACCAGAGAAATGAAGATATCTTTCTCTCTCTTTCTGTCTCTCTCTCTCTCTCTCTCTGTGTAACTCTGACTTTCAAATAAATAAATAAATCCTTAAATAATGGAGACAAGACTCAAATAAGTATACTAAAAGCACATGATATATAATTTCAGCAGAGGAAGGGTGTATGGTAAAAGATGACTCTATGGTCCTCTTGTTTTATAAATAAGTTTCATGCAGACTCAGACACTGTAAGGTGGCTCCCTGTGCACTTGCTGCCCAGGCCCCCTTCCCCTTAGAGGGGAACATAACTCTGTTTCTCACAGTCCACATCCCTGACCCTGATCAGAAACATCCAGAATGGGGGGGGGGACATTACACAGGGCCAGAGAGCACAGCTCCTCCTATCACCACAGTGACCCCCACTGCCTCTGCATCTCCCTTACTATGTTCCTTCCCTCACTGCTCCTGGAAGATTGAAATGTTCTTTTTATTAGAGGCAGACTTCACTAGACGCTTATTTCAAAATTGCTCTTTTTAAGATTTATTTGATTTATTTGAAAGATAGAGTGAGTCAGAAAGGGGAAGGGAAGACAAAGAGAGAGAGAGACAGAGAGAGAGAGAGAGAGAGAGAATATGGATCTTCCAGATCTTCCATCTGCTGGCTACTCCCCAGTTGGCTGCTGTGGCCAGAGCTGGACCAGGCTGGAGCCAGGAGCCAGGAGCTTCTTCCAGGTCTCCCCCATAGGTGGCCCTAGAACTTCGGCCATTCTCTACTGCTCTCCCAGGCATATTAGCAGGCAGCTGGAGTGGAAGTGAAGCAGAGGAGATTCTAACCAGTGCCCACACCGGATGCAGGTAATGCAGGCACTATTTTTTAATAAAATAAATAACTGAAACAAGTTTATTTAAAGTAATTTCCCTGATCAGTACCTCCTCACAACATGCCCCTAGAAGACATTTTTTTTTCTCACCTCTCCAGTTTGCGTGACTCACAGGAGTCATCTTCAAAGCTCCAGAATTGGAGACCTGAAAATTTTCACCCTTTCCCTGAGTTTATCCACCTCTGCTCAATATTCAGCCAGCTGACATTCTAATTTTTCTGTACGTAGTTGTTCACACTCAAGCAGGCCCAGCAGCTCTGAGATGGTCCTTTCAGATTTGAGATGTTCTTTCTTCTGCTCTAACTTTTCTTCTGTTATCTCTCCCAAGTGTCTCTAGTTGCTCACAGCAATTTCCAGGAGGTGTCTCAATTCTACAGTTTTCTTATAAGCTCCCATTCTGGCATCTGTTTTATGCAACTCACTAAGACATCAATCATCCTTGGCATCAGTGTTTCCGTCAACATCATGTCTTATAAAAATCTCATATCAATCTCATCCCTGTCCTCCATATCGTATTTCTGTAGCCAATTTAACAACTTCACTTGCTGCCAGATGGGCAAACCTCGTGACCTCATCACTGGGTCCCCTGCTTTGTGGTGATGTCACTGTCTGCTCCTCTGTAATGAACCACTGCAGACTGTGTGACCTTGTGCAGCAGCTTTAAGCACAGCAGTTGATCCACCATCATCACACTCACTCACATGGATTACTCCAACCTCTGCAGATTTCTTCAGCATTTCCACATCACCCTTAAGGGCAGCCACAGGACCTGGAAATGCTTAGGTTTCCTTATCTTCCACATCATTTCCTTCATACTCAGTCCCCTGGATAAACTGTAAAATATTCTGCTTAAAGAACCTCTGTGCCAGCTCTGCTACATTTTCTCCACTATCCTTGAAGGCTTTCAAAGCTTGTGCTCCTCTGCCCGCTGGTTCTACTGAGTAGGAATTTGAAACAGTGAAGGTGGCCTTCCAGGGCTGCTAATGAACTGGAAGGTTTCCATTGTGGCCCCCAGAGTCTATGCTACATCCCCACTTAACAAGAAGCTGCAAGCAGCCAAGTCCCCATGAAAAGTGGCCTCATGTACAGTTCTCTGTTCTCTCTTTAGTCACCCTGGGATCCTGGTCACATTTGCTTAGGAGCTTGAGAACCTTCCCAAACTCTGAACTGACATGACAAACACAATGCCTGTGAAATTCTTGGCACTACCAAACTTTGGAGGGTAGGACAGTAGAGAAGGAGATTTGTCCAATTTATTTAAACATCTAAATCACTTTTCCAGTCATATAAGAGATTTTATGTGTTGGAAGAGATAGCTAGCATACCAAATTCTATCCCATCTATAAGAGTATATATTGTCACTAATGAATAGGCATCCCTCACACTCCACTTTGGAGCCTTATTTATGAAGTGAAAGAGCATCCATGAGTTGCAGTGGGATATGAAGGAGTGCATCCATGGTTATCTTGAGCTGCCAGAATTGCTCCATTGATCATAAGAGCCAACTCACAGGCATCCTGACCTCTGATTGCATCTATGTCAGCTGCTGACCTACCTCTTACAGTTACTTGTATGACACCAGCTCCACACCAGAGTTAGCTCCAACTCTGGACTCTAACTTCCTCCCATTGTAGACTGAGGAGGCAGCAGTGATGGTTGAAGGATTCAAGGAATGAACCATGGGATGATGTGCTTTTTCTCGCTCTCTCCCTCTCTCAAAATTTAATATGCTTTAATTTAGATTTTTCCTGAAATTGACCTACACGGTATCTGAAATCAATTCTATTTCACACACCCAAGCCCTGTGAACCCTCTGCACACTCCCTACAATCTAACACCAGGGCTGGGCCTTCAGCCACTGCAGTCACTCTGAGCCACCTGCACAGCACTCACTTTCTCCCTCACCTCCTCTTCTCTTCCCCACATGTTCTTCTCTCCTAAGGTTTGCTTGCTGTCCTTTCTCTAGATAACAATTTTTTTTGACAGGCAGAGTGGGCAGTGAGAGAGAGAGACAGAGAGAAAGGTCTTCCTTTGCCGTTGGTTCACCCTCCAATGGCTGCCGTGGCCGGCACACCGCGCTGATCCGATGGCAGGAGCCAGGTACTTATCCTGGTCTCCCATGGGGTGCAGGGCCCAAGCACTTGGGCCATCCTCCACTGCCTTCCCTGGCCAGAGCAGAGAGCTGGCCTGGAAGAGGGGCAACCGGGAAAGAATCCGGCGCCCCAACCTGGACTAGAACCCGGTGTGCCGGTGCCGCAAGGCGGAGGATTAGCCTAGTGAGCCGCGGCACCGGCCTACAATTTCTACCTTTCTATGTTTCTTCTTTTCCAGTGTGTATATATTGCCCATAAAAAATCAAACCAGGGCCTGAGCTCTCAACAAATACAGCATTCTTCTGAGGTGTGAGAAAATCGTAGTGACCAATCACATATTACATGCTTTGTTCTTGTAAACACACACACACACACACACACACACACACACTCCTTCTCAGGGGCAGGGATTTGGCCTTCCAGCAAAGACAGGGGCTAAGATGTCTATTCGATGTCAGAGTTCCTGGGTTTGATTCCCAGCTCCATCTCCTAATTTCAGCTTCTGGCCAAAGCACATCCTTGGAAGCAGTAAATGATGCATCAAACTGGGTTACTGCCAACCATGTAGGAGATCAATATTGGGTTTCCAGTTCCTGACTTTGCTACAGCACAGTTCAAAAAGGTCCCTGGCCCTTGTGAATATTTGGGGAATGGAACAGCCAATGCAAGTCAGTCTCTCTCTCTCTCTCTCTCTCTCTCTCTCTTTCTTTCTCCCTCTCTCTCTCCTCTTCCATCCTCCATATTCTTATTCAAAAAATATTATTTGTAAAAAACATGGCAGGTATTTAGCTTAGTGGTTAAAATACCCAGCATCCAAACTGAAGAATCTGGGTTAATCCCCAGCTCAGGCTACAGGCTCCAGCTTCTGGCCAGTGAAGACCCTTGGAGGCAGCACTGAGGGGCTGAGTTGCTGACATGCATGAGGGAACATGGATTGAGGTCCCAGCTCCTGGCTTTGGCCTTGCCTAGCCTTGGCTGTTGCTAGCAGCTAGGGAGAGAAATAGGAGATGGAATATCTCTCGCTCTTGCTCTTGCTCTCTCTGCATGTGAAATATATTTTGTAAAAAAATTATTTTTTTATTTGAATGGCAGAGTTAAAAAGAGAGAGAGAAAGAGAGAAACACATACACACACACACACACACAGCAGGGTGGGGGGGATCTCCCATCCAATGGTTCACTCCCAAAACTGCCAAAATGGCCAGAAATGGGCTGATCCAATGCCAGGAGCCAGGAGCTTCATCCTGGTCTCCCACATGGGTGCAGAGGCCCAACCACTTGGGCCATCTCCGCTGCTTTCCCATGTGCATCAGCGGGGAACTGGATCAGATGGAGCTGTTGGGACTCGAATCTGTGCCCATGTGGGATTTTGGCACTGCAGGCAGTGGCTTAACCTGCTACACCACAGCACCCACCCATGTCAAATACATTTTAAGTTTTTCTAATCTTATGCAGAGTACACAAACGTTGCATACAATTTCAGATATACCAGAGACCCCAACCCAGGAATCTGTCCACAAACATCCCAGAGGCTCTATTGCCAAATTTAGAACATTTACTCAGAGTAACTAATTCCTCAGCAACCACCAGTACTTAGAGGAAGAACCCCAGGCTGGGCAGTGGGCAGAGCATGAAGAAGCAGGGAAGACCATATTCCAGAGGGCCAGGAGAACCAAAGTGAGCCATGAAGGGAGGAATTTGGGGGTAAGAGGAATACAAATCCCATGACCCTCTTAGTAAAATATGGGTCCTGAGCAGCATGATTTCCTGAGTATTCTGGAGACCAGCGCTTCCTGATCTACACAGTCGTTACCCCCAGACTCTCCTCACACCTGAACTCCTGTGGTCACCCTGGCAATGACAAGGCTCAGTTGGATAAGAGGTTTAAGAAGGTGTTGCTGGGGCTGGCTCGCTAGCGTAGCGGGTAAAGCTACCAGCTGCAGTACTGTCATCCCTTATGGATACTGCTTCAAGTCCCGGATGCTCCACTTGTGATCCAGCTCTCTGCTATGGCCTGGGAAATCAGTAGAAGGCCTAAGTCCTTGGGACCGTGCACACACGTGGGAGACCCGAAGGAAGCTCTTGGTTCCTGGTTCCTGGTTCCTGGTTCCTGGTTCCTGGCTCTGGATCGGCACAGCTATGGCCATTGCGGCCAATTGAGGAGTGAACCAGCGAATGGAAGACTCTCTCTCTCTCTGCCTCTCCTTTTCTCTCTGTGTAACTCTGACTTTAAAATAAATAAATATTTAAAAAGAAGAAGAAGAAGATGTTGCTAACACTAACCATGACCTGCAGAAGACAAAGAGCCCAGAATGGAAGCAGAGCTGTGTTCCCAAAGAGGAGCCCCTGCTATCTTCCCACAGAGGCTACAACAGGTACAGGGAGAGCAGGGATGCCCAGCCCATCTGGAGTTGAGTCCACAGGTAGAGAAGGGGCAGTGCAGAGGCAGGGCAGGGAGACAGAGGAGCCATCAGCGTCACTTACCAGCATACAGCTGCGCCTTCCTCCAGACTGAAAGGAAACACACCCTGGTGAGACCACAGCCACACCACCTGCTCAGCCCTGCCTGCCCTCTGTGCTGAAGGTCAGACTCTGCAGGAGGAGAGAGGCTGCACAGGAGGGGCCTCCTGCAAGTGCAGACAGCAGAGGATTGTGGGAAACTCCCTGACCACAGATCAGGAAACCTGCAGGACAGCTGAGTTTCACCCCTGCCCCAGTGCTGGGTGACTTTGGCTGTCAGCGCTCTGCCCTGTGCCTCAAAGACCATAAAGACTCCTGTGTCACTGGATCCTCAGTGCTGTTGGTTAAAACCAAAACTGTCTGTGTGAAAATAGTGAAAAAAGCACAAATGATAAATATTGATAGCAATTAATTAATGTACAGCATTTCCTGGCAGGGATATTGGAAGAATTAAAGGAGAAAAAATAAATAATATGGATATAAGGCCAACTCCAGAGTCTAAGGGGCCAAACATTCCATGAGAAAATGTTTTTTTTTCTTTTTATTTATTTATTTATTTATTTATTTATTTTAACTTTTATTTAATGAATATAAATTTCCAAAGTACAGAATATTGATTAGAATGGCTTCCCCCCATAACGTCCCTCCAACCCGCAACCCTCCCCTTATCCACTCCCTCTCCCCTTCCATTCATATCAAGATTCATTTTCGATTCTCTTTATATACAGAAGATCAGTTTAGCATACATTAAGCAAAGATTTCAACAGTTTGCTCCCACACAGAAACATAAAGTGAAAAATACTGTTTGAGTACTAGTTATAGCATTAGATCTCAATGTACAGCACACTAAGGACAAAGATCCTACATGAGGAGTAGGTGCACAGTGACTCCTGTTGTTGACTTAACAAATTGACACTCTTGTTTATGGCGTCAGTAATCTCCCTAGGCTCTTGTCATGAGTTGGCAAGGCTATGGAAGCCCCCTGAGTTCACTGACTCTGATCATTTTTAGACAAGGCCATGGTCAAAGTGGAAGTTCTCTCCTCCCTTCAGAGAAAGGTACCTCCTTCTTGGATGACCCATTCTTTCCACTGGGATCTCACTCGTGGAGATCTTTCATTTAGGTTTTTTTTTTTTCCCCCAGAGTGTCTTGGCTTTCCATGCCTGAAATAATCTCATGGGCATTTCAGCCGGATCCGCATGCCTTAAGGGCTGATTATGAGGCCAGAGTGCTGTTAGGACATTTGCCATTCTATGGGTCTGCTGTGTATCTCACTTCCCATGTTGGATCATTCTCTCCCTTTTTGATTCTATCAGCTAGTATTTGCAGACACTATTCTTGTTTATGTGATCCCTTTGGTTCTTAGTCCTATCATTACGATCAATTGTGAACAGAAATTGATCACTGGGACTAGTGAGATGGCATTGGTACATGCCACCTCGATGGGATTGAATTTGAATCCCCTGGTATGTTTCTAACTCTACTGTTTGAGGTAAGTCAGATATATTTACTAATTTGAAAGGCAGAATTACAGAGAGAGAGGGAGAAAAAAGGAGAATCCTTCATCCATTGGTTCACTCCCCAAATGGCCTCAAAGCCAGGGCTGGACCAGGGAAAAGCAAAAACCAGGAGCTTCTTCCTGGTTTTTCATGTGGGTGCAGGAGCTCAAGTACTTAGTCCATCTTCCACCACTTTCCTAGGAGCATCAGAAGGGAGCTGGAAGAAGTAGAGCAGCCGGGACGTGAACCGACACTCACATGGGATGTCTAAAATGCAGGAACATGTTTAACAGGCTACACCACAGCAAATCTCTAGAATAAAATATTCTAGAGAGAAGCATTCCTACTCTGAGAAGCACTCAGCTTATCCCATCGCATCTCCACACCTGGTCAGCAGCCCTGTCCTCTGCCATTCATTTTTTCAACAGCAACTTGGAGGAGCAGGATAGGAACGACTCCCCCTGGGTGGTGTCTTAGGAGGGAGGAAGGGGGCAGAAATCACACTCCCAAACTCAGTGACCCCATTTGCTCCTCTGCCTCCTGTTTTGAACTCTCACACCTTTTGGCATATGCCTTTGGTGCAGTCAAGAGCTAGAGCATTGGAGGCTAAAACACTAACAATTCTCAAATAGGACACAGGTCTGGACTGGAAAGAAACCCAGGATGCAGGCAGACTCCATGCCCATCATTGACCACAGGTCTTTTTATTTATTTTTAATTTTCTAATTTTTTCTTCTTACCGATTTTTTTTAAAGATTTATTTATTTGACAGGTAGAGTTTCAGAGAGAGAAACAGAAAGTTCTTCCTTCTGTTGGTTCACACCCCAAATGGCTGCTACGGCCGGCGCTCCGCCAGTCCAAAGCCAGAAGCCAGGCGCTTCTTCCTGGTCTCCCACACGGGTGCAGGGGCCCAAGCACTTGGGCCATCCTCCAGTGCCTTCCTGGGCCACAGCAGAGAGCTGGACTGGAAGAGGAGCAACTGGGTCTAGAACCCAGTGCCCATATGGGATGATAGCGCCACAGGTGGAGGATTAACCAAGTGAGCCACGGCGCCAGCCCCCCGACCACATGTCTTGGAGCACAGACTGCAAACAGTCACCCAGATGTGAGAGAGCCCAGGGAGCAGGGTTCTGCCACCACCACTGCCACTGCGGCACCAATGAGGGGTCCACATGTCTGTGCCTGGACAGAGACAAGGAGGGGACAGCTGGGCACAGGTAGGACAGGAGACCAGGGGACATCTGGAGAGTCACTCACCACCCAGGTAAGCTGACTTCCTCCGACCTGCAGAGCAGCACACAGGGAACAGGTGAGCTGAGACCCCAAGCGTCCTCCACAAAGGGACAGGGGGAGTTCAGGAGGGGGAGCAGAGCTTACCTAGATCTGCCTGGAGCTCATCTGAAAGAGAGTGAAGCATCATGAAGTCCTGTGCCCAAGGAAAGGAGAGTCCGTGTGCCTGGAGAACCCACAGGAAAGTCCTCATCTGTATCCTAGAGAAGTTCTTACTCCAGACCCACGCACAACTCCAGCCCCCATCTGTCCTGTCTGAGTCTCCACAGCCACCTGATCTGGAGGGCGGAACCCACAGAATCATCTCCCAGCATCCTTCCTCAGCACCAGCTGCCCCCCCCGCCCCGCCTGACCACTGGCCTCCTACCTGTGGCCTTCAGTGCCTCCTCCTCTGCCCGCTGGTCCTCCTCCTTAGCCCGACGCAGCTTCTCCCGTTTCTCCCTCTCCTGGACCTTTGCAGAGTGCTCTCTCCTGGTGAAGCAGCCAGCCCCAAAGAGCAGAAGCCCCAGCACCATCAGGCTCCAAGCAAATGCTGCCTTCCAGGGAGAGGCCTGTGGGAAGAAGGGCTCTGGGGCCCAGGGGGAGACCCAGTCAGGGGAGCACCCAGACCCACCTCACACACTCAGGGCTGCCGGCACCACCTCCCAAGCCCCACCAAGAACAAGAAGCAGCACTGACCTGGGATGGACACGGCCATCGCCTTCTCCTGGCCCAGGATGGGATTGAGGACAGAGCAGCTCACACTCCCTGCAGAGCTGTCTCTCACCACCAGAGCCGCCTCCACGCTGAACAGCCCTGCTGCGTCCTGGGCATGGGCCTCAGAGAACTTCAGGAACTTTTTCCTGCTGAGGTCTGTCCACTGCACCTGGGGCTTCGGGAACCAGCCTGAGGCCTTGCACACCACGTGGACCCCATTCCTGCTCTGGCCCTTCAATGTACACTTGAGGGGCAGAGCCCAGGCCTGCAAGAGGGGAGCTGTGGAGACCTTGGAGACCACTTGGCCCAGGGCCCTCAGCAGGGTCTGGGTGTGGCACAGCTACAGGGGAGTCACTGTGTTCCATTCTGGAGATTCCATGGGAGGGCGTGCCCTGAAGGAGGGGAAAGAGCCCTGGGACCCATGGGGGCACAGAGTAGGGGGCTTTCTCCTCAACTGTGCAGATGGGAAGACTGAGGCCCAGAGAAACCAGGAGCAGCAACTTGACCCCAGGACTCCATCCTGAACCTCTAATCTCCTCACCTCTCTCACTCCTGGGGCACCTGCTATGATTCCCACTGCCTCTCTCTGTAAATCACTTCCAATACTGCACCAGTTAACAACCCTGTCCCCACTGCTTCCCTCATATCCACACCCTGAGTTATCTCTGCCAGGTTTCCTTACAGACATGAAACTCACAATTTCAGAACTGAGTTCACACCTGGACCTATGTGTGATAACTGAGTATTAAATCCCCGTGTACTGTATCCTTCTTCAAAGGAGCTGGCCCTCCACCATGCTGTAGCTCCTTCACATTGTGGCTCTGAGGTTGGTCATGTGACTCACTCTGGCCAATGAGAGACCAGATCATGTGACTTAAGGAGAGGTTTAAAAAGCCCCTCCCTGTGTCACTGGCTCTGCCTCTGCCTTTGCCTTAGGAAGGACAGGCCTGCGGCAACCACTGCAGGATGAGACTCCTGGGCACTGCTGGTCACCCAGGCTCTGGGAGACACTGTCCTAGGGCAGCCATAGTCAAGAATGGGAACACACCCAGGCACGGCCCACGTGGTGACCTCCCCAGCTGACTACAAGAACAATAAGTACTGAAGTAAGACCTCATTCTCCCTGTTGAAAATAAGAGAAATTCCCCCTCTCCTCCGTTTTCTCAGAGCGCTGACTTTATAGCACTGGGAACCATGAATACTTCCCCTCATGTGAAATATGATCATTAGAAACAGTTATGCCTCTGGCCAGCTTACTGACCCAGGAATGTCTTGCTCAGGGACCTGAGGAAAACACATTGAAATGAAAGCATTTTTGCTTATTTCATAAGTTTTATATGTAAGTTTTATTTATTATGTATTTTATAAAGAGACAGTACTCCCTTCTCCTCCTTTCTGTGGAAGCATCAGAGCCTCACTTCAGCAAGTAAAATTAATTTCTATTATAAAACTAGGACATGTAGAGCTGGCACTGAGGTGTAGAGAGTTAAGCTTCAACCTGCAGTCCTGGTATCTCATATGAGCACCTATAGGAATCCTGTCTGCTGTACTTCTGATCCAGCTCCCTGCTAATATGCCTGGGAAAGCAGCATAAGATGGCCTAAATACATGGGTTCCTGCACTCATGTAGGAGACCTAGACGAAGCTCCTGGATCCTGGATTCAGCCTGGCTCAGGCGCCAGTGGGGAGTGAACCAGCAGGTGTAAGAACAATATCTCTCTATCTCTCTGTGTGTGTGCCTCTCTGTCTCTCTGTCTCTCTCCCCCTTCCTTCTCTTCCACATTCTCTCTCTATGTATCTCTGCCTTTAAGATAAAACTAATAATTTTTTTCTAAAAATAGAAGTTTATTTTACCTCCAGATAAAGCCTCTTAATTAAGATAGCTGGCCACTACAATTACTGGGTACAGTTAGGGTGAGCTCTGTGTGATAAGCAGGTATTATATCTGCTTCAAGTCTTCTTACTTGAAGATCAATTGTTTATTTTGAAAACATGAATGAAGGCATTTGGTGCAGCAGTTAACATAATGCACAAGATGCCCACATCCCATATCTGAGTGCCTGGGTTCCAGTCCACTCTGTTTCCAATCCAGCTTCCTGGATATGCATGCGGGGAACCTGCAGGTAAGGAGTCAAGTGTTTGTGTCTCTGCCACCTGCATGGGAGACTCAGGAGTTCTGGGATCCTGGCTTCAGCCTGACCACATCCCAGCTGTTGTAAGCATTTGGGGAGTGAATCTGTATATGGGAGGTCTCTTTGCCTCTCTGTATCTCTGTTACTTACCTTTCAAATTAGTAAAAATAAATGAAACATTTTGACATCCTAGGACTTTTATTCAACAACCCTACACTTCAGACTGCTGTTGACCCTCATGTTGGGCCCTCATCACACCATGAACAGGGGCCAGGTAGCCTGATAGGAGCCACCAAGGGCCCAGCAGCCGGGGCCACATCAGTGGCTACAATCACTGCATCGGCCACTGCTCCTACCAGCACTGCCGTTGCTCACTGTGCTATGTGCTGGGGCACCACATTCTCCATGGACCAGGGACCCACACGTTCACCCATGGGGGTGAGGGGCCCACACTGGGGCAGATCCCAGCAGGACCAGACGGGGAGGGAGGAGCAGCTGAGCACCTGCCCGGTGGCTGTCAGCAGGATCCACCCTGAGGTGCTCTGCATGCCCTGCTCCACGTGAGGTCCCCGCCCCACCCATCAAGGCCCCATCCTTGGAGAAGGCTGCCCATGCCAGGAGCTCAGAGAGCGGCAGCTGGCCCCTCACAGTGCCAGACTAAACCCAGGGCCATCGAGGCCCCAAACGAAGCTGCTGAGTAGAAGGAGACTAAGGTCACAGGCAGTGATGGTGTTGGCCCCAGGATGAGGCACAGGTGGAACTCAGGGCTCTCCATTCTCTTCAAAGATCTGCTTCTTCCTCCCATGCCCACTCTGCCCTTGGGTGCCATGGTGTGAAGCAAACACCCAGCTGCATAAAACTAAATAAAACTTTTTAAAATGTGTGTAACGCATATTATATCTGCTTGGCTACACACAAAAAAATATTTCTTTCTGTCTTTGCAAACTTTTAATGGATTTCCTGTGATGCATAATGTGTTCTGGTTTGGTTCTTGTTGAGCAATCAAAGAGGTGTCTTTCTCCAGTCCCTTTGCAAAGAGGATTTCTGGGAAAGAACCTTGGTTTTGGTTTTAATTTCACAACCAGACCAACAGTGTGTGAGCAAACCCATCTGATACTAGCCAAATCCAACCCACACATGTAAAATGAGATGTTTAATTACGTGAGTTTCCAATACCCCCCAAGGTGCAGATCAAGCAACTAACCTATCACCTGCAGTTCTAGAATGGCCTCGGCATAGCGGCCTCCCTTCCGGAAGAAGCAGGTGTATCTCCCTTTGTCTGAAGCCCAGACCATCTGGATGTGCAACGAAGCCACCCCTTGGGTTAAGAGATCTGAACCAGCGAGGTCCCCCCTGCATACTGGGGCATCTGCTTCTTGTTCTTTTTCTGGCCATTCTGATAGACAAACACTGCTTCTGAGATCTTGGTATGGAACCACCGCATCTCCATGTCCTCTGCATTCATTGATGGGAACAGGAAGCAGGGCAGAGTGGCATCACCACCCAACACGGCCACCATGGGATCTGAGGGGCCAATCACCTGGAACTCATCTGTGGACACAGAATAGACTGAGAACTGAGAGACACAGGCAGGGGGGCAGAGACACACAGACCACGGGGGAAGAACAGGCAGACCGGGAACAGGTGCTGGAAGAGGTGACCCCCAGGCTGAGGGACTGAGCAGTGATGACTCTGAATGTGGATGAGATCCTCAGGCCACAGGCTGTGGCCCAGAACAGATGTCACAGACGCCCTCTTGAGCCTGGCCCCTGGCCCCAGGCTCTCCCATGAAGAAATTTCTACACAGGGAGTCTCCACCTTGTGTGTGCCCCAGAATCCACAGGACAGTTTGTAAAACCCAGATCACAGGTCCCACCCCCAGAACTCCTGACTCACTCGGTGTGGGGTGGCCCAACAATGTCTAAGTGTTTGTGAGCAGTTCCCAGGGAGCTGACTCTCCTGGTCCATGAACCACCATGGCTCTAACCTGGCCTGGGGGAGGACAAGCCTGGGAACTGAGCACAGAGCACCCCTGGGGCCTCCCTCAGAGCTCCTGGGTCACTCAGTGGCACCAGGAAACTCCTCACTTAAACTTCTAAGCTTATTGTTTCTTTCTGTAGTTTTTTCTCCACTGAAAACAAGATGTACTTAATCACAAATTTTCCTTCTAGCAGGTTAGGTCACCACGTGTGACACCAGCATCCCATTTGGGCACTGATTCATGTCCCAGCTGTTCCACTTGCGATCCAGCTCCCTGCTAATGGGTCTGGGAAAGCTGTGGAAGATGGCCCACGTGCCTGGGTCCCTGAACCATGGTGGGAGACCCAGAGGAGGTTCCTGGCTCCTGGCTTCAGCCTGTCACAGATCCAGCCATTGCAGATCTTTGGGGAATAAATTTGTGAATAGATAATCTGTCTCTCCTTCTCTCTGTAAATCCATCTTTCAAATAAATCAATAAATCTTTTGAAAATATTAATTAATTAATTAAATACCCCAAAACCCTAGACAACTGTCGAGATCCCATACGCTCACTTTATTGGTGAGTGACTGGCAGTAAATTTATAATGACAAGTAATGGCTGGGGGAGCCCCATCACCTTTCTAGAGCCTGGACCCCCACAAATCTCATCCCATCCTGACTGAGAGGGCTGGGGCTCCAAGTACTCCCTGAAGAAGCCCCAGGGAGGGACAGGGACAGACTGACCTGCAGACCCCCACGTGGGCAGCTGGGCGAGGAGAAGCAGGGAGGGGAGACTGCAGAGCAGAGAGGGGCAGCAGCCGTGCTCCATGTCCTGAGAGCTGGGGAGAGAGGCGGGGAGGAGGAGGCCTGGGCCAGCAGGCAGGTCAGCCCCAGAGCACCAGCAGGACAGAGTCCACCCCGTCAGCCCTCACAGCAGCAAAGCCCTCCCTACAGCCTCAGCACGCCAGCACCGTGGGGCCCACAGGATCCCGACAGCACAGACAGCTGGGCCGGGGCTCTACCAGCCCTTCTGGGGAGACTGCGGTGCCAGAGAACCCTCAGGGCAGCCTGGGGGGAAACAGCTCCTCCTCTTCCCACCCCAACTGAGTTCCTCTGCCTGGAAAATCAGGTCTCTTCTTTCTCAGCCCCAGGGCCCCATGGAGGAAACCATGCACTATGCACACAGTGCCCAGGACCACCCCACCAGGACAGGGGACCCTGATTCAGGCCACTCACCCTGAAGGACACCACCTCCTGCTTCCTGCAGCTCTTTAACTCCAGTGGTGACCTGGGTGTCCCTGAGAAGCGTCAGAGACAGACCCCTCCTCACCGAGCCTGTGCTGCCCATCCCAGGGGCCCAGCACCTGTGGCATCTGTGGCTGTGGCATTCACCTAAATTTGACCCCACCCTTTGCCTCTTACTCCATGGGCCCAGGTCCTGGTCCTACATTCAGCAGGTGCTCAGGCAAGTTCCTGCTGATGGTGAATCCACACTCTCTCCGCATTGAAAGATTTCTGGGTGAGTACCTAATGACCCAGGTAGGAGTCAGGGCAGGGCCACAGAGAAGATAAAATGAGCCTTGGTCAGAGAAAGACCCACACACTGTTAGTAAGTGGGAGGGGCAGCTTTGGTCCTGGGAATGACAGCTCAAGGGCCCCTCTGCTGGGCTCCCTGCAGGCTCGTCCACCCTGGGTGACTCCAGTTCTCGTGAGGTCCTTGGCCTTCCTGGGCTCAGTGTCCTGATCAGCAAATGGGGGAGGTAACAGCAGCCCCCTCCAATGCAGGGAGGGGTCCATGCCTTTGTGTTGCTGCAGTCACCCTGTGAGGTTAGAACAGGGCCTGGTCCCAGCAGACACTGAGGAGCAGAAGTGAGAGAAGTGAGTAAAGGCTCAGTGCTCACTGCTGTCCTGGTCTCCCTGGACTGAGACATCCTCAGCCGCCCCCTCCCCCTGCCCTGTGCCCCACCACACTCTCAGCCTCCTGCCCAGCCAGCTGCTCCTGCCTTCCTCCTCCTCCCCCACAGGCGTCTTCAAGCCAGCTTACCTGCTCCTCCTTCTTCCCAGCTGGGAAAGCTGTGACTTCCTGCAGGGTCTAACATTCAGCAGCTCCAGAAACTTCAGAACCACAGAGACCCCAGCAGACTGCAAATCTCAGCACACAACCCCTGCTTCCAGGTCCAATGCTGGGGGTCCAGGATTCGTACACTCCAGGAGACAGTGGGCTCCCAGGAGTCCAGAGGAGCAGCAGAGCTGGCACAGTGCAGCAGCCTCTGCAGGGGCCCTGGCCCTGGGGCCCACCAGGACCTCCCAGCCAGAAGAGCCAGCTCCTCTGTCTCCTTCCACCATCTACAGTGAGAGCTTGCAGAAGCAGCCTGGGCAGGGAGTGCCCTGCCCTGTGGACCTCGCTCCCTGTTGTCAGCATGAGCACAGCAGGAGACAGCACCACAGCTGCCCTGGGAGTGGCTGCAGCACAGCCTGCTTAGAGCTCACAGTGCCCTCAGCCCCTCCCCCTCAGCCACCACCTGTCCCTGCCCAGCACCGAGACTTCCCCAGGCCGAGAGATGCTAGGGAACTTTCAGGAAATTGCAGAAGAAACTAAATTTCAGTCCATGACTGTTTAGTGTCAGGATCTGAGATATACACAGTAAATTCTTGCAACTCCTTGTCACAGCTGGGAGCAGATGCAGGAGGAGAGGTACCCTGCACCTCCTGACACCCAGGAACTTCCTAGGAGAGGGAGGGCCTTGAGCTGCAGAGACTCTCCCTCCCATCTCCGACCCCTCACCCCAGCCCTCACCCCCATCCCTCCCATCCCCCTAGCCTCACCCCGGCCCCAGCTGCCAAGGCCTTGGGCTCTCAACTGCCCCCACGATGATACCACCTGGACTCTGATCTCAGCCTGCAGCCCAGCCCTTGCCCTGCATATCAGGCAGGAGAGGGAGAGGGAGAGGGAGAGGGGGATGAGAGGGAGAGGGAGAGGGAGAGGGAGTGCCCTGACCAAGGTCAGCTTTACTGTAAGAAACACTTCCAGGCCCCAGGGCTCAAGCAGGAAGGCAGCACACAGCCACTCCTCCCCCTCACAGTTACCAGGACCACGGCCATCAGTTTTAACACTTCTGCTATTCACTAAGTACCAAGGGGTTCTTGCTTAAAGTATAAATTATCCTAATGCTACTGCATTAATATTTAACTTCCTGTTAACAGACAGGTCATACCTCTATCTTAGTTATTTCTAGTACTTTCAAAATAGCTTTCAATAAATATCTAAGCCATAAAATAACCGTTAACCCAAAGTATATTAAATGTATTGGGATTTTAGGGGCTGGCACTGTGGCCTAACAGGTAAAGCTACTGCCTGCAGTGCCAATTCTCATATGGGTGCCAGTTCGAGTCCCGGCTGCTCTACTTACAATCCAGCTCTCTGCTAATGGCCTCAGGAGACAGTGGAGGATGGCCCTAGTGTTGGGCCTCTGCACCCACATTGAGACCCTGGAAGCCCCTGGATTCAGACCAGCCCAGCTCTGGCAGTTGCAGCCATTTAGGGAGTAAACTAGTGGATGGAGGACTTTCTCTCTCTCTCTCTCTCTCTCTCTCTCTCTCTCTCTCTCTCTTTCTCTCTGCCTCTGCCTGTCATTCTGCCTTTCAAAGAAATAAATATTAAATTAAAAATAAAATAAAACTGAAGGACCCCAAAAAGTGGTGCCCTTTTGTGATGACCCCAGAAACACAGACTCCAGACCAGGTGATGCAAAAAGCAAGAGTCAGTTTTATTTCATTTGCGCAAATGGGCCCTCTGCTGCCGCAAGCAGCGAGAAAGAGAGGAGAAGCCCCGAGCAATCTTTTCACACCGCTTTTAAAGGGCAAAACCACAAGATTAACATACCAGGGTGGCGTGAGTTCATTGGGCAACTACAAGGGGAGGGGGTCGTTGAGGAGGAGAAACGGGTGGCTACGTGCCTTGCGGTTTCTTTGTTAAGCTTAAGCAAGCACAGGGGAGGGGGCTTATGTACATAACAGGATGTTCTGTCGCCCTTATCTCTGAGTAGTAGCTAACTGCTTTCTCTGTGAACCAGTTTACTCCCCATTTCCCAGGACTGTTTCTGGAACTGTTTGTCTCAGTTCCTGTTTTTTTTTTTTTTTTTTTTTTTTTTTTTTTTTTAAGTTCATCAAGGCCATTTTTATGGTGGCTCATGGCTGCTCCCTTCAAAAACAAATATATTAGAATTTAAAAACACTATATTTGGAAATACAGACAGGAACCAAAGGAAGAAGAGCAAGCTGCCAGCCTCGCAGAGGACCAAGAGGAGAAGGACCAGTCACAGCTGCTGCCTGGCCAATTGCATGCAGAAAGACGTCCTAGAAAACCAAGCATTCCTGCACAGCCCAGAGCGGCTCCCAGGTGCCCACGGGACCCAGCCAGAAGCTGGGGCTGCTGGCCCTTCTCAAGCCCATGAACCAACCCTTCCTGAAGCCTTGTGCTAGCACCCAGCTCACAGTCACTGTGGACAGAAGCCGTTGGCCTGGCTGAGCCATTTCAAAGTTCTACTCGCATCCACTCTTATTTAGACGAATGCTTGGGGTGGTATTATTTTTAAAATAAATGTTTTCTTTTTAACAGCAATGAAAAAAAAGAAATACTATAACTGTGGCCGGCACTATGGCGTAGTAGGCCTGTTGTGCTAGCATCCCACATGGGTGCCAATTACTGTCCTTGCTGCTCCTCTTCCAATCCAGCTCTCTGCTTGGATCCCTCCCTGCATGTACGTGGAAGACTGGGAAGAAGCTCCTGGCTTGTGGCTTCAGATTGACCCAGGTCCTGCCATTGTGGTCATTTGGGGAGTGAACCAGTGGATGGAAGAACTTTCTCCCACCCCCCAACTCTGCCTCTCAAGTAAATAAATAAAATATTTTTTAAAAATACTATTGTTAATGACGACTGGCACTGTGGCACAGTGAGTTAAAGCCTTGGCCTAAAGTGTTTGCATCCCATATGGGTGCTGGTTCTAGTCCCAGCTGCTTCCCTTCCAATCCAGCTTTCTGAATGGCCTGGATAGCAGTGGAAGATGGCCCAAGTCCTTGGACCCTTCACCCAAGTATGAAACCCGGAGGAAGATTCTGGCTCCTGGCTTAGGATCGGCACAGCTCCAGCCATCTGGGGAGTGAACCAGCAGATGGAAGACCTCTTTCTCTGTCTCTGCCTCTCTCTGTAACTCTGTCTTTAAAATAAATAAAATAAAATCTTTAAAAAATACTATTGTTAATGGAAATACTTCCATCCTTTTTTATTTTTAATTTATATATTTGAAAGAAGGGGGGGAGAAAGAGAGAGAGAGAGAGAACAAGCTCCCACCCCTGTTCATTCTGAATGCTCACACTGTTGCCAAAGCCAGGAGCTAGGGACTCAGTCTAGTCTCCCATGTGGGTGGCTGAAACCCCATATGTGAACCATGACCACTGCCTCTAGGGTCTGAGTTAGGAAGAAACTGGAATCAAGAGCTGCAGCCAGGTATCCAGCCCAGGCATTCTGGTGTGGACACAGGTGTTTCAGCCTAGGAAATAACTGCTACCCAAATACTTGCCCAACCCATCCCTTTTCTCGGAAGCAGAGCCTGATAAAAAAAATTAATTTACCTTGGTAGTGTTAAGATTAAGATCTTACTGGGTTATCCTCTCTGGGAAGAGAACTGTTTTCTACTTTCTCTCATTTTGAAAAAAATGAAAAATGAGAAGACCCACACACACACACAGTAGTATTTCTTGTTTCAATTTTAAAAATTTTCCTTGCCATCTGTAACCAGCAGAAACCTGGCTGGTGGGCTGATCAACCTGCTGAGCAGAGCCCTGGTGGACGCTCCTCCCCCGGCTGCCATCTGCCCCTCAGGTGGGAGGAGTCTGCGCCCCCACCCCCAGTCCAGGCTGTCACCACCACAACTGATGTTTACAAGAAAATGTGGCCCAGGAACATCTGGATGCTCTCAGCCCAACAAACGACCAGGGTCTGCCCAGCCCCACCCAGAGGTCAGCAGCAGCGGCCTCGTGGCCTGGGACTCCTGCCCAACCTAGCTCAGAATGCATGTCTAGCCCACATCCACACCTGAGGGTACGGAGTAGGTGAGGAACTTTCACTCCCCTGCAACCACTGAGATGTGCAAGGGGCGAAAAAATAACATGGAAAGCAGGTGAAAGATCAGTTTACTTTGGTGCAAAAATTCTGTAGTCCAATTTCATAATATGCACTTCCCACAAAGTATTTGAAGTATCCCAGTACAAAGATTAAAAAAAAAAATGTGGTCAACTGGGCCTAGAGCTGTGGCATAGTGGGTAAAGCCACAGCCAGCAGTGCCAGCATCCCATATGGGCGCGAGTTGGGACCTGGCTGCTCTACTACCAATTCTGCTCTCTGCTCATGCCCCCAACCCCTACAGCTGAAGTTGGAAAATCACAGTTGAGACCATCCCCGGAGTTCCCTTCAACCCCGAAGGCCTCCAGTTCCACAGGCGATCCAGACACCACCCAGAGCACTTTCAATTTGTCCTCCTGAGACGAGACCACCTGGCCTCTTTGCAGGATGGGGCTCCTGGTAGACAAATCTTCACATCACACAGGAGCTTCAGCCCCAGGGTCGAGCTGTGGCTTGCAACACCGACACCAGCATCCCTTAGACCCCAGGTGTCACAGGGAACAGGGTGAGATGAGTCCTAGTTCCTATCCTGGTGTCGATGATGATTTATGAGACTGACACAGCAGTGGGGGTAGAAGAAGCAAAGTTTATTAAGTAAGGAAAAGAGAAGCTCTGAACAATACGGTTGGAGGCGCTGGTAGAAAGGGAGACAAAGCCGCTGAAGTCTCGCAGTCTAGGGATATTTCTATGTCTTCAGCTCCTTATCTCCACAGAGCAAATACAGTAGTTCTACATTAGCTGCTGTTTCAGGCATTTGGGGAGTGAACCAGCAGATGAAGTTCTCTCTCTCTTTTTCTGCACAGCACTCTGTCTCCTCCCAGAGATTTATCAAGGCAAAATTTCCATACCACAAAATTCACCAATTTTAAGTGTACAACTCAATGATTTTATTATACTGTCTCATGGGAGTAGGTCAGGTCAGCTATGCCTGGATTAGTTCCTAAGAAGCTGTGTTATGAAGTGGGTCTACCCACACCCTGGCTACTGCTGGATATAGTCACTTCTCTACCATGTGATACAGCTGCAGGGGCTCTGGCCAGGAGACCAAAGCCCTGCTGTGTGGCCTTCTAGCCACCATGGTCATGAACCAAATAAACCTCCTTCCCTTATCCTTTAGCAGCACTGATTGTTTGGTTACAGCAACAGCAAATGGACCAACATAGACAAACTCGGCAACTGGAAAATCCCTGCACATTTGTTCTTGACCTGTTAAACAAGAGCTACTGTGGGAAAAACCAAGTGGAAGCATCTAAAATTGTCTCCAATAATCCTAAGCCAGAATCATAAACAAGAAGCAATGCGACATTCATGGAGGGACTGAAAAGATTACCTCCACTGTCAAGGACTTGAATGACAGAAGGGTGGTGACTCCCCTGACATCCCCATTCAACTGTTAGGCCTGTGACCAAGGGAGATGGGTGCTGGAGAATCACAGTGTGTCATAAGCTTAACCAAGTGTGGGTCCATGTGCAGCTGCTGTGAGAGACATGGGCTCATTAGTACACCCCATTGTTCCTAGTGTAGGGCTATTGATTAGGATTTGCCTCTCTCACTGTTCCTGTTAATGGAGACCAGGAGGAGCAGTTTCCTTTCAGCTGGCAAAGCCAGCAGCACATCTTCAATGACCTGCATCAGCGGTTTATTTATCAGTTCTCTGTCTGTGCATCATATTTTACTTCCCAGAGATCTCCATACCCTTGCTCTGCCTTAAAGTGTCACACTGATGCATTGATGGCACTATGTTGACCGTACCTAGTGAGCAAGAAGCAGCATTACTCAAGACTTGCTGGAAAGACATTCACATGGGAAAATTGGGCAATAAGCCCAACAAAAATTCAGAGGCCTCCTACCTCAGTGAAAATCTGTGGATCTACTGGTGTGGGCTACCTCTTTAAAGCTGTTACACCTGGCCCCTTGTACAACTGAAAATTCCAGGTAAGACTTTTGGAATTAGAGGCAACAGATTTCTTATCTGGGTGTGTAATCTGACCATTCACCAAGTGACACAGAAGCTGCTACCATACCGTGGGGCTCACAACAAGAAACCGCTCCTGCCACGTAAGCTGCTCTCCCATGGGGCAGTTGGAGAAAGTAGACCCAGTGGAACTTAAAGCAGCAGATGTGGGTGTTGTTTGGAGCCTTTGGCAGACATCATTAGAGGATTCATATTGCTGGCCCACAGGATGATGGAGAAAAACCCTACCATCTTCTCTGGAAAACCACACTCCTTTTGAGAAATGGCTCTTGGCTTCCTATTGGGCCTTAGTAGAAACTAATGGGCAAGGAAGGCACCGTGCAACCTGAGTAGTCCCCATGAACTGGTGTTAGAGGTAAAACAATGACAAAGGAGATGACCTTGGTCCTTGTCTCAAATAGAAGAATTTCCATGTAGACATGGAAGTAAACAAAGCAAGATTATTAAAGTCAGAAACCTCCTGCCACAGCAACCGGGAGGCAGGGCTCAAGAGAGGCGGACCTGAGAGCTGGTGGAATTGGTGTCCTTAATGCATAATTCAGGGAACAATCAATCAAAGGATGCAGACAAAACCCATCAGAGGGCCAGATTTTATTCCTGTCTATCCACCTTATGATAAAACAGAATGGTGGGATAGGTGACTTCTTTCTAGGCTGATAAAACTATAGCCTCAGAAGGGTGGGATCTGCTTTTTTCTCTTTCCAAGGGCAGCTTCTGGAGATAAACATGCATCTTGTACACACATAAATGGACTCCCCCTTTTCTTATTACAGAAGGGATCTGAACTAACTACCTCTAACTGTCACACGGGGTGTGAGCTGATTCAGACGCAGTAAAGTAGGGCATGTAAAGCACCACTCCATCATCACATGGGAGTGTGTACTCTAAGCAGCATCCACTGAACAGGCCTTGCACTCACAGGTGAGTTACAGGAAGACACGGCCCAAACACCCATGGCCCCTCTCCCAGCACACAGCAATAAGGAAATACCTGAGGAAGAGTAAATTTATAAAGACAAGAGTTTTATTTTGGCTCACAGCTCTGGAGAGTGAAAGTCCAAAGAGCACAGTGCAGACGTTCACAGGGGCCACCTTTGAAAATCACAATATGGGCGCATCTCTGTGTCCATGTGTTCCCTTTCCCACCTCCATTAATCCACCAAGATTGAATCATACCGGCTCTGCCCTAACATCATGCTCCAATCAAATCACTTCAGAAAGTCTTCAACTCTAAACACAGTAATTTGATTAAGTTTCCACCCCCTCACTACCATTAATCTACAACTTATAACACTACGGTCCCAACTGAGCTTGGCAGCACAAATATTAAAACCTAGCAGCTACTGTCTTTCTTCTTGGCATAACTGATTACAAGGCCAGAGGTGCTAAACACGACTTCCTTCTTCCACTTCCCATTTCATGTCTCTCACCCTCAGTCAGAATTGATAGCCAATCAGATAGCTTTGTTTTTTTTTATTTTCATTTTATTTAAAATGAATACAGAGATCTTTCACACACTGATTCACTCTCCAAATGCAAACAACAACAGTTGCTGGACAATGCTGAATACAGAGACAGGAACTCAATCCAGGTTTCCCACATGGGTGGCAGGAATCCAACTATTTCAGCCATCACTGCTTACTCCGAGAGTGAGCATTAGCAGGAAGTGAGAATCAGAAATAGAACCAGGACAGGAACCCAGCCAGGCATTCCAACATGGGACGTGGGGTCTCAAGCAGCATCAGAACCTCTGCACCACCTGCCCCTTCCTGGTCAAAGTGTTTTATCTGGAAGAATGAACGTCTCCTTGCGGGAAGAATCTGAGGCCTCAACAGTCCTGCTTCATTTTGTTTACTGTGCTTTTCCACTCATTGTGACAACTGGAATTGGATCATAAAGAGGCAATGCACTGAGTAACTAGAACCATGCTCACGGTCAAAGCTGTCTGCAGTTGAACTTGATCAGGAAATTCTCATCTTCATCTTCATCTCACTCAGGATCCACTGCTACCCTGCTAGCAGCTCTCTTCTTCCCACAGCTACAGTGTTGACACAGAAGGGAATCCAAGCCCTCCCCTTAGATTCCCTGAATTAACACAGAGTTTTTTCACTGGGAACAGAAATTAACTGGAGTGTGAAAAATTATGCGTGTGTCCTCCATCCAAGAAAGGAAGTAAAAAAAGTTTATCATTAAATACTTTTCCACTAAAAATCCATCAGTCACTCATTTCCATGGAACTGTTCAGATGGCCAACTTCTATAGTCAAATAGAACAAACCCTCCCGGGACAGAGCTGAGGACCCCCTCAACCTCTAGGCCCTCTGCTCACATTCAAGTTGGATAATTGAACTCTGCTTTCTTGGGCACAGTAATTCAGACTTCAGCCAATTTATATCCAAAGATAATTTAAAATCAATTAAAATATTTGAAGACAAAAAATATAAACCCATATTCCCATAGTAAAATTATCCTATCTTAACCAGTACAAACTGTGAACTTGCATCTTCTGCTGTTTGAACACAGGCGTGAACCAGCAGTTCTCATAACCATGAGACGAGAAAGCTCTTGGGCCATCCAGGACTTGCCCCAGAGGCTTTGTCCCAGGAGCCTGCAGCCCCAGCAAGAGTCTCACTGAGGAGTCAGGGGCAGTGAGGGCCCCTGTGGGGCTCAGGGCAGCAATGGAGACTCAGCCCCTGGGGGAGCTCCATCCACTCCAGAGCCTGAGCTGAGCCCCTCCCCTGGGGGCCTCCCAGCCTCCTCCAAAGAAGGAGACTTGCTAAGGGGCACAGGGAGCCCCTCAGAGCCCCCCTCTGTGGAGCAGATGCTCAGGGTCACGTCTCCCTTGAGCAAGAAGTATGGAAAGAGGGATCCAGAGAAAGAAGCTGGGGGGAAGGAGAAAATATGGGAGCCTTCAGTCATGTTGTAGAAGGAGACGTCCCCCTCACTGTAGTCCAGGAAAATCCCCACCCTGCGGGGAGCCTGCCTAAGGGATAGAGCCTGCCGAGGGTCAGTCCAGATAAGGTACCTATTGTAAAACTGCCTCAGAACCCAGAACCCAGTATCTGGGGATTCTGTAAACCAGTCTTTCTTTTTCACATGACCCCTGCAGACCCCCACAGCCCACTGGGTGCCCTCTCCACTCCTGATCTCCACCTCCCAGTAACATCTTCCTGATGTAATGCCCTCAAGCCCCAACACAGTGCAGCGGGCAAGTGAGTACTCAGCATTGTGCTTCCAGGTCACACTCTTCCTTTCAGGAGAGATGGCAAGACAATGGTGGGCAGAGCCTGGATCCAGAGTGACAGACCCTGCAGAGAGAGTCCAAAGTAATCCAGGGCCACTTATAAACCCATAACAAGAAAACACACAACCACCCTCAAATCCAGCTTGCTGAGTGGGGGAGGGGCAAGTCCCCTGAGATAAGGGCCCTGGGACACAAGACTGTGGCCTCCAAGCAGGAGGAGGAACCAGAAGACCTCTCTGAGGTCACACATGTCACAGAGACCTTGATGACCAGCTTGGCTTTGTTCCTGTCACTTCAGCCCCCACCCCACCACCACTGATGGTGCCAGCATCTGCACCAGCACAGAGAACTGAAGCAGAGGCCAGAGCCATGGGGGCCACAGGGAGGAGCACCCAGAAAGAACACGAAGTCACTCACAGGCCTGGAACCGTTCCTTCCTCCAATCTACAAGAGAACATACATTAGGTATCAGGGGTCTGCACAGACTGCACAGGTCAGCCCAGCATCTGCTTTTCTGAAAAACTGATGGGTGAGGCTGGCACCTCGGCTCACTAGGCTAACCCTCCGCCTGTGGAACCAGCATCCCAGGTTCTAGTCCCAATTGGGGCGCCGGGTTCTCTCCTGGTTGCTCCTCTTAGAGTCCAACTGTCTGCTGTGACCCGGGAGTACAGTGGAGGATGGCCCAGGTCCTTGGGCCTTGCACCCACATGGGAGACCAGGAGGAAGCACCTGGCTCCTGGCTTCGGATCATCTTTGCGCGCCTGCCGTAGCAGCCATTGGGGGGCGGGGGTGTGAACCAATGGAGGAAAGACCTCTCTCTCTCTCTCTCTCTCTCTCTCTCTCTCTCTCTCTCTTTCTCTCTTTGTCTAACTCTGCCTGTCAAAAAAAAGTGATGGGGGAGTGATGGGGGAAATGTGTGGGAGACACTCACTGTTTCTAGTACACACATTCACACTCACTTACCCCAATTTGTACCCTTTCCACAAAGCCTAACATTGAGATTGAGAGGTTGGACACTGACTGAACAGAAAAATCACTGCCCATATTTAGCCCTCAAATTGTGCTCTCTCAAACTACTAGACACAATAGCTTTATGAAAGTTTTATGAAAGGAACCTGCTAACCTGTGTGTGGCCACAGAAAGTAACAGAGTGAGGGACCAGAGTTGAAAAGAAGCATGCATTGCTGACTTTGAAGATAGAGGAATGGGGCCATGAACCAAGGCATGCAACTGGGCTCAGATGCTGGAAAAAGAGCCACCAGAGAGGAAGACAATCCTGCATTGATTTTAGCCCAGTGAGAGCTGTCTCAGACATGTGACCACAGAGCTGTAAGACAATCAGTGTGCGTGGTGGAAGCCACCAAGGCCAAGGTCATTTTTATGGCAACAAACAGAAATCTCCTCCAATCACATGTGCTTGGGAGCTACACCCAGCATGGAGCAGGGGAATGGGCAGCAGAAGGTGTCTGGAGAGAGCACAGGATCCTTGTAACCTGCACAGGGGAAAATCATGACCCAGACATTTCCTTGTGCTGTGGTGTGAGATGGAGGGACTCAGAGGGGCCCAGAGAGCCAGTGGGCAAGGGAGGGCCTGGGATGGAGGCAAAGTCTACATGGTGCATGAATTTTCCATTCAAAACAAATGACCCAGACCATGAACTTCACTGTCATGGGACACAGTCACCAACAGCTCCTCTGAAGGACCAGACAGGACCTGCCCCTGCCCTTCTGCTGTCAACACCACAGCCTCTGCAGCATGAGCAGCTGGGAGGGCAAGAAGAGAGCACAGGAAGTCTCTCCCCAGCCTCCCCAAGGCCACGGAATCTCTTCCACCTCCATGCTCACCCCTGGGGAGGAGAGAGGCAGGTGCTGATTGAAGCAAAGGCTGCATCCACAGTCAGGGCCTGAGAGTTCATCACTGAGAGAGCTTTACCTGCCTGGCACAGGGAAGGCAGGGTGGGAGCAGTGAGCAGGGACACAAGGGTAGAAGCCTGACAGTGATAAGTAACGGCATTTCTCCTGCACATGTGGTGATAAGCTGGTGACGACCACCCACACCCATATGGATTCATTCAGAGAAACTGGCATTTCCATCTGTGTTGATGTGCTTGATAGGAAACAAAACCACATCAAATGGTGGGGCTGGTCCATGTCCCCTCTGGAAGAGAGTGAGTTTTAGTTGACTTGTTTTTCATCAAGACTTAGTTGTCAAACAAACTGTAAAGTTTGGGTCATAACTGTAGCGTGGGACAAAAAGGAAGAGGAGGAGGAAACAGAACCAGGATTAGTTTTTGAGATGATGATACATCAGGTTCTATTTAATAAATATCAATGTACAATTCACTTAATTTTCACAAGACATCTGTAAGTTAGGAATTGTTTGTATTCATAAATGGTGATCAGATCAGTTGTGATCTTGCCATGAGAAAACGTAGATTAATAGTGATGATGTTGTTTGTTCTTACAAAACAAATAAGTGGGGCTGGCACTGTGGCATTGTGGGTAAAGCCCTCACCTGGGTAACCAGCGTCCCTTATTTGCCCTGGCTTGAGTTCCAGCTGTCTAACTCTACCTGTCAAATAAATTAAAAAAAAATATATATATATAAACATGAGATATAATTTCAGCAGAGAAAGGTTATGGTAAGAGAAGACTGCATGATCTCATCTTTTACACAGAAGTCTCCTGGAGATGCAGATTCTATAAGGTGGCTCCCTGTGCAACCGCTGCCCAGGCTCCTTCCCCTTAGAAGGGGCCATGACTCTCTTTCTCACAGTCCACGCCCTTGACCATGAGCAGAAGCATCCACAGCAGGGAAGGGCACATTACACAGGGCCAGAGCGTGCAGCTCCTCATGTCACCACAGTGACCCCCACTGCCTCAGCATTTCCATTACCACATTCCTTCCCTCACTGCTCCTGGAAGATTGAAATGTTCTTTTTCTCAGAGGCAAACTTCACTAGATGCTTATTTCAAAATTGCTATTTTTAATATTTATTTGATTTATTTGAAAGGTAGAGTGATCACAGAATGGGGAAAGGAAGACAGGGAGAGAGAGAATATCGATCTTCCATCTGCTGGCACACTGCCCAATGGCCAGAGGTTGACCAGGCTGAATCCAGGAGCCAGTAGCTACTTCCAGGTCCCCCATAGGTACAGGGGCCCAAGCACTTGGGCCAACCTCTACTGCTCAGCCAGGTACATTAGCAGGCAGCTGGAGTGGAAATGAAGCAAAGGAGACTCCAACCAGTACCCACACAGGATGAGAGTGTTACAGGCATTCATTTTTTTAATAAACAAATAAAACTGCAGCAAGTTTATTTAAAGTGATTTCACTGACCAGTACCTTCTCACAACATGCCCCTAGAAGGCACCTTCCTTTTTTTTTTTTCTCACCTCTTCCCTTTGCGTGACTCACAGGAGTCATCTTCAAAGCTCCAGAACTGGAGACCTGAAATTTTTCAGCCTTTCCCTGATTTATCCACCTCTGCTCAATATTCAGCCAGCTGACATTCTAATTTTTCTCTATGTAATCATTCACACTCCAGCAGACCCAGCAGCTCTGAGATGGTCTTTTCAGATTTAGGATGTTCTTTCTTCTGGATTAACTTTTCTTCTGTTATCTCTCCCAAGTGCCTCTGGTTGCTCAGAGAAATTTCCAGGTGTCTCAATTCTAGAATTTTCTTATTAAGCACGCCTCCTGGCATCTGTTTTATACAACTCACTGAGACATCAATCATCCGCAGCATCAGTGCTTCCCTCAACTCATGTCTTATAAAAATCTCATATCACCCTCATTCACATCCTCTGTATCATATTTCTGTAGCCCCTTTAACAGCTTCACTGCTGCCAGATGGGCAAACCTCATGGCCACATCACTGGGTCCCCTGCTTTGTGGTGATGTCACTGTCTGCTCCTCTGTAATGAACCACTGCAGACTCCATGTGACCTTGTGCAGCAGCTTTAAGCACAGAAGCTGATCCACCATCATCACACTCACTCACATGGATTACTCCAACCTCTGCAGATTTCTCAGCATTTCCACATCACCCTTAAGGGCAGCCACACGACCTGGAAATGCTAAGGTTTCCTGACCTTCCACATCATTTCCTTCATACTCAGTCCCCTGGATAAACTGTAAATGTTCTGCTTAAGGAACCTCTGTGCCAGGTCTGCTACGTTTTCTCCTTTATCACTGAAGACTTTCAAAGCTTGTGCTCCTCTGCTCATTGCACTGAGTAGGAATTTGAAACAGTGAAGGTGGCCTTCCAGGGCTGCTAATGAACTGGAAGGTTTCCATTGTGGCCCCCAGAGTCTATGCTACATCCCCACTTAACAAGAAGCTGCAAGCAGCCAAGTCCCCAATGAAAAGTGGCCTCATGTACAGTTCTCTGTTCTCTCTACACCCTGGGATCCTGGTCACCTTTGCCTAGGAGCTTGAGAACCTTCCCAAAATCTGAACTGACACAAAGAACCCAATAGCTAACTTACTGTCCCAGTCATATAGATATTTTAAATGTTGGGAAGAGATAGCCAGCTTACCAAATTCTATCTCATCTATAAGAGTATTTTTTAACACTAATGAACAGGAGTCCCTCACCACTCCACTTTGGAACATTATTTGTAAAGTGAAATAATGCCCATGAGTTGCAGTGAGAAGTGAAGGAGTGCATCCACTACATCTTGAGCTGCTGAGTTTGATGCATTGATTCTAAGAGCCTACATACTGGGGCTGGCACTGTGGCATAATGGGTAAAGCCGCTGCCTGCAGTGACAACATCCCTTATGGGCACCAGTTCGAATCCCGGCTGCTCCACTTCAGATCCAGCTCTCTGCTAAGGCCTGGGAAAGCACTGGAAGATGGCCCAAGTCCTTGGGCCCCTGCACCCATGTGGGAGACCAGGAAGAAGATCCTGGCTCCTGCCTTTGGATCAGTGCAGCTCCAGCCCTTGCAGCCATCTGGGGAGTAAACCAGCAGAAGGAAGGTTCCCTCTGCCTCTGCCTCTCTGTACCTCTGCCTTTCAAATAAAAAAAAATCTTTGGAGAAAAAAAAAAGAGCATCCTGACCTCTGGATGCAGCTATATGGGCTGCCATCCAACCTCTTACAGTTCCTTGTGTGATATCAGCTCCACACCAGAGTTAGCTCCAGCTCTGGACTCTAACTTCTCTCCATTGTAGACTGAGGAGGAAGCAGCGATGGTTGAAGGATTCAAGAAATGAACCAGAGGATGAGGGCGCTTGCTCACTCACTCTCTCTCTCTCAAATATTAAGATGCTTTAATTTAGATTTTTCCTGAAATTTACCTACACGGTGTCTTGGAATCAATTCTATTTCACACACTCAAGCCCTGTGAACCCTCTGTACACTTCCTACGTTCCAACACCAGGGCTGGGCCTTCAGCCACTGCAGTCACTCTGAGCCACCTGCACAGCACTCACTCTCTCCCTCATCTCCTCTTCTCTTTCCCACACGTTCTTTTCTACCATGGTTTGCTTGCCGTCCTTTCTCTAGGTAACAATTTCTACTTTTTTTTTTTGACAGGCAGAGTTAGACAGTGAGAGAGAGAGAGAGACAGAGAGAAAGGTCTTCCTTCCATTGGTTCACCCCCCAGATGGACGCTACAGCCGGCGCGCTGCGCCAATCCAAAGCCAGGAGCCAGGTGCTTCCTCCTGGTCTCTATGCGGGTGCAGGGCCCAAGGACTTGGGCCATCCTCCACTGCCTTCCTGGGCCACAGTCTTCATCATGCATTGCCCCCGAAAAAGCAAACAAGGGCCTTGAGCCAATAATAAATACAGACAGAATTTTCCTAAAATATGAAAAAAAAATCACATATTACATTTGTTGCTCTTGTAGGGGAAAAAAAAAAGAACCTATTCAGGTTCAGGTATTTGACCTTTCAAAAAACACATGGGTTAAGTGTCTGAACTGGATGTCAGAGGCCTGGGTTAGATTCCCAGCTCCCACTCCTAATTCCAGCTCTGGCCAAGACTCACCCTTGGAAACAGTAAATGATGCATCTATCGGGGCCCTGCCAACCATGTGGGGGATCTGGATTGGATTCCCAGCTTCTTCTGGCTTTGGCGCCAGCTCACTTCATAAATAACCCAAATATTTGGGAATGGAACAGCCAACAGGGGAGTGCTTACTCTCTCTCTCTCTCTCTCTCTCTCTCTCTCCTTTTCTTTCACCCTCCCTCCCTCCCTCCCTCCCTCCATCCATCCATCCCACACTCCCTCCTATTCAAATTATCCTACTTTTTAAAGCAGGGGTAGGCTATGAGAAACAGTGACTTGATCAGCACTTGTCATCACTGTTGATGTACAATTTAATACTTTATTCCTTTTAGTATTTTTTTGTTCTACTTAATACTATTGGTTGAGCTATGTAATTAACACACAATTATTCCTAGGTGTTTAAAGTTAACTGAAAAGTGATTCCTGGTAAATATAAGAGTGGGAATAAGAGAGGGAGGGGATGCACAATTTGGGACATGCTCAAGCTGACTTGCCCCAAGTGGTGGAGTTAGAAATGTGTCTGGGGATTCCAATTCAATCCCATCAAGGTTGCATGTACCAATGCCACCTCACTAGTCCAAGTGATCAATTTTAGGTCACAATAGATCATAATGATAGATCTAAGAGTCAAAGGGATCACATAAACAAGACTAGTGTCTTCTAATACTAACTGAGAGAATAAAAAAGGGAGAGAACAATCCAACATGGGAAGTGGAATACACAGCAGACTCATAGAATGGCAGATGTCCTAATCAGCACTCACTCTGGCCTTAGAATCAGCCCTTTAGGCATTCGAATCTGGCTGAAGAGCCCATGAGAGTATTTTAGGCATGGAAAGCCAAGACACTCTGGCCAAAAAAAAAAAAAAAAAAAAAAAAACTAAATGAAAGATCTCTGCGAGTGAGATCCCAGTGGAAAGAACAGGCCATCAAAGAAGGAGGTACCTTTCTCTGAAGGGAGAAGAGAACTTCCACTTTGACTATGGCCTTGTAGAAATAAGATCAAAGTCGGCGAGCTCAGGGGGCTTCCATGGCCTTGGTAACTCATGACTAGAGCCTGGGGAGATTGCTGACGCCTTAAACAAGAGCGTCAATTTGTTAAGTCAACAACAGGAGTCACTGTGCACTTACTCCTCATGTAGGATCTCTGTCCTTAATGCGTAGTTCAATGTGAATTAATGATATAACTAGTGCTCAAACAGTATTTTGCACTTTATGATCTGTGTGGGAGCAAACTGATGAAATCTTTACTTAATATATACTAAATTGATCTTCTGTATATAAAGAGAAGTGAAAATGAATCTTGATGTGAATGGAATGGGAGAGGGAGTGGGAGATGGGAGGGTCGCGGGAGGGAGGGAAGTTGGGGGGGGGAGCCATTGTAATCCATAAACTGTACTTTGGAAATTTATATCTACTAAATAAAAGTGAGAAAATAAATAAATAAAACAGGAGTAGGCATGTACAAGCTACAGACTCCAGCTTCTTGCCAATGGATAACCTGAGAGGCAGCACTGAGGGGTTGCATTTCTGACATGCATGTGGGAGATCTAGGCTGAGGTCTATATCCTGGCCTTGACATGGCCATGGCTGTTGCTAGCAGTTAGGGAGTGAACTAGGAGATGGGATATCTGTCATTCTCGCTGTTGCTCTCACTCTCTGCATGTCAAATACATTTTAAGCTTTTCTAATCTTAGAGTACCGAAATGTTGCATACAGTTTCAGGTATGTCAGAAATCTCAACCCACAAATCCATCCACAAACATCCCAGAGCCTCTGTTCCCAAATTTAGAACATTTACTCAGAGTAACTAACTCATCAGCAACCACTGATACTTAGAGGAAGAAACCCAGGCTGGACAGTGATCAGAGCACGGAGAAGCAGAGAAGACCACATTCCAGGGCCAGGAAGACCAAAGTGGGCCTTAAAGGGAGGATTTGGGGGTAAGAAGAACATAGATTCCATGACCCTCTTAGTATAATCTGAGTCCTGAGCAGTGAAACGTGATTCCCAGGGTCATCTGGAGACCGGCGCTTCCTGATCTACACGTGGTTGCCCTGCTGCAGGCTCTCCTCACACCTGGCTCACCGTAATGAGAGGATCAGCTGAACAAGGGGTTTAAGAAGATGTCGCTAACCCTAACCATGACCTGCAGTAGACAAAGGGCCCAGAATGGAAGCAGAGCTGGGGTCCCACGGAGGAGCCCCTGCTATCTTCCCTTGGGGGCTACAACACTGACAAGGAGAGCAGGGAAGCCCAGCCCATCTGGAGTTGAGTCCACAGGTAGAGAAGGGGCAGGGCAGAGGCAGGGCAGGGAGGCAGAGGAGCCATCAGCATCACTTACCAGCATACAGCTGCGCCTTCCTCCAGGCTGAAAGGAAACACACGCTGGTGAGACCACAGCCACACCACCTGCTCAGCCCTGCCTGCCCTCTGTGCTGAAGGTCAGACTCTGCAGGAGGAGGGAGGCTGCACAGGAGGGGCCTCCTGCAGGTGCAGACAGCAGAGGATTGTGGGAAACTCCCTGACCACAGATCAGGAAACCTGCAGGACAGCTGAGTTGCACCCCTGCCCCACTGCTGGTGACTTTTGGCTGTCAGCTGTCTGCCCTGCACCTCAAAGACCATAAAGACTCCTGTGTCACTGGGTCCTTGGTGCTGTTGGTCAGGAGCAAAATATGGCTGTGTGAAGATATTTTAGTGGAAAAATGGGGCCAGCGTTGTGGCTTAGTGTGTAAAACTGCAACACTGGCATCCCATATGGGCCCGAGTTCAAGTCCTGGCTGATGTACTTCTCCTCAATCTTCTTGCTAAGGTACCTGGAAAGCAGCAAAGGATGGACCAAGTGCTTGGGCCCCTGCAACCATGTGGCAGACCCAGGTGAAGCTCATGGCTTCAGCCTGTGCAAGTTCTGGCCATTGTGGCCATTTGGGGAGTGAATCAGCAGATGGAAGATCTCTCTCTCTTCTCTCTCTTCTCTCTCTCCCTCTCTCTCTCTCTAACTGTGCCTTTCAAATTAAAATAATATAAATATTTTTTAAAACAAAAATTATTCTACATTAACAATTATTGCATGATATTTCCTGGTTGGGTATATTGGGAAAATTAAAGGCAAAGAAGAACCACATGGGGATGAGACTCCTCCTGGATCAATGGAACCAAACAACCTCCGTAAAATATTTCTAGAGGGCCGGCGCCGTGGCTCAATAGGCTAATCCTCCGCCTTGCGGTGCCGGAACACCAGGTTCTAGTCCCAGTTAGGGTGCTGGATTCTGTCACAGTTGCCCCTCTTCCAGGCCAGCTATCTGCTGTGGCCAGGGAGTGCAGTGGAGGATGGCCCAAGTGCTTGGGCCCTGCACCCCATGGGAGACCAGGAGAAGCACCTGGCTCCTGCCATCGGATCAGCGTGGTGCGCCAGCCACAGCGCGTGGCCATTGGAGGGTGAACAATGGCAAAGGAAGACCTTTCTCTCTGTCTCTCTCTCTCTCAACACTGTCCACTCTGCCTGTCAAAAAATATTTCTAGAGAGAATTGTCAGTATGCTGAGAGACTTTCAGCTGGTCCCATCACATCCCCACATCTGGTCACCAACCCAGTCCTCTCCCTTTCACATTTCAACAGCACCTTTGAGAAAAAGAGAGGAAAGACTCCCCCTGGGTGATGTTTTGGGAGGAAGGGGGTAGAAATCGCACCCCCAAGCTCAACGACCCCATTTACTCATCTCTCCCTCTTCTCATGGAATCTCAGTGCATCCGGCTATGGTTTCCTGTGCAGACCAAGAACTGGGGCACTGGAGGCTGAAACACTAGTGGCACTCACATGAGGACAGCCCAGCTTGGAAAAAGACCAAGGATGCAGCACACATGTCTTGGAGCACAGACTGCAAACAGTCACCAGGGTGTGAGAGAGCCCAGGGAGCAGGGTTCTGCCACCACCCCTGCCACTGCTGCACTAATGAGGGGTCCACATGTCTGTGCCTGGACACAGACAAGGAGGGGACAGCTGGGCACTGGTGGGACAGGAGACCACGGGGCATCTGGAGAGTCACTCACCAGCCAGGTAAGCTGTCTTCCTCCAACCTGAAAAGCAGCACACAGGGAACAGGTGAGCTGAGACCCATAGCGTCCTCCACAAAGGGACACGGAAGTTCAGGACAGAGAGCAGAGCTTACCAAGATCCACCTGGAGCTCATCTGAAAGAGAGAAAAAACCTTGAACTTCCATCCCCAAGAAAAGGAGAGACCGTGTGCCTGGAGAACCCACAGGAAAGACCTCATCTGTATCCTAGAGAAGTTCTTACTCCAGACACACCCACAGCTCCAGCCTCCAGCTGTCCTGTCTGGGTCTCCACAGCCACCTGCTTTGGAGAGCAGAACCCACAGACTCATCTCCCAGCATCCTTCCTCTCAGCACCAGCTGCCCCCCTGCCTGGTCCCTGTCCCCCTACCTCTGGCCTTCAGTGCCTCCTCCTCTGCCCGCTGGTCCTCCTCCTTAGCCCGGCACAGCTTCTCCTGTTTCTCCCTCTCCTGGACCTTTGCAGAGTGCTCTCTCCTGGTGAAGCAGCCAGCCCCAAAGAGCAGGAGCCCCAGCACCGTCAGGCTCCCAATAAAAGCTGCCTTCCAGGGAGAAGCCTGCGGGAAGAAGGGCTCTGGGGCCCAGGCAGAGACCCAGTCAGGGGAGCACCCAGGCCCACCCCACACACTCAGAGATGCTGGCACCACATCCCAAGCCCTGCCAGGAATGAGAAGCAGCACCGACCTGGGATGGACACGGCCATCGCCTTCTCCTGGCCCAGGATGGGATTGAGGACAGAGCAGCTCACACTCCCTGCAGAGCTGTCTCTCACCACCAGAGTCGCCTCCACGCTGAACAGCCCTGCTGCGTCCTGGGCATGGGCCGCAGAGAACTTCAGGAACTTCTTCCCGCTGAGGTCTGTCCACTGCACCTGGGGCTTCGGGAACCAGCCCGAGGCCTTGCACACCACGCGGACCCCGTCCTGCTCCTGCCCTTCAATGTGCACTTGAGGGGCAGAGCCCAGGCCTGCAAGAGGGGAGCTGTGGAGACCCTGGAGACCACTTGGCCCAGGGCCTCAGCAGGGTCTGGGTGTGGCACAGCTACAGGGGAGTCACTGTGTTCCATTCTGGAGATTCCATGGGAGGGCGTCGCCTGAAGGAGGGGAAAGAGCCCTGGGACCCATGGGGGCACAGAGTAGGGGGCTTTCTCCTCAACTGTGCAGATGGGAAGACTGAGGCCCAGAGAAACCAGGAGCAGGAACTTGACCCCAGGACTCCATCCTGAACCTCTAATCTCACCTCACTCACTCCTGGGGCACCTGCTATGTTTCCCACTGCCTCTTTGTGTAAATTCTTTCCAATACCACACCAGTCAACAACCCTGTCCTGATTGCTTCCCTCATATCCACACCCATGAGTTAACTCTTCCAGGTCTCCTTACATAGAGTAGAAAAATCAAACTTTCAGAACTTAATACATATTGTTAAAATACCTCCTATACGTTGTCCATCTTTGTATGGAGCCAGCCTTCTACCACACACTTTGTGGTTCCCTCACATTGACTCTCTGAGGTTGGTCATGTGATCCGACTTCCACAATGAGAGAGTGGCTTAGCCTGACTGTAGCAGAGGCTACAAACCCAATACTCCTAAGATTTAGATCTAGAATACAAATCAGGTCACCAACCTGCCACCTGCAGTTCTAGAATGGCTTCTTCATAGTAGCTTCTGGTTTTGAAGAAGCAGACGTACATCCCATTGTCTGAAGCCTGCACCTTCTTGATGCGCAGAGCAGCCTGTCCCTGGGTGAGGAGGTCCCTCACCAGCGAGGTCCGCCCTGCATACTGTGGCATCTGCTCCCTGTTCTGCTCCTGGTGGTTCTGATACACGAAGACCGCTTCTGAGAACTTGGTCCGGAACCACCGCAGCTCCATGTCCTCTGCATTCATGGCTGGGACCAGGTAGCAGGGCAGGATGGCATCACCACCCAACTCTGCCACAATGGGATCTGAGGGGCCAATCACCTGGAAATCGTCTGTGGACACAGAATAGATTGAGAACACTGGAGAGACTCAGGCAGGAGCAGAGACACACACATCCGCTGTGGTCATAGAACAGCTCCTAACACACAGTTGACATTCCGTTTATATTGGGGGAGTAACTAAATGAGCAAATGAGTGCTACGAACACCAAAAAAGAAAGGAGCCAAAAGTGAGGGGAGAGGTATTTTCAAATTATTGACACGAAATAAACCACCCCCCAAATCCTTAGACAATGTCAAATTCTCTAACACCCACATGATGGCTTAGTGACTCATCCTAACTTCTTAATGACAACCAGTGGTTGGGGCAGCACCACCCACCTTTCTAGATTCTGGGCCCTGGCCAACCTAATCCTTGCCTAACTGAGAGGGTTGGGGGATCCTCCCACCCCCGGAAGAAAACTCAGGATGAGTCAGGGATAGACTCACCTGCAGAGCCCCACGTGGGCAACTGGGCGAAGAGAAGCAGGGAGGGGAGACTGCAGAGCAGAGAGGGGTGGCAGCCGTGCTCCATGTTCTCGGAGCTGGGGAGAGAGGTGGGGAGGAGGAGGCCTAGGATAGCAGGCAACAGACAGGAGAGAGGGCCAAGCAGAGCGCCAGCCCCTGTTTGGAGAACCAGTGTCAGGGCCGCCCTGTCAACCCCAATAGAAGCAAAGCCTTCCCTACAGCCTCAGCCCACAACAAGGGGTCCCCACAGGATCTGACAGCACAGACAGCTGGGCCGGGGCTCTACCAGCCCTTCTGGGAAGACTGCTGTGCCAGGCAACACTTAAGGCAGCCTGGGGGGAAACAGCCCCTCCTCTTCCCACCCCAACTGAGGCCCATCTGCCCAGAAAATCAGGTCTCTTCTTTCTCAGCCCTGGGGCCCCATGGAGGAAACCATGCCACTATGCACACAGTGCCCAGGACCACCCCACCAGGACAGGGGACCCTGATTCAGGCCACTCACCCTGAAGGACGACCACCTCCTGCTTCCTGCAGCTCTTCAACCCCCAGTGGTGACCTGGGTGTCCCCTGAGAAGTGTCAGAGACAGACCCCTCCTCACCGAGCCTGTGCTGCCTGTCCCAGGGGCCCAGCACCTGTGGCATCTGTGGCTGTGGCGTTCACCTAAATTTGACCCCATCCCCAGACTCTTAATCCAAGGGCACAGGTCATGGCCCTGTGTTCAGCAGGTGCCCGGGACCTGTTCCTGCTGGTAGGTGAATCACTACTCTCTCCACAGTCAAAGATTTCTGCACTAACAGTTAAGGACCCTGGGGGGAGGCAGCCCCACAGAGGAAATGACCCCCACACCACCCACTGTTTGTGGGCAGGAAGAGGAGGCAGGCTTTCCTCCTGGGAAGAACAGGCTCAGCCCCCCCCCCCCCCCCCGGGGAGGGGGGAGCTCCCTGCAGGCTCAGCCACTCTGGGTCACAGCTGAAGGCAGAGCCCTGGAGTTTCTGGGCCTCAGTTCCCTCATCTGCAAATGTGAGTAACAGCATCTTTCCCCAGGATTGCAGGGAGAGGTTCCTGACTCTGTATCAGCACAGTCACTAATGCAGTCAGAGCAGGGCCTGGCCTAGTGCACATTTGAGAAATAGAAATCAAAGAAATGAACACAGGCTCAGTGCTCGCTAACCTCGTCCTGGTTCCTCCTGGAGTGGGACTTCTCCAGCCGCCCCCCTCCACTGCCCTGAGCCCACCACACTCTTAGGCTCCGCCCTCCTTCCTCCCTGCTCCCTGCTTCCCTCTTCTTCACCCACAGGGGTTTCAAAGCCAGCTCACCTGCTTCCCTTTGCTTCCGGCTGTGACTTCCTCCAATGTCTCTAAATTCAGCAGCTCCAGAGACTTCAGAGGCCCAGAGATCCCAGAAATTGGGAAATCCCCTTCCCAGGTTTGCACCTGCCCTCAAAGCCACAACCCCTGCTTCTGGGTCCATGCTGGGGGCCCAGAAACCCTCATCCAAAGGAGGCAGTGGGCTCCCAGGAGACGGGAGAAGCAGCAGAGCTGGCACAGTGCAGCAGCCTCTGCAGAGGCCCTGGCCCTGGGGCCCACCAGGACCTCCCAGCCAGAAGAGCCAGCCCCTGCGTCTCCTTCCATCATCTACAGTGAAAGCTTGCAGAAGCAGCCTGGGCAGGGAGTGCCCTGCCCTGTGGAACTTGCTCCCTGTTGTCAGCATGAGCCCAGCCCAGGAGACAGCACCACAGCTGCCCTGGGAGTGGCTGCAGCACACCCTGCTTAGAGCTCACAGTGCCTCAGCCCCTCCCCCTCAGCCACCACCTGTCCCTGCCCAGCACCAAGACTTCCCAAGGCCGAGAGAGGTTTGGGAACTTTCAGGAAATCTCAGAAGAAACTGAATTTCAGTCCATGACTATTTAGTGTCAGGATCTGAGCTACACACAGTAGATTCCTGCAGCTCCTGTCACAGCTGGGAGCAGATGCAGGAGGACAGGAGCCCTGAGCCTCCTGACACCAGGAACTTCCTAGGGGAGGGAGGGCCTGGAGCTGCAGGGAGACCCCACTCCCAATCCCCCACCCCTACACCCACACCCACCTAAACATACACACACACAAACACACACACAAAGTAGCATTTTTTGTTTCCACTTTAACAGTTTTCCTTGTGGGGGTGACAGTGCTGGCATCACAACTGGAAATCAATTCGTGTGCTGGCATCTCCTGTTCCGATTCAGCTCCCTGCTATGTACTGGGAAGTCAGTGAGAGATGGCCGAAGTGCTTGGGATCCTGTACCCTCGTGAGAGACCCAGAAGCAGCTCCTGGCTTCTGATTGGCTCAGCTAGGGTTGTTGCATCCGTTTGTGGAGTGAACCAGCAGATGGAAGACTTTCTTTTGTCTCTCCCTCTCTCTGTTTCTAACTCTACCTCACAAATAGTAAATAAAATGAAAGAAAAAAAAAAAAAACAGGAGGCGAGAGGAAGGTAGGCAGGGTTATAAAGAAAGAAGCCCTGATGTATTCGCAGTGGGACTGAGTGGACACATCTGCCCAGAGGGCCTCAGTGCTTTCCCGGGCTCCGTAGTGGCTGGGATCTGAGAGCCAGCGCCAGTCCTGCCCAGATGGGCAGCGACCTGGGAGGAATTCTCTGACCCTTCGCCTCCAGTTCCGTGTGGATCAGGCCCTGCCTGGGCAAGGGTGCAGCAGGCAAATCCTGGCGGAGGGACTGGAGGAAGTGGTGATGGGAAAGACCCCGGTTTTGTCCCCAAGAGAATGCAGGAGAAGCCTCGGGCGGCAGAGGCTGCAAAAGCACCAGCCCTGAGAGGCGAGTCTGAGAGTGCCAGGATGGATGCCTGCCCTCTGCTCTTCTGGGGTAGATACCGGCCCTCTGCTGTCCCTGTGATGGACACCTGCCCTCTGCTGTCCCATGGCCCCCACCACATACTCAGGCCCGCTCACTGAGTTTCAATGTCCGTCCTCCTGCATTGCTGTGAGGTGCTCTGATATCCTTGTGTCGCAGCTGAGACCCGGGGTCCCGAGGTGAGGAACCCACCAGGGTCAACCCTGCCGGCGCCAGCTCCCCCCAGAGTTCCGCCTGCTCCCAGTGGGGCCACCACGTGGGGGGCAGCAGCCCTAGCGGTGTCCAGGGATCTGGGGGCAGGGGGGAGGCCAAGGACCTGGGAGGGCTCTTCCAGAAGTCCCTGGAAATGCGTTTATGGAAAAGCTGCTCACGGACGTCACCGTGCTTTCTACCAAAATAAGCTTCCCTTTTCATTCTCCTTCTCCGTGAGCTTCTCATTATTTAAAGGAGTGCGTGTTCCAAACAGTGCGGAGATCCTGGCTCCAAACCCCTGCTCCAGAACTCTGCACAGCAGCAGGTCACAGAGGAGCAGGGCCAACCCAGAGGCAGCGCCAGCGGCACCGGGTTTCCCAGCCCTCTGCTGCCCCCTTGTGGCCAGCACTGGCAGACAGCAGCACTTCCCAGCAGGAAGGCGCTGACAATGCAGTCCAGAAACATTAGGAAGGGGGACAAGAATCCTGCAACCCAGACACAGAAGGCCACGCGGTGCAGGGCTGCAAATGCACACAGTGAGAGAGCGGCAGGAGGAGCTGCGGTGAGAGAAGTGGAGCGAGGAGCTGGCCCCCTGCTGGCTGTGGAGGAGGTGAGGTCCGGAATGGACAGCAGGGATTGTCCTGGGGGCCAGAAGAGCTCCGCCTTGATCCGGGATGGTCACACAGGTCTCCTGCGAGAAACGTGGTCACGCAGGACTCAGGAGAGCGGCGCACTTCATGCTGTGCTGTGGACCAGGTTCAAAGTCAGGGGCCAATGGGGCTGGAAGCCTAGGTCGCCATGGGCATAGGGCACAGTGCAGCCTGGGCTTAGCTGGTCTCACTCCTGCTTCTCCCGCAGGTGTCCTGGGGCCGGGCACTCTCTCCTGCTCTTGGCCTCCAGCCCCACCTGTGGTATTCAGGCTTCTGCATACTGAACTGACAAGGCCTGTGTGCACATTATGTCACATGATCCACGAAACCACTCATGGGCTGCAGTGTCAGCTCCTGTCTTCATTTCACGGCACACCTGCCTCCCTAGAGCCAGAATATTAGCACCTCTGCCTACACCAGGGCTCCCAGGTGAGCCTGCCCACACTGCTCCCCTGAGAACAGAGAGGGCCAGGGTCTCCCTCTTCTTGGAAACCGTCCCCCCCAACACACCCTGACTGAATCCCTGGCCACACCTGGGCTCCACCAGCCTCTCCCCAAACCCAAACCTTTTCTGTATCCCTGCCACCTCCCCTCTCGCTGCCACATGCCCCCACTGAGCGGTCCTAGGACTCAGCCTCACAAGGAGCTGTTCAGTGAGCATCTATCAAGGCTGCTGTGGGCATCCAGACACAGAAAAGCTTCTTGTCCAGAGGAGACTCAAAATCTCCTTGGCTGATGAGACAGACACATGGGGACAGGGAGAGAACAGGTGTGACCACAGCGAGCCATCTGCCTTTCCCTTGTCACTGTCTCCTTGTTACCAGCCACACTCACAACTGTAAAATAGTTCATCTTCTGTTGTGCCGCAGATGCCTGCCGGCTCCTCCCTTCTGATCCAGCTCCCTGGTCATGCACCTGGGAAAGCAGCAGAAGACGGCCTGAGAGCTTGGGCCCCTGCACCCTCGATGGAGATCAGATGGAGCTTCTGGCTTCTGGCTCAGCCTGACCCAAACCTGTCTGTTACAGCCATTTGGGGAGTGACCCAGCAGATGGAAGATCTCTCTCCAGCTCTTTGTCTCTCTCTGTCTCCTTTTTTTTATATAGATTTTTTATTTATTTGAAAGTCAGAGTTACACTGAGTGAGAAGGAGAGGCGGGGGTGGGGAGAGAGAGAGAGAGCAAGAGAGAGAGAGGTTTTTCCATCTGCTGATTCACTACCCACCGGCCACAATAGCCAGGAAGCAAAACCCAGAAAAAACTCCTGCTCATTAGATTGGTCATCTGTATCAAGAGGGCCAGGCCGAGAGAGAGAGAGAGAGAGAGAGAGAGAGAGGCAGAGTACAGACAAGTTGTCACGCAGCTGGGCCCAGATTGAACAAACCCCAGGAAGCTTCCCTGCAGTGGGAAGGAGGTCCTGCAGGAAGTGTGGCTGGGTTCACAGTCGTCCTCCTGTGACAGAGAGGACAAAGCCTGGTCCTTACGAGGGATGCGCTTCTTTGTCAGTCACTGGGTGCCCGGTGCTGATCAGGGTCTGGGGCAGTGCTCACCACATCTTCCACATTAGACTCCTCTTCCTTACAGAGGAGGGGCTGAGTGAGGCTTGGAAGCTGCTCTGATCAATGTCACACGGTAGGTGAGTGGTGCTGAAGGCAGGACTTGAACCCAGTGTCACACTCCAAGCTGTGGTTTTCCACTCTTCTGTTTGCCTCTCCACCAACAAGCTACCACCATGCCTCTTTTTGCAAACAATTATTTTTTTCTCTGAGGCTGGCTTTGTGATGCAGCAGGTAAACTGTCAGCATGCTATGCCAGTATCCCATATGGATGCCAATTTGAGTCCCATCTGCTCTACATCCAATACATCTCCCTGCTAATGGCCTGGGAAAGCAGTGGAAGATGGCCACGTGCTTAGGCTCTGATAACCATGTGGGAGACGTGGAAGTTGCTCCTGGCTCCTGGTCTCAGGCTGGCTCAGCCCTGGCTGTTGCAGCCATTAGGAAGTGAAACAGAGGATGGACGATACCTCTCTCTGTCTCTCTCTTTCTCATTTCACTCTCACTCTCTCCTCTTGCTCTCTTGTTCTGCCTTACTAATAGAAGCAAATAAAATCACTACTTTCTTTTCAAAGGAAAAAAATATATCTATCACTTTGAAAGAAGCCTGTAATATCATTCTCTCCCCTGAATTCATCCCTCAAAGAATCCCTTTGCAAATCTCAGGTCTGTTTGTGCAGTGGGCAGGGCCTCCCAGCTCCCTCAGTGCTGGCCAAGTGCTGCCCTCACCCGGTCACCCCAGTGTCCTGCACTCTGCAAGTTCCTCCTTCACACCCATTCCCTCAGGTTCTCCCTCTGTCCTTCTCTCCACACAACTCCCCCGTTTCAAATCAGCCTCCTAGTTCTGGATTCATGATCACCCTCCCAACTCCTCCTCTATGTTGTTTAAATGTAAGAAAATATTGTAGACTTGTCATAAGATCATAAATATGACTCTAGGCAAAGATAGAAATCAAAGTATTTATTCCATTACCTAATCAGTGATGAAACTGTCCAATTGTAGAGCTACTTCAGGGAGTGTTTGGAAGAACAAACTATTTATGTCCATCAGTAAGGGCATTTGAAAATAAATACATTGGGGTCATCGTTGTGGTCCAGTGGATAAAGCTTCCTCCTGCAACAATAGCATCCTATAAGAGCTCCAGTTCAAGCCTCAGCTGCTTCACTTCTGATCCAGCTCCCTGGATCAGAACTGGAGGATGGCCCAAGTGCTTGGTCCCAATGAGTACATGGGGGATTCAGAAGAAGCTCCTGGCTCCTGGTTTCACCCTGGCCCAGTCCAGTCATTGGGGCCATTTGAGGAGTGAACAAATGGATGCAAGCACCTTCTCTCTCTCTCTCTCTCTCTCTCTCTCTCTCTCTCTCTCTCTCTCCCTCCCTCCCTTCCTCCCTCCCTCCTTCTCTCTATCTCTGCAACTCTGACTTTGAATAAATAAAATAAATCTTTATAAAAAATGAAAATAAATACACTGAGTAAGAGGGGGAACGTGGCAAACATCTTATGGGGCCACAAAACTATAGGCTTTGGGATACTCAGAAAAGCACCTGCTACCTTTGATCGTTAAACTTCCAAAATGTATTCATTGCAAAATGTACACTGAGATGACTTATAAATCTATCTAAGTGCTATAACAGTGATGGATTTAATCACTGCTTCTGAAGCTATTAAGGCAGCAGGTGCACTTAGCTAAAGAGATCACTCCTGGGTCCCAAGCTGTGTCATAGCGGTCAAGACACCACCTGCAGTGCCAACATCACATATGGGTGCCGGTTCAAGTACAGGTTGCTCCACTTTCAACCCAGTTCTCTGTTGGGTCAGAAAAGCAGTGGAAGATGGCACAAGTCCTTGGAACCCTGCACCCGCTTGAGAGACAAGGAAGAAGCTTCTGGCTCCTGGCTTTGGGTCTGCACAGCTCTGGGCGTTGTGGCCATGTGAGGAATGAACCATCGGATGGAAGACTTCTCTCTCTTTGCCTCTAACTCTATGAAACTCTGCCATTCTCACAAATAAATAAATATTTAAAAAGAAGAGAGACAGATCACTCCTGTTTTGGTAAATAATATCATATCACCTGCATGCCTTCTTTTTGTGTCTCTTTCAAATAAGTGCTTGCATAGATAACCCAAAAGTAATGCAGTGTCATAAAGATACATGAAAAGTATAATGAGGATAACTATGACAGCTAATAAGTAAATATGTTGAGAATACTTAAAATCTAATAAGGACCCTGTAGAGTACGTGTGTATGGTCTCATTCTTGGGGTGAGGCATTTTGATAAATGTGTGAGCACCTCAGATCCCCTTTCCCACACAGTGTGAGCAGCTCAGCGCCCTCCTTGGGCTGCACTGTGGCTTACAGGATTACATCAGGCAGAGACCTCTCATGAGATTTCAAAAGAGCACAGTGCAGACTTTCACAGAGGCCACCTGTGATATTGACAATATGGCAGCATCACCCACATCTCTGTGTCCATGTGCTCCCTTTCCCACCCCCATAAATCCACCAAGATTCAATCACAGGGGCTCTGCCCTAACAACCTGCTCCAATCAAATCACTTCAGAAAATCAACTCTACAGTAATTTGATTAAGTTTCCACCCACTCATTACCGTTAATCTACAACTTATAAGACTGCAGTCCTGACTGAGCTTGGCAACACAAATATTGAAACCATAGCAGCTACTGTCTTCCTTCTAGGTAAAACTGATTACAAGTCCAGAGGATCTATCCCAGACTTCCTTCTTTTTTAAATTTATGATTTAATTTATTTATTTTTGACAGGCAGAGTGGACAGTGAGAGAGAGAGACAGAGAGAAAGGTCTTCCTTTGCTGTTGGTTCACCCTCCAATGGCCGGCGCGGCCGGTGCGCTGCGGCTGGCACACTGCGCTGATCCGATGGCAGGAGCCAGGTGCTTCTCCTGGTCTCCCATGGGGTGCAGGGCCCAAGCACTTGGGCCATCCTCCACTGCACTCCCTGGCCACAGCAGAGAGCTGGCCTGAAAGAGGGGCAACCGGGACAGAATCCGGAGCCCTGACTGGGACTAGAACCCGGTGTGCCGGCGCCGCAAGGCGGAGGATTAGCCTATTGAGCCATGGCGCCGGCCCCGACTTCCTTCTTCCACTTCTCATTTCATGTTTCTCACCCTCGGTAAAAATGAAAGCCAATCAGATATTTTTATTTTTTCTTCATTTTCATTTTATTTGAAATGAAGACAAAGATCTTCCAGACACTGATTCCCTCTCCAAATGCAAACAACAGTTGCTGGATAAGGCTGAAGACGGAGACAGGAACTCAATCCAGGTTCCCACATGGGTGGCAGGAATCCAACTATTTCAGCCATCACTGCTTCCTCCCAGAGTGTGCATTAGCAGGAAGTGAGAATCAGAGGTAGAACCAGGACAGGAACCCAGCCAGGCATTCCAACATGGGACGTGGGGGGGTCTCAAGCAGCTTCAGGACACCTGCTCCACATTCCCTTCCTGGTCAAAGTTTTTATATAGGAAAATGGACGTCTCCTTGCTGGGAGAATCTCAGGCCTCTACAGTCCTGCTTCATTTTGTTTGCTGTGGTTTTCCACTCACTGTGACAACTGGGCTAGAATCATAAAGAGGCAATGCACTGAGTAACTAGAACCGTGCTCATGGTCAAAGCTGTCTGCAGTTGAACTTGTATCAGGAAATTCTCATCTTCGTCTTCATCTTACTCAGGATCCACTGCTACCCTGCTAGCAGCTCTCTTCTTCCCACAGCTGCAGTGTTGACACAGAAGGGAATCTAAGCCCTCCCCTTAGATTCCCTGAATTAACACAGCAGTTTGTTCACTGGAACAGAAATTTACTGAAGTGTGGAAAATTATGTGTGTTTCTCCATCCCAGAAAGAAAGTAAACAAAGTTTATCATTAAATACCTTTCCAATAAAATCCATCAGTCACTCATTTCTATGGAAATGTTCAGATGGCCACCTTCTGTAGTCAAATAGAACAAACCCTCCCAGAACAGAGCTGGGGACCCCTCTCAACTTCTAGGCCCTCCGCTCTGATTCAAGTAGGATAAATAAACTCTCCAATCTTGGGCACAGTAATTCAGACTTCAGTCCAATTCATATCCAAAGATATTTGAAAATCAATAAAAATATTTGAAGATAAAAAAATATAAAAACATTTTACATTCCCATAGTAAAATTCAGCCTATCCTAAACCAGTTCAAACAGCTGTGAACTTGCATCTTCTGCTGTTTGAACACAGGCATGAAGCAGCAGTTCTCATAACCATGATATGAGAAAGCTCTTGGTCCATCCAGGACTTGCCCCAGAGGCTTTGTTCCAGGAGCCTGCAGCCCATCAAGAGTCTCACTGAGGAGTCGGGGCAGTGAGGGCCCCTATGGGGCTCAGGGCAGCAATGGAGACTCAGTCCCTGCGGGAGCTCCATCCACTCCAGAGCCTGAGCTGAGCCCCTCCCCTGGGGGCCTCACAGCCTCCTCCAAAGAAGGAGACTTGCTAAGGGGCACAGGGAGCCCCTCAGACCCCACCTCTGTGGAGCAGATGCTCAGGGTCACGTCTTCCCGAAGAATGAAGCATGGATAGAGGGTTCCAGAGAAAGAAACCGGGGAAAAGGAGAAAATGTGGGAGCCTTCAGTCATGTTGTAGAAGGAGACGTCCCCCTCACCACAGTCCAGGAAAATCCCTACCCTGGGGGGATGCTGCCCAAGATATAGAACCTGAAGAGGCTTAGTCCAGGCAAAGTTTCTATTGTGAAACCAACCTACAAGCCAAATATCCTCATCTGGGGACTCTATATCTGCCTCTCCTTGTAACATGCTCCCTACAGACCCATAGAGCCCAGTCACCAAACTTTCCACTCCTGATCTCCATCTCCCAATAATATCTTCCTGACGTGATGTCCTCAAGGCCAAACACACTGCAGGTGTCATCCCAGCCCACACCAGTGTGCATGCATGCCACACTCTTCTTTTCAGGAGGGATAGCAAGTTTTGCAATGGCAGAGTCTGGATCCAGAGTGACAAACCCTGTAGAGAGAGTTCGCAATACTGTATGGCCACTTCTAGACCCACAACAAGGATGCACAACTACCCCCAGACCTACCTAGCTACATGGGGGAGTGGCAAGGTCCCTAAGATAGGTCCCTGGGATGAAAGCCCATGGCCTCCAAGCACAAGGAGGAACCAGTATACCTCTCTGAGATCAGACGTGCCACAGAGACCGTGACAACCAGTCTGTCTTTGTTCCTGTCACTTTAGCCCCCACCCCACCACCATTGATGGTGCCAGCATCTGTACCAGCACAGAGAACTGAAGGAGAGGGAAGAGCCATGTGGTCACGGGGAGGAGCACCCAGAAAGAACACGAAGTCACTCATGGGCCTGGGACCGTTCCTTCTGCCAGTCTACAAGAGATCACAAATTACATATCAGGGTCTGCACAGACTGCACAAGTCAGCCCGGCACCTGCTCTTCTGAAACAGTGATCCAGCAATGAATGGGGAAATGCATTTGTGTACATTCAGCTGGTATACTGTGTCTTACACACACACAGACACATACACACACATACACACTCATATAAACACACACACACACTCACTCCATGTTGTACTCTTTCCACAAAGGCTAAGATATAAACTTAACCCAGAGATTGAGATGCTGGACATGGATGGAACAGGAAAATCACTGCCCAGATTTAACTCTCAAATCACACTTTCTCAAGTTCCTAGCAATGATACCTTTATGAAAGCTAGGTTTTCCAGAGAATAAATTCCAGAGAATAGATTTCTTTATTTCCAGTATTTCCATTTTTTTTGTGAAGCATTGATTGAGCTAATTTGTATGTTGCCTCCTAGCTGCAGGTGGAGAGTTGGGGCCACAACTGGTTGATATGAACTTAGAGGATGATATTCAGATATCCATATTCTAATACCTAGATCCTGCGACTCTGTCACCTATAGAGAAGCGAGCTTTGCAGATGGGATAAAGATTAAGGACCTTAAGTTAAGATAGTTCACTGAATTATCCTGGTGAGCCCAATCTAATCATGTGAATGCTCAAAGAAACCTGCTAACCTGTTTGTGACCACAGAAAATAAAAGAGTGAGGGACTAGAGTTGGAATGATGCATACATTGCTGACTTTGAAGATAGAGGAATGGGGCCATGAGCCAAGGCATGCAACTGGGCTCAGATGCTGGAAAAAGAATGAGCCACCAGAGAGGAAGGCAATCCTGCGTTGATTTTAGCCCAATGAGAGCTGTTTCAGACGTGTGACCACAGAGCTAAAAGATAATCAGTGTGTGTGTGTGGGAAGCCACCAAGGCCAAGGTCATTTTCGTGGCAACAAGCAAATACTTCCTCCAATCACATGTGCTTGGTTGCTACACCCAGCGTGGGGCAGGGGAATGGATAGGAGGAGGTGTCTGGAGAGAGCACAAGGATCCTTGTAACCTGCACAGGGGAAAATCATGACCTAGGAATTTCCACGTGGTGTGGTGTGAGATGGAGGGACTCAGAGGTGCCCAGAGAGCCAGTGGGCAAGGGAGGGTCTGGGATGGAGGAAAAGTCTATATGGTGCATGAATTTTCCCTTCAAAACAGAGAACCCAGAACATGAACTTGACTTTCATGGGACACAGTAACCAACAGCTCCTCTGAAGGACCAGACAGGACCTGCCCCTGCCCTTCTGCTGTCAACACCACAGCCCCCTCAGTGTAATCAGCTGGGAGGACAAGGAGAGAGCACAGGAAGCCTCTCCCCAGCCTCCCCAAGGCCTCTGCATCTCCTCTACCTCCATGCTCACCCCTGGGGAGGAGAGAGGCAGGTGCTGACTGAAGCAAAGGCTGCATCCACAGAGTCTGAGCGATCATCAGGGAGAGAGCTTTACCTGCCCGGCACAGAGAAGGCAGGGTGGGAACAGTGAACAGGGACACGAGGGTAGAAGTCTGACAGTGATAAGTAACAGGGCATTTCTCCTGCACATGTGGTGATAAGCTGGTGACCACCACCCACACCCACATGGGATTCATTCAGATAAACTAGCATTTCCATCTGTGTTGATGTGCTTGATAGGAAACAAAACCACATCAAATGGTGGGGCTGATCCATGTCCCCTCTGGAAGAGAATGAGGTTTAATTGACTTGTTTTTCATCAAGACTTAGTTGTCAAACTGTAAAGTTTGGGTCATAACTGTTCTGTGGGACAAAAAGGAAGAGCAGGAGGAGAACAAAGGGAAGAAGGAAAAGGAAGAGGAAACAGAACCAGGATTAGTTTTTGAGAGGATGACACTTCAGGTTCTATTTAATATATATCAGTGTACAATTCACTTAATTTTCACAAGAAATCTGTAAGTTAGGAATTGTTTATATTCATAAATGGAGATCAGATCAGCTGTGATCTTGCCATGAGAAAATGTAGGTTAATAGTGATGATGTTGTTTGTTCTTACAAAACAAATAAGTGGGTCCGGCACTGTGGCATTGTGGGTAAAGCCCTCACCTGAGGAACCAGCATCCCTTATTTGCCCTGCCTTGAGTCCCAGCTGCTCCAAATCCAATCCAGCTCCCTGCTAAAGCACTTGGGAAAGCAGTGGAAGATGACCTGGTCCTTCAGCCCCTGCACCCATGTGAGAGACCAAGAGTAACCTCCTGGCTCCTGGCTTCTTACTGGCCCAGCTCCAGCCATTGAGGCCATTTGGAGAATGAACCGGAGAAATGAAGATCTCTCTCCCTCTCGCTCTCCCTCTCTCACTCTCTCTTTCCCTTTCTCTCTCTCTTCCTCTCTCTCCTTCTCTGTAACTCTGACTTTCAAATAATTAAATAAATGCTTAAAAATGGAGACAAGACTCTATTAAGTATATTAAAACACATGAGATATAATTTCAGCAGAGAAAGGTTATGGTAAGAGAAGACTACATGATCTCATCTTTTATACAGAAGTCTCCTGGAGATGCAGATTCTATAAGGTGGCTCCCTGTGCACCTGCTGCCCAGGCCTCCTTCTCCTTAGAGGGGCCACGACTCTGTTTCTCACAGTCCAGGTCCCTGACCATGAGCAGAAGCATCCAGAACAGGGGGAGGGCACATTACACAGGGCCAGAGAGCACAGCTCCTCACGTCACCACAGTGACCCCCCACTGCCTCAGCATCTCCCTTACCACGTTCCTTCCCTCACTGCTCCTGGAAGATTGAAATTTTTTTTTATGAGAGGCAACTTCACTAGATGATTATTTCAAAATTGCTAGTTTTAATATTTATTTTATTTATTTGAAAGGTAGAGTGATCACAGAAAGAGGATAGGAAGACAGGGAGAGAGAGAGAGAGAGAGAGAGAGAGAGAGAGAGAGAGAGAGAGAATATCAATCTTCTATCTGCTGGCTCACTGCCCAATGGCCAGAGGTTGATCAGGCTGAAGCCAGGAGCCAGTAGCTACTTCCAGGTGCCCCAAGGGTACAGGGGCCCAAGCACTTGGGCCATCTTCTACTGCTCTCCCAGGTACATTGGCAGGCAGCTGGAGTGGAAATGAAGCAGAGGAGACTCCAACCAGTGCCCACATAGGATGAGAATGCTGCAAGCATTATTTTTTTAATAAAGAAAAAAAAACTGCAGCAAGTTTATTTAAAGTGATTTCACTGACCAGTACCTTCTCACAACATGCCCCTAGAAGATCCTTTTTTTTTCCTCACCTCTTCCCTTTGTATGACTCACAGGAGTCATCTTCAAAGCTCCAAAATTGGGACCTGAATTTTTTCAGCCTTTCCCTGATTTATCCACCTCTACTCAATATTCAACCAGCTGAAAATTTTTTTTCTTTCCCTTCTTTTTTTTTTTTTAAACTTTTATTTAATGAACATAGATTTCCAAAGTACAGCTTTTGGATTACAATGGCTTCCCCCCCATAACGTCCCTCCCACCCGCACCCTCCCCTTTCCCACTCCCTCTCCCCTTCCATTCACATCAAGATTCATTTTCATTTCTTTTTATATACAGAAGATCAATTTAGCATACATTAAGTAAGGATTTCAACAGTTTGCTCCCACACAGAAACATAAAGTGAAAAATACTGTTTGAGTATTAGTTATAGCATTAGATCTCAATGTACAGCACATTAAGGACAAAGATCCTACATGAGGAGTAAGTGCACAGTGACTCCTGTTGTTGACTTAACAAATTGACACTCTTGTTTATGGCATCAGTAATCACCCTAGGCTCTTGTCATGAGTTGCCAAGGCTATGGAAGCCCCCTGAGTTCACTGACTCTGATAATTTTTAGACAAGGCCATGGTCAAAGTGGAAGTTCTTTCCTCCCTGAGAGAAAGTTACCTCCTTCTTTGATGACCCGTTCTTTCCACTGGGATCTCACTCGCGGAGATCTTTCATTTAGGTGTGTGTTGTTTTTTTTTTTTTTTTTTTTTTTTTTTTTTTTTTTTGCCAGAGTGTCTTGGCTTTCCATGCCTGAAATACTCTCATGGGCTTTTCAGCCGGATCTGCATGCCTTAAGGGCTGATTCTGAGGCCAGAGTGCTGTTTAGGACATCTGCCATTCTATGGGTCTAACCAGCTGAAATTTTAATTTTTCTCTATGTAATCATTCACACTCCAACAGGCCCGGCAGCTCTGAGATGGTCTTTTCAGATTTGAGATGTAATTTCTTCTGCTTTAAATTTTCTTCTGTTGTCTTTCCCAAGTGTCTCTAGTTGCTCATAGAAATTTTCAGCTGTCTCATTTCTACAATTTTCTTTTTTTAATTAATTAATTATTTTTTTATTTGACAGGTGGAGTTAGACCGTGAGAGAGACAGAGAGAAAGGTCTTCCTTTTGCCATTGGTTCACCCTCCAAATGGCTGCTACGGCTGGCACTGCACCAATCCGAAGCTAAGATCCAGGTACTTCCTCCTGGTCTCCCATGCGGGTTCAGGGACCCAAACACTTGGGCCATCCTCCACTGCCTTCCCGGGCCACAGCAGAGAGCTGGACTGGAAATGGAGCAACCGGGACTAGAACACGGTGCCTATATGGGACGCCGGCGCCGCAGGCAGAGGATTAACCAAGTGAGCCATGGCGCTGACCCCTTAATTCTACAATTTTCTTAAAAACACTCCTCTTGGCATCTGTTTTATACAACTCCCTGACACATAAATCATCCTTAGCCTCAGTGCTTCCCTTAACATCATCTTATAAAAATATCATATCAATCTCATTCACACCCTCTGTATCATATTTCTGTAACCCCTTTAACAAATTCACTGATGACAGATGGGCAAATCTTGTGGCCACATCACTGGGTCCCCTGCTTTGTGGTGACGTCACTGTCTGCTCCTCTGTAATGAACCACTGCAGACTCCATGTGACCTTGTGCAGCAGCTTTAAGCTCAGCAGTTGATCCACCATCATCACACTCACTCACATGGATTACTCCAACCTCTGCAGATTTCTCAGCATTTCCACATCACCCTTAAGGGCAGCCACACGACCTGGAAATGCTAAGGTTTCCTGACCTTCCACATCATTTCCTTCATACTCAGTCCCCTGGATAAACTGTAAATGTTCTGCTTAAAGAACTTCAGAGCCAGGTTGCTACATTTTCTCCATTATCGTTGAAGGCTTGCAAAGCTTGTGTTCCTCTGCTCATTCTACTGAGTAGGAATTTGAAACAGTGAAGGTGGCCTTCATGGCTGCTAATGAACTGGAAGGTTTCCATTGTGGCCCCCAGAGTCTATGCTACATCCCCACTTAACAAGAAGCTGTAAGCAGCTAAATCCCCTATGAGAAGTGGCCTCATGTACAAGTCTCTGTTCTCTCATTAGTCATCCTGGGATCCTGGTCACCTTTGCCTAGGAGCTTGAGAACCTTCCCAAAGTTTGGACAGACACAAAGAACCCAATGCCTGTGAAATCCTTGGCACTACCAAACCTGGAGAAGAGGACAGTAGGGAAGGAGAACTGTCTGATTTATTTAGAACAACTAAATTACTTTCTCAGTCATATAAAAGATTTTAAATGTTGGAAAGATAGCCAGCCTACCAAGTGCTATTCCATCTATAACAATATGTATTAATACTAATGAACAGGAGTCCCTCACCACTCCACTTTGGAACATTATTTGTGAAGTTAAAGAGTATCCATGAGTCGCAGTGGGATGCAAAGCACTGCATCCATGGTCATCTTGAGCTGCCGGGTTTGTTCCATTGATCATAAGAGCTTATGTGTAAGCAACCTGACCTCTGGCTGCAGCTGTGTGGGCTGCAGTCCAACCCCTAACAGTTTCTTGTGTGATATCAGCTCCACGCCAGAGTTAGCTCCAGCTCTGGACTCTAACTTCCTTCCATTGTAGACTGAGGAGGCAGCAACAAAGGTTGAAGGATTCAAGGAATGAACCATGGGATGAAAACACTTGCTCATTCACTCTCTCTCTCACACAAATTTTAATATGCTTTAATTTAGATTTTTCCTGAAATTTATATACATGGTGTTTGGGAATCAATTCTATTTCACACACCCAAGCCCTGTAAACCCTCCGCACACTTCCTACATTCCAACACCAGGGCTGGGCCTTCAGCCACTGCAGTCACTTTGAGCCACCTGCACAGCACTCACTCTCTCCCTCATCTCTTCTCTTCCCCATATGCTCTTTTCCCACGGTTTGCTTGTCATTCTTTCTCTAGGTAACAATTTCTACTTTTCTGTTTCTCCTTTTCTAGCCTTCATATATCACCCCTAAAAAAATTAAGGTCTTGAGCTGTTAACGAATATAGCATTTATTTGAGGTGTGAGAAAATCGTAGTGAACAATCACATATAACATTTTTTTGTTCATGTAAACACACACACACACACACACACACACACACACACCCCTTCTCAGGGGCAGCAGTTTGGTCTTCCAGCAAAGACAGGGGCTAAGATGTCTGCATTTGATGTCAGAGTGCCTGGGTTCGATTCCAGCTCCAGCTCCTAATTCCAGCTTCTAGCCAAGGCACATCCTTGGAGCAGTAAATGATACATCAAGTTGGGTTTCTGTCAATCATATGGGAGCTCTAGATTGGGTTCCCAGCTCCTGACTTTGGCTCTAGCACAGTTCAAAAGGTCCCTGGCCATTGTGGATATTTGGGGAATGGAACAGCCAATGAGAGTTTCTCTCTCTCTCTCTCTCTCTCTCTCTCTCTCTCTCTCTCTTTCTCCACTCCATCCCTTCCTCCCTCCCTCACTCTTACTCAAAAAAAAATTTTTTTTTTAAAAAACATGGCAGGTATTTGGCTTAGCAGTTAAACCACCCACCACTCACACTGAAGAATTTGGATCAATCCCCAGTTCAGGCTACAGACTCCAGCTTCTGACCAGTGGAGACCATCAGAGGCAGCACTGAGGGCTGAATTGCTGACATGCATGTGGGAACCTGGACTGAGGTCCCAGCTCCTGGTTTTGCTCTATCCTAGCCATGGTTGTTATAAGCAGCTAGGGAGCAAAATAGGAGACAGACAGAATATCTCTCACTCTCACTCTTGCTCTTACTCTCTGCATGTTAAATACATTTTGTAAAAGAGTTATTTTTTTATTTGAAAGACATAGTTACAGAGAGAGGGAGAGAAACACACACACACACACATGCACACACACACAGCAGGTATGGGGGATCTTCCATAAACTGGCTCATTCCCAAAATGACCACAATGGCCAGATATGGGCTGATCAAATGCCACGTGCCATGAACTCCATCTGGTCTCCCACACTGGTGAAGGGGCCCAACCACTTGGGCCATCTTCTGCTTTCCCAGGTGTATCAGCCAGGAGTTGGATCAGAAATGGACTAGTTGTGACTCAAAGCTGTGCCCATGTGGAACTTTGGCACTGCAGGTGGTGGCTTAACCTGCTGCACCACAGCACCTGCCCACATCAAATACATTTTAAGCTTTTCTAATCTTACTGAGAGTACACAAATGTTGCATACAATTTCATATATACCAGAGACCCAAACCCAGGAATCTCTCCACAAAAATCCCAGAGGCTTTGTTTCCAAATCTAGATTTACTCAGAGTAATTACTTGCAACCACTGATACTTAGAGGAAGAAACCCAGCATGGACAGTAGTCAGAGCATGAAGAAGCAGAGAAGACCGTATTCCAGGGGTCCAGGAAGACCAAACTGGGCCGTATATGGAGGGATTTGGGAGTAAGAAGATTCCCAATCCCACCACCCTCTTAAGTAAACTCTGGGTCCTGAGCAGCATGACTTCCAGAGCATCCTGGAGAGCGGCACTTCCTGATCTGCAGTCGGTGCCCTGCTCCAGGCTCTCCTCACACCTGAACTCTCGGTGGTCACCCCACCAATGACAAGGATCAGTTGAACAGGGGTTTTAAGAAGGTGTCGCTAACCCTAACCATGACCTGCAGTAGACAAAGGGCCCAGAATGCCAGCAGAGCTGTGGTCCCACAGAGGAGCCCCTGCAGTTTTCCTTGGAGGCTATAGCAGTGTCCAGGAGAACAGGATGCCCAACCCAACTGGAGTTGAGTCCACAGGTAGAGAAGGGGCAGGACAGAGGCAGGGCAGGGAGGCAGAGGAGCCATCAGGTCACTTACCAGCATACAGCTGTGCCTTCCTCCAGGCTGAAAGGAAACACACCCTGGTGAGACCACAGCCACACCACCTGCTCAGCCCTCGCCTGCCCTCTGTGCTGAAGGTTAGACTCTGCAGGAGGAGAGAGGCTGCACAGGAGGGGCCTCCTGCAAGTGCAGACAGCAGAGGATTGTGGGAAACTCCCTGACCACAGATCAGGAAGCCTGCAGGACAGCTGAGTTGCACCCCTGCCCCACTGCTGGGTGACTTTTGCTGTCAGCACTCTACCCTGTGCCTCAAACCCATAAGGACCCCTGTGTCAATGTCCACTCAGTGCTGTTGGTCAGGACCAAAAACTAACTGTGTGAAAATAATGAAAACAGAGCAATTTATGGGCCCGGCGCTGTGGCTCACTAGGTTAATCATCCGTCTGAGGTACCGGCATCCCATATGGGCACCAAGTACTAACTAGTCCTGGTTGCTCCTCTTCCAGTACAGCTCTCTGCTGTGGCCCAGGAGGGCAGTGGAGGATGGCCCAAGTGCTTGGGCCCCTGCACCCACATGGGAGACCAGGAGGAGGCACCTGGTTCCTGGCTCGGATTGGCAAATTGCTGGCCGTGGCGGCCATTTGGGGAGTAAACCAATGGAAGGAAGACCTTTCTCTCTCTCTCTCTCTCTCTCTCTCTCTCACTGTCTGTAACTCTACCTGTCAAAAAAATAAATAAATTTTTTAAAAAGAGCAATTTACTCCATATTGATAGCAATTAACTAATGTATAGCATTTCATGTCAGGGATATTAGGAAATTTAAGGAGAAAGAAGAAATAACATAGATATAAGGCCAACTCCAGAATCTAAGGGGCCAAACATTCCCTGAGAAAATGTTTTCTAAAAAAGATATATGTAATTATTTGAAAGGCAGAATTACTGAGGGGGGGGGCAAGAAAGAGAGAATCCTCCATCCACTGGTTCAATCCTCAAATGGCCCCAACAGCCAGGGCTGGACCAGGGCAAAACAAAAACCAGGAGCTTCTTTCTGGTTTTTCATGTGGGTGCAGGAGCCCAAGTACTTAGGCCGTCTTTCACTGCTTTCCTAGGAGCATCAGAAGGGAGCTGGAAGAAGTGGATCAGCTGGGACAAAAAACCGACACTCACATGGGATGCCTGAATTGCAGGCAGATATTTAGCAGGCTATACAACAACAACTCTCTAGAATAAAATACTCTAGAGAAAAGCATCCCTACTTTGAGAAGCACTCAGCTCATCCCATCGTATCTCCACACCTGGTCAGCAGCCCTGTCCTCTGCCATTCATTTTTTCAACAGCAACTTTGAGGAGCAGGACAGGACGACTTCCCCTGGGTGGTGTTTAGGAGGGAGGGAGGGGCAGAAATCACACTCCCAAGCTCAGTGACCCCATCTGTTCCTCTCCCTCCTGTCTTGAACTCTCACAGCTTCTGGCATATGCCTTCTGGTGTGGTCCAAGAGCTAGAGCATTGGAGGATAAACACTAACAATTCTCATATAGGGCACAGGCCTGGACTGGAAAGAGACACAGGACGCAGGCAGACTCCATGCCCATCATTGCACACACGTCTTAGAGCACAGACTGCAACCAGTCACCCAGATGTGAGAGAGCCCAGGGAGCAGGGTTCTGCCACCACCACTACCACTACTGCACCCACCGAAGGGTCCACATGTCTGTGCCTGGACAGAGACAAGGAGGGGACAGCTGGGCATAGGTGGGACATAGACCACGGGACATCTGGAGAGTCACTCACCAGCCAGGTAAGCTGTCTTCCTCCGACCTGAAAAGCAGCACACAGGGAACAGGTGAGCTGAGACCCAGAGCGTCCTCCACAAAGGGACAGGGGGAGTTCAGGAGGGGAGCAGAGCTTACCGAGTTCTGCCTGGAGCTCATCTGAAAGAGAGAGAAAAAACCTTGAACTTCCATCTCCAAGAAAAGGAGAGACCGTGAGCCTGGAGAACCCACAGGAAAGTCCTCATCTGTATCCTAGAGAAGTTCCTACTCCAGACCCACACACAGCTCCAGCCTCCAGCTGTCCTGTCTGGGTCTCCACAGCCACCTGCCCTGGAGAGCAGAACCCACAGACTCATCTCCCAGCATCCTTCCTCTCAGCACCAGCTGCCCCCCACCCTGACCCCTGTTCCCCTACCTCTGGCCTTCAGTGCCTCCTCCTCTGCCCGCTGGTCCTCCTCCTTAGCCCGGCGCAGCTTCTCCTGTTTCTGCCTCTCCTGCAGCTTTGCAGAGTGCTCTCTCCTGGTGAAGTAGCCAGCCCCAAAGAGCAGGAGCCCCAGCACCGTCAGGATCCCAGCAAAAGCTGCCTTCCAGGGAGAGGCCTGCGGGAAGAAGGGCTCTTGGGCCCAGGCAGAGACCCAGTCAGGGGAGCACCCAGGCCCACCCCGCACACTCAGGGATGCCAGTACCACCTCCCAACCCTGCCAGGAATGAGAAGCAGCACCGACCTGGGATGGACACGGCCATCGCCTTCTCCTGGCCCAGGATGGGATTGAGGACAGAGCAGCTCACACTCCCTGCAGAGCTGTCTCTCACCACCAGAGCCGCCTCCACGCTGAACAGCCCTGCTGCGTCCTGGGCATGGGCCTCAGAGAACTCCAGGAACTTCTTCCCGCTGAGGTCTGTCCACTGCACCTGGGGCTTCGGGAACCAGCCTGAGGCCTTGCACACCACGCGGACCCCGTCCTTCTCCGGCCCTTCAATATGCACTTGAGGGGCAGAGCCCAGGCCTGCAAGAGGGGAGCTGTGGAGACCTTGGATTCCACTTGGCCCAGGGCCTCAGCAGGGTCTGGGTGTGGCACAGCTACAGGGGAGTCACTGTGTTCCATTCTGGAGATTCCATGGGAGGGCCTGGGCTGAAGGAGGGCAAAGAGCCCTGGGACCCATGGGGGCACAGAGTAGGGGGCTTTCTCCTCAACTGTGCAGCTGGGAAGACTGAGGCCCAGAGAAACCAGGAGCAGGAACTTGACCCCAGGACTCCATCCTGAACCTCTAATCTCTTCACCTCACTCCCTCCTGGGGCACCTTCTATGATTCCTACTGCCTCTCTCTGTAAATCACTTCCAATACTGCACCAGTCAACAACCCTGTCCCTACTCCTCCCCTCATATCCACTCCCTGATTTATCTCTGCCAGGTTTCCTTACATACACTAGAAAATCAGACTCTCAGAACTTAATACATATTATTAAAATAACTCCTATACTTTTTCCATCTTTATGGATAGCCAGCCCTCTACCACACTTGGTGGTTCCCTCACATTGGCACTCTGAGGTTGGTCGTGTGCCCTGACTTCCACACTGAGAGTGGCTTAGCCTGACTGAAGCAGAGGCTTGGAAAGCACTTGTGCCATTGGTGCTCTTGTGGGCGTTTGGAGGGTGAACCAGCAGATGGAAGGTCTCTGTCTCTATCACTCTCTGTTGCTCTTTCAAATAAATAAAAATAAATAAATAAAACTTTTTAAAATGGAATTAATTTTACATCTGATTGACTAAAAAAAAAAAAAAAAGAAAAGAAAGAAACAATACATGAGATTTCTCCGTCTTCTCAGTCCCTTAATGGATGGCCTGTGATGTGTCTCATGTTCTGGTTTGGTGCTTATTCAGCAATGAAACAGTTGTGTTTCCCTACTGCCTTTGAAAAGAGGAATTCTGGGAGAAGACTTTGGTTTTGATTTTACTTCCACAACCACACCAAAGATGTGTGAGTAAACCCTACAGACACAGTAGGGCTCCATGTACCAGATTCATATTGAGAATATCAATGAGTGACTGAGCTGTTTTTCTTCACATATGAAATGAGATGTTTAATTACATGAGTTTCCTTCCAAACCCAATACTCCCAAGGTGCAGACCCAGAATACAGATCAGGTCACCCACCTGCCACCTGCAGTTCTAAAGTGGCCTCTTCATAGTAGTCTCCCTTCTGGAAGAGGCAGGTATACCTGTCTGAACCCTGAATCTTCTGGATGTGCACGGCAACCTGCCCCTGGGTGAGGAGGTCCCTCATCAGTGACGTCTGACCTGCCTACTGGGGCATCTGCTCCTTATGCTGCTTCTGGCGGTTCTGATACACGAACACCACCTCTGAGAACTTGGTTCGGAACCACCGCAGCTCCATGTCCTCTACATTCATGGCTGGGACCAGGGAGTAGGGCAGGATGGCATCACCACCCACCTCTGCCACAATGGGATCTGAGGGGCCGATCACCTGGAACTTGTCTGTGGACACAGAATAGACTGAGAACACTGGAGAGACTCAGGCAGGGGGCAGAGACACACACATCTGTTGTGGTCATGGAACAGCTCCTAACACACAGTCGACACTCCGTTTATATAGGGGGAGGATCTAAATGAATAAATGAGTGCTACGAACACCAAAAATGGAGGGAGCCAGAAGTGAGGGGAGAGGTATTTTTCAAATCATTGACACTTGACATTAAAGCAGGCCCCAAATCCTTAGACAATTGTGCTCAAGTTCTCTAACACCCACTGATGGCTGAGTGACTCATCCTAACTTCTTAATGACAACCAGTGCTTGGGGCAGCACCACCATATCCTGGGCCTCATTATGTCCTGTCCGAGAAGGCTGGGGGCTCTTCCCACCCCTGAAAAAGACACAGGAGGAGTCAGGGACATATTCACCTGCAGAGCCCCACGTGGGCAGCTGGGCGGGGAGACGCAGCGAGGGGAGACTGAGGAGCAGAGAGGGGCGGCAGCCGTGCTCCATATCCTTGGATCTGGGGAGAGAGATGGGGAGGAGGAGGCAACCAGGGCCAGCAGGCAGCAGGCAGGAGACAGGGCTACAGCAGAGCGCCAGACCCTCTTTGGGAACCAGTGCCAGGGCCACCCTGTCAGCACCAACAGAAGCAAAGCCTTCCCTACAAGCTCAGCACACAAAAAGGGATCCCCACAGGATCTGACAGCACAGACACTGGGCCTTGGCTCTGCCCAGCCTATCTAGAAAGACTGCTGCTGTGCCAGAGAACTCTTAGGGCAGCCTGGCGGGAAACAGCCCCTCCTCTTCCCACCCCAACTGAGTTCCTTCGCCTGGAAAATCAGGCTCTTCTTTCTCAGCCCCAGGGGACCCATGGAGGAAACCATGCCACTATGCACACAGTGCCCAGGACCCACCCCACCAGGTCAGAGACCCTGATTCAGGTCACTCACCCTGAAGGACGCACCACCTCCTGCTTGCCTGCAGCTCTTCAACCCCCAGTGGTGACCTGGGTGTCCCCTGAGAAGCGTCAGAGACAGACCCCTCCTCACCGAGCCCGTGCTGCCCGTCCCAGGGGCCCAGCACTTGTGGCATCTGTGGCTGTGACACCTAAATTAGACCCCACCCCCAGCCTCTTACTCCACAGGCCCATGTCCTGGCCCAATGTTCAGCAGGTGCCCGGGGCCAGTTCCTGCTGGCAGGTGAATCCTTACTCCCTCCACATTCAAAGATTTCTGCACTAACAGTTAAGGACCCTGGGAGGAGGCAGCGCCAAGAGAAAGTGATCCACAAGTCACCCACTCTTTGTGCACTGGAAGAAGAGACAGCCTCTGGTCCTGGGAAGAACAGGTACAAAGCCCTCTGGGGTACTCCCTGTAGGCTCAGCCACCCTTGGTCACAGCTAAAGGCAGAGCCCTGGAGTTTCTGGGCTTCAGTTCCCTCATCTGCAAATGTGAGTAACAGCATCTTCCCCCAAGATTGCAGGGAGAGGTTCCTGACTCTGTGTCAGCACAGTCACTAATGCAGTCAGAGCAGGGCCTGGCCTAGTGCACATTTGAGAAATAGAAATCAAAGAAATGAACACAGGCTCAGTGCTCACTAACCTCGTCCTGGTTCTTCCTGCAGTGAGACTTCCCTAGCTGCCCCCCTCCACTGCCCTGAGCCCCACCACACTCTCAGCTCCTCCCTCCATACCTGCTCCCTGCTTCCCTCTTCCTCACCCACAGGTGTTTCACAGCCAGCTCACCTGCTCCTCTGTGCTTCCAGCTGTGATTTCTTCCAATGTCTCTCAATTCAGCAGCTCCAGAGACTTCAGAACCACAGCAACTGGTAAATCCACCCCCTTGGCTTGCACCTGCCCTGAGCTGTCCTCAAAGCCATTACCCCTGCTTCAATGTCCACTGCTGAAGCCCAGGAATCCTCATCCTAATGAGGCAGTGGCTCCCAGGAGACCAGAGGAGCAGCAGAGCTGGCACAGGTGCAGCAGCCTCTGCAGAGGCCCAGCCCTGGGGCCACTCCAGCACCACAGCTGCCCTGGGAGTGGCTGCAGCACAACCTGCTTAGAGCTCACAGTGCCCTCAGCCCCTCCCCCTCAGCCACCACCTGCCCCTGCCCAGCACCTAGAGTTCCCCAGGCTGAGAGATGTTTGGGAACTTCTCTGAAAAGACAGAAGACACTAAATTTCAGTCCATGACTATTGAGTGTCAGGATCTGAGCTACACACAGTAGACTCCTGCAGCTCCTGTCACAGCTGGGAGCAGGTGCAGTAGGACAGGAGCCCTGCACCTCCTGACTGCAGGAACTTCCTAGAGGAGGGAGGGCGGAGCTGCTTCCCATCCCCCACCCCTACACACACACACACACACACACACACACACACACCAGTGGTGTATTTTGTTTCACCTTTAAAAGTTTTCCTTGTGATCTGTAACCAGCAGGAACCTGGCTGGTGGGCTAATCAACCTGCTGAGCAGAGTCCTGGTGGACACTCCTCCCTCTGGGCTGCTGCAGTGGCTGGGCCAGTCTGCCTAGATGTGTGGCCTTCAGTGACCTTGGAGGAATTCTCTGACCCTTCGCCTCCAGTTAAGTGTGGATCAGGCTCTCCCTGGGCAAGGGTGCAGCAGACAAATCCTGGCGGAGGGACTGGAGAAGTGGTGATGGGAAAAACCACGGTCTTGTCCCCCGACAGGCAGAAGCTGCAGAGGCGCCATTCAACCCTGAAAGGCAAGTCTGACAGTTCTGGAATGGACACCTGCCCTCTGCTGTCCCACGGCCCCCACCACACACTCAGCACCCGCTCACTCTCCCGCGTTTCCCTCTGAGCAGCACACACAGAGTTACTGTGAGGTGCTCTGCTGTCCTTGTGTCGCAGCTGAGACCCGGGCTCCCGAGGTGATGAACCCACGAGGGTCAACCCTGCCGGTGCCAGCTCCCCCCAGAGTTCCGCCTGCTCCCAGTGGGGCCACCATGTAGGGGGCAGCAGCCCTAGCGGTGTCCAGGGATCTGGGGGGCAGAGGGGAGGCCTAGGACCTGGGAGGGCTCTTCCAGAAATCCTTGGAAATGCATGTAGGGAAAAGTTGTACATGGATGTCACCGTGCTTTGTACCAAAATAAGCTTCCCTTTTCATTCTCCTTCTCCGTGAGCTTCTCATTATTTAAAGGAGTGCGTGTTCCAAACAGTGTGGAGATCCTGGCTCCAAACCCCTGCTCCAGAACTCTGCACAGCAGCAGGCCCCAGAGGAAGCAGGGCAACCCAGAGGCAGCGCCAGCGGCACCGGGTTTCCCAGCCCTCTGCTGCCCCCTTGTGGCCAGCACTGGCAGACAGCAGCACTTCCCAGCAGGAAGGCGCTGACAATGCAGTCCAGAAACCTAAGAAATGAGGACAGGAATCCCAGAACCCAGACACAAAAGGCCACCAGGTGCAGGATGCAAATGCATGCAGTGAGAGAGGGGCATGGGGAGCTGCGGTGAGAGAAGTGGTGTGAGGAGCTGGCCCCTGGCCGGCTGTGGAGGAGGTGAGGTTGGAAAAGGACAGGAGGTGTTAAACATAAGAGTGGGAATAAGAGAGGGAAGAGATGTATAATTTGGGGCATGCTCGGGCTGACTTGCCCCAATTGGTAGAGTTGGAAACATACCAGGGGATTCCAGTTCAATCCCATCAAGGTGGCATGTGCCAATGCCATCTCACTATTCCAAGTGATCAATTTCAGTTCACAATTGATCATAATGAAAGGACTAAGAGTCAAAGGGATCACATAAACAAGTCTAGTACCTGCTAACACTAACCGATAGAATAAATAAAGGGGAGAGTGATCCAACATGGGAAATGAGATACTCAGCAGACTCATAGAATGGCGGATGTCCTAAATAGCACTCTGGCCTCAGAATCAGCCCTAAAGGCACTCGGGTCTGGCTGAAAAGCCCATGAGAGTATTTCAGGCATGGAAAGCCAAGACACTCTGGCAAAAAGATCTCTGTGAGTGAGATCCCAGCGGAAAGAACAGGTCTTCAAAGAGGGAGGTGCCTTTCTCTGAAGGGAGGAGAGAACCTCCACTTTGACTATGACCGTGTCTAAACAAGATAAGAGTCGGAGAACTCAAGGGGCTTCCATAGCCTTGGAAACTCATGACTGGTGCATAGGGAGATTACTGATGCCATAAACAGGAGTGTCAATTGGTAAAGTCAACAACAGGAGTCACTGTGCACTTACTCCTCATGTAGGATCTCTGTCCTTAATGTGCTGTACATTGAGATTTAATGCTATAACGAGTACTCAAACAGTTTATTTCACTTTGTGTTTCTATGGGGGTGCAAACGGTTGAAATCTCTACTTAATGTACACTAAACTGATCTTCTGTAAAAAAAAAAAAAAAGAAATTATCAATTCCCAACTTGACTCTCACTGGGATTAAACATGACAATAGGTCTGATCTGATTTCATCATCATTTAAAAAAAATCATCTATTATTTTTCACTTTATGTTTCTGTGTGGGAGCAAACTGTTGAAATCCTTACTTAAGGTTTACTAAGCTGATCTTCTGTATATTAAGATAATCGAAAATGAATCTTGATGTGAATGGAAGGGGAGAGGGAGTGGGAAAGGGGAGGGTTGTGGGTGGGAGGGACGGTATGGGAGGGGAGCCATTGTAATCCATGAGTCGTACTTTGGAAATTTATATTCATTAAATAAAAGATAAAAAAAAAAGGAAAAGGACAGGAGGGATTGTCCTGGGGGTTGGGAGCACTCTGCCTTGATCAGGATGGTCACACAGGTCGCCTGTGGGAAACATGATAGCACAGGACTCTGTAGAGCTGCAGACTTCATGCTGTGCTATGGACCAGTTTGAAAGTCAGGGGCTGATTGGGATGCAAGCCAAGGCTGCCATGGGCAGAGCACACAGTGCAGCCTGGGCTCAGCTGGTCTCAGTCCTGCTTCTCCCATGGGCGTCCTGGGCCAGGCTCTCTCTCCTGCTCTTGGCCTTCACTGCCCTTGTAGTATTCATGCTTCTGCACACCGAGCAGATGGGGCCTGTGTGCAGATTATGTCACATAATCCATGAACCCATTCACGGGCTGCACTGTCAGCTCTTGTATTCATTTCACAGCACACATGCCTCCCTACAGCTGGGCCGTCAGTACCTCTGTCCAGCCAGGGAGGTGGGAAGGTGGAAGGCTGGTCAGTGCGCATGTGATGGGGCAGCTGCACAGGTCAGGGTTCTGAGCTCCCGCGGAGCTGGAGGCAGAGGCCTCCCATTCCTGCTGACTGCACTGCAGAGAACGGCCTCTGGTCCCCCAGAGAAGCTCCAGAGCTGCAGGAGACGCACGTGTGCAGCCCTGAGCTCTCTGAGTAAATCTCTGGGAAGGAGGTTGGGCCCAATCCTTGGCATCAGCAGAACAGATCCTGAAATTTCCCTGCGGGCAGCCCTGAGCTTTCTCAGGAAGGCACTGCAGGGGGCCTGAGGTCAGCCAGGGACAGGCCTCCTGCTGCCAGGGGACCCTGGAGCCTGGCTGTCACTGGTGGAGGGGTCTGCCATGGTCACCTCCTGGGAGAGCAGTGCCCCCAGGGGCAGCCTCAGGGCCACTGTCCCAGAGCCCCAGGACCCCAATCTTCCCCTCCAGCAGCCTGGGCACTGACACATAGAGTGGTCACCCAGTGAGCAGTCCCCCAAGTCAGCCAGGAACCAGGAGAAGAGAACTGGGCTGACAAAGAGAGAGAGAGAGAGGTGAAGAGGAGACAAGTTGTCACACAGCTGGGCCCAGATTGAACAAACCCCAGGAAGCTTCCCTGCAGCGGGAAGGAGGTCCTCCAGAAAGTGTGGCTGGGTCCACAGTCGTCCTCCTGTGATAGAGAGGACAAAGCCCGGTCCTTACGAGGGCTGCACTTCTTTGTCAGTCACTGGGTGCCCGGTGCTGATCAGGGTCTGGGGCAGTGCTCACCACATCCTCCACATTAGTCTCCTCTCCTTACAGAGGAGGGGCTGAGTGAGGCTTGGAAGCTGCTCTGATCAACGTCACACAGCGGTGAGTGGCAGGATTTGAACCCAGTGTCATACTCCAAGCTGTGGTTTTCCACTCTTCTGTTTGCCTCTCCACCAACAAGCTCCCACCATGCCTCTTGTTGCAAAAAAAGATTTTTTCTCTGAGGCTGGCATTGTGATGCAGCAGGTAAAGTGTCTGCCCTCAGTGCCAGCATCCCTTCTGGGCGCCCGTTCGAGTTGCATCTGCTCCATGTCCATTAGATCTCCCTGCTAACGGCCTAGGAAAGCTGTGGAAGATGGCCATGTGCTTAGGCCCTGTTCCCCATGTGGGAGATCTGGAAGTAGCTCTTCGCTCCTGATATCAGCCTGGCTCAGCCCTGGCTGTTGCAGCCATTAGGAAGTGAAACAGCAGATGGAAGATACCTCTCTCTCTCTCTCTCTCTCGCTCGCTCTCGCTCTGTCTCTCGTTCTGTCACTGCCTCTGTCAAGCTGGTGTGAGCTGATTCAAAGGCCTTAAAGTAGGGCATGCACAGCCCCACTCTGTCATCACATGGGAGTGTGTACTGCACGCAGCATCCACTGAGCAGGCCCTGCACTCACAGCTGAGTTACAGGAAGACACGGCCCAATGCCCATAGTCCCCTCCCTCACACAGCATTGCCTTTCCCCACCCAGTCTGTGCCTGTGGTCCCATGGGGAGCTCCTAGGATCCCCTGACAGGGGAGAGAAGGCTCAGCCTGACTTACAAATGGCTCTGACCGCAGGCAGGCACCACCCAGTGGGCAGTGGCAGCACTGCAGCCCCTTTCTGGGATGTCAGTGAGCACAGGGGTGAAGAGCACCTGACTGCTCACTTGACTGGGGAAAACACCCAGGCCTGCGAGTATTTGCCAGTTCACAGGCTGTGGCCAATAGTGTGATAGGCTGGCTGAGGAGTTGGAAGGAACATTGGTGGAAAATTTGTGACAAGGACATGTGAGGAAAGGATCTGTGGACAGACGTCTCTGACTGTACAGAAAGTGGATACATGTGTTTCCCATGAATGCTCCCCCAAGGACGTGCTCAGCAGAGGAGGGTGGTGATGACCACATGCTGGGATCTGGGGCTGCACAGTGACTGAGGGGGCACAGGAGGGGCTGATGGTAATCCTTACCTTGATGTGGATGTGATCTGTAGCAATATCATCGCTTAAAATAACTTAACATATTAACATAAATGAACATAACTCAAGCCCTGGGAGTCCTTTGAAGTGAGGAGTGCTGAGGCCAAATGCACTGTTGAGAAGTGGACGCAAAGCCAAGGGTGTGCATCTTATTTTCTAATTGGTAGTGAGGAAAGGCAGATGAGTGAGATCTTGGCTGTTCAAATCAACCAGTTGAAGACAGAGTGGTAGAAATGATGCTAGAAGAAAAGACTGGAGACAGGATATTGAACCTCAGCCAGAAAGATGAGTTACTTAGACAGCAGAACAGGAAGGGACCACAACACCTCACAAAACACCTGCCGTCAAAGATGGAGGAAGAATACAAGTACAGAAGTGTTGCACATGTTCACACTGCAGAAAAAAACAGGAAATCACTTTATTTAAAGAAAAAAAGTAGCATTCACCAAGACTAGTTGGATAACACACAGTCCGGAAGCCCCAAATTCACTTTCATGAGCTGCCTTGATTCCTGGCTGCTCTGCTTCTGATTCCGCTCCCTGCTAATGCATTCTGGGAGGCAGCAGATGAGGAATCTAGTGCTGGGACCCAGATACCCATGTGGGGACCTGAATGAGTTCCTGGCTCCTGGCTTCAGCCTGGGCCAGCATTCCCTGACTGGCTGTTCCAGGAGTGAGCCAGTGGATGGAAGAGCTCTCTCATTCTCTCTCTCTCTCTCTCACTCTCGCTCTCACTCTCCCCTCTCAAATTACTGCCTTCTTCTCAAAGGAAAAAATAAATCTATCACTTTGAAAGAAGCCTGTGATATCATCCTCACCCCAGAACTCATCCCTCAAGGAGTCCCCTTGCAAATCTCAGGTCTGTTTCTGCAGTGGGCAGAGCCTCCCAGCTCCCTCAGTGCTGGCCAAGCGCCGTCCTGCCCAGTCTCCCCAGTGCCCTGCACTCTGCACTGTTCCTCCCTCACACCCATCCCCTCAGGTTCTCCCTCTGTCCTTCTCTCCACACAGATTCCCTGTTCCTACTCAGCCTCTTAGCTCTGGTTTCTTTGTCACTGTTAGTAAAATGGTACAGTCTTACCGGTGGCACAATCTATGCTCTGGACACCATTCTAGGCTCTAGCCCTGGCCACCATTGCTGGAAGCCAGGTGACCCCATGGCCCAACCACAGGTGTCACCTCCACCCCCACCCTATTGGGATTCGCTGCTCCTACTTCCCTGCCTTCCCCCAGCAAAGTTTTAAGAGAATCTGTTCATGAACACCTCTCTCTCTCTATCTCCCTCCCTTACACTCTCCCCTTTCTCTCCTTTTCCTTCTTCACCCCTTCCTTCTGGTCTGTCTGGTTTTCCCCAATAAAACCTTTCCTTTACACTGGTGTGTGGTGTGGTTTGAAGTGGCCTTATAATCACCCTCCCCACTCCTCCTCTATGTTGTTCAAATGTAAGAAAATATTGTACAATTTTCATAAGGCCATAAATATGACTCTAGGCAAAGATAGAAATCAAAGTATCCCACTAACAAATCAGTAATGAAACTGGTGCAATTGTAGAGCTACTTCAGGGAGTGTTTGGAAGAGTAGACTGTGTATTATCCATCAGGAAAGGTATTGGAAAATATTTGGGGTCTTCGTTGTGGCCCAGAGAATAAAGCCTCCTCCTGCAACACTAGCATCCCATAAGAGCTCCAGTTCTCTGCCTCTGTGCCTGGGAAAGAACTGGAGGATGGCCCAAGTGCTTGGTATCAGGAGCCACGTGGGAGAGCCAGATGAAGCTCCTGTT